>NC_136065.1:1851942319-1853355309 GCF_964261635.1 Lissotriton helveticus
ATTTTGCATGAGGACCAGATACATTACACCTGGACACATTCCCTTTTTTAGGTACGGGGAGTTTAAGTGATTTGCCCAGAACCACAGAATATTGAGCAGACGCAGATACTCGAACCCGGTTCCCCAGATACAAAGCCAGCAGCTCTGGCCGTTAGAAGTGTGGCTCACTGGTTATAGCGGCAGACTCGGAAGCAAACTCTGAAGCAGAGATCAGGCCCGGGACCAGGGTTCAAGTCCCGACGCGGCAGGGTCTTGAGCTCAATGTCCGCGGACTCGATAATTCTCGCCTCGGCGCCTACTCTAATCATGGGTCCCACGCTGCAACTCTGGGCAATAGCTTGCTTAATCTCCACAACGGCCCCTACAACACTGGGATGCCTGGCTTCACCTTGGGTGTGCCCAGGAGGGGCTTCTCACAGGGAGAGCCAGGAAGGGTTCCACAGTGTTATACAGCGCCGGGATGCCGCGTTGGGGCAGCTGTGCGCTTTACAAAATACACTACATTTACATTTACATATAGCGTGAACTCACCCTGAAAGTATTGGAGGGCTTTACATGAGCACCAGTTACATTATACAAGGACACATTCATTTTTTAGGAAATGGGAGATTAAGTGATTTGCCCAGAATCTCAAGATATTGACCCCAGGCCGACACTCGAGCTTGGTTTCCCAGGTACAATGTTTTCAACTCTAACCATAATGCCACATTTTTCCCAGTTCAAAGTTCATATTTGGTGCAAGAGCAAGGCACAAATTAATTGAAGTATGACATCAAAACTCCACAAATTCACTTGCAAAATGCTATAAAGGGAAAGTTGTGGTTTCTTCTACTCATAAGACATTAACAAATGTTTAAAATAACCTTAGAAGTTCCCTTTAAAAACATAACCATGGTTATACACCAAAAACGAAATTTGCATTCATGGTTAGCTACGCAAAACCCCAAAAACCTTGAAATGGCCAGTGAAGGTTAGCTACACAAACCACAACTCAAGCCACCACTATGCACTAGTAATGACCTTAAAGATGATGTCACTAATGATATCTTAATAGTCATAATGAATTCCATCACTGATTACCTTAGAGGACATCATTGATGACACCACTCATGTGATCACAGCTGAGCATTGCCACAATCAGTTACGCTCCCTGACAGCTTGGAGCACCCAAGTCAAGTTGATCTGGAGCTTGATTTCCTGCCACTCCACCTAAAACAAGCCTCCAGAGCACCATCCCAGTATCCAGGACCACATGACTCAGGCTGCCAACAGCCCGATAGCCAATTCCAATAAAAACTAATGCTGCCTCTCTCCACTGCATTTGAGCCAGCCAAACAGGAGCCAGCAGGGTTAAAGAGCAGGTAGAAATCTACAGCAGCATCCTGGGTCACATGACCCAGAGCACCTCAATTAATCCAGAGCCTCACATTTCTGCAGATTGCTAGCATGTCCTTGTTCAGATATCCTTAGAAAGGGTCATACACAGACAGATTACCACTGGCCTTCGTTTACCATGTGCTCCCACCAACATAACACTGCACTATCATCACCATCTCACACACCGACAGTCTTTTTTAGGTGCCCCACAATAATCCCCCTTCTACACGGATTCCCTCACTACCACCCTCCAGTGATGCTCCTCATAGCCCCTCCCAAGTGCATTTTAGGTGCTTTATAGAGCTGCTCATACCAGTGTAGGGTGTCAGAGCACATTATGCAGGGAAAATGAATCGTCTAAATCAGTCTATCAGAAATGTCATATATGACAATGGGGAACCAACAGACTTTGTTCGTACCTGGAAAGGAGCACCGTCGCTGTTTCGTTGCCTGAGGAGGAGGAAGCCCACGTCTCGCCGCACCGGCTGCACGAGTGCGGCTTCGCACTTGGACTCAGGGGAGGTGCTGGACATCAGAGAGCTGCCGTCGCTCTCCTTCCTGTCTCGGGGTTGAGGAGGGCATCAGGAGGGCTGCGCCGAACGCTGCAGGGACTCCATTTACCAGGAGCCCCTGCTTCACCTGCTTCACCTGTTCCACCTGGTCCACGTTCCCTGGTTAGCCCCCCCTCTGGACAGAGCGTGCATAAAACCCCCCATTTCCATGCAATTATTGGGAACCAACAGACTTTGTTCGTACCTGGAAAGGAGAACCGCCGCTGTTTCGTTGCCTGAGGAGGAGGAAGCCCATGTCTCGACTGCACCCGCTGCACGGGTGTCGCTTCGCACTTGGACTAAGGGGAGGTGCTGGACATCAGAGAGCTGCCGTCGCTCTCCTTCCTGTCTCGGGGTTGAGGAGGGCATCAGGAGGGCTGCGCCGAACGCTGCAGGGACTCCATTTACCAGGGGCCCCTGCTTCACCTGTTCCACCTGGTCCGCGTTCCCTGGCCAGCCCTGCCCCCTGGACAGAACGTGCATAAAACCCCCCATTTCCGTGCAATTATTGGGAACCAACAGACTTTGTTCGTACCTGGAAAGGAGCACCGCCGCTGTTTCGTTGCCTGAGGAGGAGGAAGGCCACGTCTCGCCGCACCCGCTGCACGGGTGCCGCTTCGCACTTGAAGTCAGGGGAGGTGCTGGACATCAGAGAGCTGCCGTCGCTCTCCTTCCTGTCTCGGGGTTGAGGAGGGCATCAGGAGGGCTGCGTCGAACGCTGCAGGGACTCCATTTACCAGGAGCCCCTGCTTCACCTGTTCCACCTGGTCCGCGTTCCCTGGCCAGCCCCGCCCCATGGACAGAGCGCGCTCCATATATTAGTTCCGGGCCACCGCTGCGTGGGAGCGTCCCGCGAGAAGCCTGGGACAAGGGCGGGCCGTCTGTGGCTGTCCGGGGCTGAACGGGGTTGGGTTGGGGCCCCCCCTAAGGTTCGGTCTCCTCCGGGTTTGGATATTACAACATTACTGTTAACAGATACTTGTATGTCCTGTAGTTGGCTAGTTATATTCACCAGTGGGATTCCCTATGCCAATGTCAACACGATCCGGTAAAATTATGAGGGGGGGTGGGGGTTCCAGAAGTGGCACCATGGACCAGTTCATTACTCGTGCCTTTTCGGTCCTAGAGAAGGAGATTGCCCTTACGGAACGACGCGTTTCTCGCGAACGTCTTGTACACAGACGTTCATCCTTGGGGCATCTGGCATTAGTTTCCTCCCCAGAACACACTACTGTCCCTTCTGACTCTGTTACTCCTGGTTCTGATTGCCCAAGAGTAAATGCTATAAGGGCTAGCATTGACATGCTCTCTACTGTAGAGCTGTGTGGGCGCGTAACTTCCCTAAGAAGTCGAGACTAAACTGTTTTAAGGGGTGTGCGAAACTTAGTGGGCTGGGGACGGGGGCGAGGCAGACTACCTTAGGCTCCAAGCAGATGAATGCCAAATACCAATCCACTCCTACTGTAGGTACCCCACCCGAGGTTCCCTCTCTTGCCCAGATTGAGCAATTAATGAAATCCCTGATTCTCCCGGTTCTTGAGAGAGTGAAGGGGGTGTCGGAGCGCCTTAACAGATTTGAGCAGGCCACTCTTGACAACTTTTTCTCCCTCAGGTCCTTAATCAAACTTCATTCTAAAATCAGGGATGTTGGGCCTTCGGGGGAACTCTTTTCATCAGGCAATACCCATAGATGACAATGTAGCGATTGACAATGTAGCGATTGATACACTAGGGGAAGCCTCGGGGGTGACAGTGTTGAACACTCCTACTTCACTCACAGAGGGTTCACAGAGGGAACTTGGGAGTGCAGGGTCTGTTGATTTGGGCCTTCCTGTTCAACTCATAGCCCAATCAAACTGCAAAAATAACCCAAACTTGGTCCAAGGGCCTACAGGTCCCGCCAATAGGCGTTCCTCTCAAATTAAGAGTTCTATTAGCAGTAAGGGAGGCAATGGGGCCAGTACTGACAATTTAACTCCCCCGTTTAAATTGCAGAAAGCGGAGGAGAGGGGTGTATCCAGTATTCCCCATGTTAATTTACCCCCCGACTGCCAGCCCTTTGTAGCCATACTTATCGGGGTCCCCTTGCTCAAGCTGGGTAAACACGAACCGTATTATGAACTTAAGAACAAAACTATGTTTTGGCTTAGGGAAATAGACCTTTGCCCAGTTCTTTTGACGGCCAGGTTCTCCATGTAAGACGGGTTAGTTGGGTTGGCACTAGGCCAAAGGTCTTAAAGGGAGACTGTATTCTGGTTAATTTTAAAGATGCCAGTGTAGCTAGGTTTATTTGTAATAAACATTTTGGCAAGGGTAGCTCTGGCATTAGCACTCGCGACCTTAGCTACTTTAATCCCCTCCCAGCAAACTCATGGCCTGCCAGTCCTCTAACCTGGGGGAGCACAGACAATAGGTATTTTCATTCTGATTTTCCCCTCTCAAGAGCGTTTTGCCAGAATCCTGGCCCAAGCCCCTATTTGCCGGGGTGGGGCTGTTGACCTGACGATCAACAATTAGCCAAGACGCCTCCTGTTCTAGCTGCCAGCTCTGGGAGTTGTAATTTGACTATGTTTGAGGATACACTTGGGCCCATTTCCTTGCCGAAATTTCCTACTCCTCCTTCGCCTGGTGTCCCGCACGGGGTTTCACCCGGCTGCTCCCTCACTGCCAAACATTTCTCTTTGGGGGCGTCGGTGGGCCTACAAATGGATCCCCATTCTGGCTCTAGCACGCCTTCACCACGAACCTCTGGAGGGCAAGCCTTAATGAATAATGACTTGAGGATTGTTAGCTGGAACATTGCGGGGATCTCTAGAAATTTGGACCTCCCAGATTGGAACAGCTTTATTGAGTCTTTTGGAATATGTATCTTCCAAGAGACTTGGTGCCTGGAGCCTTGTTATAAAGTTGGTTATATAACTTACTTTGTCCCTGCTATCGCTCCCTCCTCAGGGAGAGGTCGCCCTTTGGGCGGCCTGCTCATTTGGATAAGGATTTCCTTGGGCCTCCAGATCAGGAACAGAGATTCCAAGTCTCCCGACTTGTTAAGACTATCAGCCAGAGGGCCTCTCAGAAGGCGGTCTCTAGAGATCTTTAATATCTATGTTAGAGGCTCAAAAGGGTGCTTGCCTTCCCCAACCCTATCACAGCTTGGAGAAGAACTTACTCAGTGCAGCCCGGAAACGTACATCATGCTCGCTGGTGACTTTAATTACACCTTTGAGCGCCTGGCAGCAGATGACATTCTTGGTACTTCGGAAGAGGATGCAAGGAGGGGTATTCCCCCTTGTCTATAACACCCATTAATAAGTGGTCCCAACGGGCAATGCAGCTTAATGCCCTAACATTTGAATTTGGTCTGAGGGCGGTGAATGGAAGAACTCCTTCGGATCCTTGTGGAGCCCATACGTTCAACAGAGTAGACCATTCATCTAGAATAGACTACATCTTGTTCGACTTTAAGCTCTGGGCCCAATTGCGGGACATGGCAGTACTCCCCTCCACGGACAGTGACCACAATCCACTTTCTCTCTCTCTGTTTTCAATGTGGTTGGTGTGTAGAGGCTCTCAGGAAAAATCTGTGTTGCGGACAACTGGCGAAGTTTGTCCCTCGAACTGTGGCAGGCGCCTGAATTGGCATAAGGTTGCCCTGGACGAAGGGAAGGTCCTCAAAATAGGAACAATCATGGCTAAAGCTTTGAGCAGGTTAGAAACCATTAGTTCGGAATACTCGGAGGTATCCTCTCTTTTTTGCGAAACTACTAAAGCCCTGGGCGAGATATTTCTAACACACATTCCTCCCGCCAGTGATCGTCGGCGACTTAAGGGCGATCCGGGGTGGTTCTCTATGAATTGTCGGAGGGCGAAAAGGGTCCTTAATGAAGCAGTCAAAAGCAAGGGATGCGAGCGGATTCGCGCTGCCAGGAAGAAGTATAGGCACGCCATCAGCGTAGCCAAAAAAGAGTGGGACAATCAGTTTTGGTGCAATTTGAAAGAGGCTAGTGCCAGGAGGGATCCCAGGGGCTTCTGGTACATAGTTAGGACCAGGAATAGGCCAGTCGAGACGTTGATAACATGTAACATACCAGAGGTATTATGGTTTAATCACTTCTCCCTCCTTTATACTTCCACAGAGGAGGATAGGATGGGGCTGCCTGATTTTCCATCCTTGGGCTCCCCTGGGCTGAGCGAGGACCTATCCTTTTCTGCTAAGGAACTGGAGAATGTGATTAAAGCCCTCGTCCCCAATAAAGCAGCAGGCCCTGATGGGATACCAGGGGATTTGTTACGCCTCAACTTAACTGAATGGGGGAAACTTATTTCTTCACTCCTTAACGCATCCTACCTTGGTGCCACTCTCTCTGACTCCTGGATGGGAGCTGAGGTCGTCCCGATCTTTAAAAAGGGGGCTAGGGACGAACCAGCAAATTACCGTCCCTTAAGCTTAATTGACTCCTCAAAGAAGGTGGCAGGAAAGGTGGTCCTTGGGAGAGTGCTTCAGTGGGCAGAGGACAATAAAATACTTTCTGATTTTCAGGCAGGATTTAGGACAGGCACCGGGACCATTGAGCAGACCTTTAGACTTCTGCTCCTCTATTGGAAAGTGGTCGTACTAGGCAAAGGCAGCCTGTATCTTGCCTTTATTGACTTACGGACTGCTTTCGACCTAGTGCCCCGTATTTGCCTGTGGAAGGTATTGTCTGATCTGGGAATGCCCGCTTATCTTCTTTCTCTACTGATGAAACTCCACTCAGAGAATTTTGCGCAGGTGAGGTGGGGAAAGCAGGGCCAAAAGACCGATAGAATCTCAGTGAACAGAGGCGTCCGCCAGGGATGTGTCCTTGCCCCCACTCTGTTCTCATTGTATGTGAACGGAGTGGTGGAGCACCTTTTGAAATACCCTGCTGATGCACCATCCCTGGCAGGCAGGAGAATACCCACTTTATTATTTGCTGATGATACCCTCCTGATTTCAAAATCCCCGATGGGTTTACAGAACCTCCTCAATAGTTTCCAATCCTTTTGTGTGAATAGGGAGTTAAAAAATAATACAGAAAAGACCAAATATTTGGTCCTGAACCCCCAGAAAAAGCTTGGTCGGGCACCCGTATTAAATTCGTTACCCTTGGAAAGGGTCAGGGAGTTCGACTATTTAGGCATCCGTCTTAGTGACACTATGCGGTGGGACTCCCATATCCAAAAGATGTTATTGAGTCATAAAAGGGTGGTGGGGGCCGTTCTCAAGGAACAGCGGTCATCTTCCTTCAAGCCCATTGCCCCTGTGTTGGATATATATATATATGGCGAGAGGTGTCAGTGCGGCTCTCTACGGGGCAGAGCTTTGGGGTTCCCCGAATGCTGATAAGTTAGCCTCCTCTGAGAATAAATTCCTGAAGGATCTGATGGTCCTTCCACAGAGTACCCCCACATTGCCCTTGCTTTTGGATATGGGTTGCCGCCCAATTAAAGATCAGGCAAAATTGCGCCCCCTTCTACTCTGGTCCCGCCTATGGAGAGTCCCTGAACTTTCCAGTTATGCGGAAGGGCTGAAGGAGGTTCTATCGTTGCCCGGATGGTCAAAAATAAGATGGCTGAGGGACGTTAAATTCCTGCTTGGGGAGTTGGGACTAGGGGAGGCTTGGCAGACTGCTTGGCCCCCCCTAAGTCTGTCCTGAAGAGAGTCTACTGGAATTGGGTAGCGGATAGGAGAATCACTGATCCTAACCTATGTAGATCCTCCAGCGAATTTATCCTGGTGAAGGAAGTGGCCCTCCGAGAACCCTATCTCGACTTAATTTCGAAACCAAGAGATAGGGCTTTGTATTTTAAATTTAGAACAGGAGTACTTCCAGTGGGGAACTGACAGCGCGCTGGAAAATCCGGGCCCAAACTACTCCTTTTTGCCCTTTTTGCGCACCTAGAACTGAGTCAGTGGCCCACTTCTTATTTGAATGCCCTGCGTATAAAATCCCCCGATCTAGGTGGCTGAAACCCCTGTGCAAGGAGCTGGGCACCAGAAACTATATTGAGGCTTTGCGAATTCTGAAGTCTGATACCCGCCCCTTGTTTGTATGTGGTATGGCAAAGTTTCTAGGTTGGGCATGGGTGATCAGGTCAAAAAGGCTTAATGAAATTGTTTAATTTTGGTCATTGTTAGACTGTCTTAGGTAATTTATTGATGCCATTTCATATCATATATAGTTACGTTTGTGACAATGAGGATTAAAAGGTATAGGAGTCATGTCACCAATACTAGTTGCCACTATGTTTTAAGAGTGTTTACTCTGGAGAAGCACAAACCCATGATTTAAAATGTACCTCAGTGCCTGGCATTGCTAATAAGGACTATTTATTTACCCAAACAACCCCTTTTTAGCAACATATGGATAACGAAAGACCGGAGAACAATGTTCTAACCTATACCATGCAGTTAGCATGCAGCTCTTTGATGACAGTTCATAGGTGACTGTGCTGTATTAGGATTGTAATTTAAGAACTGCAAGTAACAACAGGATCTTTGTGATAAAAGGAGCAACTCACTGAGCTATCCACATATAATGCTGTTCTGAGATATAAATGGTATGTGCAATAGAAGCAAGTGCTTCTTTGCAGCAGGTATATTAACTGTGCTGCTTACTCAGGAGTCAAAACTGCCACGAGACAAAATGCGATCTATCTCCAGCAAGAACATTAATCACTAGAGTTAGCTTGACATTTTTCTTTTTGCCAGAACACCGCAGGACACTCAACTAACTCTGCAGCAGGTGCTTTTAAACTCGTAAGTTATTTCTAAGCACAACGTCCCTCCCCCAAAAAAGCTAAGCGCCAGGAGCGGGTGCACTGCCCGCAGTGACCTAAAGCTGGCCTTGTTTCCAGTTTCTTCATAATGTGTGATTTGAAGGATAGTCATTCACCCACCCAGTCAGATGCACTTATGCATTCAGTCACATGCCCATACAGCAGTATCCAGCAGTAACAGAGCAAGTTGCACACACAGTTGTATAACCCAACGCTCAGTAATGCAGCCTGTAAGCAATCCATAGATCATTTTACATACACATATAGAGACCTCTAGGGATACTAAGACAGCTAAGCATATAACAACATCATCACTTGCAAATACAGTGACACACCCAGAGAGGGACTGATGCACTTATTTAGATGTGTACGGAAGTAGTGATACTTCTAATCACCCATGCAGACAAGTAGCCCTAAAAGTATGTGTTCACTCACTTACGCTTGCCCTCCCTGTGCTGCTGTTGGCGTGCTAGTTCAGGGAGGCTCCAACTCAATTTAGCACGCATGCCCAAACGAACACACAGCGGACGCGCCAAAGGCAAGCCCGTCTGCGCCCGTCAGCGGCCAGCCGGATCTAACGGCCAGTCCCTCTGCCCATTCTACATTAAGGCAGAAATACAAGGGGCAGGAATTACAACAATGATGCCCAGTGATCACAGACCATTGTAGGCACAGCTTGTGCTTGCTGTCACCCCCCCTACAATGCTCCCACTGTTCTTTTAATACATCCGCCCACACAAGAAGAGTGGGGTCTTATCCAAAGCTTTGCTTTGCACTGATCAATTGCAGATCCCTTAATAAACATCAGCATGAAGTACATGATCACATTGTGGCCAGCCAGCCAGATGTTTTATTCCTTACAGAAACCTGGCTAAAGGAGGGGTCAGCTCCGACATACTTGAAGCCCTCCTGCAAAACTATGGCATCCTGAGATTGGACCGCGATGTCAACCGGGGGGGGGGGGCGGTGGCATAGCCATTATACATAAACTACTTCTTAAATGCACCTTGGATAAGGCTAATATCAACGAGAGTGAAGCTGCCTTTTTCTCGGTTGCGGCTACTACGAACTGCATTATAAAGGGCTTCCAAATTTATCGTCCCCCAGGTCCTGCTACTCAGTTTGCAGCCAGTTTAGAGGAGCAGCTGATCCAACCCGCTCTTCGCTATACGAAAGTGCTAGTTCTGGGGGATCTGAACTTACACTTTGATGACCAATTTAATTGGGAAGCACGATCTCTCCGTCAGGAACTAGCTACCCTCCAGCTCATACTGAAATCACTACTCCCTACTCACCTACATGGCCACATATTAGATCCAATTTTCGCAAACTGGTCTGCTCTGGCGACGGATCACTACCTTGTTCCCTTCAATGTCCCTGTAGCCACTTGCCCACTCATAGGCACTAAGGTCCCAAATGGGCTGCACAGGAAATGGACTAAATTCACACCGACAAGCTTCCTTCACACCCTGCAGCAGAGCTGCCCTCCTATGGGTACCAATATTGAGGAAGCCTGTAGTACAGTGGATACATGGATTACAACAGCTTTGGATAAAGTAGCCCCCTGGACAGCAAGTCCTGTGCAGACATTTAAAATCCGCCCCCTGGTTTGATGATGAGCTAATAATAGCTAAAAAGGCATGTAAGCGTCTACAACGTTTGTGGAGGAAAGATTTCTCAGTACTCAGGAAGGCCGAATATAAGAAAAAATTAAATAACTATCACTCTCTCATAAGGAAAAATCGTGCTAATGACTATTGTGATACAATAGACCAAGCTGCATGCTCCTCTAAAGTTCTATTTAGCATTATTAAGACATAACATCACTTACAAGAACTGAGTCTCCCCTCCAGCTCAGTAGAGTCATGTAATCAAATGGCTGATTTTTTTTGCAGATAAGGTTACAAAAATGTATGCTTCCTTCCCAGATGTGGCAAGCAATGGGATCCCGGGTCCGGTGGAGAGAGACAACATGGAGGAGGCTTACCACCTCTCAACTTTTGAACACCCACCCGATGAAGATCTCAAAGACATTGCTTTAAGCATCAAATCCGGGTTTCTGAGAGACCCCGCAACCCCTAGAACTATGAGGGAGGGCCTGGAAATTCTAATTCCACACATTAGGCATCTGCTGGAACTCTCGTTTGCGGAAGGTGTGGTACCATTGCTGTGGAAGCAAGCAATAGTTCTCCCTATTAAAAAGAAACCAGGTGTTAATTCTACCCAGCTAGATAATTTCCGTCCCATTTCACTTTTACCCTACTTTGCAAAGATAACGGAAAAAGTAGTTAATGATCAATTGATAGCCCACATGGATCGCCACAGTCTACTTCACCCTACACAGTCTGGCTTTAGGGCTACTTACTCCACAGAATCTGCCCTGCTCTTGTCAACCGAGACTATTTGTAAAGATGTAGATGAAGGCCAGACAGTCGCACTGATCCTTCTGGATCTTAGTGCGGCTTTCGACACTGTATCGCATAAAGTTCTCTTACAGCGGCTCAGTGAAGGAGGACTGGATAAAAAGGCATTCAAATGGATGACTTCCTTTTTGTAAGACCGGAGCTTTCAAGTGGCCCAACGCCCTCACTATTCTAAAAGCATCCTACTATTTCAAGGGGTTCCTCAGGGCTCTATACTGAGCCCTACTCTTTTTAACTTGTACATGGCCCCACTGGCAAAGGTGGTAGAAAAGTATAACATCACTATCGTGTCATATGCGGATGACAATCAATTGGTGGTTTCACTATCGCAATCCCCCTCGACATCGGCCCCAAATGTCTTCGAGATCTATCCTTATGGATGACCAATAACTGCTTAAAGATAAATGGCAGCAAGACTGAAATTCTAGTGGTAGGGAAATTTCCCTCCATCTGGTCATCGGCCTGGTGGCCACAATCGCTAGGCCCCCCAGGTAATCAGCTTTAGAACTTGGGGGAGTGGTTAGATTCTAATCTTTCCTTTGAGGCTCAGACCAAAAAGGTAGCGGGGAAATGCTTCGGAGTCCTACGCATATTACGGAAGACTCTAGAAGTGCTCCCCATATCTGCTATAAAAACACTAGTCTAAGCATTGGTCACCTCCAAACTGGACTATGGAAATGTTTTATATTTGGGAGCTACTGAAAAGTGCATGCGCAGTCTTCAATGCATCCAGAATGTGGCAGCCCGCCTTGTGCTGATGCTTCCTAGAAGAGCAGTGTCGAGGAAAGGTCTTTCTACTCTACACTGGCTGCCAATGAGAGAGAGATACTCTTCAAGGCTTTGTGTATCAGCCACCGCATCTTGCAAGAGAAAGGACCAAGCTACCTACATAATCTTCTCACTCCCTACATCTCCTCTCGCAATCTTAGATCAGCTGAGGCCCATCTGGTCAGAGTCCCGAAAATTAAAAAAGCGAGAATGGGAGCACATTCCTTCAGTTATCTCGCCTCTAAACACTGGAATGCCCTCCCCATCTCTTACGCATAGAACCATCTGAGACACTCTTCAGGAAAAAACTAAAAACATTTTCCGATTTTCACTGGTCTGTTGAGTTTGTGCTGCAGCGCGGGGACACACCAGGCAGTGTAACCAGGCGCTTTACAAGCTTGCTTATTATTATTATTATTGTACCATAAATTGGTTGATTTTACAGATTGTACACCCCAAGAGGATTATTTGTGAAACACTCTCCTATGATTTAAAAAAATCTTGACAAGCATTGTTGCAGCCGCAGAGTTTTTCTTATCTTGTGTCAAAGGGCTATCTAGATTCACTATAGCATCTACAAGAGCCCTGTTCAGAACAGCCCTAAGATCTGATTTTACAGCTATTTTAGCCCATTTAAACTAATTTTATTGTTTGATGGATTCAAGCCAGTAAAAGTCAAAGCGGAACATCCTCCAGATGATTAATTCAGTCAGACAATGTGCAATGAATGGTGCTGTGGGCACGGTCATTCCTTGTAACAACCTTCATATGCACTACAGATCTCCATAACGGGAGAGCAATCTGCATCTAGTCAATCCTACTAGTTTGATTAGGGCCATTAAAAGTGGGAAGGGCTTGCAAATCAGACTTCGTGCAACAATTGCACGCCCTCTGTCCATACTAAATGGTTAATGAGAGTAATTAATAGGCTACCTCTGTCCACCGCTCCACGGGCTCAAAATATGATGCAGATACACCCCATCCCTCATCCTCTGCATCAATAAGGGAATAGCAATTATCGAGTGGTTTAAAAGTGGTGTTAAAATCACCCGCAGTTATTAAAGTGTCATGTGTGTCAAATTATTTCCTATTGGACCATAAAGGATTTCAATGTAGGTGTTTCAGCTCCCCTCTAATATCTTGATTGTGCACATTATACAAACAGGACATACAACTATTTATCTGTATAATGGTTATGACTTGAATGTCCGGTGTGGAGCTAGCAAGTGAACACAATTAAAGATTTTGTGAGATTCGTACCCAGTCTAGGAGACCACCAAAGGGCGACCTTTCCCGTTATGGCCAGCAGAACAAAACAAATTATGTAGGGAAGGCCTGTGTACAGAGTCAAGGCTCCATTTATCTAGTAGCAAACATGTCAAACTGGTCTATGAATGAGCCCCATGCAGGGTCACCAAGCTTGGATCTCACACCCACCACATTTCAAGACAGGATGTTTATAATCTTTGGGGTCTTAATTTGCTTATCCGATGGTAAAGTTGGGATGTCCACTGGACAAGATACACAGGGTATGGCCCATTGCCCCGAATACGTTCAATACTGTGCTACCTAGTCAGCAACAGAGGCTGCCCCTCCCCCTAAGAGATATGTGGTGGCTTCTGTTGCCAAGGCAATCCACCATAGAAGTTCCCAGATCATGAATGAAGGTTATGGATTGGGAGTTGTGGAGATAAGGAATTGGGAGCTGTACTGCAAGGTTGAGCAGTCAGATTGTTAACAATTACAGGACTTGAGCACTGCACCAGTGAGGAGAATGCATGAGGAGAGAGCAAATCAGGTGAACAATGAACATTCCTTATAGTTATACAGAGTTGAAAGATTGATCAACCCATGGTGCAATTTAAGAAAACCTCATAATCAAAAAAGAATGAATCACTTGTGTCAACTTTCCAAAGTCTCAAGAAAATTGCAGTGTAAAGTCACTAAAAAGATAAGACCCAATGATGACACTATCTTCCTTTGCACATGAGGGAGGAAAATATATATACTGTGTACTGTGAATGTGTGGTTGAGGGTCTCTGATACAAATTTCTTGAGACTCTGGAATGTTGACACAAGTGATTCATTCTCCTCTGATTACGAGACTGTCAAGTTCAGAAGCCAAATGAATCTCTACTTATCTCTCGCTCTTATCTTTTTGAGCAATTTAAGGAAACACCTTATGACTCAGAAAAGACTTTGACCTCCTGAACCTACTAATATACGAATTCAATAGAGACATCTAGCTTCAGATTCCTTACCTTATAACTTCCCAGGGTTCAGACTAAATCCGGAAGATTTTTCATCAAGCAATACCCTTGCGTGCCTGTAGGTGGCGTTAGTCGCCTCTGCATGATGTCAGTGGTGTCGTCTCTGCCGTTGTGACTTCTGCATCACCTATATCGGTGCCACCTTGGCGCGCTGACGTCAGTTCTTTCCTTTCTGCACCAATTAGCGCAGATTTGTGAAGAGAGTTACCCCCTGTTGCCAAGTTCCCAACTTTTTGTCGACTATTTTTGCAGTGTGTAGAATGTCCAAGAAGGCTTCCAAATTCAAGTTGTGTGGCTTCGATCAGCACACCAAGTCCGTAACGGATCCACACCTGGTGTGCCGGGGGGTGTCTGGAGAGCAACCACGATTCGAAATCGTGCTCTGACTGCCGGGCCATGGCTCCTTGAGGGAGTAGTCCCTAAAGCTCCTTGCATGACACAGTGTCATACGCCCCAGAGCTCTTTTTCTCAGTCCTTGTCGAGAGGAAGGTTTGCGCACCTTTCCAGGAGCACTACGTTTTCGTCCTCCCACTCAAAGTCTTTGAGACGATCAGGTAAAAAGCACAAAAGGTCAAAGCATGGTTTGACTGCTCCCCGTCGGTCAGCTGATGCGACGGAGGGGTCATGGCATTCTAAGACTCATTCAGCTGAATCCTTACTGGGAGCTGGATGACCCTTGCCCAACTCAAGAAATTCTATGACACAATGTGCCTCATATTTGGGCAACCTGATCCGCACAGGCTCAGAGGGGGCTCCATCGGATTCTGCGCTGGCAGCTCCGGTCCCGGCGCAGATGACCTCCCCATGGTCCGGCCATGGATCCGGACTGACACCAGTGTTCCCACTGTGATCTGAATATTGGCAATCGCAGGGTGCACTACGTGGAAAGTAAGTAGATAGTTCAATGTAATGCTAAAAAGTTCTGGGTGCCCTCGTAGGGTGGTGTTATCCGTCTGGAACACCTTCGAATATCAAGATTGTTGTGTATGCGGAACCCCGCAAAAACATCCCCTGATGAGGCACACCAATTGGGATCACTCGCAGGTGCTTCAAAGTTTTTTAATTTCTTTGTATAGTTGTATACAGGTAATCCCCTTAGGGGTGATTAGCTTCGATATTTAACATCATATCGTAAGGTGATCAGAATCATAATCCATATGGGTTTAAACATTGAGCTCCAATGCATTTCGGGCTTGACAGCCCTTGGTCACGGAGAGTTCATGGAAACGCGTGGCGTCCTGAGACATTCACCGTCGGTCATCCGTTTGCCGTCTAAACCCTGCCCAGACACAGAGGATCCCAACACCGAGATCACCAGTGGCACCAGCCCCATTCTAATCACCGATGACCCAGAGGCAGATCGGCTTCTACCAATGTTAATTGAGTGCCAACAGCACCCTTGGGTCCTAGGTTGGTTCCTCAGCCATATTTTGAAGGGCTAGCAATGGAGGAAGATTGGGAGGGGTCGCTGGACCCTTTACAAGACCAACCTGAACATGAAATGGACTGATATGAGGAACTGGGTGAGGCCAGTGGACTGGATATCTCTCCAGATTCCGGCCTGCTGTCTCCCCCAACCAGGGTACGTAGAAGGGAGCTTCATATGCTGTGGTGGTAAGAAGGGCTGCTGAGATCATGGACATTCGGTGGAAGTCAAGACGGACATCTTATCGGAGGTATTGCAGCCGGGTGTCTCCTCCTTTGAACCCCTCCTGCCATTCAATGAGTCCTTCTGGGAACCTGGTCCAAGCCTAGCACAGGTGCTCCTGTGAATAGGAAAATCGTGCTCCGCCATCACCCTGAACTGGGTGAACCAAATTTCCTCATCAACCACATTACCCCAGAGAGCTTGGTAGTCCAAGGCTCTACCTCACAAGGTGCATTCCCCACTACACCCCCGGATAGCGAATCCAAGAGGCTGGATAGTTGGGGTAAGAAAATATTTTCTTCAGCTAGCCTTGCATTCCAGCCTGCAAACCCTGCATTCCTATTGGGCTGTTATTTCCACTCCCTTTGGGAAACGGTGGTGCAAGTGCTGCCACAGGTCCTGGAGGAGGCCTGGGCCATCCTCTCTCAAGAAGTATCAGACTGAAGAGATTCAGGAAAGTTCGCAATGTGCTGTGGGCTTGACATGATCATCGATGCTGGCTGTTTGACACTGGCCTGGCTAAGAACTTCTGGCTTTTCTTGGGATGTCCAAGCTACCCTCCTGGACATGCCCTTTGATGGCACTGGTCTCTTTTGAGACAAAGCAGGCATGGCTCTAGTCCTTTAAGGGCTCATGTGCTACAGCCAAGTCCTTGGGCCTCTCAGTGGCCACACGTCCCCGTCAGCTTTTCCTCCCTTTCGTGGCCTCAGAAGGGGGTTTCAGCCATGCCAGCCATACCCCAGCCACAAGCCCGGCAAGTTCAGCAACCTCTGTATAGCCCTGGGTGCTGCTCATTTCGACCCTGTAGTTTGAGTGGCTAGAGGTCAGTTTAGTCCACCTCCCCGCCCTTTCAGCCTCCAAACCCTCCTAGTCCGGCCCTTCAAGTTCATGGGTGGCCAGTTGGTAGCAGGATCAGCCATCACCTCCACCACTGGCAAAACATTACATCGGACAGATGGGTTCTTCAGATAGTCTGGAGGGGCTACTTCCTCCCCTTTGAGACTACCCCTGTCTCCATGCCTTCAACCTACAACTGACTGATGGAAGATCACCCGACTTTGCTTCGGGATGAAGTCATGACTCTCTTGGCCAAGGGAGTCATAGAGAGGGTTCCGTGCCATAAGTAGGCTGTGGTTGGTATTCCTGCTACTTACTGGTCCTGAAAAAGGACAAGGACCTTCATCCTATCCTGGATCTCCAAGCCCTCAACTACTCCTTCAAAAAGGAAAAGTTCAAGATGCTCACTCTTGCCCAGGACCTCTCTGCCCTGTAGTGTGGGCTGGGCCTTGTTGCGCACATTGTTAAGTTAGCATAGGCTTATTAGAAGTTTAAATGCCATTTTACCTTTTTGCCGCTTTTGCACACAACACTGCATATAACTGTTGTAAGTTAGGCTGCGTGAAATGCTTCACATGAGAATGGCTTCTTTTCAGCATCCCTAGACTTACATCGTGACTCTAGTCTGCACATTGAGTTCTAAAGCCTCCAAGGTTATCATAACAAGGTAGCTGTTGTTCGAGCTGATTGGATCATGTTCTAGCCATAACATATATGCAGCTGCAGCAAACGTGATTCTGGCACCTTTAATAATGCACTGTAAGCATGATTTCAGACACTTGGAAGAAGCCCGTTTTTCCAGAGACAGAGAGATATTTTGCAGATCCTGATGTGATTCACACCTGCTGATCTTGGAGGTATGGGGTCCTTGTGAGATATTGGCCTGATATATGATGCTCACTAGTTCTAGTGATCACCTTGTATCAGTCCAAACAACCCTTATGGTGATTGGTTGTAAGTCAACCTTATAGACCAGCTATCCTAATGGTAGCATGGGCAAAGCAGTCTTAGGCTAAACTCTTTTGGCATGTGAAGCCAGCTGTTTTACCACAATATAACCCCTTGAATACCAGATGAAAGGACACCACACAGGTTGTTATGAAAATAAACAGTATATTTATTAATAACAACACCTCTGAACTCTTTATGAGGTCAGAGGGCTAAGCACATGACAATCTCTTACGAAAAATACTACAAGTTGCACAAAATTACAAGTGGAATGTGAAAGTCGATAAAAGGAATGGAGCTGTCCAGAGGCTGTAGGATCGATGGGACCACGCTATACTAAGTTCAGGTAAGTAATAGGAGGCCCACGGAACGCGTGTGCAGAGTGTGAACTCACACGTGAGATGCGTAACAACGTCTATGGACAGTACAGTTCAAGAAAAAGGTGAGTACGGACAATCCTGACTAGGTAGGACTAAAACGACTGTGGAACTGGACACTAGGACAGTTAAACTACCCTTGAGCACCGAAATGCTCTCGTTACCTCACCCACGGGCTGCGGGTGCATAGGTGTCAAAGTGCATCGGGTTCTCGCGTTGAAGTCAATGGAGCCTGAAAGAAAAGATGCTGCAGGTGACCAGGAGGAAGATGTCCGGTGCAATCCAAGGGTGGATTGTTGAAGAAGAAAACCTGAAAGCAGAGGGGACAATGTTCACAGTCACTAGCCAGTGACTGGAGTGGAACCAGGAAGGAACCAGATGTCGTCGTCGTGATCAGGTGAAGAGTGGACGCTTGACTCTGCAGCCACGTGGACCAGGAGGTGTCTTCGACGACCAGGATGGAGGCACGAACTGTCCCACGCAGGCTCTCGCTGTCGGCGGTGTCGGATCCGGGATTGGACTCAACAGGTCTTGGCAAAGGCAACCCACGCGGTGAGTGAAGAAAGCGGCTGGCTAGTGACCTCCTAGATGACGAACCTTTGAATCTTTGCTGCTGGTCTGGTTGCTCCAGACTGGCCCTTGCTCCCTTCCAAAAGAGGGGCACACAAAATCCTGTCTGGGGTGGTGCTAGCACCTCCCAAGGCAGGAAACCCTTTGTCCAAGCCATCCTCGCTGGAAGGACTCCCAGCAGCAGGAGGTCAGACTTGTGTCTGTGGTGGCAGCATCCATTTTGTGATGCTGAGGCTCGAGTTAACTTTAACCGGGGTTCACAGTTACATACATGTCGTGTCCCTCTAGAAGGGTGGAATGCTACCCCCGTCGCCAGAATTGGCAAGGGGGTAGTATTCCAATTCGTATGACACCTTACTCGACATGTTTTGATAATGTTATACCAGAGTTAGCATTTAACCGCGAGGTTGATAATGCACTTAAGAGTATATGGTATAGCGTTATCATGGAACAGCTATTAGGACTTGGTTCCGCAAGCTGCAAACGGGCTCAGCTCATGCCAGAGCACCATCTCACATAATTCCAAGCACTCTGCCTTCAGGATTGATAAGGCCTGCCATAGGAGTGACTGATAGGAGGATTATGTGTCAATTTTAGGGTTAGATATAGGTATACTATATCTACAGCAAAGGGTGTTTACACCACCTTGCCCCAGCTGTCATGCAGCCAGTTGTGTCAGATTTAGATGGCCAGCCAGGGGTGGCATAATACATGCTTTAGCCCCTGGTAGGCCCTGGGTACACCTATGCCCTGGATACCTAAGGTATACTGTACAGGGACGGATAAGGTGGCCCAGTACCAATTGGTAAATGCACCTAAAGTACATGGTTGTCAATTTAGAGAGAGAACAGCTAGGCTGTGGGTCTGATTAGCAGGCCCACAGCCAGGGAAAGTCGTAAACCAGTGAAGCAAAAAGCAAAACATCTGGGGTGACCATAGGATTGCAGACCCCACTCTCCTACATAACCCCCCCCCCCCAAACTTAGGGACATTAAACTAACCTTGACCAGGTGAGTCTTCCTGTTCTAAGTGGAAATACCTGGAGAGACCATCTGCATTGCCATGGTCAGTCCCTGGTCTGTGCTCCACTGTAAAGTCCATCCCCTGTAGGGAAATGGACCACCTAAGAAGTTTGGGGTTTTCACCCTTCATCTGATTTAGCCATAAGAGGGGCTTATGGTCGGTCTGAATCTTGAAGTGAGTTCCAAACAAGTATGGCCTCAACTTCTTCAGGGCCCAAACCACAGCAAAGGCCTCCCTCTCTATAGCTGACCAACATTTCTCTCTAGGGGACAGCCTTCTGCTTATAAAAGCAATGGGCTGGTCATGACCATCAATATTCAGTTGAGAAAGAACAGCTCCCACACCCAACTCAGATGCATCTGTTTGGACAATGAAGGTTTTGGAGTAGTCAGGACTCTTGAGAATAGGTGCAGTACACATGGCCTGCTTTAGGTCATCCAATGCCTTCTGACAGCTAACTGTCCACTGAACTTTCTTTGGCATTTTCTTGCTTGTCAAGTCATTAAGTGGTGTCACAGTGGACCCATAATTTTTGACAAACTTCCTATAGTAACCAGACAGGCCCAAGAAAGCTCTGACCTGTGTCTGGGTGCTTGGAGGAGCCCAGTCCTTTATGGCCTGTATCTGGCTCTCCAATGGTTGAACCTGGCCTCCACCCACAAGGTGGCCCAGGTACACAACCTGACTCTGCCCTATCTGGCACTTAGTAGCCTTGATAGTGAGGCCTGCCTTTTGCAGGGCCTCCAAAACTTTCCTCAGGTGGATCAGGTGATCCTCCCAGGTGGAGCTAAAGACAGCAATATCATCTAGATATGCTGCACAGAAGTCATCCAACCCAGTGAGAACTTGGTTCACCAACCTTTGAACAGTGGCAGGTGCATTTTTCAAACCAAAGGGAATCACCTCAAATTGGTAATGACCTCCTGGGGTAGAAAATGCTGTTTTGGCCTTGGCATCCTCAGCTAACCTGATCTGCCAATAACCAGCTGTTAGGTCAAATGTACTTAAGAAAGTTGCAGAAGCCAACTTGTCTATCAGTTCATCTGCCCTAGGTATTGGATGGGCATCCGTCTTAGTGACAGCATTGAGACCCCTGTAGTCTACAAAAAACCTCATCTCTCTCTTACCATCCTGGGTGTGAGGTTTAGGCACTAGAACTACAGGACTAGCCCAAGGGCTCTCTGAGGGTTCAATGACTCCCAATTCCAAAATCTTTTGGACTTCTTTCTTAATGCAGTCCCTGACGTGGTCAGGTTGCCTGTAGATTTTACTCTTGACAGGCAGACTGTCACCAGTGTCCACCTCATGGGTGCACCAGTTTGTCTGACTGGGGGTCAGTGAAAACATTTGCCTGAAGGATTGAAGAACCTGTTTACAATCCTCTTGTTGATGGGCAGAGAGGCTGTCAGAAAAGACTACACCATCTACTGACCCATCATCAGGGTTCTGAGTGAGCAGGTCTGGGAGAGGGTCACTCTCTTCCTCCTGCCCCTCATCTGTGGCCATGAGCAAGCCCATGTCCTCCCTGTTGACAAATGCTTTGAGCCTGTTTACATGAAGCACCCTGTGGGGGCTCCTGGGAGTTCCCATGTCCACCAAGTAGGTGACTTCTCCCTTTTGCTCAATGATGGTATGGGGTCCAGACCATTTGTCTTGGAGAGCTGCTGGGGCCACTGGCTCCAACACCCACACCTTCTGTCCTGCATGGTAAACAGTTAGGACAGCCTTTTGGTCATGCCAAGCTTTTTGAAGTTCTTGGCTGGCCTCAAGGTTTTTAGATGCCTTCTCCATGTACTCTGCCATCCGGGAGCGGAGACCAAGTACATAGTCCACTATGTCAAGCTTAGGCTTTTTGAGAGGTAACTCCCATCCTTCCTTCACAAGACATAGGGGTCCTCTTACAGGATGCCCAAACAGAAGCTCAAAAGGGCTGTAACCAACCCCCTTCTGTGGGACCTCTCTGTAAGCAAACAGGAGGCAGGGTAAAAGGATGTCCCATCTTCACCTGAGCTTTTCAGGTAACCCTTTTATCATCCCTTTGAGGGTCTTGTTGAATCTCTCAACAAGCCCATTGCATTGTGGGTGATAGGGTGTGGTGAATTTATAATTTACACCACACTCCTTCCACATAGCAGTCAAGTATCCTGACATGAAGTTTGCACCTCTGTCAGAGACAACCTCCTTAGGAAACCCCACTCTGGAGAAAACTCCAAGTAGGGCCCTGGCCACAACAGGAGCTGTAGTGGTCCTAAGGGGAATAGCTTCTGGATACCTGGTGGCATGATCCACTACCACCAGTATAAATCTGTGCCCAGATGCTGTTGGGGGGGTCCATTGGTCCAACAATGTCAATCCCCACTCTTTCAAAGGGAACCCCCACCACAGGTAGTGGTATGAGGGGGGCCTTTATTGTGCCACCTGATTTGCCACTGGCTTGGCAGGTGACACATGAGCGACAAAACTCTTTGGTGTCTTCAGACATATGAGGCCAGTGAAAGTGTGGGGCAAGCCTGTCCCAAGTCTTGTTCTGGCCTAAGCGACCTGCAAGGGGAATCTCATGGGCTAAGGTGAGAAGGAAACCTCTAAGAGACAAGCGGATGACCAGCCTCCTGGTAGCACCAGGCTTGGGGTCTCTTGCCTCAGAGTATAGGAGTCCATCTTCCCAATATACCTTATGGGCACCTGTAGCATTCCCTGAAACCTAAGCAGCAGCCTGCTGTCTGAGGGGTTCAAGAGAGGAACAATCTAATTGGGCCTGCCTCAAGTCTGCCCTAGAAGGTCCCCCTGTCCCAAGAAACTCAACCTGATCAGGTTCAAGCTCTTCTAGGACAGTTCCTTCTGGGGTCTCTGGGTCAGCCTCTTGAGAGGGCTGATCCTCAACCTGAGGCAGGGGGGAAGGCTCTGCCTTTACCCTACCATTCCTTCTATTCGGTAGTGTCTGGTCCATTCTTCCAGGATCCAGCACTTGTTCAGCTGGGCATTTCTTGGCCTGTGACCTAGTCACAGCAAGGACATGTGAGGAGAGACCTAGCATTTCTACATGAGTCCTGTACTCCACATCTGACCACAGTGAGGATTCCAAATCATTGCCCAAAAGACAATCTACTGGGAGGTCTGAACTAACTACAACCCTTTTGAGGCCAGTTACCCCTCCCCAGGAGAAATTAACAACTGCCATACTGTGATTGGTAGTGACATTGCTAGCATTGGTCACTAGGTAATCTGAACCTAGCATGATCTGGTCAGGGTCCACAAATGTTGGTGTCACCATGGTGACACTGGCACATGTGTCCCTGTAGGCCTGGGCCATTTTTCCATTGATTAAAGGCGTTTGCCTGTATTTGCCCAGAGTACTAGGACTTACAGTAGGGGTCATATCCATGTCCCCAGTACAAACAAGAACTGCCTGAGTAGGAATTCTAACTAAGTCAGAACCCACCTCAGTTCCCAGGGTTAACCCAACTATAGCCTTGGGAGGTACACTACCACTACTAACTGTACTAGGGGGTGCAGGTGTCTTAGGGACAGTAGTGGTAGGAGTTTGGCCTTTCTTGGTGCACTCACTAAACCAGTGAGTCTTACTTTTACAGTATTGGCACCATGGTTTCTTAGGACCATCATTCTTCTTCTTTTGGGAAGTTTGGGACCCACCCTCCTTAGGTTGTTGGGGCCCTGTTGAAGACTTCTGGTCATTTTGCTTATTCTCATTACCCTTCTGGTCTGCTTTCTTCTGGCCACCACCCTGGTTCTGGTTCTGCTGCTTGACCCTTGTCCTGACCCATCTGTCTGCCTTCTTTCCCAATTCTTGGGGAGAGGTCAGATCTGAGTCAATCAAGTGCTGATGCAACAACTGGTTCTGACAATTATTTAAGATTTGCTCTCTCATAATTAGATTATTCAGTAACCAGCCCTCCAGAGCCTTAGTGGCACAATCAACAAAGTCAGTCCAATCTTGAGCCCGAGTTTTCTGGGTATCCCTGAACATCAACCTGTACTGTTCAGTGGTTAAGCCAAACCCATCAATCAGAGCAGTTTTCAAGACTTGGTAATCATTTGCATCCTAATCTCTAACAGTGAGGAGCTTGTCTCTACCTTTACCTTCAAAGGAGAGCCACAATATAGCTGCCCACTGACTTTGGGGTACCTGCTGTACTTTGCAGGCTCTCTCCAAAGCAGTTATCCACTTGTGGATATCATCTCCTGTCTTATAGGAGGGAACTATTTTACTCAGGTGTCTATTATCAAAACTCCTGTCTCTATCCCTAGGGATAGTGCTGCCACCAGTGGGGACTACCCCACTCAACTGTTGCTCTCTAGAAAAGGCAAGCTTCTCCTTGGCAAGGGCAAGTTCTTCCCTCTGGATCCTCAGATTAGCCTGCTTCATCCTTGCTTCATGTTCTCTCCTCTGAGGGGAAGTCATTCTCCTTTGAGCAGAGGCATGAAAGTGCACAGATCTATTGGAGTCCCTAGAATGAGATCTATCTCTCCTAACTCCAAAGTTAGGTCTGCTCAGGGTCAGTACTGGGGGTCCCCCAGATCCTTCCCTATGTAGGTCTAAGTTGGCCCTGGTGAGTCTGCTGACTATCACAGAACCATTGTCTGCCTCATCCCCAGATGGTTCTTCTTCTTCCTCCTCCTCTTCTACATTCTCTGTTTCAGGGAGGACTTGATCTCCAAAAGTACCTTCTAAGGCTGGCATGCTCCCATCTGTGTTAGAAGCCTTTCTAGCATCATATGTCTCTAAGAGACCTAACAGAAAGGGAGTGGTAGGGTTAGAACCCTGTTTCAATTTCCTGGAGGTACACAATTGTCTCATCTCCTGGAAACTGAGGGCTGCATATCTGGAAAGGACCTGTGGAGGGTCACTAGCCACAAGGGGAGTCACTGAGGTCTCTCCTGTGGTAAACATGCTTTCTAGTGAGGTGTAAGTGGTGCACTTACCTACACTATGGGTTTTCCTACTGATCCCTTGCTAAGAGTTGTAGTCAGGGTGTGCTAGGCCCTTTCTACTACAACAGCTGGTTCAGTAGAACTCAGAGTATTTCTAAGCTTGTTATATGTACCTAGGTACCTTATGTGATCTTTCAAACGATATTTCAAGATTATATGTGGTAAAAACAACAGCAAGCTCAAATCCCAGCCGCTGCACACCAATGTGAGAAGTTGGCCATATATATGATGCTCACTAGTTCTAGTGATTACCTTGTATCAGTCCAAACAACCCTTATGGTGATTGGTTGTAAGTCAACCTTATAGACCAGCTATCCTAATGGTAGCATGGTCAAAGCAGTCTTAGGCTAAACTCTTTTGGCATGTGAAGCCAGCTGTTTTACCACAATATAACCCCTTGAATACCAGATGAAAGGACACCACACAGGTTGTTATGAAAATAAACAGTATATTTATTAATAACAACACCTCTGAACTCTTTATGAGGTCAGAGGGCTAAGCACATGACAATCTCTTACGAAAAATACTACAAGTTGCACAAAATTACAATGGTGCCCTAGGGGCACGACAAACCATATACTAAGTAAGTGGAATGTGAAAGTCGATAAAAGGAATGGAGCTGTCCAGAGGCTGTAGGATCGATGGGACCACGCTATACTGACTTCAGGTAAGTAATAGGAGGCCCACGGAACGCGTGTGCAGAGTGTGAACTCACACGTGAGATGCGTAACAACGTCTATGGACAGTACAGTTCAAGAAAAAGGTGAGTACGGACAATCCTGACTAGGTAGGACTAAAACGACTGTGGAACTGGACACTAGGACAGTTAAACTACCCTTGAGCACCGAAATGCTCTTGTTACCTCACCCACGGGCTGCGGGTGCATAGGTGTCAAAGTGCGTCGGGTTCTCACGTTGAAGTCAATGGAGCCTGAAAGAAAAGATGCTGCAGGCGACCAGGAGGAAGATGTGCGGTGCAATCCAAGGGTGGATTGTTGAAGAAGAAGACCTGAAAGCAGAGGGGACAATGTTCACAGTCACTAGCCAGTGACTGGAGTGGAACCAGGAAGGAACCAGATGTCGTCATCGCGATCAGGTGAAGAGTGGACGCTTGACTCTGCAGCCACGTGGACCAGGAGGTGTCTTCGACGACCAGGATGGAGGCACGAGCTTTCCCACGCAGGCTCTCGCTGTCGGCGGTGTCGGATCCGGGATTGGACTCAACAGGCCTTGGCAAAGGCAACCCACGCGGTGAGTGAAGAAAGCGTCTGGTGCGGACTAGGAGAGTCCGGGGTGCCCCTCTTTTGGAAGGGAGCAAGGGCCAGTCTGGAGCAACCAGACCAGCAGCAAAGATTCAAAGGTTCGTCGTCTAGGAGGTCACTAGCCAGCCGGCAAGTGACCAGACAACGCGTCGAGCAGCAAACAAGCAGAAGGGCCCCACGCAGATCTCGTGGATGCTGGAGGGCTGATCTTCGGTGCAGGGGCTGCTCGGGTTGGGGCTTCTCAGTCCCCAAAGCACTTGGTCGAGTTTACCTCGGGAGTCGTGCTGGAAGCGAAGTGCAGTTTCTTCCAAGATGGCCGGTCCCACGTGTCTCGTCGCACCCACGGATCTTAGCTGTGCTGCAGATGTAGGTTGAGGTCGGAGAGGTCTGGGAATCCGGGTCTCGTTGGGCTCTGAAGTCTGGATCCTCGAGGGAAGACGACAAAGGGAAGCCGCTGGACGCTTGATGGTGCCTGCAGTTGCAGGGTGGACACTCCTTGCCCACAAGGGAGATTCTTCAGTCTTCTGTGGAGCAGAATGTCGAAGGCCAGAGTTTCTTCTTGTTGAATAGTTCAGGATAATCTAATCTGGAATGGGACCAGCTCCTACCTTTATTCTCCTAAAGGGGGCTGCACTACTGACTAGGTCCCTCCCCTGGGTGGGACCAGGAAGGGGGGTGGTTACACCCCCTATCCTTTGTTCGGTTTCCCGCCAGAACTGGGGCAGGGATGCCCCAGCAACTGGTTTGAACCGGTGTATGCACAGGGCACCTGGTGTGCCCCAGGCATGTCTCATTCCTTTCAGGCCTCCCTACCTCAATACACAAAATCCTGTCTGGGGTGGTGCTAGCACCTCCCAAGGCAGGAAACCCTTTATCCAAGCCATCCTCGCTGGAACGACTCCCAGCAGCAGGAGGTCAGACTTGTGTCTGTGGTGGCAGCATCCATTTTGTGATGCTGAGGCTCGAGTTAACTTTAACCGGGGTTCACAGTTACATACATGTCGTGTCCCTCTAGAAGGGTGGAATGCTACCCCCGTCGCCAGAATTGGCAAGGGGGTAGTATTCCAATTCGTATGACACCTTACTCGACATGTTTTGATAATGTTATACCAGAGTTAGCATTTAACCGCGATGTTGATAATGCACTTAAGAGTATATGGTATAGCGTTATCATGGAACAGCTATTAGGACTTGGTTCCGCAAGCTGCAAACGGGCTCAGCTCATGCCAGAGCACCATCTCACATAATTCCAAGCACTCTGCCTTCAGGATTGATAAGGCCTGCCATAGGAGTGACTGATAGGAGGATTATGTGTCCATTTTAGGGTTAGATATAGGTATACTATATCTACAGCAAAGGGTGTTTACACCACCTTGCCCCAGCTGTCATGCAGCAAGTTGTGTCAGATTTAGATGGCCAGCCAGGGGTGGCATAATACATGCTTCAGCCCCTGGTAGGCCCTGGGTACACCTATGCCCTGGATACCTAGGGTATACTGTACAGGGACTGATAAGGTGGCCCAGTACCAATTGGTAAATGCACCTAAAGTACATGGTTGTCAATTTAGAGAGAGAACAGCTAGGCTGTGGGTCTGATTAGCAGGCCCACAGCCAGGGAAAGTCGTAAACCAGTGAAGCAAAAAGCAAAAAATCTGGGGTGACCATAGGATTGCAGACCCCACTCTCCTACAGTCCCCAAACAAGCCTAAGAGACCTTCTAGATTTTATAACACATAGTTCCTAGCTAGGGAGGGTGATTTACTAGGCGCTATAGTACCTATTTTCACCATCATTATAATACGATTTCTCCTTTTGTGTTTTATGGAATTGTAATAATGCTGATCATATTATTTCTAATCATATGTCAGCTTATGTTAGCAAAGATTCTGCATCTTAAAGCACGTTGTTAAAATAAATATTTTAACCTTACCCGTGTCTCTTTTTTACTCCTGTTGTGGACTGGTATGAGAGTATAACGAAAGAGTGTTCTTGCTTCCCACCATTTCGGAGTATAACCTAAGTCGCATGTTCTGGGTTGTCTAATCATTGGTTCCTTTGCTATAGGACGAAGAGCTAATGTGACACTGATTCTAGCTGGTTAGGGTTTCTAGGCACTAAGGGAGTTTTTGGTACACCACAATTCACTGAGGTCCTGGGCCTCTGTGCACAGTTCTGTGTAGGAGCAGAATCCCTGCGACAGCCCTAGACCCAGGAGACTGGGTGGTAACACTGGACTTCCTGGATGCTTATTTTCAGATTCCCGTCCTGCTTGTCCACCGGTGCTATCTACTGTTCACTGAAGGCTACGAGCCCCTTCAGTTCACCATCCCCTCTTTGGCCTTACCAGCAACCCTTAGATGTTCACTAAGGTGATAGCTCTGGTCGCAGCCCATCTGCGTAGCTCAGGGGTTCCAGTCTTCCCCTATCTCAACGACTGACTGTTGAAGGTGGGCTCGCACCAGGTTGTTGTCTCCCACCTCCAGACTACGGCAATTTTCCTTCATTCACCGGGGTTCACTATCAACATGCAGAAATCACACCTGACTTCCTCTCATATGCTCCCTTTCATCAGAGCTGTTCTGGACACAGTGCAGTTTCGGGCTTTCCCTTCCTAGTGGTTAGTCCAGGACATTCAGGCTATGATACTGATGTGTCAGCCTCTATCCTGGATTTCAGTGAGAATGTCTCTGAGGCTGCTGGGCATCATGGCCTCCTGCATCCTGCTCGTGACGTATGCCAGATGGGATATGCAGGCTCTGCAGTGGGGCCTGAAGTTCCAGTGCAGCATCAGGGGAATTACTCTGACATGGTTCAGATCTCAGATTTAACTCCACAGAACCTGCAGTGGTGTAAGACCAACCCCAACTGCGCCAGAGGCAGCCCCCTCTCCCTTCCCCAACCAGATTATACAGTAGTGACAAATGCATCACTGGTGGGATTGGGAGGCCATCTTAGAGAGGTGGAGATCAGAGGACTCTGATCTCTGGCAGAATCCAGACTCCACATAAACCTGCTGGAGCTCCTAGCAATTCGCTTGCCATTGAAAGCCTGTCTTCAATCAAGGGAAAGCTGGTTCAAGTGTCAGGGACAACACCACCGCCATGTGATACTGCAAGAAACAGGGAGGAGTGGGGTCCTAGACCCTTTGTCAAGAGGCCCTGTGTCTTTGGGCGTGGCTGTGGCAGCAGGCTATTTCCCTGAAGGTTCAACACTTGGCAGGTTCTCTGAACACCAGGGCGGACATACTAAGCCATCAACGCCTAGTGGATAACAATTGGCATCTCCGTCCAGAGGTGGTGCAAGGTCTCTTTCAGCAGTGCTGAGAGCCTTGGTTAGATCTGTTTGTCTCTGCTGAGAACATGCAATGTCAGCAGTTTTGTGCACAGGAGTTTCCAAGGCGGCACTCGTTCTACAATGCTTTTCATCTCAAGTGGAGCTCAGACCTCCTTAACCCCTTTCCTCCAATACCACTGCTGTCCAGGATGCTCAAGAAGATCAAGAGCGACTGGATGCAGGGTCTGGCATCCCAAGCTTCTCCAACTGATCATCGCTCCTCCGATCAGCCTGCCCCTTCGGTAGGATCTTCTTTCGCAGCAGCAGGGGATGGTCCTCCACCCAAACCTGTCAACGCCTTCTTGCGTGGAGATTGAGCGGCAGCAGTTGACATCATTCAGCATTCATCCCTAAGTCTGTAATGTTATTTTGGCGGCTACATGTCCCTCTACCAAAACGTGTAAGCCTGCCGGTGGCAAATATAAATACAAAAATTGTACAGAAAGATCTATTGATCCCCTTTCTGCCTCCCTCTCTCAAGTCCTTCTCTTTGTTTTGACCCTTGCCCAGCAGGGATCTGCTCTGGGCACTCTCAAAGGGTACCTTTCAGCCTGACTGCCTTCTTCCTGATGCTGCCAGACCAAGCCTCTTTATTTAAATCCCCTATTGTGAATAGATAGCTTAAGGGGGTTGTACATATGTTTCCACCTGCTCCCTTTCAGCATGCCTCAGTGGAACCTTAATATGATTCTCATCTTCCTGTATACTCTGTTTGGCCCTCTGCACAACTGCCCCCTCAGGCTGCTTACCATTAAAACTGCCTTTCTAGTGGCAATAACTTCTGCCAGGAAGGGTGAGCCATTTGCAGGCTGTCAACCAAGCCTCCTTACCTGACCATCTTCCCTGATAAGTTGGTGCGTATACCAAAAGTAGTAACTCCATTCATGTGGGGCAGTGAGTCATATAGCCCACTTTCTGCCTTCCTGCGGACCCTCTAAAGAAGAAGAGCGACTCCACCGTCTGGATCCAAAAAGAGTATTGATGATCTAACTCTAAAGAGCTCTGGGTAGACGACCAACTCTTTGTGGGGTATGTTGGATCAGAGAAAGGTTGTGCAGTGCAGAAGAGGACAATCTCACCATGGGTCATCCTCTGCATCAATCTTTGCTACGCTCTGCCAAAAAGCAGCCTCCTAAAGCTTAAGGGCTCATTCCACCAGAGGTAAGGCAGCTAACATGGCATTGCAATGTGGAGTTCCAGTCCTCAACATTTGTCAGGTACCAGCGTGGGCATCCCTGCACACATTTACTAAGCACTACTGCCTGGTCCGACGGGACGGCCTCTTTGATCACTCTGTCCTACAAGACTTCCTGGTCTAAACTTATCGGCAGTCCCTCCTCTAGGGATGGTATTACTTGGATATGTATTCTGAGGTAAGGAATCTATGGGTAGATGTCTCTACCAGATGGACAAATTACTTACCATTGGTATCGCCCTATTTGGTACAGACAAGATCTAGCTGCAGATTTCTTATCGACCCACCCATCCTCCCCACACTGCGGACTGGTTTTTAGGGTCAGTGTTGTTCTCATTCAGGGCCCTAGTTTTTCAGAAGCACACCACTGCCAGTGCGCTTCATGGCTCCACGCTCCTGGTGTGGAAAGTTGTGAAAAGTAACTGACATCAGCGAGCCAAGGTGGCGCCTATATAGATGATGCGGACGTCACAACAGCAGAGATGCTGCCGTGAAGCAACCTACTAGTGCGCAAGGCTATTGCTCGATGACAATTTTCCGGATCCAGTCTGACGCCTGGGAAAATCAAAGGTAAGGAATCTACGGCTAGATTATGTCTTTACCAGATAAAGCATTACCAAAGGTAAGTAACTTGTCCTTTTCAGACCAGAGGAGGTGGGTTCCACTGTGGTCTTACAAAACCTAATAGGACAATCTGGTCTGGCCACAGTGGAACCTTGTACAAGGGTTTGTGTTGGTGAGCAAGAAAATAAGCAATAATAGATGCATTACTATGAAATTTATGAGACATCAGATAAACAAGGAGCCCAACATTGACACCAAAGCTCCAGTTGCCAAGTATTGAACTCACAACCCCCAGTGTGAAAAGCTCCTTTATTCCAGGCCCCCATTTACAATTTCATGTCATGTATGTCTTCCACACCCTATACCCTGTTCAGGACAGATGCATAGATGCTTGAGGTGTACTAGGGAAATGAGTGCAAAATATAGTCTCATCTCAGATATCCACGCTAGGCTATGTTATATGAACATTAAAAATGACCCCTTGTTCTGCCATCCACAACCATCTGCACTACTCCTATTAACTCCCATTGACAATAGCCTCCTCTATCTGGTCCAAAAATACTGCCACTGTTTCATATAATTAAGTGGCAAGCAAGTCCCTCCCTAAAGTAAGCAGATGATACTCAGATCTTGTTATGCCTTTGAAGACCTGTCAGTCTTAGGATGGTCATCCCCAAGAATTTTTCCCTTTACGCTCCTATTTTTCTGAATTCGTTTTTACTGGCCATTGCAGACTTTGGTGAATCGATGTGCAGCCCTCTATTCTGCACTTTACCACTGATAACCAGAGCTGAAGTGCTTGTGCTCACTCCCTAAAATATGGTAAAGTTGCCTTACACCTGATTGGCATGCTTAATTTACTTAAATTGGTATACCAAATACCCAGGGCCTGTAAATTAAATGTGATTAGTTGACCTGCAGCCTCTATTGTGCCACCCACTTAAGTAGCCCTTTGAAACATATCCCAGGTCTGGCACGGCAGCCTGTGTGCAGTTTCAATCTGACAACTCTACTTAGCAAAATAACCCATGCCAAGCATTAACCTCCCCTTTTATTTCATATAAATCACCCCTTGGGTAGGCCCTAGGCAGCCCATAATCATAAGCATTGTAAACAAAAGGTTGGACATTTACTTTTAAGTTCTACATGTCCTTGTAGTGAAAATCTCAATTATTCATTTTTCATTTCTGTGAGGCCGCCCTATCCCGTAGGATAACATTGGGTTACCTTATTACATTTAATAAGTGGTAAGTTCTGACTTTGAGCAGGTAGAAAAGTCATATTTGATGCATTAGAAACTTATTTTAAAAACCTCTTTAATAGTAAAGTAGGATTTTAAGTTACAATTTTTAAAAAGCCACTTTTAGAAAGTTGCCATTTTCCTGCACTACTTGGTGCTTGCAGCCTGTTCCTGGGTCACATGACTGGGTACACTGGGCCTTTGTTTATTATTCCAAGACATCCACACTATAGAGCAGCCGCGGTCCTTGCAGGTAACAGCGGTGGGGCTGGGTTGGGGGGTATTTTGAGAGACGATGCAGAGGGAAAATTAAATAAATAATTTTCCCTCTGCATTGTCCCTTGAAATCCCCCCCCGCCCTCAACCCAGCCCCACAGCCGTTACCTGCACAGGCCGCAGCTGCAATAAGGGATTAGATGTACCTGGATAGGCCATCACTGGCAGGATTGTGGGTGAAGCTGGGCACATCCGCAACTGCAAATCAATAGGCTGTGCCCTGCCTTCGCACAAAGTCCATTATTCCTGCAGCCATGCTGCAGCCAGGGCAGGGAGGCAGGAAATTCCAGGCACTTCAAAGAGAATCTGTAGAAACCTCTCCTACTTCAAAGAAGGCACCAGGTATAAAAATAGGACTCTCAGACCCACTCTTCAGTTTACTTTCTGGACTTGTGGAAGGACTCTCAAAAGACTGTCTGCGGCTGTGGCCTGCTGAGAACTTCAGAAGACTGTTTTGCTGCACATGTAAAGACTGCTCTGCTGCCTGAAGCGTACCTTTAACCCTCAGATGCCTGCCCTGATGCTTTTGGCCTGTTCAACTACGTGAACACAGGAATACCAGAGCGACACGAAGGACAAGTGGACTGGCTTCCTGATCAAAGCCTCATTGTCAGAAAAGGATCCAACCATCTTAACCAGCTCCTGAACACAGCCTGAATGAGTCCTGAACGTCCAAGTGGTGACTCTCTAGTCAGGGACCCTTGGAGGTGGTGTTAAAGGTGCTCAGATTTGCAAAATCCAAAACTTGGGACTTAGGAAAGTTTTGGCTAAAAAGTGCTCTGAGAACCAAGAGTAGACCTGGACCTGTGTGCTTGTTGATCCTCGCAAGGCGCATCACCGTTTGGCCTGACTTCACTGCAACTCAAGCTACTTTCTTCTCCGCAGCAGCAAATTCTGTTCAGCTTGTCTTCGTAGAAGGGTTATCCGGCCTCGTGGAGCCCTTATTGCAAGCTTGCAGGTTTGCTTGCTGGAGATTTTCAACTTGAAAAAAAGAGATTAAGTCTGAACATAGAAACGTCACCATAGTTTCATTCAGCGACTCCTAATGACGAAGCCTGCCCCTCAGACACCACCTGCAGTCTTTCCCCGCTGAACTTTACCTTCTCAGACATTTTTCCATGAAAATTCTTTTAAGTCCTATAGTAAGCGCCGATGACCCGGCCCAATTGATTCCTTGTATAGCCGACCCGCGCTCCACTGCGGTGGGCTTTCACTTTTGACTTTGACCCAGTCTTGTGCTACTGCATGTTGGTGCTTTGAACTTTTAGGCGGTAGTTTCTAACTTGAATTTTACAATTTCGTAACCCAGATTCTACTTATTGGATTATTGTCGTTTTGGGGTCAAATAATTTATTAAAATGGACTCAATATTTCGAAATTGGTGTTTTTCTTGTCTTGTGTTTTTACTTTACTACTGTTTGGGTGCAGCAAAAATACTTGTCTTCAAGTTAAGCCTGACTGTTTTTGAGCCAAGCTACCACAGGGTTAAGCACAGGTTAATTTAGTGATTCACCCTGTCAGAAATTGTGGCTGTTGCTTGAGCAGGGTTTCCACCCCACTCAACAAACAAACAAATTTCTCACCTCAAATGCTTAGAACACCTCCAATCCTGGATCGGAAACAACTTCTTAAGCTAAATGGGGGCAAAACAGAGCTTTGATTATTGGGAAAATCTAACCATATTTGACAGAACTCTGGTTGGCCTCCATTACTGGACTCCCCTCCATACCACCAAGGCCCTGTTGGATGGGTTGTAGACTGATGAAAACCTGGCTCTCAGATATCATGTGAACTTTGTTACGTCTTCCAGCTTTCATGTACTCCAAATGCTGGAGAAAGTTCTATCATATACACCTAAGACTCTCCATGCTAAGAACATTTCTACATGTGTTCTATCTCCTATAAAGTATTGTAACCGTCTATAGCAGGGCCTCTCTGATTCTGCTATAAACAAACTATAACACATGCAGACCTTTGCTGAAGAAAATAGGTCCTGTAATACAAACTGTACTATTTACATTCTGTGTTCCTGCTTACAGTTACTGTTGAATGTTCCTAGATTCAGACAGGCACATACTGGTGGTCATTCTTAGTAGAGCCCAAAAAAGTTGAATGATCTCCCTCCAACCTCCAAAGGATGTCCAATCATCCTTCTGTGAGGAAGACCCTTAAACTTTCCTTTTCCATGGTATTCAGCTTCTCCTACTTCCCTCAGGTCTGTAGAAACTGAAGAGAGATGCCAGAGGGTGGGTGAGAAGGCAGACCATCATTCATCATTGCCACCATCCACAAAGCTTTGAAATGGAACCATACAAAAGAAATATAAACGTATGTTTTTCTCCTTAATACCTTTTCTGTTTCTTGTGCCTAGGAGAATAGGCCTGGACATAGGTCATTCTTAGTACTGGCGTAGGTACTTGGTACATACATGATCACGAAGGAAGTAGACACATTCTCTTGGGCATTAGATATTACAGTAAAGAGAACTTTGGAATTTTTGGGGGTTCAATAAAAATCAGGGTGTTAGAGGGACCAGCACTTAGGTAGAAGTGAATAGATGTATCTCCCAAGATACCAGAGCTACTTACTGTCAGTTGAGGGGACTGGTTACAGAGTTAACCGACCCCAGGAATCTGTTAAACTTTGCTGCGCATTGCCAAAATGCCCCTCTGTGGTACTATGTTAATCTTGCATAGCAAAAAAAGTGTTCCAGGTACTGAAAAAGTGCCAGCTATGTGACTAACTGCTTTCCCTCCAGGGGACACAGCCTAGTATTGAAGCCTGTAGAGAGATTATCCTGAATACTGAATGCCTGGAAACCACTGGATGTCTGGAAACTGTGTATTTAATGGTATAAGGTGCCAAGAGTCTCTTGTCAACAACTGTTCCACATATCAGACTTTTCTCCAGTACTGGTATCAGCATTTTTACTTTTCGAAATTAAGTCAATGTGTAGCTGTGGCACCAGAATTGTTCCTCCTTTGGCTTAGTGTGGAGGCATTGGTGGAGAAAATGAGTGTATAACATCACAGATAGGACAGAAAACTGTCTGGCATGTGACCTGTTTAATTACTTCAACTACAAAGAATTATTTTGACGTTTGATGTGAACCAGGCCGGTATTTTGAAGTTACCTACATCCGAAGCAGCAAGAGTGGTCCTTATGCTGGAAGTAAAGAGGGCTTTCACGTACTAGACTAATAGGACCAATGCTCTGCTGTTGGACATCTGCAAGACAACTAGTAGGAAATCATTGGAGACATTCTGCGAGCACTACTGCTTGAATGTGGGCACATAGGAAGATCCTGCAGATGGCTAAGATGGGAAGAAAATGCTACACTTATTGTACAACTCTTCTCCCTTTTCCCTGATACTTACTTCAGGTTATTAGGTTCATATAGTGTGGGAAATATATAAAAGATCCAATCCAGTAGAAGAATGTACTTCCTTGTAGAGGTGGTTATTAAGCATTGGCAATTTTTATAGATTCCACGGAGTCTGCTCATCCCTTGCAAGTTTTTTTCATTTAATTTGTTCCTTGTACCGCACATTTATGTAAGACATGGTGAGACTAAGAAGCATGATAATGGAGGTGCTACAGAAAGTAAACACTACACAGCAGGAAAGAATGGGCACAAATGTGCTCAACTGACTACAGTAAAGACCTACTTTACTGTGCTTTGCTTAAAGATATAATTCGGCCAACATGTTATGAGATTGTTATTTACACTGTAGCTCAGTAGGTGGAAGGTGACTTAGAGTGGCAGTTTAGGGACCTGACCTGCTATAAGAAAAAGTTACTTAATTAAAATCCTGTTTCTCTTTCATGAGAATCTTCATCAAATTCTCTGGCATTAAAAATAACTGCTTAAATGCAGAATCTCTTGCAATTTTCAATAGGGCTAAAGCTACCCTAATAATGAATCAGCACATTTGTTTATGAACCATATGCAAAACCTCTTCCATTGGAAACCATAAACATACTGGCTTTGTTATTGAATATCCTCCAGTATGCAGGAAGTCTCTGATGAACATACTGGTAAATATTAAGGAGGCAAGGTGTCAAGTTCATGGACATGCTGCGTTGGTGTAACTGCCATTCATCATGAAGAGATGATGTGGTTTGCTTGGAAGCTTCATGTGAGGCTCATCTGATGGCAGAAAGAAGTCTGGAAACCATGCCACCATGTTATGGCCATGTCAAGATAATAGTTATGGTTTCGAAACCTGGGTAAGACCTGTGGTAAGAAAGGAAGTAGAGAAGTACAGTAAAACACATGACCAGTTAATTCAAAATGGAATTCTCTTTATATAGCTGGGGTCGAGATCCCAAGTAATAGCATTTCACACCATTTGCTACCAAAAACAAGCGAAATCCAAAATGGCTGAAAACGTGCTAGAAACATTTAAATGATTATGCATTTGTGATCTTCCAAAAGCATCTTTAATGCAACAGATTTCAAAAGTACTAACCCTGATAAGTGGATTGCTGTAAACTGAAGCCACTGAGCCAGGTAAGAAAATTAAATATCCTTAGAGAAAGCCCTGGATGTTGTCCTTTGCTCTTGTTGAAGTAGTGCAGATTAGTTGTATTGCTCAAGAATTTAGTTCCACAAGGATTTATACTACGGGCCCAAACTGCATAACTGCTAGCAATTCAGGAACATTATATTCTGAGTATTCCAATGAAGATGGGTTGTAGGTTACATAATACAGTCAAGCAAGGTGGTTCCTAAAAACACTGTGTAAAATGAGATTGTTTCATGTGTGTTTGGGATTCAACACACAATACCACTAGGGAACAAGCATTTACAATGCAATGGTCTCGGCAATATTATAGGTAGAGCTATTGGCATTGCTCATAATTTTTGTATTTTGTTTTTATTCCTAAATTAATGGCATTGTCATTTCTATTGGCAATAGCTGAATTGTTTGCAAATGTGAGACCTATTGCATTAGCAGAGAGAGAGAGTGAGGTAGTGAAATAGAGAGAGAGAGATAGGTTCTGAAATTGAGAGAGAGTGAGGTAGTGAGAGAGAGAGTGAGGTAGATAGAGAGTGAGGTAGTGAGATAGAGAGAGTGAGGTAGTGAAAGAGTGAGGTAGTGAGGGAGAGGGATGTTGTGAGGTAGTGAGATATAAACAGAGAGTGATGTTGTGAGGTAGTGAGATAGAGAGAGAGAGTGAGGTAGTGAAAGAGAGAGTGAAAGTGAGTTAGTGAGATAGAAAGAGAGCGAGTGAGGTAGTGAGTTAGAGAGAGAGTGAAGTTGTAATGTAGTGACTTGCAATATCCTTATGAAATATGGCAGGGGGTCTTTTATCACATATATATAAAATAAATCTCAAATATGTTGGTGGGAAAGAGAAAAACATGTCTGCCATATTCGGACGACAGGTGGAAGTCTACCAGCAGTCTCAAAGGGATTGATGAAGTGAATGGGGGCTACCAACCAACTCTTAAAAGCCATTGAAGTCGATGTATGCCTGCCGGCTGTCCTCACAGACCAATGGAAAGGCTGGCCAGAAGACCCAAAGTGTTTGTGAAGTAGATTGAATCAGAACTGCTAAATCAGAATATTTGGTCAGGTCAATGTAGTTCGCCAACCAGACGCAATGAGTTGCCAGGTCAGTAGAAGCCACTCAATCACCTCCAGGGGGATGGCAACAAGTATGCATGTCATACAGCAATAGGTCTTCAAGTAATCAGTGGAATTAGGGTAAGGGCAATACCAACAGAGAAAGACAAAGGATGTATGGTATGTACAAACGATACTACTGTTCCAATTGGTACAGGTAAGTTGGAAGAAATTAATTACAATAACCATTTCATTTTCAAACCAGCAGATAAAGTGTAGGTTGTATTACCACCCATCTCCACTGGTAATGAGATAAATGGAAGACTACCAGTCTCCAGGAGACTAGTCAAGTTGATGAAGCACTACAAACAGTGTCAAAAGGATTCTGGAATATAATAAGGCTGGCTAGAAAGAAGTGGTTCATTTGCCAGAAATCTCTAATTGGGTTTTCTAAGTGTCGTAACCTAAAAGAGTTGAAGTAATTAAAACAAGTCAGAATCTGCAAGAGCTGTAGATTAGAAAAGGCACTAAGAGCCTACTGTACTTGGTGGAGGAAATGGAGGTGTAGTAACTATACTGCAGTGTTTTGGATATGGATGAAAACATACTTGCTCTAACCTAACAATTCCACAATCAAGCTCTTGACAAAGTAGATGGAGGACCAAGGCTGTATGCAGTGGATTGGTGAGGTAGGTGGCAGCTCTCCCGCAATTTGCAAGGGTCTGAGGGGGGTGGCAGTCGGAAAACCACCCCAAAGAGTTACGTCAACTCATTAAAATAATAAATGCTATCTTTCAGAAGTTGGCACATGATCGGCGTCCTCCTATTAACAGGGTTGGAATACATATTTTGGAGTATTGCCAACGGGGTGGTGCTATGAAAGAAGGCCTAGCACTCAGAAGTTAGACCCCATTGTTGGTCAGGAAGATGGGTGATCATCAGCCACTTATGGAGTTTACCAACGGGTGGCAACATGATCCAAACCCCTTCTGTAATTGTTGAAAGGTGGAGAGCTGTATAACAACTGTGTTCATGTGTTTGGCAGATCTGCGGAGGCCTAGAACAGTGCTGGACAGCAATATAACACTACTGGTTCAAAAAGTGAAGCTTCTACTACAAATGTGAATGCATATTTGCTTGTATACACCAAAAGCAATCGAGCAAAGAAATGAATCATTAACTTCTCAATCCCGGAGTAGTCTCCTTGGGGTCCTGAACTACATCCCACTGCCTAAAGTAATTACGTTGCTACTGGACAGCCAAGTATACCTCCACCATCCCAGGCCTAGTGCCTATTTCGCACTCAAAACAACGCTGATCAGAACGTATTAGTGGGGACAGCACTGGTCAGTAAATTAAGCATAACATTTCAGCACGCTGATAAGCAGTAAAATCAAGGTGGCTCAGTACAATACACAATTTCGAACAAGTTATACACTATTAAAAATATACATATGACTCAATACAATAGTGAAGTGTTTTAAGAGGCAGTTCCGAGTCTCCAGTTTCCTCTCTTCAGTAATACTGATTTTTGCTCAACTCGCTCACCATGGCAATGCGTCCTAAAAGAGGAACGAACGAGAATTGAGCACGACATATAGCACTAAAAAAAATCTAGAGGATCAAACATCACCATACCTGGTGCAAAAGGGTCAGGTTATCTCCATGTCAGCACACCAAGTATTAAAATAAAATCGAAGAAAACAAACGTACATAGTTCGTGTGTCGGAATATATACACAGGACGCCAAACGCTGCCAATTTTGGCACACCTCCAGAATAGTCCAGAAACGCTTTCTTTTACTGCCAATGGGAGAGAGAAGCTTACACAACGCTGCAGCAATCGAGCAACGAAATGAATCATTAAGTTCTCAATCCCGGAGGATTGATCCTTCCTTGCTGTGGACTGCACGACGTGGGAGCCTGCCTGTCCCCTTTGCCTTTGCTGATACCTGTCAGCTGCTCGCCGCTCCCGCTGCGCGGGAGCCGCTTCGCCTGCGGGAGGATCTAACGCCCAACAACGCTGTTTGCCCCTGATTGGCTGCTGAGAGTGGAACACCTGTGGAGGCTGCAGGGGTAGCGTGGCAGGGACTCACTATCCCAGGAGTCCCTGCTTGACCACGTGACATCCGGTCAGCGCCCCCCTGCCTGCCCCGCCCCCACCGGCAAACCAGTCAAAAGGAAGGTTTGAACACTTGCCTGCGTGATCCTTCCTTGCTGTGGACTGCACGACGTGGGAGCCTGCCTGTCCCCTTTGCCTTTGCTGATACCTGTCAGCTGCTCGCCGCTCCCGCTGCGCGGAAGCCGCTTCGCCTGCGTGAGGATCTAACGCCCAACAACGCTGTTTGCCCCTCATTGGCTGCTGAGAGTGGAACACCTGTGGAGGCTGCAGGGGTAGCGCGGCAGGGACTCACTATCCCAGGAGTCCCTGCTTGACCACGTGACATCCGGTCAGCGCCCCCCTGCCTGCCCCGCTCCCACCGGCAAACCAGTCAAAAGGAAGGTTTGAACACTTGCCTGCGTGATCCTTCCTTGCTGTGGACTGCACGACGTGGGAGCCTGCCTGTCCCCTTTGCCTTTGCTGATACCTGTCAGCTGCTCGCCGCTCCCGCTGCGCGGGAGCCGCTTCGCCTGCGGGAGGATCTAACGCCCAACAACGCTGTTTGTCCCTGATTGGCTGCTGAGAGTGGAACACCTGTGGAGGCTGCAGGGGTAGCGCGGCAGGGACTCACTATCCCAGGAGTCCCTGCTTGACCACGTGACATCCGGTCAGCGCCCCCCTGCCAGCCCCGCCCCCACCGGCAAACCAGTCAAAAGGAAGGTTTGAACACTTGCCTGCGTGATCCTTCCTTGCTGTGGACTGCACGACGTGGGAGCCTGCCTGTCCCCTTTGCCTTTGCTGATACCTGTCAGCTGCTCGCCGCTCCCGCTGTGCGGGAGCCGCTTCGCCTGCGGGAGGATCTAACGCCCAACAACGCTGTTTGCCCCTGATTGGCTGCTGAGAGTGGAACACCTGTGGAGGCTGCAGGGGTAGCGCGGCAGGGACTCACTATCCCAGGAGTCCCTGCTTGACCACGTGACATCCGGTCAGCGCCCCCCTGCCTGCCCCGCCCACCACCGCCCGTCCTATAACACAGAGGACGCAAGCGGGACGCCGGGCGAAGCCCGGGCAAAGGGCGGGCCGTCTGTGGCCGTCCGGGGCCAGCAGGGGCCGGGACGGGCTAGCCCTCTAACATCTCAGGTATAAAAGAGAATTATGGTGCAGGGTTAAATACCATTGCTACTCGTGTATTCGATCACATGTCTGTTAACTCACCAATGTCTACTCGCTCAGGAAGAAGCTTACGGAAAGGGGGAAATTCTACGCTAGGGACCATGGATAATTTTATCACTCGGGCCGTTTCTGTTGTAGAGAAGGAAATCATCTTAGCAGAACGTAGATTATCAAATGAATATCTGGCGCACAAGCGATCCTCAATGGGGTCACTTGCGCAGGCCAAATCTCCGTCAAACATTATTCAATCGGAATCAACCACTCCCTCAATTCCTAGCGATCAGCAACCTTGTGTTGTTGATTTGAAATCGGATAGTGACCTTTTTGTAATTACACCTGACCCAGCACCTATAAATAAAATATCAGCTAATGTTGAAAAAAGAAATCCCTCTAATATTACAGTGCCTGCCCCACCGGTCATGCCCTTAATAACGATACATGACACTCCAACAGAGCAAACTCTACAATCACCATCTCTGAAAACAAGTAGGGTTGCCGTAAAACGGAAAAGACTAGTTACCCCACGCAAAGCCTACAGACTAAAGGCCTTAAAAAGAATTCGCAAAAATTATATGTTTGGGGGAGTTCATAGTAAACCTCTAGATACTGACTCTGCGACCAATGGGAGAGAACGAAGTGAACCTCCGGAGAGTGATCCACCAAATGTTTCTGTTGGTTCCAATATGGCCATGGATCAAGTAAACAATTTTGAAGAACTACCATTACCAGACCTGCTGACGGAACGGATCCAATCCCTTATGATATCTTTACTACAACCAGTAACTGATAGACTGAAAGGACTAACGGACCGCTTGGATAAATTCGAGCAGACATCCTTGGACAACTTTTTTGCATTAAAATCCTTGGTTAAACTCCATTCTAAGATTGGCCAAGACACTGTAAGGATGGAGAGGAGCCCAACGTCTCCTAAACCAGCACAACCAGCTCGCCCACCCAGGAATGACAAGGTGGTAGACCCAACTGGGTCTAAAGCTGCACCAGGAGGACCACGGGCAGAGCCCTCCAAAGGTCAACCGCCTAATGGCGGAATAAAATTGGCTGCTCCTCCAAAGCCTGCACCGCGTAAATCCAAACAAATAACAAACAATACTTTTACAAACCCTACAGATGGGAAGGGACCTACAGTCCTCACATTAGTTTGCGGCAATAACGTCAATGTCCATACATCTGACTGTAATATAGGAACTCAAGCGCCAAAGAAGGTTCCGAACGCACACTTCCCACCAGGGTGTCAACCATACGTGGTAGTACTTACTGGAGTTCCCCCATTGAAACCTAACAAAAGAGAGTCCTATGATGAATTAAAAAACAAAACCTTATACTGGCTAAGGGAAAATAGACCTTTACCTTATACTGTTAATTGCCAAGTAATACAAGTCCGAAGAGTTAGTTGGCTGGGTTCTAGGCAGAAGGACATTGAAGGGGACTGCATTTTGGTCAACTTTACAGATCCCTCTGTAGCACAACTTGTGTACAGCCAACAACCACGAAGAGATAATCGAGGAATTGGAACCTGCGATCTTAGCTACTTTTATCCAATACAACATAAGCAAGCAAGCAGAGTTCCACAACAGTCAAGTCTGATGGATAATAGATACTCATTCTTCGACCCCCCAACTCCGGCTGGTAGAATATACCCACCAAACATGGAAATGGACAAAAATTGGTCATGGTGGGGTCATTGACAAACAATAGAAGGCTATGAACTTAATGGATCAGCTTCCCCTACAACTTGTGTGCACCAGCGGGAATCAAGTATAACATCAAAAATAGGTACTGGTGTATTATCTTCTGTAATTGAGTCAGTTGAATCAACGCGGGCAGGGAATTTGTCCGGAAGAAAACTGGTCGACTATCAAGAGAGGGATTTGACTGTTCCTTGCAGTGTACAGGCCCAAGATATACCACCAGTGCTAAATAAAGATCCCTGGGACCAGGCGTACGGAATATCGATTATGGAGGAATCTAATAATGGGGAAACACTGAATATAAGCAAAAGACATCCTGCCAACCAAGAACAAGGCAAGCCCAAACGGGATTTAAAAATCATGTCATGGAATATCGCAGGGTTGTCAAGAAACCTCTGTGATAGAAATTGGAGTTCCTTCTTGGAGGAAAATGATATTATACTCCTACAGGAAACATGGGCAACTTACATTGTACACAGACTGGGCTATAAAGCGTTTTATTGTGGGGCAATTGCATCAGTAAGAGGGAGACCTTCAGGGGGCTTAATAATATGGATAAGTATATACTTGGACGTTGTTGTATCACCCTTGTACCTTGCTTCTAATGATTTGCTTGGGGTTAAAGTAGCCACGAAAGATCTGGGTGATGTTTATCTGATAAATGTCTATAATAGACCAAACCCAAAAAATAAGGAATCAGTGGTCATAGAACAACTTAGCTCCTATTTGTGTAAACTAGAGCCTGACTCTAAAATAATCATAGGCGGGGATCTAAATTGTCGATTCGAGCTCGAAAATTTATTAGAAAACTCAGATAGAGCACACAATATCCCTCTTTTAGATAGTGCAAAGCCAGTAAAATGCACAGTGGCAGCTATGCAGATCTATGAACTGACTGTATCCTATGACCTAAGGGCATGCAATGGGCGGTTAGACCCAGATAAGCCAGCTAACAACACATTCAGTAAAGGGTTGTCCAAATCTCTGATCGACTTTATGTTGATCTCAACCAACCTTTGGTACTTACTGTTGGCCTTCAAGGTCGTGAATAGACCGGAGAGTGACCACTTTCCATTACAACTGGGGTTACTACCGGATCCCTTCTTGATAATCGATAGTGAGACTGAATGTGAGAGGGAGATGGCTGAGGTCGTTGTCTCCAACAATAGGAAAGCAATAAAATGGCCTCATATCCTAGCAAAAGAAGATACGCTTTTGGGCATTTATAATACTTTCTCAGAAATCATTCCCATATATGAAAATTCAAGGCCGGGATCTGATGATGTCCTAAAAATGCATCACCACTTAGTGGAATCATTAACTCCCCTCTTGAGTAAAACTTGTAATAACAAACAATGTAATACAAGGAGGCAATTGGAACTAGAGACACCATGGTATAACAAGCAGTGTCATCTGGCTAAAACTAATTTAATCATTGCCGTGAAATCTAAAGATCAGACAAGGGTTAGAGAATGCAGACAAAAATATAAAAGGCTCTTGCATAATGCAAAAAGGGAATGGGATGATTTAATCTGGGAAGATCTTTTGAATGCTGCTAGGAAGCATGATCAATGCACTTTTTGGAACCTGATAGCCAAAAATAACAAAACGGGTAGTTCCAATAGGGACCTTTTTCTGGATGAAAAAATTTGGTTTGATCATTTTGTAATTTTATATGATCTGGCTGGGTCATCTCCTGAGTATAACTATTCTGGATCCCTTCCCCAGTGCACTAACACAGCGAAGTTTAGCATGGAAGAAACCTTGTGTGCAATAAAAGCAATTAAGTCTGATAAGGCACCAGGCCCGGATAAGTTACCTGGTGATTTATTTACTCACAATATTGAAGTATGGTGCCCCTACATAAACTTTCTGTATAATTCCATCTTGCTGGGAACTCCGATCCCAGAAACCTGGAAAGGGGCAGAAATAGTGACCGTTTATAAAAAGGGGGACCGCTACAACCCAGGCAATTACAGACCAATCAGTTTAATTGATATTTTACAAAAGATTTTTGCCAGACATATTTTAAATAGACTTTTAATCTGGATAGAGGAATCCAAAATCCTTTCCAAATACCAAGCAGGATTTAGGATTAAGACAAGTACTGTTGACCAGGTGTATAGATTCATGTGTATTTGCTGGAAATATATTCAGATAAAGAAGTGTAGTATATATGTTGCATTTGTGGATTTACGCTCAGCGTTTGATCTTGTTCCCCGTCACCTACTGTGGGAAACTTTGAGGAAAATGGGTGTCCCGGGCGATTTGTTGGCCAACCTTGTAAAGCTCCACACTGATAATTATGCCAAAGTAAGGTGGGGAAGAAATGGCGAACTCACCCGAGCCATACCAGTAAAAAGGGGGGTTAGACAAGGGTGTGTGTTGGCCCCAACCCTTTTCTCCCTATTTGTAAATGATATCCCCTCCTACCTAGCAGAATGTAATCATGATTCCCCTAAATTATGCAATGAAGTAGTCACAGCATTGTTATTCGCGGATGACACTATTTTAATATCCCAAACACCAAAAGGCTTGCAAAACTTGATAAATAAATTTAATAATTATTGCGACCTAAAGGGGTTAGAAATTAATTCATCCAAAACCAAGTATATGGCCATTAATCCCCCTAAATCTTTTAGGAAGAACTTGGCCCTAAACAACACTAAACTTGAGTACGTCCCCATTTTAAAAATTCATGGTGGGAGTACCTCAAAAGCTATAACCCCTGCGATTGAAGTTTTTAAAGCCAAAGCACAATCTGCCGCCCTGTATGGGGCCGAGATCTGGGGGCCTTATACTAAAAAAACATTTGATATAGAGGAAAATGTGTTCTTTAGACGTCTGCTAAGACTACCAGGAAGAACGCCCCTAGTACCAGTCTATCTCGATATTAACTTAAAACGGACAGATTATTTGTGCTGGTTGAGGCCATTGCTCTATTGGGTAAGGTTATGGTCTACCCCGGAACTCGCTGATTATAGAGCTGGAGTATTGGAAATCAGGGAGCTGGACTCTTTTAACTCGATCAAGTGGCTGAGACATGTATCCCGTTGGCTCACGAAAATAGGCATTTCACACTTCTGGAAAACACCAGCAATGTCAATCACTTCGTTAAATATTTGTAAAGAACAAGTAAAATCTGCCTACTGGAACTATGTGAATACCAATGTTTACGAACGCGCTACTGGCTCATTAACGCATACGTTTTTGCAATTTAAGGACTACCCTACATTCGAACATTTTATGGATGAAATTGAGCCACCCTTGGCTAAAACTGTTTTCCTCCAATATAGATATGGGGTTTTACAGATCAATGCGAACACTTGTCGGTGGGGAGGAGCAAATAATGATCCTAATTGTAAATTGTGTGATTTAAAACAAAGAGAGGACGAGGCTCACATCCTCTTTTTTTGCCCATCCTACGAATTGCAACGTAAGAAATGGATCATACCTGGGCACACGTTCGTATAAAGAGGCAGAGCGATTACTTAGATCCTCAACCATTAGGTTGATAACATTTGGTGTGAGCAGGTATCTTCTTGGTGTCTTTTTAACTAGAAAGAGATTAGGAATGACAATATAAGATTTTAAGTGTTTTTATCGCTGGCATTTTTTAATTATTTATAATTGTATTAAATCGTTTTTAATACTGGTCTTGTATGATGGCTCGATTGTAGGTACTCTATTAGCAAATGAGTAAATGAAGTAGTTTAAAATTATAAACAAATTGGAATGTTCCGGGACCTACTATTATTGCACTTTTGTATATTATGAATGTTTTGCTAACTGTAACAAATTTTTAATCACGTCGATGTTTGTATGTATTATATTGTGTGTTGGCTTTATGACAAAGTGTCGAATAAAAGCTTTACAACAATCCCGGAGTAGTCTCCTTGGGGTTCTGAACTATATCCCACTGCCTAAAGTAATTACGTTGCTACTGGACAGCCAAGTATACCTCCACCATCCCAGGTCTAGTGCCTATTTCGCACTAAAAACAACGCTGATCAGAACGTATTAGTGGGGACAGCATTTGTCAGTAAATTAAGTATAACACGACAGAGGCTGATGGAGCGTGGGCATTGCCACAATAACACCGTGTGACTTGCGTCGTACAGGATGAGTTCCACGTGTCAGCCACCTTTACACAGCGGGTTTTGTGCGTGCTGCAGGGATTGGCTGGCTCCTGTGCATTAGAAGCAGTGGGTGCCGCAGGTCAGGGCCGAGGCAGCGACCGCAGCATTTCAGGACTAAGGTGCATTGTCAGAGCTGAGGGCGAGTCCCATTACTGGAGGCGCAGGGTGCAGCAGATCAGGATTGGCGCTGGGGGGGGGAGGAGGAGCAGAGGGAGTATTAGAATAGCAGGGGACGCTGCCAGGACTGAGGGGCATTGGGAGAGCTGTCGTGAATCGTCGGGTGGACGCGCACCGGCCTGTGATCCTAATTAACAACAAAAAACTGGGGTGGGGGTGTGAGGGGGCATGTCTTACCTCGCAGAGCGTCGGAGAAGCATCCAGGCGCTAGCCAGTCGCTGACCTCAAGCTGCTCGGGGTGGAGGGTCCTCTCGGGCCCGCCAGGTGCAGACCCTCTGATGCTCGGAGTGGGCGAGCTCTCTGATGCCAGCTAGGGGCAGCCTTCCTCTGCTAAGACAGAAGCAGATAACATCAGGGCCGCTGCGGGTTGTATTTGATGCCCCGTGGGTGTGTGTGGGGGGGAGGGGGGCTGACAGGCCCCCGTCGGTGTCACCCCTCTAGTCCCCTGCTGCACTCTCAGCACGCGGTGATGCGGGATGCTGAGGCCATCGCAGAAATGTTTAGGAAAAGTGAAGAAGCGGGGAAAAGCATTCCCTGTGTGTGTGTGTGCTTCGAAATGCCGAGTCAGGCGGAGCTAGGCACTACGCAGGGCAGTTTGCATGAGCCCGGGAGCCGAACATGCCATCAGGATCTACACCTAGTGCCATTAGACAATACCAGACATGACAGAGGCAGATGGAGCGGACTGAAACAAGAACAAGGCACAGAGACGAGACGGGGTGACGGACGAGCGCAGAGCATTCAGGAGGGGGTGGGGAGGAGAAAGCCGAAGATGCAGTACGTAGAGGGGAGGGGAACACGCGCATCAAGCAGAGAGGGGCCTGGGGGACTGTGGGGGCAGCATAAACGAAATAAACGGGGGCAGAGGCAGAGGCTCGATGCTCACCTTCACTGCGCTGAAAAAAATGGCGACCGCAAGCTTCCGAATTTTTCGGAATCTGGGGCGTGGTTTTGTGGTTCTGAGTGACAGACAACGTCACTGTCTAAAGAACAGCAAAACTTACGCCCCCAAATCCAAAAAAGACGGGGCTAAATTGGAGTGGCGCATCTCTCCTCCAATGGCTGGCCTCCGTTTAGGAAGCCAGCCAATGGAGGAGAGACGGGGCAGGGAGGCGGGTTAAACAGCACTACTAAGAGACATTAAATCTCCGATCCCAGACTTCGCAAGCGCAGCCTTTACGTCCTCGACTTAAAAAGCGTCCAAGGGACTGTTTTACGACCAACTACAGATTCAATCCCCAAACGCATTAGAATATATGAACAACAGAATATGGTGGTCTAAGAGAAAAGAACATGTGCAATTCCTGGTTACATAGCCCACAACCTGTCTATGACAACAAATATCACCTCACCCATTAGGACGGTCTACTGTATAAAAAAGTGACTATTATGAGCATAGTCGGATTTCCAGTGTCATCATCGTGGCCAGTGTCATCATCTGGATCTCCTTGTTTCCTACCACAACACCACAACACCTCTTGATCAAAGAGGGAAAATGTGTGGATCGGAATTCATAGTAGTCACTGAAATCTCTTAAAACATAAGCAGGTAGGACCAAATGACCTACTTGGTCCATCTTTTGCAAACTATGAATCTCAGATATATGATAGGACAACTGATGGAAAGTGTTAGTGCAGTGCAGTGAATGAAAACAAATAAAAAGAGAAAGCCTTTGTGTAGCAGTTGCAAGCACTCAATATATGTGTATGGTCCATCTATTAAGATAATGAAATGACAAAGAAAGAAGGCCATATGTGACATGTACAATATTGAAGATTAAGCTAATACGATTTGATATCACACTCTCGATAGACTGCCAATTACTAGCACATCGGTTGTTGCAATCTTTATTTAAATGATGGAGAATTATGCTGTGTAAATACATGTCGGCATTATATATTCCCAATATATATGGACAATATAAGGATAGCTGTTTCCTGGACAGCTGAACAATTTTCTTTTGAACTGCGGCAATTGGCATCAGATATATGGAACTTTGAACAAAGTTGTATGGTAGGATTAGAGAGACATTCAGCAAATGCTTTATTGTCCTTTTATAAACGTAGTAGCTGACAGAACAGAATAATTCTTCTTTGCAATACACACTGACTTTGAGAATTTTAGTATAAGTGATAACGCTTTGCATTTACACACAGTGAGATTAACCAGAGATAAAGCTTTTGAAATTTCCCGACAGTAATATCAGTCGAGCTTTGAAAACTACAGGTTGCTCGTGGATGACGCGATCTTGTAGTTTAGGCTCGGGACGCGACTCACAGCTGACAGAACAGAATAATTCCCTGTAGGAACACACACTTACTTTGAGATTTTGTGCACAAGAGATAGCGCGTTTTATTCACATACAGCGAGATCAACTAATGATAAAGCTTTTGAATATTCCCGACAGGAATTTCAGTCGGTATTGAAAACTACAGGTCGCCCGTGGATGACGCGATCCTGTAGTTTGTACATGTGACACGACGTGCTTCGAACTCCCAGGGTTTCAAAATGGAGCCTCTCCAGAGCCTCTGGACCTCCCACAAACTCAGGAGAAGCCCGAGGCACCGATGGAGAGGTAAGGCACTAGTGCAACGTTTTTATGGGCTGGTTTTCGAACGACAATCTGCCGACGTTCGTGCCCTGCTAAGTTATATTATGCGAACAAGTACTTAGACAAGTATACCGAGGATGTAGAACCGAAGGACTGTTTGGTCCGGTTTGCTTACCTCGGCGAGCTCGTTAATATCAGCTTTGTCATGTACCAAGACAAAACTATTACGAGTGCGAGTGGAACATGAGCATGTTAGTTTATCTATTCTGGCTCTTTTAAGATAGAATAATGAGCAGCGACGTGCTTGTAAAACTCCGGCAGGCTCTAGGATGTTGATGCACTTTCTATGCGAGGCACGTAGTTTTGCGATCTCAGGGCAGTTGTGTAGGTTCGAGAGATTACTACACATCTGTTATGCCTTTTTCTCAAGCAGTCTGGGAACGGGGCACAGACAACGTGTTATGGTAGATTTTAAGTACATTGAAAAACAGTATGGGTTGATACAACTATGACACTGAGATCAGCTTGACAGAGAATGAAGTCTTAGAGGCGTTACTTCCGAAAGAAAAGTTTTCTTATGAATAGTTTTTAACTATGGACTTGGGATTTGAGTGTACTTGACCCAGCATTAACACTGTAGGCGCCGGCCTTACAAGTAAATTGATTTTCTTACAGGGCGGGGTCTCAGAAACCTGAGTGGGTACCAGGTGAGGTGAGGCCTATTCCTCGCACAGGACAGGTGAGTGTATCTGTCCATTACATTAAGATATGGCAATATGTATAGTACATAGTAAGGGGCAAGATGTCAGAACTGGTTCTGTGCTCACAACATTTGATTTTTGTACTTACACAAGAGTTTATTTCACATCTGCAGTAGCTTTATGAAGTTTGGGTCCTGAAGAAAGCCAGGGCTAAAGGCCCAGTTTGGCTGAAACTAGTTGACCAATAAGATCAGTTTGGTACAAGCCGTTATTGCACCTTTTTTAACAGGTTTGGATGAGATATTGAAATAAACAAGGTTTTCTCTTCCATATCCTTTTTAATTGTTCATATTCACTGCACTGCACTAACACTTTCCATCAGTTGTCCTATCATATATCTGAGATTCATAGTTTGCAAAAGATGGACCAAGTAAGTCATTTGGTCTTACTTGCTTATTTTTTAAGAGATTTCAGTGACTACTATGAAATCCGATCCACATAATTTCCCTCTTTGATCAAGAGGTGTTGTGGTCGGAAACAAGGATACAGATGATGACACTGGCCACGAAGGGCAGTTGATGGAAATCCGACTATGCTCATAATAGTCACTTTTTTATACAGTAGACCGACCTAATGGGTGAGGTGATATTTGTTATCCTACACAAGTTGTGGGCTATGTAACCAGGAATTGCACATGTTCTTTTCGCTGAGACCACCAGATTCTGTTGTTTATATGTTCATGGGTAGCTAACAACCAGAGGTATAACCAGTGATCAAATCAAGTTGTGATTTAAACATTTGCTAGGAAAGGTATTTTTCATCTCCCATTTCCAACATTTGTCTACTATATTTGAATGTACATGCCACCGCTATTTCTACAGTCATCACTCTAGTTATCACAAATGAAAACTTGTACTTCTTTTCCTCCTAACCCTCTGATCAATCCTTCTCTGTTTCATGGTGCTTTTGACTCTCTGATCCTAACCTCTTGCACGCTGTTGGTCAAGTCTACTTTCTTAGTCCTCCTTTACTCTCCCTCTACACCACATCCCTTCAAAACGTTATCTTTTCTTTTGGCTTCTCCTATCATTCATAAGCAGACAATGCACACATTCCGATTGCCCCAGAGTTAATTGTCACTAGATAGCCACCCCTTTTCTTACACTTACCCCCTCTTAAACTAAAAACATGCACTTTTTTTTCAAAATCTAAACCCAAGCATCTTTAAAATTCTATTCACCCTAGCACTTTCAACTTGAAACCTTGGCATCCTGTTCAACTGAACTATGAACTTGGAATCCATTATCATAGCTAGCACTGCCAGGTAAGTATTTAACACTTGACAAATCCACCCTCATGTTGCCTTCCATACAAAGTATTACTCTCTGAGTTCATCCTCAGCAAGATTGATTACTGCAATGGTATTCCTCAATGCTCTTTACCTTCCATGGATAAGATTTTAACTTTGCCCTCTCAACAAACTTTTCCAGGCATAGTCATACACTGCACGATTGTAACCAAAGCAGCTGGTTATTAACAAAAAAAAACTAATTACATACAAAACATTTATCCTGGTTTATAAATCTCCATATGATTCACCGCCCCTCGAGTATCACAAATGCTTATTAGGTAATTGCACAAATTCTAATCACACAACCTTCGCTCAGCTAACCAAACGTTTTTGGGTGCTCCACACCCCCTCAAGCGCGGTATCATGATTCTGCTCATTCCAGTTACTTAGATCCTACCTCTGGAATAGACTGAAATCTGAATTATACTCTTACTCCTGGTTTACCACCATCAAAACAAAAGCTTTGTGAAAGTAGTGTCACCTAGCCCTAATTCATCCACTCAAGTACTCCAATACATCTTTAACAATCAATAATATAAATATGTTAAAATGTGTACACTCATTAGGATCACTAATCAGTATAGTATTTTTATATATACCTGTTTTTCTAATTTGTTTGTTATCCATATCTACTACCAATATGCATCCACTTCCAAAATCCTACTAGTCTACGACCCAAACTGTTTTTAGGACTGTATGTATTTTTGTTCCTTTATACAGCATTTGTTGTCTAAGTGTTTTAACCCCACTTTAATACATATATATAAATGAGCAACATGTGCTCCCCATCCTACCAATAAAACATCTGAAGATATAGAGTCAAATAGCTTCCAGCTTAGCATGATTTTCCTCTGACACCAACAGAGAAGAAATTGTAGAGCTGATGGAATCAACAGGCGGTTCAGCTCTCCTCCTTTTCTTCCCTTCCCCGGACAGTCACTTGTGGTGTTCCCCAAGGCTCTGCTCTTTCCCCTCTTCTCTTTAATCTCTATATTTTCCCCTTAATTTTTGCTTTACGTCACTGGAAGGTCACAGTGTTTAATTACACGGATGACCTTCAACTCATCTTCACTCTCTCCTCTTCTCCTGATTCCATCTCTTATTTCAGGAAGCTATGATCTTTATCCAGGGCTGGATGAGCATGAACCATCTTAAGTTAAATCCCAACAAGACGGAACTAGTCCTGACTGGAGGCCCATCCAATCCCTGGACTCCCAATTTCTGGCCTTCATCTTTTGGCTCCGCTCCTTCTCCTACGAAGTCTGTGAAAAGTCTTGGCATTAAAATCAGTGACAATCTCTCGATGCACGCCCAGATTAGTATGGTCATGTCGTCCTGTTTTCTATGCCTCCGGACTATTCGTAAAGTATCCCGTTTTTTTACCACTGATGCTCTCAAATCTATCCTTCTAGCCCTAGTCATCTCTCGGGTTGACTATGCTATTTCCCTTCACATCGGTATTACCGCCTACGAACTGCACCGGTTACAGCTCATTCAAAACCAGGCAGCTAGACTGATTCATAGACAGTCTAGATACCATCATGCCCTTCCACTTCTGAGCCAATTGCATTGGCTACCTGTTGCCCATAGATGCCTATTTAAACTAGGGTGTCTTATTTTTAAATCATTAGTGGGCCTAGCTCCCTCCTATGTAGCATCTAGGCTAACAATCTACGGTCCTTCCAGAAACCTTCGGTCTTCCCCTAAGAACCTTCTGGTTGTCCCACGCTTTGTTAGGAAGAAACATGGGGGGATGAGCTTCTCCTTCCAGGCCCCTCGTTTCTGGAACTCCCTCCCTGAGAATCTACGATCCTCCCTTTCATACTTGGAGTTTCGTAAACGTCTGAAGACTTGGTTATTCACAAGGGCCTTTGCGGTCTAATTGTTGCCTTTTCTGCTGCCAACCGATTTAGCGCCATGAAATCTTTTTGGTATACGTGCACTTTATAAATTCCCCCAACTTCAACTTCATCAGCACCACAATGTTGGGGTTGTGCAACTCTTAGCTCTAAAAGTCAAACTCACAATTCTACTTTCCTTCACAGTACATTCCATGGCCTTTCCTAATATCCGGAACTATATCAGCATTAGAACATCAAGGTGCTCACTGGCGTAATGTTTGTCATTAATAGGTTCATAACATAGAGCTCTTTTGAGTTTAGGGTGTCTCAATTTCAACCTTTGCATGGATGTCTACAGGGAGCGCACCAAGGCCTATCATGAAGAAATTTTTCGGGAGAAAAAATCTTATTTCACCAGAAGAATAGAAGCGGCCGCTAACACCAGTAAAGAAATCTTTGTGATAGTGAAGGAATTTACATCACCGTCATCCATAGCAGCAAAGTGCTCTCATTCTGAACTGTGGATTACTCAAATAGCTGACTTTTTTGCAAGTAAAATCAAAACCATTCAGGCGTCCTTTGCGCCGTCAGACTCTGTGGTGACCCCAAATTCGATTCTCCTGATATCAGCTCCCGCCGTTGAGAGGCCGTCACTTTCTAACTTTCCGGCCCTCTCCCTAGCGGCCTCACTGGATCTCTTATCCAAATTAAAATCTGGATCTCCGATGGATCCTTGCCCTGCTAAGTTCCTCGCCAAAATAGCTCAAGTTATTAATCCCATAATCAACCCGGTCTTAAATCAATCTCTTAAAACTGGAGTTGTTCCTCTGGCCTGGAAGCAGGCTCTTATTCTTCCTCTCCTGAAGAAATCCAACCTGGATCCCAGCATTCATGCCAACTGTAGACCTATTTCCCTTCTCCCGGCATTTGCTAAGGTCGTGGAAAAGCATGTGCATTCTGCTCTCTCTAATTTTCTAGAGTCTCATGACGTCCTCCATCAGAACCAGTCTGGCTTCCGTGCAAATATGAGCACTTAAACAGCAATGCTGGAGGTTACGGAAACCATCAAGGAGGCCTTGGATGATTGAGGAAAGGCGATGCTGGTGATGTTGGATCTATCGGCGGGTTTTGATACCGTCCCCCACAACCGTCTCCTTTCAAGACTCTGTGAGATTGGTTTGATGGAGACGGCTTTTAGTTGGTTTGAGTCTTTTCTATCTGACAGCCAACAAACAATTTGGGCCCCTCCGTACTCAGCCGTAGTGCCGCTAGTGGAGGTGGGAGTGCCCAAGGGGTCGATTTTGAGCCCCACTCTTTTCAACATTTACATGTCCCCTTTGGCGGCACTGGCGGAATCCTATTATGCCCGGATTGTATCATACGCCGACGATTCACAGCTTCTTTTCACATGTGAAGAGAAGACTGTTTTTGACGGAGAGAGTATTAAGAACTGTTTGGGGGCCGTGTTCTCGTGGTTCCAGGTGAACCACCTGAAATGTAATCCAGATAAATCCGAGGTTCTTTTTTTTGGCTGCCCTCCAACACCAAACCCTTTTACTACCAAATTGGAACTTCAGCAGTTCTTCAGAAAAATAAGATTAAAGTATTTCTTCTCGCATAGAGATGAATATATAAAAAACAAGCAGTCACACCATTTCGACCCTGTTCGACCTTTACTCCAGCAAATCATCTGGTTAATGACAGAGTCTTGGCCTACGAAAAAGTTGTGATGATGGAAGTGATGAATCTGCTTAGTGATACCAAATACATTAAACATAACATTTCCCGAGGTGAGAGACAAGCGCTCTATGATTTAAAAGCCAACCAGTCAATTGTTATAAAAACAGCAGACAAGGGGGGGCTGTCGTAGTGCAAACCAGAGACGACTATGTGAGAGAGATACAACAACAATTTAACTGTGAAAATAGTTATACCAAAATATTAGGAGATCCTACCAAAGAAATTGCAAAACTGATAAGGACATTGACTAGGCAAGGATTGGAAGATGGATATCTTTCAGAACCAGAGTTTAAATTTCTTAATAAAACAGACCCAGGATCCCAACCATCTATACCATCCCGAAGATCCACAAAAAATCTACAAACCCCCGGGAAGACCAATAGTCTCCGGTTGTGGATCAATATTAGAGCCTGTAAACCAGTATTTGGATAATTTTCTCCAAACATTTGTACTAGATACAAAAGCGTATCTCCGTGATACTATGCATACAATACAGATTTTTGAAGATCAACCCTTTGACAAACATCAACAACTACTAGTCACTCTGGACGTATGCTCGTTGTATATGAGCATACCTCAAAATGAAGCAATAGAGGTGATCAAGAAAACCTTTAACACACGCCCAGCTCCACACTGGGTACCAACAGAATTTTTGGTGCAATTATTGGAAATTGCGATGTCCAAAAACTATTTTATGTTCCAAAAAGAATACTACTATCAATGTGGAGGAGTGGCGATAGGGGCAGGGTTTGCCCCAAGTTTGGCAAATATATATATGGATGACTTCGAGTCCAAATACATCTATGGAGATCAGATCCCTCATGGTGAGTGTATCTCAAAGTGGAATAGATACATAGACGATATCGTCATGATCTGGACTGGTACACAAGACAATTTGAACATCTTCTTGACCTGGCTAAATAACTGTTCGAGCGATATACAATTTACTATGGCATGTAGTAAGGAGTCTATACCGTTTCTGGATTTAACATTCGAAATTGAAGATGGAAAGATCATAATGAACTTACATAAAAAAAAACAACAGACCGAAATACATTACTTCAATATAATTCACACCATCCCAGAAATTTACGAGAAAATCTGCCATATGGACAGTTTTTACGCCTCCGCAGAAATTGCTCAAAACGTGAAGACTACTTCAAAGAAACAGATTTACTTATAATCAAACTGAAGGAAAGGGGGTATCCTAGAGGCTTGCTGAATAGGGCACGAAAGCGCGCCTGGTACCGGCCCCGAGAGACATTGCTGGAAGTGCAAGAAAGAAAATGTGACGAACTGGACAAAATGATATGCGTCACCACATTTAATACGAGGAGCTACGAAATTTCAAAAGTGATAAAGAAATATTGGAACCTAGTGGGCCCTGAAATAGGAATACCTGAGGTCCCTATGTGTTCATTCAAGAGGGCTAAAAATGTGAAAGATTATGTAGTATCTTTCTGTCTAGAAACCCCCAAACGAGAAGACATCAGGACACAACTGGGTCTCCAACCAATTGTTGGCCACCAGAGATGTGGGAATTGCAAAGTGTGTAAATATGCCAAAACAGGAAATACATTTACACACAGGTTAAAACAACATACTTTGACAAAATTCACCAATTGTAACAGTCAAAATGTAATTTACGCAATTAAATGCCCATGTCAACAACTATATGTGGGACAAACCACACAAAAACGGATTATGCAACATCAAGTAGAATCCGATGTAAAACACTGGGAGCACCACTGGTTGAACATTACAATATGGCTGGACATACCCACGAGGAATTAGAGTGGTGGGTCATTGAAAAGGTTGAGTTGCATCAAAGAGGGGGGAACATGGCATCCAGTTTGAACTATAAGGAATGCCTTTGGATTTACACTCTTAATTTGGTTTCAGAAGGGTTAAACGAGCATGAAGAAACATGCTTACAAATGAGCAAACTATGAGGGCAGATCAACGATAAATAGGAATGTGTACCCGGAGTACATAAGGTGAAGTCTGTATTTGAGTATAATTACAACAATATGGTTGTCGTACCTTTTAGGTTTCAGTGTAATACTCTCATATCCACTGTGTTCGACTGATTTCAGTGACGAGATATTATGTCTGATTGTTTTTTAATTCTAGAAGTGTTTATATCCTTATTGTATAACAAAATAGGTGTCTTATACGTTATAATGATTTGCATACAACAAAATGTGTTTTTATATGCCAAAAATGACTTTGAAGTATATGCGGTGATTTGATGAGAAATTGTAAAATACTTTTGGCTGTTGTTAAGTTGTGTAAAAGAAAGATGGAAATGGATATATTCCCAATATCTGTAAACATGGAATAGTATGTGTACTTTGGGCAGCCACAAATGGGATATGTCTTTCATAAACAGGCGGTGCCCCTTTAAATTAGCAAACATTGTAAAAAATCCACTCCAGAGTTTACATCTAGCTGGTAGGAACGTGCAGCGTCAGCACGTATATCACGTTTAAAACAGACTCGCATCCGGGGCATTTCATGCATCGACCGCCGGAAAGCGAAAGAAATAGAAGCGTCGTGGTGTGGTCTAAAGTAAGTCCGCTACGTACAACTGCCGCACTGCATGCGCGCTCATGTACATCATGACATCGTAGTTTAATACCGTTTTATAATTGGGGGGCGCCCGTGATTAGGGTTGTCACGCTCCTAAAACAACCGGGCTTAAAGTTACACAGCACCGCGCATACAAGCCGAGTTAGCTCTGTAACGCTGAGTTCCTTGTGTAAATAAAGCTATGAATGGGAAGTTGATATAGTTGCATTTAAACGCGAAGGGCTACTTCACGAATACGCATTATAATGTTAATGTATTCATCGTCCTGGCGCTGTGTTGCTGAAAAGCATAAATCATATTTATTGTGGTTCCTCTGTGTTTAAGTAGACACATGATACCGTGGTTAGCCATATGAGAACTGAAAATTAATGTACTGGTTGCAATTAATTAACTAATTAAGATGTTGAGAATAATTGTCGTGATACCGATGATAATATGAAGGATTTATGGGAACACAAGATATGAGATTCTCATCTTTTATCATATAGGTGATCGCAATTGCGGCACTTACCCTGATACATCTATATCTCTCCGCCGGCTGGTGGAGAAATCAAGAACCGTTACGTTTTAAAGGTATGTATAAATAGGAGTACATTTTAAATGGTGTTGACATTGCCGATTCAAAGGTATAAGTGTAGTGATATGACCACTTCACTTTTTAGATATCAGGATTGATTCCTCCATCTCAGATAGTGTCGGCTGACACATCACCGCCGTCCTGCCCTTAATAAGACAGATGCAGGACATCTTCAAAAGTCACAGGTGAGCAGTCTAGTTTGGCAGTGTCCAACGGCCTTTTGCCCTAATATAAATTCCCACACACCCAGAAGCTAAAAGCTATTCCCCTTTTTTCATAGGTTGTCCAACTGTAATTTAGTCCTGATGAAGACCCGCCCCGGTTGTGATAGAATCAGCACCATTGTCTAGGGTCGAAACGTCGACGTTGTAATACGGATCAGTCCATATTTGAGTTTCAATTTCAAGAAGAAGAAATATGTATTTGTTGAAACTATTGCTTTGAACTTTTGACTGTGATATTGCTACCTTTTTGTATTTATTTATCAATTCACAAACTAGAGCACTTGTCAATTTTTCACTTGTACACATATCTGTTATGGATATTTTTTATGTCAACCGTCTTAAATGTATATCTATGATATATTGATGTTAGATTTCCAAAAATAAGACAAAATTGGAAATTATCTTCAAAAAGAGGTGTGTGTGGTCCTTTCTTGTATGTTTTTTCCTTGTTCCAATGTGTTGTTATTATTAGATGAAAAAGCTAGTCTAATAATATTGTAGAACAAATTGAGAGGTTTACCTACATATGAGGTTTATGAAAGAAATTGTATCCCCAACAGAACCACTGTCTTTATATAAGCTTGGACCCAGGTTCTGAGGGTCACTGGGCCACCCCATTATTTTTAATGGCCCTCCGGACCCATGCTGGAAGTCCTGGTGGCCAGTGGATATGTTTCCTCCATCTGAGGCCACTTTTGCGGCCAAGAATCTTGGAGTAAAGGTGGACAATGGTCTTACTTTTAAACCACAGATCTTGGGGCTAGTGGGACAGTGTTTTGGTTTGCTGAAATTGCGGAGGAAATTTCTCCCACTCCTGCCCCTCGTCCACAGGAGGACCATTGTCCAGGCCCTGATAGGTTCTAGGCTGGATTATGCTAATGTGTTGTATCTGGGCCTTCCTGAATATCTTCTCTCTCGCCTTCAAACAGTACAGAATTCCGCAGCTCGTGCGATCTTCGGCCTAGTTCGGAAATCTAATACAGCAGTTCTTCTTAAGTCTCTTCACTGGCTGCCGGTACGCAAACGGATTTCATTCAAGGTTTTAACCACGGCATTTAAGGCCCTTCACTGTACTGGTGCCCGCTATCTTAGGAAAAGAATAGGATTTTATTTTCCTTCCAGATCATTACGCATTGCAGCGTTAGCTTTGGCTACGGTTCCTGTAATTAGGCGAGCCCGCGTGGGGGGTCACTCCTTTAAACGTCTGGCACCCCAACTCTGGAATGCTCTGCCTCTGTCTCTGCGGAAGACAGATAATCTTCTTGCCTTCAGAAAAGATCCCAAAACATGGCTGTTTGGACAATAATTTAATCTAGTCCTCTTGCTTGGTGCCTGCTTGGTCTGATAGCGCTGGGACACTCTTGTTGAGTAGGTGAGCGCTTTATAAAACCCGCGTAACATAACATAACATAACATGTCCTCAGTTGTAATGACTTCAATGTTGACTGTCAAACATCCTCCACCACATAAGAACAAGGGAAGTGAGGCCATGGCTTCCTAAGATGGCCCTCATTATTTACAATGGTTTGATGAAGGTAAATGTCAGCTTCAGTATCAAGAGTCTCTTTTGCTGAGTACCAGTTGACCAGAGGCGATTGCCTTGGAATTTTTCAGCTGATTCAAGTTACTATCTCAACTCATACTCTCTGGATACAAGTAGGTCTACAATACAAGTGTCCACGGGTCTGAATAAAGAGACTACCTCCATGACATCTGATACTAATAATATATCTTACAATTATAAGACATCAGTAACATCCTTAGGGTTTTAAGGAAGCCCATCAGTCACCACTCGGTACTGCCCTTCATCATCTGGGACTCCTTATGGTATTCCCATAGTGTGGCGAGCATGATGAATAGTGGACCTGATGACAGTTTCCAACACCAATTGATGCCACACTAGGTATGCCTTCAGATGCACTGCTGGTGGAGAGGAGTGATGGGTAACCAAAAGTGCAGTGCACAAAAATAGAGAAATTATGAGAAAAAAGTGGTTTAAAATTGGGTAGATAAGAGACTTTAGTTTATTATTTCGCTCAAATGCCCAAGATTAAAAACAGTGCAGCTAAGGCAGTTTTAACAAATATCTGCCCAGGTTAATGTTGTTCGGTCGACATGTTTCAGCAATAATAATGGACCATCTTGTCCTTGCCATCCTCAGGACCTTGTAAAATCTAATTGCTACTGCAATGTGTGATTGACACAAAAAAGTGAATAAAATGAAAAGATATCACCTGAATGTGAATGGTGTATATCAATACCCTTCTGCCTGTGGATTTTTAGACCACTGGAAAAGATAAAAAGTATGTCTGTTACTCATTCATAGATAGTCTGTCATAGAGGTAGACACTTAAAAGGTGGGTGTCATATATTCCTGACCATGTGACTGACATTTTCAAATATCTATTGCTCAGAGAACAGAAGTGGGTGTTCAAGCTGGGGTGTAACAAGACTGGCTTAAATGATGATATTCCATGGACAACATTATGAGCATGAGATTCACAGAGTCCATCCAACGGCACCCTCCATCAACTCACAAAGACATGGGATTTGATATACATTTAGATACAAAAAGTCTCAATACTCTGATTTTTTTTTATATCAAGTCTTTTTGGAACCCCATATAAAATGCGACTATACCCTTGTCTGGAGTTCAATGATTTAGTGCCCATAGCATCATTATACACCCATGAACGAACCAGCCTGGCTTGATTTCAAGCTTTGTTCATTTCACTGTGCTCAATAAAGTTTTTTGGTTTTGAAAAACGGATGAGGCTTAATAGAACTATGAACGACTCGTACCTCGTGATTTCGTTTACAAATCCATTTACATATCGAGACGAAGCCTTACATACTTCTATTAAGCTCGAAGGAAATTATTAGACCTGGCGATAAAAACACACAGACTTGCTCCGATCGATACCTCCCCAGTCGGCTCGGAAGCCGGCCAGAAGTATCGACGGAGAGGTAAGGAGCTGGGACATTAGCTTTCCAAAATTCTTTATTAAGGGTGCTAATGTGTTTCCGTACCGTTAAGGGTCACAGGTACGGTGGTCATGCTGCTTCTAACTGTATGCCGCATTGAGCAGCATTTTGCCATATTGCCAATACTGTCCACCGCATTAATAAGGACCACAAGCATGGGGGCCGTTCGGCTTTTTAACTGTATGCCGCACTCAGTAACACTGTGCCATGCATTGAACTGTATGCCGCATTTAGCAGCACTTCATCATTTTGAGAGTACTGTTCCCCGTATTGATAAGGGTCACAGGTGCGGTTTCTATACGGCATTTAATTTTAACTTTATGCCGCATTTTACAATACGGTGCTATGCCGCAATTCACATCAGATATAATGGGTTGGTAACAGATGCGAGTTATATTACAAATATGGGCCACAATTGTGATTTATTGACAAATAACATTTATGTTCATAGTATGGATGACGTGACAAATCTGAATTGCAACAACTGATCCAACCTCTTGAAGGGGTTGCCATTCAAAGGGCTGATCTCAATGACTTAAAAGTTTCTTTGCACATGCGTCTTGTGTGCAATAGAAGCAACTGTGGGTAACTTAATAAGGGGATATGGTTTGAGCTATCCCTTATAATTTCTGACATAACAACCAATGAGAATTGTACGTCTGGACCTGTTTTAACCTTTCAGGGATTGCGGGACATTTGATGTTGTCTTGTGTGCTGTTTTTCACTGATTTTTTATAGAGCGGTGCTTCCTCTCCCTGAGCCGCAGCCAGGTGAGATGAGGACTGATTCTCCTGCATAACAGGTTAGCGGGGGTACCAATGCATTGATGTCCAAGATATGACACAATGGTTTGAAATAATAAAAGTGATGTGATAAGTCTACAGAAGGCATTATTGCCACTGGTGTGATGTTGACTGATTGAGACACCCACATTTTAAGTGTCTACCTCTATGACAGACTATCTATGAATGAGTAACAGACATACTTTTTATCTTTTCCAGTGGTCTAACAATCCACAGGCAGAAGGGTATTGATATACACCATTCACATTCAGGTGATATCTTTTCATTTTATTCACTTTTTTGTTTCAAATACAAATTGCAGTAGCAATCAGATTTTACAAGGTCCTGAGGAAGGCAAGGACAAGATGGCCCATTATTACGATTACGTAATAATGCAGGAGTTTACAACCTTTTTTTGTAACCTATACAAAGAGGATACAATTTCAACCGAAGATCAGATTAGAAACTATTTGGACGCTGACTTACTCCCCTCATTAACAGAAGAGGAGAAGAAAGAGTTAAATAGTGAAACTAAACCCGAAGAAATGAGAGCTGCCATAAAAGATCTGAAAAGAGGCAAAGCTGCTGGGCCTGACGCATTGCCTAACGAATTCTATTTAGCATTGAAGGAATCTGTGGTAGATCAACTAACAGAACTAATAAACACAATTTAAATTGATCATGAAAAGATTCCCGATTCATGGAATGATGCAACGATCAGCATCGTTTTAAAACCCGGAAAAACCCCATAACTCTGTGAATCCTATAGACCTATTTCACTGTTAAACTGTGATTATAAAATCTTTATGCAAGTCATAGCAAAGAGGATATCTACAGTAATATCAAAATTGATCAACCTCGACCAGAAAGGATTTATAAAAGGAAGACAAATTCACGAAATAACACACAAACTGTTCGCAACAATAGACATGGCCATCTGCGAAAAAATGCCTCTCACCATAATCACGTTTGATGCAGCCAAAGCATTTGACAGAGTTAACTGGGCATTTTTAAATCAAGCTATCAATAAATACAACCTAGGGGAACATTTTGGCTATATGATAGGGGAAATATACAAAAAAAACAAGAGCAAAAATACTAATTAACGGTAGTCTCACCAGCAACATCGAAATACAAAGAGGCACAAGACAAGGGTGCCCGCTATTTCCCCTACTTTTTAACCTTTATATTGAGCCACTTGCATGTTCCCTGAGAAATCATTCCTCAATATCTCCTTTCAAATATCAAAACTGGTCAAAAAAGTAGCACTTTATGCGGATGATTTGATGATATTCACAGATAACTTTGAAAACTCCATCGAGGTAATAGAGGATACGATAGGTAAATTTGGCAATGTGTCAGGTTACTTAACAAACCAAACAAAAACTGAGTCTATGAGCTGGAATACGCACCCCAACACCCCATACTCTAGAAATAATATAAAATACTAGGGGATAAATTTGACTAAAAATCTAGAAAAAATCCCCCAATTGAACCTGAACAGAGTCCTTGTAGAAACAAGGAGACTATTTAAAGTGTGGGATGGGCTACCCTTAAGCTTCCTGGGAAGATACAACATTATAAAAATGTCAATCATACCCAAATCTACATATCTTTTTAATACCATACCCCTGGAATTCCAAAAAGATGCACTAAAAAAATCCAGGGTGAGCTAGCCAGCTTCATTTGGTCATCCAAAAGTACAACGATTGCAGGGAGCAAATTAAGGAAGAAAAAAGAGCAAGGAGGAATAGCTAGCCCAGATATTTTCGAATATTACAGGGCATTCCAATTTAAGAACCTGAGATCCTTGTTAAGGAATTTCAATCCTACCCAGTTTTTCTACAGAGTATGACAGGCAAGCTGTACCATTTTTTATACAAGTTTGGCCACCCAAAATTAAAAAAATAAATAAAAACTAAAGATTTTATACAATGCCGCAAAATTATGGTATCAAATAAGGAACACAGTAAATATACCCTATTACAGCATCATGGCTCCGATATGGGATTCCCCTGGTACACCAGACTGTTTAAAAGATTCCCTAGCCTTACCACTAAAAGCTGCAAGAATCGAAAACTGGGGGCAACTCATGATAGACAACTCCATAATCACGTGGGAGCAATTACTCTTATCCACTAACTCAGCTTTATCTAAATTTAAATATTATCAGTTGACCAGCTGGGCCAAATCCCTCATGAAAAAAAATGGGCTACGAAGATCAGGAGAAGGAAATGATAAAATCCACACCAATAAAAAAGGAAATATCTACATGGTACTGGGCTTTCATAGTGGCCGGAGAGGAAGAATGTCCAGTCCCTGAAACAACATGGAGGACAAATATGCCTGGAATTTATCTACAATCTTACTTGCAAAAATCTCTAGAAAAATGCTGGCCTACTGTAAAACAAGCCACGTTGAAAAGGAACCACTTGCTCACAATTCATAGGGCATACTGAACTCCAAAAAGACTATCGAAATTTAAAAGAACAAACATCAACTCATGCCCCAAATGTGGAATGGAGAAAGCGGACGACATCCATATGTTCCAGAAATGCCCCCTACTCACCTCCTTTTGGCACGAAGTTGGTAAGACGATATCCATGGTGTTGGGACATCAAATAGATGTAAGTATTACCCTTATTATCTTTGGGATTCAATTCACTAATGATATAGACTCAAGTAAATTGACCAAAAAACAGGAAGGGCTTTTGTTTGTGTTAATACTACTAGCAAGGAGAGAGATCTGTATAAATTGGGTTAATCCAGCACCTCCTATACACACAAACTGGCTAAAATCCATATTAAAAACTAACAAACTTGATAGGAAAGGGAAAATTGGCAAAAAATCAAACTTCTGGGAAATCTGGGAACAGTACTTCCAAATAGTTAACTAATATTTTACGTATGGTCCCGGAAACTAAATCCGATGATTAAAGCGATGGCAATAACTCAGGCGGAAATCATTCTCTGCCGAGTAGCCAGGATGGCTAGCTCTCCCCCCTTATGAAATAGAATTATTGACAATGATAAAGGATAAAGGAGAAATCTGTTTGGATCCAACACCTAAAGGGATACTCCCCAAACAAACACGAGAAACATGGGGCTGTGACGGGATAGACAATTGGAACAACAGACTGCCGAAACTCCTTACACATACAATCGCAAAATGAGGATAAAAAAAAAAAAAAGGATGGCCCATTATTATTGCTGAAACATGTCGATTGAACAACATTAACCTGGGCAGATAATTGTTAAAACTGCCTTAGTTGCACTGTTTTTAATCTTGGGCATTTGAGCGAAATAATAAACTAAAGTCTCTTATCTACCCAATTTTAAACCACTTTTTTCTCATAATTTCTCTATTTTTGTGCACTGCAATTTTGGTTACCCATCACTCCTCTCCACCAGCAGTACATCTGAAGGCATACCTAGTGTGGCATCAATTGGTGTTGGACACGGTCATCAGGTCCAATATTCATCATGTTCGCCACACTATGGGAATACCATAAGGAGCCCCAGATGATGAAGGGTGGTACCGAGTGGTGACTGATGGGCTTCCTTAAAACCCTAAGGATGTTACTGATGTCTTATAATTGTAAGATATATTGTTAGTATCAGATGTCACTGAGGTAGTCTCTTTATTCAGACCCGTGGACACTTGTATTGTTTATAAGTTAAGTGATTGGGGGTTGTGTGCGCTCCAGGTCTCAAAAATATCCTCTAGGACCCTTCTCTCTTGTATTTTGTCTTTTTACAAGTAGGTCTAGCCATAAGAGGAGAAGGGATGGGTCATTGAGAAGAACCAATCTCCTTCAAGTTTAAGATACTCTCTTTCATGTTTGCACACACCAGAAAGACGCAGCATAAAACAGATAAACAAGACAACTTTCACAATAGGTTTCTCCTCAAAGTGCCTTCCTCATAGAAGACCTACTGACTGTCACTGATACAATGATAATGGGGATTAAACAACTAAACATTTCTACTTGTGATCTGTGCTGGGCGACATCACTAATCAATAATTTTTTTAACAAAACAGACCCAATCTTTCAGTCTGGCCAGCTTCAGCCTACAAGAGACATTTATAGATCTGACTGCAGAAAAATAGTGCAGAAAAACAAGATTAGAGATGTAAAACTCTGATTTAATTGGCTTTTTCAGTGGCAGGATCCTACTTTGGGTTCCCTTTTCATAGCAAAAACGAACCTTTCTTCTACTCAGAACTTATGAACAGAAATGCCAAACTTACAGAAATTCGTACAGCAAATGGCAGATTGTGTTGCCAGATATCAAAAAGAGGATCTTTGGGAGAGAGTATGGCAGGAGGTTTGATTTCACACGTGACTTATGCTGCTCAGGCAGCAGAATATTTAGCAGTCAATGATTATTACCAAGCTTTGCTATGAGGTCAAATGAGAAGGCTCTCCTATAATGGAAGCATAACAAAACATCCTATTCCCATCTTTCTAGGGCAAGTCTTTATTTAGGTCCCAGGCAGAGACAAATTGAAAACAAATAAACAGAATTAGAAACCCTAAAATCTGAGGGTTTGGAACAAAAGTAAAAAGAACTTTTGTTAAACCAACATGTCCAATAACGGTAACAACAACAGTTGAATAAACACAGAAATTATTTTAATAGAATCAAAAAGGGGAAGATAGGAGCGGTTAAACTGTTTGGTTGTATGTTATTACAACGAATTCCGTTGCAACGCATACCTTCACCACGCATGCGTTACAACGGAATGCTATTTCAACGAACAACCTTTTCCTCTAATTGTTCGTGGTGACGTCATACGTCGTTAAGAGGAAGCGGGTTTCTTTCGGTTTCCTCTTAAACGACGCTGAGTGACTTTAGGTGAGTTTTTTTTTCTTTGGGGGGGAGCCCCCCCCCAAATTCCCTTTTTTAATGTTAGCCTTTACCACACATGTCTTTACTACGTACCTCGTAGTAAAGGTATGCGTGGTAAAGGCTTTCGTGGTAACCACGCATGCGTTGTAATGCATGCGTGGTTAATGTTTCCGTGGAAACGGCCGCGTTGTAGTGGCCGTTTCCCAAACTGTTTGATGTTCAGAAGCAGTGACGCACACTTGTCCTATTCAGTCTTCAGTACTCAAAACTGTCTTTGTTTAGAACTGGGTTTGATGCCCCCATCCGAATTACTAGATCACAACTGTGTTATTATATTTCTAAATGTCTTCAGGACCAAATCTCATTTACAAGTTATTATAGACAAGCCCGGAAAAGGGAAGGCAATATATGCCATTTGGTGACAATTGCTTGCTTAGTAACACTGGATTTTAATGGCATATTTCAATAGTAAGCCAGGGAAAGCTTGTTTACAACATGCTAACTACTGTGTGATGAAGAGACAAAGAATAGTTACAACTCTTATGCTATTGGTAGACACACCTATGTGGATTTGAAATTGACACCAAAAGTGAAACACACTTTTCTAAGGTTTTGGCTGGTTTATGACTAAGTTTGGGAGCAGGACAATAATAATACTAAATGTATCAACTCTATGGTGCCTACCAGGAGTCTTGAGTGTTTGTTGTGCCTTATAACAAAATTATTGAGAACATTTTGTAATCGAGGTAGTTCTAGGTCAGTAGAGGCAGTAATATCTCTATGTTTCTAAGGGAGTCCAAACTATAATATTAGTTGTTTGGTTACAATTCTGCAATTCGCTACTCATTAATTAGAATAGAAACTAACAAGTGGTAGTGTAGTAGTAGTATAACTCTGTTTCAGGTACATAAAATATAACCATAAAAGTACATTTAAAATCACAATTAAAACATAAACAGAAAAATTCCAATAAAATGACAGGTCAGTTATAATATTATGTAATACAAATGTTAGTGAATAAAGAGTAACTCACATATCCTAACTGAAAAAATCAGGGGATTTCCTCGAACACTGAAAAAAAGTCAGATTTCATGTCACAATTGGTTCCAATAAAATATTAGAAACTACTAGGGGGGCTCATACTGCCAGTCAACTCGCACGAGTGCTTCATCAGTATAAAAATCACAAGTAAAAAATCTAACATTTGCCTAAATCAGCCTACACAAATGGTTTATCAGTGCCACATTAAAGATCATACTTTACTAAGACATGAAGTGCATATTAAAGTCGGTCGTGCTTTGTCCTTCTATAAAGAGTATTAAGACAAAAAGGAAAGTGATGGAAACAAGGACATAATATTCAAGCAGTTCCCAGAATACAATGGACAACTAAAAATACAACCACCATAAAAATCCAGAATTTACAGTAACATAAAATACTAAATAAAATGACCCCGGCTTTGTCCTACATTATGGGAGACTGGAAAACTCACGAGATTCTATTCTATCTTAAAGGTGTTAGACAATCAACATATAAGTATCTAGGTGCTGAACAACAGACCCACCAAAGTCAAGGACATCACATTGTTGGCACCACGCTACCCTACAGTGATTAAAACAATATATAGGCACACTACTTAGAGCAACCAGCCCTTATATATATCAGGCTCAATTGAAAAAAATTGAAAGTGCAAAAACCATTAGCTCATATGTGTCAGATCTAGGAATGCATAACGCCTCCGCACAGAAGATAACACCCAGTTGGAGGCAGATCGAAATGATCCTCTTAGAGGGTAGGAAATGTACTTGGGACAAAACAATAAGTGGGCCTTGGTATTGCTAACTAACTGGGAAAAGGAGCAATCCCTAGAATCATCTTTATTACCCTTCCATTTTGTAGTCAACTAATTTAGAGGAAGGGAGCCAATTCTAAAATGATAGTACATGGTTTTAGCTAAATTGGAATTAATGCTATCTGTAAATAGTTCATATTTGGGCATTCACTCGTATGTTAGAAACGTGTCTATCAAACCCTCAGGACGAGATTGTCACCAATAGCTCCCAAGAAGGCTTGATCCCAGTATAACCTCTTAATCTGGGTACCCATATTACTGCTCAGATGTTCGGAGGTTCACACACCTCCAACAGATGTAAACTCTTTTACTGCTTAAAGCCAAGGCACGGAACAATGTTTTATCAAGGGCGATCACCTCCTTCAGGGACATTCTAAAACTCAGGGATGGTTCAGAGTCTGATATACTTTAGGATCCTAAGATGGACAATATGATCAACTCTCTGAATATTTAAGACCCATCTTAATGCTAACATAGCGGTACTACAAAGTAAATTAAGTAAAGACCTTAAAAATCTGTTTTCTGTTTGTACTCACAGACTAGTGTCGCTGTATTCCAAAAGTTCAGACCACCGCTCTGTAAACCCCTTAGGCAGGACAAAGCGCCTTACAGAAGGTGTGTCTAAGCTTTTATAAATTAACGGTGGAGCTATAGTGCAACAAAGATTTACGTTTTTCCAGTTGAGGCCCCAAAAAAGTTTATCAGAGAATCTCACACCTAGGTAATCAAAACTCGCAACCCGCTCAATGCATGACCTGTACATCACCATCTGAATTTTGTGGGGATTTATGGCCATGAACTTAATTTTACCCAAGTTAATTTCGAGGCCTCTGTCTTCACAAACGTTTGAAATTCCCACAGTAAAGCTTGAAGGCCCGTGGGGGTTCGATATCTGAGCAGTGTATCATCAGTAAACATTAGCATGGGAGTGCTAATATTGGCTAGTTTTGGAGTGCCGTGCTGGCAACTCTTCATCCACTCCAGCAAGCTGTTAATATACAATATACAAACATAACTGAGAAGGAAACTAACACACATCCTGTCAAATCCCACAAATTATGGGGATCCTATCAGTGAGATCTCCCCGACTGTTCCACCTAACTTGGGCAGTGGTAGAGTACTTGCTGAAACTGGTCACTGTCTTAAAAACATTGTGACTAACACTTTTATAGTTTCTGAGCTAATTAGAGGCGATACTTTGTACTGCTTAGCCTTGCTTCTTTTACACTCATTTTGTATTGTAGTCTTAAGTATTTGCTAATTGGTCTAATGGTTTTATACTACTAAATACACAAAAAATATTTTTTTAAAGATGGATTGGGGAAAGCAATAGACAATGTGGGGAGAGGAAGGTATGTAAGGCAGCACATAAGGAAGAGACCAAGAAAGGGCTTGCTGAAAGCATCAAAATGATCACAAAGCAGCAATGCTTCAGGGTTTGAAAAACACAAGAGGAAGGGAAAACATTGAATAAAAAGAAAGCAAATGAGACAGACAAAAAACCCAGTCCAAGGTAAGCAATGGGCAAGCTCTAAGCCTACTATATGTCCTTGATATAGTCCACAAAAGGCATTTTGCAAGTCGAATCATAAAACTAAATGTATACAAGCAAGATAAGTGATGCACAAATCCAAAGTCCCAGTTTACTCCACAGTAATTTAAGCCATGTACCACTAGATAAAACACGCTGAAATAAGGCACACAGAATACTGAACTTTTTAAAAAATAGATTGTCTTTATTGAAGTTTTTTTTGGATCAAATGTGATGAATGTAATACTTGTGTGAACATAGTTTTACAAGTCCTCCTTTGTTTAGATAGCAGTTCTGTGGACGGTCTCTCTGGAATACCTGTTGTTTAAGCTGAATGCATTCACTTTATGCACTGAAGAACATTTAAAAAAAGGTGCATAGAAGAAATGAGTACATACCAGAAACCACTATTGGCGTTTTGGGGTGGGGGCCTATACATTTGCATAAGTCATATTTTGTTGTAAATGCAGAGAATTAATAATTCGTTTGTATGTGAAGACTGAAGAAATCAGAACTAAAAATAAAATATCAAAAAGGATCCCCTGCGCATGTTGACCAATCTGTAGCTACTTTGGTTAAATCAATGTACTCGAATGTCCCATTTTTTTTTTGTAGATAGATTTGGATAAGTAGGTTGACCTGGACGCAGTGACAAGAAGCAGTGATAAGAAACAATCTGCTTCTTCAAATCAACTAACATGGGTAACACAAGAACAAGGATATTGCATTTTATTTCTATAAATGTTTCTCAAGGATATAAACCGTAGCGTGGCTGAAGTTTTTCATCTTCAGTAGAATTAGTATCCGTGCAGATGTTACATTGCATCAAGCTAACTGTCATATCCATTTCAAGCAGGATGAACAAAATTGCATACATTTTTTGCAAGAATGACACGTGCTCTGTGAATAAGGCCCAAACTTTCATCTGCATGGAAAGCATACACAATGTAGTCCCTTGTAAAGTCTGTTCAATGTATTTACCGTACAATTCGTTTTCAGGTGTTGAGCATTGCACATGCAGCTCATCCCACAGGACATGTTCAGCTTGAACTAGTCTTCCATGTTCAAACTTACGCAAAAGGCGAAGCATAAGAAAACAAATATTGTGCTAAAAAAATTGTTGTGCTCTAATTAAGAGACATACACTTACTGTATCGAAGCACACATTTTTGGAAGCATTGGTGTGAAATGTCTTAAACGGAGAAGGTATGAATAGAAAAATCTGGGTACTGGTAATTAATTCAATGAATGAGTGAATACACAATGTTGGAAAGCAAATCAAGATTTTGTTAAGAGACCTGCACAACATCTTTGTGTTCAGAATCAATGTTGTGTATAGTCTGCATATTGAAACTACTTTCACCTTAAAATGTAAATTAAGCTGCAAATCAATATGATGGTTTCTAGCCACTTGCACTCCAGCTTAAAAAATATTCTGCATTGTCAACTTGTTGTCTGAGGTAACAATGTATAGTTTTAATAACAAGGCTTGGAAAAGTATCTTATCCAATCTTTTAAAAAACAATTTATGGCTTTCTGCACAATCACTTCATCAGTCACAGGCCATTTTGTTCGACCAGCCCTCCAGAAATATATGTCTGTTGGCCCCAAAGCGAGAATGACTCTTTGATGGACTTTGCCACTCTAGTCCTATCAGTATACTGTACTTTTGCATACTAAGCCACCTTTGGTTTCATCTCATTATATTCGTGCTTAGGCCTTACTCTTCTCATCTTCCTAGTTAATATTTTCTTTTCAAATCTCCTGCCTCTTACTGTTTTTTGTTTTTAGAACTCCATTTATTAGGTTTTGCTTGGCAATGCGTACGAAGTACGCATGCGCTAGCAAAATCCTTATGTTTCTCTGTGGGGTCGGGTATCCGCCCCCTCCTCGCCCCCTCCTCCCATTGGCTAGCTCCATAAATGGAGGCTAGCCATTGGGAGCCGGATCTGTCCGTCAAGGCCGGACCAGATTCGGGGGCGTTCCCGGCATTTTTTCCCTCTCCACCCACTTCGGATCGTCATCGCGGCGGTGGGTGTGTGTTATTGGGGAGTCGGCCCGTTTTCGTCTTTTTACAAGTGTTTGTTGTTGGAGTTGGCTGCAAGATTCGAGTTCCCACGAGGCAATCAGGTAAGGAGCATTTTTTTTAAATATAATTTTTCCCTGTTTCCCGCCCCCCCCCGCTGTCCGTGTCTGTTCTGCCCCCCTCCCCATGTGTCCGTTCTGCCCCCCTCCCAGTGTGCCCGTTCCCGCCCCCCCTCCCCTTTCACTCTCCGTTCAGTGTTGCGGATGTGAAGCAGGAAATTAAATTTTGAACCGCCAAACATGATGTCAGAGTCATCACTCAGTAATAGATTATCAGCGCTCGCCATTAGCCACGACAGATGGGACTTTGTGGGTGGCATTTACCGAAGGGAGACTACACAAACAAGCATCCCGGTTGAGCGGTGGACACTCGAAAGGAACGAAAGCAACTTACTTCGGAAGGCGAGCTGCTGCCAGTCCGAACGACGCGAGGGCCTTTCTAAATCTCGAATTGTTCTGACTTCATATCTCAGGCTTTACAATGGAATCAGCCAAACTGAGTATATCTAGTAACTTTAGATATGACTTGCACATTTAAATATGTAGTCAGTCAGCAGCCCGCAGAGGTTCGCGAACGTTGCCGTGAAAGCAGATTTGGGTCAAGGTGTAATGCACACCGAAATGTAATTTATGTACGGAAAAACCGACGTAACTTGGGCTTCCGAATTTCACATCCATTACCTAGGCGCTAACAGTGACAGAAAAGCTGCCAGGAAGAGTGGGGAAGGAATAAATAAATAAGAGGTTTCTTTCCCCTGTACCGTTCAGTGTGGTCAGAATAGAAGGGATTCACTTACATTTTGTAGAAAAGACTATTCCAGTTGAGGGCAAAAGTAAGAGCCTTGGTGATAAAATGAAGATAATGTGCACATGTTTTACAAAAGTGGAAGGAAATGGATTGTTGCACAATGAAATACATTTTTTACTGTGGATAAATGTGCATTTTTGCATGATTTACTTGTGCCCTTATTGGTCGAGCCTGGGTGAGGCATGTTGTTTTGAGGTAGGGATTTGAAGCTCCGCCCACATTTCCCATTGGCTTGTGTCATTGTTACGTGAGTTGTTGCTCGGTAGGCTTTAATTCCAGCCTCCAAGCACTATTTTCTCAAATGGCTTTGTCCTGCCTACAGGCAGGACACACTCTCTCCTAACGCTTTTAAAAAAATGTTATAGCACACATCTGCAATGCAGTAGATCTCGAATTCTCAAGAGTTTGAGCTATTGGTATTGTAAATGACAATGCCTTTTATTTATATGTTTTAAAAGAAACGCATAAATAACAGGCATTATCATTTACAATGCCAATAGCTCAAACTCTCATATATGCGAGACCTATTGCATTGCAAATGCTTGTTCTACCTACTGGTCAATCTTCATTTTGAGAAATGGAGGAATCCCTGGAATTCTTTGTGAATCCAAAAACGTATCTGCTTAAAACGTAGGAGGAATCATACAGAAATACATTTACATTTGCAAATTTTGGTTTGTCAGCAGTCCCTAGTGAGAGGAGGCGTTTAAAATTGTTATGCACTTTCCGAAGTAACAATTTCCAACCCTTTGTCCTGAAGCTTGCATTGCTACAGATGAGGCTGCAAGCCTGCCTTAGTCTGAAGTGGCACTTTTCAGGGCTAAGGTAAACTGTTTAATGAGCTACAATCTCCAGCAAGCTTTACGTCTTTATCAGCAGACATGTTAGGCACTCGGATCAAATTCAATGTGAATTCGATGTGCATCAGAAATTGGCAAGAAGAGAGACTTCTTGAAAAATTGCCTTTTCCATTACAGTAGACATTAATTAGTGACAATGAAACTCCTTCACTTCCTCAAGTGCACTGTAAAGAACATAGTTGCAAAAAAAGGATGCTCGCACATTTAAAATGAGAACAATTAATTGTGCACGAATTCTATGCCAGGACCCAGAGGCGAGGAGCAGACATTACTTTAAGTGGCCAATAGCTCTAACTTTTACAAAGGCAAAACCGTTGCATTGTAAATGCTTGTTATTATTGCAAATGCTTATATAATTTCCTGATTTCATTCTTGTGCGCAAACATCGCCATGTGTCCCCCTGTAATATTTCCCTATTGTTATTAGGCAACTTACTTTTTGGTAATGTGTCAGTGGCTTTATACACTTATCCATTCCTCTTACACAGATACCTTCATAATTGAAATTTGGTTTCTGATTTCTGTCATTTTGTCTAAACCACGTAGGTTATCACTTCCTTAACCCTCTACTAAAAGTAAACACTAGACAATGCAGGGATTTTGGAATGCAGGCTTCTACTGCATATATATAATTCCTATTTTACTATAAATAGTGGATTCTACCACCCAGTCCTGCCAAGTAACGCGCATCAAGTGTTAGGCAAATGCATTTAGTGTGGTGCTCTGCATCACTGTACTGAAATGCATTCACACACATGATGGGTGTCCAGTGAATTGGTTCTGAGAGAAGGTTGCGGTCGGGCACACATAAGGGAGGAGTAGATCACATCAATCTCGCTGCTTTCAAGCTGGCCTTTGAATTTCCCGAGGAGCGCGTGCATTGTGTGCAGCTCGTGCATCTGCGTGATGCACCAGCGGCCATCCTTCCACGCCGTGTTTATTTAGTCATTCATCAAACTCCATTACTTGCCTTTGTAAAAGAGCGATCCTAATTTGGCATACGGCTGAAGCCTAACAGCTGTAGGGGGCGCTGGCAGCAGCTGTATTAGTGATGCTTTAAGTGCTTGTGTGCCCCTGATTCCAGGAGGGAAATTGATGTATTACATGCATTGTCCTCCTGATCATTTTGAGTGCTGGCCATCAGTCCCACCCGTGACTTCTTATCCTGTAATGCGCATTGTAATTGTAGTTTGAGGAACCAGAAGTGATTAGGCCAGCTGCTCGAAAAAAAAAGACTCCACTAGTTATAAGGAGTATGTATGTATATGATGCAGCCACAGATGTATACATCAGGAACAGATTCATATTTGAATCCACGTTTATGCCTCACACGCAAAATTGACAAATGTTTTTACATTTGAAATGTCCTTTGTCTATATTGGGCATTTAAGTACATCCTAACATTCGGAAAAAGATGAAGGCTTTTACAAAACATAAGAGGAATGTAAATTCCCCATTTACTTTCATAGAAGTGCAGTAAGTTTGAATTGTAAGAACACTAAAATAAAGCATTTTATTGCTTTAAAAAAATCAGGATTCCTCCGCCTTAATCGGTAGTAGTATTTTTATGAAAGCAAATTAACAGAAAACCAGCCATGATTTTTTTAATTACTTTTGAGATCCAGGATAATCAACACAATATTTTAAACTCTTGCGATTGAATTTTGTTCTTCGAGGGCGGTAATTTTCATGATTACATAGAATGTGACGATTTTAAGGACATGATAAGCAGCATTTAAACCCAATTTATCTGCTATTCATTGTATTATCGACATTAATGGGGGGAATCAATCAATCAATAAACTTATAAAGCGCACTATTCACCCGTTAGGGTCTCAAGACGCTGGGGAGAGGGGATGCTACTGGTCGAAAAGCCATGTTTTGAGGCGTTTCCTGAAAGTTAGGAGGTCCTGGGTCTGGCGTAGCTGGAGTGGTAGAGAGTTCTAGGTTTTGGCGGGGAGGTGTGAGAAGGCTCTTCCTCCGGCGGTGGTGCGGCGGATGCGGGGGATGGTGGCGAGAGCATGGTTGGCGGAGCGGAGATGGCACGTGGGAGCGTGGAAGGAAAGTCTGTGGTTGAGGTAGGCTGGACCGGTGTTGTAGAGAGCCTTGTGTGCGTGGGTCAGGAGCTTGAAGGTGATCCTTTTCGGTACGGGTAGCCAGTGTAGGTCTCTGAGGTGGGGGGAGATGTGGTTGCGGTGTGGGACGTCAAGGATGAGGTGGGCGGATGCGTTCTGGATACGTTGTAGCTTGGTTTGTAGCTTGACCGTTGTTCCTGCATATAAGGCATTGCCGTAATCCAATCGGCTGCTGACCAGGGCGTGGGTGACGGTTTTCCTGGTCTCGACGGGGATCCATTTGAAGATCTTGCGGAGCATACGGAGAATGTTGTAGCAGGAGGAGGAGAATGCATTGACCTGCTGAGTCATGCTGAGAGTGGAGTCCAAGATGAAGCCCAGGTTGCGAGCGTGGGTGGTAGGTGAGGGTGCGGTGCCTAGGGAGTTGGGCCACCAGGAGTCGTTCCATGCCGAGGGGTTGGGGCCGAAGATTACGATCTCTATTTTATCAGTGTTTAGCTTGAGGCGGCTTGATTCTATCCAGTTGGAGATGGCGTGTAGTCCGTTGAGTAGGTTGTTTTTGGCAGTAGCGGGGTCTTTCGTAAGGGAGAGGATCAGCTGGGTGTCGTCTGCGTATGATACTATGTTGATGTGGTGTGTCCGAGCGATGTTGGTGAGAGGAGCCATGTAGACATTGAAGAGTGTTGGGCTGAGAGAGGATCCTTAAGGGACGCCACAGATGATCTTGGAGGCCTCAGACAGGAATGGCGAAAGGCGGACTCTCTGGGTTCTGCCGGTGAGAAATGATGAGATGCAGTTGAGAGACTTGTCGCGTATTCCGGCGGTGTGGAGTTGTGTGCGGAAGGTGTGATGGCATACCATGTCGAATGCGGCAGAGAGGTCCAGCAGGATGAGTGCTGCGGTTTCTCCTTTATCGAGCATGATCCTTATGTCGTCTGTGGCAGCGATGAGTGCGGTCTCGGTGCTGTGATTTTTTCGGAATCCGGATTGGGAGGTGTCGAGCGCCTTGCTGTCTTCTAGGAAGCGGGAGAGCTGGGTGTTGACTACTTTTTCGATGACCTTGGCCGGAAGGGGAGGAGGGAGATCGGCCGGTAGTTCTTCGGGTCGTCTGGGTCCACCTTGGGTTTCTTCAGTAGTGCGTTGACTTCTGCGTGTTTCCAGATTTCCAGGAAGATAGCGGACTCGAAGAAGCTGTTGATGGTGTTTCAGAGGTGGGGAGCGTGATGTTGCTAGCTTTATTGAAAATGTGCTGAGGGCAAGGATCCGTGGGGGATCTGGAGTGGATGGAGGCCATGATGTGAGTTATGTCTTCTTCGTTGACGAGGGTCCAGGAGTGGATGAGGTTGTAGTTGCTCGAGGTGTCGGGTTTGTGGGCGTCTGCGGTCTGTTTGGGGCTGAAGCTGTTGTGAATTTCTTGTATCTTGCGGCGGAAGTGGGTGGCGAGGAAGTTGCAGAGATCTTGTGAAGGAGGGGGTTCGTTGGAGATGGTCCTGGGGTTTGAGAGTTCTCTGACGATGCCAAAGAGTTCTTTACTGTTGTGGGCGTTGTTGTCTATGCGGTTTTTGAAGTGGGTTCTTTTGGCGGTGCGGATCAGTTGGTGATGCTTGCGGATGGACTCTGAGTGCGATGTGGTTGGGTTCGGTAGGATCCATGTGCCAGGCCTTCTCTCTTTTGCGGCGTTCTCGTTTGGAGTTCTGTAGATCAGGGGTGAACCAGCTGGCCTTGGCGCTGTGCAGGGTGTTTGAGGACTTTTTGAGCGGCGCGAGGGTTTTGGCGCAGTCTGCTAACCAGCGATGCAGGTCGGTGGCGGCTGTGTCGGGGTCCGAGGTTCCTGGCGGTGTGGTCTGGGCGAGGTTGGAGATCAGTTGTTCTGTTGAGACTTTGCTCCAGTTGCGTCGGGGGGGTTGTGTGCGGTGGTGGCGAGTAGGTGGTTTCTGGTAGGAGAAGTGGATGCAGTGATGGTCTGTCCAGTCGAGTTTGGTGGTGTGGCTGAAGGAGACGTGGCTGTTGGCAGCGAAGATGGGGTCGAGTGTGTGGCCTGCGGTGTGAGTTGTTTGAAGCCGAGGTTAGCGAGGTTGTCCAGCAGGTGGTTGGTGCGGACGTCGTTGTTGTTTTCTAGGTGGAAGTTCAGATCGCCGAGGAGGATGTAAACCGCTGAGGCGAGGGCCTGGGCGCTGACGATGTCGGCGATGGTGTAGCAGAATTGTGCTCGGGGGCCTGGGGGTCTGTAGATCAGTGTTCCTTTGAGGGTGGTGTTGGCGTTGACGTAGATGTTGAAGTGGAGTTGTTCGGTGGAGTTGAGGGTGTCGTGGGTGCTGGTCGAGACTTTGATGGTTCTTTTTGTGTACTATGGCGATTCCTCCTCCTGGTTTATTGGAGCGGTTTCTCCTGGTGATCTTGTAGCCTTCAGGGATGGCAATGGCAATGTCGGGTTCAGAGGCCGAGCTTGTCCAGGTTTCGGTGAGGAAGGCGATGTTCGGTGACGTGGAGGTCAGCAGGTCCCAAAGTTCGATGGCGCGTTTGTGGATGGAGCGTGTGTTGAGTAGAATGCAGCTCAGGTGGTTGTTGGCAGGTCTGTTGTGGTGCTTTAAGGTGCAGGTGAAGTAGAAGGCTTGGCAGGCAAAGGGTCCTTTGGTGGTCCTGGGGGAGGACTGGAAACAGGTGGAAGAGCGTCCTGGGTTGAGGGCGTGGAGGTCGTTGGTGGTGTAATGGCATCTGAGGGTGTGGGGGGCCACGGGCCAGGGGGACTGGCACTGGGCACGGTCCAGGCGCAGACGGGCTTGCCTCTGGCGCGTCAGCGGCGCGGTCTTGCAGCGACCGCCATTAAGAAGGGAGGAGCAGCTGCGAGGCGGGAGGGGAAAACGAATGGGGGCACGAGGGCGGCGGGGCCACAGGGACGCAGCTGCAGGAAGGCTGAGCGCGGCTCAGGAAGAGCCGGCAAGGGGAGCGCACAAGGTGCGAAAATGGCACAAAAAAGGCACAAAATGAAAAACGATCGCAGTAGCAGCACAGTAAAAGCAAGGCACAATCAAAACAAGGTACAAATACACGAGTCTAGGAATGCTTACCAGCAGCCCACTAGACACCAGGGATGAGGCGCAGGCGGGTGCCTGCGGGTGGAGGAGGGCCTCGAACACGCTGGCTGAGCAGATTCCGCAGAGCCACTCACAAGGCAATATTCAGAGGGCATTAGTGTTTTTTCACTGAGTCAAAGTGAATTTCAGAAACATGCGACCATTTCATCCCAAGACTGTGCTGGGGTTTTGTCCTTTCAGTGTTCTTAATAGACATCTCTCACATTTTATTAACAGGTCTCTTACAGCAGGGTAGCATTAATAATTCATTTTTCGGCGATCAAATGAAAGCTTGCGGAACAATTGTACTGTCGAAAATGTTTTTAAATAAATGATAAAAAATAAAACATAAGCCATAAACTCACTAACATTTGGAAGCCATGAATCCGGTGTTGTTCTTGAAAGTGTGCATCTGAATGACGATTATGTAATAGTGGCGCGCCAGAGCGTTAGGGCCTAGCGAGGGCGCTGCGCAATAATTGACACCACACACTTGTTACAATCGGTGGGCCGGAAGTCACGAGCGACCTCCGCCTGTTTATTTATACCCTTTGGCCATGCGTGGCCAGCGGTTGCTACAATGTGAAAAGGCCCTTCTGGGCCAAGGGTCTAAGGTGGCACTCACCATGCAACTAGACCACTACAGATTAGACATTTTAAAAATAGCGGCTTGAGTGTAGCAGAGCGACAAAAGCAGGCATGGCAGTGAGGAGCAAAAGCTGGAACAAGACCGTGGGCAAAAGTAGGATAAAACACACAGCCGAGAGTTAACAGCCAACCTAGCAGAACAGCAGGAACTGGGCAAGTATTTACATCTCTTGAGGCAAACTAAAATCTTGCCACCTGGAAAACTCCCCATTCACTGACAAAAGACCAATAACTTGGCACCATCACTATACTGTGCCCTAAAGTCCCACCTTGCCTCGTCACCAATGGACACAGACTCACTGGCCAGAGCCGGCAGCAGGAGAAGGCGGGCACAGAGAAGGAGGTTTATAGGCACTATGGAACGGCTCTCCCCGCTCTTTGCTCTCCCGACCCTCACCCCAGACCTTACTTGCTTAGCCTACGTCAACTGCACAGCCGGTTTGCTGCTGCAGAAGCCCGATTCCCCGCGTCCTGGAAGACACTCTTAAGACAAGTGCTCAGCCAGGCGCACACACTCCCCAGGCACTCCTGGAATGCAAGTCTAGTCAGGTGAGCCACACACACACACTCTATATGTCTCTCTGCACTGAAGTTTGCTTGACTGATCTCTGCAGCATGTGCATTAACCCACTAGGCCACCCTTCCAATTAGTTACACTAATAACCACAGACATATTTTTCTTTATACTTCAGATTGACTATTTCACACAGAGAATAAATGTGTGGTACACACAGCGGAGTTGCCAGGCTTGCAACTAGAAAGCTTCTGTTGTCTTATAAGTATAAAAAATAATTTTATAAATGAATTATGAAAACAGAAAGACGATTAAAGGACCACTTCTCTAACCATTGAATTAACATCCTGCTTGTACCTTAGAGTTCATCTTTAATGTTTGTAAATGGTGTGTCCTTGTACTCGCTAGAAAATATCACTCCCAAGTGTCACATATTTGTTCACTTAATGCCACTCGTTAGTGCCCTAAAATCATGGAAATGTCACACATAAGCAACCCTAAAACCTGGTGGCTGTGACCACCCCTCTTGGTGTGGAGTTAGCAGGAGACCAGAAGCAAATATTATCAAAAGGGGATCTGGTACAAAAAGTTAAGCTATCAATGGTTTGTTTTTTAGATTAATGATAGTTTCTGATTGCTTGGACAATCTTTGTCTTGAATAAGCTTTAAATAGGAAGATAATCAATATGCACTGAAAAAGACTGCTTTTTAAAAAGGTAATATCATGGATGAAGACAGTTTCATTTCTTCATTTATGTCTTTCTCACTGTAGATTGACACCCAGTCATGTAATTCATCCATACATTGCTAGATCAGACCTCAATAAACAGCTATCAATACGTTTCAAAAGCCTCCCTCTTATTTGTACATACTGTAGCAACTGCTAGATTTCCTAATGAGCATCAATCTTCAGTTACACAATATTGTCTATTATTTAGGTGTTTGCATACATCTAATTTGTTGTAAGCATTATATGAGGAGGGACTGATATGATCAAGTAGCTAATTTGGAAGTTTGGTACCAAAAAAACGCACCTTTTCTTATCAAGCTTACCCATTTGCCAAAACGTGTGTCCTGCTAGATTAATCACACAGGCCTTATTCGCAAAGCTATAGTTCCACAATTGTCTGGATTTATCAAACTAAATTGACTTCCCAGGAATTGCCAAAACATCATTTACATTCGTAAACTGAATGGCTCACAAGTAATACTACACTGACCGTGTCAACGGCAAAGAGTGGCTATTGTATGGAAAAGTTGTGGCTGTTCAAAAACCTGTTCAGGCTCTTCCCAACCTGCATGAGGTTGGAGATGTACTCCTGTCCGCGCAGGCTTAAATCTGAATCCACCATGGGAACTGGAAGGAACAACTTCCAAACTGGTTGTGTGTGAGGGAAGAGGTTTCACCACGTGGGGAAATATTTTACCTCAGAGGAAATGAACAAAAAAGTCAGCATGTGCAAGCGTACGTTTGCTGAACATTGACACATGCATACATTTACCCTGTGTACGTTGTGCATATACATATGTGAGTGAATGCTTATTGAAAAGACAATCCATGAGTCTTCTGGGTAACAGGATAGCAAGCCCTGCTCCCACGCCCTACATTTGACTGAAATGAGTAGCACAAACCCACATTTGCTCCATATTTTTCCTTCAGAGGTGATTTCCCAAACCCTTCAGGATTAAAGGAATTGCTTTAATTAGAAAGAAAAAGAATAACAACTCGAACATTATTAAAACAGAAGCATGTAAATAAGAACATGAAGCAATCTTCAGAGTGTTTTTGTCTTGGCTACCAACCTTCCTGTCCCAGCCAAGAGACAGAACAGCAGCTACAGCACAATGTAAAAATAACGCATTGTTGATGGAGTTATGTAACACCGAACACAATGGCACCTTCAGGGGGAGCCAGCAGAGCTTTGCTGAGAAGCTGCTCAAGCAGACATCCTGCAGAGTGAAAGAGCAAAAGCAAAGATGTAGGATTGAGCACACGTCGAGCAGTATTATTAATGGTATTAAAGCTATCGCAGGACACCTGTCAATCACAGCTATGGCACAGTGCAGTACATCTCAAAAGTCAACAGGGGGTCTTCACTTGCCAAGAAAACTAGAGGAACTGCATTTAGTTGCTTCGGAATCCATGGATTCCGTGCTATCTCGCTCTGTCTACGAGGCATCTTTAAGAAGTAGGTGCCACCATGCATCCTAGGCTATACGAAGGACTGACAAAAGGTGTAGTAAATGTTCCCTGATCCGTACAGGACGCTCCACTCGAAGGGTTATTCTTCAAGCGACTCGATCGCTGGGCTTTGATCCCAGCTAAAAGTTTTTCACTATACTTCCCACCAAGCATCAAAGTGCACTCCACTGTTACATGGCATTGTGCTGCGTCAGGCATTTGTACAGTGCGTTTCTACCATTTCTGTGTCCCTAAAACAGTGTGTAATGCTTGGCTAATTTGTTATTAGCCATGGCTTGTGCGCACGTTACTTAAATGGTGATGAAACTTGTGCTCAGATATTTGGGCCATCCTTTGCTTGGGTGCATGGAACTTACATACAGGAGCATATCACAGATGCTCATAAACAAGGAATCAATTTTAACAACAGTACCAAAAGGTTTAGATCACCAGCCACATCATCAATGGTGGCCTAAAACAGCAATTTTGCTTACTTGAGATTAAAATTAATCTTGGTAAAAAAAATCTTAAAATCTTTAGTTCTCTTGGTCCAGCACAATGGCCCATCCGATCCTAAACTGAGAGGCTCTTCAATGATCTGCGGAATGAGAATCACTTGCCTACCGAATGTTGATCTAAAACCCTTAAGCCAATGTACAGTATCCGCCACATGTTCCTTTCGGTTCTTTTGTTGGTCTTGCCAAGAAGACACCGCTGGTTTGTGAATCGGTCTCCCATAATCCTGGTGTCTGCATGATTTTCTCAGCCACCTCCTCAAATGCGCACTGCACCCCATCGCTGCTTTTGGCACTGGTCTCTGAAAAGAGAAAACATCACACATAAATGTATAAAGAGAAAATGGAATTAAAAAATATAATAGTCTAAGTAAAAGATAATAGTACTATTGTGAATTAAACAGGTCCCTGAGCCAGCTCCCCACCCTTACTGCCTGTTCAGCAGGTCTCCCTGACTCTGCCGCTCAGGTCTCTCTCTGCTAGCGTGCTTGTTTCTGCCACATTGTAATAAGATCTGTTAATTTTATTGTCATTTATCCTACTGTTTAATCTTTATCCGTATTTCCTTATTAATCCTTTTGTTTTTTCAGCTTATTTTATTTTATTAGCCTTACTTCCTGTCGTTATTTTGTCCACTCTCCCATTGTACCCCTGTATTTTCTTCTGTACTTCATGGTTTGTTTTCTGTGAGCAGGCCCACTTTGCCTCTCGCTACTCAGCCCATTTTGCAGCTCCCACTTCCTGCCACCCAGGACCCCCCCCTCATTTTAGGACATAATTAATGGAGGCTGCTAGGCGACCATTGAGCAGGTCGCTGAGCCAGCCCCCACCCCTTGCTACCCGATCAGCAGATCTCCCAGACTCTTTCACTCTCCTTTGTACACTTGTATTTTCTTCTATATTTCGTGGTATTCCGCAGCTCACTTTCCTACCCGTTTCGCAGCTCCTGCTTCCAGCCACCCAGTGCCTCATCCTCACCCCCAGGACCCAATTAATGGAGTCTGCAGCGCAACGGCAAGCCCGACTGCAACCGTCCATGCCCAGCAGCAGGAACCCTAGCCCTTGAGCTACACGTAGGTAAACTGCTGCTGAGCTCTGATCCCTTGACCCCAGCCTCTGCAACAGCTGCTGCCGCACTTCTCCGCGATCAACGGCAGGACCTTTCTTTTGCCTGCAGTGCCTATTCTCCTGCAACATCAGGGAACCTGCACTCATGCTGGGCACCAACTCACTGACCAAGCCAACCAGGACTGCCACAGAACAACTCCACTGCCTCCTACTCAATGCATGATCTCTCTGCAATTACACCACCGAGATCTGAGACACAACCTCCTCCCTCCCCCCGATGTTATCTTCCTCACTGAGACCTGGCTCAACCCCACTTCCGACCTCGCCACGTCAACTCCCAACGGCTACAAGATAGCACACCGGGACTGCATCAATAAACACAGAATCACCATCATCCACATAGAAACGATCCACTGCACCACCACCACAGACTACACCACCCCAATCATTGAACACCTCACTTCAAACTTTCTGCAACGCCATCCCAGACTTTATCACCCTGCTTGCCTTCGCCTCCAAACACTAAATCTTCCTCAAAGACCTCAATTTCTACATCGCCGACTTCAATAACACCAATATTGCCTACCTCCTCGAAAGCATGAACAGCATCGGCCTCACCCAACTGTTCACCAACCCCACATACAACGCAGGGCACATGCTTGACCCCTTCTTTACGGCCAGCGACACTCAAGTACATTCATGTCACTGAGTTCACCTGTACAGACCTCACCATCATTCACTTCACGATCACAGGATCCCCGGCACCACCACCAAGCCGCCCAACACCTCATACTGCAGCTGGAACAAAGTTTCAAAGAACCAATGAACCAATACCCTCAACACCACCCACCGTGACACCACAACCAACCTAGAACAGGCTGCCAAGAACGTATCAGCCTGGATCACCGACTGTGCCGACAGAGTCACGCCCGTCAAGTCCACCAAACTCAAGAGATCGACCAAACAGGCCAGCAGGTACACCACAGAACTAAAAACATAGAAAGGCAATTGGAAGCGACTGGAAAGAAAATGGCGCACCAGTAAGATTCCCACACACCGAGCCTCCATCAAGACTACCCTCAACCAATACCACCAACACCTGAAAGAGATGAGAAGGAGTTTCCAGCCAGCTCTAAGCACAGAAAAGAACTTTTCAACATTGTCAGAGTTCTTAGACCACACAGCCACCAAAAACACCATCACCCCTTCCCAGGAACTTTGCAGGACTGTGACGGACTTCTTCCACGACAAGATCCCCACCATCTACAAAAACGTCTAACCCCAACCAACTGCCTCCGACCGATACAGCCTACTTATTCCCACAGATTAGAGCCTCGACCATCTACTCACCGTCTGGAACCAGCTCAGCAATAATGAACCCCTTCTACTCAGGATCACCCACAGATTCCCAGCCCCACCACATCTTCAACCGGGGAAGCAAGAACATCAGCAGTGAGTGAGTCATCTTCAACTCATCCATCACCACAGCCACCTTTCCCGAAGAATCGAAACACGCAGCAGTCAAACCCCTTCTCACGAACCCGTTCGCAAGCCACATGGAACTCACAAACTACCTTCCGATCAAGGTCCTAAAAAAGCCATCAACCACCAACTCATGGAACACCTGTAGAACAAGAAGCTGCTAGACACCTCCCAATACGGATTCCGCACCAACCATAGTGTGGAAAACGCTCTGATTGCTGCTACAAACATCATCAGAATCCTCCTTGACTGGGGAGAAACGGTAGCCCTGATCCGCCACGACCTCTCAGCAGCATTCAACACCGTATCCCATCACACCCCTATCAAGAGGCTTCATCACATTGGAATCTAATCAGCCTCACAGGAAGAACCCAGAAAATCAGCCTACCTGGTTCAACTCAGAATCCAAGAACATCATCTGCGGTGTCCCTCAAGGTTCATCCCTCGGCCCCATACTGTTCAACATCAACATCTACATTACTCCCTTGGCCAACATTATCATATCCCACAGAATAAGCATCATATTCTAAGCAGAAAACACCCATCTCATCCTCTCGCTATCAGAAGACCCCTCCACCATAACTTCCGTAGGTGCATGATGGGTGTCGCTGACTGGATGAGAAGCAACTGCCTAAAACTCAACACAGACAAAATAGAAGTTCTGATCTTCGGGAACAACATCACCCCATGGAATGACTCCTGGTGGCCCTCTGAACTAGGGCCATCGCCCACTCCAACCAACCATGGCTGTAACCTTGGCATTATCATGGACAGCAAGCTAAACATGAAAAGCCAGATCAATACAGTCTCCTCCACCTGCTTTCTCACTTTTCCATGCTCTGGAAATGGCTCCCTGTCAATACCAGACGAATTGTCACTCAAGTCCTAATCACCAGCCGACTATCCAAACACACTCTACGCAGGAATCACCACTCACCTCCTGAAGAGACTGCAGACCATCAGCAGCCAGACCTCATCCTCAACCTCTCCAAATGGACCCAAATTACCTCCCACCTCAAAAAGCTACACTGGCTCCTCTTTCAGAAAAAATGTCAATTCAAGATGCTGATCCACACCTATAAAGCCCTGCACAACCAAGAACCAGAATTCATCAACCGCTGCATGTACTTACATCAACACTCAAGACACCTGCGCTCGGGGGCGCGGCTAAGCACGGACCGAAGATGGACGCATAGTTTAAGAGCTCCGCCGCCCGAGTGCCCCTTCGACGATCCTGAGCAATTATCTGGCAGTCCTTTACGCAGCCCCTGACTCCTACGGGCTAGCAGAACCCCTCCAGCCTGCTCCGGTGTTTGTGGCTCGCGGAGATCCGGCCATTGGAGAGTGCGGGCCTGCACGAGGCCTTGAAGCCGGGGCCCACAGTAGCAGGGCTGGCTTGACGGTGATGCCTCCCAGCCCGCCTTTGTACTGCATCCTAGGAGTGCCAGAGAGATCAGAGGGACAGGTTCCTGACCTGTTTGCTGAGGACCTAATTCTCAAGCACCTGCAGCCCAAGTGCCTCAGTAAATGCTTTGTGATAGAAAGGGCGCACAGGGTCCCGGGCAGCCATCCCAAGCCGGGCGCTCCCCCGCGGCCCATGTTGGCCCGAGTCCTGAACTATCGAGACAGAGATGTGATCCTCCAAAACTCGAGAGCCAACGCCCCGCTCAGGTACGAGAATGCTACTGTCTCATTTTTCCCAGACTTCACACAGAGAGTGCAAAAGCAGAGGAGATCTTTCCTATCGGTTAAACGTGACCTGCGGGAAAGTGGCTTGAAATACTCGATGTTGTTCCCGGCCCGCTGTCGAGGCGGAGGGATGAACTTGGTTTTTTGATCAGCCGGAATGGATTGAATATCGAGGGAATCAGGACCCAGAGGATCGTGGAGCTGGTGAAAGTGCGGACAGTCAGCCATCCTGAAGTGGAGGCCTTGGGGACAGTCGGATTGCACACATGAGGGGAATCTTGTTGTGGGGGGCGTTGGGGAGGGATGGTGGGACTTTTGCGTTAAAAATAAGCAGGCTGCGAGTTGATTTACAGTTTGACACTTCTAATGCTATAAGGACGGGATATTGATTGTGTTTGGGGCGCGGGCATGGAGCTCACGGCCTGTTACCCCCTAATTTAACTCTTTCTTTGAATTTTTCTAGGGCGACAGGCACTCTGCAATTTTCGATAGGCAGTTTGGATCCCAGAGGGCAGGGCAGCGGGTGGGGGGGTGTTGGGTAGGGGTGTTTGGCTCACCTGTTTGGTGGTTTGTTGGTTACATCAGCACAGTACATAGGCCTGACAAAGAAAATGCGGAGGATTTTCAACTTTACCATGTAGACGATGGGGGTAGGGAAGTGAAGGTTTTGCGTTGGAACGTTAACAGCTTGGGGGATAAGATCAAAGGGAGTGTGGTTCTTCAGTATGTCAAGAGACATGCTCCGGACGTGGTCCTGTTTCAGGAGACACATCTAATTGGCAGCTCATGCAAAGCATAGAGGGGGATACAAAATGGTTGCACACTTAGGGTTTACTTCGGGATCCAGGGGGGTGGGCATTCTGATTCGAAACACGTTTCCATTGGCAGTGACCTTCACTTGGGAGGACGATAGAGGCAGATACACAGGGGTCACGGGCATGTGGGAAGTCCGACACATAACATTTCTATCTATCTATGTTCCTCCAGGGCTACAGAGCACAACATTCGCTGAAATGGGGGCGGTACTGCTCACTGTCCCAGAGGGGCTTTTAATCCTGGGAGGCAACTTTAACGCAGTCGTCTCTGGCATGTTGGACAGGCATCCCCCACGAGAGACGGGACGGGCGGCGCAATGGCTACCAGACTTCATAGATGCAATGGGACTAGTTGATAGTTGGAGGCTCCATCACAGGATCAAACACAATATACATTTCACTCTTGGGCTCACCACAGTCTCTCAAGACTAGACTACTGCCTTGTACCTGCCGAGCAAACATCATACGTAGCAGAAATCAGGCACTTAGCTAGAGGCATCTCGGATCACTCTAGACTGTGGGTCCACGTGTCGTAAGTCAGGGCACTGCAGGGAGGGTGGTCCCCAATCAACCCTTGGTATCTGCGTAATCCCAAGATTCAAAAAGACCTCATTAAAACACTGGACGAATACTATACCAATAATGTAGGGTCGGTATCCTCTTCTCAGTCCTTGTGGGAGGCGTTTAAAACTGTCATCATAGGTCAGGCTCTGTCCTTGATAGCAGGCTCTAAAAGGGAGAAGCAGAAGGAGGTGGTGGAGCTAGAGGCTGAAATTTGCAGGTTGGAAGGTGAGTTGGAACTGGGCATAACGCAGGCTAAACTTCATTTGTTAAGCCTGAAGCAGCACGACTATAAGGCACTGGTCTCGGACAGGCCTAAAGCTCTTAGCAGGGAACAACAGGGCAAGCTGTATGACTTGGGGATAAGGCTGGGAAACTTATTGCATGGCTGGACAGGAGAGAATGGGCGAGCCGTCTTGTCCCGGAGCTCCGAATGGGGGGGGGGCCATTACTTACTGAACCACAGGAAATAGTGGACAGGTTTGCGGACCACTTTCAGACAGTTTACAAGTCTGTCTCCCCTCACTCGGAGACTGACTCCTAGGTATTACTCCGTGACATCAAGCTCCTCTGTCTTTCCCCTGAAGACCGTGACTATATGGACAGCCCACTCGCTAAGGACAAAATTGCCCATGCAATCCATTCGCTAAATTCTGGGAAGGCACTGGGTCCCAATGGGCTTCCTATCGAGCTCTACAAACTCAGGCCGGACAAACTCGCACCTTACTTGAAAGCGATGTTTGTGGAATCCAGAGACAATGGAATACTACCAAGGGAACAGAGAATAGCTACCGTGGTCACGATCCACAAGGAAGGCAAGGCTAGAACAGACTGTGCCTCGTATAGACCTATCTCCCTCTTAAATGCTGAGCAAAGCTCCTGGCGAACCGACTGGTGAAGGTGATCAGCGGCCTGGTACACCCCGATCAATCTGGCTTCATGCCACATGGGAACAGAGCCCTAAACTTGTACAGACTGCACGGGTGATAGATAGAGTCCACACTCTGCGGGAGCCATCCATAATCGGGTCGCTAGACATAACAATGGCCTTCGATACGACTGAATGGCCGAATTCTGCTGTACGCGGAGCCGCTCGCCCAAGTGGTGGTAAACAACAGAGTCTCAACACCGTTTTCGCTTGGTAGGGGCACCCGTCAGGGTTGCCCGCTGTCCCCCCTTCTCTTTTCTTTAGGCTTGGAGCCTCTTGCTGCCTGGTTACGTTGGGAACCAATGATCAGAGGAATGCGGTGGTCCCCCGGATGGGAGGATCGCACATCACTATATGCAGACGATATACTGCTTTACTTGGCTTCCCCCGTAAGTCCCTTATTGTGGTTTTGTATGTCCTGACCTCTTTTGGGAAATATTCGGGGCTCTCGATCAACTGGGAGAAATCCTTACTGTTTGTCCTGAGAGGAGATCCCCCAGTCCCCCACGAAACTGCCCTATACAGGTTAACACTGAGGGGGAGTTTTCATCTCACTGGACCCCTCGGTTAGGTATGCCCGGAATCTTCTTCCCCCTCTACAGAGGCTCAAGAGTGACATTGCCAACTGGAGGAAACTTCCTATTTCGCTGCTGGGTAGGGCGGCCCTCTTTAAAATGATGACCCTGCCTCGATTTCTCTATGCCTTGAAGAATACCTTGGATGTTGTGCCAGCCAGCTATTTCCGTGAGATTGAGAGCCTTCAGAGGAGTCTACTGTGGGATGACAGGCCCCGAATCGCACTAAATAAACACGCAGTTGGTACGATGGGGGCATTAGTCTCCTGGATATCAGGGGGTACTATTGGGCCTCCCAGCTGGCAGCGGTCAACCACGGTACATACGGTTGTGTAGATGACCCAGGCTACGCCATGGATAGGTGGCTCCTCCCAGGGGGTAAATATAGTAGGGCTCTGTACTCCCGACCGAAGAAACTGGCATTAACAGGACCAACGAAACACGCAGTTCAGATTTGGCATGATGCCACGGGTTCCCTGGGATGGAGGCACAAACTACCTTTGGCCACCCCGCGTTGGGACTCCGAGAAACTTGGCAATCTCTGGATGACAAAAGGTTTCAACAAGTGGGACCTTATAGGAATTTCCACTGTCGGGGATATATCGGGGATGGGGAGGGTTAAATCCTTTGAGGAGATGCAGAAGGAATATGAACTAACAGATGCGGAATATTTCCGCTATGTGTAGGTTCGGCACTCGCTTCACTCCACTTTGCCCAGAGGTGTTGAGCCCCCAGAGGCCTCTCCATTAGAGGATAGGATACGGGATGGTCACCTTCCCGGAAAGACAATCTCATTAATTTATAAGAAGCTAATTAACCATATGGTAGATCCCCTTCAGGCGTTGAGGGACAGGTGGGAGTAGGATGGGATAGAGCTTGACCATGAAGATTGGCAGACAGCGGTGTCATCCCCTAGGGAGGTTGCAATCCCAGCTCGCCTGAAATTAGTCCAGCTTAAGATTCTACATAGGATCTATATCACGGGACCCCGACTGGTACACATGGGATTGTTAGGCACAGGGCTATGGAAACGACAATGTGGTCTCACAGGTACATTTATGCATACCATCTGGGAATGTACACATATTACAGCTTACTGGCAAAAAGTGCATGTCACAATGAGCAAGGTATTGGGGGTCTCCCTGTCCCCGGAGGCAAGGAGGTGCCTCTTGAATATATGGGAACCCTCTAACTTAAACACTTCTCAGACGCAATGGGCTACACTAGGTTTTATGTTGGCTAAAAGAAATATCGCTCAATTGAGGGGGGCGGTGCAGCCACCCACCCTGGAGACGTGGGAAAGCACTTTGGATTGGTGCATGTTTAGGGAGAAAACTGTGTATCCTGCAAGGGGATGCCCGAGGAAGTGGTCGCTGGTCTGGGGCCAATCGCCACAGAGGAGAGATGTGTACACCAGCCAGAAATGCTGCTCTAGATGACCCCCATATCCCAGTGAAGTTCCTTTTCAGTTGTATTTATTGATTAGTACAACTCAACAGAAGAGTAACATTAGAAGCAAAAATAAATAGCAGTAGGTAACCCGTAGAGGGGAAAAAAACTTTTTTCCACCCCCAAAGTAGGAATACTGGACAGGTACATGCACAGTGTTAAAGAAAAGAGCCCTCAGGCACCAACAAAAAGTCGGTTGCCAGTTGTCATCATTGGGCTCCTATTGAAAAGAAGATATGATAGTATCCAACAGTAGTGAGACGTGAATTAAAAGGAGTGCTGGCTACTCTCCAGTGAAAAAAAATTATTTAATATAGAGGTAGCTCTGACTCCATTAAAAATGTTAGTGCAAGACGGACATTGCCCTGGTCGTGTGAATTTGGGCCAGGAAAGTCCTATCAAGAATTAGGGGTCAACATGTTTCTGCTACAGATAGCCAGAGATCAGCTTAGCATTCATCAGGACCAACATATAAAAAGTCATCTTTGTGGGTGATACGCTCTCAGGTACCACTATCATCTAAGGGACTGAGAACAAGAGAGGGTTACCAACTTGAAAGTAAACCATGCACAGGAACTTCCTCGTGCGTTCCCTCCAAGGCGTGAGGGCTGAGATATTCTAAAGTATCAAAAATGATACTCCTTAGGCTCGTGGCGGGGGGAACATCTTCACGCCCGGATCCTTTATATCCTGGCGACTGCCCTCTATTAGACCTATTAAATCCACATCTACAGCCTGAAAACTTTGTATTTATTGATTATCCTATAACCCCCTGATGTAGTCTGCAATTTTGAACGATCCTCTGTATTGAGTTCTTTTTTTTTTTGCTGATGTTTTGATTCAATAAAAAGAATTATAAAAAATAAAAAAAAGACACCTGCGCTCCACCTCCCTCTCACTCTCTGCATCCGCCAAAGCAAAAGTGGAGGACGATCCTTCGCCTACCTCACTGCTAAGTCCTGTAACAACCTCTCCCTTCACCTCCAGACCTCATCTTCTCTTCTATATTCAGGAAAGGACCTGGCTGTTACACTGAAACCACCCAAAGCAGCAAGGCCCTCAGTGCCTGGATAACCTTGCGGTGATTAGCTGGCGTTACAAATTCTGATTGATTGGTGGTTGTAGAGGTCAAAGGGGGAAAAACAGAGGACTCAGCCTCCTGTTTGTAGTATAATAACCAAAGGAGCCCGTCCGTCTTATAGAACTACCTTTCCACCCAGGTGTTGGGTAGAAAACAGACAGTTTTCTTTAAATAACCTTCACCAACTAGGGTTCCCCCTTGGTGGCATGCGTCATCAGTGGGTTCCTCCTGTTCCGCTGCGGTAACCTCGGAGACACGGGCGGGCTATCTCCAAAAAGCAAGGGAGTAGCTTTGACGAAAGTGTGACAATAGGTTTTGGGCTCAGAAAGCCTCATTTTGGCATCTAACAAATCTTCTTTTACTTTTTCTAAAAATAGAGTGCACTCAAAATTGAGTATTTCGACAGAAGTGGTATCAGGGAGTATTCCTTGGTCCTGAAGATAAGCCTTAGGGTAAGGCTTGAAATATGTAGACCATAGAAATTCGTGGTCATAAACGTTATTCCATGAGTTTCAAACTTTTCCCTATTTTTAATCATGCTGGATAGAGGCAAGAATGTGTGTTCCTACTAAGCGAGGTGCTTTTTGTTTATCCACAAACAAAATCTCCCACTCCTATTTGTCCCCTCATCCTTTATAATGTACATTCAAAAGTGCTCCCACGTAAACCTGTCGGTCATAGCACACCCCATTCCGCAGCGGAGTGGGAAGAACCCAATAATGAAGCATGCCACCAAGAGGAAACCCTGGTGGATGAGCGTTATTTAAAGAAAACTGTCTGTTTTCTATTCAACAGCGGGAGTGGAAAGTTAGTCCTATAAGACGAAAGGGCTCATTTTGGTTACTATTGTCTATTTAAAAGACAAGAAAGAATACTTAGGTAATTAATGTGTTTGTGGTTTGCCTTTGTTTAAGAAACAGATTCCATTAAGTGCTTGCAGTCTCTCCCTTCCTCCTGGATTTCACAATATTCTTTATGGTTCGTTCCTAGGTCCCATTACACTTCTTCTTAACTGATATTTTCGCACTTCATATGACTTCAAACTTATGAGTAAATGTGTAGACAAACTATGGTCATGGAGTTGTAAATGGACTGGATACTGAAAGTCCACACAGCCTTCAAAGGGCCTCTTTGCGGCTTCATCTGCTTAGACAAACATCCATTTGTGATGCACCCATTATCTACAACTGCCCACAGGTAGCACTGGAATGAGTTATCAAAAAGACCTGATTGCACTATGCACAGTGAGGTGCTGAATAATAGCAACATAAAGGGTCAGTAGAAAGTACAAATAACACCCTTATCACAATGCCAGTGCTCGAAAAGGACCTGAGCTTCAGAACTCAGGCAAAAAAGACGGCAGGAATCTGCTTTGGACTCCTCAGGGCATGTAGGAAGGTCTTCCCCCTGCTCCCTGCCGCTTCACGGAAACTTCTGATCCAGGGCCTCATCCTGGCAAAGCTAGATTACAGCAATGCAATCTACCTGGGCGCCCCGGAAGCCACATTCAACACCCTGCAGAGAATCCAAAACGCCGCGGCCCGCCTACTCACTCTCACCCCAGCCAGATCCTCGGCTAAGCCAGCTCTGAAGCTCCTTCACTGGCTTCCAGTCAGAGAGAGGGTCGCTTTCAAGGCCCTCTGTCTTGCCCACAAACTTCTCAATAACAAAGGACCACCAATCCTCAAAAATTTCATCGTTCCCTATAAAGCGACTAGAGCTCTTCGATCAAGCGAAGAGAACTTTATTATCGTTCCCAGGGTAAAAAAAGCTCGGTCTGGAGGACGTCGTTTTTCGGTACACACTGCCAAACAGTGGAACAGTCTCCCCCGGAGACTGAGAACCAAACCCAACCTCCTTCAATTCAGGAAGGCACTGAAAACTCTTCTCTTCCCCATAAACCCTCCCTCCCTTCCGCCGCTGCTCCCTCCCGAACTCAGGTTCCAGCGCTGGGATGCCCTAGGGTTACTACGCGCTCTACAAAACCCTTAAATAAATAAATAAAAATGCCAATTAGCACAATTGAGATGTTAGCCACTAATCAGAATATTACAATAACATTAATCGTTAACTTATCTTTAAGATTATATAATGGTTTTGTTCAACTGTATGGTTAACAGAGGGAAATAAAGGGAACGTGTTCCTAAAGGGTAAGCAATCTTTTATATGTACAGCAACGTGTGATGGAGACCTTGCTTCCAGATGTCAGGACACATGGTTGACTCACAGAGCAGCAATCATTAATGGGCCTTAGTCCTGGGGCTGTGATGTATTAATAAGTATTTACCACACAAAGGTCATCGTAGCATGAAGACACTATTGATGTATAAAAGATTGTTTAAAGGACAACAACTTGATGATTGACTGGAGAGAGGTAGTTTCATAACCTGGGGCCGACTGATGAATACGATTTGCCATCCAGTTAGGTCAATTTTCAAAAGAACGATTTTCCTCTTGGCCAGGGGCGAAAGACACCCACATTAAAAGGTAGCCAGCCATGGTGAGAGTTATTAGAGCTGGGAGCAGTTCAAGCTCTCGACAATTTCAGAAGCACTCTATGTATAACATGATTAGAAGGCTATGGGAGCAATTTCAATAAATAAAATGAGGATGAAAAATCAATATGCAGTTTTATGTTTGTCCATCCTCTTTACAAAAATTCCTGTCAGATTCTGCTCAGATAACTTTTAAATTCCAAACCTCCTTTAACTTTGTCGTATCCGGTCTTCCTGGTTTGGGGTTCTCATAACAAAAAGGGGACCCAAAATTCCTTTAGGAATAAAGAGCATCAGGGGCGTGGCTTGCGCGCCGCTTTGACATGGCGTGCCGCGCTTGAGCTCCAGGGAAACGGAGACGGTCGGGTCGTTTTTAAGATCCCGTTCGTAAATATTTCATCTCCTTCTGTTGCCATGTGATGTTGGAAGGTGCCGTGGACGCTTCCCTGTTTACTGCCACAGTGTCCGACGCCTGGAACTGCCTTTCCTTTCATCTGCAGTCTTCATTCTCGGCACTTCAGTGAGCGGCCGCCATTTTGTTTTGGCGTGGCGTCGCTCGTTTTTTCTGTGAGATGAGACCCTCGCCTTTCAGCGCAACATGCTCAGACGCATATCTTGAGGTGATATTTATTAAATTTTTATTTTGATGGTCCTCTGCAGTCGCTTTATGCCTACCTGACGCTATTTCTGCGGGCTACTTTTTATGGATTACTGACTGCCTTTCTCACCTCAGTTGACCTTTTTATGATGGCTCCCTGACTTCCCTGAGGGGCTCGTGCTTTGTAACCTGATTGCTAGGTTGCCTGCAATATACCGAACTTTGTTTTTGGCGCTTCAGGGTCTTTTTCGCTTCTTTTTATACTCCAGCTGCTTTGCTCTGCCATTTTGTGCACTGGTGTTTCAGCCCTAGTCTACACTTCTGGTGTTTTTTTATCAGTGACAGTTGGTGAATTAATATTTGTCTGATTCCTGGCCCTTGCTCATTTCCTTTGTGTCCAGCGCCTTTAGTGGTGGCGTTTTTGAGCTGTCTACTGTGTCCTGTTCCTATGGCGGACACCCTGGGGCCTTCCCCTACGGCAAAAGACTCTAAAGGGACTTTGAAACGTTCTAAGCAGCAGTCCCCCTCTCCGGAGTCCGCTCAGAAGGATACTAACTCCACTTTGGATGCCATTCTGACGCGTCTCAATGCCGTCCATGATATTGCGCAGTCTACTAAAACTAATACCGACTTATTGCAAGTTGAGGTGGCTGCTATCAGGAATGAATTTAAAGCCTTATCTGTCAGAGTTACAAATGCTGAATCTCGTATCAGTGGAGTGGAGGACTCTTCTCACCAGCATTCGAGATCTCTTCTCCAACTAGAACGTTCGATGGCTGCCTTACGTAGAGATCTTACAGAGTAGGAGGATCGTAATCGGAGGAGCAACCTGCGTATTTTTGGCCTTCCTGAAGATGCAGAGCAGTCCGCTTCCTCAATGATCGACTTCCTCTCCAAATGGATTCCTTCTACCCTACAAATCTCTTTTCAAAAAGACTTTGAAATTGAGAGAGCTCATCGGGTGCCTGCGTTCAAGCCTAAAAACTCCACTTTTCCCAGAGCAGTAATCCTTAAACCACTGCGCCATCAGCATTCGGAACAGATTTTGGCCCATACGAGGAAAGTCAAGTCGGTGTCTTGGGAGGGCCATCGGATTACTATCTCCCAGGATTTTGCCAGAGACACTGTAATTCGAAGGAAGGGATTTCTCAATCTGCGGAAACGTCTGTTGGACATGCATATTCCCTTTTTCTTTGCTGGTCCATCCAAGCTTCGTATCACTTTCAAAGGCCGCTATCGGATTTTGGATGAACCTGCTGATCTTTCCTCTTTTTTGGATAACCAACTTGAGTCTCAGATGGATTCTTCTTCAGCTCCTGGCTCTTCTGGGACTTGAATTTTTGTCTCTGTTGTTTTCACGTGGTTTAGTGAGTCTTGCCGCTTCGCATATGCCTTTGTTTTTTCGTTCCATACGTTGATTACTGGTTGTTATTCGTTTTCCACATGAGTTGTTTGTCCCTTGTCCGTTTTACTTTAATTTGTTATTGGTATTTATCCACTTTCCCCGATATTTGTCTGGGACCATTTTGACTTTCTTGATTATCCTCCTTGTTGTGGGCTCTTTTTGGTTCCTCGCCCATGCGTCTCACATTTTCCGATACCTGTTTCCTAGTGTATTCTTTCCCACCCTTGATTTTTCCTGGTTCCTCTGAGATTTGAATTTTTTTGTCTTTAATGGTCCTCGTGGTCTAGGGCGTCTTGCTGTTTGACATATGTCATTGTCTTTTTTGCTCCGCATGTTGTTCGCTGGTTGATATTCGATTCCCAATTGATTTGTTTGTCTCTCGTCAGCTTTAGCTTGTCTTGTTATTGGTATTTATCTGCTTTTTCCCGGTATTTGTCTGTCGCCATTTTGTCTTTCTTGATTATTCTCTTTGTGGTGGCGATTTTTGGCTCCTTGTTCATGTATCTCATTTCTGCCGATCTTTCTTTCAGGTTGTATTTTTCTTTTTCTATATCTTTGTTATCTTTCGATTCTGTACTTTGCCATATGGTGATTGTTAGAACCGGGAGTCTCTGGTTGGCAAAGGTAAGTACCTTGGCCCAAGTAGGGACCCCTAGCTCCGGTCAGGGCGACGGAATAACCCTCTGAGATAACCCCTGCTCACCCTCTAGGTAGCATGGCGCGAGCAGTCTAGGCTAAACTCGGAGACAATGTGGATAACATTTGCACTTAACACAACAGCAATTCCCAATCCACCACAAACTGAGACCACACAGGTAAGTATATATAAAATATAACTTTATCTAGTTTCAGCATGTAAATGAAGCAGTTGCATGATAATCACTTCTTTAGAACAGATAGCACTTCTAACTTAAAGGTTGCACGTTAAACACTTCATTTAGAACAAGGTTGCACTTAATTCTTAGTAGGTCTTGTAAATAGGCAGTTCTCAGCATAAAAATAAAAATAGTCTCTAGTCTCTCAAATCAGCACTTAAAAGAATATGGCCACTGATTTATATGCACTTCGCTCTCAAAACGAACCAAGGACCATGCCAATGTTTTATGCTAGAAACGCTCCCAAAAATGAGCCAAGAATCATGCCCATGTTGTATAACGTAAACGGGACCCGGCCCCTAGCGTCAGGGACCCTTCGCGCTTCTAGCGCGTCTCACCGCAATGCTGTTGGGAGGGGGGATTCCCTTCCAGGCGCACCTCGTGGCGAGCGCTCACTAGCGCTCCAGCCCGGCCGGTCTCAGGACGCTCCACCGCCCGCTCTCGGTTCTCCAGGGAGCAGCGGGGAGCAGAGACGGCAGGCCGGGGGCTGGAGCACTCTCTCAGGTCCCTCGGCGAGGTCAGGTCAGTCTTCCCCGGGCCCGGCGGTGATCGCGGTGAATTCTCGGCTCCTCCAGTCGAGCGGGCCAATCCAGACGCGGCAGAACGGGCGAGCCTCCACAGCACCCGGGAGTCAGCCTATGGCAGTGCGGCTCCCGGGTCAAGCCTGCGATGACGCTCCTCGCCCTAGCCAATCACCACACGGCAACAGTGATGACGCTGCGCCGCACGGGCCAATCCCGTCGCGGCGTTTGGTGAGGGGGCCCGGCTCTCTCGGCCAATCGGAGAGCAGCGGGCTCGTTTTCGGTCGCGTTGGTACCAGCAAGGTACGGGGCCCTTCGTCGGGGGTTTACTGACCCCGGGTCGCGGTGGTGAAGCTGCGCACAGGTTGTTTTAGTGCGCTCTGCTCGGGGAAGGCTCACAAACCTTCAGTCTGCACCTAACACGTGTCGATGAACACGGCGACCTCACAGCACGGCACAGCAGCCGGTTGGGCAGACAATGCACAGCGCAGCACCCTCCAGCCAAACAGAGGGCCGACGGTTAGGCAAACAGCAGGGCTTCACGATCTCTTCAGCCCACAGCAGCTTCAGGGGACACAGCAGATTCTTGTGGTCCTTGGGCAACCTTTATGTTCCTGGGTCGCAGACAGGGAGCCAGCTCTTCTCAGGCCCTTGGAGATTCAGTTGTAGACACAGCACACAGCAGAGTCTTGGCAGTTTCAAGTAGGCAGGGTCACAGCACACAGCAAAGTCCCTTTCTTCTCCTTAGCTTCCAGGTGGACAGCAGAACAGGTCAGCCCTTAGAGCACACAGCAAGGCAGTCTTCCTTCCGTTCTCTAGCTGTCCTCCTTCCAGCGAGGGTTCCTTCTTGCTTGCAGAATTTCAGAATCTAATTCTCTGCAGACAGGGGTCCTTTCCTTATACCCCCCAATGTCTTTGAAGTTCTTTGTGCATGGAGGCCCTGGGTCCAGTCTAAACCAGTTCTGGGGGTTGCGGAGCACTGAGGTGTCTCTGGCTTTCTTCTTCCTGTCAGCTTCAGGGCCAGTGGGGTCAGTTGACCACCAGGAGAGAGCTAATGTGGGGGAGGTAGGCAGGCACAGCCCAGCACTTATCTGGCATTCCTTCCTCCCTCCTCCCAAGCAGGCAGATGTGCCCTTTCATCCCCGGGATGGCTCCGACCCTCTCCTCTGGGGCTCTGCAGCCCCTTCCTGTCACATCCAGACCAGGCAGACATTCCACAAACCCAGGCACACAGAAAGGTTTAGACAAGAGAATAGCCACTTTCTAAAAGGGCTATTCTCCAACCCAGGATTTAAAAACACCCTTCACTAAAAGATGTGTCATTAAATTCTGAGTCCAGGGATATCTTTCACTTATGTCCCATCTTGTTCCTATGGGGAGATAGGCTGGTATCACATGGGCCCAGCCCCCCTCCATGTTACTCTATGGAGCAAGATAGCCTTACAGCAGTGAGCACACAAAATGGCTGTAGCCCACTACCAGAGCATAGTACCTGCACTAGCACATGCTCTACCTTATCCATACACTGCACCCTGCCCAGGGGGGTACCTTGAGCCTTCCATAGGGGTGACTGATGTGCACAGACAGGGAAGGATTAGGCCTAGCCAGTGGGGACACTGGCCAGGCTGACATGGCAGTCACTGACTGCACACAGGCCCTGCGCTGGCAGGCCTGAGTCACCTTTTAAAAGCTACTCATGTGGGTGGCGCAATCTGCGCTGCAGGCCCACTAGTAGCATTTGTCATCACCAGCCCTGGCACACACAGTGCCCTCTACTAGGGACTTCGTGGTGATACAAATATGCCAATTAGGTATACTCAATCAATATCACAATTTACAGAAGGAGCACTTACACTCTGACACTGATCAGCAGTGGCAGAGTGTCCAAAACATCTAAATCAGCAAAAACGAAATCCAGCACAGCATCAAAACACATGAGTCAGAGGCAAAAAGATGGGGGAAGAACCACGCCAAAAGGTGTCAGGTCTAACACGTGTCCCCTCCAGCTGAAAGTGGGGAGAACTACCCAACCTCTTGGGAGTCCTCATCACTAAGGCGGAAGAATCTGGACAGACCGTCAGCATTGGCGTGTTCTGTACCAGGGCGGTGCTCCACCGTAAAATCCATCCCCTGTAGGGAAATGGACCACCTCAACAATTTTGGATTCTCACCCCTCATCTGCATTAACCATCTGAGGGGCCTGTGGTCGGTCTGAACACGGAAGTGAGTCCCAAACAGGTAGGGCCTCAGCTTCTTCAGAGCCCAGACCACAGCGAAAGCTTCTCTTTCAATGGCACTCCATTTTTGTTCCCTGGGGATCAGCCTCCGGCTAATGAAAGCCACAGGTTGGTCTCCTCCCTCGTCATTGATCTGTGAGAGCACTGCTCCCACGCCTTGCTCTGAAGCGTCAGTTTGCACAATGAACTCACTTGAAAAGTCAGGTGCCTTAAGCACCGGTGCTGTGCACATGGCAGTTTTGAGGGTGTCAAAAGCAGTTTGACAGGCCTCAGTCCAATTCACTTTCCTGGGCTGATTCCTAGATGTCAGCTCTGTCAAAGGGGCCACAATGGTGCCATAGCCTTTGACAAACCGTCTGTAATACCCGGTGAGACCTAGAAAGGCTCTCACCTCAGTCTGGGTCTTGGGGGGTTCCCAAGCCAGAATGGTATCAATTTTTGCCTGTAGGGGCACCACCTTGCCGCTCCCCACCTGGTGTCCCAAGTACACCACAGATCCCTGCCCTATCTGGCATTTACTGGCCTTGATAGTGAGGCCTGCCTTCTGCAGAGCCTTCAACACTTCAGTGAGGTGTTGTAGGTGTTCCTCCCAAGTGGAGCTGAACACTGCAATGTCATCCAGGTAGGCTGCGCTGAATTGCTCCAGCCCTGCCAGTACCTGGTTGACTAATCTCTGAAATGTGGCGGGAGCATTTTTCAACCCAAAGGGCATGACACGAAACTGGAAGTGTCCTTCCGGCGTTGAAAATGCTGACCTCTCCTTTGCCCCGTCAGTTAAGGCAATCTGCCAGTACCCTGAAGTCAAATCAAAAGTACTCAGGTACTGGGCAGCTCCCAACCGATCCACCAGCTCATCAGCTCTGGGGATGGGGTGCGCGTCAGTCTTCGTGACCGCATTGAGCCCACGGTAGTCCACGCAGAACCGAAGTTCTGGGGGGCCACCGGGGGTAGCAGCTTTCTTAGGCACTAAGACCACTGGGCTAGCCCAGGGGCTGCTGGAGGGCTCAATAACCCCAAGCGCCAACATCTTGGAAACTTCTTCCTTGATGCTAGCTCTGACCTTGTCAGCCACCCTGTAAAACTTCTGTTTCACAGGCATGCTGTCTCCAGTGTCCACGTCGTGGACGCACCACTTGGTGACACCTGGGGTCAGGGAGAACAGTGGGGCGAACTGACCCAAGACTTGGCGACAGTCCTCCTGCTGTTCTGGGGTCAGGGTGGGGGAGAGGACCACACCATCCACTGACCCATCTTGCTCCTTGACTGCCAGGAGGTCAGGGAGAGGATCACTATCCTCCTCCCCTCCAACATCCGTAGCCATGAGCATAGTTACTTCAGTCCTCTCAAAGTGGGGTTTGAGACGGTTCACATGTAGCACTCTCAGGGGCTGCCTGGGAGTCTTCAGGTTAACCAAATAGGTAACCTCGCTCTTGCGCTCCACCACCTCATATGGGCCAGACCACTTGTCACGGAGCGCACAAGGCTCCACTGGCGCCATCACCCACACTTTCTGACCAGGTTGGAACTCAACCAGAGAAGTGTTCTGGTCATACCACCTCTTCATTTCCTCCTGGCTAGCCTCCAGGTTCTCTTGAGCGAGCTTCCTGAAGCGCTTGGTCTGGTTGCGAATGGCCAGCACATAGCTGAACACATCCTGAGGGGTTTTCCCACGGGATTTCTCCCACCCCTCCTTCACCAGAGCCAGAGGTCCTCTGACAGGGTGGCCATACAGCAACTCAAAGGGACTGAACCCTAATGATTTCTGAGGCACCTCCCTGTAGGCAAACAACAGGCATGGCAACAAGACATCCCATTTCCGCCTCATGGGCTCTTCCAGGCCCATAATCATGCCCTTCAATGTGCGGTTGAATCTCTCAACCAAACCATTTCCTTGAGGGTGGTAAGGAGTGGTGAATTTGTATGTCACCCCACACTCACTCCACAGGGACTTCATATATTTAGAAATGAAGTTTGTCCCGCGGTCCGAAACGACCTCCTTCGGAAATCCCACCCGGGAAAAGATCCCCATCAGGGCACGGCCCACCACTGGGGCGGTGACTGTCCTGAGCGGAAGGGCCTCCGGGTACCGAGTGGCATGGTCCACCAAGACCAGGATAAACCTGTTGCCTAGGGCTGTCTTGGGATCCAGGGGCCCCACGATGTCAATGCCCACCCGCTCAAAAGGGGTGCTCACCACGGGAAAGGGTTGGAGGGGGGCCACGCGCTTCCCTCCACTCTTGCCACTGGCCTGACAAGTCTGACAAGACTTACAAAAGGCAGAGACGTGCGTCTTCATCTGGGGCCAGTAGAAATGGGTGACAAGCCTGTGATAGGTCTTGTCTTGCCCCAGATGTCCTGCGAGAGGCACGTCATGAGCCAGACCCAGTAGGAAGTTCCTGAAGCGCTCCGGTACCACCAGCACACGGGCTGCGCCGGGCTCAGCGAACTTGGGCTCACTATAAAGTAAGTCATCCTCCCAATAGATCAAATGCTCCTTGGACCCCAGGCCTGCGGCCTGGTCGGCAGCCTGCTGCCGCACACCAATGAGAGAAGGGCACTCCTGAGCCTGGCAGAATTCCTCCCTGGAGGGACCACCCTCTTGCTGCCACTGGAACAGCTCAGGCAATTCCCCTAGTTCGGCCACCTGCTCCCCTGTAGGTTCCAGGGCATCCCCTTCCGGGTCTGCCTCCTCCTGGACCGTGGGAACAGTGGGGGCCGGTTTCCCGCGCCCTCTACCCCTTCCTCTCTTGGCAGGTCCCTGGGCCATTTTCCCAGGCTCCAGCTCTGTTAGACCGCCCTCTCTTGCTGTCATTGCACGGGTGGACACACAGATCCACGCAGGCAAACCCAACATCTCCAAGTGAGTCCTGTGCTCCACCTCTTTCCAGGGGGAGCTCTCCAGGTCATTACCTAATAGACAATCTACAGGCAAGGCATCACTTACTACAATCTCCAAAATACCGGAGACTCCTCCCCATTCAAATGGAACTTTCGCCAGCCTGCAGTAGCGCACTGAACTGTCAGCTGCCACCACAGGCCGGAGTACCTGGGGAACAATTTGCTCTTCCGACACCCACTGGCACCTAACAGCTGTCACGCTGGCCCCTGTGTCTCTCAGAGCCTCCACCTCCTGTCCATTGATGGTTACCTTCTGCCCGTATTTCTTAGTGTTTTGGGGCAGCAAGGTTTCCTGGGCCATCTCTCGGTCTCCTAGAGAGACAAGGGTCATCAATGCTAACCCCTCCTCCCCACTAGAAATCAAATCCCCTCCCAAAGCTACACTGGCTATCGCCAGAGCTGGAGCTGGAGCACCAGTGGGTGCAGATTTCTTCTTTGGACAGTTTGGAGCAATGTGCCCCACCTCCCTACATGCATAGCAAGCGAGGGTCTTCTTGTCCTGCGGGCCCTTATGGGGCCAGGACTTCTTAGACTTGGGGGGTTGAGACACCTTCTCTTGGGAACTACTTAGGGGCCCTTTAGAAGACTCCTTTTGATTACCCGTGTCCCCCCCACTCTTTTGCTGGGGACCCTGTCCACCTTTGGCTGGGGTACTTACCACCCCCTTGTGGACCCTGGTGCTAGTCCACCGGTCCGCCTCTTTAGCAAGCTCACTGGGATCAGTTAACTTACTATCCAAAAGATGCTGGCGCAGCTCTGGGACACACAAACTACTTAAGTGCTCCCTACTAATCAAGTGACACAACCCCACATAATCAGTAACTTTGCTGCCCTTCATCCAACCTTCCAGTGCACGCGTGTACATACTCACACACTCCACCCAAGTACTTGAATCAAGCTTCTTGAAGTTCCTAAACTTCTGGCGGTACTGTTCAGCAGTGAGCCCATACCTGAGGCATAAAGCCTCCTTCATGGCGGAGTAGGACAAAGCATCCTTTGCTTCTAAGGGTGCCAAAACATCCCTCCCAGAGGCCTCAAAATGCTTCCACAATCCTGCTCCCCAATTCTTCTCAGGCACCTCATTCATCTTTAAGGCAAGTTCATACGCTCTGAACCACGCATAAATATCCTCACCCCTCTGATAATTCTGTACCAGATCCTTTGGTATGTATACCTTACCCGCCTGTACTGGTTGTGCGCTGCCACCATTAGAACTGGACCCTCTCTCTTTATATTTGAAATCCAATTCCTTCATGCTCCTCTCATGAGCCAATTGGAGCTTCTTCTCCTCTAGAGCGAGCGCCTGCCTTCTCTCCTGCGCCGCTCTCTCCTGCGCCTCTTTCTCAACTTCCAAGCGCAGTCTCTTCTCATCGGCTTCCGCCCTGAGCTTCAAAAGCTCAATCTCATGGGCCCTAACTCGCTGATTCTCCTCTATTTCCTCTGGAGACATAACCCTACTGGAGTGGTCGCTGCCGGTCCTAGACCCTGGCTTCCTCACTGGCAATTCACTGGGCAAAAACCCGTTTTCCGGTGTGTCTCCCTCTCCAGTAGCAGCTTCCAGGGCACCATGTTTGGCCTCCCACCAGGCCCTCAGAGCTGTCCGTAGCTCTTCCTTATTTGCGCCGCCCCTTACTGGGCATTCAAGCTGTCTGCAGAATTTTCTCAGTTGCTCCTTGTTATAGGTGAGCAACTCCTGGCTTTCAAATTCCACTTCCCCTTCTGCATTCATGCTTTGCGCGGTCTGAGACATGTTACCTCCTACCCCTTTTCAACTAAAAAGGTTTCACCAAAAAGAAAAAATCCTGCGCAACCTGTTCCGCTAAACTAGACTAGTGATGTACAAGAAATCACTGCAGGTCAAGTGCAATCATTAGTTCAAAATCCGCACCGCGAGCCACCAATGTTAGAACCGGGAGTCTCTGGTTGGCAAAGGTAAGTACCTTGGCCCAAGTAGGGACCCCTAGCTCCGGTCAGGGCGACGGAATAACCCTCTGAGATAACCCCTGCTCACCCTCTAGGTAGCATGGCGCGAGCAGTCTAGGCTAAACTCGGAGACAATGTGGATAACATTTGCACTTAACACAACAGCAATTCCCAATCCACCACAAACTGAGACCACACAGGTAAGTATATATAAAATATAACTTTATCTAGTTTCAGCATGTAAATGAAGCAGTTGCATGATAATCACTTCTTTAGAACAGATAGCACTTCTAACTTAAAGGTTGCACGTTAAACACTTCATTTAGAACAAGGTTGCACTTAATTCTTAGTAGGTCTTGTAAATAGGCAGTTCTCAGCATAAAAATAAAAATAGTCTCTAGTCTCTCAAATCAGCACTTAAAAGAATATGGCCACTGATTTATATGCACTTCGCTCTCAAAACGAACCAAGGACCATGCCAATGTTTTATGCTAGAAACGCTCCCAAAAATGAGCCAAGAATCATGCCCATGTTGTATAACGTAAACGGGACCCGGCCCCTAGCGTCAGGGACCCTTCGCGCTTCTAGCGCGTCTCACCGCAATGCTGTTGGGAGGGGGGATTCCCTTCCAGGCGCACCTCGTGGCGAGCGCTCACTAGCGCTCCAGCCCGGCCGGTCTCAGGACGCTCCACCGCCCGCTCTCGGTTCTCCAGGGAGCAGCGGGGAGCAGAGACGGCAGGCCGGGGGCTGGAGCACTCTCTCAGGTCCCTCGGCGAGGTCAGGTCAGTCTTCCCCGGGCCCGGCGGTGATCGCGGTGAATTCTCGGCTCCTCCAGTCGAGCGGGCCAATCCAGACGCGGCAGAACGGGCGAGCCTCCACAGCACCCGGGAGTCAGCCTATGGCAGTGCGGCTCCCGGGTCAAGCCTGCGATGACGCTCCTCGCCCTAGCCAATCACCACACGGCAACAGTGATGACGCTGCGCCGCACGGGCCAATCCCGTCGCGGCGTTTGGTGAGGGGGCCCGGCTCTCTCGGCCAATCGGAGAGCAGCGGGCTCGTTTTCGGTCGCGTTGGTACCAGCAAGGTACGGGGCCCTTCGTCGGGGGTTTACTGACCCCGGGTCGCGGTGGTGAAGCTGCGCACAGGTTGTTTTAGTGCGCTCTGCTCGGGGAAGGCTCACAAACCTTCAGTCTGCACCTAACACGTGTCGATGAACACGGCGACCTCACAGCACGGCACAGCAGCCGGTTGGGCAGACAATGCACAGCGCAGCACCCTCCAGCCAAACAGAGGGCCGACGGTCAGGCAAACAGCAGGGCTTCACGATCTCTTCAGCCCACAGCAGCTTCAGGGGACACAGCAGATTCTTGTGGTCCTTGGGCAACCTTTATGTTCCTGGGTCGCAGACAGGGAGCCAGCTCTTCTCAGGCCCTTGGAGATTCAGTTGTAGACACAGCACACAGCAGAGTCTTGGCAGTTTCAAGTAGGCAGGGTCACAGCACACAGCAAAGTCCCTTTCTTCTCCTTAGCTTCCAGGTGGACAGCAGAACAGGTCAGCCCTTAGAGCACACAGCAAGGCAGTCTTCCTTCCGTTCTCTAGCTGTCCTCCTTCCAGCGAGGGTTCCTTCTTGCTTGCAGAATTTCAGAATCTAATTCTCTGCAGACAGGGGTCCTTTCCTTATACCCCCCAATGTCTTTGAAGTTCTTTGTGCATGGAGGCCCTGGGTCCAGTCTAAACCAGTTCTGGGGGTTGCGGAGCACTGAGGTGTCTCTGGCTTTCTTCTTCCTGTCAGCTTCAGGGCCAGTGGGGTCAGTTGACCACCAGGAGAGAGCTAATGTGGGGGAGGTAGGCAGGCATAGCCCAGCACTTATCTGGCATTCCTTCCTCCCTCCTCCCAAGCAGGCAGATGTGCCCTTTCATCCCCGGGATGGCTCCGACCCTCTCCTCTGGGGCTCTGCAGCCCCTTCCTGTCACATCCAGACCAGGCAGACATTCCACAAACCCAGGCACACAGAAAGGTTTAGACAAGAGAATAGCCACTTTCTAAAAGGGCTATTCTCCAACCCAGGATTTAAAAACACCCTTCACTAAAAGATGTGTCATTAAATTCTGAGTCCAGGGATATCTTTCACTTATGTCCCATCTTGTTCCTATGGGGAGATAGGCTGGTATCACATGGGCCCAGCCCCCCTCCATGTTACTCTATGGAGCAAGATAGCCTTACAGCAGTGAGCACACAAAATGGCTGTAGCCCACTACCAGAGCATAGTACCTGCACTAGCACATGCTCTACCTTATCCATACACTGCACCCTGCCCAGGGGGGTACCTTGAGCCTTCCATAGGGGTGACTGATGTGCACAGACAGGGAAGGATTAGACCTAGCCAGTGGGGACACTGGCCAGGCTGACATGGCAGTCACTGACTGCACACAGGCCCTGCGCTGGCAGGCCTGAGTCACCTTTTAAAAGCTACTCATGTGGGTGGCGCAATCTGCGCTGCAGGCCCACTAGTAGCATTTGTCATCACCAGCCCTGGCACACACAGTGCCCTCTACTAGGGACTTCGTGGTGATACAAATATGCCAATTAGGTATACTCAATCAATATCACAATTTACAGAAGGAGCACTTACACTCTGACACTGATCAGCAGTGGCAGAGTGTCCAAAACATCTAAATCAGCAAAAACGAAATCCAGCACAGCATCAAAACACATGAGTCAGAGGCAAAAAGATGGAGGAAGAACCACGCCAAAAGGTGTCAGGTCTAACAGTGATCTTCTCTTTTCTTGGCGTAGGTTACTCGGTTCTTGTCAAGCTGTTCGGTCCGTTGTGTCAGTTTTCCTCTTTATGTTCAGTCATATGGTCTCTTTTTATATATTTGCCTTTATTGTATCTATTTTATGGCTCCCTGGCTAGTATTTCTTTTTGTCTCTTGGTGGTATTCTGTCTATATTTTCGCTCTGTGGTTTTCACCCTGCAAATTTTATTCTTGCTGATATCTAATATTGCTTCTCTTTTTAGCGGCTTAATTTTACAATCTCCATATTTCGTGTTTTTCTTACCTCTATCCACATACCATGTATTACTGCCTTTTTATTATATTTTGATAGTTTTAGGTTTTGTACCATCTTTTGCTTCTTATATTTACTTTTCTAGCTCTTTGTATTGCATTCATGGTTTTTTTACCGTTTAATTGTTGCCATATAGCTAAGATCCTGTTATCTCAGTTTAGCTTTTATTCAAGCACTTGTTATTTGCTATGCCTCATATCATATTGTATTTTTATGACTTGTTTTCGATCATTGCTCGGATTTGATTTTTCTGGGCCTCCTTTGTGTAACTTTCATTTCCCGATTTCAAGTATATTATTGGGTTCACTTATAATGTTCTACGCTCATTGCTTGCTGTTTCCTTTTCTCCAGTTTGGGATCTATTGCTTTCTTTACTGTTCTTTTTCATGACGGTCTTTTGTTTCCCTCTCCATGTTCCCCCTGGTATGAATCGGGTCTCCCATAGACCTACCCTGGCGGATCTCTTTCTCTCTCTTTTTCCATTCTTTTTTCTTCTTTTCTTTTCTTCTCTTTTTCTCTCTTCTCCTCTTTCTCTTTTCTCTTGGATCTCCTGGTGGCGTTTCTCTACTTTGTATCAGATGATGGTGTTCTGTTTTTCCGTCCATCTGTCTTCCTTATGTGGTGTCTTTTTTCTGTGTGTCTATGCCTGGCTTAAATGTAGTTTCCCTTAATGTTAAGGGTTTGAATCATCCGGTTAAGAGGGCTAAAATTTTAGATTATTGCACATCTTTGTCTTCGGATCTAGTCTTTTTGCAAGAGGAAGTTATCCCATAAAGAGGCTCTGTGGTTGCGGAATGGCTGGGTTATGGATGTAGTATGCTCTGATGCTCTTGGCAAACGTAATGGGGTGATCACCCTTATTTCTAAAAATTCTGGCTTATCGATCCTTTCTTCTGAACATGACTCTGAGGGTCGATGGCTTTTATCTAGATTGTCTGATGGGATTCATGATCTTTACGCTTTGAATATTTATGCTCCAAATATTGATGATCCTCTTTTCTGGCAGAATATCACTAAATTACTTTCCTGAACGCCTCATAATGGTAATTTAATAGTGGGTGGTGACTTTAATTTGCCGTTGGATCCTCTATTGGATAGAAACTCTGCTTTTTCTTTTCGCCCTCCTAGAGCTCACAAACACTTATTACACATGTGCTCTTCCGCTAATCTTCATGATGTCTGGCGTCTTCATAACCCTACTGGCAGTGACTTTTCCTCTCCTCCTTCTAGTTTCTCTCGTATTGATTACCTCTTAGTTCATTCGTCTTTGCTACAATCTTCACTGTACATTCATCCTATTCTTGTCTCAGACCATGCGGCGGTTTCCTTCTCCCTCTCGGGGCTCACCCCTAAGAAATCCTCCACTTCGTGGAAGTTAAATACGGAAATTCTTTATGATGACGCTGCGGTCAGTGCCTTGCAAACCGAAATTGAACAGTTTTTTTCTGTTAATGAAGGGTCCGTTGATTCCCCAGTGGTTTTGTGGGACGCCTTTAAATGTACTCTTCGCGGTTACATTATTAAAGTTATGGCACAGAGAAATGCTGCCAATAAGAAGGAACTTTCTGATTTAGCGGATAGTATTAAACGTAATGAACTCCTTTTTCGTCAGATGAAATATTTACAAATTTTGCAATCTATTAAAAATCTAAAATATTTGTATAATGCTCTTGTCACTAAGCGGGCTCATATTGGTGTTCAAGCACAAAAGTCTAAACGGTTGTTGTTAAAAAATCGTGCTGGTAAGGTTTTAGCAGCCACGTTGAAGTTCCAGGACTCTGGCTCTAAATCGTCTCAAATTTCTTCTAACTCTGATAGATCCGGCGTTAACAAATTTCAAACCAAGGAGATCCTTGCGGTCTTTCGTGATTTTTATGATAATTTATATACTCCTACTAATCCATCGTCATTGGAGGCTTGTCAGGAGTTCTTAAGCACTATTCCTATTCACTCTGCTTCTGAGGAAGTTGGGGAGAAGCTAGGTACCTCAATTACAACTGAGGAAATTACTCTTGCTATTAAGGCTACTCGTTCTGGCAAGGCTCCGGGACCTGATGGCTTTCCCATTCTGTTTTATAAAACTTTTCTCCCTTTCATGGTCCCTCGCCTAAAAACCCTTTTTGATGCATTCATTCAACGTGGTGCGGTTTCCGGTACAGCGGCGGATGCTACTATTGTGGTTATCCCTAAGGAGGGGAAGGATATCACGGACCCTAAAAACCTTCGTCCTATTTTCCTCCTTAATATGGAGGCGAAAATTTATGCCAAAATTCTGGCTAAACGTTTGGAGTCCTATATCCCTTCTCTGGTTCATCCATCACAGACTGGGTTTGTCAAAGGTCGGCTTGCTAGGGACAACATTTGTACTTTTTGCCATATTTTGGGGGCAGCTAAACGATCCACGCTTCCTGCTGCAGCTTTAGCCCTTGACACCGAGAAGGCTTTTGACAAGGTCTCTTGGCCTTTTTTACAAGCCGTTCTTCGTGCTCACAATCTTGGGGACTCCTTTGTTAATATGGTGATGTCTCTTTATGCCCACCCTCGAGCGAATATTAGAGTAAATGGAGCGACCTCTGAGTTTTTTAGTCTTCGTCAAGGTACTCGTCAGGGTTACCTCCTGTCCCCGCTTTTGTTTTTACTTGCTATCGATCCTCTTCTGAGACTAATTGATCTTCATCCAGACATTAAGGGTTTTACGTTTGGTTCACAGTGCCTAAAATCAGCGGCATACGCAGATGATGTCCTTATTTTTTCTGACGATATTGTTTCAGCTATTTCTGCGATCACAGATACGATTGCCCTTTTTTCTAAGGTCTCTGGTTATACTCTAAACAGAGACAAGTCGGAGATGTTTCCCCTTAATGCTTATTGTTTTCCGGCACATATGGGTTCTGCTGGTTTCAAATGGCAATCGAAACAGCTCAAATACTCAGGGGTCTGGTCTTGTAGTACTTTATCGGAGACCGTGGCTTAATTAAAGCCCGTCATCTTTTAGAGACTTGGTCTCCTAAACACATTTCGTGGTGAGGCCGAATCCGAACTTTAAAAATGATGGTCACTCCTATTGTTAACTTTATTTCGTCTATGCTCCCGTTGAATCTTTCTTCTTCCTTTTTTCGTGAGATTGATTCCATCACTTCCTCATTTCTTTGGAATGACAAGAGAGCTCGAATTGCATATAAAACCTTACGATATAGGTGGCTGTAATTTTCCAGATTGGGGGAAGTATCAGGTCGCTTTTTTAGCCTCTCAAAGAGCGTTGTGGTTTTCTTCACTTCCTGGTCATACTCCTTCTTGGATGTGCATCGAACAGGCCCTCGCTTCTCCTTTTCCGGTCTCCTCATTTTTAACCACGTCTTCATTATCTATTCTTTTTTCTCGTGCTATTATATTGGACACCATTGCAGCTGTTAAATTGGTCGATCGGAGATTGGCTACTCCGATTCATAAATCTAGGTGGTCGTCTTTGTGGCGTAATCCCCGCATAAAGGTTCTTATTGATCCCCCACTCATTCAATATTGGTCTGCCAAAAGTATCACGTTGGTACGGCATCTTTATAATTCCAATGACGACCCGCTACCCTTTTCTTCTTTAGCTCGGCAATTTTCACTCTCTAATCCGGATTTTTACACTTTCTTGAAAATTAAAGTCGCTCTTGCCAAAGTGCGTCTTGTTCCTAACTCCCCCTTTGGTTTCTTTACTATCTTTGTGGCTCAAGTCTGGTCACATTGCTTCACGCATCTATAAATTTTTGTCCTCAACATCTTCAGATTCATGCACTATTGCGCAGCAAAAATGGTCCCGTCACTTTGGTACGGAGATACCGGAGCACGTGTCATCGGACACTTAGCAATTGATAGGTATGTTCTCTCTGCGCAATAAAATTGCTCCTTCTTTATTTCAATCCAAATTTTTCTCCATCAACCTTCTTCATTGGACTCCTAAGCGGCTTTGTTCTCTTCATTTAAAGGATGATGATTTATGTTGGAGTTGCGGATTGGAGGTTGGTGACTATCCACATATGTTCTTTCATTGTTCACTTCTCCAACCCTTTTGGGATCTTATTCATAAACATCTCATGTTAATTTTTCAAATTAAATTTCCTCTTTCTTTTCCTATGGTCTTATTGGGACCCTGGGCTTCCCAGGTACCTCTGCCGTTAGATACCTTAGATATGCAATTGTTAGATCTTTTATTAACCGTGGCTTTTAAGGTGATTCTTATGGAGTGGAAGTCTTTTGCTTCCGTTTCTTACCACACATGGTGGGCATGGGTTTCCTTCTTGAGAAGTGCACACACTTCTGTGGATAGGGCTCATCTCACTCGCACTATTTCTTTTAACGTTTGGAGAACTTTAGATACATATATGGATTTGGCCTCAAGGGGGTTGGTCGATCAATATCCCTTTGTGACGTCTGACTGATTGGTGTCTGTAGTGTTTTGCTTTGCTGCGCCATCCAGTGAGATCCTTCTTTTTCCTTCTTTTCTTCTTTCTTATTTCTTCTTTCCTCTTTCTTCTTCCTTCCTTTCTGTCTTCTGTCCTCTTTCCTTTTCCTTTTTCTCCTTTTTCTCCCTTATCTCTGTTTTCTACATAATGATGCCACTCATGGGTTCCTATGATTCACTAATGCCACTTTGTTTCTTGATTTTTATTCTTGTTCTACGTGATATCAGTTGTGGCAATTTATTGGCTATTATTGTCATATTCTGATGAACTGGTGGATCTTTCCTTATCTTTCATATTGGTATCATTATGAACTGTACCCAACTGTTTTTATCTTTTTAAAATCTTAATAAAAATTATTGAACAGAAAAAGAGCATCCCCTCACAAGTCTGACTTTATTTCGCCACACAGGGGAGATGAATGGGACCTCAGGCTGCACGTTAAGAAGATAAAAGCTAACCCGTTGAAAATAGAGTCCAAGGCATGCCCTGGCTATGCCCGATCTCAGCCCACTACATCATACCAATCAGAAAACAGCTGCTCGACACTAATTTAAATGTATGTACATAATACAAGCTCTATGTGGATATCAAGCACAGTTCAAAAAGGATCCACTGGGAAACCATATGCAAAGATTGTTATTTTTTTTTAAGGGAACAAAAAATACCACCCTCGGAAATGCTGGTTACATTTACATGCATTCGTAAGGCTGGAGGGCCGGTTCATTTACTGAGACCATAAAAGGTGGGAAAAGTGGCCGGGTTGCAAACCACAAGGGCAAGCTCCGTTTTCACTAATAATTGTACCGGTGTTTGATACGAACCCTCGAAAATGGGGTTAGAGTGATGCTTTATTTGTACAAAAGGACAGACTAAGCATAGATTCCCACATTATGTTACTTCAAACGGTCAAAAACAGACATGCCTTTTAACAGGAGCGGCTCGTATTGGGGAAAAAAGGCGGCAGAGAGGGTTGGGGGAATCGGGGGACGACGGAGACAAAAAAAGAAAATGTACCTGCTGCCCTCCAGCATCGCATCACGCTCTTCCGCTCCTCTTCGCCACTGCAGGCAGGAACAGGCTCCCAGCCTGCCCTACGGCCAATCCTGAAGCTGCTCTCATGCATGAGAGCAGCTTCAGGATTTGCCTGAGCGTCGATGATGTGTGCTCCAGGACAGACAGGAAGTCTGTGCCTCCTCTCTCCAATCCCAGAAATACAGATGGAGATGGAGAGAGCTTCACCGCACATGTGGTTTTTGGCCAGCATGAGACGGCCTACGAAAAACACATGCGCAGTATAGGTAGGGCCAACCATTTCCCCTCCAGCCTGTTATCACCCTGGCCCCACCACAAGCTAAAAAAAACATGTTTTATACATGTTTTATTTTTTCATTTTTTAGCGTGCTGGCAGGGGGTTGGAGTGGGGGGGGGTGGCCTTTAGCTGCCTTTTAAGCTAAATCTTCCAAAAGGAATAGTGTAATACACGAAACAAACAAATACAGTTAGAAGGGTTACAGAACTTGAGCAGTAAGGAAATATGTGGAAGGAGGATAGCAGGGTCCAAAGGAGATAAGGTTCTTCAAAACACTGAGGAGAAAATGCAGTGCGAGAAAGATCCTTGTTTATTAAACCCCACAATGTAAGTCTAATCAACTATTAGCTTTAAATTATTATTTTTTAAATATTTTTATTGATTTTTTCTGCACTGTGTATAACTAACCATAAACAATCAAGGTATGCAAATCAAATCAAATCAAATAAGCTTTATTCGGTTCATTTTGTTTAAACCATAAAAGCAGCAAATAAAAATACATACATATATAAATGACTCAGCAGAACATATACATAATAAAAAGGATCCAACTATTGTAACAACTAAAAATCCGTTTGACAATGTACGTGCAAAATCAAAAAGGGTAGATGGATTAGTGGCACAAAATTCTTAGGAACCCCTTTCACCAAGAATTGTGGTTCAATGTCATTTGCGTTTTGGGCAGATTGAGTCGGGGGCCAGGATAAAAATCATGCAGGTCCCAGATGCAAATGGGGCCATCTCCCTCTTTGGGCAGAGAAGATCGCAAATAGGGGACAATGTTCACTCTCTTGAATTTAATTAGAATCAAGTCGCCCGGGATGTCTTTGGGCGACATGTCTAGCCACCCCACCCTCCTGACACTCAGGATTCCACCGTCTAGACCAGATGGCAATGGTCTGTTTTGTTGTAGCCAGGAAATAGTTTTGTGTAACAAGTCTTGGTGAGTTTCCAATTTACTCTGCCTAGGTGCAGGGACCCCAGAGAGAACAGCCACATAGGGGGCGGCTTCCGGTGGTAAATTAATCCGGAGTGCGGTCCTGGGAACTCTAAGGGGTACAGGTGCAGAGTTAAAGGTAATATTCCGGCTTCTTGGATTGGGTATGGGCATAAGAGGTTCAAGGGTTTGAGCTTTCGTACTTGTCGTACATGTCATAAGCTTAAGCTTTTCAATTTTACTGGGGAAAATGGGGTGGATGGGTGTAGCATTTTTTTCAGTTGGGGTATTTCTCCTTAATATTGCTTTTTCAATAATGGTCAGCCTGTCTCCCAGGGCGTCGATTTTTGTGACCAAGGGTGTTAAAGCAGATACTAACAGTTGCTCTATCTGGGCCAGTAAGGTCAAATGAAATGGTGATACAGAGTCAGATATTGTGTTCACGGTCTCAATCGGCGAAATTAAAGGTGGATTGGAAGGAGATAATGAGGGGCTAGTGCATGTTATATCGGCAATTGGTGATTTCCCAGTGTCATTGTCATTTTCCGCATCAGGATCTCTACTCACTATAGGGGGGGAAGACACATCCTGGGCGTAGTTCGTACCACACAAGGCGTTCAACTCCTCCCAGAGGGACATGTTGAGAGGAAAACAATGAAAGAAAGTTCAACAACAAGGATTAATGAAAGACAACCCGATACCTCCTCCTTCGTTGGAGCCTAGTGGGGAGGCCCGTCCCAGCCTCGTCGTGCCTCTGAGGGCCACAGAGGGCCCGCCCTTTGCCCGGGCTTAGCCCCGGGCGCTGACCCGCGCGCGATCCCGCGACGCGGGGGCTCGCGCTGGCCTTAAGCGCACCTCCGGGGGCGGGACAGGATGCGCGCCCTCCTTGGCACAAGTGGTGCTGGGGGATGTAGTCCCCGAACCGCCGCCTCGCCGCGATGGCCGGGAGGCGGCAGGCAACAGGAGGCAACAGGATAGCAGTGAGCCCGGTGTCCGGCAGTGGCCCAAGTAATGACCTCCCAGGCCTCCCAGGTCAGTAACTGTGGCAAGTCCCCCGCTCCCCCGGGGCTCGCGCTGGCCTTAAGCGCACCTCCGGGGGCGGGACAGGATGCGCGCCCTCCTTGGCGCAAGTGGTGCTGGGGGATGTAGTCCCCAAACCGCCGCCTCGCCGCGTTGGCCGGAAGGCGGCAGGCAACAGGAGGCAACAGGATAGCAGTGAGCCCGGTGTCCGGCAGTGGCCCAAGTAATGACCTCCCAGGCCTCCCAGGTCAGTAACTGTGGCAAGTCCCCATCAAGGTATGCATTAAAGTCAATCAATTGCGCTGAATACATTTCATCACCATCAGACCCTAGCCGTACAACAGGAATTTCATGGAGTGTTCGCCCATCATTACCCCATCCCGCCTCGATCTTTGCATCAGTCATGTCTTGGTCCCTCAATCCCTCTCGCTGGTTAGTGAGATGTGCCTCCACACCGCCCCTCACCCTCACCCTCATGGCGCCTGTCCACATCCCTGGGATCGTTGATCTATCTCCCCATCTATGCCGTAGTATGTTCTCCATTTACCCCATACTTTAAAAAAAAAATTGGGGCAGCTCCAAGCTTTATATGTGACCCTCTCCGCTGCCATGTATAGGTCCATCCCCGTCTTCCACTCCTCTATTTGTGGTCCCTGCGCAGAACCCCACTTCCTGGCGAAGTCTCTTTTAGCTACAACCAGGGCCAAGGCTGCGAAGATGAAGTGAGGACGACTTAGATCCACATCCCGTGATATGCCTAGGAGGATACATTTTGGGTCGAGTGGTAGGGTTTCGTTCAGCACCTTTCCCAACTCCAGCGTCAATTTCTCCCAGTGTACCTGAATATGGGGGCAGCCCCATATAGTATGATAAAAAGTCTCCTTGTTCATGGCCACATCTCAGGCAACATGGGTCCCTCGATCTACCCATCCTGTGCAACCGGGCCCTATCGTAGTAAATCCGATGTAGGATTTTATATTGTATAAGTCTTAGTCTGGACCTGATTGCCACTTCCCGGGGATGCATAAGTGCCGATTCCCAGCCCGTGGCGTCAAAGGGCCCCAGATTACTTTCCCACGTCTCCCTCAGTTTTGTCAAACAGTCCGGGGCATTATTAATCGGAGTTCTATAGGTGTAGGCCACTGCTTGTTCTTGTAGGTGTTCCTGCAACATACGTCCCTCCAGCGGCGCATATTCCTACAAAGGGGAGGGGAAGGGGCCTTCCGCCTTCCATGCATGTTTCAATTGTAGATACCTATAGTGTAGTGTGGTGCGAAGTCCGAAATCTGCTTGTAATGTTTGAAACGTTTTGAAGGAGGTGGCCGTCATTACATCCCCCAGAGTGGATATGCCCAGGTTGTCCCACGCTTGAAAGCCGCGCAGCTTATGTATTTCACGTAGCCATGTGCAGTGCCATAATGTGGTCTGTCTCGTGGGTGTGCGGTGCCAATCCATGGTCCTGTGTGCACTGTGCCACATTGCAATAGTCGTCTGGGTGGCCGGGGGCAGTCCCGTGCGTGTCTTTCCCCCATATAGGTAATAAAGAGGAGTGCGTTTTCCCATTTTATAGCGTTCTAACCTATAAGTGGGGTGAGTTGCTTCTGTGTGAGGCAAGTCTGAAATCGGGGTGAGGTGCGTTGCTCGGTAGTATGCCTCAAAGCGATATTCCCCCATTGTACTGATTGCGGCATAGCGTGGCGAGGGCAATTCTGGGCTGTTTTCCTAACCACAATAAAGACCTTAGTTCCGCGTTAATCGCTTGAAACACTTGCTGCACGAGGGGGAAATACTCATTTTGGAGAGCATACAGGAATTTTGGGAGCGTGATCATTTTGAACATGGCTGCTCGGCCTAGTATAGTAAGGGGAAGTGTCCTCCAGCGTTGGGCGTCTTCTTTAAAGGATAGGAGAATACGGTGTATATTTTCCTTATATGACTGTTGTTTGTCCGGTGTTAAATAGATCCCCAGGTACCTAAAACCATGAGTTTGCCACCTGTAGGGTGTGGGGTAGGGATGGCCAATCGTATCCCGTCTTGGGACTGAATATGACCGATTTGTGCCAATTGATGGTGTATCCTGAATACGTGCCGTACGTGTTCAGTGCCTCAAAAAGGACGGGGAGGGTAGATTCAGGGTCAGTAACGTACAGGAGTAGGTCGTCAGCGTACAGGGAAATTTTTTCCTCTGCCACGTCTGCCACTGACAGTCTAAATCCTCGTATGTCTGGATGTTGCCGCACCACACAAGCTATTACTTCTATAGTGAGAGCGAATAGGAGCGGGGAGAGTGGGCATCCCTGTCGGGTACCCCTCTGTATTGGGAATTCGCGGGACAACCAACCGTTCACCCTAACTCGCGCCACCGGGGCCGTGTACAGTAGGCGCACCCAGCTCCGATACACTGGCCCAAATCCGAATCTAATTAGTGTAGCCTCAAGAAAAGGCCAGTGGACCGCGTCAAACGCCTTTTCGGCGTCTAGTGAAAGGAGGAGATGGGGTTGCTCGCGAGATAGCGCCTCCATCATCCAATTGTGGGTTCGGCACAGGTTCATCCGGGTCGCCCTTCCGGGCATGAAACCCATTTGGTCCTTGTCTATCAGCTCAGTAATGACCTGTCTCATGCGTAGGGACAGTACCGTTGCAAGGGTCTTCGCTTCCATATTCAGGAGGGAAATGGGACGGTATGAAGCGCAGTCCATGGGCGGCTTCCCAGATTTGTGTATAGGAACAATGGTTGCTCTGCGCAGATCAGGGGGGAGGGTCTCCTCCTCAATCGCGCTTTTAAAAAGAGATAGGAGGTGTGGGGCCAGTAGGTCTGATCCCAGTTTAAGAAATTCTGCCGGTAGACCATTTGGTCCCGGTGTTTTACCGGGTCTCAGTCTGGTGATAGCCTGACGGATTTCTTCAAGTGCAAGTTCCGCTTCTAAACTGTCCCTGTCTTCCTCTGATAGGTGAGGCACTGCTACAGCCTCCAGGTATTCCATTATAGCCGGGGTCTCCCGCAGGTCCCGGGCTTCATAAAATGCGCCATAGTAGGCGGCAAACGCCTCTGCTATCTAGACGTATCTGTGCGCCCGTCTCGTCTGTAATGGTTTCGACCCAGCGAGCTTCCATTTCCCTGCGGCTGAGCCACGCCAACAGCTTTCCCGACTTGTCACTAACGTCATATAACCTGTGGAGCGTAGCTAATCTGTGCGTCTTTGCTTCTTGGGTTGCTAAGGCCCTATAGTTAAGTTGGGCGTCTTTCAGACGACGCCTATAGTGTTCAGTCTGGTGGGTCAGGCACAGCTTTTCAAGGGCAAGAATCTGGGCTTCGCATTCATCCATCTCTTCCCTCTCCTTTTTCTTTGCCCATGATAGTCTGTTTTGCGCCCGGTCCCTGAGGACCGTCTTGTATGCTTCCCAGACCACCACCCCTGATTGGACCGAGCCCGTGTTTTCAGCAAAATAAACTTTCATATCCGCCCGAAGGCCCTGGCGTAATTCCTTATTTTGCAACTCCCACGCCGGAAGGCGCCATTCCCCTCTGGGTCCCACTCTATCCCTCCCTATACTGACCTCCAGTGGTGAGTGATCAGATAGACCACGAGCTCGATATTCAGCCCCTCTGATCTGTCCCTTGAGGCCCAGTGTCACGAAAATGTAGTCTAATCTAGAATACACCTGATGCGCCCCTGAGAAGTAGGAGAAGCAGGTGTCTTGCGGGTGTACTGCCCTCCAGACATCTACAAGGCCCAAGGATTGAGCGAATCGCGCTAAGTGCGTTTCGGTCCCTGTTCGTGTGGAGTTCCCGGTCCTGTCAACCTCTGGGCGCATTACGTCATTAAAGTCACCACCTATCACTAGTAGAGCGTTCGGGGTTTCAAGCATTATGTCAGTGACACCCTTTAAAGTCCTGGCCTGTAGCTGAGGGGGGGCATATTCCGATATGGTCCAGCCCCATTGCCCTACATATGTGCCCTGCTCATCTGTCCATGTACGTTGAACCTTTAAGGGGGGGACCGTTTTATTAGAATAGCTACCCCTCTGGACCCTGTCGTGTATCCCGCGTGTGCCAGGACGGTGTAAGGCTTTTGACCCAGGAAACCACACCTAGTCCCACGAAGATGGGTCTCCTGTAGGAGCACTATATCGGGGTGAACCCGTTTGATATGGGCCTGTACCAGACTTCTCTTGATGCGGCCGCCTAGGCCATTTACATTCCATGTGTACACCGTGTAGGGGACTATCAGGTTTTGCCTATCAAGTGATACCGGGGGGGTCATTCGTAGTCTGGCGTATTATCAGTAACAGTCTTCTGGCAACCCATGCATCTTCAGCTAATAATATGACTTTACCTTGTGAAACCCCATAAAACATTGCAACATGTCCGAACAAACTAACCATAACCCACCCCGAGCCCCTCCCTGCCCCACCGCCCCTCCGTAGGGACTCTGGTGCCGGCCGGTGTCGGTCCCCCATAGTGGCAGGTGTGGCCTGTCACCCACCCATAGTCGCAGCCCTTTGCACTACAGTGTCAACAGGACTTCTGCTGTGCGTCCCCCAACTTTATAAAACCAAAGTCCCGTAGAGCGGGAAACAGTTCAGGAGTAGTCGGAGAGCCGACAAGAATGTGGAGAAAAAGATGGGTTGGGAGAAGGAAGAGGGGGCGAAGGAAGGTGCGAGTCGTGAAAGGAAAGAGAGAAGGAAGAGGGGGTGTGTGGCTCTTCTCGATCAGCTCCGACGGGCAGGCTATGTTAGTGCCATCCGGGCTGTGCGCTGGAATCATGGATGTGAGTCCAGCAGTTCAGCTTGAGAGTGTTCCGTGTTGGTATCCTGTTCCATTGCGACAATCTCCGCTACCAGAGGATGGGTTGAGGTCGTGCTGTGTTCATCATCCTTCACAATCCTTTTGTCCTCCGATACACTCCTTTGCAAGTCCGATTCCGCATTGCCTTCAGGTTCCGTGGGGAGCGGCAGGGTGTGGGAGCGCAATCAGGGCTGCGAATTCAGAAGTTGGTCGTCGGCCGGTATCGGGCGGTTGGCGAGCTGTGGCGGACCAAGGGTAGGTGGATTCCTCCAGTGTCCCTTGGCATCCCGTGGTCGCAGCGTCCTGCCCTGTTCCGCTCCCTGCTGTCTCGAGGGCAGACCCGGGGGGGGGTCTTTCGCCGTCTCTGCTCCTCCGTCAGCTTGAGGAGCGGATGCTCCTCGAGCCATTCCCAGGCCGCTTCTGGGGACTGGAAGAAGTGCGTTTTTTCTCTGAAGATTACCTTGAGCTTGGCTGGGAAGAGTAACATGTATTGTATGCCTTTTTCTCGCAACTTTGCCTAGACGGATATGAAGGATCTTCTGTTAGCTTGCACTTCTCTGCTGTAATCCGGAAAGATCATGATACGTGAATTGTCAATTTTAATATCCCCCAGTTTCCTAGCTTCTTGGAGGATCATGTCCCTGTCGAGGAAATTCAGGAAGCGGGCTATGATCGTGCGGGGCGCCGCGCCCGGAGGGGATTTTGCCTGCAGTGCCCTGTGTGCTCGCTCGATCACGAAACAGGTGGAGAACTTTTCCGCAGGGAAGGTGTCCCGGAGCCACTTGTGCAGGAAGGCCTCCGTGTTCGACCCTTCGATTCCCTCTCTGAATCCCACGAAACGGATGTTGTTCCGTCACGCCCTATTTTCGGCGGCGTCCACCCTCCATTGCAGGTCCAGAGTGTCGTGAGGTCTCCCCTGAGGTCCCGCAGTCCATCCTCTGCCTTGCTAATCATTATCTCTGTTTCGGTCACTCTAGCGCCTATGTTCCTCATGTCCTGGCGCAGGAGCGATACCTCCGTGCTGACCTCCCCTATTTTCCCCTCCAGGTCCTGTCGCGAGTCCCTAATAGCGTGCAGGAGGGTCTCCATGTCCCCGCTATGCAACTGGGTGTCCAGGGCCGGTGGGTGGTGCGGCATGGTGAATTTGTCCATTTTGGCCTGTCTAGGTGCTTTAGATGTTCTATCTCTGGTCATTGTCAATTAGGCCAATTGCTAGAGGCAGCCTAGGGCACCAGCGGTCAGGATGGTCTACCACCTTGTTCCAGGGCCCCGACGTCAGGCCGAATGGACCCCCGGATTCTCCCCCCAGCGAGCGGGCCCCCAGCTCAGTGGTAAGATGTTCTTTGCGCCAATGAGGGCAGCGCTGCGAAGCACTCCCCGGGGGTCAGGCCACGGGCGTCCGGTGTACTCCACCTCTGCACGGTCCGTCTCCCAAGTTGGACCGGAGGGGATGGGAGGAGGGAGCAGAAGCCTCCAAGTCGGGGGGGGGGCGCGGGCACACCAGGAGGCGAGTGGGCAGGTGGAGTCCTGTGCGGCCCTGTCCCGGCCTTCAGTTAACGTCGGGCCTTACCTCTAGGCTGCAGGCCTCGGAGGGGGGGCGTCAGGCCCTGCAGTGTAAGTCGCGTCCCAGGCCTCTCACTCGGTCCACGGGTAGGTAAATCAGGGGCCCGGGTCAAAGCGGTGTCCCGGCGGTCGCTGGGTGTCCTGTCTCGCTTCCCCCCGTGGCGCGGGCTCTCCTGTGTGTGTAGTCCTGCTCAGGGCATCGGCGCCCCGCAGGGCCCCTAGCTGCTCCCCCGGTCGCTCTCACCTACCGCCGGCACTCGAACCCTCCAGGATCGCCAGACAGTCGCAGGTCAGGGCTCTCCTCGATCCACCAGTCCGGCGGGCCTCTGCAGGTCTCAGGTCCCTCCGGTTGGCCCCAGTCCGCCGTGGCTCCGGATTCTACCGGGCCGCTCTCCTTTGGTGTAGTCGGGTCGGCTCACCGGGATATTCGGGGGGGTCTTCGGTCTCCCCGACAGGTGTGGCCCCTCACAGCGGTCCGATGGCTCAGGCGGTGGTACAGGCCTGCCGCCGCTGTTCCCCTGGCTGTCTCTGGGGAACCAAGTGAGGCACCTCACACCGGGGCTCGGGCAGGGATGGCGGCCGCCATTTTCGATCATCCGCGATCGTCCGTCTCTGAGCCGTTTTTGTCCAAAAAGACGGAACGCGGCAGATTCTCCGCAGACCGTGCACTGCCAGGGGGGTTCCGGACCTCAGAAGCGACGTGTGGCAGTCGAATTATAGCCCTTATGGCCCAGGATTTCATCAGGATCAGTGGCGATCGCCGGAGCCGATGTCGGGCACGTCTTACCCGGTCATGCTCTTGGCCACGCCCCCCCTCCTGTGGCCTATGTTGACCAGGAAGGAGTGGCAGGAGCGTGATCAATGCATCAATTACTTACCAGTAATTGCATTACTCTGAGTCCTACTCCCTCGCTTCCATTCATTACATATATGATTTATCCCTGCCTCACCAGACACCCATACCACGTGACCTTAAACGTGGAGCATATAACGCACCCACCTCCCTCCAAACTCCTGTAACACCACATAATCCGAAACCATACCAAAAGGTCGGCCTGGACTACCAGGGAGGGAGGAAGGGATGTAATTAATGGAAGCGAGGGAGAAGGACTCAGAGTAATGCAATTACCGGTAAGTAATTGATGCATTACCTCCTCGTCCCTCCCTCGCTTCCCTCCATTAGATATACAAGATGTACAAAGCCAAACAGGATAACCAAAATAGGTATGCACAAAAACAAGTTTGTCATACAAACACATTCAAGAGGGACCATAGCGGAAAGAAACTTTTAACCAAAAACCTCAGCACAGTCAACCTCCTGGCCAATCCTGTAATGAGAGGCAAAGGTCAATGGTGAAGCCCAGGTGGCAGCATGGAAATCTCGGAAATGGACGCCCCTTTGGTCTCCGCACAAGACGCTGCCATGGACCGAGTGGAACGACCCTGAACCCCCAAGAGAGAAAGGCACCCAACAGCCTTGTAAGAAAGAGAAATCAGAGACCAAACCCAACAACTCAAAGAAGAAGGGGAAGAACTCAAACCCCGATTCACAGACCCAATATTCGCAAAACGGGAATCAGAAAGCCGAAAGGAAGCGACCCACTTCAAATAGATCAGGAGAGCCCTCCTGACATCCAACGAGTGCAGCCGCACCTCAGATTCGGAGGAAGGGGAATCAAAAAAGGAAGGGATTATCAATTCCTGATCTCGATGGAACTGAGAATCCACCTTAGGACGAAAGGAAAGGACTGGCCACAAAATGATCAGGTCCTCAAAAACCCTACAAAAAGGAAGTTTCTTTAGAGACCCATCCACTTTCTTGTCAGTCACATCCACAGGGGAACAATCCCCTGGATTGATCGCCCTACGACCAATCAGAGTGGCCAACATGGCATCCACATTCACAGAGTGTGGAAGTGAGTCCTCCCCCTCCTCCAGAGAGTATAGCTTCTACAAAATGCATGGAACCAAGAAGCGCTCCAGATCGTGCTATTCCCCAGGAATTAAGTCTTTGATGCGACCATCAAAAGGCACTGCAAAAACCGGGGGCTTAAGATATTGAGGAAAAATGTCCTCTGACACCTCGGGAGAAGAGAAAGGCGAAAATCCCAAGTTCTCCGGGATGTGTTGAAGAATATCAGGGACCACCTCTCTATGAAAAAACTTCACCGAAGAGGTAGAATGCTGGCTGTTCTCTGAAGCTGAGGAATCCTCAGAGGGTGAATCCACCAGACCCATCGCAGAAAGAGAGATCCTGCGTTTAGACGGAAGCCTGAATTCCAGAGCACGAGCCACAGCAGATTCAATCATATCCTGCACCTCAGAAGCAGGCAAAAGAATCCCCCGTACCCTTAGACCTACTCCGGTGAGCCGGAATGGGCTCATCATCGTCAGAAGAGGACAGCACCTGCTTGTGCTTGGTAGTATGCTTCCCCATCATAATGAGACACAGACAGAAGTACAGAAGACAGACACCCATATATAGGTGTCCCTCCCAACAAAAAGGACCAACCAGAACATTTGACAAAAACTGTGAGGAAACCCCAGACTCCCTATCAAAAACGAGCCAAAGTAGTGCAAAAATGCAAATCCAATCAGACAAGAACATGCAGACTAGAGAAATGATAAAAAAAATGACCTTTTACGAGGCCCTTACTGTGCACAGGAACCTGAAACAGCCAGCTGAGGAGCCCTGCAGTCCCCACTGCTGCTGTTTCCCTTTCCGCCCTCCAACCCAGAATGGCAGCCCCAGCGACGCAGAGCTGGCGACTCCGTAAGCCGGTTCCTGCCCGCTCTGTCGCCAAGAGCGCACCCAGACTCCAGTTGCGGTGAGGGAAGGCACTGCGCTGCCCAGGCGGCCCCACCATGTCCAGCAGACTGAGGACGGAGGCAACACCTCCAAGAAGTAAAAAAAAAAACCGACGACTGTAGAAGAAGACCGCAGCACCGCAAACAGCCAGCGCATGGTATGCGTGTCTCAAAAGGTGAGACATAGAAAAAACAGGAGGTTGGAGGGGGTGGGGGATATATATGCTCCATGTTTAAGGTCACGTGGTATGGGTGTCTGGTGAGGCTTGTATGCCTTGTATATGTAATGAAGGGAAGCGAGGGAGGGACAAGGAGGCAATGTGTATGCTTGCCTGTAAGAGGGACATGGTGCCAGTGAAAGAAAGATTTGGGTATAAGGGGGACTATAAATCAAAAAAAGTATGGTTAATAACTTCGAGCTTAAGAAAAAAATATCACTTTCTACCATCATGCAGTTTTTTAGCTCTCGCCTACGCAGCGCGCATGCCCTGCATAGGAGGACCTTTAGCTGTCGTTCTGCTCTTTTTCGAAACACATACTCGTGCTTGTGGCGGCACCCACCTTGCGGGAGCGCGCAGGGGCATGCCACAAGCACGAGTATGTGGTTCGAAAAAGAGCAGACTGTGCGTGCAGGCACGCACCCCTCCCGGGCTTCTTTCTGTCAGGCCGTATAGGGCGAGAGAAGAGTGTTACCAGCTTGTTATGTTTTAGATTCACGTGTAGAGTTTGGAGTCTTACAGCTTGTTTTCTTTTTCAAAGTCTTTTGCTTTCACTTTCAGGCGTGCATTGCATGACTTGTGATTCTGGAACCCACACTGTACCGGAACACACACACCTCTGAAACAAGTGAACATGATTCGTGAGTTTCGCATTTCTGTGAGGCAGGCGCGCTTAGATTCTGATCCTTAGATTTGTTTCTACTGAGCTGTTTTTATTGCTTCTCACGCATCTTGGTTTAGCGTGTTCGGGAGTGCCAGTCCCAACAGCTGACTCTCAGTGGAAGGCATGGCAGAATGTTTCAAGTTGAGAACTTATGACAAACTGCAGAATATTTACTGGACTTTAAAAAGGAGTACACTGGGATCCATACATGTTGTCATTTCCCCCTGCTCTAAATGTAATAAGTGAAATGCTATCTAGTTAACGTGTTGAATATACAGAATATAACCCTATCCCCACAGTATGTTGTAGCGGTATATGATGGTTCACTCTGACGTGCTAAAAAGGTGAATAATCTTTTCTACCTTCCAGTCGTGAGATCACAGCACACCAGATAATATTATATACAGGGGAGTTGTTGCCTTCGGCGAAGAGCTGCCAGATACCTAATCATGGTGTTAAATTGGACCAGATTGTGGTCCATTATACTGTAGAGCGCCAGAGGAGCAGATATTATCCTCTTTGGGGCTGTAACACGTACTTTTGTTTCAGCAAGGAATAGTCTGCTGTGAGTGTGCGGACTGTGCTGCTTTCTCTGTGTGGTGAGCAGAGCTTCAGGTTCAGCCACCTGTCCAGGGTTTGTGAGCTGGTTTTTAGGTCTCGCCTGTCAATGCGCATGCGTATTGAGCAGAGCGAGACTATGGGGGCTTAAACAAAGCTTACCTACACTGGCGATTCACTGGCGATTTGATGAAGTGCATGTGCACTTTTAACTCAATGCGCAAGCGCAATTAGTTAAAATGCGCGTGCACAGCATCAAATCGTCAGCTTAGTGCCGCCAGCAGCTCTTCCCGCTCCGCCCCCTGCTGCATCAAAGGCTTGGCGCTCAGCCTCAGCCCAGCCATTCTCCTCCCCTAATTACCCCCTGCTGCATCAAAGGCTTTTTCACGGCCGGCCGGCCGTGCTTTCAGTTTCACGGCTGGCCGGCCGTGTCTCCTTTTCTTTTTTTTTTTTTTATCCGATGTTGATAATAACGATATCTGCTTGCTTTGCTTTATAACACTAATTTTATTTTAGCTCATCGCAGTGTGTTCACACTTCTATCGATGTTTCACAAAGTGTGATTTTGCAACTAAATGTAATTTTTGCACCTCTATGTGCTGGGGATGTCATACGAATACACATTTTTCACAACTCATTCATCATCAAACTAAATTTTCTCTCTACGCAGAGTGATTTTACACCTATAAGAAATGCCACACACTTGGTTACTTTGCTGCATTAGAGACTGTTCACCTAAGTTAGATTTTAGATTTTTGCTCCTACATGTGTTTTTGGAACGAAAAGTGATTCATGTTGATTTTGCACTAGGGATTGGACTAAATCTGACATGCCACACTAAGGAAAGGATTTCATGCAATGCAATTCAGTGTCCACATGCGCTTAATTAAACATATGCTTGCTATCATAGTTTTGCCGTTTCTAAGTTCTATCAATCACAGGCTTTATAACCGCATCCACCACCACATCCACCGCCACATCCACCACCACCACATCCACCACCACCACATCCACCACCACCACATCCACCACCACATCCACCACCGCATCCACCACCACCACATCCACCGCATCCACCATCACATCCACCATGACATCCACCGCATCCACCATCACATCCACCATGACATCCACCATCACATCCACCATCACATCCACCGCCACATCCACCGCCACATCCACCACCATCGCATCCACCACCACATCCACCACCATCGCATCCACCACCATTGCATTCACCACCACATCCACCACCACATCCACCACCACCACATCCACCACCACCACATCCACCACCACCACATCCACCACCACTACATCCACCACTACACATCCACCACCACCACATCCACCGCCACATCCACCACCACCACATCCACCGCCACATCCACCACCACCACATCCACCACCACTACCTCCACCACCGCATCCACCACCACTACATCCACCACCGCATCCACCACCACTACATCCACCACCGCATCCACCATCACATCCACCATGACATCCACCGCCACATCCACCGCATCCACCATCACATCCACCATGACATCCACCGCATCCACCATCACATCCACCATCACATCCACCACCATCGCATCCACCACCACATCCACCACCATCGCATCCACCACCACATCCACCACCATCGCATCCACCACCACCGCATTCACCACCACATCCACCACCACATCCACCACATCCACCACCACTACATCCACCACCACTACATCCACCACCACTACATCCACCACCACCACATCCACCACCACATCCACCACCACCACATCCACCGCCACATCCACCACCACCACATCCACCACCACTACATCCACCACCGCATCCACCACCACTACATCCACCACCGCATCCACCACCACTACATCCACCACCGCATCCACCACCACCACATCCACCATCACATCCACCATCACATCCACCATCACATCCACCATCACATCCACCATCACATCCACCATGACATCCACCGCCACATCCACCGCCACATCCACCGCCACATCCACCATCACATCCACCATGACATCCACCATCACATCCACCATCACATCCACCGCCACATCCACCACCATCGCATCCACCACCACATCCACCACCATCGCATCCACCACCATCGCATTCACCACCACATCCACCACCACCACATCCACCACCACCACATCCACCACCACCACATCCACCACCACCACATCCACCACCACTACATCCACCACCACTACATCCACCACCACATCCACCGCCACATCCACCGCCACATCCACCACCACCACATCCACCACCGCCACATCCACCACCACTACATCCACCACCGCATCCACCACCACTACATCCACCACCGCATCCACCACCACTACATCCACCACCGCATCCACCACCACCACATCCACCGCATCCACCATCACATCCACCATGACATCCACCGCCACATCCACCGCCACATCCACCGCATCCACCATCACATCCACCATGACATCCACCGCATCCACCATCACATCCACCGCCACATCCACCAACATCGCATCCACCACCACATCCACCACCATCGCATCCACCACCATCGCATTCACCACCACATCCACCACCACATCCACCTGACAAAGGTATTAATTTTGCTATTTTCAAAACCAACACATAAATAAAAAAATAAAAAAAATTCCTAATGCGAGACCTATTGCATTTTCAATGCTTGTTGGTCAGTATGTTTGTTGATGTCACAATTTACCAAGTGATAAATAAGTCGAGTTGTGATACCCACAACTAGAGCATCACAAAGAGGTTAACTCCAAGAAAATGTCATAGTGTTAATATTTGTGTTGCACAGAACTCAATCTTTTTGTAAAGAAATATTTGTATTATCAATTTTAATGTTACAACCCCCCCCCCGGTCCTCCCCCCACAAAACTCTTTAGGGTGAAAGACAGAGTTGAAGCTAGCAGGCTACATGCACACAAAAAAGGCACACAGAGACAGGCATGAGGGCAGGCACACCACCCGACACAGACACACAAACATGCATAGCACCTCTGACTATGACCCCTATACACACTCAGGCATACTTACAGAGTCACAGACACGCACAGACAGGCACACAGACACAAAGACAGTTAGACAATTCTTCCCTTTCATACCCGCCTGCATTCTTGCTCTGTCTCCTCAGTGGTACTTCTGTGCTCCTCGACTTCCTCGAAATGACATGGACATGGTATCACGGTGCCTACCTGGGCAGCGGGTAATTCTTAGATGGGACTGAAGAAGGCGCATCATTTTTAAGAGGTTTCAAGTTATTGTTGAAAGATGTCCTAGCCGCGGGTTGTGGCTAATCAATGGAAGTCGGAGGCAAATAGAACAGGCATTGGAATAGCCAATAGGTCTCGCCTTTGGGACCTTATAAGTATTTATTATGCAGCACAATATCCTTGTTGCAACAACATCAACTGTTGCACGGCTAAACACTTATAAGGTCCCAAAGGCGAGACCTATTGGCTATGCCAATGCTTGTTGAAGTAACTTTTGGGCCAAAATCTGGAGACACAGAACAAGCCCCTAAAGGAGGTCGGAAGTTTTCATCAGTGCAAGTGCTGCTTGCAACTCAGTCAGCCTTTGAGTGTTCTAATTTTCGGACCCCACAGTCAAGCGAACTGGACACATCGAACGTAAGTAGTTTTATGGATGAAAATGTTGAGAAATGCGAAGCACAGACTGACGACTTCTGTAATTTGAATGCAAATTTATTTTTATTTGCCTTTGTCTTGAAACCCTCTGAGGTGAACATGCAATTTGCACTTTCTTTTAACTCTTACATGTTCTCTTTTTAGAAGCATTTTAACATATACACTCGACATAAAGCGTTCCCAAAGGGACATGGATTGAATATATTTAACTTCTGCAACGTGTCAGCCTTATTGCTGTGGACAGTGGGTATTGGATTCTCAGCCCCGAAAATGGATTTCTACGGGAATGGCTGTTCTGACTGTTTTTTTCTCTGCACATTTGTGCGAGGTCGGTTGTCCTCGGGCAGAATAATGTAATATTGCTGATCTTAAATCCTCCCGTGTCTATGAATTACTTGGAGAAATAACCCCTGAGGTAGAACAAAAACATGTGAACACTACTGCGCGGTGATTTGCAGCTCCTCGGCTGGAAGGAAGCTGTTATTTTCACAGCAGCTCGGCGGTAGAAGGTGCCGACGGGGTAACTGTTTTGCTATGAAATGTACTTTTTAAAAATAAACTAAGGCAGCGCAGCAGTGATCCGGAGAAAGCATTAGAAATGTTTAAAGAGTAAACCGTCAGGCTACTGAACTGCTACCGCCCAGCCCCAGCAGCGTTTTCTCAGTCAGAATTGTAATGTACGGAGTACGGCTCGGATTGGAAGTCCTGCGAAATTCAGAGCTATTTAACACCCATGATAAATGCAGTTACCCCGATATGGGGTGTTTACAGTGCAGACTAAATCAATTCTATTAATTCGTTGATTTGCAGAAGGGCAAGGACATTAGGCCTTAGTGAAATTGTATTATTGCTACCAAAATCCTTAAAATTGGCATGTTTTTGTAATAATCAAGATGTCTGTAATGTCCTGAAATTTAGCATTCTGTGATTTTATATAATTTTTGACGGTGGGAGACATTCAAGCAGACGTTACTTACCTTCGTTAATGCTCTTTCGGAGGACGCCCTATTTAACCGATGATTCCTCGACTTTATAATATCCCCAAGCACCAGACAAGATTTTGAAACGTTTTCACAGCAGTACTCTTGTGCGCTCGTAGGCGGCATCCTGCGGCTCTGCGTTGACATTGTTCCTTCCTGAAGTGACCAACAAAGCCACAGTGCCACCAGTGGCGTAACGAAAATTGAGGGGGCCCCCTGTAAGGTATGTGGAGGGGCCACCTCCGGACCTTATCAAGAGCTCTCCGGCGAAGTACTGTGCTGAGGGGCCCCCCTGGAGCTTGCCCCCCCAGACTGTTGTAGAGTTAAGTAGTATAGAGTGGAGTTTATAGAATGAAGTGGCATAGAGTGTTGTGGAGGGAGTAGAGTCGAAGGGCTTAGAGTGGAATAGAGTAGCTTGGAGTGGCATAGAGTGGAGTAATGTAGTGTGGAGTGGCATAGAAGGAGTTTTGTAGAGTTGAGAAGATTGTCAGACGTGAGTGGGATTCAGTGGAGTAGAATTCTGAAGTGTAGTGGAAACAAATATTTTAATACTAATCAAAACAAACAAGTACACTAGGTAATGACATTTCCACACATTATTGTTTGTGCTCTGTGTAGTTTTATCAGTAAAACTGTCTGTGCAAATGTAATGTGTATTACAATTGAAAATGTGTTGTCTGTAATGTTACTCTGCTTGCACATCATGCATACTCCCCTTTATTCACTCCATTCTGCAACCAACACTCTACTCCATGACACATCACAACACTCTATGATACTCCACTCTACATCACTACATTCCATGCTACTCCACTCTGCACCACTCTACTCCACTCCAGTCTACACCACCACACTCTACGATACTCCAATCTACGACACAGTACATCACTTCACTCTAGGCCCCTCTACTCTACACACTCCATGACACTCTATTCCACTCACTTTATGCTACTCTACTCCTCTCCTTGACATTCTTTGTCACTCTACACCACTTCACTTCTCACCACTTAATGCTATCCCACTCCGCACAATGCCATTCCACTCTGACACATTACTCCACTCTACGGCGCTCCACTCTTTGACAGTTCACTCTATGACACAACAGTCTACTCCACTCCAACAGTCTGCTTTATGACACTCTATGACACTCCAGTCTATTCCACTTTACTCCACACAACTCCACAGCTCTTTACACCACTGAGGTACGCCACTGTACATCCCTAAACACTACATCACTCCACTCTATTCCACACTACGCCACTCCACGACACTATGATCCCCTACTCTAAGACCCTCAACTCTAGGACACTCCACTCCCATCCATACCACATCACTCTACCCCACTCCACAAAACTCATTTTTATGGCACTCTACTTCACTTCAGGCAAAGCCACTCTATGCCTTTCACTCTACGTCCCTTGATTCCACTCTATGGCACAACACTCTATGCCCCTTTACTAGAAATGCAAAATAGGAGTAGTAATTTATAACATTCTAATATCAGCTTTAAATACTAAATGATGTTTAAGGGGTGGCCTTCACTTAGGATGTTTGTTCATGCACAATCTCAAGATACAAGTTAAAGAAAAGTAAAACATTATTAAAAAGGGACCCTGTTCCGGACACCTCTGCAGACTATACATTAACGAGATAGGAGGGGCTATTTTATAGCCCAAGTTGTGCACTGAATAACCTGGATGCACCAGTGTGAATTATGAGCAAGTTAATGGTGATGCAGCCTTAAGGCCGACCAGCAGTGCATCCAAAATGCTCAGGGGAGAGAGTTGGTTTTAAACTCATATCCATTCAGTTCCTGGCTTCATCCCTGAGCAGATCTTAGGGATTCAAGGGTCAACTGGTGAAAGGGCGAGGATGTAGGTGTTCTGGAAGGAAATAACATTACAGGCGAGGCCAGAGGCGACAAGAGCGCACGTCCACTGTTCTGGTGATAAATCGTAGGGTGCACCGCTAGGACATTGCACACGTCTGGCCTTCTACCTACAGTAAATCACGCCCTTTGTCTCCAGTTATGGACAGGAACAGGCGAGGTGGGCCAGGGTGCTAGCTGGGTAGAGTTGCTTTTGGAGTGACAGAGGGAACCCGCCTTACCCGACAGGTATTTCACATTTCAAATCCTTTTCTTGATGAGCAGCGTGGAAGAGTGCGGTTGGCAGGGCCCTCGTGGCTGGAGGAGGGGAAGGATTTACTGGAAGCTGCTCCTGCACCAGTGTCGAGCGCTCGACGCAGCACCCTGCACTGTCGCCAGGGCCAATTCAATCCATCGTCCACACCAGTAAACATAGCGTGCCTGGGAAAGTTAATAAAGTCGGGTGACAGAAGGAGAATATGGGAGACTTTGCAGGGCCTGTGTGTCAAGGGCGGGCTGGATGTAGGCAGGCTGGCGGACACACATTACAGTAACAGCACACACACCACCCAGACATGTGCACACAACTGTAATAGAGAGCTCTAGGCATGCACTACAACACGTGTGAGTTCCAGTAAGCCACATGGTTATTCGTCAAATGTTGCAGACTGTCATTCCCATTGTGTGTGCTCATAGCTGCTAATGTTTCAGATTGTTATGTGTGACATTTTCATAATTGCAATGTAATTAGGAGTGACATTTCAACAATTATGAGTGACACTTTCTCTTGATTAAAATCGAGAAAACAAGCTGAGGGAAACATTTAAATATCAGAAATTACAACTATTTGAACAACGAGAAACTCTAAAAAAAATCTGCTGCAAAGCACCAGATATGGTAGATCTTGACATCAGGGTTTTAAGAGGGTTGAAAAAGTGTGTGGGGGCGGGGGGTGTCTAAAAGGAGCATGCATGGCCAATGTTATTAAGCGTATGGCGTAAACACAATCCTTTTTTTCTCCACATCAGCATAGATTTCGCAGGCGCAGTACCACTATACTGTACTTGTTTATGCCACTTATACCTTTTTATTTTCATATGCATTTAAGAGGACAAATTCGATAATTGGACTGGAAGAAAGTACACAGAAACATATGATGGGGTGGTAGCAGTGGACAGGACATTTAGACCCATTCCTCGCAGTGAGCATGAGACTTACTAACCCAAAGGTGGAAGCAGCATGTTTGCACCTTGGACTGTTAGACTGACATATTTACCATGGTGAGCATTTTCCTCTACCTGAAAACACTGGACAGGTAGTAATGTGTTTTGGGGTACTTACTGATGTTACAATGGTGTACATGGGATGGCCACAGTGGTGAACAGAATAACAGTATGAGCTGTGTGGACGAAATGCGGGGTGTGCAAAGCCTCTACAGTCACAGGTGCACAGTGAGGGTGGCTGGAACCTCAGGCAGTGAAGGGCCCATCACCCTCCCCGCCTGCCTAGCATCACTTTGTCCCTGCTGCTACACTCCTCAGCCTGTCCAACAAAAAATCATGCAGTTTTTTTATGCAATGCAGAACGCCGCAATTTTTTGATTCTAGGAGGCCATAGGGGTAACAGCCTTCTGGAACAGCTGAGCTCATTTAACGTGCGGCAACACTCGGCCGCGGATTGCAAATGGTTAAATGATGTTTATGTTGTGTGCATGTTCAAAGGTGTACCTGTACTGCAGGGCTGAACGGAGCTCCATCGCTGCTGTTAAAGGCAGCTGAAAAGAGAGCAGCCTTGTATCCCTCTACCTCTGAGGATATGCCCTGGTGTCCACCACCGTCGCATTCCACAGTGCCCGAGGCCTCTCAGGCGCCACGCTGATGCTGCCGAGGACGCTACAACAGTGAGCAGCGCACTGACTGACTTATGCGGTCGCACACTGGGACGCGGACAGGACACAGTGACTGCCCGCCTCCGAGTCCCCGCTTCCTAAACCCGACCTCACTTCCGACCAGGAGGTGAGGTCACCCCCACCCTCCCCCGCGGCGCCGTAGCCAGTAATCATGCAACCACTAAGGACAGGCCCGCCCGGTTGTCTCGGGATTGGGCACAGCGCACTATCTCAGTCCGAAATCTGGAGCTCTCCGGTTGAGGGGCCCCCTGGAGCTTGGGGGGCCCCCGCACAGCAGGGGCTGTGGGGGCCTGTGTTACGCTCCTGAGTGCCACCCCTGCATGCTGTCAGTTTCTTTCATGACTCTGCCCATGCCCTCAGACACAGAGCAGAAAAGCCAATCCGAGTACCAGTGTGCAGATCTCCAGCTTGGGGCCTTTTTAGATGGGAAAACAGAACAATCCAAAAAATAGGGAGGCAGAAGGGTACTGAGGACTCTGTGGTTAGATAGCATAACCACCAGAAAGAGTGTTACCAAAGGTAATTAACTTGTAACTTCTGATGGACATTTCTAACCGCAGATTTCTCACCTTTAGAATAGACACCAATGCAGTATCTCCCAAGTGGAGGGCATGTGGAATAGGCTGTGACCAAAATGTCCTTCCCATCGGAGCTGGCTGTCAAGGCAGTACTGCTTCGTGAACATGTGCTTGGGCACCCACATGATGCCCTGACAAATGTCAAAAACAGGTACTCCATGCGCCAGCGCAGTGGTAGCAACCTTGGCCCTGGTGGAATACACCCTCAGTGCTTCCGGATGCTGCTTCTTAGGCAATGCTTAGCAGATCATGATGTAGAGGACCACCCACTTTGACAAAATCCTTTTCTGCATGCCTTACTTTTTTTTTCTCTACAGAAAGCTACAAAAAAGGTGATGGGCCACCCTATGGTCCTTGGTGTGAACAAGTCAAAAGCTTAGAGCTATTTTAGGGTCCAACCTAAAGTTTATGCTCTTCTTAGGAGGGAAGAGGCAGGGAAAAGAATGTTGTGAGGATGATGGATTCCCTAATGGTAAAAGGAGTCATGACCTTTGGCAAAAAGGCCGCCAAGGCCCCAGTTGTCCAGGAAAAAGGTGATGCAGTGCTGCTGCACTGAGAGAGCCTGAAGCTTACTCACCTCATTGCTGAAGTAAACACGAGGTCAAAGTCTTCAGTCAGCTGTGCATCGACTCGAATAAGAACACACGAGGAATGCCTGGATCAAACTGAGTTTCCAATTTGGCATCACAAGGGTTTTAGGGGGAAACACATGTTAAACCTTTTAGGAAACATCATCACACCAGGTGAAGTAAACAGGAACGGCTGGTCTGACCAAGCACAAAAAGTTATAAAGGGATGACAAATAACCTTTAATGGTGGACACTGCACATTCTTGCTGGGCAAAAGACAAAACAATAAGACATCCAACAGTTTGGCTTGTAACAGATCTGTCTTGGGATCATCACATAAAGGCTACAAATTTGCCCCAGCGTCTGGAATAACTGGACTATGTAAAGGTACGCCATGCAGCAAGGACAACATCCACACCTTCAGGAGGAAGACTGAATGTAGTCAACTGCTGCTGCTCAATCTCTATATGTGGACGTGTAGAGTTGAGCAGTACCGAATGAAGAACTCTGCCCTGCTGCTGCAACAGAAGATCTTCCCGCAGTGGAAGCCTGATCGGAATCTTCTGCTTAGAAGTTCAGAGTACCAGACACTCCTGGCTCAATCCAGAGCCACTAGGATGACTTGAGCCCAGTTGTTGCTGATCTTCTTCAGAAGTCCTGTAAGGAGAGGTAGTGGTGGGAAGGCATAGAGGAGCTCAAGTTCCCCTCTAGGAGAAATGTGTCTCCAATACAGAGCCTTCTTGGCACCTCCACTGCGCAAAAATGTTTGCACTGTGTGTTCTTGGCAGAGGTGGAGAGATTGAGCCAGGGTTCTCACCACTGCTGGATGATTTCCTGAGCCACTTCTAGATGCAACTGCCATTCATTATCCGCTAGGTATCGCCAGATGAGCACATCCGCCCTAGTATTCAAAGATCCACCAGGTGTTCAATAATCAATCCAACCAGTTCCAGAGGCACAGAGCTTCCTCGTACAGGACTCAGGACCCCATCCTGCCCGGATTTTTGTTTACATTATGGAGTAGTGTTGTCATGAGATCCTGCACTAGTTTGCCTTTGATGTTGACAAGAAGATTTTCAATGCCATGTGAATCATCTGCAAATCCAGCAAATTGATGCAGAGGCTGGTCTCCACCAGATACTAGAGTCCTGTCCGAAAGCAGGATGCTAGCAGGCCAAGAAACGTCAGAGCCATCTTCACTGAGACCCAGGACCAAGGCTGAACTATCGGGATCATTGCCCGTATGTCCTGGAATCATTGGTCTGAAGGGAAGGCTCGAAAGTGCACTCTATCTAGGATGGCTCAAATGAAAGGAAGCCTCTATGAAGGAGTTAGGATGACTGACAGGTTGACTGAGAACCCCAGCGACGTCAGCAGGTTTGCTGTCACCTGGAGGGGGTCCGCAACTGTAGCAAACGTGCCTTTAACTGCCAGTCATTAAGGTAGTGGAATATTGCCCAAAGATAGGCAATGACAAGTGCCATCAATTTTGTGAGCACCCGACAGGCTCTGGTGATGCCGAAAGGGAACACATCATACTGAAAATGCTCATGGCCTACCTTGAACTGCATAGAGGTGAGGCAAATTTATCCCCATCATCCCATTATCGTTTCCTTCTGGCTGGCTCTGGTCGGAGTCCAAGCCAAAAAGTTGGTGCAGTGTCTGTGTGTGACTGCACGTTTATGGTATTGTGTCTGAGTTGGAGAGACTGAATATTGGCTGTGCTACATCGGGATTGGGGTGCAGTCTTGGTCGAGGTGAACTTAGCTTGTAGATGGACACCATAAGAGGTTGTGAATCCTCCTCTAGTGTGGCATTGATGACAAAAGATTCAGCACTGGAATCGAATTTGACACCAGTACGGAAACTGAAGTGAATTTAAGGGGCATTAGAGGTGCAGAGGACAGATCCACTGGTGGCAACCTGATTAGAGGCGGCTGTGTTCCCTTGGGGCCTGAAGGCGCACCAGAGGGAGCCGGAAGCATGCTAATGATGTGCAGTATGGCCTCTGTAAAGATTCTGATCTGCTGTGACTTCACCAACTGACCCAGATATTTGGAATGCATCAGGACCAGCATTGGAATTGGCTCCTCATCGAATGTGTGTGAAACCTTGAAGCATGGTGACACCCTTGCACCTCTTATGGACATCAAGAGCATTGGGATCAGGCCGAGAACTGCTTAGACTTCTTAGGTTTGTTTTTGGACTTATCTGAAGAGTTCAACTGCGATGAAGATCTGTTGTGGGAATTACTTTGAGAATGGGAGCAGGTTCGCACTCTTGACTTTGATTCCGAGTAGGACAAGCGTAGAGTCTTGAGGTGTTTTTCCCTGCAGAGCTTCGCCTCGTGTTCTCAGATGCTGCAGTCATAGCAGGCCTTGGAGTTGTATGCCAAACGTGAACAGTAGAGGCACACCTTTTGGAGACCTGGCACAGATATCAGTTTGCTCCTTTGCACATTGGTAGGATTTTGAGGACAACAAAAGGAGCAGATCTCTGGATCTGCATCTGAAGGCACAGAAAGAAAGGACCTGACATCACAAGAACTTAAGACGCTTAATTGGGGCTCCGCTTGTGACTTCCAGAGCAGAACAAAGTCTGCACAGAGTGTGGAAATGAGCCTTTTTAGGGGCTCACTGGTGCAGGAGTTCACCCTTATCTGTCCACTGGTCCTTAAACCAACAAAATAGAGATTAGCACTGAAGCTGGAATATCAAATAACAAGTTTATTAATCACTCATGAGTGGGAGTACATCAATACAACACCCTCGGGCACTGTATGAGGTAGTACAAGGAATACAGAAACCAAGGGCCTTTTATAACCTGTTTGTTGCACAGTAAGAATGGAGACTCAAATAGAAGGTACAAGCCTACATAGGAATAGATACTGACAGAAACCCCAAAAAGTTGATAAACCACTCATTACCTCATTCTGCTCTGACAGACAGCTTCCTTCGGACAGACAGCTTGAGCAGCTGTTAAAAGTTCTCTTTCTGGTGCTGGGAATGAGGCTCAGTTTATTCTAAAAACCAGGCATTTCATGCCAGTCAAAATCTATTGTTTGCAGTGTGGTAAAAGGAAGACTCTTATTTTAGCAGCAACCAATTACTCATATAATGTGAATGCCTTTTAATATTTAATATGATGTATTTAGGATAGTGCTGTAACATTTTGCACAGCTGATAGGCAGTACTAACAAAATGCTGGGCATCTATATTTAATTTTGTTAAGTCCTAGTTGTATAAAACACCTAAATTCATTTTCTCTATGAGGCCTACCTTTCCCTATTAAGTGCCTTTTTTCTAGGTAAAGTTAGTTTTAACATTATATAGCTCTTGCTATACCCAAAGGTCTCAAAGCGCTTTATGTGTTGCGAGATAACATTTTCTCTTTTTATATGGAATGCTATTCTATTTTTTTTATCATTGTGGCAATATAATAATTGAATGTTCACACATCTATACTTTGTTACTGCTTTTACTTCCCATAGTAGCGTGCAGCTACTTAACATATTTTAAATAATTCATTCTTTGAAATTTAAAGTGTAGTTCTTCCAATGGCATCTGCAGAACGCAATGACGACAACAAACCAAATTGTGCTCATTCCAGACATTTTCAAGGGGCCACACACTCATAACACACAACACAGCTTGCCGAGGCAAGCCATCCTTACACAAAGAGTACAGTCGCTACTCACTCAAACAAGTACTTCACAAGCATTACCACCGGTGTCATTCCACAAACCTCATAGACACTAGGACAAAAACAAGAGGCAGCCCACAGACTGTACTCAAACCAAACCAATTGTAAATCATATTTACAAACAAAAGAGCTCTCAAAAGTTGTCCAAAGACTGCACCAAGACAAATAAACAGCCCAAAGACTGTTCCATGTTACAAATATTATAAGGAGAAAAATCCCCACATTTGTACACAATCAAACATATAGGGCCAGATGTAGGTAATTCCTATTTACCGACTCCTAAATACCGACTCATACCGAATCGGTACTTAAGAGTCGGTAAATAGGAAGGAGGCAGATGTAGGTAAAAAACTTACCGAATCTGTAAGAGTCGGTATTTACCGAATCTGTAAATACCGAATCGGTATTTCACATTGATTCCTATGGGCCTTGAGGCCCATAGGATTCAATGTGAAATACCGAATCGGTATTTACAGATTCGGTAAATACCGAATCCTGCAAGGGTGCAGGGGGTGTCACTTTGACACCCTCTAACACCCCAAGTACAGGAATGTGTGCCATGTGGCACACAGACATGCCCTAAGGGCATGTCTGTGTGTCACATGGCACAGGTGTGCATGCACAGATGTGCATGCACACCTGAATTCGGTATTTTACCACCCAATAGGATTGGGTGGTAAAATACCGAATTCTGAAGGCCTGTAGCACTGTTAACAGTGCTACCTACATCTGGGATTTACTGAATCGGTATTTTACAGAATCGGTAATTTTACCGATTCGGTAAATTTACAGATTCTGTGTAATTATGGCCCCTACATCTCAATCACCAAATACCGGTCGGTAACGGCCGAATTCGGCCGTTACCGACCGGTATTTGGCGACCTACATCTGGCCCCTAATGTTTTAAAAATTAAATGACCCATTTACTGGCCATCGTAGATCAGGATCCGTTTTCATATATTTGTTCCACAGTGTACTATACATTATGGAAGAAATATAATATTTAATATACATAAACCTATTAGGTGTCCCCTCTAGGGGAGCCGGCTGATTACTTTCTAGATCCATATTGGTACCTCCAAGACAGCAACACTTTTACAAAGTGTGCTGGGAGCAGGCATGCCAAAAATATTATAATAAAATATAATATTATAATCAAATAGTATTTATTTATTTCAAGTGTATGTATCAAAAGTAGAGACAAAAATCTCCTCATTACCTGCCTTTGTTTATTGCAGCAAACAAACAAACACAACCAGAATCTTGGCCAAGCAAATCCAAAATCAAGAGTGCCACTTCAACAACCTTACCAAAGAAGACAGGCTCTAGCCCCAGACCTTTTCCAAAATACGCCGAATTACCAGTTGGTCTGGCACAGTGTTCGCAAACACTCTGTGTCTTAACCAAATCACAAGGCATGCCTACTACAGGGGTCTGCAGACCCATCCAAAACAAGATAGGGTAAAACACCTAAGCCTTTGCAAGAAGAGACCGAATTACCAAGTGACCTGGAGGAACACTCAAGAGCGCTCCGCATCTCTACTTACGAATTTTACTAAAGGACAAAAGTCTCCAACTTCCACCTGCCAAGCTCTGGGTTAACCTAATGGTCACTGAAATACTTATGCCAAAAGAGATCTTAGTCGGGGACCGGCCACCACCTGGAGGATCAGATCAGGAAAACCGGAAAAACATGTCGGTCTGCAAAGGGACCGGCACCACCTGGAGGGTCAGATCAGGAAAACTGGAAAAAGACGTCGGCCTGCAAAGACAAAGGGTGTCCTAGTGCAGGGTACCTCCTCAGTAGATTCCATTCCTCCACTGGAATATCAAATAACAAGTTTTTTAATCACTCATGAGTGGGACTACATCAATACAACACCCTTGGGCACTGTAAGAGGTAGTACAAGGAATACAGAAACCAAGGGCCTTTTATACCCTCCTGCTGCACAGTAAGCATGGAGACTCAAATAGAAGGTACAGTCCTACACAGGAATAGATACTGACTAACATAGACAGTTAGAAAAAGATAGAACTGTTTACATCAGTTGAAATAGCCTCACAGTTACATTCTGAAACTGTTGCATTCTAGCAACTACAGGCCTTTATGAGCTTACACATTGCGAATGGATGTCACACATTTTCTAATGTGGTCAGTTCACTCCAGACATTAGAAAATGTGTGACATCCATTCGAATCCATTAACTGCGATCACAAAAATGCACGGTTTACTCTTTTACATTAAACTCGAAGGAATATTTAATTCTGACTTTCACAATTAAATCTTAAGAAATACAAAGATGCCATGCACCACTGAAACATGAGCATGATTAAAAATTTAAGTTAGCGAGAAAGTCTGAAGGTTAAAATCTATATTGTCGGGAGAATTAAGGGCCTTTTGCAAAGCTATTTTCATGTAGTCTCTGCTTTGCCGCCCAATATTTTTTTAATGTGGCAACTGTGCGAATCTATCGCAGAACAAAATGCCTTTTCAGTATGATTCTCCAAAACATCTCTAACATGTACATTAATTTAGCAGGAATCTCTCTGAAAATCAACCAGAAAAGCCGCAAATGCAGTAATGGATGCTTGTGAGGGACAGCAGACCTCCGACACTGCATTTCAATTAGGTCATGATTACAGCCCTGTGCCAGCAATCAAAATACAAAGCTGGAATGATGCAAACTGACATAGAGGAAGAACACACACAGGACAACTGTGTGCCCCCACCCACGCATCAATGCTCACATTCATATTTTGGAAGCGGTCCCTTCCATCCTTATAGCACTCACATTGCCCGTTTTGATTGTTTAGTAGCCTCTGTTAAAATAATACACTTAAATATCATGAAAAGAAAATCGATTGACAAAACCTCCGAAACTGGAGGAGCCAGAAAAGTCCCCAGGCACTCAGCAGAAAAATGTACCATAGACGAAATTAATAAACTGGTAGTGGAAATTGAAAGCCTGCAAGCGCCAATTGAAACAAGCATTTGCAATTCAATAGCTCTTGCATTTGTAAAAGTTAAAGTGATTTGCGTTCTAAATTATGTTTTTTATTTATATGCTTTTTTTTTAAGTTCAGAAAAGTTTTATTAGTAGAAGTAAGGGTGTCAATACAAAGTTCACAACATTAAATACATATCATACAAGAGAAATCACTTAAGAATGTTGCTTCAATAACATTGTATGAAATGGGCTCAAAAGTAAAACAGATCAAAAGATATACATAAATCATGGAAAATAATAGAATACTAAAGAATTTAAGAACGTTTAGGGGATTCAAGGAGGTTTTGAAACTTCTTGTTGGTTGGGTGCAATCGAAAGGATCGACTGGCACTTACATCAAGATACATTGCAACAGGAAACCATAAATCTAGTCGCTTCGTTGCCATGTGTATAGGGTTTTTATTTATATGTTTTGATTTGCAGTGGAGTGAGTATTTAACAAAATTAAATTTGCACCTGACACGCATGTCAAAGAAACTAAAGGCGCTCGCCCGCCATTCATGAAGACTGAGTGCGCCGTTCCGTGCTCCTTATACAAACATTTGATATAAAAAAGCAAACAACATTAAAGCACATCACCCTTGTACATAAAAGTTATGCTAGCGACAGCCTGTGAAGCGGGTGCCGTAATGATCAAATAAGCAGTGCAAGGTACCAGGCATAGGCACCCACAGTGTAACACGGCTAGGAAATAAAACAAGTAGTCCACAAAGGAACATATAAACAGGTACAGCGTAACAAAACTGTAGTTGACTGGTGCTCCTGAGCGAAAAACGGAAGTGATGTATTGGGAGTGCTAACCAATGATGAGCCAGCAAAAAAGAGTGACGCAGGAGTTAACGAATGGCAAGATTACACTCTGTATGGTGATTACAGCAGGTCTTCCAGATAGCTAGTGCACGCTGCCTAGGCTCGACTTAAAAGGTAGTCAGCAAACAGAGCCCTGATCGTGGGAGATATGTGAGCCTTCCTGAACACCGCCTCTCGATAGAGAGCTGAGCCACTACAGAGACAGTGAAAATAGGCAGAAGAAGCAGAGCACCGAACAAAGGAGGACAAGAACAGATGAAAGCAACTGAATACCTATTTATCGATGCAGGTGAACGGAGATTGGGAGGACACAGAAAGGGCATGAATAGCATGAAATTTGCCTGATTTTAAAATGGCCCACGTCTGCTGGAAGATTTGCTGATGCGCAGAGATAGATGCGCAGTTGTGTGTTTCTTTGTTCCGTGATGGGTACTAAAAAAAAAAAAAACAAGGTGGCCTTGAATGGGGTGAAAGTGCACCGTATAGATACAAGTTAGGAGCCGCCATGCTGAAATATGTCTCCTTTTTGGTCCTAAAATTATCAACTTATGGTGGTTCCTTCCCCCGTCTTTTCCTTTGAAGAAGCCTACTCCTTATATGTAAACCAAATACTTTTTTTGTATTAAACAGAAATTAAACGCTCAAAACAACTCTTCGTCCTGAAGATGACCGCACAGTTATTTAGCGGTTGAAACGCCGTCGACGCTTCTGTGGCCATAATTTGAGAAAGGACACATTATTTTTTCATTGTGTTGTTCCTTTTTGTATATATTATTTCTGTATGTTAGCCACTGGTATGGCATGTGAATTATGTGTTTATGTTTTGCCAACATTTTCCTTTTTTGAGCGCTATTGTTCCCTTTCAGAACAATTTTAACTTAATTATGTATTTATAATAAAAAAATAACTGTTTTTGTATAATTGGTAACAAGTGTGTATAGGCTTCTTTTTAAAAAAAAAAACATTTCCTCCCTCACCTACCCCTTTTCTTTATTGGTTAAGCAGTTATCGTTTAACTGTTGATGTTTGATTTTTATTACCTGAACCTTTTGTGAGGTGTAATAATCTATTGTCCCTGGTTCAGGGTGGTTGGACAGGCCCTGTAGTCTACAAATGATATATGAAGCGCGGAACATACGGTTTGCTGAATCAGAGTTTGGAGCTACTGGAAAGATCAAGCACTCGTATGCAGTGCTGTTGGCCAAATAAATAAGTAGTCCCTTTACAGTTACTATAATGGGACAAGTTGAAGGATACAGGAAGAATGGCCCAGGTCCCTGGGAGCAAACAATTGACCAAAAGTTGGGACAAAGGGAAAGCATTAACCACACAGAAGTAAGCAATTTTAAAGGACACTGAAACAAAGAAATGAGATGCAGGGCAATGGCTTTAAACCCAAGGAGATGCACACTACAATATCCATGAGGTTCTACACTTACGTTTGCCCTAAAAATTAGATCTACTCCTAGGAAGGGCCAGGCTTCCCTGGTGCACCATGAAAGTACTGGAATATTTAATGAATGCCCATAAGGGTCTGCAGTGTTTTAGCAAGGCTGATCCCAAAAGTTTAATGACATTTTGATTGGAGAAATTTACTCTCCCATAAATCATCTAGAAGAAATCTGCTAACTTGTTTTGCTTGCTGGAATTTGGGGGAATTCTCACACCCCACCAATTACATGGATCTTTTTCCTTCTATATTGGTTATGGGGTTAGCTCTCACCCCATTTCTGGAACTGCTTGTCCTGCCCCATTGCTTGAACCAGGACCGGCTTTAGTGCGACTGGTGCAGCTGTACTAGGTGTTGACTTTGGTGGGGGATGCTGTGCTTAAATATAACTTTTGGTTCAAAGGCATATGAACTTCCTCGCACTTCAGGTAGTTTTCAGGCAACAATACAAATGTCGAGATAACTCAGGTGATTACTGTTCCTACTAGTGAGAGTTAATTGTAAAGTAGCATGGAGGGTTAATGTGCCTTCCATCACAGGTTGGGCTCACATGTGTTGGTTCGTTTGTCAGTGTCAGAAAAACCACACTTTCTGTGTGCACAATATGCAGTTCTGTATGTGCTGCTGTGCTGTGTATGGCGTCCTTGGTGGGCAGAGCTACTGCACATGGAGCATTGCCTGGGAAGGGAGTGCAGCAAGAAAGTAGCAAATGTATCATACCAGCACATGCCTTGTATGTAAACAAGATTAGTAGAATACGGTGCACAGGTCTTCGGTGCAGGATGTTCACATCCCAATGCATTCTGGGTATTGTAGTTCTGATTCACTTAACCTGAAATAGTACTTCAATAGAATGATGTGTAAAAGAAAGTCCAAAAGCATTGCACCCTTGGTGATGAAGTCATCTGGTAAACTTGCATTTAGGAGGGTTCTGTTTATTTTCTAGCACAGAAGACAGTACAAATAACACATTTTATAGCAAAAGTGCAGTTTTCTTCTTAGAATTCTGGGCCTTGTAGTCTTATTTAACCGTAACTCAGGATAAAACTAGGACCGCAATCCCTGAACGGAAACATCAGGACTGGACTGTCGAGTTGCGTATTGAACTGGGAAACTTGGCAGCTGTGTAACACCCCTGCAAAGGGGTTTGGTTCAAGAGTATTGTAACTACCCAGCTTTTAGAAATGCCTCGGAAAATTATCTATATGCTTGGGGGAGTGGAGAGCTGCACATAGCATCTGGAATTCAATACATAACTTGGCAAAAAATACAGACATGAAACATATGCATAGAGAGATAAACAAATCTGCAGATGGATTTGCAGTTGAATTTTGAGAACAGAGAGCTGCATACTGACCATCCTGAATTTGCACCCATGCCACTTGGTCACCCTAGTCAATACGGACCAACAGCTCACTGTATGCTGTGACATCATGTCACAGCATACAGTGAGCTGTTGGTCCGTATTGACTAGGGTGACCAAGTGGCATGGGTGCAAATTCAGGATGGTCATTCAGGGCGGTCAGTGTAAAAATTCAGGACAAAGGGTAAAAATTCAGGACACAAATTTGGGACAAAACAGACGTATACAGACATATCAGAGGAGGTCGCACAATAGTATATAAGTAAATAGACAAACAAAATAAGTACAAGTCAAAATAAGTTTATATAATGTTGAGACAATCGTGCACTTCACAGATTTTAGGTCTCGCCTACACAGCGTGCATGCGCTGCATAGGAAAAAGACCTTAAGTCATCGGTTCCCTTTTCCGCCCAAAAATGTGCACGCGTTCCATTGCCTTCAATGGCAAACCGTGCACGTTTGGCGATTCCCTAGCAGCTGGAGCCATGTGTTATCAATTAACTCGCCTTCCTGCTCTCTCCTGCAAGAGAATTGCGCAGGCCCCCTCCTCTCTCCCCCTGCTGCCATGCGAGGCATGCGCGCTTGTGCTTGATCTATTGTGTTTCATGCTCTCCCATCTGGAGAAAAGGCGGTCACGTGAGTCATTGTGGTGTTAATGGAAGTGAGGGGCTGACATCATAGGCCCTGCAGAGGCAGAGCCATGGTTTCCCACACGGCCCTGATAATACCTCTCGGTCTTAACTTGCAACAACATCCGTGCTATTTCTGTCTTTGACCTTTCTTACCCCAGCAGACTTTCAATAAGGCGGGTCCACGTCTGCCAGGAACCAGGCGCGCTGTAGCTTTCTCGAGTTCACTTCCGTAGTAAGATACTCTTTCACAACGTTAAAATTACATCATGTAGTGCAAAGTCCGGTCGTATTTCATATCAAATAATACAAGAGGGGGCATAAGTCACGAGGTTCTGCTTTTCAGTCTTGAGAAAGAAGTAAAACACCACATTTTCACTGATTATTTTTTCATTTTTTGAATATGTCCAGAAAATACATAAATTATGAAGAAATACATATTACAATCATCGCCACCAGACTTGCCAGCCTCTAAAAAAGTTCACCTTGAGTGGGGAGGGGACCAGGAGCGGCAGGGCCGGGGGAGTGGGCGGGACCTTGAGCCTGTTACCACCCCAACCACAAAAGTGCTTCCGAGGGTTTGTTCAGGTCACTGCCCGTAAGTCACTCTAACCCCTGCAGCTGTCATCCTGGGAGGTTGCAAACCGCCGCGGGACAGCCGCTCTGCTCAGCCTCCATCCAATGTGTGTTGGAAACCCTCTCTGCAGGGGTTTCTAACTCACATTGCCTGCCACTGTGTGATGTCGGCTCTTCAACATATCAGCTCTTCAATGGGTGACACACTTTGATGGCACCGTGTGAGTTGGCAGGTCGGATCTCAACTGAAACAGCAGGTACCAAGTAATTTTGTATTTTTTTTTAACATCAGGAGGTGGGAGATAAGGTGTAGGAATAGTGGTAATAGAATGCAGACTGTGCGTTATGACACAAGGGCATAAAATACTGCCACAAATACCCCACCTTACCCTAGCCAAGCGATGGTCCCTTTTTTAGCTTTTGGTGAAGGGGACACTAAATCCAAATGCAAATTGGACATCCCAAACGCGGCAAACATCCAGCCAGCTGAATTACCGTGCATCATAGCCTATGGCACTTTTGATATGGCCGATAGATGGGATATCCTCCACGTTCTGACGAATTATCCTGTCTACCAAATTCTAAATAGGGCTCTTGGTTCATCAGGTAAAGAAGAGGCCAGAGTTCAGGGGTGGATACGGGGGGATGGTGGGGGGTTGTGAGAGAAACAAGAGCACTGTATTTGTCATTGGCTATTTTTGTCAGGATACCTGGGTGACAGGGGAATACACAAGCTGGCGCTGAAGTCAGAGCAGGACATGTAGGCTGAAATAGTGCTAATCCTGTAGACACAGTAGCAAGACTTCTCTGGGGTGACGTTATCACTGACGCTTTGCTTCTCTTTGAAGTTCATTGGGGGTGTTGCACCTCCTAGATGGTAAACCCAACGGTAAACGTGACGTTTCTTTGCACAGACAGTGGTTGTTGTCTCTTTCCATTTTTCACCAGGGCTTCTTCTCCTCTCCTGTATTCTGTGTCAGGTGAAAGGTTAGAGATCTTAAAACAGGCCTGTGATGGTATTGTGGTGGACAGCTAGCGTAATTGTGCTTTAGCCTTCTGAGCAGGGCTTTAACACAGGGCCCTGCCGGCCCGTGTTGTGCGGAAGTCGGGCCCACTTTTATGTCATTATGGGGTTTCCTATGCCGCCTGGCGCCTGGCACCTGGTGTATAAAATAGCTTCTTGCAGACTGTGCATGAGCTGCACTCTGAACTCCAAAAATGACTCACAGGCCAAACAGGCCAAACTCATCATGAGGAAGCGTGAGGGAGTAGAGCATAGTTCACTTGAAGTGAGTCGGACGTTGATAACATTCTGATTTCCAGAGTGTTGAGAAAAAGCCCATATTGACTGAGAGGAGCATCACCTCAGGCTTTGTTCCCAAACCCTCTCCCTATTTGTGACCTACCACTGTCTACAGACTCCCTCTATGTTTGCAGTGGCGTAACAACACCACAGTCACACCCGCAAGGTAAGCAGATGGGACTCTCGGCCGTACTGTCTTCCATTTGTTTTAGTGGCAATAACATCCATTTGATGGTCTGTCACAAGCTGTAGAAGGCATACAAAATTCATTCAAATCAGCCAGAGCAGGTGTAATGATGACTCGTACAAGAGCAAGAATGTGACAACCAACACCTTTGGTATCTCCTCCCAACTGTCAACACGCGCTCCCTTGCATCCAACATTCCAGAACCAGTGGCATCAAGTTACCATGGTACAGGTAACCCAGACACCACATCTCCTCTTCTTAATCATAACAATCTTAAGACATAACAATAAATGAATAAGGAATAAAGGCAAAAATAAGTGACTCATGTAGGAAGGTAATGCAATTGCAAAATCAACAGTCCCATATTCTTTCAGAATACAAAAGAAATTGAAGAACCCAATACATTGGACATGAATTAGGTCCTTAAGCTAGTGCACACAGATGCAAGATGGTATATATATGACTATCCAAATACAAGTATCACTATACAACCCTAGACATATGGAACTGCATTTATTCCATTATAAAATAGCAGAACATTTTAGGTAACATTACTGATCTCCCAGTACGTGTAGTTATTCTTCCATCTCTTGACCCACTCGCATCAGCAATATGAGTATTCTTAATCTCTTCAGTCTTCCCCCCTGTAGATGTAGGTGCTAACTCCCCAGTACAAGTTAAGAATGTCTCACACCTTGGAATGGCATGTGCATCTTTGGGTAGTCTGCCAATGAAGAACCTTAATACATCTGTACATTCTGCAAAAATGCCTAACATTTTTGTCGCTCAACAAGGCAGACTTAGCAAAATCTTTTTCAATTTGCAGTGTCTCTGAAAATGTGCTACTTCTTTATTTGTTCTATTGTCCAATTTCACTCTTACCCAGTCACATGGAGCCAACTACACACCTTTCACTTATATTATGTTTTGTACAATTTTTGCATATTTAGTAAGTTGCTTTTCACCACAGAAGGAGACCATTTACTGCAAGATTTCATTCTCTTCCAAGCCATGTTGTCTTTTGTAAATGGCTCTCTTCCGCTCAGAATTCTAAATAGACTTTAGCCCATTGAAGTGGTCGTAATCTTGTATGCTCAAATTGTACTTCTCAACTCCTTCTCCCAATCCCTGCCAGCATTGGTGACCACCTGTATACTGCTCAATATCACCCTGCTGAAGCGTTCCACAATGCCATTCCCAGCAGGATAATAAACAGGACTTTTCTTCCTATTGATTGCATTCCTTGTAAAGAATTTTTCATACTTTGGAACTGTGGTCCAATATCGCTTATGATGCATTTAGGAAAAATATCTTCTCCCGGAAGGAAATTATGGCACCGGTATTGATCACATCAGTTACCTCAATTTATGACCTTTTAGAATAGTTATTTTGTCATTTTTATAGTGCTTGAGATTCCCAAAACGCTATTACATTAGAAACAAGCATTGCCATAGCCAATAGGTCTTGCCTTTGGGACCTTATAAGTGTTTAGCCATGCAACACTTGATGTTGTTGCATCAAGGATATTGTGCTGGACAACTAAACACTTATAAGGTCCCAAAGGCGAGATCTATTGGCTATGCCAATGCTTGTTCAGTATGTGCGCAGCTTTGCAAAGTGACATCAGGCCCTATCTGCAAACAAGATTTGTGCAGGAGAAGGCACACCACATGCTGTCGCTATAATAGGGCCCCTTGTCATTCTAACTGTGTTAATCGCCTCCAGTCTCAGAATGACAATTGACCAGTCCACAGTCTTTGCAAGGTCAAGCCCTGTCTACAGATGTTATGTTATGTTAAGATAGCTTGTAAAGCGCACAGCTGCCCCAGCAATGGGGCATCCCAATTAAAAGATAAGTGCAAGAGGCCGCGAGTGGAAACTTTTCAACTCTGGGCCCTCTCGCAGGGAAAACAGCATACCTTCCTGAAATTCCCCAATTTGCCCAATTTGATTTTAGTATGTCGTCTGTAAGGCATCCGTAATTTGGGGACCCAAAGTTATGGATGCCTTACAGACATCATACTAAAATAACCGACAGTCTATGAAATTTATGGACGGGTGGTCACCCTAATATTGACCTGTCGATGTAACCTCCTATTCTCTTTCTAGAAAAGCACTTGGTTTGCGTTTTCTTCATTTCCAAATGTGGCAATTTCATTTGTTTACCTTGAGCATGATGCAAAAGAATAGAACACAACATGCACCGAATTGAGTTGATTATTCGCTTACTCATATGGGCATGCATTACTGGTACTTAAATAACATGCTGCAAATTAGAGGTGCGCGAGTCACTGAAAGTTCGAGCCTGAAGCCTGGCTCTGGCTCAGCTTGAGGTCATGTTGTAACCTCGAGCCCATGGCGCACTGAACTTTTATCTGGCTTCTGCCTGCCGCTTCGCTCTACCCAAAATGTTCCTTAATGGCCAAGGCAGCCGTCTTTGGAGCTGGGTAACCAGGTTGAAGTCTCGGCATTGGCTCAATATACTGCAATTCTGGGGAAAAACACGTATTCTTCTCATGCTTGAAAAATGAATGTGACCTTGTGTAATGTAACTGGTGTTTATGTAAAGCGCTCCTATAGCTTCCGTACTAACTTGCTGCTATATACAACAAGCTGTAGAAAAATGCACAGAGAGATCACAAAGCATGACATAACAAGCATTTGCAATGCATAAGGTCTCGCATTAGGAAAGTTTGAGCTATTGGTATTGTAAATGACACATTTTTTATATATGTGTTGGTTTTGAAAATAGCAAAAATAATAGCTTTGTCATTTACAATGCCAATAGTTATAACTTGTGACACCTATAGCATTTGTAATGCAATATGTGTTGTATTCATGTGACTTAGATGTATTGATATTACAAATAACAATGGCTTTGAATTTTTTAAATAATTAATACTTAAATAAAAGTTATTGTAATTTATAATGGCAATAGCTTAAACTTTTGTAAATAACTTTTGTGAAGAATATGTTCAGTGTATTTTATTGTGACGAAAATCCAAGAACAGAAGTGAAATACTAACCTCTTTTTGTGACATTTGTAATAAAGCTTGAAACATTGAGAGATCATATTTGACCCAGTTGTTGGTAAATGGTTGCACAGATTGATGCTGTGGTGGGGCTGAGAGATGTTGTGGTGGCGACTAGTGATGCTGTGGCATTCAATGATCCTGTGGTAGCGCATAGTGATGTTGTTGTGCCCCTTAGTGATGCTGTGGTGATGCGATAGATAGAGTGAGTGGGATAGATAGATAGAGTGAGGGCGATAGATAGATAGAGGGAGGGCGATAGATAGAGGGCGATAGAGAGATTGAGTGAGGGCGATAGATAGCTAGACAGATAGATAGAGTGATGGCGATCAGTATCTAAATAAATAGATAGAATGAGGGCGATAGATCGATAGAAAGATAGATAGAGTGAGGGCGATAGATAGATAGAGTGAGGGCGATAGATAGATAGCGTGAGGGCGATAGATAGATAGAGTGAGGGCGATAGATAGATAGAGTGAGGGCGATAGATAGATAGATAGAGTGAGGGCGATAGATAGATAGATAGAGTGAGGGCGATAGATAGAGTGAGGGCGATAGATAGAGTGAGGGCGATAGATAGAGTGAGGGCGATAGATAGAGTGAGGGCGATAGATAGAGTGAGGGCGATAGATAGAGTGAGGGCGATAAGATAGAGTGAGGGCGATAAGATAGAGTGAAGGCGATAGATAGATAGAGTGAGGGCGATTAGATAGAGTGAGGCCGATAGATAGAGTGAGGGCGATTAGATAGATAGACTGAGGCCGATAGATAGAGTGAGGGCGATAGACAGAGTGAGGGCGATAGATCGATAGACAGATAGAGTGAGGGCGATAGACAGATAGAGTGAGGGCGATAGACAGATAGACAGATAGAGTGATGGCGATAGATAGATAGTTGTGTGTGTGGTTGTGGTTGTGGTTAAGTGTGCGTGGTTGTGTGTGTGTGGTTGTGTGTGTGTGGTTGTGTGTGTTATGCTTTGTTTTTCTATGTTTTGTTATGCTATGTTTTGTTGTGTTTGGTATGCTATGTTTTGCTAGGCTATGATATGTTTTGTTTTGTTATGCTATGCTATGTTTTGTTATGTTATGCTATGTTTTGTTATGCTATGCAATGTTTTGTTTTGCTATTCTATGCTTTGTTTTGTTATGCTATGCTTTGTTATGCTTTGTTATGCTATGCTATGTTTTGCTATGCTATGCTTTGTTTTGCTATGCTATGTTTTGTTGTGTTTGATATGCTATGTTTTGCTATGCTATTATATGTTTTGTTATGCCATGTTTTGTTATGCCATGTTTTGTTAGGCTATGTTTTGTTTTGCTATCCTATGCTTTGTTTTGTTATGCTATGCTCTGTTTAGTTTTGCTATCCTATGCTATGTTGTGTTTTGTTATGCTATGTTGTGTTTTGTTATGCTATGCTATGTTGTGTTATGCTATGCTATGCTATGTTTTGTTATGCTATGTTTTGTTATGCTATGTTTTGTTATGCTATGCTATGTTTTGTTATGCTATGCTATGTTATGCTTTGTTATGCTATGCTATGTTTTGCTATGCTATGCTTTGTTTTGCTATGCTATGTTTTGTTGTGTTTGATATGCTATGTTTTGCTATGCTATTATATGTTTTGCTATGCTATGTTTTGTTATGCCATGTTTTGTTATGCCATGTTTTGTTAGGCTATGTTTTGTTTTGCTATCCTATGCTTTGTTTTGTTATCCTATGCTATGTTGTGTTTTGTTATGCTATGCTATGTTGTGTTTTGTTATGTTATGCTATGTTGTGTTTTGTTATGCTATGCTGTGTTATGCTATGCTATGTTTTGTTGTGTTTTGTTATGCTATTTTTTGTTATGCTATTTTTTTGTTATGCTATGTTTTGTTGTGCTTTATTACGCTATGCTTGGTTATGCTGTGCTTGGTTATGCTGTGCTTGGTTATGCTGTGCTTGGTTGTGCTGTGCTTGGTTGTGCTGTGCTTGGTTGTGCTGTGCTTGGTTGTGCTGTGCTTGGTTGTGCTGTGCTTGGTTGTGCTTGGTTGTGCTGTGCTTGGTTGTGCTGTGCTTGGTTGTGCTGTGCCGTGTTTTGCTGTGCTTTGCTGTATTGTGGTTTGCTGTGCTGTGTTTTGCTGTGCTGTGCTTTGCTGTGCTGTGTTTTGCTGTGCTGTGTTTTGCTGTGCTGTGCTGTGTTTTGCTGTGCTGTGTTTTGCTGTGCTTTGCTGTGCTGTGTTTTGCTGTGCTGTTTTTTGCTGTGCTTTGCTGTGCTGTGCTGTGTTTTGCTGTGCTGTGCTGTGTTTTGCTGTGCTGTGTTTTGCTGTGCTGTGCTGTTTTGCTGTGCTGTGTTTTGCTGTGCTGTTTTTTGCTGTGCTTTGCTGTGCTGTGCTGTGTTTTGCTGTGCTGTGCTGTGTTTTGCTGTGCTGTGCTGTGTTTTGCTGTGCTGTGCTGTTTTGCTGTGCTGTGTTTTGCTGTGCTGTGCTGTGTTTTGCTGTGCTGTGCTGTGTTTTGCTGTGCTGTGTTTTGCTGTGCTGTGTTTTGCTGTGCTGTGTTTTGCTGTGCTGTGTTTTGCTATGCTGTGCTGTGTTTTGCTGTGTTTTGCTATGCTGTGCTGTGTTTTGCTGTGCTGTGTTTTGCTGTGCTGTGTTTTGCTGTGTTTTGCTGTGTTGTGCTGTGCTGTGTTTTGCTGTGCTGTGCTGTTTTGCTGTGCTGTGTTTTGCTGTGCTGTGCTGTGTTTTGCTGTACTGTGTTTTGCTGTGCTGTGCTATGTTTTGCTGTGCTGTGCTTTGCTGTGCTGTGTTTTGCTGTGCTGTGTTTTGCTGTGCTGTGTTTTGCTGTGCTGTGTTTTGCTATGCTGTGCTGTGTTTTGCTATGCTGTGCTGTGTTTTGGTATGCTGTGCTGTGCTTTGCTGTGTTTTGCTGTGTTGTGCTGTGTTTTGCTGCGCTTTGCTGTGCTGTGTTGTGTTGTGCCGTGCTGTGTTGTGTTGTGCTGTGCTGTGTTGTGTTTTGCTGTGCTGTGCTTTGCTGTGCTGTGTTTTGCTGTGTTTTGCTGTGCTGTGCTGTCCTGTGTTGTGCTGTGTTTTGCTGTGTTTTGCTGTGCTGTGCTGTGTTTTGCTGTGCTGTGCTGTGTTTTGATGTGCTGTGTTTTGCTGTGCTGTGTTGTGTTTTGCTGTGCTGTGTTGTGTTTTGCTGTGCTGTGCTGTGTTTTGCTGTGCTGTGCTGTGTTTTGCTGTGCTGGTAAGGGTATGTGAGGGTGTGTGTGAGGGGGTGTGAAGGTGAGGGTGTGAGGGTGAGGAGGTGTGTGAGGGGTGAGGGCATGAGGGTTGTGTTGTGTTTTGCTGTGCTGTGTTGTGCTGTGCTGTGTTTTGCTGTGCTGTGCTGTGTTGTGTTTTGCTGTGCTGTGCTGTGTTTTGCTGTGCTGTGTTGTGTTTTGCTGTGCTGTGCTTTGCTGTGCTGTGTTGTGCTGTGCTGTGCTGTGTTGTGTTTTGCTGTGCTGTGTTTTGCTGTGCTGTGTTGTGTTTTGCTGTGCTGTGTTGTGTTTTGCTGTGCTGTGCTGTGTTGTGTTTTGCTGTGTTGTGTTTTGCTGTGCTGTGTTGTGTTGTGTTTTGCTGTGCTGGTAAGGGTATGTGAGGGTGTGTGAGGGGGTGTGAAGGTGAGGGTGTGAGGGTGAGGAGGTGGGTGAGGAGGTGTGTGAGGGGTGAGGGGGTGAGGGTGAGTGTCTCCAATGAATGTCACTGCTTCACCTTCTTTGAAAATGTTCAGTGCTGCAAATAGAGCATGCCGCCCTAATTATCACAGCATGAGGCCCCAAAGTGATAATTATCACAGCATGCAGAGAGCCGCCCCACGCTGCTGGAGCACTCAACTGCACATTAATTATAGTTGAGTGCCCCAGCAGCCTGGGGCGCCTGTTGACATGCTGTGATAAGTGGGTCTCATGCTGTGATAATTGTTGCGGCGCCTGAGGAAGTGGAGACTCCTGCTGGGATAATTGGTCTTGTGGCGCCTCAGGAAGTAGAGTTTCATGCTGGGATAATTGGTCTGGCGGGCTTGCAGCGCCTGACGTCCAACAAACGTGCACAAGCTGCTCAACCTTGAAGCGCGTTCACAGACCTGGGTCGGCTCGTGCCCAGGTCTGTATCGGGCTCGTTCACAGCTGTTACTCCCTTGACAGGGAGGAAGGTGACTATAGTCTCGCTGGCGGGAGCGCTTCGCGCTCCAACGCCAGCTCGACCTAAAAAGGAGAGACAATTAGATACTCGTTTAGTGGCTGACTTGTACAAAGTGAAACCAAAGAACCTGGATACAATGTTTGATCTATGGCAAATATTTTATTTAATCAAAATAATATTTTCTTAATATTTGCGCTGCTTGCGCATAAAAGCACTTTGAGTTTAGAATACCAGCTAAACAAAACATATATGCCTGCAAATTATTTTCCTTTCTCTTTGTTTCCTCTGAACGTTCCAGCTCCGTATGCGTGCATTTAAAAAATGTCTTTCTAGCATGCCTGTGTTTTTTGGCAAGGGGTGTTCATATTAACCATAAACTGGGATCTTCCTGTAATCCCGAATATTAGGGATCGAAGTTGTGATCATGGGAGGAAAGGTGGTCTGGAAGAACTGTGACGAGAAGGGTTAATGAGAGATCAAGGCATACCCAGGGTCACGGAGAGAGAGAAAGGAACACCTGGACATAACACCAGTGCTTTCAATGGGCCAGTAGTCAGGTACAGAGCACCAGCACTTTTTTATTTTGAGAGGGAAAGTACCAGCACTCATCAAGAGAACTGCAATACTTTTAATTGGAGAGTACCGGCACTTATCAGAAACAAGCAGGTACTCACTTTTATTTTTCCATTTCAAGCACAGCATAACACCATCGTGTCTGAGCCAAACAAATGAACTCATTAGTGCTGAAAGCTACAATGGAAAGCAAAAGCCCAGAACAACTTGCCCACGATTTGTGTGAAGCGAACCATTGACAAATTCCAGATTTGCTTTATCACGCAAGCGCATGTATGCTTCACCACCATGCATGTGCGTGCCCATACAAGGCCACGGGTGGTATTTCTTCTTTTAATTTGAGTAACATGAAAGCGTTTTTTGGTAAGGGCGGGAGTTGGCAGCTATATGCTGCCTCGACCTCCCTCCCACCCCCTTCCCAAAAAAAAAAAAAAGGACCAGCCGGAAGAGTAGATGGGGAAGCACGGGGGAAGGCAAAAGCAGCACATGAGGGAGGGTTTGAGACAGAGCATGCAGAGAAGCACACAAGAGTTTGCGAGCTGCATAAAAGGGAAAGAGCAACACTTATATCGGAAAATGAGATTAAGAATACATGCGGAAGGTAACTGTAGTTGGCCGGGGCTCCTCTACGAAAAACGGAAGTGAGGTATCGCTGGGTGAACCATTTAGGAAGCAACAAAGAAGAGCAGCACTGCACTAAACCAATGGGAAGGCAGCAGGTGGTAGCTAAGTCCTTTTTGACTACAGCAGGCCTCCCATACAGCCCCTGCACGCTGTTTAGGCTCGACCTAAAAAAGGGCCCATCCCGGGGGACGGGCGCCATGAAGAAGGGCATTAGGTAATTCCTTAGGAAACAAAAGAGACTACAACCCAGAAGGTCCCACAAAAGAAACTTGTACTATACCTCCAGTATCAGCACTCACCCATCAGGACACGTGTAATGTAGGGGTAGGGGTAAGATGGCACCCAGCAGGTGCCATCTCACACCATGGCTGTCCAGATATCGAAAGCTCTAATCAGATTGCAGCTCTAGGTTACTTGAATGAAGCATTCAAATTAAGACTATTTGTTGTGAAGGGAGCAACAAAGCAACAGCCCAACTGAACATATTAAAGGGTCAAATTTCCATTTTACATCATTTCTATCTGGGAGAACCCAGAGAATCCAGATGGGAGATAGTGTATCAGGAGTGGGAAGTCTGACTTGTGGCGTCCCCCAGGGCTCAGCACTATCCCCACTCCTGTTTAACATATATCTACAGCCCCTGATCAACACACTAGCGGGGATGGGCTGCCGGGTGTTTAATTATGCTGACGATACACAGCTGCTGCTGGGCATAGATGACACAGCACAAGCCCAGGCACACGCGCAGGATATACTTAGATACACGGTCCACTGGATGTCCACCAACCAGCTCAAAATTAACCCGGAAAAGACAGAGGTGCTGATAATACCATCTAAGTGCTCCTCCTGGAGCGATATGTACTGGCCCCAGGAGCTGGGCCCAACCCCACAGCCAGCAGCCACGGTCAAAAGCCTGGGTATTAAATTGGACAGTGGCCTCTCAATGACCAACCAGGTTTCCACCGTGGTTGGCACTTGTACAGGTCTTCTAAGACAGTTGCGCAAACTAGTCCCTCTTCTCTCCCAGTCGATGCTACGCACAGTGGTCTCGGCCACCATAGTGTCAAGGCTCGACTATGGCAATGCGCTCTACCTAGGCCTGCCAAAAATGCTAACAAACAGACTTCAGGTAGTCCTAAACGACGCCGCTAGACTTATCTTCAACCTTCCGCGGAGAACGCATGCCTCTCCACTATTAAAAAGTCTACACTGTCTACCAACTGGACAGAGGTCTGTTTTTAAAGGCCTCTGCATAGCCCACAAAGCCATCTACGGGAAGGCCCCGACCTACATCAAGGAACGGATCGAGATATATAGACCGGAAAGAAATCTCAGGTCCTCTGATGCCAAACTCCTTGTATGTCCTCGTTTTAAGCTGGCCACAATGGGAGGGAGATCTTTTTCGGTTTTATTACCGAACCTTTGGAACGCCCTGCCTGAAACACTCCGAAAGGAGGGGAATCTACTCCGCTTCAGGAAAGCCTTGAAGACCAACTTGTTCAGAACAGCACTCACTCATTTCTGTTCCTTTCTCTTTCTGTGTTGAAAGGAGCAGAAATTTTTCTGTCGGGACCAGAAGCATCCCGCCACTCGACACAGCAAGGAAGGTTAAGATTTCGTGCAGCGGATGCTGCAAAAAAACACTGAAAGTGTTTAAGAACAATCATACAGACATCTTGAAGACACGGGATCGAGGTCCCGTGTAGCGGTGGATGCGAAGTAGGCAGACAGAGGCATTGAATAGGACACACACAGAGTGCAGCGCACGCTGCTAGCAACGGGGGCAGCCGTTGATTACACGGAGTCACGGCTGCTGTTTCAAACTGGACCCGTTTTTTTGAGCGGCCACTTCTCTGTATGACGTGTGGAATGTTTTGGGTACACACAGACTTTGACCATTTCCTGGATGACTGAAGAAAGTTGTTGGTCCTGAGGAGAACCCTATAACAGTTTGGGTTCGAAACGCGTCGACCGACCTGGTCCCTGGTCACTTAGAATCTAGCATTGTAAATAGGAAAATAATCAGTTTCAGAGTAGGGTGAAATAATACACAAAAAATTGTATTTGGTTATTCAATTTTGCTTTGTGGGTATTTGTGACAGTGGGACCATTGTGTGTAGGATGGTTGTTTGGTTGAATGTGAAATTAATGTGGATTGGCCAAGTGTGTGGTATAAATGATGGGAGTTGAAATTGTAAATGTTTGAAGTACTGTATATATATTGTTGTATTGTTTTATGTATGTTCTTTTGTACTGTGATGCACAACAAATCATTTGTTTTTTAAAAAAAATAAATGAAGACCGAAAAGTATACGTACAATTGAGGTGCAATTTCTAAAGCAGATTTTCATGTTTTGTTTCATGAAAGTGACCAGTAATAGAGATAGGAGTCAGTCTCAGCATTGGCACTTGTTTTGTTTTATTGTACGAGGGCTCAGCCTTGCTAAGTGAGAGCCAAGAGCCATCGCTGTTGCCAAAAATAACACAAGGCATCAGGGAAACACCTGAATTGCTCGTAAAAAAATAATGCCATCCACTGGCTGAGACACTAGAGTTTGCAGATCCATCATTAAATAGGATACACTGTACGCCACACAATTTAGGAGTGCTTCCTCACCTAGTGACTCAATAGGGCTGTAGGGCTAAAATTGAGATACTATGGTCTAGCGGAAGGGCTAGTTGCTTTGGAAGTGAGGTTTAGGCAGGCCATGAAGTCTCAGGTAAGCCTTCGAGCTATATAATACAATTATATCTCTGCAATTCTCAGACTACAAAATGCCTGAGGCTCGAATCGCCATTCCTCGAGATATCATTTGAAAGGCTCCGTGGGTGATCCCCACGAAAATGACTGACAAAGTGGTATCCTGAGGGGCGATATTATTCCTTTTGCCAACACCAAGAGAGTAGCAGCTATCTCGTGGGGAGGATACTTTTTTAGACAATAGTGGAGCTGGTGAACAAAATACTAATAAATACCTGAAAGTTCCAAATACTTCATCAGACCCACAAACATATAATTATGATACATGGACAGACAGGACTGGCGTCAGGGGAACCAGGATGACTATTAGGCTTCTATCCTGAAATGTCGCAGGGATAAGGTCGAAACTTGCGGATCCAGAATGGGGGGCTTTTAAATATCTTCATCATATTATACTATGCCATGAAACATGGGCGACTGATCCAGTAAAGAGGTCTGGCTTGTCACTTTCAATGTAAACGCAGTTTGTTCTCCAGTGGGTAGAGTCTCAGGTGACTTATTGATATGGCTGAGGTTAGATCTGTTTCTCGCAGTTCAAATGGCTCCCTCACTAAGAAGGGACTTGTTGGGGCTCGAAATAAAAATAAAAGCACCATCAGGGACTCTAAATATTGCCATCACTAATATCTACATAAGACATGTTGCCCCAAAAGTCAAAGTCTAATACAGTGGATCAACTATCACATATGCTGGCTCAATTCCACCATAAAATTGTAGCTGGAGACTGCAATACCTACCAAATGGATGAAAAGACGCTGGTCGACCATTCGATAAATCCATACGAAAGTTTGTATAGCTTGAGGGCGTCCCTAACAGGAAGGAAAAAGCCATCTAGTGTGGCAGCATAGATTGAGGCTTTGACTACAGCATATGGATTGAGACTAGCAAATGGCAACATGAGATCTGATTGTCCACCATGCCCAACCTTTAAAAGGAGTACTACCAGTATCATAGATTATGTACTTTTAGATCATGCTTTGTGGCCATTCTTAATCAACATAGAGGTCGTTCCAAGACCAGACAGAGACCATCAGGCTTTGAGTGCCAAGTTTCTTTCTTTATTATTCTTGAACTCGAATTTGAAACTAGTCACAAATATTGCCCCCATTGAGGCAAAAAATAATAATAGGAATATTAAATAGTCAGCTACTGTGGACAACACAATAATTCAGACACAGATCTATGAGGTATTTGTAGAAAAACCATCACCGCTTAATTCCCTCGCTTGTGATGGAGCTTAATTTTGTTAGCCTCCACTGCCAATTTATGGATCTTTTATGCAACTTCTTTGTGAAGGAAGGCCGTTGGGGACATCGCCAAAAAACTGTGCTTAGTTGGTTCTCCAAAGAGTGCTGTCAAGCAAAAAACCTAATAATGGGTGCTTTAAAAAGGGGTGTTTGGCAGGATATCGGAACACCTGCATATACCCCCTACAAACAGCGCCATGGACGTGCCCCTTCTCCCCCACACACATATATAACACAGGAATAAACACTGACATACATCTACAACCATGCAACTACTCTGTAGACATAAATTATGACACACACACCACAGGATCACATCTAAAATGAAAGACAGTAGCATTTATTTGTAATCTTTGCCTCAAATGTTAAAGCGCTCTGATATCCTTCGGGATCAAGTTCGCGCTATATAAAACTTTATAAATAAATAAAGGGATGATTGGATTGTGAGTAATGAGCGGGTATTTTACAGGTTGGGCCAGTGTGACCAGCGAGTTATGGTGCGGGCAATTGTGTCTTGGGAGCGAAAGCGTCAGGCAAAAGCAACAATTCTCACAGACCCCCGACGTTGGAGTGTTGGAGAGGGGATAGTGACCCCTCTCTTAGTGCACCAAGTCTACTGGTAGCTCCATGGTTATCCTACGGATCTAGCACGCTACACCATCCGGACCACCATAGCGTGTGACATGCAGGCAAATGGGCGTGTAGGTGGGCACTGGCATGGCAACAGGGGAGGGGCAGCAAAAACAGCCTTCAATATATTGTTTTTGCATGGCCAATAAGTTGAGCAAGTATCATCCATATTGTTCTTGGTCTTGTCTGGAAACCATGTTGTACTCTGTTATGGTACATGATGGTATGGTCTGCTGGGGTGAGCTTCCATTTCATTGTGTCCCACATGCTCTAGTTGCATTAAGCTGGTGGACGAGAAAGGATCTAGATGAGATAATGGTGGGTTGATTATTTTATTTCTGTGATTTGTTTCCATTTATTTCTCGTCTCTTTATTTTTCGTCTGTTGCTTGAGCTGGCCTCTACTTGGAAATATTTCAAATAAAGCCCCCCACCCTTATTTGATCATAATTGCTATATGCGCACCAGATATCAACAACTTTGACATACGCGACTGATTAACCTTATGTCCTCCTTAGATATCAAAAGAATCATGGGTTACTGGAGATCGATAAACAAGATATTAATACACACTTTGGGGAATGGTTGTTCTTCATTAGAAGCATCGCAACAATTTAAGTGGCTATGCACAGCACAGCACATGGGAGATAAAGTATATACCTAGAGAAAATCAAACTCCCTAAGATCTGACCTAAATACACACTTTACCCAAAATACCCTTTAGGTTACTTTGATTCTCTCCCTAGCCTCACCTCCTATTCAACTATCTTTAATAAGACCTTTCGGCTTTTATCAATCATACTTAGAATTATTATTTCTTCTTGTATTGTTAATTTTGTTTCATAAGGATTATCCTTTAAATTATTTTCCTTTCTCTCTCCTTTCTTTTATTAGTTACCATGACTATTCACGTGTGAATGAGTTTTATTCCATTACTCAACTGTACCATCCTTCTTTCCCTGTGTTGGAGGCAAAGTTGCACCTCGTTAAGGACTTCAAGCGCAGAACCGGCTTCAAGGCTCGCCGCACCCGCTCCGCGGGTGCCGCTTCGCACAGGAGTGCGTTAGCTTCAATCAACCGGCACCTGGGCATCCTAGGCGGAGGTAAGGGTGTGAGGCTAGGCGTGGGCTGCGAGTGTGCAGGGACTCCAACTCCCAGGAGTCCCTGCGAGACGACGGACTTGACATCCGGTCCGCTCTCCCCGCCGGCCCGCCCCCCCGCCCGCCTGTAGCTGTAAAAGGCACCTCTTTGCATTACCTGTTGGGACATCCTTCTTTCCCTGTGTTGGAGGCAAAGTTGCACCTCGTTAAGGACTTCAAGCGCAGAACCGGCTTCAAGGCTCGCCGCACCCGTGGATCGCACAGGAGTGCGTTAGCTTCAATCAACCGGCACCTGGGCATCCTAGGCGGAGGTAAGGGTGTGAGGCTAGGCGTGGGCTGCGAGTGTGCAGGGACTCCAACTCCCAGGAGTCCCTGCGAGACCACGGACTTGACATCCGGTCCGCTCTCCCCGCCGGCCCGCCCCCCCGCCCGCCTGTAGCTGTAAAAGGCACCTCTTTGCATTACCTGTTGGGACATCCTTCTTTCCCTGTGTTGGAGGCAAAGTTGCACCTCGTTAAGGACTTCAAGCGCAGAACCGGCTTCAAGGCTCGCCGCACCCGCTCCGCGGGTGCCGCTTCGCACAGGAGTGCGTTAGCTTCAATCAACCGGCACCTGGGCATCCTAGGCGGAGGTAAGGGTGTGAGGCTAGGCGTGGGCTGCGAGTGTGCAGGGACTCCAACTCCCAGGAGTCCCTGCGAGACCACGGACTTGACATCCGGTCCGCTCTCCCCGCCGGCCCGCCCCCCCGCCCGCCTGTAGCTGTAAAAGGCACCTCTTTGCATTACCTGTTGGGACATCCTTCTTTCCCTGTGTTGGAGGCAAAGTTGCACCTCGTTAAGGACTTCAAGCGCAGAACCGGCTTCAAGGCTCGCCGCACCCGCTCCGCGGGTGCCGCTTCGCACAGGAGTGCGTTAGCTTCAATCAACCGGCACCTGGGCATCCTAGGCGGAGGTAAGGGTGTGAGGCTAGGCGTGGGCTGCGAGTGTGCAGGGACTCCAACTCCCAGGAGTCCCTGCGAGACCACGGACTTGACATCCGGTCCGCTCTCCCCGCCCCCCCGCCCACTATATCAAAGTACCATACTCCCGCAGCGCGGGACGCAGCTCGGGGCGAAGACCGGGCTAAGAGCGGGCCGTTTGAGGCCGTTCGAGGACAGAGAGGACTGGACTGGCCCACCCCTCTTGGTTCAATATTTTTGGTAGCTGCATCATTATCTGAGGGGAAATAGTTCCATCTTCGTCACAGTGCCCTAGCGCTATGGATACAAGGGTAACCCGTAGTAAGTCCTCTAAATGTGGGTCACTAATCAGTGGCCCCATGGATGACTTTATAACCCGCACTAACATAGCCATAGACGAAGAAATATCTAAGCTCCAAACCCGGGTCTCGCTAGAACTAGATGCCGCTAGAAGAGTGTCCCAAGTAATTGCACTTTCCAAGAAATCCTCTCTAGGCCACATAGCCACCTCTGTCACCCCTGAGCGCCCAGCCCGCCTTCATTGCATAGTCACTCAGGTAGATGTTCACCATTCACCGACCCCAGCTACTCCTGTACCTGTTTTAGGAAGTAGGGATGAGGATTTTCCATCGACACCTCTCAGTGTGCTCATCCCTGCCCCCATTGCATCTCTCCCGATCTTGTCTCATAATATCTCCAGTGGCAAACAACCAAAGAGGAAACGCAACTCTCGTTCAGCGTATTTCCGTAAAAAAGCGAAAATTGCTGTTCCAAAAGATATGTCCACAAATAACATCACAGCACTTAATGCTGGAGCTGAGTCCACCCCTAATACCAAGTCATGCAGTGAGGGACAGGGAAAAAATCCATCTGTTCCCCTCTTTAATACCACAACAGGCGAGGGCCCTAAAGTAGACGGGATAACCAATAACAATAAAGAATTTATAGAGGTGGTTTGGGACACACTTAAAAAACTTTTGTCCCCCTTGGACCTAAGACTATCAAGGATAGAAAATAACCTGTTAGAAATGGAGAAGAGCATCATTGCGTTGGCCACTCTTGGGTTGAAAAGTCTGGAAAACCAGGGCATTCTTGCAGCTGACCCAATGCCACAATCTATCGCACCCGAAACTGACCTAGCTCCCTCTTCAGTCTTATCTATAATAAAACCCGTTCCTAAACCAAGGACAGTCACGGTGGAACAAGCTCGTGTTAAACCAAAAGCTTCTTCACGAGGCTCCACACGTAACTTGCAACACCCCAAACTTGAAACATCAATTAGACCGGTTCCTAGTGAAACTCAGGTCTCTTCAGTTAAAGATAACTTTAGAGGTGGCTATATTGACCTTCCCCCAGAGGCAAACGACTATGTCGTTGTCTTGACGGGTGTTCCAACGTTAGGTAATGGCCAAATTGAAAACCACTGGTCGCTTACAAATAAAATAATGCATTGGTTGAACGTTAACAGACCAATCCCCAATGGCAATAAAAGCAGGGTATTGATGGTTCGCAGAACTCCGTGGGTAGGGCCAACGCTGAAATCCAGTCCGGGGGACTGCATAGTAGTGACCTTCGAAGATCCACACACGGCACACCACATTTGTAATTGGCCCAGTAATGATAACTCCTTAGTCAAACCTAAGCCACTATCCTTTTTCTATCCTCCTCGACCTACCTATAATCAGGGGGACAACTGGACATTGGTCCAGCACCACCAACGGTCGAATAGGTCCTGGGCCCGCAGGGAGACTCTGTCACATTGGAATGGCCTCTCTACCTATAATAGATTTGGCGGCTTAGAGGAGGTGGATTGACTCCCTGTGCAAACAGCCAAACAACCCCGAAGGATACTCTCAACTTCGCAAAGGCATCCTTCCATGGATTGTACTGCCCCTGAATTTGTAATAACCCGAGTAGGACGATCCAACAACGCAAGGGTTGATGGGGTGGCAACGTCATTGGACTTAATAGCAAATCGTAACAGGGAAGATTGGCCAAATCCCCTCTGCGTGACCTCCTCTGCACCGACATCTCTTGAACAGTCGGATCCTGCCTGCCTTGCCCCCTATGTGACCTCCAATTTCCAGCAAATTGAGCCACTTGCGAGGTCTTTAAAACCTGGGGGTGCGACTGTTTCTCTTGTGCCCATGCCTATTGACTCCACCAAGGTCTCTCCACCAGCTGATTTTGTTTTAAAAATTATATCTTGGAATGTGGCTGGTCTCGGTCGTAACTTTGATATCCCTGAATGGAACGACTTCCTGGAACCCTTTCACATCTGCCTCCTTCAGGAAACCTGGTGTTTGGAGCCAAGACACCGAGTGGGATTTTCCACCTTTTTTATCCCCGCAGTCCAGGAACAAGGATCCAAAGGTCGCCCGTCAGGCGGCCTTATTATATGGATTAGTATTGCTCTGGGCTTCAGGGTAAGAGAAAGAAACATCCAATCCTTGGATCTCCAGTGGCTAACAATAACACACAAAGGGGGAAAAAGCATGGAAGTCTTTAACATCTACCTGAGGGGTGCCAAAGGCGGTGTATCCCATCTACCATCCATAGGCCTAAACCGCAATTTGGCTGCCTGCGATGCAGCTTCCCATATAATGCTCGCAGGGGATTTCAACTGCTGCTTTGAGCCCTTGGCCAGTGAAGACATCTTGGACACTTTTGAGGAGGACACCAGGAGAGGTGTTCCTATTTTGAATCTGGACCCGATTCCTAAATGGTCGCAAAATGCAATAGAGATCAACGCCCTGTGCATGGAGCACAATTTGCGACCAACAAATGGACGATCCAAATCTGACCTCATGGGTGCCCATACCTATAACAGACATGGCCATACGTCTAGGATAGATTATATCATGCTTAATTACAATCTCTGGCAGCACCACCTAGATATGGAGGTTATAGTGTCGGGTGATAGCGACCACAACCCCTTGTCGCTATCCATTTCATCTCCTTGGCAGGCTGGGAGGCAAGGCCTATCTGGTCATAAGTGGAAATCCTCCCATGAATTAGTCCCCACAAACTGTAGTAGGCGCCTAAAGTGGGCAAATGTTTTAGCCGACGATACTAGGATGGCCCAAGCAGGGACAATTTTGGAAGAAGTGGAGCCCCGGATGATCACTTTAAGCCAAACCGATAACAAGATCCTACCATTATTCACTGAGACTGTACTGGCGCTGAGTGACTTATTTATTGTTCCCCAAACCACTCGAAGGGGTCCCTTGAAATCATTGCCTAAACAGTCAGACAAGTGGTATACTCCAAAATGTCGTGAGGCTAAGAAGGAACTTGTTGTGACATTAAAGTCCAAAGATACAGTCGCTATCAGGGCTGCTAGAAAATTTTACAAAAAAATCATAGCTGAAGCTAAACAGATTTATGATTTTAACTTTTGGGTAGACTTAGTAGAGGCCAGCACTAGGAAGGATGCCAAGAGGTTTTGGGACCTATTAAGATCTAGAGAAAAACCCATTGACCAGCAGCTAACTTGTAATATTACAGGGGGTGCATGGTTCGACCATTTTTCGCAACTGTACTCTGCTCCCTCAAGCACAGCCCAGGTAGATTGCCCACCCACGGGTTTTACAACTAACCTCCCGTGCCATGATGGCCTATTTACCAACTTAGAAGTATCAAGAGCAATCCAATGTATTGTTTCGAACAAAGCAGCGGGTCCTGATGGAATCCCAGGAGACCTAATTAAGAATTACCCATCTCCTTGGAGCAGATTAATTGCCTCGCTCTTGAATGAAGTGATGTTGGGCGGAGTCTTTCCTGACTCATGGAGGGGCGCGGAGGTCGTACCTATTTTTAAAAAGGGCTCTAGGGACGACCCAGCGAACTATCGTCCAATAAGTTTATTGGACTCCTCTCAAAAGGTAGCAGGAAAGGTGGTATTGGGTAGGATCATCGAGTGGGCAGATGATAATCATATTCTGTCAGATCTCCAAGCGGGCTTCAGAACAGGAACAGGCACAATCGAGCAGACGTTCCGCTTTCTAATGATCTATTGGAAGGTGGTGGTGCTGGGAGGGGGCAGTCTGTATTTAGTCTTCATTGACTTGCGGACTGCCTTCGACCTGGTACCACGTGCACTTCTATGGAACGTCCTCGATGGGTTAGGCCTCCCCCCTATTTGTTGTCATTGCTTGTAAAACTTCACGATAGGAATTTTGCCCAAATTAGATGGGGTGCACAGGGGGAGAAAACATCTTGTATCCCCGTGGACAGAGGCGTCCGCCAGGGTTGTGTGCTTGCCCCCACTCTGTTCTCTCTTTATATTAACGGAGTGGTGGAGCATCTTTTACAAAAACCATCAGATGCACCAACCCTGGGTGGAAGGAAGATCCCAACGCTCCTGTTCGCGGATGATACTCTCCTAATTTCAAAATCACCGATGGGCATCCAATCGTTGCTTTCTAGCTTCCAAACCTTCTGCAATGAAAGGGGCTTGGCCATAAATATAGGCAAAACTAAGTTTTTAGTCCTTAACCCGCCAAAAAAATCTGTTTATCCCCCGGTTCTAGATTCTGTCCCACTTGATCGCGTAAAAGAATTTGATTACCTGGGTATACGCATCAGTGATACTATGAGCTGGAAGGCACACCATCAAAAGGTCTTCCTTACCCATAAAAGGGTGGCAGGTGCGCTGCTCAAGGAGCAGCGAGCATCATCATCAAAACCTATTGGGGCTCCTCTAGATATCTATAGGGCAAGGGTTGTAAGTGCGGCACTTTACGGTGCAGAGCTGTGGGGGACCCAAAGAGTTGACACCTTGGCCCACCTCGAGAACAACTTCCATAAAGACCTAATGGGTTTGCCCCACAGCACGCCAACAATCCCATTGCTGATAGATGCAGGTACCCGGGCAATCTGCGACCAAGCGAAACTACGCCCACTCCTGTTATGGTCCAGAATCTGGAATGTGCAGGAATTATGTAGCTACGCTGATGCCTTGACCGACATTCTGTCATTACCGGGTTCACATAAGATTATCTGGCTTAGGGAGGTTAAAAAGCTGCTCTACAAATTAGGCCTAGGAGAGGCTTGGTCCAACAGAACTGCACCCACGAAAGAACAGCTTAAGAAGGTCTATTGGGCCTGGGTAGATAGTGAGAGGGCTCGAAGCACAAACCACTGTAAATCTGTAGCTCTGTTTCTGTTAGCCAAGGAGTTACCGTTAAGGGAACCTTATTTAGACATCATTCAGAACTCAAGGGACAGAGCACTGTACATCAAGTTCAGGTTGGGGGTGCTTCCATTATGTGAGTTCACGTCTACTTGGAAACCGCCCGCTCAAACCGTACCCTTTTGCCCCTTTTGTGATCCAAGGGTAGAGTCTGTCTCTCATATGTTGTTCGAATGTAGTGTCTATGTAGCCCCGAGACGTAGGTGGTTGAAGCCCCTTTGTAGAAGCTTGGGAACTCGCTCTCACCTGGAAGCCCTGCGTATCTTACGTACAGATGCTAGACCCTTCTTTTCCACCTGTATGGCAAAATTTTTGGGTTGGGCTTGACGTTTAAGAACTGCAAGAAAACTGTTAATCTAGTAAACGAGCCCACCCACTGAGTATGCTGTTCTGGATATGAAATGTTTTTATGCTGATGATTGTAGTTAAAAATGTTTTTTAAAGATGTGTAAATGCTTTTATGATATGTTTTTATCGAATAAAGCTACTACTACTAAAACTGTACCAATAAGTAATTATTGCAGTTTATTCCTTGGTATCTTATTATATTGGATTCTTCAACATCTCTGGTACTATGGATTGGCTAAGTTACTTTATCATGTTTCTCTTGATAATTCATGCTGTTGTTTGCTTAGTGCTTTTATGTTAAAATGAATAACATCTTTGCAATGCTAAAACAGGCATTTTTGTACCTTGCGCGCACTTGGACACACACCATACTCAAAATATGGGCATTGACAGGCATAAGTATACAGATTCTAAAGTCCAACAGAAACAAGCCCCATAGCAAATGTAATGGTTTATGTTAAGCAAGACAGGCTCAGGTTCATGTATAGCAAGGTTCACCAAGTGAAGTGCAGCCGGGTACCTCTGAGTAATATCTTAGTAGAACAATTCTGGATGTCTCATGAGATTGCTGTAGGATGTCCCTTGTGGTGGTTGTGCATCAGGAGGAGAGCTGGAGAATAGCTTATGCACAGTTTTAGGGCATAGGTGTGCGTTGTGGGGGCATAGGTGCGTTGTGGGGGCATAGGTGTGTTGTGGGGACAGAATGATGCACAGAAGAGTGCATATTGTGTTGTACATTGAGGGGAATGTGTTGGTGTGCACCATGCTTGCTGTGCCACTGGATTCAAGCTAGCCTGGGTGAAGAGGAGGTGATACCTTGTGATCAATCCTTGGATGCTTGTTTATTTTATTTTAACATATTTATGCATTTGCCTTATTTTCCCCATAATCCACCTGCTGCATATTCTGCAGAATATTTTTGGGAAACTGAAACAGATTAAAAGTTACTAAAAATGCAGCAACACAAGTGGCCACTCGGTGGAAGGCTGTTCATAACGGTTCACTAGTCTCTTTTGTGTTGCTTATTGCTATGTTTGTGTGCTATGGAACTGTTGAGATGAGACACTGACAATTGCACAGTGTTAACATGTTTAACAAGCATTTACAATGCAATAGGTCTCGCATTTGCGAGAGTTTATGCTATTGGCATTGTAAATGACAATGCCTTTTATTTATTTGTTTAAAAAAACCAACACATTAATAAAATGCATTGTAATCTACAATGCCAATAACTCAGACTCTAGTAAATGCGAGACCTGTAGCATTGCAAATGCTTGTTTAATTTGCTGGTAACTTTGGCAAGGTTTAATAAAGCACCAGAAACCCTGGCAGACAATTTGGTTTTGCACTGTAGCCACTATTAAAACCATGCACAACCTTGTCTTAAACTTTAGTTTTTTCAGGAAATGTCATTGATTTCTAAGGATGTATGTTGGATCTTATGGTACTGCTTTGATAACTGTCAGGTGTCCTGAAATTCATTGCCCCTAAATTTCGAAGACGGTGACAGTACCTCAAAGCATGGTAGGCCAAGAAGGACAAGGGCAGCTAAACATGCTCCAGCACCCTATTCAGAAGCAGAGAGGGTGCTACTGCAGCTATCACAGGGACCCTTCACCTCATTTTGTTTTCAATGTGGTATAGAGGACAACTGTCCCGGTGCACAGTTCACAATTGCAAACATTGCTGCAGGACAGCAAGTACCCAAGGCAAATGTGGGGGAAAATAAATGTACCTCACCGCCTTTGAGCACAGCGGAGGACTAACCCATAACACCACTGCCCTTGGAAAGGACCATGTCTACCCTACCCCCTCCTCCTTTTAGGAGCAGATTGTCAGTTATGGAAGTTGCTTGAAGAGATGGGTTTTCAACTCCGGAGAAGGTTGGACCCTGGTGTTCTGGGCTTGGATTCGAGTCCTGAGTCTGCATATCATAACTATGCAGGCAGTGCTCAATCATCTACATCTGCTACTCCGGGAACTCAGCATGAGCATTAACACGAATGCCATAAATAATTACACGAGCTGTGAAGTGCCAATACCCAGTATATTTTCTGTATAACATACCAGCCTTCCTTTATTCTTTACAACCCACATGTCTACTTCTCCCTCAAATTCTAGCAAATTCTGCCTTCACTTTCCTCCCACTCTGCTCATTCTTAATATCCTTTCCCAAACTTTTGTCCACGATTTCTGTTCTTCTGCCCCCTGTTCTTCATTTGAACTTGCACAAAGCTCACTGATGGCTTCTATGAAGATTACACCGTTTCAAGCACTATAGGACATCCATAATGGTTTGGAGTTTACTGCGCTTTGAATCCTCTCATTCCAATCAATCTGCCTCATTTCCCGGCCTTCTCTATTTCAATCATGCCCCTCCATTTTCTCCACATGAAGCTTGTCGGGTCCAGGCCTTCATTTCATTTCATTTGCAGAAGATACATTACCTATGAAGAGCATAGAGTGTTTCCGAGCAAACAGTAAACCTTCATTTCTGTCCACCTCACGGTCAGTCTGTATAAGAAATAAAAAAAGAGCCTTGGTAATGGGTTATGACCATTGAAATTGAAAGCCTGAAGAATAATTTACTGTAAATTTGAACACAACAGCACAGTAAGCAAGTACTTAGCAATATTTCTAAAGCTCACTATTATCATTAGGGCATCAGAAATAAGTGGCATTATACAAAATGATGGGAGAGGGAACTTGCATAGTATGTTGTGTTGCCCCCCAGATTTCGGGTACCTACATCCTACCCAACCAGACGCAATCTGCGACAAAAGACCCTCGGTTTTAATGGACTTGTAGATTTGGCCTGCTATCAATGGCCCTCAGCTTTAATGAGATTAGGGGCTGTAAGCTGCTTTCAGTATTTGCTGCCCTCAGCTCTACTGACAACGGTAAATGCCCTGGTAACAGGGTTTTGGGTACCCCTGGCTGTGCTGCCACTGAGGTTTGAACTGCTACCAGTGCCTGATGCCCAGGAAGGGACTGTCAAGCAGGGTGGCCTGCACTGCAGGGAATGCAGGAGTGTGCACTATGCCTCAGTAGGGAAAACATAAAACAACGAATATTATATGAAACAAATGTGCATAAATAAGTGCAATACACAATGGTTTTGTGCCCGGAGAGTTTCAAATCTAAGATGAATAAGCCTAGGACAATAGTCAGTATAGTTTGCAAGCATCAGGTTCATAACTACTTGATATCAATGAAACTAAGATGCCCACTTTCTATCAGTGTCAATTATACATTCGCCAACACTACAGACACATTGGCAGAACAACAGGTTCTGCCTGTGGATGGTACACTCAAGGTTTATATGATGAATGACAGGTTTTCCACAAAAAATCATCAATTGCAATTCACTGTGACAAGAACTAAGTTGATGTAAGCTGAAGGCATGAATTCTGACGCTATACTTTGAGATCAGCAGTTCAATATTTTGGATATGCACATTATTAGATAAGGCCTGTTGGACCTGGCCCTTTTGGCAGGTTCACGCCGAAACTTTTTGCTTTTTACTAGCCTGTTTCTGGAACCTGGTGTTGGTGATTTTAGGCCTTTGCGCACTTGTTCACTGTGGTACAGTGTAAAGTGCGTGTGCTCTCTGTGTATGTGTGGTGAGTGACCTGCCCTCCCATAGGAATGAATGGGGAATATGTATGCCCATATTAGTTCCAGGTGTGTGGGGAGTGCAGGGTCGAGTTTGCTATGTGAGAACTCGTGAGACTGAATGCTGCGCAATGGTATATGCGGCATGATTGTGTCTAGTCTAGAAGTGCCACTTTTAGAAGTTGGCATATTTGTGTAATTTGTGCCTGGCGTGTGATTGGCTGGTGAGCCAGGCCCAGGAGTGCCTGGGCCTGCTTGTGGATTGACTGTCTGGTTTGAGGGTGGCAGGGGCTGGGGAGCCCCAGGAGGTTGTCTGAAGCAGCCCGTGGATGAAAGGCTGCATCTGCTGCCAGGGAAGTGGGAGGAGATGGCACCTAGGAGTGAATAGGGCTGTGCCTGCCTGCCACAATGCTGGCTCCACCTTCTGCTGGGCGACTGTCGCCTATGCCCCTCACCCTGAAAGATGTTCCCTATAACCAGTTCTAGCTGGTTCTCACACTGCCTGCACCCTGCTAGACAAAGGAATTTACAGTATAAAAATGGGCTGTGTCCCCTTACAATTTGTTCTTGTTTTCTGACTTGAATCCTGCCAGGGGCGTGCTGCTGCTTGGACCCAGGGGGTTTTCCCTGAGGGGAGCGCTCCTGCCCTTTGTGTGCCCCAGAGTGCTTCGTATGCACTTTATTTTTATAACTTCGGGTGCTACCCCGTGTATGGCGCCCTAGCGAGTGCCTACCTCGCTTCTATTGTTTAATTGATTTTCGAGGGTGCTTACCCCTCTCTGTGCCCGTTAAAACCACCGCCGCGGCCCTCGCGCCGCAAAAACAGGAAGGCAGGCACCAAAGCGCCTGACTCGGGGCGGGACTTCCGGTTTTGCGTGGAAGTCCCGCCCGCTGCGCGTTGGGATTGGCTGGTGCCCCGGGAAGAGAAGAGGAAGCGTGGCCTGATGCGGGGCTCCCGTGTGATGAGGGAGCCCCGGGAAGAAAAGGAAGCTGAGCGCCATGAGGAGGGAGCCCCGGAGGAGCTGAGCAGTAGCGGAGGGGGCGCGGGGCACTTTGCCGGTGCCCACCCCCGCCGCACGTCAAAGCCCGGGAAGAAGCTTGAAAGGAGGAGCAGCCCCCGTCCCAGCAGTCGGTGAGTGTTGCCGGGGGTCTGTTCCCAGAGAGGAGGGCGTCGGGGCACATTGCCGGTGCCCGCCCCTCCCCTCTAACGCGTGGAGCGCTGGTGGTCGCAGAAGGGCCTGGGCAGAGTTCCTGAGCGGCCCCGAGAGACAGCGGGCCGCTCCCCCGGTATCTCCACTCCCCCAGTGAGGCTGCATTCTTGTGTGGCCCCCGAGGCTCAGGGGGCAGTCGTGAGATTTTGAGTCCCCCAGAGAGGGACTCCAACGAGGGGCAGAATTATTTTAGAGCCCCGAGAGGCTCCTGTGGGCAGTTCTGTTTCTGCTCCACGAGGGAGCCTATGGATTGGTGCGGTGCCGGTGCGAGGCACTACATCAGAGCGGCCCCGTGTGTCAGTGGGCCGCTCCAATGTGGGGAGTAACATTCCCTGGGCTAGAAGGCCCGTGATTGTCCGGTTAGGGGCATATTTCTTGGTGGCATATGTTAATGTCAGAGCCTGTATGGCTCCCACGTGTGCCGAGTACCAGAGCCTGTGTGGCTCCAACATGTGGCGCAATTTACTTGAAGGGCTACTGAGAGCCCATGTCGCAAGTTTGTTATTTCACAGCTGCCCAGCAATTAGTGGACAGCTGCACCGTTTAGGTCTTGTGATGTTCCCAGTTGCCCAGCAAGTAGTGGGCACCTGCACCGTTTAGGTTTTGCGCCAGTGGCGCACCCCTGACTGGCACTGCATGGCAGCGCGCCCTGACATTCTGGACACAGGGCTCTTTAGTCCCTTTATTAGATGGGGGCTGGTATGTGATTTTATTTAGGCGCAATGTGATTATTATGTGACGGTAATTGCCTCATGTGAGTTTTGCGCAATGTGATGTGGTGCTAGGAAATGTAATGCATTTAAAATGATTACGCACCTTGATCTTACACCTCTGAATGTTTTTAGGCATCATGTGTTTTTGCACTATTGAGTTAGGTTCTGGCACCTCTGAATGTTTTTATGCATTATGTGTCTCCCTTGATTTTACTCCTCTGAATGTGTTGTTTTATGCATCATGTGTTTTTCCTTCCCTGCACCTCTGAATGTGTTTATGATGCATCATGTGCCTTGTTATTACACCGCTGAATGTATATATATATTATGCATCATGTGATTTCTTTACCTACACGCTGAATGTGTTTTTGATGCATCATGTGTAATGTGTTCTTGCTGATACCCCTAAATGTATATTTTATTCTTAGGTGGTTGTTCTTTCCAGTACAGGTGGTCCTAGTGAGGTCCTGGTCCCCTGCGTGACATTCTCCTAAGGTGGTTAGGGTTGCGTAGGTGGTACTTACCTAGTAGTTACTGGTTGTGATTTATAACTGTTATTTTGTGCGATACTTATTCTAAGTTCTAAAAGTGCTATTTCTAAAAGTGTTAATTCTGACAGTGGCCCATGTGACCCTGTCCTGTAAATAATCCCTTGTGAATATTGCCCGTGCCAGTTGGCACAATGTACATGTGTGATTTCTATCTGATGTGAGTTTGACAATACAGAAGTTATTTTTATATAACCTTGTGGGGAGTTCCTTTTGTGGTGTGCCTAGGATGTTGTTGCTGTTGTGTGCTGGCGCAAATGCTTTACACATTGCCTCCGAGTGTAGCCTTACTGCTCGTGCCAAGCTACCAAGGGGGTGAGCAGGGGTTATCTTGGCGTGTGACTCCATTGCCCTGACTAGAATGGTGGTTTCTGCCTGGCTTTGGCATCAGCCTTAGCCTACCAGAAATAGCCAGTTCTAACAAGGCCCAAACAGAAATGTGTTTTGAAGAAAAGGTTACAACCAATTCATTTTCTTGCCAATTGATCAAAGTTAGATCCTGAAAACCCAATACCATCTTTAGAAACATCAAGTTGTGACAAAAACAGAAACCATCAAAGTAAAACGAGCACCTACAAAGCCAATAGTTCTGGCTTCAGTGATGTATAGGTTGCACCTATTGACTTTGCCAGTGCTGAAGCCTAAATAATGTATTCATCACGATATGGGAAGGTAACAATATTGGCAGGCAGAGGCCGGAGAGAGAAGCAGGTCGGAAGAAGTCGAAGCAAGGAGAGGGGCGGATTGGGTGCAGGCTGGGAGAGGTGCGTGTTGGAAGAGATGCTCACAGCATAGAGTTGGCTGAGCCACTTAGGGCTCGAGCCAGAGGCCTGGCTCTGGCTGAGATCGAGGTCCTCTTGGGCCCTCGAGCCCAAAAGGGGCCTGCCACCTAGGCTTTACCACCATTCCTATAGAATTAAAAACAAAGCATAAACCTTTGGGGGGACTGAATGTGAAATTAGAAAACCTGGGCCCAATTTTGGCTACCCCACTTGACCAAATCGTATGCTACTTGGCAAACATTTTATTACAGAGTATCCTTATTCTTCGCTATCACATATGAACACCTTTCAGTACACACGTTTATGGTGTGCGCTGTTCAAAAATAATCTGATGTATTAAGTTGATATACTTCTGCATTCTAAAGAAATATAACTTTTTTTACTTTTAAAGACCCTAATATAATTTCACATGATGTTTGTTGCATGATCTAGTTTCCAACTGTTTTCACAGTACGATTCGTGCGCGGGCTCTTGGAGCCAAATTAGGCCCTTGGCTCGGCTCTCCCATTTATTTTGTTGGCTCGCTCACCTCTAACACAAGGGAGATTTGGGAAGGGAAGGGTGTGAAGATGAAGGATATGAGCAGGGAGAAGTGCGGATGAGAGAGGTACTCTCTGGTTGAGGTACAGGCAAGGAAAGACGCGAGTAGGGAGAAGTTGCGAGTAGACATGGGCAGAGAGAATTGTGTCTTTAAAAGTCAAGGGCTGGGAGAGGTAGTGTCTGCATCCATGCCGCGAGAGGTGTGGCATGGAAAATTAGGGGCAGGGAAAAGTACAGACAGGAAGAGTTAAATGCCAGAAAAGGAGCAAGTAGTGAAGGGTGTAGATGGAGAGAGGTGAGGGTTGGGATAGTGAGAACCTGGGAGATCTATCAGCAGAGCGATCTACAGACTGGAAGAGGTGCAGAGGTGTTATGGTTAGGAATAGATAGGTATAGGCAGGGTGTATGCTGGGAAAAGCAAGCAGGGTGCAGAAAGAGGTGTGGGCAGGGAGAGGTGCATGCAGAAGAAAGTATAGCTGTTCAACGTATGGGCATGGACAGATGCTAAAAGACTTGCAGAGAAATGAGCAACTTTCCATAATCAAAAAAGAAACACCAATAATTACCAAGAAGATTGCTGTCTAACGTTGAAAAGCGCCAATTATGTACAGTATGACAAGGCGCTCAGGTGTATTTTTCATAAAGACTATTTCCAAACTTGACTTGTTCTGTACCATTTTTTAAAGTCATCGCCAAAAATATTTTTAGTTAAAAGAATTCCTGCTTACTCCATCCTGCACTCATTTCACCCACACATTTTGACTGATTAAATCTATGGGTGAAACTTGGAGTAGAAATGGGTTGAATACTGGGCTAATCATCTACAGTATTCCAGATTTCCCCCAATAAATTCCTAGTTCTCAATCTCCCCATTTCTAAGTTACTGATGTCAGGGGTATAGGAAACTCAGGAGGGTGAGGGTTGGGAGGGACCAGGGAATCCCAGGTCGATTAACAGCCATCTTGTATGGACCACTAAGTATGTGCAGAAGTGTGTAGAGGTGCAATTTCGAGAATTAAGCCGAAATATTATTTTCCAGAACATCCCAGAATTAATATACATAATGTCAAAATTGTTAACAGGGGCCAATTCGGTTTAGGCCTGGGCGGTAAATTCCGTTCTGCTCGCGGAATTTGGGTAATTTCACGTTCCGCGGAGAACCCAAAATTCCCCAAAATTCTGCATTCCGCGAGTTCGCGAAATTTTTTGCTTGTTCGCGTTCTCAAAATGCGTGTTCGGGAGATATTTCCCCCGAGCACGCAAACAGCCATTGCGAACAGGAAAAAAGCATCGCGAAGAAGCAATTCCGCATGTTTGCGTGTTTGCGGAGATTTTTTACCATTTCGCGGAGATTCACGTAACGCAATTACGCAAATTACGCCCACCCCTAATTCTGTTTGATCTTTCCTGGCTCCTGCTAAAAGGGAGAATTCATTTCAAGACGTGACCCACCTCATCAAAATGGTACATATCTCCACAGCAAATCAACTTTTTGAGGATGGGGATATAAAACGAAAAGTAAAGTTTGCGCCATCTTGGACATTCCTAAGTGAAAAAAGATAAAACTGTCTAACCAGCCGTTTTCATGTGGTGTTTAATGATCTCAAAAATAGTGACAGAGTGCACACCAATTCTTTCCTGTTAAGTAAACAATCGTTTTTTTCATTGTTTAGCATGCTGGCCCGGATCCGCGGTCTGCCCAACCACGTGAATTGAAGAATCATTGGAGAAAGTGGGGCGAGAATGCACCCCACACCGGACGCACAGCTTAAAGTGCAACATACTGATGCCAAAAGTAGTTCAAGTTCATCAATTTTTATTTTCGTTGTAGTTATTCCAACTATTACGCTGTTCATGGTTTATCGGTCACATGTTGGACAGACTATGTTCACATTTAAACTCCTTAATGCTGTAGACATGCCATAACAAGCCTTGTTCTGTAGCATGGAATGTTACATAGATATTCCTCAATTAAATCATTTCCGTCACCCAATGCATTTCGTGCCTTTCTTTGCACTTCGTCAGGGGTTCACTACAATTATTAAAAAACATGACTGTTAGGTTATATTTCACAATGACTATGATTTATCCAATTATACAATGGATAGACCTCGTGTCAAATAAACAGGTTTGTAACTTAAAGCTCATAATCAATGTTTTGCCCGCTGAAATTCATGTTACTAAATGAACATTTGTTAAATGCCCCATCATTCACTTAGCGCTGCTCTCCAGTCGGTCCCCAAAATACTTTCAAACTTTACCAATCCTTAAAACATTTTCAACCCGGTGACTACCCTTTTATTTCCCAGTTGTTTGTTTCAGATGTAATCCCATAAACCCATACCTCGAGTGTTCTGATGACTTCTTCCTCTCATTTCCAAAGTCGTACTGAATGTTAACCTCCCACTTAATTATAACCACCTGTGTTATACGCCTGCCTCCTCGTGCCTTATCAGATCACCCTCCCTCATTCGTTAAACTACAATACCCATAATTCACTATTATTATTCTATGCAAAGGCTGGTAAGAAACATATAACCGTCTTCGATTTATTCCATCTTAGATTGACACATATAGTTTTCACTTTTGAATTTTATACCACCGGTACATATTTTATCCATCTTATGTATCCCCACTGCTGAAAGGTGTACCACCGCCCATTATTGTGAACAATTCAACAAAAAATTCCCCGCCCTCCCATAGGTGTAATTTTAAACATTGATCACCACAAACATCCAATCGTATTTGGTTGAGCTGTGTTGCATTAAAAAGGTAAACACGAGGAGGCAGGCGTATAACACAGGTGGTTATAATTAAGTGGGAGGTTAACATTCAGTACGACTTTGGAAATGAGAGGAAGAAGTCATCAGAACACTCGAGGTATGGGTTTATGGGATTACATCTGAAACAAACAACTGGGAAATAAAAGGGTAGTCACCGGGTTGAAAATGTTTTAAGGATTGGTAACGTTTGAAAGTATTTTGGGGACCGACTGGAGAGCAGCGCTAAGTGAATGATGGGGCATTTAACAAATGTTCATTTAGTAACATGAATTTCAGCGGGCAAAACATTGATTATGAGCTTTAAGTTACAAACCTGTTTATTTGACACGAGGTCTATCCGTTGTATAATTGGATAAATCATAGTCATTGTGGAATATAACCTAACAGTCATGTTTTTTAATAATTGTAGTGAACCCCTGACGAAGTGCAAAGAAAGGCACGAAATGCATTGGGTGACGGAAATGATTTAATCGAGGAATATCTATGTAACATTCCATGCTACAGAATAAGGCTCGTTATGGCATGTCTACAGCATTAAGGAGTTTAAATGTGAACATAGTCTGTCCAACATGTGACCGATAAACCATGAACAGCGTAATAGTTGGAATAACTACAAAGAAAATAAAAATTGATGAACTTGAACTACTTTTGGCATCAGTATGTTGCACTTTAAGCTGTGCGTCCGGTGTGGGGTGCATTCTCGCCCCACTTTCTCCAGTGTTTAATGATCTGCCAGTAATTGTAAGACTGTCCTCTTTCAGAAGGTCTTAACATTTCATCTTTGAAAATCATTCCACTGCAAACTATTGATCCTACCCTCTCCCTCTGTCTCCGGTGATCTAATTTATCGGTGTTCCTCCAAATCTGTGCTGCATACACTTCCTGCTGTAACAGTGTGAGGGCTTCATGCAGCAGGGCTAAGATCGTAATAAATAAATACATATGATGAATTACAGGGAGTGCCATAAAGTATTAATCTGAATGATTAGTCACTTTGTCAATCGATATCAGAATGAACGGTCCTCTGAAATATTGGGCGGATACATTTGTAATACAATTCCATCTAAGGTTTCAATAAAGCAATCTTTCTGCCAGTTATAACAAGAACTCTTGACTGGATTGTGAATGCCGACATAATAGAATTAACACATCAAGGGCTAGGTTTTAGTTAAATCTATTGTTTTACTGAGAGTTACACGCACTCAATTATTATATAGCTATGTAAAACACTGCAGAGCTCAAGAGCACAAACTTTTTTTTTTTTTTTTTTTTTCCAGTGTTTATGGAACTTTTGCTTTTATTATTGCTTGCTTTCTGCACTGATAGTGCATGGTATATAGACAATGTATGTACAGTGTAAATGAGGTTCAGATACATTTTTACAAATCAGACTTATCATAGTACACCATGCAATACTTCTTCAGTGAGTCTTTGGTCATGCATGCTCGCTCTTTCCTTCCCGTGTAAACTTTTATCTGTAAAAAAGGTCCTCCCAGCATCGGCACTTGAGACAGGCAACACCAAAATAGCCAGTATACAATTTGCTAACTCTGGCCACTGACATAACTTTCCATGCCAATACTGGTGCACATGAAGATTGTGATTCTCTATGACAGGTTCTGCAAAATATGCATTGAACTGGGCGCATATGCCCTCAGAGTTATTTTAGCGGTCAAAAATGAGGCAGCACTTTTGAAACTCCAGAGAAAATTTCACTTTACGGAAGAGATCTATAACTTGTGAAGAGTACCACAGTGAGGCTTCATTGACTTCAAATGCCATGGTTGGTGAAGGGCTATTTCTCATACAATGTAACCTAAAAGTTCCTGAATTCCTCCTCAACATTCTTTGCCTACCAAGTGGCAAGCACTCTAACATGGAATATGTTGCAGTGCCAAAGTCACTAAAAGTGTCGCCCAGCCTACTCTCAAGGAGATGTTTCACATCTACACCAATTTGGCATCATCACTCAGCAAAAGTTCTGTACACTGTTGCCACATGGATAATGTAGCATTCATGGCCTCTAGGACCGAGAACCACCAGCTAAGTGACACAGTTGGGATAACTCTTTCGTTGATGCCACAAAAGCACACAATGAGAACTGTTTGCATTTTAGTTTCCGTGCATAACAAAACGGTGCACCAGAATGGACTAAAGAGTCAATAGCATTTTTCATTAACTCTGAGGATTGTAAAAATGCTTTCAGCATACCATCTAACAAGTGGCAAGGATCTCTTACAGGGAAGCACTTCAGCTCAGGTATCGATTTTTTTTTTATTTTTTTATTTTTTGAAAACCTTTATTGGACAGAGAAAGCTCACAAATACGGGCCCACAACCCACCAGGGCTGGCCACCACATAGCAAACGTATCAGGAGTCATACACCAATTGTCACAGTATACAAAGGCAACGAGTCAGGGGAAAGAACAGGCATCGTAGAGCAGTCTAAGGAGCAATCAAATAGAAAGGTAGTTTTCTTTTAAAAGGAACGGGTATGAGAGGTCAGGCGCATAGCGGGCCGGGAAACAAACCAGAGGGGCGGGGTCGCGGCGGGCAGCCACACAGCGATCTTAAAGACACATGAGAAGCAAGTACGACAGAGGTATACTAATAAGTACCGGGCAAAACCACGAGCATGATGAAAGGCAACTGCGCACACTGTCCACTGCCCGCCCACCGCAGCCACCACCCATCCCTCCAATCAGCACAATAAAGGACCCAAATACCAATACAATACGAAACGCACCCCCAGGTAGAAGAAAACCCCACAAAAGGGGAGGGGGAAGGGAAAAGGGGAAAAAAGAAAAGAAGGGACCCCAACCCAAGCACCCGCCCCCAGGTGACAAAACAGAAAAAACGAAAGTCCGGTACAAAATCGATCACAAAATAAGAAAACAGACATAGCAAATCCCCATCTTTGCAATACCGGGGAAATATACCAGAAAGACACCAGGGGGATAGATGGCGAGACAGAGCCCCGAAAAAGGGGATACACAAGGGCCATAGAACCAATAAGGGAGAAAAAGAGGAGGAGACAGAAGCTCCCTCCACAAACAACAACAGACCCTCCCACCCACCCCACAAGCCCACCCTACACCCCTGCAGAGGGCTACGGCCTACCCCCCGGCAGCGTGCCTGTCGCCCTAAATAGAACCCGAAATGTAGAAGAAAGAAACAGGCTAGAAACAAAGACAAAAGGGAAGGGACAGGGGAAGGAGAGAACAGCGCACACGGGGGGAGGGCGAAAAAACAGGATCATCTGCTTCCATCCCGCCACCTGCCACAAAGGAGGGGTAAAGCCCACGGAAAGTCAACGATATTAGGATAAGTTTCAGGAGTCTCAAAAGTGCACAACATTACAACAGCACTTGTCAGTCACATATCAAAAGAAACAAGACTACCGCATATAGAAATAGTTTCAGCCCTGTCCGCTTTTGTCCAAAGTTGTGACCATCCGAACAAACAAAGAGCAAACAGTGAGGGACACAGGGCACAGGAGTAAGTTCCGCGGCAGTCCTAAGAAGAAACGTGAAAGAAAATACTGAAGGTCCAGGAAAGGCATAGCACAACAGTCGCATCGCAGGCTGAGTTCCAGGGACAGTGCGAACGAGGCAAGCCCAGCCGGGCCGGCACAGGCTTTTAGGCCGGGGTGTAGACGCGATGAGAAACTGGAAAGATCATCGAGGCCAGGCCAGGAGATAAGCGGACCGCAGACCATGGGCCGAGGCAACCGAACAGGATGACGAGGAGCGCCGGAGACTTTCCGACCCAAGGATGCAGTCCCCGCCGGGAGCATGGAGTCCAGGAGCACAGCAGCCGCAACCAGCAACGAGGAGGCCAAAACTGATGACGGGGGCCCGCACAGTTCAGAAGGAGGGTCCGCCCTCACAGCGGAAACAGGCGCCGCCACGGTAGCCCGCCAGGAGTTCAGTGCATCCAGGACAACTTGAAGCGTAGGAGAATCTGTACAAGATCCGACATCCGGGCCATGCGGCGGGCCCCCAGTGCTCGCCCAGGCCCGGCAGAGACTCCCAGGGCCGGCCGCCATCTTAGGAGCCCAGCAAGTCCTCGGTCTTCGGGGACCCCGGCCGGGGCAAGACCAGAGCAAAGGAAGGTCAGCCGAGCTGCGGCAAGGCGCCCCAAGGCAGGAAGGAGAGCCAACAGAAGAAGGATGTCCGTCGGTCCCCCCGTGCCGCCGGCCCCGTTCTCCGGGCCCAGGCGGAAAAATTCAAAATGGCCGGGCCGGGGAACAGAAGGGGGACGCAGCCGAACAATTGAGTAGGCTCTCCCGCGAGGGGCAGCGTTCGTACCTCTGGGCCCAGGTCAGTCGGGTCGCCAACGGGCACAGCCGGCCAATTCGCACATCAGCCCCCGCGTCCAGCTCCACAGCGCCAGCAAGGGCCGGGCATCATGCTCCGTAACGTCTCGGCGCCGCAATGAGGTCCGGCCAGTCCGCCCCGGAGGCTCCGAGCGGGATCGCTGCACAGGATCGACGGCACTCAGGATCACCGGAGCAACGGGTAAGTGTCGGCGAAGCGACTTGAAAACCACACACAGCAAGTAGGGCTTCCCGGGGCAGGAGTAATACAGGATAAACGAAGAGAAGCAGGCGGTTGAACGGAGCCGAGCTAAAACGCGGCCATCTCGGTCGCGAGCTAGGCTCCTCCCAAGAGCACAAACTTAAATGACGTAACACACTTAATCCTACAAGGAAAAGGAAGTACATATTCCTAATCTACTACCTATTTACCTCTACCCTTGGGTTCCGGACTAGCGTGCTATTCACCGCAAAGAGCTTCAATACCTCGTCAAGGGTAGACTACATGTCTGAATATGTACAATGACCAGTGCTTTCCAACATTGCTCCACAATAGTCTGATCCAGGGCACATTCTTAGTTAAGCAACATTGGATAAATGTACATACTATGAAATTAAATACAAATCATTACCATAACTAGTGCCCATCTTGAAGGGCTTACCTTCTGGTCAAGTTTTCAACCCCTTGTATCAGGCCTACTATAGATTAACCTACACGGCGTCATTACAAGATCGTAGTTAACTCTCCTGACAACTCAGTCACCAGAGGGGCAGAGTTACTGGGGATTACAAGTAGGATCGAGTCATTTCTAGGACAAATATTTTGGGTCGTCTGTAATTCCTCGTGTCCCATTGGTATTTCACCCAGAGGTTTGTCCAGCTTTCGTAGGTAATTCCAGTTCGTGGCCAAATATGAATTACCGGGGACCAACTATTGAGGTCCACAGAGTGCGGGATGCACAAGTAAAGCCCAGATTTGGCAGTGTGGTCTGAGGGAGTATGGGGGTTGGGCAGGGAGGATGAATCAAATGTACTTGTTGGAGCAGCTCTTCTTTGTTGGGATGCACAGCGCAACAAGGGGTGACATTCACCTGGAAAATATATGGAGAATAGCACACTTGAAATCACGCTGGGTTGGTAACACTGGTCTCAGCATAACCAGATGAACTGTTATAGAGGCTCAATGGTTTTCTTTCAAACCATGTTAATCGAATGAATAACAAATACTGATTGTAATACTGATTGAATGGGCACACCTGTTAGGATATGGAATTCCGGTTTATAGTTCTGAGCAGCCAATGGCAAGTGCTGCATTCTAAAACATGCTGAGATAGCTGCACTCATCTCACCATGTTAGGGCTTAAACCACTTTTACAATTTATTTGAACACCCTATCCCAATCACATTTTTGAAACATTTGGCCAATTTCGCTGGTTAAGGACATTTATTTAATGAATCTATTCATCCTACACTTACAAACCCACAATACCTTTTGCCATTTGCAAGGTAGACATAAAACAACCCTGTTAATGTCCTCTTGTCCGGACTCCATAACGTACTTGACCAAGGCGCAGCCGGCATAGGTAAAAGTGGTGGGGTGGGGGTGGGCAGTGGGGGTTGGAGGGGAGTTGGCAGACAACAGAATACGTAAAATAAAATAAAAAATTTAAAAACACTTATCCTGTGCTCAACGCATCGCCGACTAGGTGCTGCTGCGAGCGCAAGGTAAGTGTTTTTATAAAAAAATGTATTTCATTTTACCTATCCTGTAGTCTGTCGACTCCCTCCCGCCCCTCCCCTCCACTGCTCTTACCTGTGCCGGCCAAGCCTGACAATACACCAAAATCAGAGATCCTAAGGCGGAACAGATCTGAAATCCATCCGGTTAGAAGGACCATAGAACATGGGGAGCAAGGCATCCACTGTGACTGTGCCAAATTCTTGGAGTTCTGTTGGACATCAACATGTTTTGTTACAACCCAAAACAGCACTGTGGTAAAGATGCTGCCTTTCCCCTATTGTTTCCACAGGGTCTAACGGACAGGATCCTAGACAAGACTGGGTGATTGTATCATATTTTACACTGGGCTTCAAAAAACATTCGGCTACTGCACAATAATGCTGGAAGATTCTGCCCAAACCATCGAAAGCCAGCACGAAAATCTCTTTTCCAGGTAAAGAGCAAATCAAGTTTAAAGTTTTACATATTGTACACACATCTTAATGGGGCAATACAAAAACTCACCTCCTCTTCAACTCAATTACATTTTTTCTGTCAGCTACACAGCACCAATCACACACCCAACCTTAAAGAGACTAAAGCATGGAGGCATAAAACCGTCGAACACTCTAGACCTGTCCCGGAGGGCAGAACAGAAGTATCTGCTTTTCAGGAAACTCCTAACACAACTGTTTAGTCTAGCATTTGATGAATCTCAGAATTGTTGGCAGCCAAGGAGGAACTTCACTCCAAGAGCACTCATGCCTCTAAATTAAACGACAGGACTTAAATCATGCGTCAGAGACGTAGCTTCAGGAGGGGAGTTACAGCCCCCGAATACATGTATTATTTTATAAATAGTTGAGTACAGGAGCTTTCAGTCGGGTATGATAGGGTGGCTTTTGGATTTCTCCTGGGGTTTTTTAGATACTCAATGTTAACTGGCCCTCACTCCATATGTTCTAAAACTTTCAGGGTGGGGAACCATACTTTGGCCAAGGTCCCAGCGTTCCCCTATTTGGGGGTATTATTTGATGTAAACTTAAGCTGGAACCCCCTGGATGTGGCTAAAACTTGTGATAAGGCAAACACCACAAGGGTGGTTGCCAGCTTCGCACAGAGGCTGGACTCAGTCTAAGTGTACTTCTAAGGTGTTATAAGGCAGTGAAATTCGGAGCTACAGGCCGGTAGATAAGATCCAAATGTTATATTATGTTATGTTATTGGGTGTTATAAAGCACGCAGCTACTCCATAGAGTGTCCCGGCGCTGGACTGAACGTATAAAGACATAACAAGGCGCACCATTACACTAGAGTATCCAGAAACAACCAAGTTTTCAGTTGTTTCCTAAAGCATCCTAAGTCATCCAATGGTCTAAGAGTAACAGGCATCCGATTCCATAGACGGGCCACTAGTACCTGAAATGAGCGTACGCCCCTACGTCAGCGGGTAAACCTAGGCACTGTCATCAGGCGAAGATCTGAAGAGCTAAGGTTCTGCTCGGGATGTAAAAAGACGCCTGCTTCCTAATGTAAGGGGCTCCAAGGCCATGGAGGGCTTTAAAAGCCAATACAAGTGCCTTAAAGTAAATTCTCTTACAGATAGGCAGCCAGTAGAGATTCCTTAGATGAAGAGAGATCCGTTCTCATGGGCCCAACATAAGGATTGCTCTGGCGGCCATGTTTTGAATAACTTGCAGTTTATGCAGGAGGCCAGGTGGAAGGCCCAAATAAAGGACGTTAGCGTAGTCCAGTCTAGATGTTATAAGAGCTTAGACCACCGTCCTTCGATGGGTGAGCGAGAGAAGGGGGAGGAATCTTCGAAGCATTTTCAGGATGCCGTAACAGGTCCCGGCGCCAGAATTTACTTGAGTTTTCATGTCAAGAGAGGCATCCAGTTTTACCCCCAAATTTCTCACTGCTCCGACCGATGGCTGTGGAGATGGAGTGTCGCCATCCACCAGCCTCTCCACGCATACTGCGTAAATGAGCCAAAAAGGATCACATCTGATTTCTCAGGGTTGCACTGCAATTGGTTAGATCTGAACCATGAAAAAACTGCACTTAAACATTTATTGATCCTCTCTCCGTCGGGCTCCTCTCCCTTTTTACAGGTGAACAACAGCTGAGTATCATCAGCATAGGATATAATAATTGCACCGTATGCCTCCGCTATAGGGGCAAGGGATGCCAGATAGAGCTTGAACAGCAGGGGGCTCAGAATGGAACCCTGCGGGACTCCTACCCTCATAGGAGGAATACTGGCTGCAAAAGGGGGGACCAGACCTCCTGGCTCCTGTCTGCCAAAAAGGAAGAGAACCATTCTAATACCGTGCCCCAGAGACCACACTCCCTTAATCTCTGCAGGAGGCGGTCGTGGGGCACGGTGTCAAAAGCAGCGGACAGATCGAGTAAAAAAAGGACCGCTCTACCGCCCGCATCCAGCGTCTCCTTAATGGACTCCGATATTTCGGGTAAGGCTGTCTCCGTGCTAAAATTGGCATGGAAGCCCGATTGACTCTGATGGAGGAGGCCATTTGTTTCTGCAAAATCAGTAATAACATGGTTTACATATTTTTCAATAGATTTCGCAAAAAAAGGCAGCAAGGAAATAGGTCTGTAGTTAGATGTTAGAGTAGGATCTACCGTAGGTTTTTTAGAAGGGGGAGGATTTTTGCCCTCTTCCAGACAGATGGAACTTGACCCCTACTCAATGACAGATTCAGAACCTGGTTAACCTCAGGATTGATGATCTCCGCCATGGCCGCAAGTATACTTGCCGGACAGGGATCCGACGGAGACCCAGACTTTAGATTTTCCATAATGGACAGAGATTGCTCCAGGGTAATAGGGGGAAACTGAAGGAGGGTGGCCGTACTAGCCGGAGGAGCTGAGCGAAAGACTAAAGGAGGGACGTACTGCACGCCCTCTGAGGCGGTAAGGGATCTTTGAATCTTCAACACTTTCTCGTGAAAGGCAGAGGCCAACTGGCCTGTCCAATTTTCTGACACAATCCTTTCCGAGACTGCTGCTTTCGGTGAGACAAAGTGTTGTTCAATTAATAAAAATTCCTTACACTTATTCCCTGATGCCTCAATTCTAGCTGAGAAAAAGACTTTCTTAGCTTCCAGAATTTTGTTATGATACTTTTTTAATGCCTCTTTATATAGTGCCTTACTATCTGCACTAAAGTCTCGCCTCCACACTCTTTCCAGGTGTTTGCAGGAACTCCTACACTTCCTTAACATATGATTAAACCAAGGTGCCGATGGCCTTGTTGCCTGATGAGGGCGTGATGACAGTGGAGCCAGAACCTCCATGCCAAGGTTTAACCAGTTTTCAAGATTAATAGCCGCATCCTTGATCTTACTATGCATAGAAAAGGGCTTAGAAGCGAGTTCTCTGCTCAGTGCTTCGGGGGTGATTTTATGAAAAGCTCTAGTTGTAGATCGTGGCTCTTTCGCTGGAATACAGGACTGCTTCATTAGTCTACTGAACTGCCAACTGATCAGAAAATGGTCTGTCCAAACCAGAGGAACCGGTTCCTCCATTATTATTGGAATGTTGGAAAAAATTTGATCTAACGTATGACCTTTCTCGTGAGTCGGCATAGATACATAGGGAATAAGATTCATAATCTCTAGCGTCTCCTGTAATGTGGTTGTATCCGAACACTCCAGGTTGTCCATATGGACATTAAAATCTCCCAAGACCAGGAAATGCTTGAATCTCGAGGCTAATGATGCAATAGAAGTAGCTATATTCCTCAGAAAACTCCCTGCATGGCCTGGGGGTCTGTAAATTAGGGCTCCTGCTACAGATTGATGGGTAGATACAATGCAGTGGAACCCCAAACTTCCGCCCCCTCTATATCCTCCACCGGAAGTATCTTGATCTGAATGTTACTTTTGGCAATTACTGCGACACCACCCCCCTCCCCCTTGGTGCGGTCCCTACTAAAAATGGAATAGCCCAGTGGTATTGCCATTGCAAGTGTGGGGTTAGACGTCTCAGTAAGCCATGTTTCGGTCAAGAATAAGATATCGAGCCTTAACTCTGATATAAAATCAAATATATGTTGGGCGTTTTTGTTTAGTGAGCGTACATGTAATAGGCAGGCTTGAATATTGTTTGCCTGCCGGTGCGCCCCCTGTGTTATAAAATGAGTTTCCCTTCCCTTTGGAATAGTATCCTTCTCGCCTATTGAGCCGGTCCCAGAGGTCCAGTTGCAATGGTTACTTATCAAGGGGTCAAACTCCCCCCTCGGTATGATGAGGCTACGGCAGTCTATAGTAGGCAAATGCCTTTTTAAATCTTCACTACTATAGATGATGTGCTTACCATTGCAAATAGGTCAGTGAGCAGCCTCTCCTGCCCCTTCCACCTCCGGGACGCTGACGGGTGCAGACGGACTTGCCTTTGGCGCGCCCGCTGCGCACGTCCGCTGCGCGTTCTGCAACCCATCCGTTTTATAGTGTCAGGCCACTAGAGCGCGAACCTATCCGACCGAAAGTGATGCTATTCTCTCTCCACTCAAACGAACAAGTCGCGGTGGACCGGAGAGAATAGCAAATGCAGGTGAAAATAAAATGTCTAAGCAATTACCGGTCCTGCCAGTGCAAGGTTACAACTGCCCCCAATAAAATAACACTGATGTGCCAAGAGTCTAAAAAAGATCGTAGTTCTAAAGTTTTAAAATGTGCCCATAATTCTCACACTCACACGCTAAGCGCCTCCAAATGCTCTCGATGTTTTTACACGCTTCTCATGGCAGAAAATATGCTTTTGAGGTGTATCCTGCAGGACCCACAAAGTACCATGGCATTCTAGGTTCGAGAGGAGCTGGGTCTTAAATAGATCAGCACTTAGGCCCCTGCCTTGCTGGGTTAAGATACGGACTGGGGATGGCTTACAGCTTAATGGGTTGATCCTGTTGGGTTGTCTATCTCTTGATCACATGTATACAGTCCCCTGGATAGCATATGTGAAGGCAGCTCTGACTAGCCTCGGGAGTGCGGATATGTTTTACAATCATCATTCTCTGTGTCCTGAAAAGAAAAGGCTGATGGATTTGATTTTTGAATGTGCGTCTATGCAACGTGACCACCTAGAACTTGGGAAAGCCCTGGTCCAGGGCCATCTATTATTAAAATCTGTACAGGGCATGGAGCCATACTTTTACCTGTTACCCAATAAAAGGGACTGATTTGTGGTGGCTGGATTTGGGTTACATTTGTAACATCACCTCCTAGCCTCCCCGAGTGGCTGGTCCAATTCAGGCTCCTTAGAGTCCTGTGGCTGTGACAATGTGTCTCCACAGGATACCCTAAATTTTATATTGTTATGTAAATATTTTAATGTTCCCAGGAAGCATTTTCTTCTTCCAATTTTGAAAGCGATGGACTTTGCCCAAGCTCACCCGGCGCATATGTATCTGCAGCTACTGCTTAATGTGCACGTTCTTTTTGTGGTTTCAAGTTTGGCGTGCTGCTATAAGATCTAGGCGCGCTAGGCTTGACTAATTATGTTGTGGCCTCAGTGGATGATTTGTTATTGTATTTTTAAACTGTTTTTTATCCCTTTTAAATTGACATAGACTATATTTATGGTTCCATGTTCTTTTATGATTGTATTTACAATCGAATAAAGATTTTCATAGTGATGAAATACTCACTCAGACAAAAATACACACACACGCACACAGACTCTAGTCTCTCTTTGAAGGTCTTGAAACACGGTTATTGTACAAAGTACTGAGTTCAAGTACCCATCACGTTTCCCTTTCCACTGGCCCTTAAGCCAGCCTCATGCCCTCACTGTTATAAAATGATTAGCATAATATGCAAGCCAGCATGATAGTTGGAAAATCTGAAGCTCGCATCCCCAGTCTTACTGATTAAGCTACGCCCCTGTCTGAGGTCGTCACAAGGTGGCGCACAGCGCTTTACAAAATACCTATGTAAACGATCAATAATATTAAATCTGTACTCTGTGCTTGGCTCTGCTACTGACCCAGTGTGCTTTAAAAATATACTGTCCAGAAAAATGACACCCCATAAACCCTGAAGGTGTACCTACGCTTCAGCTTCTATCAAACATTCTGAGCTGCGATTTACTTAGGCACTACCATAACCTAAAATGCAGCATATTTGGAAAGATGAAATGAAAATGGGTGTAGAAACAGACATGAAGTCCAGAAACTAGGCACAAAGTGTGATTACTCAGGGTGCCGCCACAACACAGAACAGCTCTCTAGACTTGAAACATACCCATGAATGTTGGCAGCAGAATCTTAAATAACAATAACCTGAGTAAAGGAGATTCACAACACCGCTTGAAATACCTTAGCTACCTCTTATGTCTTGTAGTAGTAATACTAGTAGTTGCAGTAGCGATAGCATAACAACATTCTTGAAAAATAATGGCCAAGCCATCCAAGGCTTTGAACACATAGGAATGCTGGGCATGTGAGGAAACAGTGAGTTGCAGACACACTAGGGTCTATTGCAAGGCAGCAGATAGGGACCTGGTTACAATAGATAGGCTTGCAATACTAATTCCAGCGTCGTCATAGTTTCAGAGGCGGAGTACACAGTACAGGCTTTTCTGTGCAGGAACCTTTTGCTTCCAAGACATGAAATGCCTGCATTTAATAAACGTTATTTTAAGCACTGCGTTTCCTGTCCACTGAAGCTTCTACCCACCCCTTATATCCTCGCTAACCAGGATTGTCCAAGTCTCCCAGAGTTTCTCCCTCGCATCATCCTTTCCTATCCAGTCTGTGGTCACATAGCAATATGAAATATTAGGGAGCGGTGCATGACTGTACTGTGGAGCGGATGAGAAGACACCTACCTACCTGAGTTTCTCCGTGGGCAGCCGCTGCAGGTTGCTTCCTAGTATTTCTGTTTTTCCTTTTCCCACTACCTGTTGACCAGATAAATAATACTAGTGGCCCTTAAAGCTCCATGGCTCTGTCTGGCAAGACAGCGGTCCTGCTATCTTATTTCCTCCTATGCTGTCACGCGATCTTCCTATTCTAGCTCTCCTGCTTCTCATCAGTGTTTGAGGGACATTATGACGGCTTAAAGAGATATACAAATAAGCAACGGAACAGAGTGGGAGAACTTTCATTGTTCATAAACGGGATTTACTCTCTCCTCCTCTGGACCTCTCTTTCCGGGTTTTACAATGCCTCCCGAGGTCTTTCTCACTCTCAGATATTGCCCAGGGTGGCCTATTCCAACATCCGGGTTCAAAATATTCATAGGAGAAACTGAGCACAAATATGCCGCTTCCAGTGGCCTCCCTGTCCGCTTATTCTCTATCACACAGATGGGTTTATGGATTACAACTTCCCATGAATCATAATTCATGACAGTGAGATCAGTCCTCAGATGTTTCTCTCATTAAGATTGTTTAAAGTGGGTAAAAAATATTTCCCTTTATGCAGCATTTTGAGTTTCAATTGCTATCCAAGGAGATCAACTCTTACCTTATCTCAAGAAAAACACTCGATGTTCTAGAGAGCTATAAGGGTGTTATTTAGGTGCATGAATTTTATGGAAAGCATATAAGGGAACATGATGAGAGCTCGAATGCGCAGCAGTGGCGACATTGAGAGAGTAAGGATTTACATTGCGTAACAACAAATGTAGATTTGGCATGGAGAATGTTGACCACTTGGTACACCATGTTTCGAAGAGGGGGAAGAGTGGACATGGAAGATCATGTAGGCCATTGAAGATGCTCCTGCCCAAGGTCACAAAGCTCAATTAAGGCCATACGGGCTAGTAGAATATTATTTCAATTTTGTGCCACATTTCTCTGAAAAGACTGCACCGTTGCAAAAGATGTTGAAAATAAATCTGTGGACAATGAGTTTCAGTCTTCTTTTGTACAAGTCAAAGTGAACATTGTTAAAGCCCAACCTCTAAACCCCAGCAACACCATAATTTTGAATGAGGCTAGCAGTCATGGGTTAGGCACAGTGCTTCACCAGAGAAGAAAAGATGGTAGAGAAGAGCTAATTGTATTCGATACCATGGCATTGCAGTGTACTCCATAAACTGAAACAAGCATTTTCAATTTAATAGGTCTCGCAATTGCTAAATTTTGACCTATTGGCATTGTAAATGACAATGCCATTTATTTATGTGTTTAAAAAACACCGGCAAAAATAAAAAGACATTGTCATTTACAATACAAATAGGTTTGCGTCTCCTCCGCCTTTCCCGACGTTTTTGATTGCGGCGGGATCTATTGCCGCCTTTTGGCGTGGTCGCAGTGTGCGTAGTCTTTCTGCCACTAAAAAACCCAATTCCTCATCAATATTCAAAACGGGCACAGTTTGATTAACAGCATTAAGATCCGTGCTGGAACCGCTTGACCCACTGTAACTTGACATTGTGTCGGTACTAGCGCCAGCTGAGGCTTCGTCACAGGCTTCATTTTCACTCGCTGTGTGTTGTGCATTGGGTGTGGATTTTAACGCGCCACTGAATTGTTGTCTCTTTGTTGCGTTATATTTCCGTGCGAAGGTAAATATTTGGCCGTTAGCATAATCTGCAGCGTCTCGGGCAAACTTGCTGATTTTCCTCGCCTTTATTTTCTCAGCATGCTTTTTTAGGCGATCATTCATTCCTTCCTTCAATTTTTTGACCCCTTCCACTTCACCCAATGCATTTATTTCTTCCTCCAGCTGAGCAATGATTATCAAAATAGCATCTCTGTCAATAGCAGCATATTTGATGAGAATGCGAACTGCATTCATAGAAGCTGCAAGATTGTTTTGACCCCATTCCTTTAGCATTAATGGGTTGGGATTTTCAAAGCTTGGGGCCAACATAAATCTTAGCCCTCGTGGCACCCTGTTAACTTCTGCATACTTTGAAAGAGAATAGTGTTCCCACCATTTCGTTATTTCAAGACGTTTTTGTTTTTCCAATGCTTTAAATAGTGTCTTTATATCTGATTTATCTTGTGACTCCACACTTGCTGCTGGTGCACTAGTACTGTCGCTAGGCGTCATCACTTGTTTAAACAGAAACTCCGCCTCCTCCTCCCTCGCACGGAACTCCTCCGCAGACATCACCTCTGCTTAGCCCGACTTGTGTGTGTTGCAAATTACACCACTTAGTATCTAATTGGTTCAAGTGGTGTTTTAGTTATGCGCTATTCCCCGAAGTAGGGAAATCTTTCCACCTTCGCTCTGCCCAAGATTAATACTCACTGCGTGTACCGCTATCACTCTTCCGGCAGAGCCTTCCGAATCCGCCGTTGAATGCCCGGGTTGCACAGCTTGTTTGAGATTGTCTACTTGCAGGTCGCGTAAGGGGGCCGCCACAATTAATTCCTTCCAGGAAAACTTTTGATAAACAATGGCTTGAAAGTGGCGCCACAGTTATTATATATATATATATATATATCAAACACATTTGCAGAGCCTACTTCGGAAAGAGCCACACGGAGACAAAGTGAAGCTCTGGGTGTCTTTAATAGCAGCATGCAAGCAGAGAATCCTTCAGGAAGGCAATAACATCAATCATGCCAAATCATGCCAGACGCGTTTCAGGAGGTTTCTTCCTTTCATCAGTGGCTTTGTGAAGGCAAGGGGGAGGCGTTTTTTGGCACATACTGTTCTTAAATACCTACTACCGCCCCAGTGGGCGTGGCCTCAGAGCATTCTGGTAGATGAAGTATGCGCCTTATTAAAACCTCTGTAGGTGCATTCCCCAAGTCTAAATGTCAAAAAATATTAAGGCACACATTCTTGAAAGTCTCTGCCATGCTTTGTTTGCAGCCATTACGAGCTAAAACAGACTCCTTCCTGCAAAAGGGGCCCGCTTTTCTCCGTCCCGATGAAAGCCAGCACCAAATAGTGCCGCCACGGACCTGCTGTAAGATGCAGTGAGCTCCTTCCACGACCTAGGTCAGGCCGTTATAAATCAAACACATTTGCAGAGCCTACTTCGGAAAGAGCCACACGGAGACAAAGTGAAGCTCTGGGTGTCTTTAATGATGCTGCTCTGATACGGAACGGGATGAGCGTGCACCATGCAGGAAGGTGTGCGCCCACAGCACAGTGATGGCAATTACTCACGACACGGACTTTCAAGCAAGGCTGCCATTCACACATGGACACTTTGGCTCTGAGAACTCGAACCCACTGGGGGAAATTATGCACGGACTACGTCTCCCAACCGGGCGGGGAGATGTTTAAAGAACAGGAAGTGCTCCTTATCGTTTTCCCATTGCCTTCCAGATAAGCCACTGATGAAAGGACCTATAACCTGAAACGCGTCTGGCTTTTAATTTTGGATGCTTTTGCCTGCCTAAACTCCGGTGTTGTCACGCTGTCACTCCAGAATAAATGGCTGCAAATGAATTTGTCTCCGTAAGGCTCTCTCTAAATTTGGTTCTGCAAATGGCTAGATATATATATATATATTTCACAAATTCTCCTTTGCAGGTGAAAAGATAGGTCGCACTCTGATGATAGTAAGAGAAATTAAATTCTTTTTATTTCATTTCATTTGCCTCCAAACAGAGAAACACACCAACATGTTTCGATCTCCCACTGAGACCTTGATCACGGTAACGCCCCTTGTTACCTAGCAGTATTATGTGCAAAATTGCCCTCTGACATCATTTACTGTTTTTGGCTGCGATGGGCATTATGGTACTTGTAGTGACATGATGGTATTTATCCCACTACATTTTGTAAGCAATACTGAATCAAAGCATTAAACATCAAAATTAATTATGAAAAAGAGTTCACCGCACATTCCCAAAATTCTATTTACAAACATTATTATTCTTCCATTGCTTTTTAACAAATTTTCAGCAAAATATCAGTGCTATATATATATATATATATATATATATATATATATATATATTTTTTTTTTTTTTTTTTTTGGGAGCTGTGCCAATATTTTATTCAGAAATCACAAACGGGGAATAACCAGAATGTAAGTCACAAAATATTAGAACATCAGAACAAGCGCCAAGTCCAGCCTCCCTTTCCTGCGGAGGCTCTTGTGATGGACCCTAATGCTCAGTAACCAGTCCCTCATCATAGAGTGCAGGTGGCGATCCGAGACCAGAGGATTCTGGGTACCCAGTGCCATTAGGGCAGCTAAATGTGTAGCTGGCGCTACTTCTTGCCAGAGGCCTTGATTGCGGACTTGGTGACTTTACCAGCACTAGCAGCCTTCTTCTCAACCGCCTTGATAACTCCGACAGCTACCGTCTGCCTCATGTCGCGGACAGCAAAACGACCAAGAGGAGGGTAGTTGAGAAGCTCTCTATACACATGGGTTTGCCTGGAATCATGTCTACAATGGCTGCATCTCCTGACTTGAGTTCCTTCGTTGCATCTTCAAGCTTCTTGCCAGATCGTCTGTCGATTTTTTTCCTTCAGCTCAGCGAATTTGCAGGCAGTGTGAGCGATAGGGCAATCCAACACAGGGGCATATCCCTAGCTGATCTGGCCAGGGTGATTCAGAATAATGAGCTGGGCTGTGAAGTTCCCAGCCTCAATTGGGGGATTGTTTAGGGAACGATTTATGGTACTGAAAAAAGAGAGCGGAAGGGAAACCGGGAGCATTGAGAGATAAAAATTAATAATGGGGAGAAGCATCATTTTAAAGGTGGCTAGTCTCCCCCACCAGGATAAGAAAAGAGGGGACCACCTTTCAATGAGGGCAGAGAGTTTTTTGAGTATATCTGCATGATTGATTTTTCTTTGATAGTGTTAGCGTAAAGAACACCTAAACATTTAATACTCCTGGGATTCCATTCAAAACCAGAACCATGAAACATGTGAGAAAGGCAAAATTTGTTTAGGGGCAGGACGTCAGATTTATCAATATTTAGTTTGTAACCAGAAACTGAGGAATATTCTTGTAATAAAGAGAAGAGGGAAGGGAGAGAAGTGGACGGATTTGAGATGTAAAGTAAGATATCATCTACATAAGCAGTAAATTTAATATTGATATTCTGAAATTGGAAGCCAGTATAGGATGTGGAACACCTTATTTTTTCCAAGAAGGGTTCTAAAGCAAGAATAAAAAGAAGTGGGGAAAGGGGACAACCTTGTCTGGTGCCTCTACGGAGAGGGGCATTTTTAGATTGAGAACCGTTTACCCAAATAGAAGTAGAAGGAGCTGAATATAACAATTGAATAATAGGGGGCCTACAGCCGTGCCATCTCAAAGCACCAAACATAAAATCCCGGCTTACCCTGTTAAATGCTTTCTCTGCATCTAGTGTGATGGCAGCAACTGGTGAATCTATTTTAGATGCAAGGTGGATAATGTTGAGGAGAGTTCCCGAGTTATCAGTGATTGACTTACCTTTAACAAACCCATACTGATAAATGTTGACAAGGTCAGGGATAACTTTGTTAATGAGGATGGCAAGTATTTTGGCAAACAATTTACAAACTGTATTAATTAGGGAGATAGGCCTGTCATTTTTGCATAGGGTGGGGTCTTTATCCTTTTTAGGCATTAGGCATAACATAGCCCGAGTAAAGGATCCCTTTGACTCTCCTTTGTTAATCACTTACCTTTAACGTTGAACCAAAGCACTGTTGTACCTAGATATTGACGGCTGTAACTTCTATTTTTATGCAAATTACTATATGTTACAACTCTCATTGTTTCAAACTTTTCTTTGTTAGTTTTATAACAGAACTCGTCTCACATTGTTTGCTGTAACTCACTGAGGACTCCCCTTATGCCCACATGCCCGTAAGATCGTTTCCAGGGTAAATACTGTAATGTACCCACAACTCTCATGCAACATCAGTTTTGCTTTTTTACTCTCTGATCATAATGTTAGATGAGGGTAAACTCCTACTTCCAACCATTGTTAAAACCGTTCATGGTGGGCTATTCTTCCTTTAACACTACCCAGGTGGACTCCCTCCCTTTTCTTCCCTCACAGTGTGGCCATCTCTCTCTCTCTCTCCTTCTAACAATCTTGCTTGCATGACATTTTACATACACTACTATCAGCCTCCCTAAATAAATAATCTCAAGATCTCATTCCTTAATGTGAAAGTACGAAACCACCCAACCAAGTACCAAAAACCATAGATTATCTATACAAATTGAAAGGAGACATAATATTCCTACAAGAAACAAAAGTTGACCTTAAAGAACCCTTTTTTACTACGCAAAAACTGGGTGTGCGATCTGATGTGTTCCAGCCAATAAGAAAAAAATAGTATCATTACACTCCTTTCGAAAACCTTCAAACTACATATAATTTCCTCTGAAATTGACGCAGGAGGTAGATGGCTCCGGACTAGATTGTAAAAAAAGATGACACTGAATTTTATTTAGAAAATACAGCCCTAGCAATGATCACACTGACTTCTGGATTCAACTTAACAAAACATAACTCACTCATTTGATAAAACTAAAATATGAAAATCATAAAATCTTAAGTAATAAAGTAGATCTCATCGTCAACAGACATAAAAGTATCTCATTCTGTGGTCGCAATAAGTCCGGTAAATTAATAAAATCTTTTCTCAAACTACCTGCACCCGAAAATAAACTCTATTATCAATGACCAAGGATCTAACTCCACAAAAGAAAAGATATTCTTGCCTCCTTCGATCGATTTTATCAGAGTCTATGCTCTAAAAGCAATCATACCCCATACAAAGCCTGCCTACACTACCCCAATAAATTCACTATATCTAAAATAGATGACACAATCAAAGTCTCACTCTCTCAAGTAGAAATTGAAAAGGCTAAAAAATCCCACAAAACAAGTAGAGCTCAATAGGGGGCGTGACCTGGTGAGCCAGCATGGCTGGAGCTAGTTAAGAGCGTTCCGTGCAGTCAGGCCGATATATCCGCCTTCACCCAGCCAACGGGTTCTCTCAACCACCATCCATGCATGCACCTGGAGGAGTCAGATGCTGACATTGCCTGCCTGTGAAGGTTGCAGGCTGGGGGGGCCGGCAACTGATACTTAGATGGCCCTTGGCCATGTGGGCCTGCAACGTGCTTGTTGGCGATCCGCTGTGAGGTCCGGGTGCAAGTGGCGGCCCCAGGCGGTGTCGTCACGGGAGGACCTGGATGTTGCATCTGCCGAGGTGTCGGCCTGGCGTGCCTGCTGTACTCGCGCTGGTGGCTGCCCCGGGTGAGACGATACCTACGGGGCAGCAAGGAAGGATAGGGGAGGAGTCCTGCTGCGGCTCCTGGTGTGCCTAGGCTGGTGACCTGCAGGGGTGTCAGGACGGGCCCGCGGGGGCCACCGGAGTAGGAGCCACCGTGAGGTATGCTAATCACCTGGCGGGCAGTGATCTGGAATCCACGGAGTGAGGTTGGGCCGGGGCCGGAGCCGCCGGGGGCTGCGCCCCGTGGTGCAGGAGGAGGTACGGCGCAAAGGACTTCATTGGGCCACAGACGGCTGAGGAGGAACCCGGACCACACTCCGGTGGGACCCGCACAGTGATTTGCTGTTGTTGCAGAGGGCCAAAGCTGGCGGGCCTGCGTGCGGCCATATGGCTGGGCCTGAGGCCCTGAGACTGAGACTGGTTGGGGCCGCTGAGGTCCATCTTGTGACCAATAGAACTAAGGTCAGGAGGCAGGGCCTCGTGTGGATCAACCCTGATCTCTGGGAAGAGGAGTCAGGGATAAAGGGCCCCCCCACATTACCAAGGTGGGTGCACTCCGTGCTGGAGGTCTGGCACGCTAGATCCCATTAGGGGGTCTGCGTTGAGTCCGTTTCTAGGGCGATGGAAGCGGCTGGGTAGGCCCCAGTGTGGCTTGCGGCTCAGAACTGGTCGTGTCCCTGAGGCCGGCTCGTGGCACAAAGCCTTCAGGGGGGCTGCTGACTGAGGGAGTGGCCCTAAGGGCAGAGCCGCAGAGACTGTAGAGTTAGCTGTGTGAGGGCCATGGGAGAGGCACCATCACTGGTTCAGCCAGGGGGGACCCTACCAACATCATCATGACACAGGATAAACCAACTGTCCCACAGACAGAGCACAGCACTATGGACCACTACACGAATGCAAATACCGGTTCGATCAGGCAGGTCCCACAATCAAGGGACGCGCTTGTCGCTATGATTGGGTGGTAGGGTCAGAAGTCTCCTTACTCCGACAAGACCTAGGTAAGGCAGTGGACCGTCTAACAGAGGCAGAGAACGGGGTGTCGACGGTTGAAGACTCTGTCGCGTAGCTTCAGCAGAAAGTTAATACCTTGATGGTGGCCACGCAAGAACTAGAGGTGCGCTTGGAGGACACAGAAGGCTACATCCATTGAAACAATCTTTGATTTGCGGGTTCCAGGGGTGTGTGAAGGTGTATCGATGGAGGAGTTCCTGTAACAATGGCTGCGTTCTAACATGCTGGGAGGGTCCCGGTGCTTCGTGGTTGAATTGGCTCACCGGACTCTTGTGAAGAAGCCCCTCCTCCTAGGTGCCAGACTTCGGCCACTGATCACTAAGTTGCTGAATTATTTGGACAGGAACGGCATCCTTAAATTAGCCCGGGGCCAAGAAGAGTTGACACATGACTCACATACAATTATGATTTTACCGGGCTACACCAGATTGGTTCACGAACAGCGCCAATGCTTTGTGGCGGCAAAGAAGAGATTGCGCGAACTGAACATTCAATACATGTTTTTATACCCTACATGAATGTGAATCATATTAAATTGCAGTCTTTATTCTTCAATACCCCCGAAGAGGTCTTTCAATGGATAGACGAAACAGTGCACCCCTGGCCGCACACACCACCTCTGCTGGAGTCTGACTCCTCCCAGGGTGACCGACGAAGCTGTTCAAAAAAGTCTATGTCGAAACGCTGGCACAATTCTAGCTCTAATTAGAAAGCTCAACCGCAGGGAGACAGTACAGAACATGGATAAGATCTTGGATGACTCCCTAGGCACAGACACGGATACACTATGACGCGCAGACACTCTGGCTACACATGGTTTCTTCCCTAAAGGTAGATGGACGAGCATACATATGGTGATGGGGTCGGGACCACTGTCTTCCCGTGAGCGCGCACTCCCGTGTGTTGAGTGCACACACACGTAGGACTGGATGAACAGGAGAGTTCGCGCTGCCCCTATAATAAGCGAGCGGCGCGAAAAACAGGCACTTCCTGCGGTTTTGCCAGAGTATCAGGAATGCAGGTAAGGCAGGCTTGGGGCTTGAGGCACTTGCTGTATTTTGCAGTGCGGGCAGATTGTGGGCTTTTGTTTAAGTATTCATGTTAATCACAGCTCCTTCACGAGCTGTGATTACACGCTGTGTTTTTAAACTTGCTTTACTCTTTTGTTAGTAAAGCGAGGCTGCGAGAGAGACTGTGGGCTTTTGTTTAAGTATTCATGTTAATCAAAGCTTGTGAAGGGGCTGTGATTAACATGAATACTTAAACAAAAGCCCACAATCTTCCCCGCACCAGCGCAGAGCATAGTTGTCAAGGTTTCAGATTGCTATGAGTGACATTTTCATAATTTCAGTGTTAATATGAGTGTCATTTCAAAGGCTATGAGTGACACTTTCTGGTGAGCAAAATCAAGCCATAAAGACGAGAGAAACACGTAAATATTAGCAATTACACCCATTTGAGCAATGAGAAACTCTAAGAGTCGCACCATAGGCCACAGGGTGCATTATTTCAAAAGGAAATATGCTCATCAAAAATATCAATAGTTCACCGAGCAGTTCTCCCTGGTCCAGCGCGCTACTCACTACCTGCCAAGCCCTGCTGGCAGCAGTCATCATCACACCACCAGCTGTAGACTGTCACTACAGGCTCCCCTCTGCTGACTTAGTGACACTCGGCACGCTAAGAAGTTGACAGCCACCACAGTGGCTCTTACAGTCACCCGACCTTAAAAGTGTTAGTGGAAGTGACTGCTAACATAATTTGAAAGCATCAGTGACCAGAGTTCCCAGCTGTAACAGGGCAGGCCCGCTCAGTCATGTTAGGAAGCGAACACCACGCTTTACAGTAAAAATGTAATAAAACTTTAAACAACGGTCACCGGTGTAATCCATCGGAATATACCGAGGTGCCGGTGACCACGGCAGACATGTGAAAGACATACACAAACATGAAGGCCATGTGGGGGCACGACACATATACAATATTATTAAACATATAAAGTGATCACTGCTGAGGGTATCTGCTCTAACGCTCTCTCTCACACTGCTTAAAAGTCATATGCAGGATTAGCAATTTAGGCCTTAGAGATTACCTCACAGTGGCAAGCCTGAGCCTACGGCAATTGACGGGCCGTGGCCGTAAGGATTCGTGCACTTCGGTGGCAATGCCTGGCCGCATTCTGGTTCAGTTGTACATGCCTCCTTTGGGCTGTTGAGGAACCGGTCAGGTCCGGTCCCGGAACCACTTTACTGCAGTGCGAGCACAGAAGCTCTGCGCAGCTGCCAGGATTGTAAGAGTACAAGAGCACTCACTGTAATTCAAATCAGCCGCCTGCGCTGGTGAGCTCTAATCTCCTCAACATTTACGGGGCAGCCTTAATTAACAGATTGCAACTTCTGCCACTGAGAGCTCGCGCTGCAGGTGGCAGATTCTCATTGGGCACTGATTCCTGTTGTAATTCCGCGCTGTTGGGTCATTCATGTTTAACATTGTAGCAGCGCAGCAGCTAGAGCTGCAAGCTGCTGAGTCACCCCCCTTAGCCTGTCAGGAACAGTGCACACTGTGCGCTGCTACAGCTTTCAAAGACACAAAGGTGCATTATGGCAGCCTCTGACTTGACAACTGTGGAGACGCTATAATGTGTGACTATGCAATCAGTGCGGTGATGCGAATTACCTCACTGAAATGTGTTAGTCTAACGCCTGTTGTGTGATACTTGGCAATGCTGGCAGAGTTCCTTAACCTGAAAGGGAATTCCCCTGTGACTTGAGGTATCCTTGTGGTGTATGGTAGAGGGTACTTTATTCCATATAGTGCTCTAATCTCAGGTATTCAGATTTGTAACGTCTTCATTCACGCAGCTTCATCCAAAAGCAAGATAATAAGAAGTCAACAGAATAGTCTTATTTGAGTTTAGAAATCCATTTTAGAATTGTGTTTCTAAAGTTATAAATCAATAAAAGTTGCTATATCATTGTTTTAAAAATAGCAACAACTTCGAGGTTTGCACTAAATACAACATAAATTGCCCTCAACTGTTGTGAGTGCAGTGCGTTTGAAAACATTTATGGGGATATGGTAGTGAGCATGCGTTTTAGTGTAGAGTGGTAACATTTATAATATAATCAGAAGATAGTGGTGCTCTAAACAGGTATTTATTTTCTGTTAGTAAAATTGTGTCTATTTCCTGGCTGTGCCCTTCACCTTTTTGAACTTGAGATTTTAACACATTGCACCACATGGGAGTTGTACTCCATACAGAGGCGACGCTATCAGTAGTGCAGCAAGTGCAGTTGCACCCTGTGCTAGTGATCCTAGAGGTCCAGTGCACCCAAATGATGGCTGCACTTTACAGTCCAGCCAGTTGACTTTCCATCCCATTTACCTTGCTGGGGTAAAAACCATTAGCTTTTATAAACTGTTCCACAGTTCTTACCCTAGATCAGCCTTGTCCTAGGTGCCTCTGAGTTTGGATAGGCGCAATGTTCTTCCAGGTTCCAGCACTGCCACTGGCGTTTCTCATTTATTATCCTCTCAATGCCGATGGCCTTCCTGCTCTGGCTTTGTAATATCTTCTGTAGGCTTTGTCACCTTTGACCGTGTGATCCTGAGTGCCAGGCCCTAAGATATTGGTTTTATTAGTGCTGTCTCTGAAATTGAAAACATCCTGCCTGCGCCGACTGGAGCCTTTCAGTCCCTGTCTGTCCACACAATGCACCTGCTGAACTTCTTCCTTTAGCTGCACTGACACTGACTGCCTGGCAATAGTAAACTTCATTGTGTTTGCAGGCCACACGGCTGCATGCACGTGTGCACTACTACTGACCTTTTGGTGCCAGGGAGGTAGCCAAGTCAGCCTGCGCTACGCAACACAAACAAAAGACAGTCCAATAACCAGCCCAGTCCCATCAAAGCATAACAGCACTCGCATTGACTGCTGTGCGCCGCCTACAACCTCACAAATTATTCGACTCTACAAAGCATTAAAACAGGTAATACACTCAGCTTTTTAGTAAGCTGATGTGCATGACAATCTTTTTACATGCGATAATGTGACTTATATGTGTTAGTGTAACACGAGATGTGTGGCACTTGGCCGGGCTGGAAAGCGTGGCTGCGAGAGTAATTCTGGGCTTTTGTTTAGGTATTCATGTTCACAGCCCCTTCACGAGCTGTGATAAACATGAATACTTAAACAAAAGCCCACAAGCCTTTGTAAATCTTTACTACTCACCTTTTTAATTTTGCGATATTCTTGTAAAATTTGATCATGGATAGTCTAGGGAAAAAAATGTAAAAGCTTTTTTCAGCATAAACATGATAGGGCTACATTCTTTGATATCTATGCTTATAGAAAGTGCGCCACATAGTTACAATTCTGCCTTAAGCCCCTTAACGTGGGTTGTATGTGTGGAAATGCACCGTCTTTTCAGTTTTTTTAAGCAAAAGTTTGGAGTGATATTTGGCGCTGCGCACAAGCGCAGTCTGGTTCCTGGCGCACATAGCTATGGCTGCAGCGCACAGAGACCCTACACAGCCGCACACAGAGGAAATAAATTAGAGGGAACATTGGTCGGGAAGGTCCGGGTCATGAGTTGGAATGTAAGGGGTCTCCTAGACATAATCAAATGAGGTGCAGTTACCACAGGCCGAAAGGCTTGAGATAGACAAATTGCTGCTCCAAGATTATGGGCTCACAAGTGCCATGCCTGGCAGGGTTCGAGTTTCATCAGGCTTTCCGCTCCGGTTTTGTCCGAGGTTTCAGGGGAACAGCAATTCTCATTCACTAAAGTGTGGACAGACCCAGTGGGAGGTATACCTTAGTGACTGGGCTACTGCATGGGGAGTTGTTGACGATAGGCAGTGAGTAAACCCTCCCCTCCTCTGAGCCCAACATGTGTGGACTTGATTATATAATTTTGGAGGGAGCTCCTGGCCAGGCTATTGTGGGGGGGGATTAAACTGATGTGATGGCACAGGAAAATACAGATGGGCTATGGCCAGACCCATTCAGATCTCCAGCGATTTTAAGCTGTGCCTTTTGGCGTTCTCCTTGGGGTGGATGGCCTATCACGCTTCGGAGCTTGTCTATACCTTCTTCTCAGCGGTTCATGAGTCCTTTTCTAGATTAGACTGTCTCTTTCTCCACAGTCCCTACATCCACTAGGGCTCGTTGGTTACGATCCTACCGCACGGAGTGTCAGATCACCCTCCTGTGGCCTTCGCGCTGCATAGTGGTCCCCACAGGCCCTGTTCCGATAGCATACGTCACCCTGGCATTTACATAACCCTCCTTGTAGATCGGCGCTGCATCAGTCACTCACTGAATACCTTTCCTTTAACAAGGATACAGCTTACTCTGGAGTGGTTTAATGGGAAGCCATGAAGCCCACATTACATGGGGTAGACAATAGTTTTTATGAGGGGAAGTGGCATCATAAAACCGAGAGGGTAGTGGAGTTAGTAACCGGGCTATGGGCCCTAGAAGATGAGGTAAGGGAAGGTGGAAGGGCACTGGTCTGGTGCAGACTACACTTTTCCCAGGTGCAGCAGATGCTTCTAGACGAGGCTTGGACGGCTTGGCAGGCGTCACAAAATCAGATATACCCATGGGTCGACAAGTCTAGCAAAATGCTCCACCGCTTATATAAGATATCGTAGAGATCAGCGCTGGTACAGATTATCAGCGATGCGGCAGGCCAGCTGTCTTCCGGTCCTCGGAATGTGGCTCTGGCATTTGCGGAATACTATGGGAACCACACAACCAAATTGTTGATTTTGTAAGCACCCTGCATCCCAGGTCTGTTGGGTTCAGTGCACAAGGAACTTGATGAACCGATCACAGTGGAGGAGCGGACACCGGGCACTGGCGAGTCTTTGCCTGGGTCAGGCTCCTGGACCAAACGGGTTTCCATGCGAATTCTTGAAGGCCCACATGCCCCAGTTAGGGATGCACTTGCTATGGGCACTACGGGAAGCCACTGACATGTTGATTCTTCGACCAGATTGGCGACATACAGAAATAGTGGCTTTCCACAAACCGTCCCCCCCGCCCCCCCCCGAAGACCCGTCTTCATATCGACCGGTCTCGTTATTAAATGTTGAAGTTAAATTGTCAGGCAAAGTACTGGCTGATCGCCTTCTACAACATATAACTGACCTGTTTCAGCTGGATCAGGCCGGCTCAATTCCGCAATGGTCCACCCATCATAATATTAGATGGGTGTATAATGCACAGGTCAAGGCGCCAGACCTAGGGAAACCAGTGGCCCTCTTATTAGCCGACAGCGATAAAGCCTTCAACTTGATTAGTTGGGAATACCTCTTTATCCTTCTGCAAGCCCTCAACCTTGGCCCACGCTTCCTCACTTATATTCGTCTACTATAAATGGATTGGTCACCAACGGTTCATGTGGTGGGTGAGGTATCTGATCAGTTTCCTGTATGCAGAGGCACCAGACGTGTGTCTGCTGTCCCCCTTATTACTTGCACTTGAGCCACTGCCAGCATGGGTGAGGTGTGACCCCCTGGTGTGCGGTTTTGACTGGACTGCCAAGATATCCAACAGAACTGCCCTAAACGCGGACAACATTCTGTATTTTTTCTTACTGACCCAGCTTTCTCTGGTACACAGATTCTGCAGATCTTGAGGGTCTTCAGGGAGACTTTAGGGCTGTATATGAACCCGACAAAGTCGATAATATTCCCGGTTTGCGGGATCCAGGGGAGATCAGCTTGTGTCTGCCAACTAACCCGAACTGTTGAGGGCTTTCAATATTTGGGGTCTACAAATCTTCTGACCTGGCTATCTTGTGGCAGCACAACATTGGTCCTTTGCTGTCTCGAGTTTGAGAAGAAGTGAAAGCATGGTCCCCCTTGCCCTGGTCGTTGCTGGGTCAGTCTGCCATCTTCAAGATGGTGTCCTTAGCACAACTGCTGTATAGACTCCAAAACTATCCATACAACATTCCAGTTTCATGGTTCTGACAAATGAATACAGTCCTCAACTACTTCCTGTGGGGGGTGGCGCGATCCGATTGGCTCTTCGTACCTGTTGCCAATCCACCTTTTGTGGAGAAATTGCAGCATCAGATGTACATTCCTACTATACCACAGCTCACTCCTTCCTATAAACAGTGGTCAGGCTGATCCCACATATGCCTTAGAGAGGTGGCCAATGGTTGCCCGGTCGGTCTGGATTTCCTTTATATTCGGGCGGGAATGGAGCGCCAGCCTCATACCGCCACGGAAGTCATTCAACTGTGGTGGTAGACTGTTTGTCGCATGGGCTGGGGGGTAGACTGACAAGGGGGATTCCGTTACGGAATGTGACTGTCCTGCAGCAAGTGGCTGGGTTGCCGGAGTCCAAGAATGAGATCTCATAGGCCGGTCCACATTGAGAGACGGCATGAAAAGTACTGTAATTAAGTCCTTCCAATGCCTGCAAGAGGAATACCAGCTACATCGTAGTAAATTCTACAAATAACTACAATGCAGACAGCCTTGTTTTCCTATATTCAGGGTCTAGCGGACCTGATGGAGTTTAACCCATTGAAGGGTAGGTTGCTGCTAGTGGAAATAGGCTCCCACAAGATTTGACAAATATACCAAACTTTAGCAAAACACACAGCCCTACTACTTTGCAGACGCTGAGGACAGCTTGGGAGGGAGATATTGAGGACCTGAATGACGATGACTGGACTGAGGCCATGGCCGCCCCCTGGGGAGCCTCGTTATTGTCGCACTATATCCTGACCCAATTCAAATATCTACATAGAGCCTACTACGCCAGATACCGCTTATGGTAGATGGGAGTGATACTCTCCACCCCATGCCTCCTCTGTGATACTGCAGAGGGTAACTTTTTACACACAGTGTGGAGCTGCACTGTATTGCAACTCTTTTGGTGTGGGGTGACCTCTTCCTTGCCCCCCGAGTATTAGCTTGGTAGATCCCTCTTGTGCCTAAGCTGGTCTTCCTTCATAGCACGGAGGAGATTGGAGGGGACCGATATAAACAGCATCTCCTGTTTCTGGGGCAAACATTGGCCAAACGCAACATTGTCCAGCACTGGAAGGCGGCATCCCCGCCCATGGTGGAGGGGCGGGGTGGAAGGCAGCAATGGACAGATGTATGGGGATAGAGGTTGCAGTCTTCCAGGCAAGAGGCTGCTCCCAGAAGCATGGGAAAATTTGGAGACGGTAGGCGGATACCGGAGTATTCTGCAACCCCCGTTCGATCTGCTGAAGCTATTATAGGGCGGGAGATAGTCATATGGCTCTGAAAAACAGTAGAAGACCCACATTGGGAGATATATGAAGCCATGGGCATTACTACTGACCAGGGTTCAAGGGGGTGGTGTTCTGTCTGTGCATGTTTTATGGGATTACGATACACTGTGATCATTGAGGCCTGCTGTGTTGATGTTTATACATTTATGCAAAGGTCCTCCAGGCCTTGATGTACTTAAAACTTCAAAAGAATGTGTTTATTAAAAAAAAGGGAGCGCTCTAGGCCCCAATGGCTTTCCAACCACTTTCTATCATGCATGGGGCTTAGATCTAATTCATCCACTTAAAGACCTCTTCATACATTTTGCAAATTCTGCTGCAGTTAAAGGAATGGATTTGAAGGCTACCAATATTGTCATCCCAAAAGATGGTAAAGATCACTCAGACCCTAAAAACTACTGCCCTATCTCACTAATAAATACAAACGGCAAAATGTATGCCAAAATTCTCACCCATAGGGTGGAGCCTATCCTTAAAACAATGATATATCCCTCTCAAACCACTTCCATTAAAGGTATATTCATCACAGATAATATTAGAACATTTAGCCATTCAATAGAGATGATGCACACTGTCAAACAACCGGCTTGTTCAATAGCATTGGGCGCCAAAAAGGCCTCTAATGAGGTCTCTTGGTCATTCCTACACGCTGCCCTAATGGCTTTTCACCTGGGCCCAAACTTCATCCAAATAACTCTTGCTATATACAATGACCCTAAAGCCAATAATAACATTAATAGGAACATTTCAGACAGCTTCAGTGTATACCAAGGCACAAGACAGGGCTGCCTCCTTTCTCTATTAGTATTTCTGCTTTCTATGGAATCTTTACCCATCAGCTTTAGAGAAAATGTTTCAATTCCGGATTCCAGTTTGCTGCCAGCCCACAAAAGGTTGGGGCATACGCGGATGATATTAAACTTTTCACAGCCCAAGCAGAAATGGCCATAGCTAACGTCATATCTACAATTAATGATTACACTAAGGTCATTGGTTACACCCTCAGTAAGGAAAAAACAGTAATTCTTCCCCTCAATGACCACGGCAATAGCTCAAATATTGGAACACTGGCCTTGAATGGGTACAAAAAAGTATAAAATACTTAGGGATATGGTACAGTCTGGACCTAAAAGAGTCATTTGACCACAACAAAAAAGTGATTTTATCGAACATTAAAGACCTCCTAGAATAACGGATTTGTCAGATTCATTATATAGTGGTGTCAAATTGAGACAATCAATAGAACAATCTCTCCACTCATTAACTTAATAAGTATATCCCCCTATTCCTTTATCGGATGGCTTGTTCAAAGAGACCAATCACGTCCTTAATGACTTTCTATAGTGCACCAAAAAGCCAAGACTACTCAAAAACATGGGGGGGCCTAAAATATCCAGACTATCAAAGATATCAAACGGAGTACTTAGCAAGACAAGTACTTTTTTTTTTTGTTTTAACTTCGGTGTCTACTCTCTCACCAACCTGGCTCATAATTGAGCAAACTCTTGTACTCTCACTTACTCTTACATCCATAATGAGAACCAAAAATATAATGGCAAATAATCAGACTTTCTGGTATCTCAAAAGCCCTCCAAAAAATAGATAATAAACAAGTGAACAAAAATTAAATACTCTACTCTGGCCTCACTATGACATAATAATAACATCAAGGAGGATGAAGAAACTATGTACTGTGAAGACTGGGCAAAGAAAGGAATCCTCCACATCAAAGACCTAGGTACTACCTGAGACCCTACCCTTCTCCCACATTAAATGCAAATTCAATCTTGGAAACACAGATTTTTATAAATTTCAGAAAATTAAAGCCACTCTCTCTAAACATAGACCTTCAACATCACCAGACCTCCTAAATCGTCTGGCTAAATTGTTCATAGGCTGTCACATAGCTTACAAACTTTATTCCATTGTATCACCCAAATCATCTGCCCATGACGAGACTAATCCAGGATACATGGGAATCCATCTTCAACAATATATTTGACCTCCTGCATAGTAACCTAAACTGGCCTTCCATATGGTCCAACTTGCAGACCAATAAGGCACACTTTCTTTGTCACAATGCAAGCTCTGGACTGCATACATTTCTCACTGGACTCTCTCCAAACTCTTGAAACTTGGCCTCAGGGAAACAGATCGATGCTGGAGCTGCGAAAACGAATCAAGAGACCTACAACATATGCTCCTCTACTGTAGATTTGATTCTCTAACAAGTTCTTGACTGAGATGATCTCACAGATTCTACATACGAGATGATCACCTGATCTAGCATTGATTGCTCTGGGATTCCCCCCCCGCCTCACCCCAAATCACCCATACTCTAAACAAAGAGGAAATTCTCTACTCAGATATACTAGTATTGATTGGCCTCAAATCCATTCTATTGGAATGGACGACTTACCCAAATTAGCAAACCATACTTGGTAGGCGTGGACTCAATTTACCAGAGGAGCGGACAACCCCTGAAACACTTTTATGAACTCACCTCAGAGAAGACGCAAAAAATCTGGGAAAGACTAGCTAATGACCACTTCTGCGAGTGGATTACCCACGCTCTTGATTCTCTGATCCCCATGGTCTGGGCTAGGGGTCGTAAAAAAGAGCCCAGTCCTTGGTATGATAGTTCTCTAGCGCATCTTAAAAAAGCCTGTAGACAGGCGGAAAGGGAGTGGCATAAGGCGTATGATCCGATGAAAAAGGTATACTACCTCGCCAGAATTAAAATATACCATAGGGCAGTGTGTAGAACACGTGCTACCTTCTATGCCCAAGAATTCCAGAACAGTTCTAATCCTTCGAAACTTATTTTCAAGGTGTTAAAGGACCTGATGGCCAAACGAGCCACGGTGGCGGAAATCTGTTCGGAATCTCACTGCGAGGATCTGGCTTCCTTTTTCCTCGAGAAAGTTCGAGCCATATACCGAACTTTCCCGAAGGGTACTGACAGCCTGGAGCTGGTCAGTGGTAGTCTGGGTGGGGGTGAGTGTCTCACCACTTTGCCCCCTTTATCGACTGAGACCTTTAACTCCTTGAGCATTAAAATCAAATCGGGTTCTCCTGCAGATCCGATGAAACCGGCTCAGCTCAGGAGTATGTCCCTGCTCTGCCGTGCCCCTTTGCTGTCTCTGATTAATCTGTCTCTATCTTCAGGTGTTGTTCCCACTAGGTGGAAACATGCTGTAGTAACACCGATTCTGAAGAAGACGACGTTAGACCCTCTCAAACCTGAGAATTATCGCCCGGTCTCTCTCCTACCTTGGGCTGCGAAAATAACTGAGGCTCATGTGAACGGAATTATTTCTGACCATCTCACCAGGGCTAACATCTTGGACCCTACCCAGAATGGGTTCCGTGCGGGACATAGCACGGAGACGGCCCTACTTGCCATGGTGGAACATCTGCGCTCTGTGCTTGATGAGGGTCGGACGGCGGCACTGTTGTTATTAGATCTTAGTGCCGCGTTCGACACGATCTCGCACAGGATCTTGCTTCAGCGCCTGGAAGAAGTGGGTGTCGTGGGGTCTGCCCTAGGTTGGTTCCGTTCATTTCTTGCCGATCGGTCCTTTAAGGTGGCGATTCCGCCCTGCCAGTCTAAACCGTATCCGTTGGAACTGGGTGTCCCGCAGGGTTCTTCGCTAAGCCCAACTTTATTCAATCTTTATGTGAGGCCGCTGGCAGCGGTCGTCAGGGAATGGGGCCTGATGATGGTCTCATATGCAGACGACACGCAGCTGGCGGTCTCGTTGAGCGGAGACCCTGACATGGAGGCACCCAGGTTCCGTGACGGACTTTTAGCAGTGGCCAACTGGATGATGACCAACTGTCTCCAGTTAAACGCCAAGAAGACCGAGGTTATGGTGGTCGGCAAGCAGGCGGAGTTATGGGGGGACAGGTGGTGGCCTCCTGAACTGGGGGTGACCCCTGTTCCGGCATCGGAGATAAAAAATCTTGGGGTTTGGTTGGAGCCATCTCTCAGTTTCAGTTGCCATACCAGGAAGGTAGCGGCTATTTGTTACGGTATCATCAGAGGTTTAAGACCAATTATGAACTTCTTCGACGCCCCCACAAGGCAGCTAGTGGTCCAAGCGTCAGTGTTGTCCCGGCTGGATTATGCCAGCCCGCTCTTGGTGGGGATTAATCAGTCGGAACTCATCCGGCTGCAGCGAGTTCAAAATGCTGCAGCCAGAGTAGTGATTGGATTGCCAAGGTACTATTCGGTCGCTAAAACGCTCTCTTCATTGGCTTCCGATGAACCAGAGGATTAAATTCAAAGTGCTGTGCCTTGCGTTTAAAATCCTCAAGGGCTCATCCCCCCAAATACTGGAGAATCTGGTGAGGCCATATGTGCGCCCTCACGAACCCTTAGATCTCTGGGCCAAAACCTGGCAGTGGTTTCGCGCTTCAGACTGAGCAGAGCCATCGGCCGTTCCTTTCGAGTGTTAGCGGCGAAGTTTTGGAATGTTCTCCCCCCTCACATTCGGGCCCTTGAAGATCTTTTTTCATTTAGACGGGTCATTAAGACTATTCTATTTGTCTAGTTTCTTTGATGCGCTCTTTGATCTATTTCTGCAGCTTTTTAACAGTGTTGTGTTTTGGGTACCTTGCATGGCGCCGGGACGCCCCTTTGCTGGGGCAGCTGTGCGCGGTATAAGTTAGGATAACATAACATAACATAACATAAATATGCTTCACCGTACACTTAGACTTCGATGTGATACTCCTGCAAAGAAGTACAGAAACCCTGATGAAGTCCTCTTAGAGGACGAAACGCGTTGGCCAGGCTGTTTCATTGATGTATTGAAGATTAATAAAGAGACATGTTTTTGATAAATCACACAACGGCTGCCACATTATTTTCGGTATTGGAGAAGAGTATATTGGATTGACACCATTGAACTATGTGTTTATCGTGAAAGGAGGAAAGAAAAAAGAGAACAAGCTCTAGAATAACAATTGTTGGACTCTTGAGGCACTCCCATGTGTGGTTTTTTTTCAGTAGTTGAAGTGGGGTTACATGGGATGGCTCCAGCTTATGCTATGATTCTAGTTCTCTATAAAGCATTCATCTCAGCTTTATACTAGTCTTTCATAGACTTACAGAATTGCGAAAACCTAGCACTAAAATCATACCTGCCAAGCCTCCCGATTCAGGCGGGAGACTACCAATGTCAAGGCTAGTCTCCCGCCTCCCGATTTCTACATGCAGAAACCCGATTCCGAGTTTTGTAAAAGTGCCAAAAATAAAAGGTTGATACTGGTCACGCATGCTCTAGTCTCCCCCTGGAAAGAAATGACCTCTGACATCAAAGGTTAACGCTTTGTTCTAAATTCTTGGACGGCATTAGAGCATGTGACAGGCATCGACATTTTATTTCTGGCAATTTCACACAGTGAAAGCAAAAAGAGAGTTTTGAACTCGATGTTATTAAACTGCCAAACATGAAATGCTGATTGTCACCATACATACCAGCAGAACCGATTCAGGCAGATTCCCTCTGCTTCAATACAAGTCAGTAGGAAAAATACATTCTCCTGACTTTTTTTTTTATGTAAACCTCCCACTTGCCTGCTCTAAAATGTTGGCATGTATACAAAAATAAGCATCAGCCCAACAAGGGTATCTTCTTGAACGACGGTTCGTTTTATCTCATTATATTTTATTTATTTCTGCACATTGCAAACACATTATTGCTACTATTTTCTTAATTCTGGCGGAGAAGAAAACAAGATCAAGCAGTTTTCACAGTAATCCGTTTGGCCTCAAACATATTTCAGTTATTCAAAATGTTCTTGGGGGGAGCTCAGTCTAAGCAAATTAAGTTCATCGATAAGTAATACCGTGCACGTGGCCATTTGTACACCCGATGCAGCAATTTTATTGTAGCAACTCCAGAACAGTACCTCTGGAAGGAAACAATCCAGAAACAGGAACTGGAACCCTCAGACTTTGCATTTCCGGACAGGGCAGAAAAAAAAACTTTGATTCATAATCTATAGCATTAGTGCCTCATTTCATTCGGGTTAATAGGATGCTCTGAATTCAGAAAGGCAAACATTGCTGTTTTCAATCAAAACATTAATTCAATTAATATTTCAAAAAACCTATTAAGGGACAATTAAGCACGCCATAACAGAGGACCTTCAAGTTGGCTCTAGGTCCCCTCTTCTACAAGGCCATCTGGTAAATTAAATCATTAGCGACAAGTGAAGTACCACTTAAGGGCAGGCTTCAAGTGGCGCTGCCAACTCCGAATAAAAGGGCGTTCAGCAACGATCAGCACATGAATTAGCAAGCATTGGAGTGCATGAACAGAAATGGGTTCAAACAATGAAAAGGCAAAGCTCCCTGGGAGAGATCAAACCGGAGGTTAGGAGGGCTACAGAAAGCTTTTAGACCGAGCGGCTTCATAAGCAATGCGTACCGCATGCATGGATTTCAGAAAGGGCTTTAATGTGAATAAATGTACTGTAAGTGCCTGCTGAGATCAAACCACCACTACCCTGCTGCTTGGTGAAAGTGCCCAGGGAAAAAGCAAAGCCAAATTCATGATTAAACCTTGTTAAACTGTACAAACCATCTGTAGTGATGGTTTGGTCATGGACATAGAGGAAGGACAACTTTCACGTGGCATCAATCAAGAGTTATTTGATGAGGCTTCAAGGGAAGCTGCTATAAGGATTCAGGCTTTACAGGAAGTATTTGCCTTGACAATGAAATAGTGTACGTGCAATGCCACATAACACTGCAGCCTTATATAGGTGTTTAATTCAGTAACCAGAAAAGAGATAAATGTCGAAGGTGAGCTGAGGCCAGGGACGAAAAACCGTCAGTGACATTGCCCTCGTTCGCAACCTCATCCAAAGTTGTATCCAAATCCCGAATTTCACCGCGTGACACCGTCTTTAACTTAAAAACGCTCACATTTAATGACATATATATTTTCACATAAAACATCGAGCTTTACAGATTTTTATTTAATTTCAAATGTCATGTCAACTTCATTATAAGTCTCCTAAAATACTTTCGCAGCCTGGTATATGCTATATGGTAGCAAGCAAGTAGAATAATGAATGCTACGTTGCTAGTATAATGCTTCAATTGGCAGTCAGAATGCACAAAGTGTATTGCAACAACACATCATCAGTAGGGTATGCCCATCCAAGGTAACCAGCTTATGGGGAAAGCCTGGGACCCCGCACCTACGCGCCTGAGTGGTACTAAACCTGGCAGATATTTGTCAGCCACCGGCAACCCCAGAACACGGCCTATCCCTGCTGACGAGGGGTGATACCCCGAAACACGTGTCCAGGGATGGCGAAGACAGCGAAGATAGCAGAGAATCGAAAGAAGATGCATCGCGGAACACGTAACTACATTTACCATAGTCCTTAGGGGCGATACCGCTGGTGTGTGAGTAGTGTGCGACCCCACCCCCAATTGTAATGTTAAAGCTCCCTCGAGCAGTTGGCTGACGAGCCTGGGACCCCGCACCTATGCGCCTGAGTGGTACTAAACCTGGCAGATATTTGGCAGCCACCGGCAACCCCAGAACACGGCCTATCCCTGCTGACGAGGGGTGATACCCCGAAACACGTGTCCAGGGATGGCGAAGACAGCGAAGATAGCAGAGAATCGAAAGAAGATGCATCGCGGAACACGTAACTACATTTACCATAGTCCTTAGGGGCGATACCGCTGGTGTGTGAGTAGTGTGCGACCCCACCCCCAATTGTTATGGGGAAAGAGGACAGACTATCAAAGTGGCTATTAAAAATTAACATTATTTTGCAAAGTTGTACAAGTAAATTACCTCCACCACTCACTTCACCCACTTTTAGTATCAGTTTGTTTATTTGTTTTTATGTTATGTTTATTTTATTTATAAAGCACAAACGGCTGCGACGACTCAACCTAACTGGAAGGCACCAAACATCAATGACAGTACAAAGACATAAATAGTGTAGCAACACTAGAACAAAGATACAACATTTAGACAATAAAATCAATCATCATCAACAGAAACTGTTCAATTAGATTTTGGGCCTCTGTTATGACAAGAGGCCTGCTAAACAACAGCTGTAAAATGGCATGGCCTACACACAGTGTAGCCGATGCACTTTAGACTGACCCCAGGGATCAAGTCAAGGTACTAGGCCAATAAATGTAAAATATGAACAACTGACATATTTTAAGGTTTCTATTGAAGTACAGACTGCCCAGTCCAGGTGCCTATATCATTTAGGGCATGATTCAGATGTTGGCGGTCTCCCCGCCAGCCTGTCATGGCGGTGGGCCGGAGTACTCCATCAAGCCGACGGCATTCCGCCTGCCATATTGAGATGTGTACGCAATACAATGAATACCGCCAAGTCAGCAGTCTTCTGCAATGCCTCCACTGCTGTCATACGCCGGGGCTCCGCTGAGCCAATTTAGATGTTCCCGTTGGGCTGGCAGGGGGCGACCATGGTTGTGGGGAGACAAGCAAGTCACATTAATTTTTTTACATAAAACATATATATGTAGGTTATGTGTACTTATGTGTATGTAGGATATGTGTAGTGATGTGAAAATGTGCATCCCTGCTGTGAACACAACAAACATACACAACCATGCAATGTATACCCGCACACACCTCGAACACCTACCTCTGATTCTGTTAAAACGGTGTGCGGGGTAAATTGCGGTCAGGGTGCAGCAGGACAGGGGGGACCAGGACAACAGCGAAGAGAAGGAAACCACATCCCGTACCCCGAAAAGGTGAGCATTCACCCCCTTTCTTAATGTTCGCTGACTTAAAGTAGGAGGGATTCCCGTCAGAATTCCTGTAGGAACAACCCAGATCTGGAGGCCTGAAGTCTCTCCGCCACATGCAGCAGCCCATCCCATTGTATGGGCGGGGAACAAATTCTGGCAGGACCACGGCAGTCTTCTCTCCCATTGCCAGCCAACATTTAAATAGGGCGGGAGAACCGCCAGGTTGGCAGGTGGGAAGACCGCCAAAAAAGGCCACTCCGTTGTGGTCTTGCCAACATCTAAATCAGGTCCTTAGTTATAGTATTCTGAAGTATGAAATTAAAGTCCACAGTAGAAAAGTAAGTCATTGTGACCTTTGTGACTCACAATGTCATCTGTCAGCCTGGAACATTATTCTTTTGCAGAGGTCAATGCAAATTAAACCACTGCAGCTGGATCTAAGTGTCAGAGAACCAGCAGTCCGACCCCTTCAAAACCTCCCACCTGGAAACTGCACCCAAACTACAACAAGCTTTCAAGAACTTCACCGCCTGGATCGATGGATGCGCCAACTGAGTTGCCCCCCTCAAGCCCAGCAAATGCAGCTGATCCAACAAACAGGCCAGATGGTACACCTTGAGGTTGAAAACAGCAAAATGCTACTGCAAGGAACTAGAAAGAAAATGGAGCAACCAGCAAGAAACCTGCAGAAAGAGCCACTTTTAAGACAGCTTTTAACCCCTAGCACCAGCTCCTGAAGAAAACGGAAAGGGATGCCCTGGCGGACGGTAATCGCCGCTAGCTTCAACAGCAGCAAATAACTCTTCATCATCGTTTGAGGGGAACACTGCAACACTTAGCTCCTGCATTATTATCATTTCAGTGGGTGGAGGGCAACACTATTGTTTTAAATCGTCACTGTTTGTAAACTGTTTGCTCGGAATCACCTACCTGACCTTGCTGCTTACTCTTGAACGCCCGGTCCACCGCAGCCATGTGGCGGATTGTTGTGGAGGGCGGAGACGAGAGCGAGGACTGGAAACCCTCACTTCCGGTTGCGCGCATTTAGACGCCATCCTGGACGGCGATATTGTTGTTTTGCGCTCCCTATCACCTATTTTAGTGTAACATGGCGCACGAGCGCAGCGGGCGCGCCGGCAGCTAAAGGCAAGCCCGTCTGCGCCCGTCCGCGCCAGTACGTCGCCTCTCGCCAGAAATGCTAGCCGAAAACCGCCAGGTAGATGTACTTACTCTAGAAAGGCCCTACTAACTCTGAGCCCTCCAGTCCATCGGTGCAATAGTTCCACATTACATCCTCTGAGTGGCCCTACCAGCTGCACGTGCGGCATGTTTGCACTTCCAAAACCTTTGTCCTTTCTTTCCCCTCCTGCCACGTCTCCCCTACAACGGCTAAAAATATTGCAGTGAATGTGAGATCATTAGTTAAACATCACGCCGAAATATATGACCTTATCATTGACGAAACCCCGATATATTTTTTCTGACCGAGACATTGGCTCAATGAAGATATAGTAGCCGAGCCTAATTTGGCTCTACCCTCAGACTACTCTATCTGTATGATAAATAGAGAGCCGAGGGGAGGCGGCATTGCTGTGATTATCAAATCCTGCTACTCCTATCTCTTCAATAAGGTCATAATAGAGGGATGCGAATGCGCACGCTTCAGCATCTCCGTGAGTACCCACCTTACCCTTTCTGGGATATTGATATATAGGCCACCTGGACAAGCTACCGGTTTTAAAAATGCACTCCTAGAGACAGTCAGAACGCTTGCTGTGGGGGGGCTGCTAATTTTAGCATTTTCGGCGATCTAAATCTCCATTTTGATCTTACTCAGGACCAGACTATCTGCGGCCTGCTTGCAGACTTAGCTGCATTCCAGCTCTATCAATTGGTCGCAAGCCCCACACACAGAGGGGGTCATCTGTTAGATCCCATATTTACGAACATTGAGGCTGCCCCCCCCCCATCGCTGTGGCTTGGACTGACCATCTGCTGGTCGAAATGACCTTCCCCATATCAGAACCGTTATGTGAGAACGCCCAACGATCTGTTTATAAACGACCTTGGCAAAAGCTTCGACTAGAAGACTTCCATGCACTCTTAACAGTAGACCCTGTGGGTCCTTTAACATTGCAGAGGCAGGTTATGAGATGTTCTGCGCCTGGATTACTCGGGCGCTTGACTCCGTTATCCAGGCTACCTGGTTTAAGGGTTGCTCCCAGGAGTCTAGCCCCTGGTACAACAACGCCTTGACTCTACTGAGGAAGGCGTGTAAAAGATATGAGCGCGAATGGAGGAAAGACTATGACCCTGGAAAAAAAGCACATTATTTGGCTAAACTGAAATCATATCATAGAGCCATCTGTAAGATGCGGGCGCCACCTAGGCCACCGAGATTAAACTTAGCCCTAACCCTGCCAAACTCATTTTTAAAGTCTTAAAAGACCTTAGTGCCAAGAAAACCTCGGTGCCTATAACTACTTCTGAACTCCAGCGTGAAGAACTAGCCTCCTTCTTCGTGGAGAAAGTACGTGCAATCTACCGGTCCTTTCCTTCTATGACCACTTCCCGTACTTACACTCCCCCTAGACCAGGGCCGGCCTCCAGCCTTACGGTTATCCCAAAGATTTCCTATGAGGAATTGAGTAGGCGGAGTGTGAAAATTAAATCTGGCTCTCCTGCCGATCCACTAAAGCCTGCTCAGTTCAGGGATTCCTCCTTGCTGTGTCAGACACCTTTGCGCCAGATAATCAACTCCTCCTTTTCATCCGCCATGGTGCCGGCAAAATGGAAACAGGCCTGGGTTTCTCCCATTCTTAAAAAACCTACCTTGGACTCTACTAAGCCTGAGAATTTTAGGCCTATTTCTCTCCTTCCCTGGGTGGCGAAGCTCATGTTAACATCATACTCACCAACTTCCTGCTTTCCAATAACATTCTGGATGCAACGCAACATGGCTTCCGCGCCAGTCATAGTACAGAGACTGCACTCCTTGCTATGACGGAACACCTGCGGACCATCCTCGATTCTGGTCAAACGGCGGCACTGATCCTGCTGGATCTTAGTGCCGCCTTTGACATGGTCTCGCATGGTGTGCTGCTTCACCGTCTGGAGGAGGCAGGGATTTCGGACCTGGCCCTGGAATGGTTTAAATCTTTCTTGACCAGAAGATCTTTCCGTGACTCCACCCCTCCATTTCTATCCCAGGTGCACCCTATTGATCAGGGTGTCCCCCAGGGCTCGGCATTGAGCCCTACATTGTTCAATCTTTATGTTCAGCCACTAGAGGCAGTCGCCAGGCAGAGGGACCTTACAATGGTCTCAAAAGCAGACAACACGCAGCTGGTGGTTGCACTAACTGAAGGTTCAAACCTTAATGTCTCCAGGTTCAAAAGCGGCCTGACGGCCGTGACAGACTGGAAGACGTCTGATTGTTTGCAATTAAATGCAAACAAAACGGAAGTGCTGCTAGTCAGCAAGAACACGGACTTGTGGGGTGACCACTGATGGCCTAATACTTTGGGTAAGGCCCCGGAACCTAAGAAAGAAGTCAAGAACTTGGGGGTGTGGATGGACTCCTCTCTTAGTTTCTGCATCTACACTAAAAAAGTGGCTGCCACATGCTTTGGCATTTTACGAGGTCTTAAACCTATTCTGAAATTCTTTGACTCGTCTACTCGACAGCTGATAGTCCAGTCAACTATTCTTTCTCGCTTGGACTATGCCAGCTCCCTGCTCTTGGGGGCCAATCAAGCTGAGATCATCCGGATGCAGCGTATTCAAAATGCGGCGGCCAGAGCCTTAGTAGGTCTCCCTCGGTTCTGTTCCACGGCCGATACCTTCCGGAGGCTTCGTTGGCTCCCTATGGCAGAGCGGATTCAGTTTAAGACGTTATGCCTTTCTTTTAAAATTCTGAAATTCGCTACACCTAATCTGCTCTGCAACCTATTGACCCCGTATGTCCCTTCCGGTGCATTACGTTCTCTGGGACAGCACCTGGTCACGGTTCCCCGGGTGAAATGCTGTCGAGCAGGAGGTCGCTCCTTCTGCTACCTGGCAGCCAAACTGTGGAACTCGTTACCGGTCCATATACGAGAACTGGAATGCCTGTTGGATTTCAGGAAGGCAGTCAAAACTCACCTTTTCCCCCTAAAATAGTCTATTTTGGTCACTGTTATGTCGGATTCCGCCGTAGTATTCTGTTCTTTCAGCTGCTGAAGCGCCGGGACGCCCCTTTGCTGGGGCAGCTGAACGCTATACAAGTTGTTATAACATAACATAACATGATGGTTCAGTTGATGGAGTAGCCTTGGCAAGCAGCCTCACTGAACAGCAACAGACTAATTGTAGGAAAGTCCTCAATCAGTACAGACATATGTTTTCACTGACTCCAAGTCAGACTACCTGGTGTACACATGAGGTGGACACAGGTGACAGTCTGCCTGTTAAAAATAAGATTTACAGGCATCCTGATCCTGTCAGGGACTGTAGTCCAGAAAATGTTGGCACTGGGAGTGATTGAGCTCTCAGATAACCCTTGGGCTAGTCCAGTAGTCTTAGTACGAAAACCTCACACCCAGGGTGGTAAGAGAGAGATGAGGTTCTGTGTGGACTACAGGGGACTCAATGCAGTCACTATGACTGATGCTCATCCAATTCCAATGGCAGATGAACTAATTGATACTTTGGCCTCAGCCAAGTTCTTAAGTACATTTGACCTGACAGCTGGTTACTGGCAAATCAGATTAGTGGAGGATGCAAACCCCAAAACAGCATTTTCAACCCCTAGTGGGCACTACCAATATGTGGTGATGCCCTTTGGCTTGAAGAATGCACCTGCACATTTCAAAGGTTGGTGAATACAGTTCTCACAGGTCTGGAAGCTTGTAGTGTAGCTTATCTAGATGACATTGATGTCTTTAGCTCCACCTGGGAGGATCACCTGGTCCACCTGAGAAATGTTTTGGAGGCTCTGCAGAAGGAAGGCCTCACTATTAAGGCCACCAAGTGCCAGATAGGGCAGAATAAGTTTGTATACCTAGACAACCTTGTAGGTGGAGGACAGGTTCAACCATTGCAGAGCAAAATCCAAACCATCATGGATTGGGTTGCTCCAACTACCCAGACTCATGTCAGAGCTTTCATGGGCCCGACTGGGTACTACAGGAGGTTTGACAAAGGATATGACTCCATAGTGACCCCTTTGAATGACTTAACTTCCAAAAGAATGCCTAAGAAAGTTCAGTGGATAGTTAGCTGTCAAAAGGCATTTGATGACCTGAAGCAGGCCATGTGCACTGCTCCCATTCTGTGAAGTCCTGTCTATTCCAAACAATTCATTGTTCAAATCGATGCATCTGAGTTGGGGGTAGGGGCTGTGTTATCACAACTGAACGAAGAGGGTCAGGATCAGCCAGTAGCTTTTATAAGCAGAAGGCTGACCCCCAAAGAGAAACGTTGGTCAGCTATTGAGAGGGAAGCCTTTGCTGTGGTTTGGGCTCTGAAGAAGAAGAGGTCATACTTGTTTGGCACTCACTTCATTGTTCAGACAGACCATAAGCCCCTCTTATGGCTAAAACAGATGATCGGTGAAAACCCCAAACTTTTGAGGTGGTCCATTTCCCTACAGGGGATGGACTATACAGTGGAACATAGACCTGGGAGTAATCATGCCATTGCAGATGGACTCTCCAGATATTTCCACTTAGAACATGTAGACTCAACTGGTCAAGGTTAGTTTAATGTCCTTAAGTTTGGGGGAGGAGGGGTTGTGTAGGAAAGTAGTATCTGTTTCTTATGGTTACCCCCACTTTTTGCTGATGTCAGACTGTTTTTGGCCAAGTCTGACTGGGATCCTGCTTAATCCCTTAAATTGCAATGGATGTACTTTAGCTACACTCCAGATCGGATTCTGGGATACCCCTATGAGTCCCTAGTATATGGTACCCGATGTACCCAGGGCATAAGTACCCCAGGGGCCTCCCATAGGCTGCAGAATGTATTATGCCACCCCTGAGAGGTCATCCAAATTGACACGACAGGCCTGCTATTGCAGACTGTGTAAGCTGGTGCTTGATCCACTTACTGAGATATAGGTTCACTATAACGCTCTAAATCACTACACTTATATACCCATCATTTACCCCTATGACAGGCCTTATCAATCCTGAAGGCAGGGTGCTGAGTTTTACGTGAGAGAGTGCCCCCGCATGAACAGAGCCCCTCTGTAGCCTTCGGAAACAATTCTCCGGGGTTGTCTGTGATGCAGCCATACATATATGTTTAAGTGCCTTATAGCCTCGTGGTAAATGAGAACTTTAAAACAGCCTCTCAAAAACATGTTGTGTTTGTTGTCAAACACCTTGGAATCATACCCGCACACCAGTAATTGGTGCGGGAGGTATGATTCCACCCTTCCAAAGGGACAGATGTGGGTCACCGGTCTACCCGGTACCAGCTTTCACGACGTGGGCAGCACAAAATGGATGCTGCCAGCTACAGACACGATTCTGCTCTCCTGCTGCTGAGTCAAGCTCGAGCAGAGGATGGCATGATAATAGGCATTCTGTCACAGGGAGGGACCACCTCCCAGACAGGGTTTAGTGTATTGGGGCTGGGTGGGTGCAGTCTGAGAGTGCCAGAATGTCTGCACTGAGGGCACATTTGGTGTCCCTGTGCATAGTCCAGCTCAAACCAGTTCTGGGAGCCATTAGCTTCTTCTCTGGCGCGAAACTGGACAAAGGACATGAGTGTAGTCACCCCTCTGTCCTGCCCCTCCCCTAGGAGGGTCTACAGAATCTTTCCAACCCCTTCTCATGGGTATAAAGTGGGTTACCTGACTACAGGACTTTAGATTCTACCTGGACAAGATTCTGCTAAGAAGAAACCTAGTACTTTGACTGCCTGCACAACGCTGGACAACTGAACAATCTCCTTTGGAGTTAAGGAGTTACTCCCCTGCAAAAGCAGGCACCTAAAAGCATCTGACCGGTTTGCTTCTCCCGAGCTCTTGAGGACTCGGAAGATTTCAGCAACACAGGAGGTGGGTTCCCAAAGGTCCCTGAGGTCGATCTGCCCTCTCAGCGATTCCGAGACAGGTATCCCTCGTAGGGACTGTGCGACTCGAACCCCTGTGTACTGCGTACATTTGAAGTTGCATATGCTTAGTGACGATGCCTGAGCCTGTGCTTTGGTCTCCGTGTAGTCCCGACCCAGAACAGTATTTGCACCAAAGATTTCCGGCCTCCACTCTGAGTGTCCTGTGGGCTGGCACTTAGCAAACTTCCTTGAGGTCTCCTTGTGATCCCCGGTCCGTTGGCCTGTGGGTCCTGGCGAGGGTTACCTTGTTTGTTCTTGGGCTTCCCCAGTTGCTCCCGACTTGCCCTGACTCTCCATTGCTTGGAGAGTCCCCTGGACCTTGCTGGTCCACTCCGTAACCTGTTTTCTCTGACCGCGTGGGTTGCATTTGCCAAGGCTTGTTGGTGCTCCAGCCAGACATCGACCCCTCAGCACTCGACATCCTTTGTGAGACAGCTCAACTCTAGATCCTGGTCATCCTCGACATCTCCTGGTCCCAATGGCTGCAGAGTCAAGCAACCCTTCTTTGGACCTGAAGCCCCCCGACATCGGTGGGCATTCGACTACCGAGCCCCTAGTCAACTGAAGTGACCCAGGCTCTGTCACCTCTGCTTTCAAGTTACTCTCACCTCGAATCCAGGCTTGGATTCCACCTGACTCTCTTTGCCTTCCTGGCAGCAGTACTTCTTTGTAGCTCTCCATTGAAAACAACAAGGGTTTCTGACACCACTTGACTCCTATGCACCCGGCTCCTCTGGGATAGGTAACATGGGTACCTCTGTACTCACTGATGAGTTGGCCTGAGAACCTCCTATGTTCCAAAGGGTTTTCTCGAAGTCCTTGTAGAAGTGTCCTTAAACTTTAAATTGGCAACCGCGATATCGCCATAGAGTTGTACAGAGCACGCGTCTGTGTTTCCTCACTGCACCCGTCCTCCGTGGGCTCCCTGTGTCACTCCTCTGGGTGGGTCCTTGGAGTCCCAGTGATTCTACGTGCTCTAGGCACTGTGTCTAGTTAAGTCGTTGTTGTTATACCATTTTTTTAGTATATGGTTCGGTCTCCCCCTGGAGCCAGCTGTGTATTGTGCTATTTACGAATGTACTATTGATTCAGTATTGTGAGCTTTGTGCCCTAGTCTCACATAGAGACTAGTAGGAAGTGTTATATTAATAAATACATATTTTTATATACACACTGTGTGGTTCTCCTTTTATTTAGTAATTTAGGCGGTGATATTCTGGTAAAACAAGCAGCTTTACATTCCTTCAAGATTAAGCCTGAAGGCTGCTCTCCATAGCTACCACTAGGACAGCTTTCAACTAAGGTTATCTTTGACCTCATACATCATAAGTGTCGTGTGGACTGGTACAAGGTGCCCACTTTAATTAGTTGACAGCATATACCAAGCCATCTTCTCACACCTCATACCCCAGCACACCCCCTCCAACATCTTCGGCCACTTCGCTCCCACAGAAGCTAGCCCCTGATGCCTACTCACCACCTAGGTCCAACAGACCACACAGGGCACTACAGAAATCATTAACTTGTCCACTCAAGAGACCCCACAGACCCCTGTCCTCACCACATTTTCAACCTCAGGGGCAAGAAGATCAGCAGCGAGATCATCACCCTCTTCAAAGCCTGCATCAACATGGCCACCTTCACCGAAGAATAGAAACATGCATAAATCAAACCCTTTCTCAAGAAACAACCCCAGCGAACTCAAAAACTACCTTCCTATCTCCCTGCTCTCCTTCCCTGCCAAAGTCCTTGAGAAAGCCATCAACCACCAACTCACCGACCACGTGAAGATAAACCATCTTTTAGATGCTTCCCAATCCTGATTACACACCATTCATAGCACCAGAACCGCCCTATTCGCTGCCACCACCCACATCAGAACCGTCGTCGACCAAGGAGAAACGATTGCCCTGATAACTCCTCTACCTATCAGCAGCGTTCAACACTGTATCCCACCACACCCTGATCTAAAGACTACATCACATCCAAATCCAAGAAGACGCCCTCAAGTGGATCGCCTCCTTCCTCACCGGAAGTACCTAGAGAGTCCACCTACCACTGTTCACTTCAGAACCCAAAAACATCACTTGTGGCATTCCTCAAGTCTCTCCCTCAGCCCCACTCTGTTCAACACGTACATGACCCCCCCCCCCTTGGCCAACATCATCAGAAACCATGGACTAAACATAATTTCCAATGCAGACAACACCCAGATAATCCTCTCGCTCTCAGAAGACCCTACCACCACAAGAGCCAACTTCCACAGGTGTATGACGAGCGTTGCGAAATTGATGAAAAACAACTGCTGAAATTCAACATAGACAAAACGGAAGTGCTGATCTTCAGCAACAAAACCTCTCCATGGAACGATTCCTGGTGGCCCTCGAAAGTAGGACCCTCACCCACTCCGACAGACCATGCTCGGAATCTCTGCATTATCCTGGACAGCAAGCTCACGATGAAAACACAGATATACACAATCGCTCTGCCTGCTCCCTCACTCAAATGGCTCCCCATAAGCACCAGACACACCTTTACTCAAGCCCTAGTCACCAGCTGCCTGGACTACGGCAACGCACTCTATGCAGGAATCACCACTCACCTCCTGAAGAAACTGCAAACCATACAGAACTCGATGGCCAGACTCCTCCTCGACCTCCCCAAATGGACCTGCAACACCCCTCATTTCAAGAAATTCCACCACCTCCCAATACAGAAGAGATGTCAATTCAAGATGCTGACCCACACCTACAAAGCCCTGCACAACCAAGGACCAGCCTACATCAACCACCGCCTGAACTTTATTCAACCCTCCAGACACCTGCACTGCACCGCCCTCTCCCTCACGCAAAACCCCTGCATTCGCCATAGGAACGACCTCCACCTTCACCTCTCAACCTCAACCTCTTTTCTAGAATTCTGGAAGGCACTGAATGCCTGACTGTTCATCTGAACCCTCCTTAGCAATTGGACACTGCGCCTTTATACCCTCACGGGTAATTAGTCGCGCTTTAGAGAGGTGCACAAGTGAAAAAAACATCAAAGTCTGAATATCTGTGTTATTTTTTGGTTTGAAGCTTTCGTATTTCTTTCCACCAGGGATGAATTATGGGGGTAACTGCATCTCTTGAGCAAGCAGTTACCTAATGATAGCGGTGCTGCTTTGAGATCTTCTGGCACCAAAATCCAGAGGTCGACTTAGACAAAGTACAGGTTAAATGGTCAGAGCTGCCAAGTATTAGCCCACCTCGGTCTGCAGCCTGGTAATCTACACTCATATCACATAGCATACCAGCTGTTTGCTTTGAACTCTTCTGATTAGGAAATGTATGGATATTGACCAAACCTACTCCTTGAATCTTTCTACTGAAAAGGATTTGCTCAAAGGTTGTTCCGAGTAAACCCCTGATTTGATCACCAGGACCTTGAAGTCTAAGCCTTCTGTGCAGCGTTTACTTGACCTGAAGGAAAATCCTGCCCCTTGGCAAGACTAAAGTTGCTTAGCATAAGGACCTGGAACCAGCGGAAACTGCTGTTCAGTAAACAGGTGGGGAAGAATGGTCTGGTGTGCCTTCTTTCCTGATGTACATAAGTACATAAAACACAGAAAAGGTCTTTAATGAAACGAAGCACCTGACAACTGGAAAGAATCTCAATTAACTGATGTGCTGAGAGGAAAGTGTGGACCTTATCTCACTGGATAGAACCTCATCAGCAACTACAAACAGGTTTGCGGCACTGAGAACCTCAAGATACCTATTTAGATAGCATCACCTTCATCTTCTTGAACTTGCAGCCTTTATATTCGAACCAAGAAATGGTGCGCCATTGAACCCATCAACTGCTTAGAATCATGACCTTGTCTATTGACCTGGATGTGCACTCTTGATCAACTGGCGGGCACTGGAGTGGTGCGGTTGTCCCACAGAATAGAGAGGGGAGCTGTTTAGCTACAGCCAGCCATCGTGGCTTGAAGTAAACCTCAGCAGGTCTACACTACAGTTTTAAAAAGAGAAGATAAACCTTGCAGCCATTCTGGTAATAAAGAAATAGCAATGGAAATCATATTGAAAACTTGCTTTGCTTTAGTCACTATTGCCCCTGCTTCCGTCCCCCCTTTTTCGGATATTTCCTCCCCTCCGCTCTTTTATCCAAGAAAGGAACAAAGAGTGTGATGGTTAGGGCACCAAATGGTGAATGATTTTTGCAAACCATGCTAGTAGCCTCATGCTATTAAAGCCCTATCGTGAAAATCACAGCACAGCAAAACTGAAAACTCTTGACTCCTAAACTACAAGCCTTCAGGGGTTAAAACATTTTACAACTACTAAAAATGGTCAATGGAGCTAAAACACTAATAAAAAATATACAGATATGCCAACACTCCGTATAGCAGCTCGCCTTATAGGCAACCACTAGAGACATTTAAGTAGTAAGGTGGGAAAAGTTGAAGGGACTGACACTGGTGCAGGAGTAGAGCAGCTGTCCTACAAATGTTAGGAGGACCAAAGGCTAGTATAGAGAGGGTCACTCTTAAATTGGATTCACCAACACAGAAGGTAGAAAGCAAACCATAAAAATGAACAACCGTATTGCCGTATGAACAAAGTTGAATAGAGACTTCGTTCTTGGGAGCAACAGATGAAAACAAATTCTGTAGAGGACAAACATCAGGTAATCCATGAGAAAAGTTAAGATTTGGAAGATAATTTCAGGTGTAAAACATAAGAGTAGTGGGTCCTCCTTAGCCAACTCAAATTGGGAAAATTTAACTCTTCAATGAGAATCTTTTTGTGTTGCATTTTGCAAGCCTAATGGCTGGCGCAGACAGTAACCTCTCTTCCATGAGATGCTAGTTTTATATGGTTGTACTTTAATTCTTGATAAGGGAAATGACAGGAAAGTTAAAAGTGGTCACATTTAATGACCAGGGCTAGGCAGTTATAACAGACAGTTGAGGGTAGGCAGTGGAGGAGAGGATGGGAAACTGCTATGTACTGGCTCTGCTGTGGTGATTTGGAGTTGTGGGAACAGGGAATCTGAGTTGACTGCAGGAGACAGCAATGCCCTGTGGTCTGTAAGGTATGTGGAGATGGAGCACAGGTGTGTCTACTGTCGGGGGGCGTGGCTTGGACGCCGATCGGGATGGCGGCGTGAGCTCGTAGCTCCGCGCAGAATCCCGTTAATTCTCCTGTTTTCGGAACCCTAGGCGGCCCGGAGACGACGCTCCTGCCCTCTGAAGTGTGAGGGGACAGCTGGACACTATTGGTGAGCCGCTGGGGGACTGCAGGCCCCGAGGAGACCGAGTCGAAGAGGCGGCTGAGGTGTTGCCGAGGGTGCGAAGAAAATGGCGGCGTGGAGTTCGGCGGGCCCCGAACTCCAGCTCTGAGCCGAGTTGTCGCCGACTGGCGAGGGATACTGGCAGGAGATCCTGCGTTCAGCTGATCGAGGCACTGGGGTCGGCGGTGCTGTGCCTTGGGGCCGAGTGACGCTGCCTTGACTCGCCAGGAGCTTGGGGACCCTGGCTGGCTGCCGCCTGGAGACTCATACTTTCCCCCTCAGGCTCCCGAGGGGGGCGGCGGAGCGGAGTGTACCTAGCTGGTCGTTGCTCCTGTGAGTTTCAGTGGAGACATTGCTCTGCCCGGTGCCCGACTACCTGGCACTAGCCTACGGGCGCTGACGACAGCGGGCTCCAGGACCTGTGACGCAGCACCCTGGAATGGCGGCGACCGGAGGGCCGGTGGCCGTGAGATGCACTGAGGAGGGCTCGGCGACATCGACTCGGCTGGGCGAGGGTCCCTCCCCGGAGCTTGACCGAGAACAGCGGCTGAACCAGCGATTGGATGCCATACTTGATGCGATCGCCTCGACTAAGGACGCGTTGCACCAGGACATCGCCCAAGTGGCCACGGGCCTAGGGCTGCTCCGCGCGGATCATGCGAAGCTAGCGGACAGAGTTAAGGACCATGACCAACTGCTGCTGGACCTGAAACCATCGGTGGTGGCCGCGGAGCATAGGATTGCGGACATGTTGGCCCGGCTGGACTCGCTGGAACGGAGGGCGGAGGATGCCGAAGGCCGCAATAGGCGGAACAACGTGCGGGTCGTCGGCCTTCCGGAACGGATTGAGGGGGAGGATGCGGTGGCCTATATGGAGACCTGGTTCCGCACTGTGGTGGCGCCGGAGGGGCTCACTCCTTTTTTCACGCTGGAGCGGGCCCACCGGGTTCCTGCTCGCCCGCCGGGGATTGGCCGCCCCCCCCGACCGATGGTGGTGAGGCTCCTCCACTACAAGGACCGAGATCTCCTCATTCAGCGGGCCAGGATGTCGGGCCCTTATGAGGTGGAGAACAGTAGGGTTACGATCTTCCCGGACTACACCCAAGCGGTCCAGAAAAACCGGGCATCATTCTTGGCGGTGAAGAAAGAACTCAGGGAGGAAGGCGTTCAGTATTCCTTGCTCTACCCGGCTAAGTTGCGGATCATCATGGATGGGGCTACGCACTTTTTTCAGACTCCGGACGAGGTTTGGCATTGGCTGGAGTCGTATAGAGCGGGGACGGACAGATCACATAAAAGCAGACGAGATGAACCCAAGCGGCCCCGGGTGAGGCAATCGCAACGAATCAGATCCCGCAACAGGCGCCAGCGGGAGAAACGGGAGGCTCAAATGGCGGCGGAGAAGAGGGATGCACTCGCAGCGACGGCGGCCATTACAGGGTCGCAACAGAACAGTGAACGGGCTGAAACGGACTCGGGAGGGGAAGGCAGCAAGACGGGCGAGGAACTCTCGGAGGCGGAAAGCTTGAAGGGGCCGACGGTGACCCCACAGACTTCGGATGGTATCTTTTGCGGCTGAGTTTGGACTGGGCTAGTTCGAGACTTCATGGTAGGGTGGTATCCTGCTGTTGGAGGACGGGATGCCGGGAGGGGAGGCTGTGTGCTTCGGGAGGGATGGAGGCGCGGGGTGCGGGCTTCGCTTGCTGGGGTCGGCGGCGACTCATCCCCCTTGGGCCCTTAAGGCCGACTGTGGTGGAGACCACAGGGTAGGAGTGTGGGACGTTGGTTCAAGGTTTGGATGGGGGCGGCCATTGGGTTCGTGAGCTCTGTCCTGGGGAGTGGGGTTTGGGGAGTTTTTCTGTTTTGGGGGTGTTTGGGGGGGGCAACTGCATTGGGGGGGCTGTGAACATTCGTTATTTGCTTTGGACTGTACGAAGTTGGAATGGGGACGTTACCTAATCTGAAATGCCTGACGTGGAATGTCCGGGGGCTGCGAACTATGGTGAAACGTCATAAGGTCCATGCATATCTAGTACGCAGGGGGGTTCAGATTGCCATGCTCCAGGAGACTCATCTTACTAAGAAAGAATGTACTGCCTTGCAGAAACGATGGAGGGGCCAGGTGTTTGGCACCACTTACTCAGCGTATGCCAGGGGGGTGCTGATCTGGGTGAGGGCGGGGATACCCTTTCAATTACTGAATCAAGCTGTGGATCCGGATGGCAGGTTTGTGGCAGTGGAGGGGAGGTTATATGGACGGGATGTGGTTTTCTGCTGTGTGTATGCGCCGAACGCTGATCAAGCTCGATATTTTGATAGCCTCTCGGGGTCTTTGGCCTCTTTCCTGGCGGCCCCAATAGTGCTAGGGGGGGACTTTAACTCGATCACGGATGTGGTTCTGGATAGGTCCCATCCCCCCCTGGTGGACTCCCCGGTGCGCAGGTTGGCCGCGCACAGGAAGGACTGGCAGGATAGGTGGGGGTTGCTGGATGTCTGGAGGGAACGGCACAGGGAAACCAGGGATTATTCCTTTTACTCTGCTCTTCATGACCTGCATGTCAGGATTGATTCGGTGCTCTGCAGTGGATCCCTGGCCCCGCTGATCTCCCATGCGGAGTACTTGGCTAGAACGATCTCAGATCATAACCCCCTATTGGTGCACATTCAGTGGCAGAGAGAGCGCTCAGTAATTCCAACGTGGCGGCTTCGGCCGGAAACGCTTGAAGATCCTGTGTTCTCTGATGCGGTTCGACAAGGCATTGATAGCTATTTCGGAGTGAATGAGGGCTCGGCCACGAGTAGGTCCACTGAATGGGATGCAATGAAAGTGGTGGTGAGAGGAGTGTGTTTGGGTAGGTTTTCAAATGCTCGCACGGCTGTGTTGACTGACCTCATGAAAGCGGAAGAAAGGTTGAGGGATTTGGAGCGCCACAGGCCAGCTAGGCCGGACTTACAGGCCCAGCTCTTAGAAGCGAAAGAAGTGGTCGCCACTGAGACGGAACGTTTACGTAGCTATGATCACAGGCAATATATCATCAGGGCGCATGCGGAAAGAGACAAGGTGGGTACCCTCTTGGCCAGACTGGCTAATCCGGAACTTAGGGGCTCCCCGATCCTCGGCATTCGTACTGCGCAGGGAGAGATGGTATAAACCCAAGCAGCGGTATTGGAATGTTTTAGGGGGTACTATGAGGAACTGTATCAGGGCCAGCTGGGAGTGGGGGTCCAGGACATTGCGGAATACTTGGGGGCGAGGCAGCTTCCGGTCCTAGATGAGGAGGACGCGAAGGAACTGGGCGGCCCGATCACGCTCTCAGAAATACGGGCGGCCATTAAGCATATGGCTCGCAACAAAACACCCGGGGTGGACGGATTACCGATTGAATTTTATCAGCGGTACGCAGACAGTTTGGCGCCCAGGCTGTTGGTGGTGTACGCTGAAGCCTTCGAAGCTGGGGTATTGCCTGGGTCCATGCGGGAGGCCTTGATAGTGCCGCTCCTAAAGCCTGGCCGGGATGCTGCGGATGTGAGGTCTTACCGCCCGCTATCCATGCTGACGGTGGATTATAAGATTCTGAGCCGCATACTGGCCACCAGACTGGCCCCATATATGACGGGCCTGGTACATAGGGACCAGGCCGGGTTCATACCCACGAGGAGCACGGCGCTGAATATTCGCCGCCTGGTGGGGATAATGGACGCCATCTTGGACGAGGAGGGAGCCCCGGCGGTCCTATCCGTGGACATCGAGAAAGCCTTTGATAGCTTGGAATGGCCGTTCCTGGACGGAGTTTTGGAGAGGTTTGGCTTGGGCGAGGGGTTCCGCAGGTGGACGAGGGTCTTGTATGCTTCGGCGGCGGCGAGGGTGCGTTTGGGCGGCCTGGTGTCTGCGGCGTACCCGGTGGGCAGGGGCACGCGGCAGGGATGCTCTCTGTCCCCCCTGTTGTTTGCTCTGGCGATGGAACCTTTGGCGGTCCATGCGAGGTCGGGTGTCAGGTACGCGGGGATAGCGAGAGGCGGGCAGTGGCATTATATATCGCTGTAGGCGGATGACTTGCTCCTATACCTGGCTGATACCTCGCGGGCATTGACGGGTGCGATGGAGCTATTGTCGGAGTTCGGCCGGCTGTCGGGCCTTAAGGTCAATTGGGCGAAGACTTGTGTGTTCCCGCTGCGAGCGGGCTCGCCCGTTCCTGGCGGCGACTTGGGCGTGGTGTGGGAGCCATCTTGTTTTACCTATCTGGGTGTTCGCATCTACCACGCGACTGCGGACCTCTTGGAGGGCAACATTGGACGCTGTGTTCGGGCACTGAGGGGCAGCTTGTCTTTCTGGTCGACCCTCCCGCTGACGGTTCTGGGTAGGATTGCCCTTTTGAAGATGGTGGCGCTCCCCCGCTTCCTCTATTATTTCCGAACGCTGCCTGTCTGGATTCCCCAAGGGGTCTTCAGAGACCTGAGATCGATGATTATTGGCTTCTTATGGGGGCACGGCCGCCGTAGAGTGGCCCTGAACACGCTCCTCCGCCCTAAGGTTGAAGGGGGCATGGCTGTGCCTGATTTCGAGCTGTATTATCTAGCGGCGCAGCTGCAGGTTCTTACACAGAACGTAGCTAGGGTGTTCCGGGGTCCAGAGGAGGACCGGGACCGAGGGATACGACGCCACGTGCTGTCCTATATTGTCATGCAGCAGAGGCTTGAGCTGCGGGCCCTCACTATGGAGGAAAGGACGCTCCGGCTGTGTTGGCAGAGGAGCCTTCGGAGAGCGAGGGCTTCGCGGCCTTATGCGCCGGAGATCCCGATCGGCATGCTGACGGCCTTGCCGCACGGAGGAGATTGGTCCCCGTTGCTGGATTGGGAGGAGGCGGGACTACAGATGGTAGGCGACTTGTACATAGATGGGGCTTTGGCACCGTGCGAGGCGCTCCGGGACCAGTTCGGGCTGCCCGACGGGGGGTTCCTCCTGCACGCGGCGGTGGTGGCTGCCATACAGAAGCACTGGAAGGGGGGGCTCGTAGAACCCACGACGACTATGGCGTGCCAATATGTGGTGATGGCAGCGGGCACGGTCAAAGCTGTGACATGCCTCCATAATAGGATGTTGAATGAGGGACTGGAGCCACTCCTGGGGCTCAAGGCTAAATGGGAGGAGAGTGTGGGCCGGCACATACCGGATACGGCTTGGGGACACATCCTGCGGCGCACGTGGAAGGGCACGAGAAATGCGCGCTTTCAGCAAGTGCATTTCTATGTGCTTCATAGGGCCTATTTAACTCCAGAGAAATTACAGCGGTACTTCCAGGTGCCGGATGCTCGATGCCCACGGTGTTCGTCTCTGGGAGCGGACATGGATCATTTGTTTTGGAAGTGCCCGCAATTGGGGACCTATTGGGCGGAGGTAGGGGGACTCCTGAATGCAGTGACAGATAGGGAGGTGGAATTCGATATGGCGGCGTGCCTGCTGCTCTGGTTCCCGCACACTAAACGCACCAAGGTGACGAGCAAGTTCCTTGATCTGGGTCTGATATTGGCGCAGAGGGAGATATCGTGGCATTGGAAGTCCAGGGGGGGGCCCTCGCTGCGTAGATGGAAGAATGAATTGCTGCGGTGGTCTGCCTGTGAGAGTGTGCTCCGGATGCGGCAGGCTGTTAAGATGGGGAATGAGAAAGTTTTGGAAGCGGCGCGTGCATGGGAGCTAGTGGTGCAGGCCTTGCGTGATTCTTTTGTGGACGACGAGGATGGGGAGAACTAAGCCGGTGGACACCACGGGGCGAACACAGAAGTGCTATCTTCCGCACTGTGGTGGTTCCATCTAACTCGACAGGACGAGGCGTACGCCCCGCAGTTGCCAGGGGGGGGGGGCCTTGGGGGGGACTGGTTCATGAGGGTTCGGGGTGGGACGGAAGCCACTGGATGGTAGCCGCCTGGGTGCTTTGACTCTACTAGGATGGTTGGTACAGGGTGGAGTATGAAAGGGCTGGGGGGAACAGCCAGGCGGGGAAGAACGATAGCACCTAGGGCAGGCCCCGATATGAGCGGTGTCACTGTTTACCTCTGGGATGGCTGACGGAGATGGTGTTGTGGGGGGGGGGATAAAAGCAGATACGTACAACGACTTTTCGACCATGGTCCCCGTGGGACGTGCACCGTGCTTTTCCTATTGAATGTAATAACATGCCGCCCGGCCCCCGGGATGCGGGCTGAATGGCTGTGTATGGTTTGGACTTCTTAGTGGACGGGGGGATGTCACGAGTGCACTGGTTGATTGTTTGTATCCTGTGGTTTCTAATTTTGCAATAAAAATATATTTTAAAAAAAAAGGTGTGTCTACTGTCCAAGGTGCAGAAAATGACATAGGCATTGAATGCCATGGGGAATATCACTTCCATATTTGTTTCATGAGCAATAGAAAGTACACTTCAATATAGCAAGTTCTACAGTAACTATGCATGTCTCTATATTGGGGTCAACATATACATATATGCGATAGTCCAGTGGGTGGAGTCATTTGGCAGATATTTCTCTCACTAGTCAGGTGTCAGCTGTTCTTAACTACAGGACGACAAGGGTTGTCCTCTTAAAGTCTTGGAGTGTTAGGGCATTAATCAGAAAAATGTGTACTGCCCTACCTACCATGCAATCAACACATTCATACTGAAGGATACCCTCCTTACACCTCCAAACCATGTTCCTTGGATACGAACTGGGGGACTCAGTTCAGAACTAGAGGTCTCATAGATATTTTTTCTGTTTCTACTCATAATCTCATGTCCTGGCTACAATAATACATAAAACCGAGGCAATAAATTATACCTAGACATATCTGATATAGTATTTGGGAACAAATTGCAAAAGAGTGCTTTTACTAAATGTATATGTCCTTAACGCTGACTTAGCTCCAGTTTCTTGAGTATAGGGCGCTATAAGGTAGTGAATTTAAGGTGGCTGCCTTCAAGGTAAGGAAGTTAACAGTTCTAAGGATGCACAGCTATAGGCATCATCGTAACCAAGGAATCAGTGTTTATGTAGGGATATATGTGTGTGGAAATTGTTTCCCATGTACTAGCCAAGTGCTGTACAGGGTGGATGGCAAACATACAGTCAACCTGCCATAAGAGCAAAAGCAGGGTTCTGGGAGTAGAAAGTAGAAGTCTACTGTTACTTTGTTGTAATCTGTAAAGAGGTGTGTCTTCAACTGTTTTCTAAACTGGAGCATGGCTAGGGTAGTTCTTATGGAAGTGGACTGTTGTGACAGATCCAGGCTATATAAATGAAAACAGTCTTTTACCTTGTTTTTCCCTTTTTGCACATCTTTATCTTCGGTCTTATGGTGTCTTGACTGCGGATGTACGTAGAGCCACTGGAGCTGGTGAGCATGTAAGACAGGATAGCAAGCCCAGTGAGATAGCAAGATACAGCTGGTTTAGAAGAGAGTGCTGGATGGAACAGAAGAATGGAAGTATGTGGAGTTCCATCAGGGTGGGGCTGATGTGGTCATCTTTATTCAAGCCAGGCCCTTGATGAGACATGCAGGAGTACAAAATGCATATAACGGTGATAAGTGTGGAATTACAGAGGCCATAGAGATGATGCCCCATCCAGATGCAAGATTAAGAGGTCTTAAATGGTAATTCTAAAGGCCCTTACTGGGAGGAATGTTTTCACTTTGTTCATAAGAGACATCTGGTAGCAAGCTGTCCTGGTTTTCTTCGGAACATGATCTTGGGGTGAGTTGGGTGTCCAGGGTGGGTCTGAATGGCTTGGTATTAGCTGACTGCTCCTTTAGGTCGTCCTCTGTGTGCTGACAGGATACTGAGCAGGATAAAGTGGATCGCAAGATGATCAGACGTTCCGGTTGTATAGGAGACAGAGTAGGTAACTTAAAGGAAATATGGTGAGGTCTGCAAGAGACAGAGGATTGAATGATGAATATTGTGGGTTGTAGTGCGGGGAAGGGTGGGGTTGTCACAGGAGAAGGATGATTAGTGTTACTTGATGTGCCATCCTAGCTTATTTGTTTCATTGAGATAGAGGGTGATGGCATTGCATTTGTCTGTACAGCATGGGATCAGAGAGTCAGGCGGGGTAGATGCAATGTTTAGTTGTCTTGAATAGCAATCTGCCTCTGTTGGCAGCTTCACTGATGGGGTCAGGATAGTACTTGGCATTGGCTGATTTGATGAGTTGTATGCATGTTTTGTGAAAGTACTTCAGCAGTCTGAAGTCTTTGGAGGTTCCTTTTTATTCCATTTTTTTCTTGTCTATGGATGGAGGGTTTGTTGTCAGTTGGGACTTTAGAAACCAGGGAGCTGAAGGATTGGGCTTGCACAGTGTGTTTTAGTTGGAGCAAAGGTGTTCATATGAGTTTTAATAAATGCGTTGATGTCACTTACAAGAATACTGAAGTAGCATTTGGAGGTGGCAGGAAAAGAGAGAAGTTCAACGTTTAGGTGATTGATGGATACGTCTTTGAAGGATCTGACAGATTTTTGCTCTCATTTAGGTCGTCCTCTGTGTGCTGACAGGATACTGAGCAGGATAAAGTGGATCGCAAGATGATCAGACGTTCCGGTTGTATAGGAGTCGAGAAGAAAAGGTTTAGGATGTGGCCTTTGGAGTGTGGTAGCTGAGTGACGCGCTTTACAAGTAGAGTGTATTAATGAGGGAGTCTTGTTTTTTCATGCTTGAAATGTCTGGGATGTTGAATTCACAGAGAAATGTATAGTGGGTGTGTCATGAGGGAAGAAGTAGTCCGAAAACCTGTGCTTGTTATGTCTAGTAGACCTGTAGATGGGATGGCAGAAGTGGCATATCAGGAGCTCCTTGGACTGTAACTTGCTCCCCTAGGATGCAGGATTAGAAGGAGTTATGGTTGGTGGCCAGGCCTACTCTTTTTTAGGTCTCGCCTTGGCAGCGCATGAGCTGGCTGCATGCGCTGTCTCAGCGAGACATAAAGTAATCTGTATGTTGGCCTAAACTTTACGTAATCTGTTTTTCCGCTTGCTATAGGCTTACTTTTGGTAGTGTTGTTGTTATCTCCCATTTGCTAACTTCCGTGTAGTTCAGCTACAGCGGTGCCTAACTACAATTTTAGTCCGCTCTGCTTGCACTTCTTTTAATGGAAGTGCAGTGTGCCATCTGCTTTTCACGCTGTAGCCTGTGTCTGTAACTGAAGACTTTCGCTTTCGTGTATGCTGGCCAGTTATTTTAGCCTCAGTGACGAGCGAGGCAGTATTGCATTACAGTATTTTTTTGTGCGGCGTTTTGAATTGGTGCATGTTACGGGTGGCATGGAGCAATGATAACGCTTTAGCCCTGATTTTTTTCAAGCAGAGTCAGCTCTGTACGGCATTAACTGCACCAAAATGTTCGGCTATTTTAGATTAAGGAAGGAGGTTAGGTGTACACAAAGACAATGTTTACTTTTTTTCCTGTTGGCAGCCACTTTGTTCCCGTGTGCATAAATGATGACTCGCCCCTTCTTAGACAGCCGGTGCAGTCTCCTCCCCCTGCGGTCTCGACACCTCCCTCACTCAGCCTCCTTCCTCCCTTGCTCACTCCGGCACATCCTCTCACCGAAGCCTCTTTCCTGCCCTCCCCTGATATCCTTTGATGCCAGGCCAGCAGTTCACAGATTCCAACCCTCAGCCACTTTGTGCCCGTGTGCATAATTGATGACTTGCCAGCCTCAGCTTTCAGCTGCCAGCAGAGGTGGCAGCCGGACCATCAAACACTCGAGCAGGCCAGGGGAAGGCCACACTCTCATCAGACCTCCCACAAAACACCACTCATCATAGCAAAGCAATTATTGACCTCGGGGGCGTGGTGTGAGTCAGTCCTAAGTGAATACAGGCTCTGATTGACTAGCAGTTGCCACGTAACCAACATGCATCCCAGCTGTTGCATGGCTATTCGATCAGGGCCTCTGACCCTCCGTTTGGGTTCTGCGAAGTTGCACAAGTGTGTGTGTGTTTTGCAGCCTCTGTACAACATATTTTAGCGTACACAGGTTTTTCACTTTGCCACATCCTCACAAAAATGGTGACCTTTGTGACAAATAATGTTGCAAGCAACCTTATTCAATGCAAAAAACTATTTCTCTTGTTAGAAATACTTATCCAGGATGATCAGAGTTTCAAAACCAAAAACCGGAACACGCCACAAACATAGAAATGGGACTACAATTTTGCATCTCCCAGGGAAACAATGATTTTATTGACAGCGCTCACCAAGCCCAATTCTAGAAGGGGCCAGGAGGCCTAGGCACCCCAAGACAGGCCCCGCGACCCACGGCCGAATCAGAATTGGAAAACCAAAATGTGTTCTTTTTTTCTTAATGTTTCACAGGAGCCGGCCGCAGCCCCAATGCTCTACTTAATTGTTTAGCTTCCATGATTGACACATATTGGGCTCCTTTAGGGTCCGGAGACAGATGGGGGTGAAGGCAGCAGGAATTGAGACCTCTGCTGTCATACACTAAAGAACAGCATGAATTATCCGTGATTCTACCACTGTGACAAAAGAGACCGCAGGCTCCCATCAAAAGGTACTCAGGAGTCAAACAGCCATATAAAACCAAGCATTAGCATAGCCAATTGGTCTCGCCTTTGGGACCTTATAAGTGTTTAGCCATGCAACAGTTGATGTTGTTGCACCAAGGATATTGTGCTGCATAACTAAATACTTATAAGGTCCCAAAAGCGAGACCTATTGGCTATGCCAATGCTTGTTAATGTGTGCAGTCTACACAATGAATGCCGTAGCCTGTGGGTATAAGGACATTTAGGATGTTAGGGTGATGAAGGTTGTGTTAAGTTTGTGATAAATGGGCCGTGGCCAAGAAACATGGCTGACAGGACGTGAGCCTCTGTAGCTCCCAGTCCGCTCGCCTGGGACTCTTGTAGAAATCCTGATATAACTGGTCCTGATCAAAAGTAGCAGCAGCGTACCAACCACCTGAAGGTGCGGACTGGCCACAGGCTGCAAACTCTTGGAAGTGCGGGGCTGCGTTGCGGGGCTGCGTTGCGGAGCGGCGGCCCGGACCTGAGAGGAGCCGAGGCCTTGAGTACATGCCTATTGAGGAGATGGTACGGCGGCTCAGCTGTGTAGTGAGGTTGGGCTCCACGCTCTCCCCTCCCATCATTTCCCCTACAGTCTGGCTCCTGGGCGGAGGCCGCGGCTTGCTCTGGCACGCCTTGTGGGTTGGGCCCCAGTCTGTTGTGTGGTCTCCTTGGCAGTGAGGCCTGGAGGCAGCAGGGAGGCCCCCCGAGCCGGAATCGCCAAATGAAGAGCGTGCTGTGATGTGGCGTCATGGCCAGTGTCGGAGCCTGGAGGACCCCCATTGATTGAATTCCCAAGCAGGGATTTCTGCGGCGATGGTGTTGGAGGTGTGGCAATCTGGCAGTGCGGCACGGATATTGCTGCGGAGGTGTCTGGGCGCATCGCAGCACCATGGTGCGCCCGAGACGGGAGCTGCTTATCTCCCTGCTCTGACCAAGGCAAGGAATATTGGTGGGCCGGCAGGACTGCAGCACATCAGGGCCCAGTTCAGGGCTAAATCAAGGCAAGCCCCCTCCCCTCCCCTGGGACAAAGACAAAGTATAAGGACGGGGATAAACACACGCTGCAGCTGACAGGAGTCCCACCAGCTTTCTTGTGGGGGTAGACAGTACAGAAGAGAGTAATATAGGCAGAGCTTGACCTGGCTTTGGAATTGGCTTAAGCTATTTTCCGGCCTGGACTGGAGTACAGCTAAAGCTACCAGACACTCGCTTGCACAGGGATCAAAATGGTCAAAGATAAGGCGCTGATAGGGTCTGGTGCCAATACAATCGCCCAATACACAACCCTGATGCACCTCCCTCAACGGCTGACCAGGCAAACCGGGGGTGAGGGTCCTGAAGAAGAAGAAGGGGATCCTGAGCCTTATAGAGTGGATCTTATTGCCGCCATTCAGTGGTCCAGGAAGGCACTGGAGGACCACATAGAGACTGTCTCTATTGAGGTCAACCTGCTAAGAGCCGACCTGCTGAAATTGGCTGACAATAAACAATGGCCGAGGCAGACATAGTGGAACTGCAAAGGGATATAGTGACACTCAAGCAGCAAGTCGCGCAAATGACAACGGCCATGAAGATGCAGGAGCAGCACATGGAGGATACAGAGGAGAGATCTAGGCGTAGCAACATCCGCGTGAAATTCCCGAAATAAATTAACAAGGGTCGGCCGAGTAATTCCTAGAACATTGGATCTGTACACATCTCCGGCCTAAAGGTTTGTCGGTGTTATCCACGGTTGAGAGGACCCATAGGACTCTAGTGCCTCCCCGCCCCCAGGAGCTCAGCCCTGTGCGCTGATAGCTCAAGGGTTTAACTACCAAGACAGGGACTGCATTTTCCGAGCAGCGAGGGAACACCAGAACCTTCAGTACGAAAATAATAAAGTTTCTGTGTATCCAGATTATACAAGGCAGGTGCAGGAACTTCAGAAATCCTATCTGGGAGTCAAATTCAAGCTACAGGAGTTAAAGTTACAGTACATGTTACTGTAACCAGCCAAATTGAAGGTTCTCTTGGTGGGGAGGGCACACTTCTTCGACTCCCCGAAGGCGGTCTGGGAGAGGCTGGAGGTGCGGGTGATGATCTCCCGCCTCGAAAGCCCCGTGGGCAGAAGCGTGGATGGGGATCTCGTCCGAACAAAGGCCCTTGGTAACGAACAGAGAGATCTGTAACTCAGGAATCAGCCGAACAAACTGAGTATAGGATTATAGTGGGGGAAGAGGGCTCTCTGCAGATGGATGTCACTGAGGCAGTCTGTGCTGTGGAAACTCCTGCTGTTGGGGATTTCAGTTAATAAGTTGGCTGCCTGCGCTCTAGAGCTTATAGCATATTTTAGGAACACTGGTCGTAGCCACCGTTTCCGCTGTTCCAATAGTGACAGGCAATCGAGAAGTATGTGAACCCAGTCTCCTTTGCATCCCAAATTACACTTGCAACACCCATTTTGGTCTAACATTTTCGTTTTCAGATCTTTATTTATTAACAATGGGTTTATACCAACCCGCAGCCTTAAGATCTCCTGCCTGAAGCCACGGTTGGGTAGGCGGTCTAGATAAGGGAACCAATTTTCATTTATCCAAGCGCCCATCATATGTGTTATTGATTTCTTTTTCGCTAGATATTCCATATCAATCATTTCAGATATTTCCTTCCCCTTTAATTTCAACTCACTCCTAGAACAGAGGAGTTGATGTGTTTCCTGGTTCACCTCTACCTTTAATCTTTTACAGATTAGGGTTACTCTTTCCCTACACATTTTTGCCCATTTTAGGTTACTCGATTGGATTTCCTTCCTGCACCATTGTGCTACTTTTTGTCCTTCTGGGTCTTCCAGTCGTTTCCAGAGTCTGAGTATTGCCATTTGAGTTAGTATCTCCCAGGACTTTGTGCCTATTTCTCTTCTTATAGCTTGCACCATAGCGGATTGTGGGAGAGAAAGGAGTCCTTTGAGGCATTTTCCCTCCATCAAGTCCCAGGCTCCCTTACCGCTCAAATAAAGGATTTCTGCCCCGTACAGAACTTGGGGGGGTATCATTGCCTCAAAGGCTCTTAGCATTGGTCGATGTGACATCTCTCCATAATCCCTATTAAATATTTTTAGGCCGCATATCGATGTATGTGCTTTGGCTTTCTGTGATTCCAAATGCGTATCCCATTTTAGTCTCTTGTCAAACCATATCCCTAGGTAGCGATACTCATTAACCGTCTCCAGTTTAAGCTCACCTAGGGACCAGTTATATCTGCTTATTTTTTTCCCGAAGCAAAGAACTTTAGTTTTATCTAGGTTGACAGTTAGAAACTTACTAACACAGTAAGCGTTGAAGGCATTAAGCTTTCTTTGAAGGCCTCTCTCTGTCTGGTCTACTATAACCAGATCATCGGCATATAGAAGGCAGGACACCTTGTTACCGTCCATTCTAGGGCTTGCACTACCCTCAACCTCTAGGTGGGCCGGAAGGTCTGATAGGAATATAGAGAACAACAGAGGGGCTAACAGGCATCCTTGTCTTAAACCATTGTCTATGGGTATTTTTTGCGTCAATGAGCCCATAGTATCCTTGATGACTTGTGCCCAGTTCTCATTGTGTAATTCCTTTATTATTGATAAAAGGTCACTGGGAATATTTACCTTCAACAATGTTTCCCATAGGCATGCACGATCAACTGAATCGAATGCTGCTCGGAAGTCAACGAAACAACAGCATAGCTTGCCATTTTGTTCCGTTGACTTCTTTGCCATGGCCCATAGTGCAAAACCGTGGTCTATTGTGGAGTGTCCTTCCCTGAATCCTCCCTGTTCTATAGGGACAATTTGGCGCTCCTTTACCCATATATTAAGTTGATGCAGTACAATTTTAGAAAAAACTTTCTCTCCTATGTCTAGGAGGTTAATCAGGCGGTAATTTTGCGGTGCCTCCATACTTCCTTTCTTATGAATGGGCGTAATTATTGCACCCTTCCAGTTTAATGGAATTTTGCCTTCTGTTAGTATTATGCTAAACATCTGTGCAAAGAATCTTGCCCACCACTTTACGTCTGACTTTAATATTATTGCTGGGAGATTGTCTGGACCTGCTGCACGGGTTAATTTCAGATCTCTTATTGTATCTTCGACTTGCTTTACGTTAAATTTAGCTTTTAAGTCTGCTGATATTTCTTGCCATTTTTGAGTCGCTACCTGGGCTATAGGGGCTCTTGCCCCATACAATTCCCTTATATACTTCTCCCATGCGGCATCACTGACTACACATTTTAGTTCCCCGTCAGAAGGGCTAAAGGCTGCCTTTACCAATTTCCAAAATTGTCTGAGGTTTTTTTCCTCAATCGCTTCCAACAGATTTGACCAGCATTTCTCTTTAAATGACCTTTTTGCATCGTTCACCATTTTTTTATAATCTCTTTTTAGTCGGGTTATGTGGTCCTGTCTCTCCTGGGTGAAGTTCTTTTTTTGTTTTCTTTGTGCTGCCCGAATCTCCCTTTTTTTGGATTGGCACTCCACTGAAAACCATTTTACTCTACTGGGTGGTTTCCCACTAAGATTTTTGACCCTTTTCAGTTCTATTCTTAAACATTGGACTACTTCCTCTAGTTTTTCTATGAACCAGTTCAAGGATTTATTCTCTAGAGTTTCCGGCTCAATTTTAATTTGCATAGCTGACAGTTTTGCCTGATATTCCTCCGTGAGTCGTGTCGTCACACGTTTGGGGTACTCAACCTCTTGGGGGATCACTTTATCTCTAGATAAGCTTCTTCCCCCATGTATTGTTAGGTGTAAAAGGTTATGGTCACTGATCTCTTTTTGTTCCAACTTAAATTCCCGTACTTGGGGGAAGTTCCAGGCTTGTAAAAACATGTAATCAATTGGGCAGCTCTGAGAGCCTATTTTAAAGGTTTTCCCTGCTGGGCAGTCAAGCTTCATTCTTCCATTCAAGCATTGGAAGCCCCTGACTCCTAGGAAGTGAACAAGCTCTGATTCCTGTTTCGATATCTCCCCTACTGGGAAAATTGCTGGGTTTATTCCAAACACCTCTAACATTTCTCTGTTCCAAATATCCGCCTTTTTTGGGTTTAGTTTATGGTTGAAATCACCCATTATTATCACAGTATCCAATGCATATTTTTCTGCTACAAAGTCTACATCTTCTTTAAAAAACTTCATCTCATTCTCGTACTCTACACCATTTTCCCACTGCATGTATACATTCATTACGGTCAACATTTTATACTTCTTTTCCACAGTCAGTAATTCTATTCTGCTAGTCAGAACCCATTTACATTTCATTTTTATCGGTGTTACTTCTCTGAGCACTTTTGTTGAAACCAATGTCATTAATCCCCCCGACGGGCGGCCAAAGTTCTTTTTCTTAGCCGGGCGGTTTACTTGTAGGTACCCTTCGTTAATCGGGGTTTCGTCGCATGTCCAGGTCTCTTGAAGGCAGGCAATGTCCACTTTATTTACTATGTCCTTTATAGTTTCTCTCTTTTTCTCATTGCCTAGCCCATTCACATTCCATGTTAGGAGACCTAGACTTTGCGATACCCCCACATCCTATTCTACCTCACTCATGCCACCCTCTTCTCCCTCAGCCTCCGTATGACATTCGTTTAGATCAGACCTTGGACTACTACATTGTGACCAATTACCCCATAGGTCTTCGTTTCCTGTATTATCTATTTCTATGTTCAGACGGCTTTGGTTTCCTTCCTCATCTCTATATAATTTCACTTGTCTTCTCCCCAAACCTGCATGATGCTTTAAGAAGGTATTATCCATGGGGACTTTTACTTCCCTCTCCGGGATTATCCTTATTCCCAGGTGGTTTATCTCACTGGTGGCTTTTAAAATTGCCATTTTTACCAGGTCTGAGTGAAGTGACACTTTTGTTATTTCTTTACCATTTCTGTTTTCAACGAAACCAACTTGCCGGAGATCGCTTGTACTGATCCCACATAGGCTGCTACATTCTGCAAAGGCTTTCAAAATCTGTGCTCTGTTCAGGGGATTCCTTTTCCTATTCGTACTTCCCCTTTTCCCCGACTGCATGTGATCTAAATACACCCATTTATTGATGTTTCTCTCTTGTGCTTTTTTGGGAGTTTCATATTGATGCTGTCTAGCCTGTGATCTCCCTGTCCGCAACCCAGTATTTCCCGATCTTAGTATTACCTGGTCTTGTGGGCTTTCGACCCCGAGGCCCCTATTTAGTTGTTCTGAGGCTATTCTTACTTTCTGTTTCATAATACAGGATGTTGTTGGTTTCTCTTTTGTGACCTTTGTGCTCCAGGTTTTTCTTGGGTTTGTCGGGGTCGTTCTTAGGTTATGCTCCCCTTGCATTGTGCTGTTTGGTACGTATACCGGGGCTGATGCGTTTAGGACTAACTGTGCCTCCCTCCCAGCTTTCCTCCCTTTTCTCTTTACTTTTGGAGTTTGCTCTTGCTTCTTTCTAACCCTGCTCTTAAGGGGGGCCACAGTATACACCCTGCGCCTTTTTATCAGCATTGGGCATCTGGAGATATATACATTTTCTGATGCTTCCACAGAGTCCTTTATTAGATTTTGAGTTATTGGTTGTGCAGATCCTGCTGGGTTTCCAACAGATGACTCCACCAGTTCAATCTCTACGCATCCATCAACCGGTTGTTCGGTGACTATTGGGCTTAGCATCCTTGGCATTTGATTCTTTATCCCCGCTAGTTCCTCTTCGATCTTTTTTAGGAACAATTTCTGAGCTTTCAGCACTCCATTATTTGAGAGTGTTACTTCAAGGATTCCTTGTAGTGTCTTTTGTAACATCAATATAAGGTCCACCAATGAGGAAGTGGGTGTTACGGAACACTCCGGATCCTGTGTGTGGTCTCTGTCTGGATTTATTTGATGACCTTTTCTTGTGGGTTCTTGATGTGGAAGAGAATTTTGGGTGCTTTGATGTTGTGGGGATTGATCCAGCTCACCGCCCCAGATTGCACTCTGTCTCTGTATTTCATTCCCCCTTAGCTCCTCATTTCCTAGTGACTGTAATGAGAATAATTTTGGGGATGATGAGAGGCGGGGTGCTGGAATATGAGTATTTTGGCTCTGGAGCGTCAGGTTTATTAGTACGGAGTCCTCCCTTACTGCTTCTATATCGAGAGGAGCTTCTTCCGGGAATCTTCCTGTTTCTTTCCTTTTCTGGTTCTCCACTACTCCCTCCGCGCCGTGTTCTTCCATATCTTCCTCGGGGTCCAGACTGATTACTGGCTCAATAGATTTGTAGTGTTTCCCTACAAAATCCTTTATAGCTTTGGAGGTTAGCGTATTGTCTTTCTGTTTGGAGTTTGTTTGAACACAGTCCCTTTTAGCCTGTTTGGCGTTTTTAGTTGCTCTTTTCACTTTTCTTTTCTTGCGTCGCCCCTTATTATTCTCCGTAATTGAGGCCTGACTTTCTTGGCTCTCCTCCAGTGATATCGAGCCCTCCAATACTTTACTCTTCTCTGGGCTATCTTCTTTACGCTGAATTTGCCCTTTTTTTGGACCCATTTCTTGATTTGGTTGCCTAAAATGTAGTACTTCTATTGATCGTTTGATGTGATCGTATCTCAGTTTTAAAAGTTAATAGTTAGCTGTAACTTAACTTTACACTTACCTCTGTTGTGCCTTGTGCCCACCAGCTTGCCTGCCTGCTGCCCTTGTTGTCCTCTCTTACGATGTCTTCTGGCTATTCTTAGCCTTGTTCTCCTTATACTGGATCCTCCCTCGTTTTGGCTTCAGGTATTATATAGTATTATATAGGGTTTCACGCCGTGGGGTAAAACAGTTTTCACTGAGCTCCCCCCCCCCCTTACAACAGTGCCTCTGTTGATTTCTTCGGTCTTCCTATTCTCCGTGGGGGTTTGGGGGCAGCTAAATGCTGAGTTCTATGTTTACTGCATAGCCGGGGGGTGACTGGGACCCGGTTACCGACTACTGCTGCGTCCAGAGGTATCCAGAGGTGCTCTTCCAAGCTGTGACACTGCGCTGCCCCACACACCGCTCTATTCGTCCTGGGGGCAGGATGCAGTTTTTCACCCCCTCTGGTGGTTTCAGGCTTGCTTCTCGGCACACCGCCGATCCCCAGTCCTGCTCCACCCCACTCCCTGCACTGCGCGCTCAGCACGAGCCGCGAGCCGCGAGCCGCGTGGCTGGGGGGCGTTTAGGGGCGGAAAGGAGTTTCTGGGCTCACCGGTGTTGGCTTGGCGGCACTATCGGTGTCCTCACTCGGCGCGCTAACCAGGCGAGCCGGCGGTCTCCTCCTGCAGTCCACGAACAACCTGGCCCGCGATCCGCGGTCGACTGGCTGGGTCTGGCAAGGCAAGGCTAGGCAAAGCTAGACGACAACAGAGGCAAAGCTAGACGACAACAGAGTCAATCACTCTCGATCACTCGACAAGTACATGTCCCTTAACTGGAATACCATGGGCAGCAGAGGCAAGGAATGGGAAGCTATACAGTTGATAGTCCGTGGGGCGGGGATGGGGTTAACGTAGGGAGTGCAGACGTAGTTGCAGCGAGAGTTGCAAGACAGCGAAGATGCACTAGCTGCACTTCAGACAGGTTCCTACGGATGGAGATGGTGGAGATGGTCAGGACCCTGCGGCACACACATGAACTATCCCACCCATGACGACCAATATGGGTTCATACCAGGTCCTGGGGCATAACAAACACCCCTGCAGCCCCCGCGGTGCGGGGGGCCCCAGTCTTCTGTAGATAAAAGGTACCCCCTCAGCTCTTTGGTAAAGAGCTGTGTGTCTCTCTCACTCTCTAAATCAGCTGCAGCAGTCTGCAGCCTGCCATGAGCACCTCGCGCTGCTGACCTAGGACTGAAGGGAAACAAAGTATCAACATACATTGTTTCTCTTCAGTCAGAGTGCGCCAGGCCCGAAAAAAGAATGGGGATGGGGGCCCTGGTGCTAATGTGCAGCCCAAGTTTTGTCCATTTGTTTGAGAGGAAATATGCGCAAGACGGGTCTTTCTGACTACATCACACGAGGACTTCGCCACGGAAAGCATGTCTAATTGTAGGCACCTGCTTCCCACAATCGGTGGCAGACTCTTTGCAAAAGTTGATTGATTACCTTTCAGTTTCTTTCTGCTGGAATTGAATGGTAAACTGGTACTAATGAGATTAAACATTTTCCTGGATAGTGTTAAAGTGTTAAATAATTACTATCATAAAAGATGCTGCATTACGCCACATAATTTGTTTTTCCTTGCAGCATACTTTGGTGAACCCTGCCACACAATTTGGTCTTCCTCTGCCATATAATTCCAGTGGACCTGCATATAATGACTCCAATTTGTTTAATTTTTAAAGCTCAATGATTGCCTGAAGGTGTCCTAAGCTGGACTTTTAATCAGTTTGCTAATGAAGGGAGCACTGCAGGCCAGAAAAACAGAGCTTTTGTGAAATCAAAGATGATTACTAGTACACCTGCCTTAAGCAATACCTTAAAGTTGGAAGATAAAAGGCTGAGTCAACCCAGCCATGATCTGTATTGCTTACTCACCTGCGCTACGTGATGATCATGCCTTCACGTTGGTAGAAAAAAGGCTGAGTCAGCACTACCATACTTTGCATCTGTATTGTCCACGCAGCTGCCTTATTTGATGCCTTAAAGTTTGTAGATGAACGGCCGAGTCAGCCCTGACATAATTTGAATCTGTATTGTCCACTCACTTGCCTTACATGAAGCCTTAAAGTTGGTAGATGAAAGGCTGAGTCAGCTCTGCCATGATCTGTATTACCTTCTCACCTGTGTTACGTGATGCCTCAAAGTTGGTAGATGAAAGTCCGAGTCAGCCCTGTTATACTTTAGATGTGCACTGCCCACTCACCTGCCATACGGGATACATTAAAGTTGGAAGATAAAAGGCTGATTCAACCCTGCCATTATCTTTAATGCCTTCTTACCTGTGCTACTTGATACCTTCATGTTAGTAGATGAAATGCTAAGTCAGCCCTACCATACTTTGCATCTGCATTGTCCACTCAGCTGCCTTACACAATACCTTGAAGTTGGGAGATGAAAGGACGAGTCAGCCCTGGCATACCTTAGATCTGTATTTCCCACTCACCTGCCTTACATGATGCATTAAAGTTGGTAGATGAAAGGCTGAGTCAGCCCCTGCCATGACCTGATTGCTCATTCACCTGCCTTCAAGTTGGTAGATGAAAGGCCAAGTCAGTCCTGCCATGATGTGTATTGCCTACTATCCTGCCTTACGTAATGTCTTAAATTTGGTAGATGAAAGGCCAAGCCAGCCCTGCCATGATCTGTATTGCCCATTCACCTGCCTTCAAGTTGGTAGATGAAATGCCGATTCAGCCCTGCCATGATCTGTATTGCCTATTCACCTGCCTTCAAATTCAAGTTAGTAGATGAAAGGCCTAGTCAGCCCTGCCTTACTTTGTATATGTATTGCCCACTCACCTGTCTTACGCTACCTTAAAGTTGGTAGATGAAAGGCCGAGTCTGCCCTGCCATAATATGGATCTTTCTTACCCACTCATCTGCCTTACGCCATACCTTAATATTGGTAGATGAAAGGCCGAATCAGTCCTGCCATAATTTGGATCTGCATTGCCCACTCACCTGCCTTACACGATACCTTAAAGTTGGAAGATAAAAGGCGGTCAACCCTGCCATGATCTGTATTGCCTTTGCACCTGCTCTACGTGATGCCTTCACGTTAGTAGATGAACTGCCGAGTCAGCCCTACCATACTTTGCATATGTATTGTCCACTCAGTTGTCTTACACAATACCTTGAAGTTGGTTGATGAAAGGCCGAGTCAGCCCTGCCATACTTTGAATCTCTTTTGCCCACTCACCTGCCTTACATGATGCCTTAAAGTTGGTAAACATCATGATGTCACCTCCAGGAAGACTGGCAAATATCGCCCTGCACTGGTTGATAAATCACCTGCAGTAACTGTGCAGTGACCGTGGAGCCATCATTTGGGGTATAATGTGCCAATAACAAGAGTCCCCCTCCTCCTTTGCAGGAAAGGGGGCCCAGCTGAAGCGATGTCTCCTATATTCCGGCGGCCTCACCTTTCAACATCGCCCCCTGGTAGAGCATTGTGTACACCCCTAGGGCTGTGTTCAGTTTTAGCAGCATCGATCCGGAGTACTGAGTCTAGACTAGGGACACTGGAATTATGAGGCAGGGGAGGACGAAATTATGCAGCAAGTCCAAGGTCAGGATGGGACTGAAAACACGCGGGGGCACCACAACCAAAAAGCCCCCATTTAAAGCGAAAACAGTGGCCCTCGTTCTGCACCTTGGGCAGTTTAAAATTGCAAGTACACATGGTACAGGTGTTTTGCATGGTTTAGGAGAATGAATGCAGGAGTGCCGGCTGCATGCAGTGTTTATGGTAATATAGGGGAAATCAGCAGTAAAAGTCGTTCCACCAGATTATCACACTGGTCCAGAAACTGCCAAAAACACTCACATGCACTGACCTGTGGCCAGATTGCCTAATATGCCAGTAAGACCCTGGTAAGCACTGACTCAACTATGCAGCAGAAAAGGTAAATTATGGGGTGTAATGAACCACAATTTGTGAGGGTAATACTTTGTTATTGTGTGGTTTTTACCAGTTTTAATACTGTTTTAGCAAATGTTTTGCCTTATAAGTACAATCTTGACCTTTAAATACAGTAATAAGCTACTGAAAAGTGACTGTTAACCTCCCTGAAAGGCCTTCCACTGCCCAGCAGCACACATTGCTTTGTTTATGGTAACTTTCGATCTGGTTGAGCTAGATACATAACATTTATTTCTAAAAATCTGCAAATTATGCAGCAGATGAAGGATTATGTGGCAAATATGACAAATTCATAATTACGTGAAAAACAGCAGGGAGGCACAATCGTACAAGACCAGTGGCCTGGCATAGTCATAGAGGCCTTGTCTGAAGTATTGTGCCCAGCATCCAGACTATTGTGTCCAATTCTGACAATTTCATTCTTGAGTATTGTGTCTAGTCCCACAGACTTTGTCTGAAGTATTGTGCTCTGGCAGCATAAATCTGGAGTATTTGGCATTGTAAATGACAATGCATTTTATTTATGTTTTAAAACGTAAACAAAAACAAAAGGGATTGGTTTTTGCAATGTAAATAGCTGAAACTTGCGTAGATGCGAGACCTATTGCATTACAAATGCTTGTTTATGGTTGGGGTGAGCCCACGCAGTATGGCGGGTTGCTAGCCTGGGAGCTCCTGACTGGCACGGAGAATGGGGGCCCCCCTCAATGTACTTTGCAGGGGGGCCCACTCAAGTTTCGTTACGCCAGTGACCAGGTCGCAGCGCGGCCATGAACTTTCGACTCTTGGTGCACATTATGAAATAGATGCAAGATGTTATGGAGAAGATGGCTCTGATATTCATTGATCTTGAAAAAGCTTTCGATACGGTGGATGGGGGCTACCTTCAGGAAGTGGTGAGAGCGGCAGGGTTCAGACTGCGGTTCCGTAGGTGGGTCCATATCCTTTATACGGAGCAGAGTGCTCGGGTGCAGCTGGTAAGGAGCAGATTGGCTAAATGGGCACTGGAACATGGCACCTGTCAAGGATGCCCCCTTTCGCCACCGCTGTTTGCACTGGCCATTCAGCCTATGGAGATGAGCGCCAAGCGAGATCTTTTACCATGGAGAATACAGCTAGGGAATGATACCCACCTAGTATTTCTTTATGCGGATGATGAGCAGTTTTATGTTACGTCTCCCTATACAGCAGCCCCCAAACTTCTGCAGCACCTAGGCAAGATTGCTCGGGGTTATGACTCAATAGGCATAAGTCATTAATCTTCCCTCTGGCAGGGCTGTGAGTGCAAAATTCAGACGATCTACTGAGGTTCGGGTACTATGGGAAACCATTCACTTTAGATATTTGGGCATGCAGGTGGCGCACAGGGACACACAAGTCCTACACCTAAATATGAATAGAGTGCTTGAATCCCTGAAGCATTCTGTGGCCTTTTGGAATACGCTTCCGTTGTCCCTAATGGGGAGGATAGCTATGGCCAAAATGGTGGGATTACCTCAGTGTCCCTATGTCCTACAAAATTTGTTGTGCAGTATACCCATGCTTTTCGCTAACTCCATCACGGACATCATCTCCCCGCATGCCATCGCGTCCACCAACTACACCCTACTGGGAGACCACAACTTCCACCTCGACAACCAACTGGACCCCAGCACCACATCCGTCCTGGACAACCGCCACAACATTGGACTCCGCCAGATCCTGACCGAACCCACGAACTCAGCAGGACACACCCTCACCCCCTCTTCACAAAAGGTAACTCCAACACCTTCAGCCACACCACTGAACTCCCATGGACTGACCATCAATGCGTCCACTTCACCTTCAGAACACCCACCATCCACAGACATCTGCACCTGCTCCCATGAAGAAACTGGACCACAATCCCCGATGACCAGCTAACCTCATCACTCAGCAACTCCACCCAAACCATCGCGAAAAACGACAACCCCAACACTGCAGCCCGAAACCTGCCCAGATGAATCCCCGACAGCGCCAACACCATAGACCCCCCTCAAGAAAAACAACACCTCCCACGCCAAGAAAGCCAGTTGGTTTACCACCGAACTTCGAGAGTCCAGACGCACTTGCTGCCTCCTCGAAAGGCCTGGAGGAACACCAAAACCACAGATGCCCACAACAACTTCAGAGCCGCCACTAACTCATTAGAAAAACGAGGAAAAAAGTGATTGGAGATAGAATCTCCACTCAAGCACACAACAGCAAAGAACTCTTCAACATCATTAGGGAGTTCGCCCAACCCACCAGCGAGTCCACCGACATCCCTCCCTCACAAGACCTCTGCGACAAACTCAGCACCCTTTTCCACCACAAAATCAAGAGCATCTACGACAACTTCGACGAAGACAACCAACACACAGAACCCTCACCAACCACCTCTGACACCCTGAAGCCAGCGATCGACAACTGGATAGCCCTCACCACCAAAGACACGCTGAAGACGATGAAGTCAATCCACTCAGGCCCCCACGGACCACTGCCCCCACCACATTTTCAACAGAGCAGCCGACACCATCACACTCATGCTCTGCCACACCATCAACCGCTCCCTGGCAACTGCCACGTTCCCCGGCGACTGGAAACACGCCGAGGTCAACCTCCTCCTGAAAAAACCCTTGGCGAACCCCACCGACCTCAAAAACTACAGACCCATCTCTCTGCTCCCGTTCCCAGCGAAAATCATTGAGAAAGTCTTCAACAGCCACCTCGCCACATTCATCGAAGAGCACAACATCCTCGACTCCTCCCAATCCGGCTTCAGAAAAAAAACACAGTATGGAAACCGCCCTTCTCGCTGCAACAGACGAAATCTGCACCCTACTTGACAAAGGAGAAACAGCAGCCCTCATCCTCCTCGACCTTTCAGCGGTGTTCGACACAGTCTCTCACCACACCCTAATACGCAGACTCCACGACACAGAGACCAAGACAAGGCCCTCAACTGGATCCGCTCCTTTCTCTCTGGCAGAACGCAGCGGGTCAGACTACCCCCTTTCCTCTCGGACCCTACACCTACCACCTGCGGAGTCCCCCAGGGGTCCTACCTCAGCCCTACACTCTTCAACGTCTACATGGCTCCGCTCGTCCCCATCGTCAGAACCTACAGACTCAACATTGTGTCATACGCAAACGATACCCAATTCATCCTCTCCCTATTGAACGAACCCAATACCGCCAGACACAATTTTCGAGAAGGCATGGAAGCCGTCGCCAAATGGATGAACGAAAGCTGCCTACAACTAAACACCAACAAAACAGAAGTACTCATCATGGGCCCAAACCCCAACGCCTGGAACGACACTTGATGGCCCCCCACCCTCGGAAGCCGGCCACCCCCAGGGTCCACGCACGCAACCTGGGAATCATACTGGACTCCGAGCTCAAAATAGACCTTCAGATCAACTCCGTCTTGTCCACACCCTCTGCCTCCTACGTAAGACCTTTTAAATGGATACCCTCGAACACAGAAAGACCGTCACTCATGCTCTTGTCACCAGCAGACTCGACTACGGCAACGCACTCTATGCCGGAATAAACAAAAAACCTCACCCACAAGCTACAGAACATTCAGAACGCCGCCGCAAGACTAGTCTTCGACCTGCCAAGACACTGCCACATCTCCCAGCACCTGCGCACACTCCACTGGCTCCCTGTCGAAGCTAGAGTCACCTTCAAGATGCTCACCCACGCCCAAAAGGCCCTCCACAACACCGGACCAGCATACCTGAACAGCCGACACAAATTCCAGGCACCCCAGAGGACCCTACGATCAGCCCAGCTCTCCTACGCCGTTGTTCACCGCACCCAAAAGACCAGATCAGGAGGCCGCTCCTTCTCCTTCCTCGCGACTCGAACCTGGAACGCCCTTCCGCTCCACCTCAGATCGACAACATTGCTCCCCCTCAAAATCTGGCTCTTCGACAGACTCCCCCGTTGATCAACTGGAGCCTGCTAAACCCTCGACCACACCCATCCACCCCCCCCACCAGCTCCTTGAGACCCTTACGGGTGAGTAGTCACGCTTAACAAACGCCTGATCGATTGAGTATACCCATGACGGTCTTCAGACAATTGAACTCCCTGTTTGTATCTTTATATTGGGCAGGAAGGTGCAGTAGGGTGGCACTGCAGGTCCTATCAAGGAGTTACGAGAAGGGAGGCCTGGAGGCACCCCGATTCTACTTCTATCATGCGGCACAACTGCAACCTGCAGCTCGGTGACTAGATGAGGGCGATAATTGGGAGAATCGGTTGCTCAATAGGCGGGTGCAGCCGGGAAGTCTTCCTGCAATTTTAATGGAGGGTGCAGGAGCCTCCGCGGACTTGCCATATATTGTTAAGCAGACAGCATTTATTTGGCAAAAGGTTGTGGAGCATTTGCTGAAACATGCGCTGTTTCACCGGGAATTACGTTTTTGGATCTTAGCCCCACATACGAAAATTTTTAGTAAAAATGTCATTTCAGGCCTGGAGAGAAGGCAGCTGCCAGGTACTGGCAGATCTGTATATAAATTATACTATTATCACTTTTGAACAAGCATGCGAGGGGCTTGGGCTGGGACAAGGGCAATATTTACAATATGCGTGCCTTACGGAACTGTTTAGAGTAACCTGGCCTGCACTTCCACATGCCCCGAAAGTGACTGAAACACTGGATATATAGCTCACATGTGGGAGCGGGCGATGCTTGGTGTCGCTGCTGTACAGGGCCATGAGGGCAGACACAACGTCCCCTCCTCTTAAGGCGCAGGCAGCATGGGATGAGGATATGCAGGCTCCCATGGCAGATAAGACATGGACGGGGGCTTGCTCTTTTAACCGCAAGGTATCCTGTTATGCCCGTCTAAAACTAATACATTTAAATTCTCTGCAGCGGGTATATATGACTCTAGTGAGGCTACAAAGTATTGACCCTAGTCGCGCTCAAGAGTGCCCCAGATGTAGTGGAGCATGAGCAGGTTTCATGCATTTGGCATGGGAGTTGCGAAGGTTTATCTGTACTGGGAAAGTGTGGTTGAGAGAGTGCGTGCGGGTATTGGTATACGGGTAGTGGCTTGGCCCTCACACTGTCTATTGGCCCAATTTTCAAGACGAAAAAAGAATGAAATAGCATATTAATAGCTACAGCTGACCATGGTATTGGCCAGACGGAGGGTAGCCATTGCCTGGATGAGTAATCACTCCCAACAATAGAGAGCAGAATAAGAGATGTGCGAGAGTGGTCTCTGGCAGAGGAGATTCATATGAAAGCGAACAAAAAAGGATGAAAAATTAGAGGAAGATATTAGTAGTTGGAGAGAACTTTGCAGGGAACTGCTCAATCCAGTGGAAAGCGTGGAAGTGCATAGTGAATCTAACACTAGTGATAGCGAGACAAATGGTTAGGCCCTGCTATGCCATAGTATAACTAAGTGTACGACTTTATGGAGCATTTTCATAGTGTAAGTGCATGAACATAATGTAAACACAAATGTTAATAATACCTGTGTCATTGGTATATAGTCGGATAATACACGTACAGATTATATGCTGTGATTATATGTGTCCACACAGTTGTTGTTTTTAAAAAAAAAAAGAAAAGCTTGTGATAAGTGATGAAGCTCGGAGTACTGTAGAGCCTGCATTAATGAGCATGACCTGGAGTGTGTGGTGGCTAGCGGGATGCGTATGATGTGGCCCCTATGTGTTGGGAGGATGTGATGTGTGTCTGTGTGGACTAGAGCTAGGTGTGCTTGTGGGGATGGATAGTGAGGGGCACAGGTGCATAATGCGATCTAACATCGTAAGTACTTGTTGAGATTACAGAGCAGCAAGGATGATCCTCAGCTCAACAGACCCAAACAAGCCCATGCAGGTAGTAACCTTGTCTGTGTCCACCTGGTCGGCTTGACATTCTGAGTAGACAAATGAAGGAGAGGAGACGAGAGGTTTCAAGGTGGTAACCAGTGATGTTCTTTCCTGAAAAAGATGAACGCAGGGAAATGAGTGTTCCTTCCTGTAGGGTTGGATGCTGGTGAATGAGGCACTTTTATCTGGCTTCTTCTTTCAGTGTCTTAAATACCAATCCTGCAAACACATTGCATCTTCTGGAGTCATCAAACTATTTGACAAGCAAACTATGAAAGTAGTGACACCTAGCAATGCCATGGCCACCACGTCATCTGAGCCCTCGCTTCCTTACAACTATTAAAGTATTTCCGTGGTTGAAATTTAAATCCGAGGCCACGATAGGCCCAGTGTTCTGTGAAATATGGCTTACCATGTTCAAACGAGATGCGCTGTAATTCGCTGTGTAAAAAGGTCAGAATTCCCATAAATTGGGATTTGTGTACTGCACTGTTATTAATGGAAAGATAGCAGGAGAAGCGGGAAGGCAGGTAAAGGCCTAAAACGGAGTATTCAGTAATGGGGCTGTTATGAATCGAATACATTAGCATTGAAAACAACTTTGAAACAATGCGGGAGTCAAGCTTGTCAAAATCACCAATTGGTTTGTCAACAATCACTTCTAATTTACTCAACTTGCAGCACAGAGAGCACATTTAAGAAAGGAGGCATATGGGATCAAACCATTATTTTACTACATGTATTCTTGTGTCTTCAGGCTCCAGCAATCAACCAAGCCTCAATTACCAGAGCTGTCAAAGTGCCGGACTCTTTCGGTACATGCACCTGAAAATCATGGCAAGAACAAGGTCCAATTCACTTCAGCAAATCAATCAAATTACAGTCGCACTGAGCGCCAAACGTCCCACTGAGAACTCGCCACTCTGCCACATAATTTGTCAGAGGATGCATTTTGCAGCGAACATTTGATTCTTCTGAAAATCTGAACCATAATCGCAGCTAGTTTTTCTTTTTCATACCTTTTTTTAAACAACGCAATCTAGAATTTCAAGAATTTAACAGTGGCAGTCGAAGCGGAGCAATAGTGCCCGTATTTTCAGCATCTACCAATGGTTTGATGTTCACAATCAATGTAACTGCTGAGAAAAAATATTTATTTAATTTATAAGATTGCGTAAGTAGTTGCCATCAAAGAATAATGATAGAATGCTAATTCATTGTGCGTTTAGCTTGAGGGTCGTCGTTCAAAAAGACACATTTTTTCTAGGATACAAGTGCATCGAATCTAGACTCTTACAATGCAGAGCGTGATACATTAAGTGCTGGTAATTGCCCATTCACGCTGGCTGAAAGGAAGGGACATTAGCAACTGTTAAAAATCAACAGCACATGGGCGCTGAACATATTAACACCCTAATTCCACAAAAGACAGGCAGAAAAAAGCACCATGAGCCCTAAACCATAACTCACTCCTTGACAGGGTGGCATGGATTTACAGAGCAGTCAAATTCAGGTATAGTCCATTCCTTCACAATGAAACATTCCTGTGTGTCAGCGTGCAGGACTTCAAACACAAGTGCAGTGCCTCAAATTCAAACAAAAATCTAGACTACGAGACGACCCCAAGTGGGTTTATTTAAAGACTGCTGTGCAACATATACAATCACACCCGAGAAAAGTCCAACTGAGAATGTTCAATTATAGGAGGATGCAATAAAGATACAGTTATTTAACAAAACATTTTGTCATAAGTTCCACTAGGAACTGAATTTAGCAGAGCAGACAGAGGTGTCAGGCAGTGGAATGCATTTGTGTGGACACCTCCGCCACTGGGAAATGCACTGCTCGTTTGTGTTGTTGCAATAACAATGACTTAATGCACAATTACCTAAATGTCTCCAACTTTGCTGGGGGCACTTGATCACCGGCGCTCTCACCTGGTCACCGCGCTTCACTTCTCTGCTCTCCTCCGCCGCCGCACCTGCCACCGTGGCCGGCGAGAGAGGGGAGCGGACAACTAGCCAGCGCCTACATTTCCCAGCGTCCCCTGTGTGGATTCGGGGACACTGCCTACAGCGTTACTTTCCCGCGCCCGGAGGCGCTTAAAGACGAGCCGCTCCTGCTGGGGAGCGGGGCTCCAACTTTGCTGGGGGCACTTGATCACCGGCGCTCTCACCTGGTCACCGCGCTTCACTTCTCTGCTCTCCTCCTCCTCCGCCGCACCTGCCACCGCGGCCGCCGAGAGGGGGGAGCGGACAACTAGCCAGCGCCTACATTTCCCACCGTCCCCTGTGTGGATTCGGGGACGCTGCCTACATCGTTACTTTCCCGCGCCCGGAGGCGCTTAAAGACGAGCCGCTCCTGCTGGGGAGCGGGGCTCCAACTTTGCTGGGGGCACTTGATCACCGGCGCTCTCACCTGGTCACCGCACTTCACTTCTCTGCTCTCCTCCGCCGCCGCACCTGCCACCGTGGCTGCCGAGAGGGGGGAGCGGACAACTAGCCAGCGCCTACATTTCTCAGCGTCCCCTGTGTGGATTCGGGGACGCTGCCTACAGCGTTACTTTCCCGCGCCCAGAGGCGCTTAAAGACGAGCCGCTCCTGCTGGGGAGCGGGGCTCCAACTTTGCTGGGGGCACTCGATCGCCGGCGCTCTCACCTGGTCACCGCGCTTCACTTCTCTGCTCTCCACCGCCGCCGCACCTGCCACTGCCAAGAGGGGGGAGCGGACAACTAGCCAGCGCCTATATTTCCCAGCGTCCCCTGTGTGGATTCGGGGACGCTGCCTACAGCTTTACTTTCCCGCGCCCGGAGGCGCTTAAAGACGAGCCGCTCCTGCTGGGGAGCGGGGCTCCAACTTTGCTGGGGGCACTTGATCACCGGCGCTTTCACCTGATCACCGCGCTTCACTTCTCTGCTCTCCTCCGCCGCCGCACCTGCCACCGCGGCCGCCGAGAGGGGGGGAGCGGACAACTAGCCAGCGCCTACATTTCCCAGCGTCCCCTGTGCGCATTCGGGGACGCTGCCTACAGCGTTACTTTCCCGCACCCGGTGGCGCTTAATGACGAGTCGCTCCTCCCGCGTCGCGGGACGCGCTTGGGCGGCGCCGGGTTGATCCCGGGCAGAGGGCGGGCCATCTGTGGCCATCAGGGGCCAGCAGAGGTCGGGTCGGGCCACCCCCTTTGGCCGCAAGATGGGGAAGCGCAAACTACCACCTAGAGAAGGAGAAGGTAAGATGGCCAAGGTGCCCCGCAAATCAGAGACTATTATTTCATATTTAACTTCTGCTGTGGGGGCTTTAAACGTTCAAATTGCTAACGTTGAGAAGGAACTGGGACTTGATTCACTTACAGATGCAGTGCCCATTCTGAATGCTGTAACATCACCAAGTACTGCACCCACCATCCCCCTAGACCCAGACATAATAATAGTTAACCCGCTTCAGGGTGCCCCGGACAACCCGGCTTTAGCAGATACTTCTCAGAGAGCGAGCTCGGGGGTGACGAGGATACACGTTGAAAACGGAAAAATGACTAGTAAAGGCAGTAAAGAGAAGAATTCACTTAATCAGTCCAAAGGGGGAGTGGCTACAACATCGAACTCTGTCCTCCCATCTAATGTAATGGAACTAATGGAAGAATTAATCGAATCCCATTTGGAGCCGGTACTTGTGAACATTGGCAAGGACATAGTGGACTCTTTGAATCTTTGTGTCGCAAACATTGTTAAGAAATGCGAAAATATTGATCATTTTTTGAAGGATCTTAGGGCTCATCTTATAGGTCCCAAAGATGGCAGTGCCACATGTGTAAATCAAACTAGGGTAACCAGTCAGGAAATAGATATGGATTCCCCCCTGGGTGATGACATGCAGCCTAATTCAGAAAGATCAAGATATCAAGAAAAGAGGGCGAAGTCAACCCCGGGGGTCCAACGACAAGTCATACCCGCGGAAGTTATACATACAAGGTCCCCAGGCAAAGATCGTCATACTCTTCATACCCGTAGCTCAAAATTACCCACACTACACCTTCCTCCGCAAGCTGCTCCTTTAGTCGTAATTCTGTCTGGTATTCCTTCCCTAAATAATGGTGCTGAGGAATGTGAGAAAGAACTTCTGGACAGAACCAAAAGGTGGTGCTCACAGTTTAGCAGTGGGAGCAATGACATTGCCTCGAGCATCATTACGGCAAGAAGGGTTAAGTGGGTTGGAAAACAAAAAAAGACCATCCCAGGTGATTGTGTGGTTGTTAATTTTAATAGAGCAAATATGGTGGATACTTTGCTATGGGATGGCTCAGAGCTTGATGGTCAAGGTGTTAGGCCTCTACCTCTAGGTTATTTCTACCCTCCACCCTCTTACCCTCAACCCATAGTATGTTTGCCTAAAGTTTCACAGACTCACTGTTCTATTTTGAATGCTAATAATACAAAACATAAATATCAACTTCAACAGGCCTCCTTGAGGGCATTAAAAACTGTCTCGACCGACAAGATTGGTGTAGGACCCAATTCAGAAATAACTTTAACAAATAGATTCTCTGCCTTGTCGAGTCTGGACATAAATGATTGACAACTACCCACTGATATTGATAAAACTCTCAAAAATGAGCAGAATAGGCAGCTACAATCCCACTCCTCCTATAAAGTACTTAGTTAGAATGTGGCGGGTCTGACTAAGAAAGTAAAGGATGACAGATGGTTACATTTTGTGGCACAGCATGAGATTATTGCTTTCCAAGAGACCTGGGACACAAGTGATCTTTTTTATTTAGATGGTTATTGTAGTTTCCAAGTTAAGGCCACTCATGGTCTGGGAGGGAGGCCTAAAGGCGGCTTATGTATTCTAATCTCACTTAAACTCCCAGGCTCATTTACCAATTTGGAGATTAATTCAGCTAATTTACAAGGATTAGAATGGACCTGTCCTAAATACCCAAAGATTCTAATTCTGAACTTTTATAATGCACCAGAGAAGGTTACACAAAATATATACCTGAATACTCTGGCTTCTTTCTTAGAAGATTATAAGTCAACACAAAATGCTTTATTCGACGTAATTTTAATGGGTGACTTTAATATACACCCTTGTGTCTGGGACTGTCTGGTCAAACATCACATTGGTCCCCCTGGTGCAATCTCGACTCACTTCGAACACTCGCCTCAAGGTGAGTTGTTGGAAGAACTCCTTGCAAACACTAATTTATATGAAGTTGAGGGAAGTGGAGGGGAGGAAAGGGCCCCGACTTTCGTAGGCAGCGAGGCAGAGACAGTAATTGATTATATCTTTGTCTCCCCTGGCATAGTAGAGGCGGGTTCCTCTTTTGAGGTTGCAGTTTCGGCCTTTAGCGACCACAACCCCCTGATTCTGTCCCTACACAAGGGGGGGGGATGCACATAATCAAAGGGAAACCGAGGAACGTAATTTTGATAAACTTATCCCTAAAGACCAGGGGAGGAGGCCTAACTGGGCCAAAGTGGTCCCAGACACTTTTATGCAGGAGTTAGAGTCTAAAGTAAAAGAGGACATGGAAATATGCCTAGATAACTTGGCAGATGGGAATGAGGTCATAAACTCCTTTACCAATATCTGCGCCCAAGTCAGACTTGACCTAAAATCTAATAAGAAGAGGGATGGCCTCAACCAACCAAGGTGGTTTGATTAGATATGTTCAAAAGCTCACAAAGAACTCATGTATGCATTAAAACAAAAACCAAGAAATCGGGAGCTAGTGGCTGTACTTAGAAAAAATTACAAACTTGCCATGGCTAAACGTAAAAAATGCATAAAAAACGAGGCATGGGAAAAACTCATGTCAATTGATGTACTTAGAGATAGTTCTAAATTCTGGGCTGTAATTAACCACCCTTATTTTGCAGATACAAATAACCTGGTGATGGACTCTGTGATCCCTGATGAAATATGGGTTGCGCATTTCAGCAAAATATACAATAGTGCCGCAGATTATACATCACTGACGGACCCTACAGATAACTGTATAGCTCCCTCCCTGCGGTTTAATGAGGCAGAGGTACAAAGGGCTATTGTAGAGATGTCGAAAAATAAGGCACCGGGCCCGGACGGTGTGCCCGCAGACCTTTACAGGACCCCTTTGGGGTTTTGGACTAAGACCCTTACAAATGTTTTCAACTCCACAACTATATCGGGGTTTCCTTTGTCCTGGGCTACATCGTCTATAATACCCGTATTTAAAAAAGGATCAAGAACTGACCCCGCCTGCTACAGGCCGATCTCTCTGATTGACTCAGCCGTTAAGATCTTGGGCAGAGTCATTCTGCAGAGACTCGGTGTATTTCTGGAAGAGAGGAGGGTCCTTTCTGATTTACAATACGGGTTCAGGGCTAAAAGGGGTACTCTCGATCAATGCCTCAACCTCCACATGTTAATTAGCAAATACACCTTGGCTAAGGAGGGTCTGTTATATATGGCCTTTATGGACCTATCTTCGGCCTTCGATTTGGTCAATCGTACCAAACTCTGGGCGATTCTAATTAACATAGGGATAGACCCGCCTTTGGTAAACTATTTAGCGGCACTGCATCAAGATCTGTGTGCCTCTATTAGAACCAATAGAGAGGGAGGATCTACTAGCTTCTTTGGATCAAAACGAGGCGTAAGGCAGGGGTGCATTCTGGCACCCCTCCTATTCACCTTATATATAAATTCTCTTGAATTATCCTTGAAGGGGTCCACACCCGACGTCCCACGAGTGGGGGAGTATATGGTGCCGGTACTCCTCTACGCGGACGACGCTGTACTGCTGGCCCGTACTGGGGTAGGGCTGCAGAGACTCTTGGACGATTTTGGGGTATTTATGTCCTCCTTGGATTTACAGATTAACAACAAAAAATCACACATTATGGTTGCAGGGAAACGCCCAAAAACTGCAAAGATAAGAAAGTTTCTGTGTAACGGCGAAGAAATCTCCAGGGTCCCGGTCTTTACATACTTGGGTGTCATATTTGATGAAAGGGGCACCTGGAGGCCACAATTAAATGCCAAAGGCTTAGCTGTCACCAGATCAACTTCGGCTCTGCTGAGCTTTGCGAAACGACTGGGATCGCGCCCAGTAGAAGCCCTGTTGACAGTGAATAAGTCAAAAAGCCTTTCAATTGCAAAATACGGTGCTTCCCTATGGGGTTATTTACCTCAAAGCAAACTCCAGGTGGCGGAAAATAAGTTCCTTAGATCCCTGTTAGTGGTCCCCCAATCAACCCCAGTACTTTCCGTGCATACAGAGCTGGGTCTTGGTTTCATCAGTGACCAGCTTCAGCTCGCTCCCCTGACCTGCTGGGTCAAGACCTGGCTGAAATCTGAAATTAGTTTAAACCATTCTATTTTAAAAGACTGTATGGCACTGGATAAAGTCAATAAAATCCCTTGGTTGGTTTACATTAAACCACTTTTTGTAAACTGGGGAGGCCTGATCTATACCTTGCACCAAGTACCATCAAGAAGGGAGATGTACTGTGGATTAAGAACAACTTTTTGGGATGGGTGGAGATGGAACGGGAGGAAGTAGAGGTCCAAAAATCGGGAGTTAGAGCTAATTACATACTACAGACTACCCCTAAAATAGAACCGTATTTGAGTATTGTGACCCGACCCTTCCATCGTAACCTCCTTGTGAGATTTAGACTTAATATCATCCAGTACTCCTTGGGGAATTATCCAGTATGGAGAAAAACAGATCCTTCTATCCCCTGCAGCTGTGATAGTTTCTCCGAACAGTCACTGATGCACTTTTTTATGTTTTGTGGCCATTATGAGGAATGTAGGAAACAGTTTTTATTACCTATCTTGAGAGAAGCAGGGTTTACACAAGTCCGGCCCGCACTCCGTTACCTACAGCTCCTGAGCAGCATCAGAGTAATATTTGGGGTCGCAAGTTTTTTGGTTGCTGCTATGTGTATTAAGTCTAAAAAACTGAAGCTAAATGTTCCCTGATTTGTGTTATAAACTGTTATCCATTAGTTCTACCGACGAAATAGTCTTCCCTTTGTAAATACATGAAACTGTCCTCTTAAATGTTGTTTTTATTATTATTATTATTATTAGATCGGTTTTGTACAGCGCACGGTTACCCTGGAGCATCCAGCGCTTTGCCAGACAGAGTCTTGGGACGAGCAGAGGGGAAAAGGGGAATTAACAGAAAAGAAGGGTTTTCAACTGTTTTCGAAAGCGCAAGATGCAAGGTTCTGCGCGTAGACCTAGGGGGAGGGCATTCCAGAGGGCAGCGACATTGACGGAGAATCTCCTTCCTCCTGAACGGGCCTTTTTTACTCTGGGGACACAGATCAGGTGGTGCTGGTCCGAGCGTAAGCTTCTGCAGGCTTTATATGGGACCACCAACTTTTGCAGGGCTGGGGGACCTTTGCCTTGCAAAATTTTGTGCGCAAGGCAGAGGGATTTGAATTTCACCCTTTCCCGAATGGGCAACCAGTGTAGCGCCCTCAGAGTTGGTTTAGCCGAGCGAGACATAGGGATGTCATATAACAGTCGTGCGGCCGCGTTCTGAATTTGTTGGAGTCTGTTGAAGGTGGCCTCAGGGGCCCCAAGGTAGATCGCGTTGCTAAAGTCCAATCTGGACATGATCAGACCCTGTATTAGAAGTTTCCGGGATAGGGGAGGAATCAGGGGCAGTATTTTGCGTACCGATCGGAGGAGGCCAAAGCAGAGACCAGCTAGTTTAAAGGCTTGGGTCCTAAAGGAAAGGTCTTGTTCCAACCAGATACCCAGGCTCTTGATCTCAGCCTTGGGTTCGGGAGGAGATCCTAAACAACTAGGCCAGGCCGAACAGGGAAGAGAGGGAGATTTAGGACCCAACAGCATTATCTCCGTTTTAGACCCATTCAGTTTCAGTGCTGAGTCCCCCATCCAAGAATGGATTTTTGAAAGGCACGCATGAAGTGTCTGAGAGTTCTCCGTGGATTGGGAAAGGGCGAACACCAGTTGGGTGTCGTCGGCGTAGCTCACGATCTTGATGTCAAAAGGAGCCACCACATCCTCCAAAGGGGCCATATACACATTAAATAGTGTGGGGCTCAGGGATGAGCCCTGAGGCACACCACAGTGGAGGTGGGTGGATGCTGATCGTGAGCCTCCTTCCCAAACCTGGAAAGATCTTTCGCTGAGAAATGATCTAAGCCAATTCAGCGCAGCCCCCCTCACTCCGGCAGCTGACAGTCGCTGAAGTAACACTCGATGGTTGACAGTGTCAAAAGCTGCACTGAGGTCCAGGAGGATCACTGCCACTGATCCTCCTGAATCCAAAATGCAGCGTGCCTCCTCAGCGACTGCCAGCAAGGCGGTGTCAGTGCCTTGGCCAGGACGGAAACCTGTTTGTGAGCTTTTTAGTACCCTGTTGGACTCAAGGAAGTTGGACAGTTGATGGTTAACCAGTTTTTCCGTGATTTTGCTGAGTCCCGGAAGGAGCGAAATGGGTCTATAATTAGCCATATCTGAGGGGTCCAGGCTTGGAAGAGAGCTTTCACTATTGCCCTCTTCCAGTTGGGAGGGACAATACCCGCATTTAATGAGGCATTGATAACTTCAGTGACAGGCTCCACAACGGAAGGGGCGATCATTTTCAAGATTCTCATTGGGACGATATCCCGGGGGGAACCACTCTTAATAGAAAGGAGGACTTTAAGGGATTCATCTTGAGTAATGGGGCCAAAAGATTCCAAGGTCTTCTGGGACAAGCTCTCCTTCTCCAGGAGCTCGGGTCCTATCTTGGGTTGAGGTAGGGAGCTCAACATTTTTTCAATTTTCAAGTGGAAGTACTTTGCCAGATTGTTGCATTTATCCTCTAAGTTCTCCGAGGGGGCAGAAGGTGTAGGAACCCTCAAAAGTTCTTTAACCACCAGGAACGTTTCTCTTGCAGAGTTAGAGGCGTTACTAATTTTCTCCTTAAAGAACTGAGTTTTAGCTCGCTGGATAGAGTGCTTATAGCTTCTTATCGCTAAACGGTATTCTGTCTTACTAGCTACTTCCCAATTTTTTCTCCAAGAGCGCTCTAGTTTTTTACATGCCCTCCGCATCACCCTCAGTTCAGGAGTATACCAAGGGGCGGTGTGTAGTCTTTTCTCCTTTTTTCCTACCGCTCTCCTAGGGAGGACTGCATCTAGGGTGTTCGATATCCACTTACAGAGATCTGCTTCTGCTAGGACAGGGTCCTGTGAGAGCCGTGGGCGTGAGGCTACAAGGCTTCGTGAACATTTTTCAACAGAAAGCCTGGCCCATGGTCTTTCAGATGCATCAACATTGGAGGGAGGGAGATTCTTAATTTCAATTTCCCAGGTGAAAGGGATCAAGAAGTGGTCCGTCCGTGGCAGGGGGATGGGAGGGGCTGCCTTTATGGTGGAGATATTTACGAAGATAGAATCCAACAAGTGGCCTTTGTTGTGAGTGGGCTCCAAGTTTATAAGGTCAACCTCGCAGGTTCTAAGATCATGCAAGAGGGCAGTCGCCGACCGATCTTCCTGATCGTCGAAGTGGAGTTTGAGGTCTCCCAGGATAATGAAATTGGTGGCAGAGGCAGCACCGACCATTGCCGTTTCTATAATAGAGTTGGCAAAGTTTCCAGTATTTCCTGGGGGGCGGTAAACTAACAGCCCAGACATTGCGACAGTGTGAGAGATTTGGAAGGAGAACTTGCAGCTCTCGCAGTCTTCCACCTCCCCTTTCTGGGTTCTGCAGGTTAGTGAGTTTTTATATAGAATGGCGATGCCTCCTCCTCGACCCGATGGCCTGTCCTGGGTCAGGATTAGATAATCAGGGGGAAGGGCATTCACCATATCTGCTTCTGAGCCCTGCGTAATCCATGTTTCCGTAAGAAACAACACGTCCAACTCCTGTTCTGAAATGAGGAGGTTAACCTCATGTGAGTGCCTGGGGAGGGATCTACAATTCAAAAGGCCCAGACGTAGTGTGTGTTTTACCGCTACTCGGTTGGGGGGGGCGGCAGAGTGCGCAACAGGTAAAAGGCGGAGGGTTCGTTCGTTTTAAACGTATTAATTGTTTTTAGACATGAAATTATTTTTAACACATGAATTGTTTTGTTTTTTCTAAATATGTGAGGAAAATGCTTTTATGATTTTAATTAATCGAATAAAGCTTGCCTTGACTGACTGACTAAATGTCCTTTAAATCAAATAACACTACATTTTCAGAGATGCAGGAACTGCACTATTTATTTAATACCAATTTCTTACAATGAAGTGATTACAAGTGCAGATCTTCCGTACAAAAACATACTGAGTGACCATCTCACTCCAAGTCATCATGGAAACTGGTTCCAGTACTGAGCTTTTAACATGCAAGTCAGAGCTATGAGATTTGATGGCATATCTAGGCCTTTGAAGCAAACCAAGACTACAATATCCAGCACGCACGCTGTTATACCATGGAAGCTAAAAACAGGAAAAAATGTTTGTAGTTATGGTAATATTGATATAATTGATGCTAATATTTATAGTGATATAATGTAATGTAAATAGGACTTGTAAAAGCGCAACTCCTGCCCGGAGGCGTCTTGGCGTTATGAGAATGGAGGCAAGTATGTCAGCGTCCTGCTAGTGCAGGCAAGAACAGAGATATTGTATATAGTTATTAGATTATGCATTTTGTGTGAAGAACCAGGTTTTTAATCTTTTCCTGAAGTTCAGCAGGGAGGGAGGAGTTTTTAAAGAGATGGGTAATTCATTCCAAAGCCGTGCTGTCGACCTAAAGAAACTCTTCCCTTCCCAAGAGGCCTTCTTGAAAGGGGTGACCACTAGGTTATTGACTGAGCTGGACCATAGTGTTCTAGCTGGAATGTACCATTTCAGTTTGTTCCTGAACTGTGCTGGTCCCATCCCGTGCAGAGATTTAAAAGCCAAGCAAAGGGCTTTAAACTTACATCTCTGACTAACCGGTAGCCAATGCAAGTTTTTTATGGCCTCTTTTGCAGATGGTTTTCAGAATTTTACAAATAAGGCGAGCTGCCGTATTCTGCAGTCTGGAGTCTGTTAACCAGACCTGAGTTGAGGGTAAGATCAAGACTATTACAATAGTCGATTCATGTGAGGACCAATGCCATGGTCACTGTTTTGAAAAGTTCAGCTGGTATGTATTATTTTGTTGATTTGTTCTTTAAATTTAGGTTCCCTGTCTAAGGTAATACCAAGATCCTTTGTTTTTTTGGGAACTGTGGGCAGTGTGTCCAATTCTGGTGGCCACCAGTCCGGCGTCCAGAGAGAGGGTTTATTACCTAAGATAATAACATCGATTTTTGAAGCATTCAATTTTAAGCAGTTGTGGTCCATCCAATCACTCACCTTCTTCATACAGGCACTGAAAGCCCCTCCCGGGTTCTTCTCTCTATTTGTGAGGGAGACCACAATTTGGGTGTCGTCCGCATATGATGCTGGGGAGAAGCCGGCCTCTTTTACGATATAGCATATCAAGACCACAATGGTCCAGGGACATTGGCCCCAACAAAGCACACATGGCCAGAGGGGTGCGAATATTCCCCAAAAACCCTAAAGTCAGATGTCGCATGAAGTTAGGACCACACAGCCAAACAGGACACAGCACACAGAGTACATGTAGTGATCACATGCCCTCCTGCATTTGTTATCAGGGGCCTTATTTATGACTCCACAGACAAGGCCTGCATTCGTTTACCAAAAAGGATCAACGTAAGTATTTTATGATACCCAAAGAAATGTATAAAACCCTGTTCAGAATGATTATACTTTGAGACAGTCCATAGACCAGCTTCTGTAACTGTGCTCCCGGCTGAAGTGCTTAATTAAACGAACTGTTCATGTTTTCCCAAACACCTCTTTTCTTTTGTGTTTTTCAAGGTAAATTCATATTCGTGCAACAGTGACATCATGTGTGACGAGATGTGGAACTGAAGAGGCAATCCATGTTCAGTTTGTTAATTGTTGCCGGTGATCGCAGGGGGTCTTGTTAACGTAAAGTACAACCTTCTCTGGTAATCAGTACTGAAAGAGTCTGACAAGACCTATTATATTTATCTTATGTAATACACTCCTAGGACCGAAGAGGAATTGAGCGTTTCCTCTTAACATTTTTATTGTAGAAGGACCCTCTTAAACATTAGGGAGTAGAACGGTGTGTGAGATCTTGCATAGGTTAGATGTCAGAAACCAGTTTGTAGAGTGGAAGGGCATAGAATTATGTAATTGGCACTGTATTAGTCAGAAGTATGTAGAGATATTTACTGAATATTTACATTCCAATTAACAAGATAGATTGACATGTTGAGAAACAAACACTTTATTTTGGTCAAGTGTCAAAGCGGGGGATAGAACTCAAGTCTCAATGCTCCAAGTTTAGAAAATTTGCCACTATACAACGTATTCTCTGAATGTAAAAGTACATTTTTTTACCAATTTTGGCAGATGTGAGAATATGATTTAACTACCACCAAGAAAACTGGGGTCTGAATCGCCCGAATCGTAAAAAAGCCAGTGCACAAAACGAAACTCAACACACAATACATTAGGTGTCACTTTTGCTCTTAGAGGTGCATAAGTCTTTCCAAGATGGCCAATTCAAGCGGTGTTGCTATAATATAATGCATCTGTAGGCAGGTAGTCCAAGGCAGTGGAGACTTGATCAGCTGTATACCATACCCACAGGGCATGGTGGTTTATTAAAGCCACTGTTTCAGATCCAAGATTAGCCTTCCTCAGGACAGGAGGAACATTTACAAATCAACGGGAAAAGAATACAACAACCACACGTTTTCAGCAGTCACATTTTGACTCTATAGATAGAGCCACAAGTGCCAAGGATCATACAATACAAGGAGGTAACCCATGCTGATCTAGGATTGCTGGTGCACTGGAGATGAAATAGTTATTATTCTGAAAAAGTGTAACAGAGAAGAAGCTTACTAGGCAACTCTACCAAAGGAAAGTGCACCTCATATCAGATACAAAGTTTTGAAGAGCAATTTATTTTAAACATTTCTTACCATTTTAGTATACATAAGTGTGGCAAGTTAGATAGCTATAAAGAGTTTCCCAATTACACTTTGGTATTTTACTTGGTTCATAACTCTATCATAACTCCATACATATTAATCATAATTCTCATTTTACTAACATCCTTTTAGTTCATGTTTTCTAGGTCCCCTCAAACATCCAATGTCCTAACCACATCTCTCCTACCCCATGGACCTCTACCCTGTTATTGTCCCTTTTTCCTACACTTCTTTTTTAGCACATCAGATCTCATCAGGTATGCTTACTTCTACTGTCCTCCAGCTCAGACAGCTCTTAGATTATTGCACCACTCTGCACGGTTTCCCATCAGTATTGCTTCACCATTTCAAGGGCAAAGAAAATACATGAAACACTCGAATAACATAACTAAAGTTTCACTGCAGTGGGTGAACTGCATAGGAGGGTTGGTAATGTTGAGGATGTGGCCTATGGTGTGGTTTGGTTGGGGACCATGGGTGTGTTTAAGGTTGAGGAGGAAGTCTCTTGTTTTCTTTGCCCTTTTGTTGTTTGGGAGGATGACGCTGCCAAGAAGTGTGCTGCAGCTCTGTCGGACAGATGTAGTGGTGAGGAGATCTGAGAGTACATCTCTGATGTCTGTGTTTGTCTAACAGGAATGGAGAAGAGGTGAAAGATGGTAGACTGGGTGGCAGAGAGTGGGCAGTGGTATACGAGAAGATCCATGGAGTTGAGTGCTACTTATGTGTCTAGGTTGCAACCTTATTTATTTACTACTTATTTGAGCAACAAATAGCTTTTCAATAAAAAAAATTGCTATATATTGAACCAGGAACACTGTTATAAGATACAAATACATTCATTTCAGGTGGGAAACATACAGCTATGGTGAATATGAGTCATATAAATGATGATTAACAAAGATGAAAAACTGCGTGGAATGGGATGCAAGGAATGATTTCACTATTTTAAGTACTCGGAATATAGTGGCTAGTATTGTTATAAAATATTCCTGGCATATGGTTGTGTAGACGTACACTCTGAGAGTTCTGGCAGCTGATGATGTATGTGTTAAGAATGTGAGGGGGTATAGTCTAGGGGTTGGTTGAGGAGAAGGCGCCAAGTTGATAGTGAGGTAGATAGTTTCAGGCTTAGATAAATTGAGCATGGAAAAGGAGCAGGCACTAAATGGCAAATAACTGTGAAGCAGCAGGAGAATCTGGGTTAAAGACTTGGAGTGAAAGACTGCATCTTTTGTTTTTCAAACAATATGTGTTTTCGCATGGTTAAAAAAACAGCACAAAAAGAGCATTTAATCTCTACTGTAAAGTGCAGTCTTACACCCCTGGCTAACAAGCACTGTCATCTTCAGCAGGATGCATTAAATCAAGGAAGAAGTTTCTTCCCTTTTTGCCATGCACGGCCAGAGAAACTGTGGCCCGTCCATTGATTTTGTCCCGTTTAGATTATGCCAACGCCCTTTTGGTTGGCAGTCCAGGATTTCTTGTGAAGAAACTGCAAGTTGTTCAAAACTCGGCGGCCAGACTTCATTGGGGTTTGTCATCTAGGCATAGTGTTCGCACTCATTTGCGCACTTTGCATTGGTTGAATCTCGCATTAAATAAAAAATGCTGTCAATTGCTCACCGGGCCCTTTATGGTCTTGGCCCCATCTATTTGCAGAAGAGGTTCGCTTTCTATATACCAGGGAGACAGCTGTGCTCGTCTGCCCAGTTGCTGATGCAGACGCCGAAGTTTAAACGCCAGCGACTTGGCGGGAATTCTTTTGTGCGTAAAGCAGGCCTGGCCTGGAATATGCTGACCCTGGCTCTGCGGGGCATCCAGGATCCACTGTTGTTCAAGAAAAAATTAAAAACGTTGCTTTTTTAACCTGACGGGTGAGCATGTTCTTTCTTTTCTGAAGTAAGCGCCGGGACACTTTCGAGTAGCTGCACGCCTTATAAATTAAATATAACTTAACATAACATAACGCCCTTTAATTTAAGCTAGAGTTGGTTAATCGTGAAGCATAAATATTCTTATTTCGCATAACTCTGCACTGACCTTGTCAATCTTGTTGCCAACCAACATCTTCACCATGTTGTCCTTCGTGCTGTAGGTATCTAACTCATTCATCCAGATAATTAGCTTCTGCAAAGTTTCTCGCCTAGTGACATCATACACTGTGACAAAACAAGGCACCAAAAGACAAAGGCACATTTAGAGCAGGAGAGAAAACATTTATGCAGAATAGTGCACTGCAAAAATATGCTTAAAATGCAATCCAAATATCGTTTTTTCTTGTGTGAAGGCATATTGCACACCTTTCTATCATGTGAATAATAAAAGCGCAGTATTGTCCATAAAAGACCCATAGGTTCTATTATTTTCTGACTTTTACAACAGCGGTGAAAAAGTTCAGTAGCTACCACACATATGGCTGTACAAATCTGGGACCTCATTTAGAGTTGAGTAGTAGCACAAGATCCATAAAAAATTGGCAGAGGGCCCCTTCCCTGAACATTCTCTCCTTGTTCAAAAGTGGGGGAAGCACTGTTTAAGGAACGCTTTGCAATATCATTCCGAACTGTGTTATTGCTGTCCGTGACCGCCATGTAAAACCATGTCAATGTTGGATGATAAAAACAGGTTACATCACGGGTAGCCCACTAAGATTTAATTGAAGGCTTCAGTATGTTAGATATCTGAAGTTGAGCAGCTGACACTTTGGTATGAGCGCCAATAGCCAGTAATAGTCAGAAATCCTTTTCCTAATACGCAAGAGGTAATAACATTGAATCAAATTCCCAAAATCTATTTTTAAAAACTGGTAGTCTGTTCATCATACATTTTCTCTTAGGATTTAAGCTGATTTCCGACCTTTCAGAGATTAAAAAAAGTACCAGACATGTTCATGGAAATCCACACAAGTAATAGATTTCCATGAGCACTTAAATGTTCAGCTGGTCTACACTTATGCCTAAGTGCAGAAACCATGCAGGGCTATTACACCCAACTTTTTTTTCTAATGCAAGCAGTTTCACACCTGAGAGCCTATAGGGTTCTAGCTTATAACATAATCATCTATATGCCACAAACAGCTTTCTGCTTTATAGCCAGTAGGGTTACAGTGTGAGCAGTTCTACAATTACAAGTTACGTTCTAATCATAAAATTTTTAGTGCTTCTGGGAGGTAGACAGCCTTTTTGGCTACACAGCTATGGGAGCTCAGAGAAGTAGAAGTGCATACACAAAATGTTAGGTTCCTGCTAAAGACACCTACTGCTCTACGAAAGAAGGCAGGGGGGCATAACCTTTTTGGGTTTTGGCACACATTGTTGATTAATGCTTTGCCAATCTTGGCAAAATATGTATTTGATAGCAACGTGTAGTGTTCCATGCATAGAGATGAAGAAGTAGACGTAGCCAAGTAGTGTCTTTGTAAGTTATTTATTAAGTCCATAACATCAGTGGTAGCAGCCCCACCAGGAGCAAAATAGGAGCAAAAATTAGTGAATAATCTAAAATGTAAGAATTTGTGAGCGTTCACTTCCTTCCGAATGCCCAACCACCTGTCTGTGACCAATCAGGACTCTTTCCTTAAAATTAGTACTGTGAAAAATCACCATGTGGCAGATTCTCCATGGGAGGGCAATTTAGATTTTTCAGTCTGGTGGGCAGAAAATCTGGATTTTATTAAAGACATGGAGACTAAGATTATGCAAATCTCCTTTATTGCGCACCTAACAGCAGCAACAATGAAGAGATCTAGAACTTCAAAACATTCTAACATAGTATATAGTCCATGTGCACGTAGTCTTCTCCCTTCTTTGTGCAGCGAACAAGATAACTTAAAATTATTTTTGGGAAACTTTAGTATAGTCGTCCATAAATTCTTTGAAACATTTAATCTGCAAGAAAAAATAACATCATTTAGCTATATACCCAGGGTGGAATTATTAGAGGAGGGATAATCTTAGCCTCAGTGTCTTTAATAAAAGCCAGATTTTCTGCCCACCAGACTGTGAAAAATCTAAATTTTATGGCATGACACAGAGGCCAATATTATGCAAGTTTAAAGTGTGTTCAACCCATTATCAATAACATTTGTTGCTGGTTTAAAATAACAGCTTTTGAAAATACATGTATTTGACCAGTCCGCAGTCCTAAGGATGTCTTGAAGGCCACCACCCAGAATAAAAGCTTTGGGAGCTGAGGCCCCTCTAAGAGAGTGTGCACCAAAAACAGAAATATCTATTCCAGGTTCTTTCAGACCATCCTTAACCCATTTTACTAAGGTGGGAGAGGAAAACGCTTTATGGGGAGTCCTATGAGATATTAATAGTTGTTCAGCAATTCCTCTTAACCTTAAGGTTCTTCTTTCATACTCCAACAAACACTTCACTACACACAAGATTTCATTCTGTGAAAAAAAGGGTAGAAAACAGAAGTTGCCGTTGTTTTAGTTCATATTTTTATGTAGAAACACACTCCCTCGGGTTGACAAGCCCTACTGGTGGTATCTAAGGCTTTAACATCTGACGTTCGTCTGAAGGAGACAAGGCACAATAAAACAGTGAGTTTATAGGATAGTTTCCTTAATGAGAGTGTAGAATTCTCTTCCCAATTAGTAATTACTCTAAGAACATCCCTCACATCCCATAGGGCAGAATATTGTGCAAAGGTGGATTTAAAACATGCATACTTCTCATTAGTTTTTTAGACCTACTGAGGTACCATCTACCAAGAAGTTCCCTCTTGCAATGGCCGATCTGTAGACATTAACAGTTCGAAATGCACTCCTGATGCAACAATTTCGGATAAGAAGTTGATGACTTGAACTAGGTCAGCTCAAATGGGATTGTAGTTCTGTCGAAGGCACCAACAAACCCATTTACGCCAAGCTAATCCATAAGCTTTCCTTGTGCCAGGTGCCCAGGATTCTGTTGAGTCTGAAGGCGCTCTCTGAAAGTCCTGGGAGCTGCCGCTGTTTCCTAAAATCCTCCATTCCATGAGTGACAGAAGGCCCTGAAGTACAAGGTGGTGATATTCTCCTTGAAGACCTGTGATTATTTCCTCAAAGGTAAGTACAAGGATTGGAAAATCTACACTCCTCTCCATCAGGACTGGAAACCAAACCTGGGATCTCCAGAGGGGAGTCATTACTACTACTATTTCCTTGTTCCTCCGAACTTGTAGAAGAAGTCGTGGGAGCTTGGCAAAAGGAGGAAAGGCGTAGGGTCGTAAACCGTGCCAATTCTACAGGAACGCATCTACCCCCAAGGCCTGAGGGACCAGCCTCCAGCTGAAGAATTTAGGTAGTTGAGTGTTGACTCTGTCTGCAAACAGATCTATTCCAAAGGCTCCCCATATCGACTGAATGGTCAGAAAAACTTCCCTGTCTAGTTTCCAGTTGCTTGAATCTTTCAAATCCCTGGAGAATCAGTCTGCTACTCCATTGTTCCAACCCGGAAAAGGTTGGCAATCACTGAAATGCCCTTGCTGAGGAAATATGTCCAAAATTTCTTGGCTAGATCTGGGAGTCACTTGGAATGAGGGGCCCCCATCTTGTTCACGTATCTCACTGCAGATACGTTGTCCATGCGTAGCATGACTGAACACTTCATCAAACCCTTGGTGAAGCTCTGGATTGCAAAGGATCCTGCCAGTAGTTCTAGGCAGTGGATATGTAACTCCTTCTCCTGGACTGTCCAGAGTCCCCCTGTCGATGAGTCACCCTATCCCTTCAAGCTCGCATCCAAGACTATTACTATGTCAGGTTCTTCCCCAAAACTGGCCCTGCCGTTCCACGCCTCTGCATTCCTTAACCACCATAGTATCCTTTCCTGGAGTCTGCGTCCAGGTGAACTATCTGAGAATAGGATTGACTCAATTTCAAAGCTTTGGCTTTGAGTCTCTGAAGGGCCCGGTAATACAGAGGTCCCAGATATATGGCTTGGATAGTCAAGGATAATAAGCCCAGTACCCTTGATCATGTTCTTAGCGGCAATCCTCGTTTCTTTAGAATTTTCCTTAACTCCTTTCTGAGTTTTCTGAGTTTTTCCCCTGGTAATTTCAATTCTCCTTGAACTGTATTTACTGTAAAACCCAGGAACTGGGTGACCTGGCTTGGAGTTGTGGACGATTTTTTGGTGTTTATAATAAACACTAGGTGTTCCAAGAGTTTTATTGTGAGGTCTGTGTGTTGTGATGCTACCTCTCTGGATTGAGCCATTATTAAAAGGTCGTCTAGATATAGAATTAATCTTACTCCTTTGCTTCTTAGCCAACCTGCTATTGGGCGCAGTACCTTAGTGAAACACCAAGGGGCTGATGAGAGACCGAAGGGGAGGATGAGAAACTGCCATAGTTTGCCCTCCCAGAAGAATTGGAAAAATTGCTGATGTGGGGCCAGATAGGGATGGTCAGGTATGCATCCTTCAGATCTAGTCAAGTTAGCCAATCTCCTTTCCTTAGGACATCTCCGAGGAGGTGGATTCCCTCCATTTTGAAATGGCGGTAAACCACCCATTGGTTTAGGTCTTTTAGATTTATAACAGGTCTCATCTTTTTGTCTTTCTTTTCTACTGGAAAGACATTGCTGACAAAGCCAATTTATTTTCCCTCTTGAATTGCCCCTTTGGCAAATAGATCTTTTACCAAGGCAGAGTATTTTTGGGAGAATAGTATTTCTCGGGGAAGTCTCTCTTGAATAGGTAAATCTATGAATTCTATCTGGTAACCTTTGACCGTATCTAGTACCCAAGGGTCTTGGCTCACCATGTTTCAGTTATCACAAAATTGGGCTTGTCTTCTTCCCACCTATAAAGGGATATCTGAAAGGTCTTTGGTTAGTCTTACCTGCTGAAAAACCTCTTTGCCTTATTTCACCCCTGAAGCCTCTTCCGCGAAATCTTTGTCTTTGGGGGTGGAAGTTGATTGACCTGCAAAGCCAGATTGGGAGGGCCTCCCTCCTTGTCCCATGAAGGGTCTTGACAAAAAATGTACTCAGCCGGAGAACCGACCCAGTGTTCTCCCGGTCCGTCCAAAAAGCCTATCGTGGAAGACTTTTTTAATATATTTTTGAGATTTTTGAATGGAGTTAAACACTCCAACATATTTGGCCATCTCCTTGATAAATTCCTCCCCAAAGAGGAAGTCTTAAGAAGAAGCCCCCCCTTCTTTGTTAGCTAGTTCTACTAGCTTAGGGTCGATTTTTAAAAGGACACTTTTTCTCATTTCACTTAAGAGTGCAGTGTTTGTGTTGCCAAGTAGGCAAATTGCCCTTTGTGCCCACTGGCGTAGTTCTCTTGGGTCTATGGGGGTGTTATCAAGATAAGCTTTTTTGGCTAGTTCGAACATTTTAGTTAGGGGGCCTATGATATCCAAGAGTCTATCTTGGCAAGATTTTAAGGTCTTGTCAAGGCCTTTCCTTGGATCTTTCCCGCTCTTGGTGATGAATGCCACTACTTTATTATCCAGATCTGGGGTTGAGGCTACCTTGTCAGAGAAAGAAGGGCGAGGACACTCAGATGTCAGCTGGGATCTGACCTCCTTTGGAACCTCTTTACGTAGACAAAGGGAAAGGTAATCACCTATATGCTGGGAGGGGATCCATTCGGGGTAGTGGGAATGTCTGATAAGTAGGGGGTCAAACATATATTCCCCAAAGGGGTCTACGATTCCCATTTTAGATCCTGAGGCCCTTGATGCGTCAGGGTCCACGTTTCTTATTTCACCCTCTTCTTCAGAATCAAAGTCAGAAGAATAAGAGAGGTTAATCTCGTCCTCCTTGCCATCGTCACATCTATTGTGCCAAAGGCACTGTCATTGTCACCACCACAGCGTGAATTCAGAGTGGTAGGGATGGAGCTTTTCGCTTTTTTAGCACCTTTAGGAGGGTTATAGCTCATTGATCTTTTCCTTTGTCCTTTATCAGACTCTCTAGTCTCCTCTTGAGGTCTTGAGGATGGCCCTCCTTTTTTATAAAGCGCTTCCAATTTCTTATCAATAACGTCATCAAGTGACCCCATTACCCTATCTAGGGCTTTATTAATGAATCCTTCAAATTTGTCTTACATTGAGCTAGTTGAGTGTTCTGAAGACATAACTAAATTTTAGAGTCAGAGTTATAGTATGAGTAAGGAGCCAATTGACAAAAGCCTTTAAAATGGCTGCCTTAACTGTTATGGTAATGTAAATTGATTTAACAAAATGGTTGACATACGTTGCTATGGATTTTTCCTTTAACTGAGAGTGTTCAGGGCTTAATATGTGAGCCCTTTCTCTCTTTCCATTGTCTTGACCTGAATTTAACCCTTCTTTCTTCTCTCTTTTAATTTTTTTTTTTTTTAAAGGAACAGAGTAGCCCAGCTGGTAACCAATGAAGCAGAGGAAAGGTTAACCGGCGTACAAGTTATTATTGAGAAATCAGGTGAATCGATTTATTTATTTTGACCGGTTTACTTTCACACACTTGTTAAAAAGATTAAATCAGACCTCCGTGAGCCTGTTTCCTGTTAAGGCTCGTAAGAGCTCTGCATTGTCTCTTGTAGTCATGGAGACCAGCGTAGCCCCAGCTGATCGTCAGCTGAGGCCGCAGTGTCAACATGGACATGCTGCAGGAGCAGCGCGTCTCACAGCATAGGATCGGCATTTGAAATACGCCGATCCCGTGTGTGAAATCTTTCCTTCAGCCTGAAGCGAGCCGAAGAAAGTTGGAAAAGGGGGTCGGATGGAGGTGAGTGTCTCCATCCGATTCCCTAATCAGGCAGTATCACGGGGCAGAGACAGAAGGTCTCTGCTTCAGTAACTCACCAAGTCGAAGCGTTAAACAAACAAGGACAGAAAAATAAGGAAAGTTGGGCATCCGCAAGAGGGTGTACCAATAAAGTCGCAAGGGTGGAGAATTTTCACAGCACAATTAAGCAACAGTCAATGCTAAGTACATCATACAAATGATAAATATATGTACAAACTATCCGATAAACATCAACTTGGACACTGCTTAGTGGATGGGAAGGGGCCACAATCGCCCAATCAGCCACCCAGTCCAATCAAACAAGATGCTCAACAGGCACACGTCAAAAGAAAGCAAGTATGCAGCAGCAACGGAGAAGACTACGTGAACATGGACTATATACTATGTTATAATGTTTTGAAGTTCTAGATCTCTTCATTGTTGCGGTTGTGAGCTGAAAAAAAGCTACTAGAATGGGGGTTCTCCCCGCTGGATGAAAGTAAGTGGGGTAAACAAACTAAGGTAACTAAATCCCCACTGACGGAACTAACTAGTCTGGGGCTGATAGCTTTAAACGGCAGACATCGGGGTGATTGCCAACAAGCAGCAACTTATCACAACACGGTGGCAAGCTCAGCAATAGACCATACCTTTATATCTCTCAATTCTGAACCTAGTAAGCGGGTTTAAAATTGGAATAATGGAATATAGCGATCATTTGCCACAAGAGCTCAAACTGGAGGTTCAGGGTACAGCACAAACCTTCTCAACAGAAAACCAGGATTTAATAGTAACCTCAAACAGAAAGAGATTAAAATATAAAATAAAGGATCTGGAAAAATTCACGGAGATGGCAAAAAATTGATGGGAAGAAAATAGAACGAATGAAGGAGACAACATCAAGGCCTGGGAGAACTTCTTAGAAAGCCTCAGCTTAGCTAATGCTAAATTAAACACAGGAATAACCATAAGCAGAACTGAGAATCATCATAGTCTACACAGAGGAGACAAGAGCGAACAAAGAAAGAACTCTCTAACAAACCAAGCATCAGAGAGGCCCCGATGTCAGCTTACAGGTCGAATTAAGGAAGCTAAAGTGTAGAAAGAACAAAATTGCTTGGCAAATAAGGCATGAATCTACAGAGAAGACATGGGCCGAACTGCTTTACGACATCAAATCAAACAACAGCGCGAGATTCTGGCGGACAGTGAACAACTTAGACAACGCAAAGGGCCTATAAAATAAACTCGCAGATATCCGAGGAAGATTGGGCAAAATACTTGCATCATCAGTTTAACAAAAACAGAGGCGAAATTACCCACGGCACTACGGCCATGAATTACGAACTCGAATCACGGGAGAACCTAGGGGAAGAAAACCTTATGTTACTTACAATTAAACAGATCAAAAATCGAATCTGTAAAGGCAAGAAAGAGGGTGCCCCCTGGGCCTACGGAAATCCTCCAAGTCTATATAAACAAGATCCAGATTACTGGGCCGAACAACTTCGTCCCCTCTTTAAAAACATCCTGGATGGGGGGGGGGGGGAGAATCCCAAACTCCTGGAAAGAATCTATTATTTCCCCCATTTTCAAAAAAGGCAGTAAAAGTCAAGCAAATAATTATAGGCTAATAGCCCTACTTGACAAACACAAAATACTTTGCAGGTCTATTACTGGAGGAACTCACAGAATGGGCATCAACTAGAGGACTAATTCCTATTAACCAAACAGGCTTTCAAAGAAGTACAGGGACAACAACTAACATTCACGCTCTCTCTTTATTAATTGACGCCTCAGTAAAAATCAAGAAGCCACTATTTGTCTGTTTTATTGACTATACATCTGCTTTTGACAGCATCGAAAGGGGCACACTTTGGTCCAAGCTATCGGACTGGAAAATCGCCCCGCAACTTTTGAACCAACTAATTGCGCTGCATTCCGACACATGGATACAAATTAAACTAGGAACTGGTAAGATCCTGTCGAAGAAAATAACAAACACCAAGGGGCTGAAGCAGGGATGTGTTCTTGCCCCGACGCTATTCAACCTCTTCCTGTCTGATCTGTCAGCAGAGCTTGACTACTGCGTCCACCATGCCCCAAATCTAGGAGGCTTAACAATATCAAACCTGCTGTATGCAGACAATTTAATATTGATCAGTTGAACCCCAGTTGGCCTCCAGCACCTTACAAATACTACAAGCAACTTTTCAGACAGAAATGAGCTAATGATAAACCTGGAAAAGTCAAAAGTGATGATCATAAATCGAAGGAAACAAGGGCATCGTCGCTGGGAACTTCAGTGGAAATTGCTGGAGTTGGTCGATGAGTACAAGTACCTGGGTATCACTTTTGACAGCAAGGGTTCATTTGAACAACACAAATCGACTATTAGAACAAGAGGGACTGCACTGGCAGTAGCACTTAAACGAATTAAGCACAAAATAACAGGCCCTGATCTACCGCCCCTTCTAGAAGTCTTTCGAGCAAAATTACTTCCTATCATCACCTACGGAAGCAAATGCACGAGAGGAAGAGACGAAGCAGTTCTGGATAAAGCAGTGTCTAAATCAATTCAACTAATTTTTAACCTCCCACAATATATTTCTCCAGCCCAGCTAAGACTAGAATTTGGCCTCCAAAAACAGCAAGTAGTACGGAAGTGAGCTTATGCAAAGTTCTGGCACAAAATCAAGGGAGCAGAGAACGGTTCTATGAACTCGCACTTATGGAAAGAGATGAACAAAAAGAATAAATAAATAAATAAATAAAGACAATCCAGCTGCGGTCTATCTACACTTGGCAAGAAATTTTTTAGCCCTACAGGAGCTCTGGGATATCAGTGGCCCACAGAAAACCTTTAAAGAATTAGTAAATAAAACAGTAAAGTTATTATCTTTGGAAGAAGACCAATCCACCCTATCCAAAAGAGCACACAGGTGATTTGTCATTCAGAGTTACACAAGGGCCGCGCCGCAAACCTACCTGGGAACAGGATTCTCAAAGATTGTGAAGGAATCATATCTGAAATTGAGGATGGGTGTTTTACCGGTCAACCAGCACCTTCCCCCTTGGCAAAGGTCAGACACAGCCACAAACTGCAAAATCTGCTGCGAATTTAAAAACGATATCTTCCATTTATTGTGCAGCTGCAGAGGCTTAGGCAAAGAGCGCAAACTACTACTAAAACCAGCCTGGAACATGAGAGGGATCCGAACCAGCAGGCAAGCACTAAAAGCATGCTTTGATGGAAGTGACATCAAACTATCATGCAGATTGGTGAAATTTGTTAATATTGCAAAAGCTATGTCAAATTTAACTGGAATATAACAGCTCATGAACAGAGATCTGGTTTCAAATGGCAGAAGCTGCAACTCTGAAATCGCAGTTCTAACTGGAAACCATAACCAGATACTAAATGGAGCACAATGCAGGGCACCGCATCACAGACATTGACAATAATTATAATAGTTAAATCAGGAGTTTCTTTTTTATCTGTTTTTACCCCAGTCAATTTGATAAAACTTATAACTAACTGTTCTTACTGTAATGTACATTGAAGCTCTTTTTAACAAATGTATTGGTATAAGGTAGCAGAATCTCATGTTAATAGCACTTTTACCAGCTTTCTATGCTCCAACAACACACTGGATGCCTCTCAGCATGGTTTCCGCTCCGGCCATAGCACCGAGACAGCGCTTCTGACCATGACCGAGCACCTGCGGACCATTTTGGACTCTGGTCAAACGGCGGCACTGGTCCTGTTGGATCTGAGTGCTGCCTTTGACACGGTCTCACCCGGTGTTCTGTTACATCGTCTGGAAGAAGCGGGTGTCGTGGGACTAGCACTGGAGTGGTACAGGGCTTTTTTAATGGGAAGATCCTTTCGGGTTTCCACTCCCCGTTCCTATCCAAGGAACGGCCCATTGAGCAGGGGGTCCCTCAGGGCTCGGCGCTCAGCCCCACGCTGTTCAATCTGTATGTCCAGCCGCTGGCTGCGGTCACCAAGCAATGGGATCTCTCAATGGTCTCATATGCTGATGACACGCAGCTAGTGGTTGCTCTGGCGGATGATTCCACTCTGAGCGCCTCCAGGTTTAAGAAGGGCTTGACGGCCGTGGCTAACTGGATGACCACTAATTACTTGCAGCTAAATGCGAGTAAGACGGAGGTTCTATTAGTGGGGAAGAATGCCACTTCTTGTGGTGATAAATGGTGGCCAAACATGCTAGGGAAAATCCCTGATCCCAAAACAGAAGTAAAAAATCTTGGGGTTTGGATAGACTCCTCCCTTAGCCTCTGCACTCATACTAAGAAAACGGCAGCTACATGTTTTGGGCTCCTACGGAGTCTTAGGCCCACTTTGAAATTTTTTGATCCCCCCACCCGCCAGCTGATAGTGCAATCGACTATCCTCTCTTGCCTGGATTATGCCAGCTCCTTGTTGTTAGGGGCCAACCAGGCAGAGATCAGGAGAATGCAGCGGATACAAAATGTGGCTGCAAGAACTTTGGTAGGTCTCCCTCGTTTTCATCCGATTGCCGATACTATTAGCAAACTTCATTGGTTTCCTGTGGCAAAGCGGATCCAATTTAAAGCTCTTTGCCTTTCTTTTAAGATTTTAAAGCTCTCCACTCCTCCGATGCTCTGTACATTATTGACCCCGTATGTTCCCCGGCGATCACTGCGCTCTTAGGGCCAGCACTTGGCAGCGGTTCCTCGGGTGAAACGCTCCCGGATGGGCGGCCGCTCGTTCCGCTATCTTGCTGCTAAACTATGGAACACCTTGCCATCCCATATCCGTGGCTTAGAAGATCTGCTGACTTTTAGAAAGGCCATTAAGACCTATCTTTTCCATTTAAAGTAAGCCCTTATGATTGTTATGTTGAGGCCCGCTGTGCTTTGTAGGGGCAGCGGACCTCCTTGTTAGTGACAGCGCCGGGACGCCCCTTGGCTGGGGCAGCTGAACGCTATATAAAACTATGTAACATAACATATATGTGACCTAATTTCTTCATGTACGATTTTGCAAGATTTTAATTAATCATGCAATAAAGATTACTTACTTACTGCTGTGAGCTGCGCAATAAAGGAGATTTGCATAATATTGGCCTCAGTGTCATGCCATAAAATCTATCCTGATTGCCAAGTCAAATGTAGAAAGTAATCTCACAGTTGCACAAAAGAGTGCAAAATTGTTGTCAATGAGGGCCATTATGTCAGTACTACTAAGGGTATGTTATATACTACAGAACAAGCACTGAGCATATAACTGATTGGAGTTATTACTCAGTCTAATAATACTCATTATATTGACCTAAGAAACATAACTCAGGCCAACTGGGATTCAAACCTGGGTCCTCCAGTATACATGCAATCTCAGGAGCAGGCACTTTACAAGCTGAGTTATTCTCCTGGCTGATTGATCACCTACTGCAAATTACCGAAACTGTTTGAATCTGGGCAATTTAATCATGTAGCAATGTATATGAAATCATAGTCCAATTGATGAATACACATATTTTAAACTGACCGGAGTTCTATCTTTACTTTCAGCCTCCTGAGTGTTTGCCTTTTTAGCTCTGGCCTTTGACTATTGTTTTCCCAAAACATTATTCATATTTGTATGCAGAGGGACTTTTGGTCAGTGGGGTTCAAGCATTGATCTGTTAAATTGTCACTTACATTTTGCTTCTTCCCACCACTTCATACAGCATGGGGCACTGGGTAACTCAATGCGATACATAATTGCGCCTATTATTTACAAAGTTATTTACAGAAATGCTATAGAAGAATAAACAGCCACACAGGTATTTGCCTATTAGATGAACTCTGTGCGCACAATCACATATGGCTCTTCAGAATTTGGTCCAAAACATCATGAGTACAAAAGAAATCCTCTCAGATGCGATTAGGAAAGTGTTTGGCTTAGCCAGAAGCACATCAATCAGCCAGCTAAGACGGTAGTTTGGACTTCTTAACACCCAACAAATAAGGATCTTACACTTATTAAATACAGTTGTAGATCAAAAAAACTTGCCAGCTGGGTCATTAAAAACATGATCTGGAACGAACTTCTAGAACATCCCAATGTTCACAACCATAATGGGTTGCCTAATATAGATAGAATTTTAAAACAGATGCAATTAAATGAGTGCTGGGAAAATAAAATTGAATACAACCATTTCAAAACAAAATGCAAATTCGCAGCTAGGATCACCTAATTTAAGAAAAACATTAAGGACTTTAAAAAGCTTTCAACAGCACAGCTACTTCCATCATGTTTGGCGCTCACTCTTGCTCTTTCCATGAACATGAAACAATCATTAGGAACAAAATATACAAGACTGAGGTCCTTTTTATTGCTACTTAGAAATCTAGAACCCTGTAGAAAAGCAACCCAGTTTTAAGTGCTGTAGAGGAAGTGGATACTACCTTAAATCTATGGCACACGTTATTTGTAATTGTCCCTATTTATTGATTCGAAGAAGGAAGTTTTTACATTCATGTTTTAGTAGGTTAGAAGTTAGGTCAATCAAGGCAGCTGAAGTTGTGTGTGCATGGGCTGGACCTGCAAACATGCAGTCCATTACTAAATATTTGGAAGAAGCAACATTAGAATTACAGAAAGTGGAAAAAGCCCTCAATGCCTTCTCCTGTTCACAGAATTTCAGTAGTCCGACTGATTCGTAACTTAGCTGGTGATTATTGAACTGAAATGCTACTTGAACAAAAACAGAAACAGGTAGGAAACAGAACAGGAATACGCATATCTGTACATTAAGGGGGCAGTAGTCAAGGCGATGTTGGTTTGTTGATATCCAATTTCTACAATCAACACAGAGAATTGATGAAGTAAACAGTACAGTCTTAAAATGATACCACTGACAATTTTAACAATTCTTATTAATTGTAAATGTATTAGAAGCAGTAGCTGGGATACAAAAAAAGAATACACCCATTTCCACTCAAGTGACCTGAGACAATCTGAAGAGTACTAATATTAAATGCTTTCTGCACAGAATCATGAACCAGCACATAAAAACAAGAAACATATCAGTACATTAAGTGAACAGTAGCCAAGATGAAGCTAGATGGTAGGAATGTATAAAAATGTTCACATTAGTTCTGTTTTAACTGCTATTGTCTTAAAGTTTAAGCATTAATAGTCGTATTGCTTGTAAAATAATTAGTATATAATCCATTTTGGGCACACACAGAGAATAATGATATCAGCACAATAATAAGTTATAATTTAAGGACTTTTAGTCAGATGAAATGTACAAAATGTTATTACTGATTCCAAATTCCATTTGCACAATACAAAACTCCTGGACATAAAAAGAACAAGCATATTCGGATATTAATTGAGCATTAGTCAAGATGAACTTAGAGAGTCGATAACAACAAAAATGTTTACATTAACACTTTGAATTGATGGAGTAAATTATATTGGTTCAAAGTTTAATCACTGACGATTTTAACAGTGTCTTCGATTGTAAATGAATTAATACAAAGTAGAATCTGGCACTGGCAAAGAATAAGTAGATTTGTAATGTAGTGAGCAGCAATTAATAGGTAGGTCGTTGGATAACATGTTAAAAAATATTTACAGTGAGAACATGCTATTTTGCACTAAAGAATAAGCACTAATGGTTTTTAATATTTTGTTGGCTGTATAATAATTCATTGTAATGGTTTTAATTAACTGAACAATATATTTTCTTTTAGTCTGAACACTGGGTCAGTCCACTTTACCCATTGGCTTTCTTCACTTTGAGTGACTGCACAAAGTCTATTCCCATTGTTCATACCTGCCTAAATTAGAAACTTTCTCTTCAGTTGCAAAGCTCGTTGCAAACCTTATTCAAGGAGTGTTTTGATATGTCTATTTAAAACATTTTTTATATCAACATTGAAAGTTTATGTTTTTCAGTGTTGAAGTGACAATATATCTTTTCAAAGTACACATACCTGCTTGGTGTCGCCAGTACTGTTCCATTACAATAACACGCAATAGTTAGTTCTTTCATTTAATGTTTATTTCATGCATGTGGCCTCCTCGATGAGCTGCCATGTTTGCTTTTTTTGTTCTTTTTTTTTTGTGGCATATGCTTTCAACAAAACAAAAAATCATTCCCAAGGACAGACTACTGCTTTCCCAATGCTTCTTTCAGTCTTGGGGAGAAGTGTCTAGGTCTTGATAGGTTGGAAGACTCCTGGAGAGTGAGAAAAAAAGTTACAGGAACATAAATGATTTGTCGAAGCGCCGGAGTGTGCTGGTGTTTTCTCTGCGCTGAAGGACGAAAAATCAGTTTGCAAGATCAGGACTAGTTGTTGGACTTCTAAAGGGTGAGAAAATTAAGCTGGTATGATTGAATAGATTTTGAAGTCGATGAAGAGAAGAAAAGCAACTGGTTAGATCCTTAATTGTTATGGAGGTTACAGAGGGCATAATGAGCAAGTTGCAGAGTACTGCTGGGTTTATAAAGGTTTCAGAGTATGCTAATAATTGTCCTGTAGCGAAGGCCAGGAAGACTTAACTGTGGAAAGGCTTGAGAGCGGGGCAAGATGGCGGCGGCGTGCTAGTCGCTGAGAGATGGATCCCGACCGATGCTGGCAGTGATGACCGTGCGGGGGGGGGAAATGAGCCGAAATAAGCGGAGATTGAAACCTACATACGCTATTGCTTAAACACCCCTACTCAAGTTTTTCACAAGACTTCTGCTATTATTTGCGAGTTTCATCACGCCTCCCGGAATAATTAAAGTGAAGTAACTGGCGAATGACATGGAAGCCACGGCGGCGTCGGAGCCCGTAGAGGTGCTAAACGAAAAGAGGGCTGTGATGCAATCTCAGCTCTCTTTCATTATCTCTTTAATTGGTGCTGCCGTGCTAAGGGTCCTAAGGTTTCCCAAACCCGCGTTCGTGAGCACGACACCAACGGACACTCACCTGTTTGCTGGGCTGGTTCCTGAACACGCTGCTGCTATGGCCCCGAAAAACTCTCTCAGAGATAAGGAGCTGATACTCAGACGAGGCGCCCCGCTGATATCGGCGATGGAGACGCGGGAGTCTTAGCCGCGGAACACTCGTTAAAACCTGCAAAGCAGCCAGGTGTATCACCCGGACCCTTGGTTGTGGAGCTGCTTCGGAGAGCCCCGAGTTTTCTTCAGTAAAAACAATGCTGAAGCTCCCTTTGGCCCGTAAGGAGGATGCACAGCTGGGTGCTCACTCGGGCTTGATGCAGGATGTGGAATCCGGAGGCGATATTCTGGAGCACAGCGGTCGGTTTGAATTTCATGTTGTATCAGACCCTGCTCTTACCGTGGCTCGACCAGCTGGGATTTCTCCGAGCGAAATGGTGACTGCTGCAGGCGCTACGGATCGGCCCGCGATGAACTCTAAGGCAAAAGGTATGACCCCACAATCGATTTCCACTAATAATGACTCGGAGACTCTGCTAGTAGAGGATACATTAACTGGTTTGGCGTCTGCACCCTCTGGGCAGGACTTAGCATCAGTGGTAATGGATGGTGCAGCAGCGGCGTGTGACTTTGGGGGGCATCTGTTGCGCCATCTGTGGTCGATGCCCAGGGATCCCGGGACTTTGCTCATGTGAAGCCGTTGGTGTGTGCAGGAGGGGCGACTATGCCTACTGGCCAGACAGTGATTGATAATACAGATTTATCTGTTTGCAATACTGGTGGGATACTATCAGATGTAACGAATATAATAATTCCCGTTGGGGCTGCCCCTGCTACTTTGATCATGACCCCTACTAATATCATAGACATGCCTGAGATGAACCTCGAAGGGAATGAATCCGAGCCACTCAAAGCTACAAACCTCCCTGGGGCATCGGCCGTAGAGACATTTGCAGAGGCAGCAGAAACTGATAGGGATCCCACTGACTTTTATTCTTTTTCTGAGGATGCTGGCTGGTCAAATGAAATTGAGGAAGACGTTGATGGTGACACTGAGTCCAATGCTACTACAGACAGTGACCAGGTCTTGAAAACTAATGACCCTCAGGCTAGCCGTAGAACTGTTCTTAAAAAAAAAGAAGCTATCATGGAACACCAGAGCTAACCTGGGATTACTCACCTTCAGCTCAGACCCTAAACCAAAACCAAAATCAGAGTCATCTTCATCCTGAAAATTCAGGGGCTACTTTAACTACAGTTATGGACACAGTGCTCCAGGCCATTGCCTCTCATCGAGAGGAGACTTCAAAAGATGGCCGTAAGGCACAGGTCGCCATTCAAAAAGTTTAGGGGGTCGTACGCAAGCTAACCAAAACAGTGAGCACCTTTAATGATCGAATGACGGAAATGGAAACTCGCATTATGTCTAACGAGACAGAAGCCACGAAAACTCTAGAATGTGTTGAATCCCACGAGGCTGAGTTAGAGGATACCAGGTGGAAACTAGAAGACTGCAAAAATCGGCTACGCCGAAATAATCTGGGCGTTCTAGGCATCCCGGAAAAAATCAAAGGTGCAGACATCCGGGTCTTTATCATACAACATTTTCGTGATACATTGCCAGAACTTTCCACCTGGAACTGGGACCTTGAGGTACAACGTGTTCATAGAATACCACTGACTCTGAAACCATCAACTAAGCAGGGTGGCTATCCTCAAGCAGTTTTAGTCTATTTTGGAAATTTTCTTTTAAGACAGGCTATTTCAGATAAAGCAAGGCCTGAAGCACGGCGTAATAGAGACTCTATTTCATACTTTGTGCGGCCAGACTTCTGACACGCAACAGTGGAGAGAAGGTGGCGTTTACGCCAATTGATCAAATCCTTTTTGGATAAGAAAGCATAGGCTTATCTTAACAACCCTGCCAAACTAAAAATCATAATTGGGGGGCAAATAAGATTGTTTACATCAGAAATTAAAGCAAAAGAATTCCTTGACAGCCTGAATTAGCCTGATATGGATCTAAGGGTCTATGTAAGGAAAAGATGAGATTATATTTTTTTTTATTTTTTTTTTAGTATTATATTTTTGCCTTCTTCTTTTCTTTTTCTTCTATTTGCTATGCTCAAGGTATAGCCTACATCTACAACACAAGTCCATAGGGGCTATTAAGATGAAAGAATAAAAGTACCATGGCTCCTATTAAGATAGGAAGATTATTGCCCAAGCAATGTTATGTTATGTTATGTTATGTGATTTTTATTTGGCGCACAGATGCTCCAGCTAAGGAGCGTCCTGGCGCCCGACAAGGCAGCTACACAACACAACTAAATAAAACAACACAAACATACAACTAAGGGAATAAAAACGTTTTCACAGCGCGACGAAAGGACAGCAAATCGCCCATAGCGCGAATTGCCGGGGGTAGGGAGTTCCACAAAGCAGCTGCCCGCACTTGAAATGAGCGTCCACCGGCCCTACTTCGCTTGAAGCGCGGCACAACGGCCAATTCGAGGTCTGCCGATCTCAAGGGTCGTGCTGGGATGTAATTGGCCAGGAGGGTCGTGAGGATCGTTGCCGAGGACCCCTTCAAGATCTTATAGGCGACGCAGAGGACCTTAAACTGGATCCGCTGAGCCACCGGGAGCCAATGCAGCGCCCGTATGGTGCTGGAGGTAGGACAGTATCTTGGAAGGCCTACCACCGCTCTCGCTGCGGCGTTCTGGATCCTTTGCAGGCGCCCGATCTCTGCCACATTCAAACCAGCCAGCAAGGAACTCGCATAATCCAGCCTGGAGATGACAGTAGCTTGGATCATGAGTTGCCTGGTGGGGGCATCGAAAAACTTTAGCACAGGACGAAGCCCACGCAAGATGCCGAAGCAGCATGCAGCCGTACGTTTAGTGTGGCAGGCAAACGTTAGGGAAGGGTCCAACCAGACCCCGAGGTTCTTAAGCTCGGCGACTGGGATGGGAACAGGACCCAGCTCCTCCGGCCACCATCTCTCTCCCCACAGTTCCGGCTGTCTACCAAATACCATGACCTCGGTCTTACTAGCGTTTAGCTGAAGACAATTGGACGTCATCCAGCTGGCAACCGCCCTCAGTCCTTGTTGAAACCTGGGAGCGTCGACTTCGGCATCCCCGCTGATCGTGACCGCTAGCTGGGTGTCATCGGCATATGACACCATGGTCATACCCCATACTTTGACAACCTCAGCTAGCGGCCTTACGTAAAGATTAAACAACGTAGGGCTCAGCGAGGAGCCTTGGGGGACGCCCAGGTTCAACGGATGGAATTTGGACTGATAAGGCGGGACGGTCACGCTAAAGGCCCGGTTGGTTAAGAACGACCGGAACCATTCGAGAGCAGTGCCGGTAACACCAGCTTCCTCTAGGCGCAGCAGAAGGATAGGGTGCGAGACGGTGTCAAAGGCAGCGCTTAGATCTAATAGCACCAGCGCTGCCGTTTGTCCCGCGTCAAGCACGGAGCGAAGGTGCTCCACCATATAAAGCAGAGCCGTCTCCGTGCTATGACCTGCCCTAAACCCATTCTGCGTAACGTCGAGTATATCTGCTCGACGGAGATGTTCCGAGAGAACAGCATTTACGTGTGCCTCCATCACCTTAGCCGGCCATGGCAAGAGTGAAATAGGCCGATAGCTCTCTGGCTTGCTCCCATCCAGGCTAGGTTTCTTCAGAATAGGACGAACCATGGCTCGCTTCCACTTCAATGGAACTTCGCCAGATGTTAGTGACAAATTGACCAAGGAACAAAGCGGTGAGATGTCATGTGCCGCTATGTCCTTGAACACTTCAGGGCAAAGTGGATCCTCTGGGGACCCAGACTTCACTCTGCGGGCCAAGGTGCCTAGGCTATCAGAAGTTAGCAAAGGTAGAGAATGTAGTCCCTCCGATGGTGGTGGCTTAAAAGATGGATTCGCCGAGGGAATGACCAAAGGAAAGGCTCGATAGATGGCATTCACCTTTTCCAAAAAAAACTCTGCCAACTTTTCACAATGCTCCACAGAGCTCTGATGTGATGTTGTGACTTTTTTGGCAGTGAGGTCTTTCAGTACCTTGAAGATAGCCTTTGCCGGGTTCGAGCTATTCCTGAATTGTGTCGCGTAGAAAGCGGCACGAGTTATCTGGAAAGAGTGATGGTTTATGATGTTGTATATTCTGTGGTGCACTATGTTAAAATGTATTTGATTAGAGCTTCCTTCTCATTTCCCCCTTTGTTTCTCTCTTTTTCTTTCTCTTTCTAGAATATATTCTTCTTTTCATCTATTGTTCACTTATTCCTCTTTTTTCTTTCTCCTCCTTCTTTGGCTTATTTTGTTCCTACCATTGTTCTTTTGATTTTCCTTTTTCTCCCTTCTCCGCACTGAAACGTTTTTCTCATCTTTCTTCACTCTATTATTTATGAGGTCAGAACTGCACGGTATAGGTCGGAAAACATCTCGCCATCGCTATAGACTCTTACAGGGTCTAATTGTCTTTTTTGGGGGGGTGTGTTGGGGGGCAAGGTGGGAGGGGGAGGTGGGGTTGGGTGTGTTTAACAAAATTAAAAAGAGCAAGCTCAAATACTTAAAAGATGTATTGAATACTACAATTAATAATATACAGTTAATGATCAAAGATTCGGAACAATGGTTATATTTACTTACACAAATAATGATCTATATAAGCATGGCTGGTATATGTATTGAAATGTTACAATGGGGAAGTTAAAGCTTTGTTGTTGGAATATAGCTGGCCTCAATGACAGGGGTAAAAGGGCTCATTTTTTTCAGGCAATTTATCAAGACTCATATGATTTTCTGTGTCTACAAGAGACCCACATTGCAGTGGGGGATAAAGAGCTGCTAAGGATACCTGGGTATAACATCCTGGCTATGACATCTCAAACCTCTAAAACACGAGGTGTTGCCATTTTGGCAAAGACATTTTTGGGACAACCAACACGGAAGCTAGTAGACCTCCATGGTAGATGGGCCATAGTACACCTTGATCTAGGCTTCACCGTTTGTTTGGTCTACGGGTCAAACCTAGACGATCCCCAGATATTTCAAGATGTAGAGTTAGAACTAGCATCCTGGCTTGGTCCACTGATTCTATGTGGGGACTTCAATGTAGTACTAGGTGCTACATCGAATACTCAAATACAACAGACTGATAGTGGGCGTAAACCTAAGGTTTATAGTGCTAAAAGACAGCTCATTACCACCTATAATCTAACTGATATCTGGGGTCTCAAAAATATAAATGATCCTGGTTACACCTATTTCTCCTTTCCCCATAACAAATACGTCAGGATAGACTACTTATTGGTATCTAATGAAATCCTATTAGATTCTAGGATAGCTAAATTGCCCAAAACTATATCAGACCACAATCCCCTAACCTTTACTTTTGATGTTGCCAGCTATAAGAAGCCACCTTCTCAATGGACATTTGACCGTAGGCTCCTGTTCAACAGGGATTATATAATATACATAACAACCTGGGCTCAGGAATTCTTCGATTACAATCAATATAGTGCCCCTAGATTCGTGGTCTGGGACTGCTTCAAGGCGGCTCTCCGAGGTGAGACTCTCGCATTTGTGGCCAAGCAAAAAAAGAATCAGAACAACCTAAATCAACAACTTAACTTAGAACTATCAAATCTAGAGACTCTGCACGCTACCCAGATACAGCTTGGAGAAGAAAGTCAGAACACCCTGCAGAAAATACTAGTTCTTAAGACAGAAATTAATTCTGGCCTTACACAAAAAGCGGCCGAGACCTTTCAGGCAAACCAAAGAAATATCTACGAGAACGGAGAAAAAATTGGTAAACAACTTGCCCTACGAACACGCCAGAAACAATCCCATAGAGCTATCCAAATAATTGAGCTTGAGGGGCAGGAATATACATCCCCTGATGATATCGCGGGCGCTTTCCAACGTTACTATCAAAACCTTTATCAAAATGAAGATCAACCACATGCAACAGATACTAAAAGTTTCTTACATCACTGGCTGTCACATACGGAAACCAGATCAATTGACGGCTTAGTTAGAGAAGATCTTGATAAAGAAATTACGAAAATAGAACTCGAATTAGCATTATTAGAACTAGCTAACGGTAAAGCAGCAGGTCCCGATAAAATCCCTTTGGACCTCTATAAAATTCTTTGGAAGCAGATCATCCCCTACTTATTGGATTTGTTCCTTGGAGTACAATACAGTGGCACACCACCTGAATCCTGGAAAAACACAAATATTGTTATGTTTCCTAAAAAAGTGAAGCCTGCCAAGTTACCATCTTCATATCGTCCCATTTCACTAATAAACTCTGATTCGAAACTTTATGCCAAGATACTCGCTAACCGGCTGGGCAGGGTTGTTGAGCGTCTGGTCTCCCCGTGGCAGCATGGCTTTATTGCCGGTAAGGGTACAACAGATCATACCCGGAGAGCTATTTCCCTTTTTGACATCATGGGAGCCACGGGGGGCCGGATGTCAATGATCCTGCTTGACGCCGAGAAGGCCTTTGATCGTGTCTCTTTGCAGTTTCTGTGGGAAGTATTAGAATTAAACAACTTTGGAAAGGCCTATATTAAAGCTATCAAGGCTCTCTATGTAGAACCTAGAGCCAAACTTTCCATAGGTGGTATCGAATCAGAGTTTATTAACATCCAAAGGGGCACGAGGCAGGGGTGTCCGTGCTCCCCAATTCTATTTGCCCTGTATATTAACCCTTTAATATTAAAATTACTCATATCTCCAGCAATAGAACCAATAATTACAATAACATCTAGCACTAAAATGTTAGCCTATGCCGACGACGTGGCGGTATTAACTTCTAACCCCACCGAGGCCATCCAAGAAATAGAGCAAATTACCCAGACTTTCGGCTCCTATTCAGGGTACTCCCTGAATAGGGATAAAACCATGGTCCTGTGCACTGAAAATACTGTTTTTGAAAGTCCCTATAGAACTAGCCAGGCTACGTATCTAGGTGTGGTCTTATCTCCTACAATTAAAGAAATCACTCAGATTAATTACGACCCCCTGATTAAGAAAATAAAAACAGATCTCACCAGAGTTAACAATCTCTGGTTGTCAATAATAGGTAAGGGGAACTATCTTATAATGAATATCTTCCCAAAAATTCTATATCTATTTCGAGCAATTCCCCTGATTGTTGAGGAGAATATCATCAAGGCCCTTGATGCTAGTATGTCAAAGTTTATTTGGAACTTTGGGAAAATCAGGAGAGCGTTACCACTCTTATCGCTACCTCAACATAGGGGAGGGTTAGCCATTCCAAATCTGACCTTGTATCTTTGGGCAACTCTTATTCAGCAAATGGCTCCCCTATTTAACACTAAACCTATAGCCGCTAACATAACAGACCATCACATACCTTCAATTTATGAATTAATATTGGGGGACACCGCTAGAGGGTTATTACTAAGACAGGTAGAACCTTCAAATTTTAAAAAAATCAAATTCAAGGTAATTGTTGATGCGTGGAAGGTGTGGAAGCACGTATCAAAAAATCTAGCCATACCAAAGTATACTAAATATACCCCTCTTTGGCACAGCCCGATTTTACCATCGTATCTCAATGACAATACTTCTAGAAGATGGGAACAATCAGGTATTATTGCTTTAGGTAATTTATTTGGACAGGGACCTACACCAACATTTGAGAGCCTACAACAAAATTTTCAGATACCCCCAACCGATTTCTTAAAATGTATTCAAATTCATTCGTGTATTCGGCTTAACATACCACAGATTGAATTAGATAATATTCCCTTCCTCGAAATTATAGATAGGCGAACCACTAGGATAGGGACCATCTATGAAATATTGATGAAAAATCTTAGCGACGATATCGAGCGAGTTCAGACAGGTTGGGCTACTAAACTAGCTAACCCAAATATAGACATCGACACTTCATTGATCCTGTCATCTAAATTATTTATAGCCTCCAATTTAAAAGCCCAGCACTACAGAACTGTCTATGATCTTTATTTTACACCTTCTAAATTATTCTCATGGGGTCTCCGGACAAATGACAACTGTCCAAGGTGTGGTCAATCTCCTGCGAGCAAATCTTATCCATATGTTTGCCGAATGCCCCAAGCTAGATCTAATTAAAATGATGATCTCAGAATACTGGACTGAAATTTTTGGGCATGAATTAAGAACTTCAATGACAATATATGTTTTGGGTCATGATGAATCCATGGGTTATAGTAGGGAAGAACTATCGTCAGTATTTTTGGGTATGGCAGTGCTCCGAATTATACTGGCTGCCCGTTGGAAAGACTCAGAAGCCCCTACGTTTCAAATGTGGTTATGCCGGTTCTTGGGAATTTATAAGCATGAGATAGCCATCTATAAAACCAGAGGAAGGAAATCAAGAACACTTGGGGCTCAGATTTGGGTTCCTATTGCTAGATGGTATGATAACAAAATGAACTCTTAGAAATGTCAATGGTTTGAATTATATTTTATTTATTTCTTCTTATGTATACAAATATATGAATTGATTTTTTCTTTTTCTGTAAATGTTTATTTGTTTCTCATTCTTTGTTGCTGTATTTATATACTTCGCGATTATTATTTTTCTACTTTTCTTCTCTTCAATCTGTGACGTATATTTAAATGATTCAGTTTCCTTGATGGTATATTACTGATATATGTATTTTGTTCTTGCTCAAATAAAGACAAAAAAAAAAGGAAAGGCTTGAGAGCAGGAATAGTAGCAATACAGAAAATAATGGAATATTTTATGAATCACTTAACCTGTAATATTACCAGTCTAAGTGGATATGGGTAGGGAAGAGTTATTTAAAATGGTTTTACCATTTTTCCATTTGGCGATCATTTTTTTCACAATTGTTCCACCTTCCTGCAATCTCGCATCTACACTTTCACGTAACTCCTCTTCTTTATTCATCTATGGAATTGTTTAATACCTATTCTTAGTCCTCTCATACTTCACAGTCAACTTTCCTGACAAATATGCATATTTATTTTACCACATGTACATTCTCAAACCTGAAAGCATGCTGCAGAAGGCTGGTCTCTGAAGAGCAGTTCTTGTCAGAGATCCTGTGCAATCCCTTCTCATCAAAAACCTCCTTCAATGGTGAATGATATGAAAAAATAGAAGCTTGAAACTTGTGAACTAAACTCTATAACTTCCTAAATGTACACAGCAGTGCAGAGGACTTCTTTGTAATGACTGAGACCATCAACTTTCACACCCTTCAAAGTTGAAAGGAATGCTGAGCCAACAATCCCACACAATTTGTGAGACAAGCAAAAATCCTACAAGATTTGTGTTTGTTTCAATGTTGATAACCTACCAGATTCCATGATAAACCACTTTAACTTAACAAAATTGCTAAAACCGCCTTGATACTTCTGCAGTACTCTCTCAATAATCTAACACTACTTAAACATAAAAAAGAGGTGCTCATGGTGACTGTCTTGCTTTGCCAAAGTTGACAAAAAATTGACCAAATGTCTAAATAGAAGCACATATAAACTGTAGCCCATTATCATTAATTTTATATTCCAAATACTTAATGGAATTGTACTTACTCTTTCTTAAACCAATCATATAAACGCACATCCTCTACATGACCTATTGAGTACATCAGGCTTTTTAGTCATTTAGGACTGAGTGGAAAACAATTAGGAGGGGCTGCAATTATCTACAGTTCCTGCCTGCAGTGCACAAACCTACGCCAAAAACCCAGGCAGCCTAGTTCCCTGGGTTTAAATGCCTTTCTGTTGAAATGAAGACATTCAAACTGAAGCCCACACTATTCAACATCATCTACATGCTCCTAATATTCTCTTCATCATACTTCTCATTGATCTAATAGCTTAAAGTTCAAAGAACAACTCTGATAAATTGTGACCGAAACTTATATTGGGGTGCTAAATATGATTTAGAGGTCTTGCAACTCTCTATTCAACAACATATTTAGACAATTGTGTAGTACACCTATGCATGAGAAGGGATCTATCCTCAACCTCATGATTAGCAAAAAAGATCTCATTGAATACCAGCCCCTGTCCTCCCCCTTAGCAGTAGACTGGTCTTAAAACTTTCTTGTCATGCTCTCCTTGCTCTGCAGCAAAACGTTCACTTTCAAGCTAACTAAGAATCCAAGTAAGGGAGCGTCAAAATTGACCAACCCCTACAAAGATTAAAAATAACCTCAAAGTTAATACCTGCACAGGATAATAAAGACACTACCCAATTTGTAGGGAACTGCAACTCTGTCAAGGCACATGTCATAAAGGATCTTTCCCCACTTAAACTTAAAAACTCAGGAACAGTGTTTCATCACAATAGTTTTCCAAACAACTTCTAGAGGAATGGAAAATCCCCAGAGCTGTAGAACGCACCCGGCCCCAGAGCCCATTAAAGGATACTGTGGAAATTCTTTGGATCACATGTAGAGAATAAAATTGCCATATCTTCAAGGTAAAAGCGGAATTCTATGAAATATCAGTATGGCTAAAAATAAACCCAAGGAACTCTTTGACACGGTCAAGAAGTCCACCAAACATTTGCCCTCTCCTAGTCTCATAGTTAATAAAGAAAGCTGTGAAACTCTCCAACTTCCTAATAGACAAAATAAAACAAATCAAGCTCTCTGTAATGTCTTAGTATTTGTCTGCTCTAGTAAGTTAGAATGGAACCCTGTGCTCACTTCATTGTATTGTGAGAATCTTAGCGTTAAGAATGTTAAAGGGATTTTGTGTGAGTGGCAGTTGGAAGCTTCTTTGGCACTGGCTCAGTGAATATCAGACCCCCCAGGATATAGGGCATGAATTAGCAAATTTAGCGGCACAAAAATGGAAATTTAGTGGCACAAATATGGAAGTTTAGCGGCAATTTAGTGGCATTTTATTTGGCGTTTTTTCCAACAACAAACACAGATATCTTAGTTTTTTGTGCTTGTGGTCTGTGTGTGTTGGTTCCTGGTGTGTTTGTGGTCTGTGTGTGTTGGTTCCTGGTGTGTCTGTGGTCTGTGTGTGTTGGTCCCTGGTGTGTTTGTGGGGTTGTATGACGATCCATTGGTCACAATGCAATTGCGGGAGTTCTCATCGCGGCAATTACATCGCTACGGCAATCACACCGGACATTTTGTCATCGCACGTTGTTGCGACGCAAATGCGACCATGTAATTGGATCGCGTGTCACATCGGCGACATTACATCGCGCGACATGACAAAGCGATGTTTGAGGCCACACTTTAAAAATCTTTTTACAAACTCGGGCAGTAACTATGACTATTCATTGGGGCCCTCTGGATTTTCTCCAACTACTCGGGAATGTCAGTTTAAAAGGGTTGTTTCGAAATGTAAGCACATGGGACTGTATTCTCTCCAACTACTCGGGAATGTCAGTTTAAAAGGGTTGTTTCGAAATATAAGCACATGGGACTTCATTAATAGTTTCCTTTTGTGGAAGGCGAGGTGACTGAGAGTATTCTGTCATTCTGAGTAATCTTTTTCACTTAAACTTCAGAGAGGATGCAGGCAAGATAAGACAGCAACTACTACGAGCCAATATTCTACCAGAGACACATTTTGAGACAAATTTACACTTTCAGTCAGAGCGCATCTTCTCAGGGAGTATCCCACAAAAGTACCCCGTTGAACTGGTTTCTTACAGGTAAGAGTCCGCAATAAAAATGGTCCTTCTTCTCCTGTTTCCGTTGCTACACATGAACTTAATTTTCACTCAGAAGCGATTAGTGTGTCAGTCAAAGTCAGTTTTTTAACCATTCAATTTCTGTAAGCACGACACATGACAGTGTGGGACTGTCTTTCAAGAGATACGAGGACTGATATGATGTCACCATGGCATAGTCCCTTTGACGTTCAGAAACAGATAAGCAATAATATCTTCTGTCAGTCCACAGATAGAATGACGATGGAATCAAATACAGAAGCAACATGCTCAGTAGGTGAAGGGACTACGATGAACTGCTGCTTAATTAAACAAAAATATTGTGCAAACCTTGCAACAAGCTGTTTGCATTTGTTTGGCGTGACACTTGGCATTATGAATAAATCCTTGAATTTTCTGTTGGAAAAGCCCGTTTCAAAAACAACTGCCAGCACCCATCCGTCAAGGGAAAAACTGAAGACTGATTCCACTTAAATATGGAGCCCCGAGTGACCTCTGATTATACAATGCCACTGTCTCCAGAGGCCTGAGGGCCTGAGATCGACCAGATGGCTCTTTCCACCCCCCCCTGCCCCCAACCCTCCGCAGACCCGCCCCGCCCCCTTGAAAGGGATCTGGATGTCTAGATTTCGCGTGCACTTTTGTAAAATTACCGCCATTTTTACAAAAGTGCAGATTTCGCTGGCACTTTGTAAAAATCGCTGCATTTTTACAAAAGTGCCGATTTTGCGGCAAACCGCGAAATCGCGAAATCCTGGAGGGTCTGATTAAACCTACTATTTCAAACTTCAACCTGCGTCATTTATTCAAGGAGTAGACACCATTTTACACTGGTGACGATCTTATGATGTTGAGGAGGATTCACTTCAATGGTCAGCAGTTTATGGATGTGTGAAAGTGAACCTTCTTATCTATGCGTCGAGGTGAAGAACTGCGGGCATGGAAAGCAGTGTGCATCACCTTTACCGTGAATGGCGTGACGCGCCATCCTTTGGAGCAACTGTGACACAAAGGTGAAGAAAGCTATTTGCCCAAACCCTCGGAGATTGCATTGACATTCTCAGTAAAACGACATACAACAATCTACCATAGAAAGCAACGTGCGCCGTTTGACAGCCATCCTGAGTGAGTGGGTCAGGTAGCATCTATCAGCTGTGGCAAAGAGACACGATTAAGTCAATGGCCATCTTGGGAGCAGTGATGCAGGCACTTTCCTGTGGAAAGGGTGGTGACAGTCTAGTTAATGCGATGCAGCAGGCATGTACGCCATTTTAGGAGTATGTTCACTGGTATATCAGCACTTTATGTCGTTTAGTTATTCATGGCAGTTGTTTGTTGAGCAGTGATGCAAGTTCCATAAGCATGCAGGTAATCAGCCAAGAGATTTTGAGGCTGATTACAATGTAGGGCGGAGTGTTCTCTGCCTGACATCATCTCGGTCAAGTGACCGACCGACACCCGGTTGGCAGTCCCAACCGATTAATTAGGATGCGACCGAACACTGTTTGGTCGCATTTGTATACTTTAAAATGGGGGCATGTATTCTGGGAGTAAACCGGACGGAATTCATTCTTCCATTGTCAATTAATAAGGGGATTTTAAGGCGCGCGACTCACCCGTGAGGGCCTTACGGTGCTGGGGGTGGGGGGTAGAGCTCAGTTAGTCGAAGAGCCAGGTCTTGAGGCTTTTCCTAAAGGTGTGCGGGGTAGGGGAGTGTCTGATGCTGACCAGGAGCTCATTCCAGGCTTTAGCCGCGATGTAGGAGAAGGCTCTTCCCTCCGCTCTTGTTCTGCGGATGCATGGGGTTTCTGCTAGTACGAGGTCGGCGGAGCAGAGGTCTCTTGTGTACGTGGAAGGAGACTCTTTCGTTGAGGTATTTGGGTCCGGTGTTGTGGAGAGATTTGTAGGCGCGGGTGAGTAGCTTCAAGGTTACTCTCTTCTCAACGGGGAGCCACAGGTTTGCAAGGAGTACACTGCTATCAAGATGATCTGTTGGTGTATGGTAAAAATATGGAGGATCTTGACAAAAGAGTAAGACATTTTAAGAAGACTGACTGCTGCTGAGGAAGGACAAATGTACGTTTCTGAATCAATCATTAAACCAAAAAGGAGCTTGTGACATCACAATGAACATAAAGGAACCTACAAACAAGGAGAATATTATAGTAAGTTCATCAGGAATTATGTAGACAAAACTGTGGAGATAAGAAAGTTAGCGTGTAAAAGAGAAGAATTTCTGTGGAGTGATGTGTGTAGTAAGGAATTTCAGCCTATCAAACTAGATTTAAGCACTACTCCTACTTGATAAGCTTTTTTACCTGGGAAAGAGACAATTGTAGTCACTGAAACAAGTTCAGAAGTGTTATGAACCGCGATTTTACAAAGTAGAGCTGGTATTGAGCAAGTGATTGCTTGCGTAGCATCACGCGGTCTTAAGGGTTCAGAGACAAACTACTCTATAATAAAGAGGGAGGTATCAGCCATAGTGTGGGCACTGAGAAAGTTTCGAAACTTTGTATGGGGATTTTCTTTCAAAGTTCGCTCAGATTACAAACTGTTAAAGGAGGTATTCATGAAAAAAATATTAGACTCAATTTCCTAAATAATATGGAGTTTGATAATTGCTTTTCAAGAGTTTGACTTTGTGGTGGAAGTATTCTAGGTGTGCGGATTATGTGTCACGGTTGGTTAAGATGGACAAAGTACATTCCCCATCAGAGATGTGGAGGATGATTTTACTGAAATACATATAAGAGTATGTGAGATCACACTTGGTGAGGTAGCAGATAAATTGGTAGCTGAGATGGCGAAAGATAGTGTTTTAGGGGCTGTTGCCGATTCCATTAAAGCTGGAAAGACTTTCTCTGGGAAGACCTTGGGTTACGGTGAAAGATGGACTAGCAGTTGAAGAAGGTGTACTTTTCAGAGGCACACACCTTGTACCTCCAACAGCTTTAAGGAACAAGTTGATATTATTGTTTCATGAATCTCACATGGGAATTGTGAAAACAAAAGACAGATTAAGATACAACTTCTAGTGGCCTGGTATGGACAGTGAAATTGAGTGCTGTGTACGAGAATGTGGACTTTGCAACAATAGTGACAACATTCTTGTCTCAAGACTAATTCCTATGGTAGTAGGAAGCTTCCCATTCATCCTTGGGACGAGGTTGCCATGGACATTGTGGGCTAGTTGACAGGAGAACACCAGTCTCCCTATCTTATTGTTTTACTGGATCTGTATTCAAGGTGGGTGGAAGTTAGATGTGTCTGTAATATCTCTTCACACAATATTAATAGGTTTCTAGGAGATGTATTCAAAAAGGAAAGTTATCCTAATTCTATTCTTACTGACAACGCACCTCAATTTTGCTCAAATGAGTTTGAGCATTTTCTAAAAGATTGAGGCATAATGCATAAGAAATGCTCAATATACCATTCTAAAACCAATATTGCTATTGAGAGATTAAATAAAACATTGAAGGAAAGTGCTCAACTGGCAAGAGCAACTGCATATGTCTCCCTTGCTTCCAGCCCTTAAAAAACTAGACCCGAGAACAAGGAGAGCAAAGGTAACGTCATTGAGCGTTAGTCTACTTAACACACGTTCTCTCCAAAAACATAATCTGGAGGTGTTCTCCCTGCTCCAGGAAGGTAACACAGATATATTAGGAGTCACGGAGACGTGGCTAGATGATTTCTCTACGCCCGACTTAGTGGCCGCACTCCCACCCGACTTTGGTGCTATCTCTCATAATAGAAAAAATGGCAGAAAAGGGGGGGAGTAGCTCTGCTCTATAAACATTTCTTGAAAGCAGAAACTATCTGTGCAGAAAGCATTGAGGGAGCTGACATCCTAGGGGTCAAGCTTTGCTCTGCCACCAATTGCCTAACGATATTAATTGTATATCGCCCGCCCAGAACTCCCCCAACTTTTCTTGAACCTTTCTTGGGTTTGGTCCACGACCTCCGTACAAGATATGAGGGTCTTGTGGTGATGGGCGATTTTAATATCCACTGGGAGGAGCCCATTAGAGACGCTATGTCCAAACAGCTCGAAGAGGCTATGACCGCATTAGAATTAACCCAGATAGTGACAGGCCCAACACATATGAAGGGTCACACTTTGGACCTAATATGGACCTCGGTACCTGTTCTGTGCCCGGTCACTTCTTCGCTTTGTATTTGGTCGGATCATTACCTTTTACAGGGTAGCTTAGCCTTCCCGAGACAAGAAGGTACTTCTTCCGACAAATGGCGGGTAGTGAGAAGATGGAACTCTATTAATCTGGACATTCTGCTATCAACTTTACAGCAACCTTCCCACCTAAACAGACTACCTGAAGATGACCTGGAGAGGGCTAGTCAAAAGATATCACAAAAACTGGAATCTGCTATGGAGGCAGTGGCCCCAGCACGTAAGATAAAAATCAGGGATAAAGGCAAAGGGGCCCCCTGGTTCAATGACGACTTGAGACTCCTGAAACGTGCCCTGCGCCAGTGCGAGAGAGCCTGGCGAAAGGGGTACGATCCTAATTGCCAAACCTTATATAAGGAAAAATTGGCCTTGTATAAACAAGCCATTAGGACTAAGAAAAGTGAGTTCTACGAAAGCAGAATTGCCACAGCACCCAACCCCCAGAAGGAAATCTTCAAAGTGCTTACTGAACTGAGGAAAAAGAAGGAACAACCCCCATCTTTCACGCAAGAAGACTGCTATAAATTCCAATCCTTCTTTACCACAAAGATATCGGACCTCTTGAGAGAAATCGAAAGCACCCCTATACTTGACTGCCCAGCAATCCCCCAAACTCTCCCCCCCACTGTTACTGAGCCGTTAACCTCCCTACCCTTACTCACCAAGGAAACCTTGGAAAAAGTGATGAACCAAGTTAAATCTGGCTCTCCGGCGGACCCTTGCCCCCCACAGATATTTAAACAAGCGTGGCCAGGTCTGGAGGACGACATATTATTGCTTCTAAACGGTTCTCTTACCTCCGGACTAGTCCCCTCCATTCTTAAGGAGGCGCGATTGATTCCTCTGCTAAAAAAAGCTGGTGCGGACACCAAGATTCTAAAGAATTACAGGCCTATCTCTCAACTGCCTTTTTTAGCAAAAATACTGGAACAACATGTGCTGTCCAGCCTCTCCCACCACCTGGAGAGTAACTCACTACTAGAACCCAACAAGGCAGGGTTTAGAGCCCATAATAGCACGGAATTAGTCATGCTTTCCGTGCTAGACGATCTGCGTCTTAAAACAGATAATAAAGATCCTTGTGCCCTGGTGCTACTCGACCTCTCCGCGGCATTTGATACGGTCAATCATGACCTCCTTCTGTCGCGGCTGGGGGAGTTTGGTATCAAGGGCACGGCCCACGCCTGGCTGACCTCGTTCCTTAGTGGACGGGTTCAGAAAGTACAATTGGATGACCTGGTGTCAGAGGCAGCGAGGATTACATGTGGAGTCCCTCAGGGCTCAGCCCTATCCCCCTTGATGTTCAATACATATCTGCAGCCCCTCATTTCATCCCTAAATCAGATGGACTGTAGTATATACAATTATGCTGACGACACCCAGATCATCATTCAAATAGGCAATTCCCCTACGGCAGATCAAAAATTGAAGAATATCCTAAAATATACCGTCAATTGGATGACTGCTAACTTTTTAAAGATCAACCCGGACAAGACGGAGGTGCTTGCTATCACGACATCATCTAGCCCTTGGAGCGACCTCCTATGGCCTACAGAATTAGGCAACCCCCCAGTACCGGCAGCAGCAGTAAAAAGCCTTGACATAATCATCGACACAAATCTCACTATGTCAGCCCAGGTCTCGCAGTGGTGGGCACTTGTGTAGGCCTCCTGAGACAACTGCGCAAACTCTCTTCCATCTTAAAGGCGGACACCCTCAGAAGAGCAGTGTCTGCTTTAATTTTGGCTCGACTGGACTACGGCAACGTCATGTATTTCGGCATTCCGAAAAAACTTACCAAAAGACTTCAGATTGTCATGAATGACGCAGCCAGACTTATCTATAATAAACCAAGAAGGACACCGGCCACCCCCCTTCTTCGTGAGCTGCACTGGCTGCCAGTGAATCAACGAGCCAAGTTCAAAGGCCTATGTATCACGCAGAAAGCCTTATATGGGCAAGCCCCGAATTATATCAAAAAACGCCTTGTCCCATATGCCCCCAGCAGGAACTTACGCTCAGCAGATGCCGCGCTATTGATCTGTCCTAGGATTAAACTGTCCTCCATTGTAGGACGGACGTTCTCCCACACAATTCCCAAAGCCTGGAACCAACTGCCTGAAAATCTGCGCAAAGAAACCAAGCTCCTGCCTTTTAGGAAAAAGCTAAAAACCGTGCTTTTCCAAGAGGCATGGGGTAATATCTAGCCTGTTTCTTCTATGCCAGTGTTCACTCGCATGTTAAGCGCTTAGAGACCCCGGGGTGATAAGGCGCTCTACAAATCAAAAATACAAATACAAATACAAATACAAATACACTTGGAAAACATCATTTGAACTTTTTAATGGGTCGAGCTCCCAGTACTTTACTCTTTCCTGATTAGCTGAATTGGAACAAAGAAGTGAAGTACAATGGATTAGACGAATGGCGAACAAAGGAGTTTGAACAACTAACAGTGTTATATTTCATATCGGTCCCCGGATATAGGTCCAGGGAACATCGTACACTTTCCCTACATCATCTCCCCGTCATTTCATATGAACGAGCCTTATAAGGACATAACTCCAAATAAGGACAGACTGCCTTGCCTGGACATAATGCCTTATAAGGACTGCAGTCTTTTAAGGACTAAACCTTTCACTTACTTCCATGCAGAGGGTGGGTTTTTCCCAATCGATATTGCTAAGACGTCATCCTTAGCACATATGAATAAGGTAAACTTCACCTCTCTTATCGACGCACAAGGTTTAATTCCCAAAGTCATCCTCATACTGAACAATGGGGAACATACGCACATAGAGTGTATAAAGACAGCACCTCTTGCTAACAGAAAGCAGGAGGGAACCAAGACTTCAAGACCGACACACTGACCAGAGATGCTGCGGCTCCAGATGACAGACGTCTGTCTATCCCTTGTGTGGTGTCCAGCTCAAGTCCAGGACAAAGTCCCACACTCTCACTATTCAGGTATGGGGGTTCGACTAAATCCTAGTGGGATTCTTGGCTCTTACACTTGGCTCTTATACTTAGGTTCTTAGACTTAGGCTCTTAGACTTAGGCTCTTTTGCACTTACTCACATGCTAGGTACACTTAGGTACATCTAAACAGGCATCTTAGTATGCACTTTATTTTATAAATGCATTTTATATTCATGTATGTGTTCATGACTATTGTAAAATGGTAGGATAATATTATTTATTTTTATGCACTGTACTGATGGTACTATATCTCTGCTACTGTGTTACAGTTTACATGAGAAGAACAACGGTACAATAAATTCTTATTGTAAACACGCTCAACTGTTTCTTCTGTGTATCTCTCTGATAGCAAAACAAGCAAGCACGAGTGACTGGGTGATAAGTAGTATGTTGTTTCCATGAGTCTGAAATTCTTATGTTCTGAGGCTGCCAAAAACGAATCTCTCTGATAACAGGAGATTCTAGTGGCACTGCGAGTAGCTAATGCGAAAACATAGGTTGACATTGTCAGTGGGGGAGTACAGAGTCAGTTTGCAACCAAGCCCACAGAATATGTTATGCGTAAACAGCGTAGGTCCTGCATGAAAGGGTACTATCGGAACTACACTACATGGCACCCAACGTGTCGAACATGGTTTCCCCAACGTGGTATATACATGGAGCACTTACTCAACAGTAAAATCTGAGTAGCTCAGTCAAGCTAATTCTCAGAGACCCTACATACAAATCCCAGAGAAGTCTGGAGTAGGTGGGGAAAAAACTCTGCCACAGCTGAGTAGGCAAGATATCCTATGTATTGGCTGTTGGTTAATCAAGCTTTCCAAAAATTGTGCATATAACCTTTGCATAAAACCTTTTCAAACTTCCTTGGACAGTAATTCCGTGTCTTAAACAAGATGTCTGACGAGGAGAGAGACTTACACCTAGAACTTAATCAGTCTGGTGAGGAAGATGCAAATGCAATACATACTGCACCCAAAGTGAGACAAACTTTGACAGTTAACCATGTCAAACATGGGTTATCACCCAGAGAAGGTGTAGTAATAGTAGTGATAGAGGCACACGAAGATTTCAAAACAGAGGTATTCTACTCATGCGTTATTATTTCCAGAAGCAGATACTGTAACAAAAACTTTTCATTGTTACAAACATGAAGAAGTTCTAGCGGCTTACAATCCGTTTGAGGAGATTGAGATTCCGCTTACATACCAGGAACATATTTTCTGGTTTAATGACGCCCTACCCCACACAACAACAAGAGCAAGGCTTGGCCCTTTTAGGAAGACCAGGAGCAACGTGGCCGATATTAGTGACCTATGCACCACATCCAGACATTGACACAATGCCACATGATGAACTACTTGTTCAAATGACAGAGTTGATAAAACTCTACAGCAACATGACACACTTAGTCTTAAGGACACTAGCGGTCCAACTTACAGTAATTACACCTACTACAGCTCTTACACAGAGCACTAATACTAAAATTACTCCACAAATATTACACGTGGTAATGGGCAAAGCGCCCACAAGACGTGAACAAATTCCTTTCTGGGTAGCTCAGAAAATAAACTAGTTAGAAGCAGTATTCCCAGATACACCACCATTTGAAAAACACAGAATGTTAACCATCTGTTTGCCCATGGGCATTACACCACAGATAAAGGATTGCACCTCTTGCGGTACAGTCTTTGCTGCCATATATAGAACTCATGGTATTCCTTCATTAGCAGTAATACCAGATGTATTAAGACAAAAACAAATTACTATGGAGCAAAACCTGCCCTAAACTTAGTAATAGTGTTGCCTTGGTGTTGCTGCTGTGTGTGAGGGGCTCTTCCTGATGCAAATTTTTAACTTTGGGAATTGTATTTGTGCGCTATTGTTTTTTTTAACTTACACTCGCTAGCTGCTGCTAGCTGTTCCTTTTTTCTCCGCGGTGTCCGTCTGTTAGAGTGGGCCCGCGGGCAGGTCAGCGCTGTAGTGGTTGCTCCTCCCCAGCCTTTCCTTCCTATATAACACCGGATGCTGCGGTCGCGCAGCGGGCGCACTGATGGCAAGCCCGTCTGCAGCCGTCAGCCACCCGGAGGCGTCCACCGCCAGACATGCTGCTGGTTTGCCGTCAGAAGAGATAGGTGTCAGGAGGTCTTTTAGTAGAGGATAATTGATGGCTTTGGGAAAGGCAAGATGTAGTGGGAGGGGAGAAATGGGGACCCCTCCAATGTTTATACCGGACGTGCCCCACATGTCAGTTATGCTTTCATGTGGGGGTGCCTGCTACTATCTCTGGTAATGAGAAGGAGATTAGAGTTAGGGCAGCTCTTATTGATGCTCGCTCTACGGTTCAGATATAAATGAAATCCTCTCAGATGACCTCTTTGATCTTTTATTTATTACTGAAACCTGGCTTCGGGAAGCCTGTGACCCGGTGGTTGAGCTTGCTATTCCTTTGGGATTTAAAATTGCCAGGTTAGACCATTTGTCAGGAAGAGGAGGGGGGATTGTTGTGGTGTATTGGGAGACGTGGGCCTTCTTGTATGAGTCCACAGTGGGCTTAATGGAGGGGGAGGCTCTGGACTTCTCTATTGTTATTTTGTCCCATTTTACATTGGGTGAGACACTGCTCTATCAGCCCCCTGGCCCACCAGGTGCTTTCTGAGGGCTTTGGGCATTATTATCATCCCTCGATCCCTTCGCTTCTCAAAATTCCTTGTTATGGGTGACTTTAATATCCATCTAGATTGCCCAGAATCTGTGGGTGCTAGGGAGCTCATGGACCTGTTTGACTTGGCCCATTTTACTCAGTGGGTAAAGTCACCCTCCCATCAAGGGGGACATATAATTGACCTTGTGTGTTCGAACTTTGCCATGTCAGTAGTTGACCCCCTTCAGGTGACCTGGTCCGATCACTATCTGGTACAATTTTCTTGGCCAATAGGGAAGCAGCCGCTCTTGTCAATCCCGGCTCACAACAATCAAGGTCGGAAGATTGACATACCGGCTCTGTCCAGGGTCCTTGGGGAAACCTGCCTCGCGCTTACCTCGAAACAGCGGTGGAGCATTTTTCCTCGTGGATCAGTCAAGGAGTTTGTAAGGTGCTAAAACCTCCATCCACCAAGCGCCCGAGACCTGCACCTTCCAAACCATGGTATTCAGGCACTCTTAGAGACCTTAAATTGGGTTGCAAATCCCTGGAACGCTGCTGGCGGCAGCATTATTGCCCTTTGGCAAAAAATGCTCTACGGTTAGCGCAGAGAGAATACTATGCAGCTATCAAGGAAGCAAAAAGGGGCTTTATGCTGAATGGATACCAAAAGCCAATAACAACAGCAAGGAGATTTTTGCTATTGTGAGAAGCTTCTTGGCACCTGGCCCCTCCGGTCTCCGCTCAATGGTGTGAGGAGCGGTCTACTTTATTTTGTTGAAAAGGTACAGGCTATTCAAGACAGTCTGGGGTCAGTGGATACTGCATCAGGGGTTTACCCTCTGCCTTCCCTTCCTGATATTTTGCCATTGGCCCCTCCGCTTAGGAACTTTGAGCCTACAGCTGGACCGGATAGTTTAGCCATTCTTAAATCCCTCAAATCAGGGTCTCCAACTGACCCGTGTCCGGCCAGAGTGCTGGCAGGAGTTGCAGAAGTGGTCTATCCGGAGATCAATATGATTATCAATTTATCTATACAGACTGCCTTGGTCCCTGGGAGTTGGAAGCAGGCTAAACTTCTACCTCTTCTGAAGAGACCTTCTCTTGACCCAGCCAAACTTGTCAGCTATCGCCCCATCTCTCTTCTGCCGGCGCTTGTAAAGGTCTGTGAGAAGGTGATCTTTCGTCACCTGGATGCCTATGTGGAGACGTCTGGCCTTCTCCATCCGGCACAGTCTGGCTTTCGGGCAACCTATAGTACTGAGACTGCGCTAGTGGAGGTGGCTGAGGCGATTAGGGAGTGCCTGGATGTGGGCGGCAGAGCGGCCCTGATTTTATTGGACCTCTCTGCCGCCTTCGATACGGTGCCCCACCATCTACTCCTTGCTCGCCTCTCTAACATAGGCATTGTTGGCGCCGCCTGGGATTGGGTTAAATCATTTTTGGAAGATCGTTCCCAACAGGTATGGATGCCCCCCTTTTCCTCTACGGCCAAGAAAAAGCTTACGGGGGTCCCACAGGGCTCCACCCTGAGCCTGCTGCTTTTTAATATCTACTTGACCCCTTTGATTACGCTGGCGGAGGAATTGGGTGCAAAAATAATTGCATATGCAGATGATACTCAGCTTCTATTCATGTGGGAGGATTGTGACTCATCCACGGACCTTGCTCGGAACGGGTGCCGCTCGTGATTTGTAAAAGACTGTGGACTTGCTTGTGGCCGTATCTGGGGCACTTTGTACAGCGGAGCCCTTTGAGAACCCTTTTCTGTGACCTGGGAGCACACCAGCTCGGTCACCATCGCTGGGGGAGAGCCACAAACGTCACCTGCCTAGGGAGCGGGACTGCGAGGTCCAGAAGTGCTTGCGCCGTCCACCGCGCGCACCTGGCTCCTCTTCCCGCCCCCTCCTCCCTCTGATCCTCCTGCAGGCTCAAAAACTCCTCGCGGCCAACGCTGGCGCGGGTGCCACTCGTGATTTGTAAAAGACTGTGGACTTGCTTGTGGCCGTATCTGGGGCACATTGTACAGCGGAGCCCTTTGAGAACCCTTTTCTGTGACCTGGGAGCACACCAGCTCGGTCACCATCGCTGGGGGAGAGCCACAAACGTCACCTGCCTAGGGAGCGGGACTGCGAGGTCCAGAAGTGCTTGCGCCGTCCACCGCGCGCACCTGGCTCCTCTTCCCGCCCCCTCCTCTCCTCCTCTATTTTAACCCCGCCTTGAACGCGAGACGCGCGCGGACGAAGAAGCGGGCGAAGACCGGGCTAAGAGCGGGCCGTTTGAGGCCGTTCGAGGACCGGAGAGACTGGACTGGGTCCTCCCACTTACTCCAGGTACTAAGTTATACTCCCTTCTTAATTCATCATTCCTCTACTACTTCTTGGGTCCTCAAGAGCTATCTAGCTCATTATGAGTAACATGGAGACTAGGAGTAAAGCTACCCTGGCAGCCAATGCCCCTACTACAACTGCCCCAAACCAAGGCAAAATTGATGATTATTTTTTGAAGGCCGGTTCCCTTCTGATTGACGATATCACCCTCTTGGAAAGACGAATCTCGCAGGAGATTGAATGGGTGAGAAGATCCTCGATGGGGATCATAGCAATGTCGAAAACCCCAGAGGATAGGCGGACTGTAGATAGTTCCCAGCTTGGCGCATGTGGGGGGGCGCACCGAACCAACAGTATAGATCTCTCTGTAGGAACAGTGAGTGACTTAGATGATATGAGTCTTTTGTCCCTCCCCCTAACACAAATCACCCAACCTCCAAATACCACAGAACCGAGGGAAGCCATTGAAATAAGCACTTCAAGTCCCCCATTTTCGGGGGATGAACTTGCTATTACTACCACCAATACCCCTAACCTACCAAAGTCACCTAGCACAGACCGAGGGAGAAGGGAGGGTGCTATACAAAAGAGGAAGATTGGGAAACAGAGTAATAAGGAAAGGAAAGGAAAGAAAACGAAGCAATATGCGGGGGTAACACAAAATTCAACTAGAACAGATCATAATAACCAGGAAAGAACACCGCCTAGGATAACAACTGATCCCCCCCAGGTACAGTCTAGGGATACTCCCACTGAATTGCTACCTTCTTCCGTAGAACATAACTCCGAGTCCACGGAAGAGGACATAACACTAGCGGACATTGGCCACCTCCTGAAATCAATCATAAGTCCCTTAGAAGCTCGCCTGATAAAAATGGAGGCGAGATTAATTAAAATCGAGAACACTGCCCTAAAAGCTATGGAGGGCTGGAAATCGGGTGCTCCCTGTTCCATAACGTGCCCCATGGACCCGAAACATAAGAATAATTTGGACCCTCTCAAAAGCTCAAAAACAGCTGAGACAGGAACAACAACTCTAGCGGGGGATAAAAACTCTAAATCAACTAGTATTCAACCACCTAAACTAAAATCTAACTCGGCAACTTCAGTGACTTCAGGAGGCGCTATCAATAAACAAACTAGTGTTATTCAAAATCAAGTACCAAAAGCAACTAATATAACTCAGACAAATGTGCAACACAAAAGTCCCCCAAAATCTCAGTTGAATACCATCCATAATCCACCTGACCCAAAAACGCTTCTAACCAAACCTCCAAGAACAGTCACTGTTAATCTTCCTCCGGAGGTAGCACCATATACTGCTATTTTAATTGGGGTTCCCGAATTGAAATCAGATTCTTATGAGACAGGGGAGTCGTTGAAAAATAAAGTAATTAACTGGCTCTCAACACATAGGCCGCTTCCTAGAGGCAAGACCAGTGATATCAGCATGGCAAGAAGAGTCTCATGGGTGGGAAAGAGTCCCAAAACAATTAGTGGCGACTGTATTCTGGTGAGTTTTAAAGAACCAGGTACAGTCCCATTCATTTGTGGTTCTTTTTTGGAGGACGAAGGGAGCACTATCCAACCAGTCCCTCTGTCGTTCTTCTATCCACCTAGTGATCATCCACCTAAGGCACAGAGGAGAGGTTACTATCCGGACCTTAGGGGAAACTGGGAGGGAAACCAGGAAAGGAGGAGAATTCCCTTTGACAATGCACGCCCACCCCCCATTTACCCTCCCATATACTGTGATTCACAGGGATGGGAAACTGTACAGAGAAGAGGAAAGGGAAGGGGAAATTATGAGAGAGAGGCGTCATGGCCCCCAAGATTTTACCAGCCACCTTTTTTATCACTGTCCAACCGTTATGACTGTCTAGAAACGGTGGATTGACAGCCGGCTTCCGTAGCAGGGGCAAAAGAGAGTCCAGCAGGCCCTGATCAAGGCTACCTAGTATCCCTCACTACCAGTGAGGAGAAAATCTGTAGAGGGACTCAAGACTCCCATTACGAACCTAACAAAAGGGAAAACACTCAAGAAGCCCCGACAATTGAGGAAGTTCAAATGGGCTCAGCCCCACGTACAGCTAATACCATCTTAAGGGCTAGCCAAGCAGCGACACAGATAGCCCCACTAATCCTAAAATTCCTCTCCTGGAATGTCGCAGGCATAAGTAACAAAATAGAATCGGACTCATGGGCTGAGCTAGTAGATCTAAAAAGCGTATGTCTCTTTCAAGAGACTTGGTCAAGAGAAGAGATACCATACAGGGGATTTCAGATTTTCTCAATCCCCGCTCTATGGGCTGGGAAAGGACGACCATCCGGAGGACTGGCAACCTGGGTTGCGTCAGACCTAGGATGTACAGCCTCAAGATACCCAGCAGACTCAGAAGATATACTGGTAGTATTATTGGAATGGCCAGGGCCTTTCAAATTATTAGTTATAAACATATATTCCAGACCAGTTCAAACAGCGGCCACTTCTAAAACTATAGAGTCATTGTCGACTATCTTAGAAACCATCCCTGGGGATATGTCTTATCTAATAGGGGGCGACTTCAATTCACATTTCGAGCCTTTACCTGGCCTACTTGATGGACCCTCCCTAGAGGAGGATTCAAGTTGGCAGGTTCCCCAGACAGAGGCACCCCCACCTAGAGCTTGGACACCGTTGGCCGTTCAAATAAATACATTGAACCTTACCTTTGGTCTGAGAGCGTGCATTGGTCGTACCAGATCCGACATTCCCTCTAAATGCACATTCAACAAGGCAGGTAGGCAAAGTAGACTCGATTATCTTCTGGTTCAAATGCAGGAGTGGAAAAGGGTATTGGATTTTAAAATAGTAGATAGAGATGACAGCGACCATAACGCCCTGGAGTTAGAATATGTCATCCCGCCCTTGGGGGAGACTGCACTATGTGCACAGGAATTGAGAGGGGGGCACCTCCTGGAGAACAACCGAAGGCGGATAAGATGGGAAAAACTTGCCTCCAGTACCGAAAAGTTAGCCGCCCTCTATACTGGGATTATTCCCATTCTAGATGAGGCTTTTGAGTTATGGCGCCTTAACTCTACAAAAGATATTAGCGAGGATATAGCTCAGTTACATCTAAATCTAACCAAGAAGCTTGAGGCTGATTTTCTAAGCATTGGACGTCCAAGAGCGCAGGGCGTACCCAAAAATACCTGGTATAATAACACCTGTAGACTGGCAAAGCGGGACCTCTTAACCATGATAAAAGAGGGGGGTTCAAGGGAGGAAATTCGACTCAAAAGGAGGACCTACAAATCACTCATAACCAACGCTAAAATTGAGTGGGACGTTCAGCATTGGGAGAATCTATCGGAGTCCCTAGCTGAAAGGGATTCCCGTAGATTCTGGAGAATTATAAACCACGGAAGTGGGGATCTCCCCTCGGCTGTGGAACCAAATATTGCTCCAAACGTCTGGCAGGACCATTTCCAGCAGCTATATTCCTCAGACAACGAGGAGATACCAATAATTAATCCCTCTACTCATAACACGCATAGTGCTGTCCCTTTTACCATTAAAGACATAAGGGTGGCATTAGCAGGGCTGTCCTCTGGAAAGGCCCCAGGACTTGATGGGGTGCCGGGTGATCTCTTTAAACAAGAACCTGATATTTGGGCACCCTATCTGTTGATATTGTTTAATGCAGTCCTGGGGGGGATGAGAATACCGGACACTTGGCTGGGAGCGGAGGTGGTCCCTATATTCAAAAAGGGGTCGCCCCTGCTTCCAGCCAATTACCGTCCAATTAGTCTCATCGATGTGACCCAAAAGTTGTTCGGTAGACTAATCCTTGATAGGCTCCAAAACTGGATGGATGAGACAGATATTTTAAGCCCTCTTCAGGCAGGATTTAGGAGGGGAGTCTCAACAGTCGATCAGCTACTTAGACTTAACATTCTGTACTGGAAGACAACACACCTAGAAGGGGGGTCACTGTATGCGGTTTTCGTTGATCTCCGTGCCGCCTTTGACCTGGTCCCACGGGCCAGGTTGTGGGCAGTACTGGCGGATATGGGTATCCCCGGCGATATTCTGCACATTTTAATAAGGCTACATACAGATAATTACGCCCGTGTAAGATACGGAAAGGGTGGTAGGCTGACAGATAGGTTCCCTGTCCAACGAGGGGTAAGGCAGGGATGCGTGTTGGCGCCGACTCTTTTCTGTCTTTTTACAAATGGGGTAATAGAACATCTGAGTAGGATCCCCAACGTTGATGCTCCACAATTAAACAACAGCAGGGTGCCTGCGATTATGTTCGCCGACGACACCCTGCTAGGGGAGAGGTGTGGCGCCGCGGCCAGGGCGACTGACGCTGGAATCTGGGGATCAGGGTTCGATCCCCGGCTCCGGCGGCAGGTTAGCCCAGCACCATGCGACTCTGGGCAATAGTTTGCTTAATCTTCCCGACGGCCCCTAGCGCCTAGAGACCCTTACGGGTGATTGTGCGCTTTACAAATGTGGATTATTATGCTGTTGGCAAAAACACCAATGGGGCTGCAGACAATTTTGGACGGTTTCTTGGACTTCTGTAACAAAAGGGGTCTAGAAATAAACCCCTCCAAGACCAAATTCATGATTCTCAGCAAAAAAAACAAAAATTGCCCAAATCCCCGTCTGGGATCTGTAGTTCTAGAAAGAGTTCAAGTAATCGAGTACCTGGGCATTACACTTAATCAGTCTCTGACCTGGCAGCAACATAAATCAAAGGCCACTATAAAATTAATTCAGAGGGCGGGAGCTATTTCCAGAATTGCCAAGAAATCCTATCTTCGACCTCTGACACCGGCAATACACATCTATAAAGCGCAAGCTAGAGGAGGTATTGCCTACGGGGCAGAGCTATGGGGACACACATCACTACAAAATATCCAGGTCGCTGAAAATAATTTTATAAGACAGCTAGCGGCTCTTCCATCGAGTAGCCCCCTCCTCCCCTTGAGAATGGACTTGGCACTCCGCCCAATTACTGAAGAACTGGGCCTAAAACCTTTGACTTACTGGAGACGTCTGTGGAGCAGCCAGGATCTGGGCCACTACAGAAGCGAATTACAGGAGTTGCTCAGGCTAATACATGTGTCCAAAATTCCTTGGTTAAAGTATATCCGGGACATGTGTACTACACTTGGAATCCCTGAGTTGTGGTGTAATCCTGAAACAACTGCCACAAACCTCCCAAGGAAAGAACTCTCCAGACTGTTTTACAATTTCATGCTCGAGAAAGCTCTGGGTTCAATCAGAGAAGGGTCTTTAAGTGACATTTTTACGAAAGCAAAAGACTCCTACAGACCTGAGTATGTTCTGGATGCCATGACCCCTGTGCATGTAAGAAAGATTTTCCTGCAATGGAGATATGGCTCGCTACCACTGAGGGCCTTCACCAAATCCTGGAATGGTAACCTTGAGTTGGCCACATGCCCAGCATGCAATTACAAGCTGGAAAGTGAGCTACACATGGTTTTCTTTTGTAGAGCGTACAGCAAAATTAGGAGCTACTGGTTGGCTCCATACTTAAAGAACTTGGGCTTCCGAACCTATGCCCCAGCATATAGAGTGCTAAAAACAGACTTATCACCTACAACCGTCTTTGCCATGGCCAAATTTCTGACGGCAATGTGGAGAGCACGCGCAAGAATTATAAAAGACTCCAATATGGCATTTTCTACTAACTTTTAACCTTAAATCATATATTTTTTTAGATTCCAATCATGGCTTTTAAAAAAAAAAAAAAACTGTAATACAGAAATCGTCTTAATGTTTTATAGTATGCTTATGTGTTTATCTTTTATGATCTGAAATGATCGAAATAAAGATTATTTGAATTTGAATTTGCTCGGAACTGTCTCTCTGCTGTATTTAGATGGTTGGCGCAGGCACAACTCAAGTGCAACGAGGACAAGTCAGAGATTCACTTATTTGGCCAGTTTCCGTCCGCTTTCAGGGAGTTGTTATGACCCTCTGACTATCCTTGTCCTAACTCGGTGGGTGCCCCCGCAAAAAATCTGGGGGTCTGGTTCGAGGAGGATTTGCGATTTGGGGTGCAAATCAAGAAACTCTCTGGGGTCTGCTTTGGCACCCTTCAAGCACTGAGAAGGTTCTTTCCTCTGCTTCAAAGGTCGGCCAAGGAGATGGTCCTGCGGGCTCTTATCCTTTCCCGCTTAGACTACGCCAATGCTCTGTATGTCGGTATCCCTGGGTACCTAACTAAATAAGCTTCAGATCATACAGAATGCTGCGGCGAGACTCCTGTTTAACAAGAGGTTGAACTACCTAAAAAAATGTAAACTGCGTATGCAGAATTAGGCAGAGATAGTTTGGGGGGAAAAGCTTCAAAACCTCAATGACAGGGCAGTACTGAAAAGGACCCTTCTAAGCAGACACCTACTTCTTCTAAAAAGAAGTGGGATAGTAAAAAGGCAAATTCTAAAGACAAGGAGGTATAACCTTAGGAATAGGGACAACATTAGGAAACCTAACAAGTATCAGGCTAAAAAACAGGTCAGGGAGATCTTAGATCAACAAGAATACCAGGGTGTCATTGAAAAATGCACCTCTCCAATGAACAATCCTTTGTTTCCTGTTGCTAAACCCGACAATACATATTGTCTAGTTTTAGATTACAGACATTTAAACTCATGCACAAATACATATGCTGTCCAAAATGCACATTGTGCCGCATTAATGAATAACATTGTGCGTAAAAAATACAAAACCGCACTTGATATCTCAAATGGATTTTTCTGCCCAAATATAGCGCCTAAAAGCAGGTATCTGACCGCATTCAGTGCGTTAGGGCCACAAAGACAATTCTGTCGTCTAGCAGAGTTACTTCAAAAATTTGATGAAGAAGCGTTGTCCTATGTGGATGATATTTATCTGACAGACGATGACTTAGAAAGGCACTTGACCAGGGTAAGCACCATTATTATGGGATTTGCCACAGAGGGCTACAAATTCAACTTTTAAAAATCAAAAATAGCCCACCTCAATGTCCTATTTTTGGGATATAAGCTGTCAAGTGAAGGCAAAAGTCTAGCAGCTAACTTTTTAGAAAAATGTGCGCTGCTCCAGCCTCCAAAATCTTTAAAAAATGTACAATCAATACTTGGATTCCTAAATTTCGGCAGGACATACATTTTAGATTATGCACAGAGGGTAAAACCTTTCTATGACTTAATAAAACCTGACTTTTCAACCAGAGGTAGGGCACAAGAACATACTCATATTCTTCGCTTACTCCAGTCAGACATGATTGCTTCCAAACACTTCCAAACACGGTTAAACGTACGCCACTTAGTGATCCAAATAATCGCAGGTCAATGCAGGTACACTTATTTGATCTTTAATGAAGGAGAAACTGTACCAATCGCTTACAAATCACACCTGTACACAAATGCAGAAATACATTTCAATTCAACAGAAAAAATCCTGACAGCAGTTCAGACTGCTGTAGCAAGAGAAAGAGCACTGGCTCAGCGGAAAACGCATTTTTGTCGTAACTCCGGTACCGGCTTTAGAAGCTGTTACAAAGGCTAGCATCCCAAATGCGAAAGCTGTACATCCAAGATGGATACAATGGGCAAATTCTCTGACTGCCACAAATGTTGAATACAGATTTTATCCAAGTTTAAAAACACAAGCATTCCTATAACATGAATAAGAATATCCTCTATCCCCAGCTGGTGCGGATGGGAAGAGCTGACGGGAGATGGGGGAGGGTGGGGGGGGAATTGTAGACGAGAATGCGGCCAAGTGGGTACTTTTATGCACATTATTTGGGAGTGTGACATTATTCAACCCTACTGGAGTAAGATACTCGACACCATCAACACAGTGCTAACTACACATCTTGATCCTGTAGCTCGTAGATGCCTATTGGGTCACCCTGGGGCTCATGCTCGCTAAGAGAAATTTCGCACAGCTATGGGGAGAATCGCATCACCCCACAGTGGAGGCCTGGGAGAAAGACCTTGACAGGTCCATGCATAGAGATAAGACTGTCTATGTGGTTCGAGGTTGTCCTAAAAAGTGGACCCGCATATGGGCTTGTGGAATTCCTACCATTGTGAAATATGCCAACCGCCTTGCACTGTCAGTTATGATGACCCCCCTTTCCCTTAGACTTTCCATGTGACATACTGTAATGAATGATTTCACCTATTGTTTCCATGCTGCCAGATGTTATTGCTTCCTCTATACTGAATTTAATATGCTATTGTATGTTAATAAAAAGATTTGCAAAAAAAAAAAAGAATATCCTCTACCAAATGAAATCTTGCCTCTAGATCAGTATGAATATATTATTTATACTGACGGTTCTGCGCAACCGGGTATAGGAAGTAAGCAGCAATATTTTTCGGCGTGTGCTATAGTTAAAGGTCGCATTCATGATGGGAAGTTCCATCCTAGTTGCACAAAAACGCAATCTCCTGGAGACTGCACGGCTCAGTTGGCAGAATTAAAAGCACTTATACTGGCACTTGTAAATACGGATTGAGAATTCCCCACACTAATCGTGTGCGATTTTTTTTTACTGTGTACAGTTGTACAATGAATACTTACAGCATTGGAAACAAAGAAGGTTCATCATGCTAGCGCGAAGGGCAAGATGGCGGCCGCGTGAAGAGTGCGGGTGTCACTCCCTGGTAGTAATGCTGTAGAAGAGATGGTGAAGGATTGAGCGGAACGCGTCTTTTCGGAAGCCCAAAATACTTTCAGCATTCTAAACAAGTTTACTTACTTTATTCACGGATCCGATGTTGGTGGACTCGGAACGCCAAAGGTGGTGGTTGCGGGCCGTTAGATTGACGGTATCGGAGCTCCGCAGCCGAGCGCATCTGTGGACCTGGCGGGCGTGGTCTGCGTCGAAGCCCGGCTGGAAGCAGGATTGCCTATCAAATGCCGAATTGCGCGGTGCTTCCTGCAAAGCTATGCCGCCTCGCAAGAACGGAGCTTAATCGGCCCCCGCGAGTAAAACACCAGTAGTAGTCCAGGGGGCAGCGGTGACCCAAAAAAGCATTTTTGGTAGAGGAGAAGTCCAGCATTCCAGACAAGATCGTGGGAAAGGGGGCAGCGGTGAGTGCCAAGAGAGGGGTTTTGCTGAAAGGGAAAAGTACTGACAAAGTAGTGGCAACATCGCAAGGGGCTCGGGCTGGAGCCAAAAATGAGGGAGCAGCTTTTACTCAGGCACCTCAATCTGGTAATATTCGGGATAAAACTCCTGTAGTCCCTGGGATGTTTTTTTCTAAGCCCGTAAATACGAAAGCAGTGTCAAACTCACCTCTACCTACTGCTGACCTCCCTGCCACCCCTAGTGCTGTACCCTTACAAGAAAACGGCAGCGAAGAAGGCGGTGACTCGACTAAGCTTGTCAGGAAAGAAATTGCGATAAAAGGTGGCGCTCCGCTTGAGACGCCTGCTATCCCTGATGTCATTGTGACTGATGCTGTTGGGGATCCGTCTTTACTACTGCCCATCGATTCTGAATCTACCTCCTTTTTTCAAACCCCAGTTGGAGGTCGGTCGGACATAGAGACTGGCACAGGCAGCATTACTGATATGCATGATGGGGAAAGTTTTTTTTCCCTGGCAGAGGAATCAGAAATTGAAGGCTCCGCTGATTCTGAGAACTTGGTAGACACCTCAGGAGAAGATAGTGGGAGCCCGCCTACTACTGCACATACGCTAAGAAGGGCTATTCCTCATCATCGTAAAGTCAATAGAAACACCTCTGATAGTCAACTGCGACGTGGAAGCAACTCCTCGGCAGCCAGTAATAATTTACAGTGGGACTACTCAGTGGCCACAACTAGTCTCGCTGGCACTGGTGGTCTTCGAGATTCTGGGCAGCAACATGCAGAACAGGGCAATGAATCTTCACAATCTCCTTCAAATGCTCAGATCTTTGCGATGCTTAAATCTATTCAATCTGAAGCACGTCAAGAGCACAAAAGAGCACAGCTGGCAACATTGAAAATTCAGGGGGCTATTCGCAAAAACACAAAAGCCTGTGCAGAGGTGATCGCTCGGACTACTGCTTTGGAAGAACGAGTTGTGGTTTTGGAAGAAGGGCTCGAGACTGTAGAAGCTAAGATATAAGCTAATGACGAAAGATATACAGACGTATTATGGAAACTGGAAGACTCAGAAAATCGTCTTAGAAGAAACAATTTGCGTCTTTTAGGGATTGAAGAGAAAGCTGAAGGGTTCATCTAAAATTGTTGAAAACAGTTTTCCCGGAACTTTCTCACGGGACCTGGGAGACAGAGATACAAAGAGTCCACAGATTTCCATTATTTCTAAAAAAGAACATTGGCCCAGATACTAAACCTCGTGCAATATTCATTTTTTGGGGTAATTTTTTGTTGCGTCAAGCTATTTTTGAAAAGGCGAGACCAGACTCTAAAAGATCGGCGGAAGGCCATATCTTTTTTGTATGCCCGGATTTCTGCCACACTACGGTAGAGAGGAGGTGGCGGCTGCGAATGCTGATCCTCCCGTTTAAAAAAAAAAAAAGGGGGTGAGGTCTACTTGATGAATCCTGCAAAACTCAAGGTCATTTATCAAAGGAAGACCAGAGTTTTTGTGTCGGAAATTCAAGCAGAGAATTACTTAAAGGAACTTACTGATGGCTAACTGAATATGCGGTTGAATCCGCTGATTTTGATATATAGTGTTCCTATAGATGTATGTAGATTGCAAAAATTGATGGTTCGGAATGTAGTGTATATGTATTGCTCCTTTCTTTTGTCAAGGTAATACTTGGCATTATGCCTAGGGGGCTCAGGTCTTTTGTTTTCTTTTGGACTGCTGAATTTTGATAGGGCCAAATTTTCTTTTTCTTCTCCTTTTTTTTTTTTTTGGTATAAAAGGATCTAGGGAGTGACCAGGTGGCACGGGATACGCAGGAGGCATCACAAGGGTCTGAGGACCTTTTTTGTCTGTTTGTTGGGGGGGGTGGGGTAAGGGGAGTTTGTTGGGGGGGTCTGGGGCAGGGGGGGCGGAGAGGGTGGGAACAAAAGGAAGCTTCATGGGGAACAGGATTGAACGGGTCTCTTATTTTCCTAGCTTTTTTTTTTTGGTTCTGGAATAGCACTGGTGGAATATTTTTTGGGGGATGGCTAATATGAGGATAGCATCCATAAATATTTGTGGTCTTAATGATCCAGCTAAACGACGTAGATTTAGAGAGGATATCCGATTCTTGAAGGCAGATATCATCTGCTTACAGGAGACCCACATGGATGCAAGTCGTCATAAACTTCTTGAGTTTGAAGGATTCCAACTGGCTGTTTGGACAAAACTTGAGGCTAAGACCAAAGGGGTTGCTATCCTTATTCGTAGAGGGGCAGTGAATATAACCCGCTCTTTAGCAGATGAGCTTGCACAATGGGCTATTATACATGTAGAATTTCAAAATAGAGCTTTTACACTTTGTTCTCTATATGGCCCGGTGCTTGATGACCCTGTGCTTTATAATAAGCTCAATCTGGAATTAGTCGGTTGGCCTTCCCCGTGTGTAGTATGTGGGGATTTTAATATCAATATTGGGTGCAACCTTGCTATTCGGCCAGATCTTGGGTATGTTGGTCGTAAACCAAAAGTCTATAAAGCTCTGAGGCGAATTCAGGAACTTCATGGTTTGGTAGATACATGGGCTTTGTTCAGGCGGCAGGAACGTGGGTTTATTTATTTTTCAGCCCCCCATAAAATTCATTCCAGATTAGATTATTTTTTTATTTCTTCGAGTTTGGTACAGGGGTCTTTAATTTTTAAATATCCGAGAGTAATGTCGGACCACAATCCTTTAGCATTGGAGGTAAATATTCCGCTCAGGCCTAGAAAACCAGATACTTGGACATTTAATCGAGGTTTGTTAAAAGATAGTTATTACGTGGACGCCATGTCTCTATGGATTGTTTGATTCATTAACGGTAATATAGGGAGCACTAATATCCAGAACGTCTGGGATGCACTTAAGGCAGGGATAAGGGGCGAGACCACCCGTTATGGCTGGGAAAGTCAGAAAAGGGAGAAAATGAAGTTGGAGCAGCTCTGTTTGAGGCTAGAAGAGGCGGAGAAATCGCTTGCTAGTGAATTATTGAGTGGAAGGAATGGTGATCTGGTACAAGGCCAGATTATAATTATGAAATCAGAGATTATCGCTATTTCTCAGGCTAAAGCTGCAAGCAAATTTCTTGTCTGGCGCTCTAAAGTATATGAAAGTAATGAAAGAGCTGGACAAATATTAGCTGCTAGAACAAGAGAAAAGCTAGCTGCCACACGGATACGAAGTATCATGGATCCAGAGGCAGGGTTGGTTATGGATGAAGAGGCTATTGTTTTAGCGTTCCAAAAATTCTATCAGACATTATATGAGGAGGATATTGAGCATAACGGTGAAATGCAGACGGCGATCCAGAGATATTTGGAGGGCATGGCTGTGCCGGCTCTATCAGAGGATGAGCTGAATCTTTTAGATATGGAGATCAATGCTGAGGAACTTGAAATGGCTATAGACTCAATCCCAAGTGTCAAGGCGGTCGGTCCCGATTTCCTCCCTGGAGAGTTGTATAAGATTTTTCATACTCAGTTAATCCCGGTTATGCTTCAGTTATATATTGGTGTTCAAAATGGGAATCCTCCCCCGCATTCTTGGCGGAATGCGAGGATAGTTATTTTTTTTTTAAATGGGAAGGACGCCACGGATACTGGTTCCTATCGTCCCATAACCTTGATCAACAGTGATAATAAAATCTATTCCAAAGTACTAGCCAATCGATTAGCTGGGGTAATTAAAAAGTTGGTTTCTCCGCTGCAGCACGGTTTTGTCCCTGGCCGTGAAACTATCGAATATATACATCGCACCATTTCGTTGTTCGATTATACCAAGGTTACAGGAGACCCTGTGTCCGTAATTCTGCTAGATGTGGAAAAAGCTTTCGATAGGGTCTTCTGGCCTTTTTTATGGGTTACATTACAACATTATGGTTTTAGAGACAAATATATTGGGGCTATTAAAAGTATGTATGTCCATCCTACGGCCCAGGTTTCTGTAATGGGAAAGCTCTCAGCATCAATTTATATACGGAGATGAACCAGACAGGGATGTCCATGCTCTGCCTTATTGTTCGCGATCTATATAGATCCGCTTGTTCGGACGATTAATGATGATACTCTTATTCATCCGGTTCTGACTAAAGGGGAGCAACCAAAATTTTGAGATACGCGGACGATCTTGCCATTCTGACGGACTCTCCCCAGGCCGCTCTACAACAGATAGGCATCTTGACCTCTTGTTTTGGTGCATTATCGGGCTATCTTCTTAACGAAATGAAAATTCAAATTATTTGTAATAACAAAGTTAATTTAACAGACCCTCGAATTATTAATAAAGCTAAATATTTGGGGATAGAGATTACTTCAGAAGTTGAGCAGATTGTTGAAATTAATCTTAAACCGCTAGTTAAAAAATTACATTTAGATGCCCGTCGGATTAACAATCTGCCCCTAACTTTAATGGGTAGATGCAATGTGGTGAAAATTACTTTTTTACCAAAGATTCTGTATTGTCTTAGAGCTATTCCTGTATTGATCGACCCCATTTGGCTTAAAAAAATTGGATCAGATTATTTCATGGTTTCTCTGGGCTGGTAAACGCCCCAGACGGGCCCTGAAATTTATGACCTTGTCCATAGAAAGGGGAGGCTGGGCAGTGCCAAATTTTCAGATGTATTATTGGTCTATAACACTTAGACATATAGCACTGTTGTAGGACATTGGCTCTTTAGACTGTTTAGATAGCTCAATTTATCATTTAATTTTGGGGGAGGAGGCACGGCGCTCTTATTTAGGCATATTGATTTCGCTTATTTTAAAAGGGTCTGGTTTAAAACTCTTCTTGCTGCATTTAAAGTTTGGACCTCTGTCCGAAAAATGTTTAAGATTGGCCGATTACATCTATACACACCGTTTTCCACTAACCCTCTTTTTCCTGAAATTTTCAAGGATCCTTATTTTAATGAATAACTTGCTCGGGGGGTTACGGTGGTCAGTGACATTATGAAGGATGAGCGTCTTTTGTCCTTTGAAGTGATAAAATGTACATACGGCCTAGGGAATAGACAGTTCTTTAAATATTTACAGGTCAGAGATTTTTTTTCTAAAAGAATGGTCTCTTGGGACCGTATTCCATAACTAGAAGTTCTTAATGGGAAACATTCAACCATATCTTCTATTTATAAACTTTTGAATATTAGGAGACCAGACGATTTGATAAAGCACTTTACTTATTGGGAAAGAGGGGTTCAAGCTAGTCAAGGGGCCTGTGAGGATTCACTTTTTTTTAATCAATCAGTCTTTATTTCTGCGAATTTACAGGTCCAATGCTATAAAACCTGGTTTAATTTGTATATAACACCGTCTCGAATTCAGAAATGGGGAGGGTCTGTTGGGATCAATTGCCCCCGTTGTGGGGAATTAGCTGCAGATAGTATACACTTGTTTGCTTACTGCCCTTCGTTGAATCAACCATTATATGAAATGGAACAAATTTTATGTTTTACAGTTGAGATGTCTCCTTAGTTAATAATGCTAAGGGTGTCTGAGCAAAATACATTAGAACCAGAGCGTAAGCTCTTATTTGCAGTAATGACTGCATTGAGATTGTGTTTGGCGACAGTATGGTTAGATCCTGTACCACCAACGATACACGTATGGCTTAGCAAATTGCTATATATTTACAAATAGGGGGGTAGGGTAAAAATATCCTTAAAAATGTGGACATATGACATGTATGAAAGTTAAGGTTAATTTTTGTCTTTGTTTTTTATGATTGTTTTACATGCCATGTCTCCCAATAAATTTTTTTTAAAAAGGAAACAAAGAAGGTTTAAAGACGCACAAGGTGGCACAATTAAACACAAAATGTTATGGGAACAGGTAGCGGAATTGAAATTCGAGCTACAGAGGACTCACGTGATCCATACACTGAGTCATCAACGTGATGACGTTCACGTTGAAGGGAATTCATTGGCAAATGAAGCCGCAAAGGTGGCTGTTTGCAAGGCTTCCGTAGCTGCGCTGACTCATTCAAAAACGAGAATAGAGGGAGATACAATGGTAGCTGTCATCGCATCATGCAAAGGCAGCAGAGCAGTACCAACAACATTTCCACTCAAATACTCCTACAAGTTAGATGCACAAAACATTTCACATGCTCAGATTCCTAGAATGGGGGATAGAGTAATACCAAATATGGATTGTGGCCAAGGTTTAATACTAGCTGCACACGAGGGTTTGGGCTCTGCTTACACAGGTGTTACAGCGACTATTTCTTTACTGAAATAAGAGTAATTGGTGGCGATGGTTAGCTAAGCAATTAAAGACGGTCTTGTAATGTGACATCTGCCAGCAGATAAAAGGCTCCACCGTTAGACGCCATTACTGAAGTCAGACAAACTTCTCGCATGTGTGTATTTGGACCACTGTGGCCCCTCACAAATAGAAGGGGCTTACAGATATATCAAGGTAGCAGTGGATTCATGCTCGAGATTCCCATGGGTATGGCCTCAGCGTTCTGCTGACGCTCGAACTGTTATAAAAAGATTTGCGAGTCTTTATGTTATATGTTATGTTATATGTTATAGTGGATTTGTAACGCGCCCTAATACTCTCGAGTGTCCTGGCACGGAGTTTAGCTGGGGCAGAGGCGGAAGACAGATTAGATGGCCTGACTGAACAGATGTGTTTTTAGGTGCTTTATGAAGAGTTGGAACTCTTGTATAAGTTGAAGATCTGGAGGAAGCGCATTCCAGGCCTCAGCCGTTTTAACAGAGAGTGACTGGCCTCCCAAGCGAACTCTGTGGAAACGCTGGATGATCATCCGGCGGCAAGAGGCAGATCGTAGAGGACGGTTCGGCACATAGAAAGAAAACCGCTTCCTGAGATAAGTGGGACCAGCACAGTGAAAGGGCCCGGTGAGCCAGGGTAATTGCTTTAAACTGCACTCGCTGGGCCACCAGCTGCCAGTGTTGTTCTCGTAGATATTGTCGAGCGCTGGATCTCCTCGAGGCGTTAAAGAGGAGTCTTGCCGCGGCATTCTGTATAATTTGAAGTTTGGGCAAAAGATAGCCGGGCATGCCTATGAACAAAGCATTGGCATAGTACAGCCTCGACAAAATCAGGGCACGGGCGATAGTCTCTTTGGCCACTCTCGGAAGCAATGGGAAGATTTTCCTGAGAGCCTTGAGGGTACCAAAGCAGACTCCCGTCAGTTTTTTTACATGGTCAGCAAATCGCAGGTCCTCGCTGAACCATGCCCCCAGATTTCTTGCAGGTCCACCCTCGGACTGTGGGCTAGAGAAGTTTGGAAGCCATAGACAGTGTCCGAAATCTAAAGGAAACTGGCCGTACAGGAGGACCTCCGATTTATCCTCATTACATTTGAGAGAGGCTTTTGCCAGCAAGCGAAAAACTGATGCTAGGCACGTCTGAGCAGCATCAGTGGCATGGTCCGAGCCCCTCCAAGTAAATAGCAGCTGAGTATCATCAGCATACGCTACAACTTTTGCTCCAAGCTCCTCTGCCAGGTAGACCAGAGGGGTTAGGTATATATTAAAAAGCAAGGGACTTTAAGTGGAGCCCTCCGTTGCAAGATTCCTGACAGAGGAGGCATATGGAGCCATGCAAACCTGCTGTGACCGAGAATCCAAAAAGGATTTCACCCATTCCCAGACCAGGCCCGAAATCCCGATAGCAGAAAGTGTGGCCAGGTGCAGCTGGTGGAGCACCGTGTCGAAGGCGGCAGAGAGGTTGAGTAAAATCAGGGCTGCCCTGCCGCCCCCATCAAGACACTCTGATAGCCTCCGACATTTCCACCAGAGCAGTCTCCATGCTATAGGCAGACCGAAACCCCGACTGAGCAGTAGGCAGAGCACCAGATGCTTCCACAAACGTCTCCAGCTGCCGAAAGGCCACCTTCTCGCAGACTTTGGCCAAGGCTGGTAACTGCGAGATAGGACGGTAATTAGCAAGGACCAAAGGGTCCAGTGAGCGTTTCTTCAGAAGGGGTAGCAGTTTAGCCCGTTTCCATTGGGCCGGCACCACAGCCGTCTGAAGAGAAAGATTGACAATGTCTACTACCACTGGACAAACCCCCTCGGCTGCGCCGGCTAGAACACGAGCCGGACAGGGGTCAGAGGGGGAGCCAGACTTAAGAGAGCTGAGAATGGCCAGAATGTCTGACTCGGAAGCGGGCAGAAATTAGGTAAGCCTAGCGGAGACCGCACACGGGATGTGGGGGGTCCCAGAGGATGGGGTCTCCTCAATTCTGAGATGTGAAACAACACTATCCTGGATCTTTAGTATCTTGTCCACAAAAAAGGTGGAACGGTCCTCACACTATTGTTGGGAGACCGGTAGCGATCTCTGTTCTGCACAAGGGGATAAAAAACTCCGGACAATACCAAAGATTTCCTTACTATTGTTCCGAGCAAGAGCAATTCTCCCGGCAAAGTAGTCACTTTTGGCTTGCCTAATGGCCATATAGTACTCCCTCTGTGCTAAGCGCAGGGTCGTCTTAGCGGGCATTCAATAATTCTGGCGCCAACATTGCTCCAGCTTCTTACACTCCAATTTCATGTCCCTGAGCTTAGTGGAATACCAGGGCTGGGAGGGGAGAGAGCGCAGATTGCGGCCACTGCTGGCTTTGGAGCTGGCGCAGACCCCCAGGCTGATCCAGTGATCAAAATTGACCACCGCCCCTTCTAGGTCCGTGGCGAGAGTCGGATAGGACCGGCGTAGAGCCATAGAGAAGGATGGGAGATTAATCTTCCTGGCCAGTGGATCAGGAGGTAAGAGGGGACTTCTAAAGGTCCTGCCAGGCAACGAGGAGAACCTGATTAAGTGATGGTCAGACCACGTTACAGGCTCCGGATCATTGACTTGGATAGGGAAGTTGGAACAGACCAAGTCAATGAAGTGGCCGCCCACATGGGATGGCAACATCACATGTTGCGTCAGCTGAGCTAGGCCTAGGGAATCAGGAGAACCCTGACTTCGGAAGCGGCCGGGGTATCCAGATGGATGTTAAAATCCCTGAGAGGAGAAATTTGGGGTATCGGAGGGCATGTGGGATAATAATATCGTCAAATGCCCTAAGGTAAGCTCCGTGGGGGACCCGGTGGACGATGGACCAGAGTCCCACCCAGTGTAAAATGATGGGAGAGGGTGAAAGTAAAATCCAGGGCCTCCCCCTCCGCCCAATCACCAATTACTTCACTAGTGAAGGACCATGAATCTCTAAACACAACCGCCGTCCCCCCCTCTCCCGGATCCCCGATCACCCCTGGCAATTTTGTAGCCCCTAGGAATACAGAACTCCACTACAGGAGCACAGGACTCATTAAGCCAAGTTTCCGTAATGAAAAGAGCGTCCAACTTGGTATCCGATAAAAGCTAAAAAATTATCTGATGCATGTTTGACAATCGAGCGCGCGTTGATGAGTGCTGCCAGAATCCTAGATTCGCCTGACTCCGAGGGAGAGGGAGTTGGCAGGTGGGTGTGAAAACGGAATTTGCAGACCGGGCATGTCCTAAAAAGGTTATCAAGGACATCCCACTGCCTGCTCCCATCACAACATGAGCCCTTCAGCTTTAGTAGATCATTGCGTGAATAGATATTGTTCCAGTTGGCTCCACTGGGCCCAATTCGACCAGCGTGGCTGGCGCTGGTCGCTCCAGGGGCGCGGACGGGTGCAGACGGGCTTGCCTTTGGCGCGCCGGCGGAGCACCCACTGCGCGCGTCCGGAAGGCGGATCACTGACATAATATCGACGACACAAATATCGAGATACACAAATATCGAGTCAAAAATATCGATTGACAAAATATCGACTCCCTATCTTCAAACAGGTAAGTACCAAAATATCGACTCCAAAATATCGACTTACAAAAATATAGACTGTCAAAATATCGATTTTTTAAAATGTCTTAAAAGTAAGTTAAAACTAATATAGTAATAAATATATTTAATATAAACTTAGAAATAATTATTAAAAAAATATAATTTTTAATAAATAATTTATATAATTAAAAAAATTATATCACCAAAAATTACACACACATATATATATATATATATATATATATATATATATATATATATATATATATATATATATATTAAACATATTATTAAATAAACATATATAACATTTTAGAAAATGTTTAAAATTTATTGTTACAACTATAGTGAGTTCAACATTAGCAAAAGTGTTGGATAGCGTAGAGGTAAAATTTACTACTCCCACTCCAGTGGGTGCAACAGTAGGGAAAGCGCTGGATAGCGTAGAGGTTAAAATTACTATTCCCACTCCAGGGATGTATGACGTTACAACGCATACTTTTACAACGCCTACCATTACAACAAAACTTTTACAACGCAAAAACTTTTACAACGCATACATTTACAACGCAAGATTTTACAACACATATACCTTTACAACGCATACCATTACAACATAAGTATTGGTAAGTATATAATAATTTTTTGAATATAAATTAATAAAAAATATTATAATATAATTTAATATAATTTAATTTTATTAAATAAATGTAATTTAAATGTAATTTTACCTTATTTTTACAAAGTACCCCTGTACCCCAAAAACCCAAAACTGACCCTGAACCCTAAAAATACCCCTTTACCCATAAACTGAAAACTGACCCTGAACCCTAAAAATACCCCTTTACCCGAAAACTGAAAACTGACCCTGAACCCTAAAAATACCCCTTTACCCAAAAACTGAAAACTGACCCTGAACCCTAAAAATACCCCTTTACCTACAAACTGAAAACTGACCCTGAACCCTAAAAATACCCCTTTACCCCAAAAACTGAAAACTGACCCTGAACCCTAAAAATACCCCTTTACCCAAAAACTGAAAACTGACCCTGAACCCTAAAAATACCCCTTTACCTACAAACTGAAAACTGACCCTGAACCCTAAAAATACCCCTTTACCCCAAAAACTGAAAACTGACCCTGAACCCTAAAAATACCCCTTTACCCAAAAACTGAAAACTGACCCTGAACCCTAAAAATACCCCTTTACCTACAAACTGAAAACTGACCCTGAACCCTAAAAATACCCCTTTACCCCAAAAACTGAAAACTGACCCTGAACCCTAAAAATACCCCTTTACCCAAAAACTGAAAACTGACCCTGAACCCTAAAAATACCCCTTTACCCAAAAACTGAAAACTGACCCTGAACCCTAAAAATACCCCTTTACCTACAAACTGAAAACTGACCCTGAACCCTAAAAATACCCCTTTACCCCAAAAACTGAAAACTGACCCTGAACCCTAAAAATACCCCTTTACCCAAAAACTGAAAACTGACCCTGAACCCTAAAAATACCCCTTTACCCAAAAACTGACAACTGACCCTGAACCCTAAAATTAAAATATTTATCAATTAATCAATTATAATTAATTACCAATAATATTTTAATTAATTACCAATTAATAATTAATTAACAATTAATTTTTTAAAAATATCAATAAATAAATTAACATATTTAATTAATTATAATTAAATTACTTCCCACCCTATTCCCCTATAAACCCACAACCCGCTACAGAAAATAAATTACTAAAATTAAAATATTTATCAATTAATCAATTATAATTAATTACCAATTATATTTTAATTAATTACCAATTAATAATTAATTAACAATTAATTCTAAATTATTATCAATAAATAAATTAACATATTTAATTAATTATAATTAAATTACTTCCCACCCTATTCCCCTATAAACCCACAACCCGCTACAGAAAATAAATTACTAAAATTAAAATATTTATCAATTAATCAATTATAATTAATTACCAATTATATTTTAATTAATTACCAATTAATAATTAATTAACAATTAATTCTAAATATATATCAATAAATAAATTAACATATTTAATTAATTAGAATTAAATTACTTCCCACCCTATTCCCCTATAAACCCACAACCCGCTACAGACTTATATTACACAAAAAATAAAAATTATTATTAACTTACCTTAAATTCGATATTTTTGTTGTCTATATTATGTCTAGTCGATATTATGTCCATTCTATATTTTTGATTCGATATTATGTCCATTCTATTCGATATTAATTTTCTCTAGTCGATATTTTTGTTGTCTATATTATGTCTAGTCGATATTATGTCCATTCTATATTTTTTACTCGATATTCTGTCCAGTCGAAATAATTGACTCGATATTATGACTGTACACCCCGGAAGGCCATGTGCAATATGTAGCCTAACCCCTCCTCCAGCGGGATCCGGGACTCACCAAAGATGGCGCCCTGCCCTCCACTCAAACGTCACAGCAGCCGCGGTGGACCGAGGCAGGGGGAGCACACCTCCCAACACAGGTGAGTGAAAAGATCGTAAGGCTGCCAAGGTACATATGCAGTTAGCATGTTACACTCTGACGCAGCCCTACGTTTAGTTCTAGGGCTTAAAAAGAGGCCATGGAAGGAATGGGCGTAGCATTGCTGTTCGCATCTCTGTACCATCCCGAGGGAAATTCAGTTGTGGAGTGAAAAAAACGGGACTTAAAGCAATCTTTAACAGCTAGAGTATTAGGCAAGGGTGGTAGTTGGATCACACACCTTTATGGAGTACAGTGGACATTAAACAACCAGCCAAGAATCTCTCTAGGGGGTGTCATTCCATATGAGGTGCTCTTTGGGATACGAATGTGGGCACCTGATCTTGATTGTGAAGGCGCAGTGGCCGATAAGAAACCATTTGATATCCATGATCGTTTGGCTGTTTTACAGTATCTAAAGGAATCCAGGAAAAAACAAAGCAATGTCCATCTAAAGCAGACCGCCAATGAGGAAGTCAAGGTAGTCACAGCAAGACATGTCCGGATCCCAAAAGTCAGGGATCTGGTCAGAGAAGAAATTGAGGACAAAAAGGAATTTGGACCTTCTTACAGAAAACCTGTACCAGTCCTTACAGTACACGGAACCAGAACTGTGTTGCTCCCTCCTCTTGCTGAAAAAAAGGAGAAAAAATGTGTCTCAATCGACTTAATCAAACCACACTATGTGGCCGATACTAAACAAGTAGGCCTAGTGAACTCCGCTGTAGCAGTCGCCCTCCTCTAGCTACAATCCAAGAAGTTCAAACAGAAAGAATCATCACGTTTGAAGAGCCACCTGTAAGGAATGAAGGACTAAGCAACAATGCTACAGAACTTGTTCCACTTAAACATGACATTCAAATTCAAAATGAAAATCTGAATAATTCACAAGTTGCAATTAGACCGAATACAGCCATCTACATCAACATGCCTCGTCGAGAGGAAAATAACATTTCAACTAATCCCGATGCAATTCCTACAATTGATCGAACAGCTTCTGGCTATTTCATTAACTTTGATACGTTTTCTCTGGATCCAAGTGATCCAGAAACAATGGCAGACAAAACACCATTCAAGCAAGAATTAAAGAACTTTCTTTTCTTTCTTTATAAGACATAACTGGTACTACCTTGGATTGAACTCTGGGTAATTTCTGGTATATTGTTTTTCTTTTCTGGCTAGGCTTAGTATTGACTTTTAGTATGCTTATCAAAGGACACTTCCTTCAACAAGGTTCCACAGCCCAAAAAATCAACATCCTACTGAAGCCACATTCATCATCACATCGTGAACAAAGAGATCTTGCCATCAGTGAACATTACAGCTGTTCCTATTTCACCTAGGAGTGTATTTGAGTACCATCAGTGGGACCTTTGCCCAACACCACCAAAAAGTAGCTCACAAATGTTTGACCAGAAATTTGCATACTTTTCAGGGTTTAACACCACAGATCCAGCCTCATTTTATTATACGTTGAACCAAAATCAGCACTGAAAATTATGTTGACAAAAACTAAACAGATTTACTCTGCTTACTTTTCGGTCCAATTGTCTGAACAGGGTTTCAATCTATGGAAATACGAAATTGACTCAAAATCGATTTGGGGTTCAAGGAACAGGCAAGTCCAGGGTACAGAGGCACTATTTAGAGCATGCCTCATTCCACACCAGATTATCTTTTTAAATGATTCTGTGCAACAGACATCCTGTCTTGGAACAGCCAAGATAAAGGACCTGAACACTCCAAAGTTTTCTACACCAGCACAGGGGTGGCAGAATTCTTCTTCAAAGGATGGGGCAACAATTGATGACGTAATAAAGTACAATAGCTCAGACCCAAATTGGAAAGAGTGACTGGTTTGGCCCTTACACATAAACACATGTTATAAACGGTTCCTACACATCACCAAGGGCCTCACAATGCATAGGCCAGATCCACGTTATGTACCGAGAAAACATTCAGGGATAGTGACTTCCTATAGAGTTGGAAAGGTGTGCCTAGAATGGCTAGAAACCTCAACACTTGGAGAAGTGAAGCAACACTTATCTTTACTCTCACAAGACCTGGATCTTAGGGACTTTTTACTAGGACCTAAGAAACAACGTCAAAAACTTTTCATATATGCAGGCATTTATGCTGTTATAATGAAATCTGGAAGATTTCCCAACAAAGAAGCTGCAGAGAGAATACGGGAAATAGAACATATAAACTTAGGAAAAAGCTTTAGCTGTGGTGGATAACAACTTTGACCTCCAGAGTATATTCATTGGGCAACATTGTATCTTCTGCTATTGACATACTGGAACATGATTTAGCCATATTACAACATGGCCAATCACAGTTACGTTCTATTATGTTATTGAGCTGGACGCTACAATCTTTGCGGGCAGGATTTGTGCCTTGGTGTTTTATAAACAGTACGTCTCTGTTTTCAGAATACAATCTAACTGATATACAGATAGAAATGGCACAAAGGGGAGCTAAATATACAATACTGCAAATTAAAAAACTGGACAGGCTTCCATTCACAGTTGCTGAATTACCATCCACAGAGTGGCTAATCCACAGCCGAATCACTCTCCCGGTTACTACCTTTCAGTTTCACTATTGACTTGAGCAAAGGCAGGCAGGCAAATATGAAAAGTTGGTTAAAGAATACATTAGGAAATCCTGGAATTTGCCATACAGATTTCGATGCCGGAGTGGTGATCAAGAATTGTTTCTTAGTGGTACTAACTGCAAGAGCGCTTTAAGTGGTTCTCTCTTGTGCCAAGATATTGTTTTGCACAGGGCCTGTAGTGGTTCAGTTTCAAATCTGTCTTGCCACATGAAAGGAACTCCAGCTGCCATGATCACGCCAGTGTTCGAGTTACTTTCGAATGGGAGTTACTTGATGCTGAAGGATCAAGGTTGTTGTGGGATGCTCCCAGGCATTGCCTATCTGGTCACTGTGAACGCCAGGGTTATTTGCGGCATTGCCTATCTGGTCCCTGTGAACGCCAGGGTTATTTGCTGTATGCAAGTATTGTTTGCTCCGACAAATACAGTCAGGGAGGCGCCAGTATGGCTTTCACTGAATGTTTCTTTTATACAGTTTGATGCCTTGACAGAATGAAAGTCATGCTTTTACAGCAAACCGTGCCACTGACCTCAGCACGAGAAACCTTTGAACTTCAAGTTGCAAGGACTTCAACAGAGATACAGGCGCTAATCTGTAAAAACTGCCCCCAACATTTTCGCAGAAATGGTGGGTTGTATTGTAAATATGTCAGATACGATCGGTGTTGTACACCTATTTAAAACCATAGGGTCAGGATTCCTTAACACCTTCCAGACCATCCTCGGAGTCATTCCTAACTTTTTACACTCCCTATTTGGAAGCATTTTCGGGGGTCTACCTCTGGTCCTGCTAGCTATTGCTGGAATCCTGATTGTCGTTTACCTGCTACGCAATGGACGCAAACTAGATAATCCACTCTGGGTTAAACTAACTAATGAACACAATGTCATATGTTTACAAGAAACATGGGCCAAGGAAGTGTATCATCTAAATGGTTTTAAAACAATATTTACCCCAGCCATAGGCTCAACACACGGCAGAGCAAAAGGGGGGCTCTGCACTTACGTTTCAAATTGTTTTAATTGTATAAGTATGGAGATTTTTTACAATAATTGTTTTTATCACATAGTTGGTCTACACATGAATAAAACTTTCTGTATCCTGATTGTAAACTTATATAATAATATTCTATCAGAAGATATTTCTGCAGTTTTTAAAGCCCTGAGATTTGAACTTAATAGTCTAACCTGTAACGAAAGTAAAGAATTTGCTGTCCTATGGGGGGGTGACTTTAATTGTGCCCTTTGCAATAGAGATGAAAAGAGGAACTGCGGCCTAATGGTGGACAGGGAGTCTAAACTGGCACACTTCGAATACTCAGTAACGGGGGAAGTTTTAAACGAAATTTTGTTTATGAATGACTTAGGTTTTGCAAATCAACTATGTCAGCCAGAGGTACCCTTTTCTGCCACTTTTATGGGTAGAGGGGTATCCTCGACAATCTATACTAATATAATAAAGAGAGAGCCCAAACCTTTGAGGCGGGTAATCTCAGGAACCACAGCACCAATCACAACACCCAATACAGCGTTGGAAAGGGCAGTTGCAGCATATGGACATAGGCTATGCAGACGCCCACAATATACATTTAAAAGGTAAAAGAACCGTGCCAGCAAAGTCGTCCCTTGTGCGTGTGTCTGCGTTGTGCTGTGGGCGTGTGCTGGGGGCGTGACAAACGCTGGGGGCGTGTGGTACGTTCCGCCCTTCATGCCATGTCTCATATCATGTGCTGTGGACGTGTGCTGGGGTCGTGGGCGTGTGCGGGGCGCGGGATTACGGAAAAAAAAAGCAAGCGTTGTGCCCAATATTTAATTGTTTTTTCTTCCGAGGTTCTGTACTTTCCAGCTCTGGGTGTCCACCCTGCTCCCTTTGAATACCCCTGCACCCCATAATCATAACCCACCCTTACTCCTTAAAATACCCCAACACCCTTAAACACTAACCCATCTTAACCCTATAAATATACCCTGTACCCCAAACCCCAAACCTATCCCTAAACCCTAAAAATCCCCCTGTACCCCAAAACCCAAACCTAGCCCTGAACCCTATAAATACCCCTGTAACCCAAAACCCAAACCTACCCCTGAACCCCAAAATACCCCTGTAACCCAAAACCCAAACCTAGCCCTCAACCCTTAAAATACCCCTGTACTCCAAAACCCAAACCTAGCCCTGCACCATAAAAATAACCCTGTACCCCAAAAACCGAACCTACCCATGACCCTAAAATACCCCTGTACCCCAAAACCCAAACCTAGCCCTGAACCCTAAAAATACCCCTGTACCCCAAAACCCAAACCTAGCCCTGAACCCTTAAAATACCCCTGTACCCCCAAACCCACCCATGAACCCTAAAAAAAACCCTATACCCCAAAACCCAAACCTAGCCCTGAACACTAAAAATACCCCTGTACCCCTAAACACATACCTATCCCTAAACCCTAAAACTACTCCTGTACCCCATAACCCAAAACTGTATATGAACCCTTAAAATACCCAAACACCCCAAAACATATACCTCTATACCCATACTTACCTTATCCAAACATTAAAAAAAAACATGCTTTTACCATTCATGCATTTACAACGAATTTCGTTGTAAATGTATGCGCGGTAAAAGCATAAAATGTAATGCCATGCGTTATAATGGCATTGCGGAGTCATGGTACTTTCGTAATGAAAGTATGCGGAGTGATGGTATGCGGAAAGAAAGTTGCGGAATAATGGGTGTTTACCCTCCCCCGGTAAGTACATTGGTTGCAAGGCGGCCCACATCTCCAGCAACATACTCATATTTTTTCACCACCCATTTGAAAAATGTACAGGTCTCTCTCATTGATGGCCAGCACCGACATACACTTTTAGACACACCTCCCGCCACAAGTTCAAGAATTGCGAACTTTAGAGCTGGGGAGCTACGTTCGAATCTCGGCATCAGCTCAACATCCTGTGATTCCAGGCAAATCGCTTTGTCTCCCCGTGCCTACCACAAATGAATGTGTTCTTCTCTAATGTAAATTGTGCTCATGCCATGTTGTCGAGTTTGCGCTATATAATATTGCAAGGAAAAATAAAGTAGGGAAACTCGAGTTCACACACTACTGAACGCGCACTCTTAAGTGCATCAGCACTGCACTGTGAATCGGAGCGTTTCACAGGTCTGTCACAGATAAGAAATGCTATCAAAACGAAATCCTACAAAACAATATACTACTGGCCGGCAGCAATTCATACCCGGACAACGTCGGGACGGGCTGCTAGTTGATTATATTTTGATCTCCTCATGTTATGGTGATAGTGTTGCCAATTACAGCACATTGGAAACTCCCCTAAGTGATCATTTCCCCATTAGGGTGGAAATACTAGACCCAAGTGCTGTCCCTATTACTGACAATATATCCAGGTTAAACTCGAGAGATGCTGACATCTCAAGACAGAATGGATACGCTTTAAAGTGGACCAAGGTTGTACCTGAAGAGTTTCTGTGTAATTTAATTAAGGCCTGTAAAACGTGTTTCAGTGTTTGTTTGGATATGGGTGCCGACAACACTGAAACAATTAATAGTTTTAGGCAAATAACAACATGTATAAAGAATAGCCTATGGGTTGAACTAAAGAACCCAAAAAGCAAAAATAGGGGCTGGTTTGACTCAGTGTGCACTAAGGCATACTCTAAACTAAAACGGGCCCTGAGTAGTCACGCTAGAGAGCAGAAACAGATTAGGGAGCTTCGTAAAGCGTATAAAACTGCGCTAAAAAAGAGGAGGGACATGTTGAAGAAGGAAGCATGGGAGGCATTAATCGAAGCTTCCCAACTGAATGATATGACAGCCTTTTGGAAGGCAGTTAACGTACCATATTTTAAGGATAACACCAAGGCACGGATGGAGATTGCCATCTCTGAAGATGAATGGGTGAGCCATTTTGAAACTCTTTATAGCACCCCGGTATCTATTGTAGAATCACCGAGTGAGCTGATTGAGATGGATCTGACTAATTTGACTAAGAGCAAAGAGGGGCTGAACTTTACCCTAGAAGAAGTAATCAAGGGCATTAATTTATGCCAGGGGGGCAAGGCATCCGGTCCGGATGGCGTCCCGGTGGATATTTTTAAAAATAACATAACCTTATGGGCGCCATTGCTTACAAGAACTTTTAACGCTGCCAGCTCGTGGGACTTGTCAGTACTTGGTACGAGTCGATCATAGTACCCATTTTTAAAAAGGGCGACAGGACGAGTTGTGTGTGCTACCGCCCAATATCTCTGCTTGATTCGACAATTAAAATCATTGGTAGGGTTATCCTAAACAGGTTGCACTTATGGGCAGAGGAGCATAAGATTATTAGCGACCTACAATATGGCTTCAGAGAAGGAGTTGGGACCATAGATCAATGTCTCAACCTTTTTATTCTCCTTGAGAAATATACTAAGGCAAAGGGAGGCAGGATGTTTTTAATTTTTGTGGATCTGACATCCGCCTTCGATTGTGTCACCCGTAGCAAATTGTGGCAAATTTTTGTTCGGCTGGGTGTTGAGAACAACATTATCCGATTCCTTAGAGAGCTGTACAATGGTGCTAGGGCCACGATTAGATACGGCAAAAGAGGGGAAGGTACTAGAATGTTTAACATTGCGAGGGGAGTGAGGCAAGGATGTGTCCTTGCCCCTTTTTTATTTAACATCTATATTAATGATTTGGAGAAAACCTTGCTGCAGGACTGCCAAGACATGCCTAAGGCATCAAATCGTCAAATCCCTGCACTTATTTATGCAGACGATGCTGTCCTGATGGCAAGGACCCCCGTAGCTATGCAAACTATGATTTCATCATTTACCACTTTTATGACTAACTTGGACCTGAAGGTTAATAGTGCTAAAACTTTTTGTATGAACTGCGGGAGAGGGGCAAATCAGAAAAAAAGAACTATGTTTATTGGCTCCAAACCTTTAGATCATACTTCAACTTTCCCTTTATTTGGGAATATTGTTTGATAGTACAGGCCAGTGGGGCAGTGCAGCAAAAGTAGAAACTTGCTTTTTGCCAAGTCTATAATGGCCCTTAAATTATTTAGTAAAAAGATGGGGAAGAAACCAGTTAATGAGCTCTTGTTCATATATAAAGCTAGCTGTGTTGCGGTTGCAACCTATGGGGCGGGAATCTGGGGGGATGCTAATGTCTCAACCTTACAACTAACCGAAAATGGCTTTCTGAGATACCTTTTATCTATTCCTGAGAGTATGTCCACCCATAATTGTCACACTAAACTCGGTTTGTCCTACTTAGAAGACATCATCAAGGTACAGCCGGTTCTGTTGTGGCATAGGGTATGGACAACTGATGAATGCCATTTGAACCGTCTCATTTTGGGGGATGCCCTGAATTTGGATTGTGCTCATCGGGTGAAGTGGCTGAGATATATTAAGTCATTTCTTGTTAACATCGATCACCTTGACTATTATGACGACCCCCTACTAATGACTCAGATCCCAAGAAAAGTGTTGAAAAAGCTATGCTTAACTTACTAAGGGAACTGCAGGGTTCACCAAAACATTTGTGATCTCCCATCAATTGATACTAACACCGCAGGTTATTCAACCCTATCTAACCCTGCAGATGAAAGATCATGCAAGGTTCCTACTAATTCGATTTAGATTCGGGATATTATTTAGGCTATTAAGCTTCCCCGTTACTAATGACTGGTCAAGTGGTATTAGCAAATGCCCCTGTGATGATTTGTCCACCCAATCTGATATACACATTTTATTCTTTTGCAAACTTTATTCAATACCCAGGAAAAGATGGATTATCCCTATTTTAAGGTGTTTGAGCCTAAGACAGTGCCGACATGCCTTCTTAGCAATACAGAAGCTTGACGATGTATTTTCTGTGGCGTCTGTTTCTGCTTTCCTTAACAATGTTTTCTATTCACGGAAATCCATAATTATTTAAATTTTTACCTGTATTGAGCCAATGATGCTTACTTGCTTGTTTTTATCTGTATTAATTGTGTAATTACAATGGATGTTATTTAGGTTGTGATTATATGAACTTTTAGGTTATTTATGTAATATAACCGAATAAAGTCTTTTTGAACTTTGAACATCACAATAAAACCTTTATTCCCATCGCGGAAAAAACTGTCCAAAATGGAAATACAAAGTTCAAACAGGGCTGAACCAAACTACAAAGCCCATGAGTCCATATGGCGACACCATCATAGTCCTTCCTTAGTGTCAGTATGCCTTAGAAAGCCCTTCCTTCCTAGCTGTCCCTCCTCTTTCTTCGCTGCTCCGCAGCGCCAGTTAAGTCTCCTTTTCTACTCTCTGGGTTTATTGGGAGTGTTGTGCTATTTTTATTGCTGTTGGCGGCGGGGCCCGTATTTGCACTTTAGCGGGAACCTGCCTCGCCTTTTGTGGAGCTTGTGACTGGTTTGTTTATCATCTTGCAGGTTCCCTGCCGCGGGAGCACGCTCGCTCCTTTTGTGGCTGCCCAGGTAGAGTGCGGTCTTCTATTGTGGCCACCAGGGGGGAGCTCCCGCGTCTCGTTGTTCGCCACAGCGCGTCTCCTCAGAGAGGAGGTGTGCGGCGAGACCAACGGACCGGAGAGCGTTTGTCCCCTATGCCACACCTGAACGCCCCCCGGGGGAGGTCTGTATTCCCTGCATTCCTTCTCCACGCCCCGGCTGGGGTCTGTAATAAGTGGCGCTGCAGCGTAAACGCCTGCGGGCGAGTGCTCACTTTTCAGAGGCTGCAGCCTTTAGCACGTTGGGTGACGGATTCGGTCCTGTCCGGTTTCGCGCGCTAGGGGCTTGAGCACCCTCATATGTACCAAGGTTTCACCTCACGCTAAACACTTTGCAACCTGCCAGGCTGCCCATAGTAGAGAAGGAAACCCCCCTTTTTTCTTGCCGAGTTGTCAAACCTCCTTTTTATGAGAGGGAGAGTTCTTGCCTAGAGGACTAAGTTTCTTGATTGGGACTATTATTTCCTTTGACTGGTTACTGCTTTGCCTAGAGGGTTAGGCTTCCTGCTTGGAGTTCTGGTTTCCTGGTACTGTGTGCTGGTGTTTGTAGGAGGATGAGTAACGAGGAATTTTATGAGGAAGAACAGGTCCAGTTATTACCTCCAGACGATCAGTTCTTCGAGGCGGTAGACAAATCTATATTTAAGTGTGTGAATGATGTGGTGGGTCCCATGGAGGAACGTCTGTCAAACCGCATCATAGCAGAGTGGGCCAAGATAGCTTATGCTCACTTGGAACCCCCTGGACCGGTACCTACCTTGCCCCATGGGGAGGGTCCCTCAGTACCTAAAAAAGGTCGCGTGGAGGAGGCCCCGGGAGGGTCCCAGGGGTGGATTTGGACGCTTTCGACCACCTCAAGAGCGCTTTTCCCGCAAAAGCTTCCGCTCCTCCTCCTGCGCCTGCGCCAGTCCCGACTCCCGTGGAATCTGTTGGTCCAGACTCTCCATCTCTTGATGGGGTTTTCCCAGCGGATTCCAACGATGATGACGGGTCTTCGCGGTCTTGGCGACCGGCCAGTTCTGGTGCCGCGTTGCCCCAGGATGCTTCGGGAATTCTTGACCCGGATGAGATTATCCATCCGCAGTCGGCAGCCAGGACACAAGGTGGCAAAGTTCGTGGTGGGCCGCCTCCGCAAGCTCTTAGAGAAGGAGGCGAGGGGTTGCTTACGAGCAGAGTGTCCTTGCCCGACCTTGGATGGGAAGGTGGCGTGCACACCGGAGCTTGACTCCAAGATGGCCACCTTCCTGGCAAGTATATGAAGGACCCGCGTAAAGGTATAGACCGTTCCTGGCGCTCCTGTCAGGATAAGCTCCTTGACGTGGTAGGGCCCATGACCAAGATCTTAGATATGGCGGAGGAGGCGAAGGTGTCGGGTTCTACCATATCTCCCGAGGTCCTCTCAAATTGGGCCAGGCGGGCTATTATCTTTTTGGGGAATGCCAACTGCGCCCTGCCAACCGAACGGAAGCGCTCCCTCCTTATACAAATTGGATCCAAAACTCGTTGACTTAGCTTCCTCAGAGGCAGGAGCAGTGGCACAAGGGTGCCTTTTCGGGGACCCCTCCGTGAAAGAACTGGGAAAATATGTGGCCACTTTCATCAGCCTGGACAAGGCCCAGTCCAAAAAGGGTCTTCCAAACCCGTTTTTCCAATGGGGCCGGTCGTGGTAGGAGCCGCTTGACCGGCCGTGGCGGACAGCACAATCCCGGTAGGGGACAATGCTCCAGGCCGGGTCAATACAATTCCACCGCTAATTATACCAACTTTTACCCGACCAGAGGACAAAGATTCCGTGGCCGAGGAGGATACAAGAACAACGCAGGAGGACCTGCACCCGGTGGTGAGTCTGATTTCTCCTTCTCAAGTCCGCATTGGGAGTCGGCTTGCATCCTTTCTGGGGGCTTGGAAGGCCATCACAAACAATGCTTGGGTACTGCAGACAGTTCAAGGGTTTCACATCGAGTTTTACGATTTACCCCGTCAAGAGGTGTTTCCTCGCCCCATTTCCTTCTCAGTGGCGGACACCCTTCTGGTCGACGAGGAAGTTTCCGAGCTTCTCCGCAAAGGGGCGATCTGCCAGACCGTTTTGCATCCCCAGGGTTTTCTGAACAATGTCTTCCTGGTGGAGAAGACCGATGGGGGGCGACGTCCGGTCATCAATCTGAAAGAATTCAATGGGTGGTTGGTGTACCGGTATTTCAAAATGGAGGGGATTCACCTCCTCCGGGATTTACTTCTACCGGGCGACTGGATGGCGAGATTGGACCTCAAAGATGCTTATTTAGTTATCCCAATCCATCCCCCACATCCCCGTTTTCTACAGTTCCAATGGCAAGGCTAGCTTTACGAGTTTTCCGCCTTCCGTTCATACTGTCCTCAGCGCCTTGGTGCTTCACCAAGGTCCTCCACCCAGCGGTGGAGCTCCTTCGGAGTCAGGGTGTGAGGATGATTGTCTATTTGGACGACATCTTCCTTATGGCCCAATGTCCTCAGAAACTGTCGGACCAGGTGCAGCAGACGGTATCCCTGCTGCAAGGTTTGGGGTTCATCATCAACGGGGACAAGTCAATTCTTACCCCGACACAGACCATAGTGTTCTTCGGGTTTGTAGTGGACTCTGTTCACACGTCTTTAAGTCTCCCCTCTCGAAAGATGACCAAGATTCAGCATTTGTTACGCCAGACCATCTCAAAAACACACATCTCCCTCAGTCAGATTGCCCGGGTGGTGGGGCTACTGTTGTCATCGATCCAGGCAATCTTTCCGGGGCCCATGCACTACTGTGCGCTGCAGCGCCTCAAAGCACACCACCTCAGGAGGGGTTTGTCATACGACCAGTTGGCTCCTCTGTCCGTCGAGGTCAAAGAGGAAATGTCCTACTGGCTTTCCCACATGTACGCCTGGAATGGCAGGGCCATTTTCGGGGCAGCTCCCGATGTCGTCATAGAATCCGACACCAGCAGGTCGGGGTGGGGAGCTCGCTGTGGCGATTTTTCTACTGGAGGCGCTTGGTCATTAGACGAGCAAGAGCTCCATATCAATTGCCTGGAGCTTTTAGCGGGATCGTTTGCGGTCCAGTGTTGGACCAGGGACAGAGTCCGCTTGTGCGTCCTTCTGAGGATGGACAACGTCTCCGCGGTGTGTTACATCAATAACCTAGGAGGCTCTCGCTCCCAGGCCCTAGCGAATTTGGCAAAGGAGTTCTGGGGTTTTTGCTTGGCACACCAAGTTTCAGTGACAGCAGAGTACTTGCCTGACCAGTCCAACCAGGTCGCAGAGTGGAGTGGAGTGGTGTGGCTCACTGGTTAGAGGCGGCAGACCCGGAAGCAGAGAACGGCCCGGGACCAGGGTTCAATTCCCGACGCGGCAGGGTCGTGGACCAGCATCAACGGACTCGAAATTCTCACCTCGGTGCCTACTCTAACCAGGGATAACACTCAGCAACTCTGGGCATAAGCTTGCCTCATCTCTACAACGGCCCCCCACATTCGCCGGGGATGAATGGTTTCACCTTGGAGATACCCAGTAGGGACCATCTCACAGGGATAGCCAGGATGGGTTCCCCAGCGGTCTACAGCGCCACGACGCCTCAGGGCAGCAGTGCCCTTTACAAGACACATACATACATACTGGCACTCCCGGCACTTGCGGGACTTCAGTCAGTAGAAGCTGGATGCCCAGGTCTTCCGGTGGTTAACCGACACCTGGGGCCCTTTCTCGGTGGACCTGTTCGCGTCCCGCTTGGACCACCAGCTCCCGAGGTTCTTCAGCTGGAGGCCGGCCCCTCTAACGCAGGCAACGGACGTGTTCCTGCAAGATTAGAGTCAGGAAAGGGGTTACGCGTTCCCTCCATTCTCCATGATTGTGCGACTGGCGGCTCAGATCCGCCATCAGAAGGCGTAGGTGGTGCTGGTGACACCGCTTTGGAGGTACCAAGTCTGGTTTCCAGTTCTTCTGGAACTTTCTTGGGATTCTCCAATCCTACTCCCCCCATTTCCTCACATTCTTCGGAATCCGGACAGAGAACATCATCACCTGATCACCCAGGGCTCTCACCAGCTCATGGCTTGGCGCCTTTCAGGCGACGCTGGTCACTCCCAGGTCTTTCGGGACCTGCTGAAACTCTGTTATCGAAGGCCTGGGCCAGCGGCACCTCGAAACGGTATCGGTCCGCTTGGACGAGGTGGCTACGTTGGGGTCTTCGACGGGATCTGGATCCCGTGGTCGCAGGGGTCGTTCCCATTCTGAATTTTTAGGCTGAATTGGCGACTGACGGCCTAGCGTGCCGGACCATCAACGCTATGCGTTCGGCTATCTCAGCGGGTCACGCCCCGATTGACAATACCCCAGTGGGGGAGCACTCATTTGTTTGCCGACTCTTAAGGGGTATCCGTCTGTCATTACCCCCTGAGCCGCGTTACTCTGTCTTGTGGGGCATTAATGTGGTCCTCAATCTGTTTCTGTCTTGGCAGCCTAACAAATACCTTTCTTTAAAAGAGTTATCGGCTAAGCTGGCCATGTTGTTATGTTTAGTTTCTTGCCGCAGGGTTTCGGATGTGCGAGCACTGGACATTTCGGCACAAGTGTTCTCCCCGGATGGGGTGACTTTCACGATTGGGCGGTGTACGAAATCTGCTTCCAGGTCAATTTCATATCCGACCTTTGCCGACATGCCCAAACTTTGTGTGGTGCAGTGCCTTAAGGCCTACGAGGACCTGACCTCTGAATTACGCCCTCCGGGCGAAAGACAACTCCTTATTGCTTTAAGGAAGCGGCACAAGGCAGTCTCTTCCCCCACCATTGCTAGGTGGGTGCGTTGGGTCATGCAAGAAGCGGGAATAGACACAAAACAGTTTGGTGAACATTCAGCCAGAGGTGCCATGGCTTCGAAGGTGTTCTCGCTGGGTGCTCGCTTGGAGGATTTGATGCGAGCCGCGGATTGGTCTTCGGATTCCACCTTCAAGCGGTTTTATTTTAAACCAGTGGTGGATATTGCACATTTGGTAGTAAGTAAGCTTTAAACTAGCATAATCGGAGCCTCCGGTCCTGACATAGAACCGAAATTTGCCTAGCTTTGTAACTGTAAGTTTCAATTCTATTAAGGACACGGAGGCGAGGATTATCCCTCCCACGGCACGGTTGTGCGAATCCGCCCATACAACGCTAGGATGCCTGGCTTCACCTTGGGGGTGCCCAGGAGTGGGCACCTCACAAGGAAAGGCCAGGAAGGGTTCCTCAGCGGTATTCGTACAAACGCTGAGATGCCTCCGGGTAGTCGTGCGCTATACAAGTGCGTAATTATTATTATCTTATCATTTATTCGTGGAGTAGACGCCATTGTCTCCTAAAGAATATTCCTATTCCTGACAATCTACAGAGGAGTGTTCCTGCTTTGAACATTTAACTGAATCTACACTGACAAACTCAGTCTCAGCAATTAGACCAGCCTTCTAATTCACTGGCCCTATTCCAGCCACTACGATCAAGAACAAAACAATCCTCATTCTCTACTTCACTCAACTAATCAACTCCTTCCTCAGCTACGGGGTAGGACCGGCTGTCTGTAAAGAAGGCAAGTTAACCATTTTCATCAGAAATCAGATGCTCACCACACCTACATCAACAACTTCCACCTAATTTACAACTTGCCCTTTCTAGCAAAGCTACTATAAAGTTGTGTTGCAAAACAGCTAAACAAATACGTAAAGGAAAACAACCTCCTCAAAGACCACCAATCTGGTTTTAGAACTGACTAAAGCACAGACTGTAATGCTACAAGTTTTTGATGTTGTCCTGCATATCATGGACAATGGAGAATCCCGTCTTCTTGTATTTCTTGGTCTCTCCTCAGAATCTGACACAGTCAATCATTCCTTTCTTCTAAGAATTCTAAAAGTTTGGATGGGAATTAAAGGCACAGTTCTCGGCTAGTTTACGTCCTATCAATTCACTCACAACAGACTCCCTCCATGCTTCTGCTATGCATCAAGGAGTACCCAAGAATCCATCTTCTCTCCTTCACTATGCTATCTGTACATCGAATCCCTTAGCTACTTCTTGTGAAGATTCTACAGTTTCTTTTCATCGCTATTCACAAGACACCAAGCTGTATTAGAAAGTTTCGTATCCTGTGGAAGTAGCAAACCTGTCAAAAACTCTTTGTGATCTTAAATGCTGGAGGTCACTCCATAAACCCAAAGAGAATACAAACAAAATAGAGTTACTTCCAGCCACGTACTTTACTGCAAATAGTCCACTGTAGAAAATGTAAAACCCTGGGTTTTGAACGAGATGAAAACCGCATTCTACACATCCACAATAATGCAGTAGAAAGATAAACACAAATATTTGGTTAAATAATTAACCATAAAAGATATAAAACATGATGAAAATACAATAAAACCAAGTACATAAAACATAACTTGTTATGCAGATACTTAAAAAACTTGTCAGACCATCGACAAATACTATTTGCAATGAATAGTAGATGAAAAAACGGCTCCGACTCTCAACAGATTCCACTTAATCTGGTACAAAGAGATATCAGCAAAAACAAAGACATTCTTCAAGAAAAGCCAATATGTTATGGCCAAGCACCTCGTAAATTTACCACACATCTTAACAAGTGCCCCATGCATACACATGTATGGACGTACCCCAACATAGCAAGGAAAGGCATGGCTGGCCTCACTTGAGTAAATGTGGCCCCCTTCAGAATCGGGCTCAGCTACTTTTTCCTTGGTAAAGAATAGTAACTACAAAACATAACTACATGCAGTAGCTAACAGCGCTTAACTCCAAATCAGACTCCTAGGGGGGATGAAACTGCTAATTCCAGCAAACTACTTCAAAACTATAGTTCAATCTATAGTCCTCTATAAATTAGGCTATGGCAACTCACTATAATTGCCAAACCCAGAATATACCTATCCTCATTGAAGGCAGTCTGTATTGCTGAATCCTACTAAGTCACATATGCTAGACAATACGAGCAAATGACTCCTATACTGATTACACTCAACTGGCTTCCTATTGAGACCAGGAGCACATACAAGCTAGCTTGCATAACTCACAGGGCTTTATACAAGGGCTTGACCACATATTTGGGAAACAATTTAATCATCTCAGGAGACTCATGTTCCCTCCAAAGTACTGACTCTCTGTGACTGAGAATGCTAGCCCTCAAAAACAACAATAGGTCTCGCCCTTGGGACCTTATAAGTGCTTAGCCATGCAACAGTTGATGTTGCTACACCAAGGATATTATGCTGCATAACTGAGCACTTATAAGGTCCCAAAAGCGAGACCTATTGGCTATACCAATGCTTGTTTAAGTAGGCACAGAGAGAATAAGTGATTTGACATTTGCCCAGAACCACAGGATGTTGAAGCCAACGCCGAGGCTCGAACCTGGTTCCCCAGCTCTGGCCGTTGGGGCACATCCACTCCCCTTATTAGAAAAAAAATGCCTGTGATATATATTACTCGGAAGTTAAATTACACATTTTGTTTTGTTCCTAAACTAAGTTATCGTTATGTTGAAAACATAGATGTGATTTTTAAAAAGTAATCATACGAAGAAAAACACACTTTTTACATTGAGGTTATATTTTTGTGATGTTATACACGCGGGCTATTTCTCAACAGTGGGGACAAGCAGAGGCACAGATCTCATAACTATATCACATTTTCAAAAGTATCCCGACATGTATACACTTATTCAAATCATCCCCAACATCAACTTGTTTCTAAATATAAATTAGAATTTAAAAGCGTTTATCTTGCTATTGTCGTGTTTTCCTTTATTTATATTTGCACAGTTTGTCCATTATACATAGTACAGACCGCATCTCATTGTCGACAGTAAAGTTCCCTTTTAAGAAGAAACTGTGCTACGTGTATGACGTTACTTCATGGATTGGGGGAGGGGGGGTCGCTTCTGTGGCTCTCAAGGATTTGTCTTTGCTAATTAGACCCTCGCTGTGTTTTTTAGGCTCCTGCCTATTTACTCTGCAGAGGTGTCGGTTTTGGAACTGAAGGAACCAGCTTCGAGTCCCGGCATCAGCTCACTGTCCTGTGATTCTGGGCAAATTAATCAATCTAATCTCCTAGTGTCCGTCTGTAATGCAACTGGTTGTCATGTAAAGCGCTCTAATACCTTCTAGTCGAGCTCGTGCTATATGAAACTGCACACGCAAAAATACAGATCGCATCTCGTTGTTCGCTGTAAAGTCCCCTTTTATGTAGTACCTATGCTACGTATATAACGACACTTCTGTGGCTCTCGAAGATTTGTTTTTGCTTATTGGACCATCGCTGTGTGTTTTAGACTCCAGTTGAGGTATTTACTCGGCAGAGGTGTCGGGTTTGTAACATATGGAACCAACTTCTAGCACCGCGTCGGCTCCACGTCCTGTGATTCTGGGCAAATCAATTATTCTCTGCACGCCTTAAAAACATGAATCTGACCTTTTATTTGTAATCTGAGTAAGAGTGAGGTAGACCTGAGCGTCAGCCAGGAGTGGACACTGACCTGAGGGTTGTCAGGAGTGGACACTGAGGGTCAGACAGGAGTAAGACACTGGCCTGAACATCAGCCAGGAGTAGACACTGAGGGTAGATCACTCAGGAGTGAGACACTGGCCCGAGCGTCAGCCAGGAGTAGACACTGGGGTGAGCACCAGGCACATGTGGACACTCTACTGAGGGTCAGCCAGGAGTGGACACTGGCCTGAGCTTCAGTAAGGACTGGACACTGGTCTGAGGGTCAGTCAGGAGTAGACACTGCCTGAGCATTAGTTAGCAGTGCAGCCACGTGTTCATCCCGAGGCCCCTCTGTGTCTGCTGCTGCAACTGAAAATTCACGTACTGCACTGGGGCTGATAAGGCACCAGGCGGGGAACGGGTCCGGGCTGCAGCTGCGCAGAGTTACATTGTTGCTGATGAACCCGTGAGCCGAAGGCACATCAAGTGTCTAGACATGTACAAGTGAGGGGGCGGAGGATAGTGGGCGGCAAAGGGGGGGGGATTACTTACTGCACGACTGGTGCATACTTATAGTCGATTAGAAACTGAGCACCGCAAAGGTGGTAAACAGACAGAAGTATTAGATGTCCCCAAAATGACCACTACATTCTTTAACCATGTGAGTTCATGCAGAGCAAGAAACGAGGCCTCTGCAGCCTGCACCCACATAAAACGCAGAGAAAAACAAGAACTCCGAAGACTGCACCGACATAAAACATGGAGACGGCCGCGATCGCGATCGGATGGTGGCTGCGCCCGTGCACGCGAGCTTGAGGCCACCAGAAGCCTGTGAAAGTGAAACTGATCGCGATCAGGCGCTGAAAGCTGGCGGCTGCTCGCGCACGTAAACGCAAGCTGGTGGCTGGCAAAAGCCTCTGGTGGCACTTTTAAAAGCCACTAACTAAATGTCTCGCCAGATCAGCGCATTCGGTGCCTCTAGCGAGACCTAAAAAGGAGCTTCAACACAAGTCTTCTCTGGGAATGGTCCCAAACGTTGGAACACTATCCCACCTGCTATAAGGGCCAACCCCTCTCATTATCCCATCAAAAGAGACCTAAAAATCCTTAGCTTCAATACAATCTCACATCATAAGGAACGCTTGCCCACTAACCAGTCACTAGTGAAGACTTACACTTTATACCCCCTTTGGAAAACTAACAAAGTAGGCCCTGATTTGAACAGGCTTTCCTCAACAGTCACCCAGTACAAAATCATAATATTTGGATAGTAAGAATTTGCATTGAATTTGACTTATAAATGAGCTGCATTTAAAATTGAGAATATCAATCTCTGATATTAATGTTTAAACTAAAGAAGAGGGACGCTTGAGGCACATCATTACATGTGAATTACTTTTATTAAAAGAAGAGATGCTGACGGAGCACACAGTGCAATAAGAGCACTCTTTGAGGTATAGCAACCTCATTCATGGAAAGGTCTTCGTTTTGGTCTGCGTTAAATATTAGATGGACTTTTATTCATCTTTTATCAAGAAATAGCATATCATACGAGAGTGTTAATTTCTTTCAAGCGGATAAGCATGTTACACTTTGTAAGCGGTTTAGGGGAGGGTTGTGAGAGATTTTCTAAGATTACATTAAAGAATCGAAGTGACCGTCATCTAGGTATAACGATTTTTCTATTATGCTTTGAGATTCCCTGACATTCCTAGGCACTTCTAAATGGCTAGACCTCACCTGTGGGATAAATTGCCTCATCACATGCATAGCTCCAAGAAGCTCTAGGTAGTAAAAAAAAAAAACTATCTATTGTGTTCTCAGACCCTGTGTGACAAACTCACCTTGCACTAGTGCCTAGAAGTAATTCAGTAATGCACATTATTCAAAATGTATACTTAAAAGAAATAAATAAAATTAACAATGTTGAGGATGGACTTCTCTGAAAAAGAAAAAAACAAATTAGCACATACTAGTAAGTAAATACCTGATAATATAGTTTTCATTTTTCAAAATAAGTAAATTATATTTTAGATACTCAACCCCCGGAAATGTCGTGTTTTCTGGAAATCGGATATTAAATGCAGCACTAAACACTGCTTTAGTTTGGTTTTGGTTGTGTCTGGTTCTAGTGGAATGGATCTCGCAAACTTACAGAATAAACATTCCTAAGTAGGAGCTGTAGTATTTTAAGTTTTAAACAGTTTATGACTTGGAGTCGTAATGGAACGTCAATACTCTGAGGACGTGTCTATTTTCTGCTGATACTAAGATTTAAGATGTATTTGTTAGCCAGGCCATAGGTATTTTGGAAAACAAATGGTCATGACCAAAAAGTTGACCTATGGTGAGAATATCGCTATCAAATTCATGAGTTCCAACATACAGTAGGATTGCCAATATTAATGTCTTTGTGGAAGCAGATAAACAAGCAACTTACCTTTGATAATGATCTTTCAGGTGGATACTCTATTTAACCGCAGATTACTTACCTTAGAATATTCCCCAGGTGCCAGACTGGATCTGGAGGTATTTTGTAGCAGTGCTCCAGCGCGCCGCTAGGAGGCTCTGCAATGGCTCCATACTGTTCCAGAAGTGACGGAGCAGAGCCACATGTAAAGGCCAACTCTGCATGCTGACATCAATTCTTGTCTTTTACTTTTCTGCACCCTGAGACAGAGAGCGTGAACAAATGTTGGTAACAGTGTAGTGAATACTAACTTGGGAACTTCTTCAAAGGTAAAGAGACCCCTGCACACAAAAGGGAGGTGGGAGCACAGTCAGTTATCTGTATAACTGCAGATTCCTCACCTAAGAAGAGATACTAAAGCAGCACCTCCTCCAAGCGGAAGGTTTTTTGAGGTGATTCAAACCAAAAGGTCTTGCAGAACCAAGTGAGCATATTGCCGTTCCCGCTGGACCAGACTTTTCAAGCAGTAGTGCTTCGTGAACGTTTAAACCCATGCCCATGCAGCCTTGCTTATATAAAGGACATTCACTTCTTGCACAAAGGCAGTGATAGCCGTAGCCCTAGCGAGGTGGGTTCTCAGACCTACTTGGCCTGCTTATTGGCCACGGCATATCTAATCTTATTGGAGATGACTATCCACATCAACATGGTCCTCTTTTGCATAGCATTCCATTTCTTTGCTCCAGAGAATCTGACAAAAAGCTGAGTGTCCACACAAGGATCCTTAGTATGATCTAAGTGAAAGCTTTAGGCCATCTTGGGGAGGGGGGGAGAGAAAAGTGAGGGTAAATGGGAGCAACGAATGTTGTGAGTGCTGGACTGTTCAATATGGAAACAGTGAGGTAAGACAGCTGCCTGAGTCCTCAGCACCCATTTGTCGGGGAAAAAGTGGTACAATGCAGTTCACCTAAAAGAGTCTGTTGTTCTTGCACACAACAAGCTGACGTAATAGCAATGAGGAAGACAGTCTTCATGGTCAAGAGACGCAGTGAGCAGCTAAGCATCAGCTTGAAAGTTAAACACATGAGGAATGTCAAGGCCAAGGTAAGGTCCCAAAGTGGTATCACAAACAGCAAACGGCTTGGGAGGAAAAGTCTCGAACCTGTAATAAATCTAATCGAGCAATAGTAAGACCTATATAGCTAACAAATAACATTTTACAGTGCCTTCTGCAAAGCCTTGCTGGGTAAAGACAAAACAAACAAAACTACATCCGAAATCATTGCCTGTAATGGGCAGTATTCTGGGTACTGCAACAGGTTACAAATTTGTCCCAGCGCCTAGTATAAATGGATTTCGTGGAGGAGAGATTACCCGTGAGAATAACATACACCACACCAGACAGCAAATTGAACACAGTTTAGTGCAACCACTCAATCTCCAGTCATGGAGATGTAAATTTCATAGATTAGGGTGGGGGTTACTTCCCTGTTGCTTAGACTGAAGTTACTCTGTGAGTGAGCGTCTGATTAGAGGACAAATGCTCATGCTCAAGATTTCCCAGTCTGGGGCCATCAGAATGACTTGGGCCTGGCCATTCTTGATTTTTTTCAGAACTCAGGGTAGGAGAGAAAGTGTGGGGAAAGCATACAGCAGTCCCTTGTTAAATCCCAGCCAGAATGCGTCTCAAAGAGGGCTCTTGCAGAAACTCCAGTGTGCAAATATTAGACACCGCGCATTCTCAACAGTGGTGAAAAGATCTAGACAAGACTCCCCTCATTCACAAAAGATGCCCTGTGCCATCTCGAGATGTAAGCACCACTCCTACATGTTTTTCCAGACTCTGGCCACGTTTCCTTGCACAGATTCGTTCTGTAAATAAGCATAGGGAATCGGTGTACGGAAATACAGAAGAAGACACAGGATGCACATTCTCACTAAGTGCAACTTGTTATAATGCAAGGACTATTGCCCACGGAGAGCCACTATTCCCAAACCATGATCTGGACCACATTTTCAGAGGCTCCTAAAGGCCAGTTCAAAGTTTTTTGCTTCTAGAATTCTTAGTTAAGGCAACAATGATACTAAAATGTCTGAAATTACAAGAGGATAATCTGATTTTGACAAAACCCTGTTAGTTCGGTCTCCACAAACTTTGGCAGATCATTTTCGGGACCAAAGCTACGATCGCATGAATCTTAAGTCTACAATGATGTGAGAAATCTAGATTCTTTTTATTTTTTGGAAAACAATATTGCTATTAGTATTTGCATTCTACAACCGATGAGGTAGGGTCCGTGTTTTAGCGGAATGATAGGATGAACTACAATCACAATGTATATAGGGAATGGTTACTACCCCGCTATACTGATTATTCACGATACAATACACATAAATATTTTGTGCATGTAGTGTTAATTCACAATCACATTTCATCACTTTTCTGCTTTTTTTCAAAATAGAGGACAAACTCCCCCTTTTTGTCTCTCCAATAAGACCATGCGAGGACCTCCGCTCGGACCATCGCAGCTAAAAGGAACTGGGATAGGGCCACCCCTGAAATTCTAGGCACTGTATTAGCCGGCGCTAGCACCACCCCCCCTTCTTGGATAACTGCGACCGTGATGCCGCAAGCTTTAATTTATGGCTGACGAACGCGCTTGATAATCTCGTCCCTCAGAAAACGGTTAGCCTAGCCAGATCTACCCCTTCTTCCCCATGAAACCAAGGAATTTAGACGGGAAAAGAGTAAGTGCAAAAGATTAGAACGAGAATGGAAAAAGTCCTACTTCCTAGATACCAAAAACACCTACAAAATTGCCTTGAAAGAGTACCATAATTTTCTCAACTTCAAGAGAAAGGATTTCCTGGAAAATAGTATTACCAACACTAAAAACTCCTCCAGGGAGGACTTCAGGATAGGGAAATCTTTCACTAATCCTGTAGCTCTCGAACACTGTTTCTGCCCATCTCAAGACCTCTGCACTACCCTCTCGACTTCTTTGAAGAAAAGATCACGCAACTCTACTCCTCTTTTCCCTCGACGGCTGAGCCTAAAGCAACGGGAGATAACGCCAGCCCCCTTAATAATGAGCCCATCTTTACCGCTTTTCTCCCGATACCCGCTGACATTTCGCTGGCGGAACTGCAGATATGTAAATTCGGGTCTCCGGGTGACCCGTCAGGCGCGACAGTTCAGGCTTCTGGCCGAGTGGCTAAACCCGGTGTTAAATCACATCTAGAATTCCTCCTTCAGGAGGGGCATTTACCCTGCCTCATGGAAACACGCTTAAATTTGACCCCTTTTAAAGAAGGTCAACATTGACCCAGAGGTACCCAGTAACTTCAGGCCTATCTCCCTACTATCGGCTCCTGCTAAGATTTTGAAGAAACAGACAGAGTTATAGTTAGCCAACGTTGTGGAAGCCAATGAGCTGCTTCATGCCTCCTAATTGGGCTTCCGCACAGGATACAGCACAGAAACAGCACTGCTTGAAGTGGCTGACTCCATACAGCAAACCGTGGATCGGGGCTCATCGGCTATGCTAATGCTTTTAGATCTGTCCGCAGCATTTGATACTGTTTCTCACACGATATTGCTGCTCAGACTGACGCAGATCGGCATGCAGGGGACCGCACTGGAGTGGGTTGCTTTCTATCTGGCTGACTGAGGACAACAAGTACTTCTTCGTCCGTTCATCTCCTCAGTGAAACCACTGAAATGTGGAATGCCCCAGGGCTCAGCCTTGAGCCCGTTGCTCTTCAATATTTTCATGACTTCCCTGGCGGTTCTCATTGCTAGGAGAGCGGTCAAGGAGATCTCTTTTGCCGACGACAGCCAGTTTCCTTCAATGATCACTCTGCTGCAGCGTTTGACTCATTCAGAGAGTATTTACAAGATTTAGCAGGCTGAACGAAAATCGCTTAAAACTAAATGCCTGTAAGATGGAGGTTTTATTTTCTAATCTAGCCCCCCCCACCCTCCTTCGGGGCTATGGTGGCCGGGTGAACTCGGTGACCTACCTGTACCGAAGGAATGAGTTAAAAACCTGGGAGTCAGGTGGGACGAAGACTTAGCAGTCTCAGCCCAAATCAGGCAAGTTTCGGCAGCCTGCTTTGGGAAGATGAGAACCATCAGAAAATTTCTGGGCTTTCTGCCAGAAGAAAGCAGAAAGACCACAGTCCATGCCCTGTTGACTTCTCATCTCGATTATGCAAATGGTCTCTACATAGGCCTTGATCGATTTTTGATCAAGAGGCTCCAAATGGTACAGAACGCAGCTGCCAGGCTAATCTACAAAGTCCCTCTGCGCCAGCATACATCCTCACACCTCAAACAACTCCACTGGCTCCCAGTTGCCAAGAGGATTGAATATAATATAATATATCTTGTTTTTTTAGGTCTTCTCAGGACAGGGCCTGGTGTAAAGGTTATTGCACTTTTAGCCAAGAGATGTAGGATTTGGGGGCGAAGAACTTGTGGTCGAACTGGGGCTGAGTCTTCACACCCAAAGCATCCCAAAAAGTTGGTAAATCGAGTGTATTGTCTACCTGTAGGAAGCATCTCTTGATTGATTTGTTGGAGCCACGTTGGTTGTTCCCTTTATTCATTATATGAGAATTTGTATAGCAGGCTGCTGCCACTATCATGCTGTGTAGGGCTGCGTAGTCCAGGTCCAATTTTGTGTAAGCCATCATTTGCATTAATGGTTGCACAGTCGAGTGCGGTGGAAGCCAGAGATACCTTCTCTAATTTGGTGCAAGCTAATCACAGCATAATCGGTTGTCTTTTCCGAGTTTGACACACGAGAGGAAATTCTTTGTTGAATAACATTTTTAGCTTTAACAGCTCCCTGAAAGTATGGTCATTGTTTGTTTCAATTTGTTTTCAAGAGTTTTTTTCCAAACAAATCCTTTGTGGTCTTATAAGAAATCCTTTTGCAAGCTCCTCCCTGAGCCCCATCCTCTTCAATATCTACATGACCTCGCTTGCAGCCATCGTCAGGAACCACAGACTCAACATAGTCTCCTACGCTGACGACACCTAGCTGATTCTCGCCCTCACAAACTAGCCTACAGTAGCCAAGAACAACTTCCACAACGGAATAAAGGCTATCGCCACTTGGATGAAGTACAGCTGCCACAAGCTCAACTCAGAAGACCAAAGCCCTCATCCTGGGCACCATCCCCTACGCTTGGGGCGACTCCTGGTGGTCCGCAGCACTCAGAACCCCTTTCCCCACAGACTACGGAGGAAACGTTGGCATCATCATGGACTCCTCGCTCACCATGAACCGCCAGATCAACGCTGTCTCACCATCCATCTTTCACACGGTACGCCTGCACTGAAAGATCTTCAAATGGATCTCCACTGAGTCCAGAAAGACAGTCACCCATGCACTCATCAGCAGCAGAATCTACTACAGCAATGCACCCTACGCCACCATCACCCAGAAACTCATCAACAAACTGCAGAACATTCAGAACGCCTTTGCCAGACTATTCCTCAACATCCCCCGCCGCAGACCCATCACTGGTCACCTGAGAGACCTCCACTGGCTCCCAGTCAACAAAAGAATCACCTTCAAGCTTCTCACACAGATCGTACACAACGCATGACCTTCGTACCTTAACCACCGCCTTGCATTCCATGCACTCACCAGAAGGACCTCCGCTCTGCCCAACGGACTCTGGCCACCATCCCTCGTATCCACAAGACCACAGCCGGAGGAAGATCCTTCCTCCAACCCCGTGCCTGGATACCCTTACGGGTGAGTAGTCGTGCTTTACAAGACACTTGACTGATTGATTGTAGTGACAGTGAAGGTTATCATTTCTCTTATTAGGCTGGCACTGTGTATAGTACAAACCAAGAGCTTTGTAGAGTTCTACAGAACCTTATTTGCACTATTCTCTAATACTTTTTACTGACTAGTTTAAACTCTGCTTTGCTAAGCATCAGCTTGTGGACCTAAAAGTCATGTTGAGTGTCCAAAATAACTAAGGTAGGTGTAGAGGTGATTACTGCAAGTGGCTCGATTTCAACTGAGGTCATGCAACAGGGGGCCCCAGGTTTACAAATGACACTTTAAACTTGTATAAATGACACTGTGCATAAGTAAGGAAAGTTTTCCTTGTTAAAAACTAACGACAGAGGCCAGGACACTTAGTAACTCGTTTTTTTCGTTTCAAAAGCTTTATTCGATTTGTGACACAAATCATACAAGCAAAACACATACAAATATAACAATCATTGCTAAAAAGTAAGGCATCAGGGACATGTCAATTAAAACAATCAGAAGAGAACCATTAAATGCATAATAATAAGCAGTATATTCTAGAGTACGATAAGGCCAAACTTGAGTATATACGGTACAAAAGCTGATTGACCAGATTTAAAAGAACATGTAAAATACATTGTACATGCACTTAGTAACTCATTCCCAGTGAGTACTCTATCCTAGAATATTTGTTGTAATAATTTTGTAGCAGCACGACCTGGGGCTTATGCCTTATTGAGAGAGTGGAACTTTTCAAAAGTTAATCAAGAATTCTTGGCACATCTCTGATCCCTTGTCCACATCATGATTTATTGGGAGAATGTGCTCAGGTTAATTGTATTACGAAATGGAATCCCAGCACCAATATTTATGTTAACTGTTGCTGACCGAAGAGTACGACAAAGTTATATGGTTTGTAACTTCCTTAATTCTTTGCTTCAAATGCGGGCTTCCTGGATGGAGGAGGTAAATTACACTCTCCACAATTGGGGATATGGATACAACTTGGTTTTTCCTTTTTTGCTTACGGTTATCTAGAGTTAACGATTTTATTTTCCTTCCTGCTGTTTCTTTTATTATTTTGCTTCCTCTCCTGCTTAGGGATATCCCAATTTATACTTGTATCTGCATTAAGTGTTACTTTATTTACTTTTTCTCTTTTAACAACGGAGTTATTATTTTTATTTTCATACTTGTTGTTTCTTTTATTATTGTGCTCTCATGCTTAGAGATTTCTAAATTCATTTTAACATTAGGTGTTACTTTAACTGATTTCTCTCTCCGAGGGCTGGTTATTTTTTTATTTCCCGATTTGTTCCGTTTATTATTTTGCTCTCCTGAAGATCGACTCCCATTTGTGACCACCACCAGAAAGTCCCTTTCCAGCCCTTCCTTAGGTTTAACATACACACACGAATCCATACTAAAATCACTATCACCTAATCTTTCACCATCACTCTCGGCAACAACTGAGGCATTATGAAACTGCAGTGACAACTTAAAAACGACCTTCCTTTCCTCGTTTAATTGCTCTCCCATCATTGTATTCCCATCTGGTTGATCTCTACAAATGACGCTATTGATCTCGCTTTTTCTTAGAGGGCACACAAACAACTTAAGTTTTTACAAGATCTTGCAAATTATTCTTCCTTCCAGAACAAAACGCTTCTCTCTGCGCCCTTTCCCCAGCACGTTCTAAATATTTATCAGGGTCAACTACACAAGTTCAGGCTGGTCACGGTAGGTCCAAAGAGATCCAGGTAGGCCTACTGAACAGCAGTACCTTAAATCCTGGTTGCAGAGTGTTGTGAACCCCCATGTCGAGGGGGCGTCCGCAGCCGAGGAGATGCTTTGGGTCCGAGGCGCTGTGGAGCTGCAATCAATCAATGAATGATGGGTTTGTTGAGCGCCACTACTCACCCTAAGGGTCTCAAGACGCTGTGCAATGGTCCATTACTCACCCTAAGGGTCCAGGGTCATCGTTGTTGAAGATCCTGTCGACGAGGGTTTGTGATGCATAGTCCGGCATCAAGGATGCGTTACGCAGCTGAGTTGATCCATCTGTTCCGAAGAGCTGTGGGGATGTGATGCAAGAACCTGCGTCGTCATTGAGGTTGCAGACGACAAGAGATTAGGGATGCGAGGGCCTGCGTCAGTAAAGCTTTACACAGAGGTGGTTTCGATACAGGCTGCAAGGCCTATGTGTAATCCTTGCGCTGGGAGAACCCTCGCAGCACAATTGAAGGGTTAGATCTCCTTGGGATTGCTATGTGCAGAAGAGGTGATGTGTCGGTTCTGCTGGGCACACAGACTGGTTGGCAGAACACCTTCAGGCTCACTTCTAAGGGTTCAGGACTGGGGTGGCACAACTTGGCAGGGTTGGACTCACTGTTTGCAAAGTCCAGGCGCTTGGTTCAAGGTTGTTGGAGCCTAATGTTCCCAAACTGTAGTTAGGAGGCCAGCCCACTAGTACTTGGATTCACTTTGGGGTGCTGGGTTCAACAGATACAGACAAGAGGGCAGCAGCCAGCAGGTCAGCAGTCCATCAAAGCGGCAGTCTAGCACAGTGGCAGTCCTTTCAGCAGCACAGCAGCCCTTTTTCTTGTCAGAGTATCCACAGGTGCAGAAGTGTATTGAAGAGTTGGTGTCTGGGGTCCAATATTTATACTGTGGCTTTCCTTTGAAGTGGGAGAAGCTTCTAGAGGTTTTACATTGAAGTCAACAGGCATCATGCCTGCCCTGTCCTGGCTCCAGACAAACAACAAGTGGTATACATGCCTTTGAGTGGAGGCAGGACAAAGCCTATTCAAGTGCAAGTAGGGCTGTGCCCAGTTCCGCACTCTCATCCGGTCAGCGATGGCCCATTCAGGAACAAATAAGCTCTGTGTTGTGTGTCGCTGTCTATGAGGAAATCACAAAGCTCAACTGACAGCTATATCAAGTCATGCGTCCCACAGACAGGCTGCTGGCATAAAATGGGTAAGGCAGGAAAATTCCAACTTTATAAAAGTGGCCTTTTCAAAATTGTAATTCAAAATCTGACTTCGCCATGAGAGAGGATTTTTGATAAATTTCAAAGACATGAAACATGGACTGGCTACCTGCTCCCATTTAGAAATGATCATTTATTAGCTGTAATAAGGTAACTCACATAATAGTCTATGGGATGGGCAGGCCTTGCAGCAGTGAAGAACGAACTTCAGAGTTTTTCACTACTAGAACATGTAAAACTTAAAAGTACATGCCCAACGTTTTTAAATACAGTGTACTCTGGCCTCTGGGCTGGCCAGGGCCTACTCTAGGGGGTGACTTAGTGGTATTAAAAAAGAATGTTTGGGTCTTGTAAAAGATTTATTTTGCCAGGTCGAAATGGCAATTTAAAACTGCACAAAAGGGCTGCGATGGCAGGCATGAGACATGTGTAAAGGACTACTTAAGTGGGTGGCACAATCAGTGCTGCAGGCCCACTGGTAGCATTTAATTTATAGGCCCACTTTACTAGTAAATTTAATATGCCAATTGGGTATTAAATGGCACATTTAATTTACTTACCAAACACAAGGAGATGATGGATGGAGTGCTGAAACTTTTCAGACACTCGCCCCCAGTCACAGATTTGGGTTGAATCCATCATCATTCTTTAGCTCACTTCACCACCCCAATTTAGACCCAGCCATAGGCAAATCAATTTTGACCCTGTGCCTCATAGGAACAGTCCAGACCAAACTGCCAAGCCAGGTCCACCCTGGACCGGAAACAAGCATCCTGGAACCGGTTTCGGGGTAACACCCCTCATCAGCCAGGTTAGCTTGAATCCAGTTGCAAAGTGAGCAAGGGACCCACGTCTGGGCATACTCTGCCAACTTAGGGCGACAAAACGAGGTCATCAGCAGGTCAGGGTACCGGCTGGATCAGAAGAGAAACTCAATGCCGGCAGCTGGCAGAAGCGCAGTACCTCCGCTGGACCCTCTGCTCCAGCAGGAAGTTTGAGGCGCTCAACACCCATGGCAGGTAAACTCTAAGCATGTGAAGTTAGAAAATAAGACCCAGGAAGCCGATGGCGGAGCGTTGGTCCTGGTGAATTTTGAACTTAAAAACTTTTCTGGAAGTCAGGATCCTTGAAGCATAGCAAGCCAGAAAGCTGAGTCAGATCGGCAGTTCTACGTCGCAGCTGCGGTTCAGCAGTAGTCTGGTGGTAGCCGATGGTCCTTTTTGCAGAAGGTTTGGGAAAAGTTTTTAAGTGTCCAGTCTTGCTGTGTTTGATGGGAAAGAGCATCCTCTAACACTGACCAAGGGTCCAGGACGTTTGGGGCACCACTTGGGGGGTAGGAGCCAATCTCCAAGAAGCTACCAGCAGTGTCCAGGGAAAATACAGTTGGAACTGATAAGCTGGACTCAGCAGACTCCTAGTCTTCCTATAGCTTTAGTCTTGGGCTTCTTTTAGCTTTTGTGTTCCTGGAGCTTAATAGGAATTTAGCCAACTAGCCCTTGAAGTCCACTCTGTAGTCCTGGGTACATGTGGGGAACATGTCCAGCCCTTGGGATTTCTATTAGAGATTCATCATCAGGTACAGTCTTTCTTCCGTCTTACAGAGATGTTATAAAGAGGGTTTTAAGGGTGCCACTTTTATACCAAGTGCCAGTGTGGGTCACAGAAAGACCTGGACACTCCCTAACCAATCATTCCACCGAATCCGCGTTGATTATAGCCACTGAAGACATCCGCAGGACTATGGATGATGGGGGCAGAGCCGCTCTGATCTTATTGGATTTAACGGCGGCGTTTGACACCTTGAATCATGGGGTCTTAGTGAACAGGCTACGTATACTGGGCTTTACTAACACTGCCCTAGCGCTGCTCGAGTCTTTTCTAAATGCCCGCACGCACCAGATTCACTGGGACGGCCTTCAATCCGAAGAGTTCCATCTCCCATGCGGTGTTCCACAGGGCTCAGCCCTTTCACCCACTCTTTTTAATCTCTATGTAACCCCTCTTGCTGCATTGATAAAATCTCATGGCCTGCAATTGGTATCATACGCAGATGATGCACAACTAGTTGTCTCACTCACACAGTCGGTGGAAGCCACTGCAGCCAGTTTCAGGAACTGTCTGTCAGATGTGATGGATTGGATGAACGTTCATTTTTTAAAACTCAACACCGAGAAGACCGAGGTGATTGAGTTTGGTCAAAAATCATCCATATGGGGGAGGAGCCAAGATGGCGATCGGAATGGAAGCTTAGGCTCCCGGCTCCGCAAGCCTCCGAGCCCCGCACGGAAATCCTGGTCATGATCCTTTGATTGCAGCGGGGGGACGGTGAATGCGCGCAGACATCGCTCGCGCGATCCCGAAGTCTCGCCAGCCTTCTAGCCGGAGAAATCCACGAAGTAAATTGGCGGCCTTAACGACCCTGGAACCGGGACCTTGGCCGCGAAACATGGCCGGGTGCTGACTCATCAACAGCGGCCAGATGGGCCTGGGCGGAGTCGGTCCTCCGAGACGCAGTAGCTACCGAATTTTTTTTTGCAGGAGCTCTGATTGTCACACGACGCGGCCGGAGTGCATCCTCGAGGTGAGGGCTCAGTGGAAATACTGTTTACCTGCGGAGCGCTGAAGGTGAGCTGTGTCGGCTCTGTCTTCTATTCCGCCCGGTTTTAGCGGGCCGCTCCCGAATTTCCCGCTGGCGCCGAATCGGAGAGAGGATGGCCATTTCCAGACGCCGCTCCTTGGACGTGTGCTTTGAAGCCCCCCGTGATTCGGATTGTGGGCTGTCCGAGCCGGACTCGTCCCCGCCCTACCTTCATTCTCCCTACGGGGTGGAAACGCCTGATGGCTGCCTGAACGAGATGAAGTACAATATCCTGTCTACCGGAGTGCTGCATGATGGGGAGTGCGAGTTACCGAGTAGCGCTGTGGTATGGGAAATACAGTCTACGCCGTCTTGCGGTGACATTCTTGCTGCTCTTGGTGCCTTACAGTCCGCTTGGGAAGACGGCTCCCGGGCGTTGGGAAGAAAGCTTGACAATATTGCACTCTCACTTGGGCGATTGCGATCGGATGGCTCCCGGGTCCGCGAGGATTTGCCCCTAACTGTCTTTGAGGGGGGTACTGTGGTTGCCCATGGGTGCGGAGGGGAACGGATGATCTCGGACTGTGTTGGTACCTGTGGACAGATGTCCGTATGCCTCTACTTTACTGAAGGGTTCCTTTCCCAGCGGAGGACGGTGGCCTCATCCATTGTGTCGACACTAATGGCCCGGACATTGTTTCAGCAACTGTTGGCTCCTGTGACTGATTCTTCTTTCCTCGCTCTTATACCCTTGCTTGGGATTACGTATCACGGGACGGAACTGGGGGTGATGGTTGTAAGTGAAGATGACTCTGTCGTTGGTCAGCGACGTCCATTTTGTATTTGCATGCTGCTCTTCGCTCCTGCGTGGACATTTTGCTCTCCTGTTTCGGCCGAGACGGGATTTACTTGGCGGGCATGCCTCGTGGGACTTACAAGAACAGGCCATGGCTAAGTGGTTCTCTTTAAAGGTTGACGTCTGTTTGGCTGGCGGGGATGGGGGTTGGCGTATTCTCATGACACACCTAGTTGCGCAATATGTGATAATTCTCTCCATTTCTTATCCTATTGATTGATTACTGTTGTTGCTTGTTGCTCTTGGGGTGGAGAATAACTTTGTGGACGGGGAGACCGGGAGCCAATATGGCTGGCCCTTCTCTAGTTTTATATAATCTTTTCTTCTCTTTTCTGTATCTATATTTCGGGTACTCTGTTAGGGGAGGGGTAGGCCGTAGCCTCTACATGCGTGCAGGGTGGTGGGTTGGGGGGAGAGGGTTTTTTGTCCTTCTTAGTTTCTATGGGCCCTTCTTTCTTTTCTCTTCTTTTCTTAGTCCTTCTTCTTTTCTCCTTTCTTATTTTGGGTCAGTATGGAGGCTAGGTGTAGCGCTGCTTATCGTTTTTTGTTTTCTGTGTTACCGCTCACATTATTTAGGTAGTTCCACATTTATGGGGTGGGTGATGACAGGTACGAAATGTGAATATATGCTCCTTTATCCTGATCAGCGTATTTTTGTGCCGCCTCTCCGATTATGATTCTCCGCTTTGTTGACATCCTGCTGTGTGCATTGCTCACTCTGTGCCTTTGGTGGATTGTATGGCATCTGATCCTTCTTATTTTATTTCTTAAAATGAACCTTACTTAATCCTGTCCTCGGTGGTCGCGCTCAACGTGAGTGATATTTGACATATGTGTGGTTTTTTGTATTTGGGGACTGCTGAACTGTCTTATGGTTGCCCTACGTGCAACAAACTGATTTCGAGGCCGGCCAGATTGGTTGTAGGCCCGTAACTGTATGCTACTGTTGCACAATAAAGGTTTAAAAAAAAAAAAAAAATCATCCATATGGAGCCACTTATGGTGGCCCCCAGAAGCAGGCAGTTGCCCGGCTCTGACTAATAAGGTCCGAAATGTAGGCTTTATAATGGATAAAGATCTTTCCTGTACAGCTCACATCAGTCAGGTCACCTCCGCCTGCTTTTTCACATTGAAAATTCTTAGGAAAATTCTACCCTACTTACCTTCTACCCTTAGGAAAACTGTGGTAGGAGCTCTGGTTATGTCCAGGGTGGATTATTGTAACGCCCTGTACCTTGGAGCTGGTAAAACACAGCTCAATAGACTCCAGTCAATCCAGAACACAGCGGCTAGAGTCTTGCTTGACCTCCCCAAAAGACATCCCACCTCCAAAGCCATAAGGGAACTTCACTGGCTCCCAATCAGGCGTAGAATCCAATTCAAGGCCATGTGTCTGGTCCATAAATCTCTCTATGGAAATTCCCCCAGGCAACTTTCTGCACTTCTTCCCCGTTATGTGCCGACGCATGCACTTAGATCTAGCTCTCTTGATCTCATTCAAACCCCTAGAATAAAAAGGGCCCATTGGGGCGGCCGATCCTTTTCCTACCAAGCTTCTAAGCAATGGAACAGCCTGCCCATTACACTGCGCTCAGAAAAGAACCTAGCGAGTTTCAGAAGGGCCATGAAGACCTGGCTCTTCCGGCTGCCGTAACCTCTCTCTGCTTCAATTATGTCCTATAGCGCCAAGACGCCTCGGCATAAGAGCGCTTTATAAATGCCTCACTCACTCACTCAACCAATAGAGTAATGGTTCACAGGTTTGCTCCTATCCACTTTTGAAGCATTTCCTACGTGTTTTACTGTAAGCTACCCCACAATGCATCTCTCTACCTAAAACTAATGACAGAACCTAGGGTGTCCTAGGGAAATGAAGAAGTCCTCCTCCAAATCATTCTCAAACAGGTGTTCTACCCACAAGGATTGGTGCCACTCTGGCTTCTTGGACAATGGGAGGGACATCTTTCTGTGACAGGGTATGCCCCCTTTGAAGCTTGTGCATTTGGTGGGCACATCCCCAAGGCCATCCTATCAGGTTGAGACTACATTTCCACCCCTTTTGTTACCTTTCCTGGGTGCCATTAACATCTCCCAGTAGGCTGCCAGATAACAGTTTGGGATTAACTCTGGAAAGACTGCAAGAGATTTTAGGCAGGAAAATTGAAACTTTCAAACTAATAATTTAAAATCAGACTTGATCATTTGATTGGATTTTCAATTACTATTAATTTGAGTCCTAGTTCTAACTATTCCAAACTGAAGTTATGTATTCGAAGGTGTTATAATGTAACCAGTGGTTTTATGTGAGAGAGCTAGCCACGCCACAGTGAAAAAAATTACATTGGAGAGTTTTCACTGCCAGGACATGTAAAACTTAAGTAGAGATGCCTTACTTGTACCCCCACTCGACTTTATCGAGTTCACCTACAAACAGATGATAAATGTGATCGGTGCGAGAGAGAAGGGGCAGACTACCTACATTTAGCATGGGACTGCGAGCCAACTAGAAACTATTGGCAACAGGTGTTCAGGGCCCTGGAACAGATGATTGGATCTTCACTACCCACTACCAGAAATACTTCCGGAAATACGCCTCTCTCGGACTGCTATAGGGCAAACGGAGGGAAATCTGCAGATGGAGGAGGGGCTTGGCCCCCCAGTTTAAGGACTAGGTACAAGATCTCATATTTTGTCAGAAACAAGAACTGTTACCACTGCCTTCCAGACCGAGAGACATTTGGGACCCTCTGCTAGCATTCTTGTTGAACCAACCACTGAGGGAGATGATATGAGACCCCACTACCCGCACAGGCGCTGTACAGTTTAGAAAGGCGATAGAATGTCCGGATAAAGGTCTTGGAATCTGCAGGGGTGTAGGAGGTGCATTCTTTAAAAAGGTGATAAAGGTCAAGTCTTGCTATCCTGAATATTTGGAGAACGCTGGTTTAAAAACAACTGAGGTAAGAATATTATTCTGCTCTCCTTATTGCTACGTGAATGTCAAATGCCCATGAAAATTATGACACGACTATCCAGACTATAGCCAATCTTATATGTATAAACGTGGTTTAATGCACATTAATTTACTATCCATCTATATGGATAAATATTGTTTCTTATGTGAAAAATCTAATAAAGATTTTTTTTTAAGTACAGATGCCTTACTTTGTAAATACCATGCACCCTGCCCTGTGGGCATTTAGGACCTACCTTAGCGGTCACTTATAATTATTAAAAAGGCAGGTGTAAGCCTGGCAAAATTCTTTGGCCAGGTTACATTTGCAGTTTTAAAACTGCACATCAGCTTGCAGGGGCAGGCCTGAACACATGCAGTGCATTGTCACTTTAGCGGTGGCACAATAGGTGCTGCAGTCCACTAGTGATAGTTAACTTACAGGTCATGGCCACACTGGGTACCAATATATATGGGACTTAAAAGTAAGATAACTGCCAATTTGGACTTTTAACCAGTTCAAAAGGTTTCTAGGTGTCAAATCACGTGCACAGGCCTGGTTAGCAGCGGCCCAGTGTACAGAGTCCAAAAACCAACAGCATTTGTAAGAAAAATGAGGGTGATCATGCAAAAAGAAGCAGTTCCTTACAATAATGTTTTTTGCATTTAAACATTAATGTAACAATACATTTCATTAAAATATAATTAAATTACTTTTACTTAATTCTATATATCCCTTTTAATATTTATTAATGCATAATCATTTTTTTTCTGTTGGTTATTTCGTGATTTCTTTTCTAGTAACGACATAAAAAGAGGTCAATATATTCAATTGCGTTTATTGGTCCTTTCTGCATGTGATCACTTCATGCAGTGACTGAGTTTTTACACATCATTATTAACAAAGATAAATGGCAAAAATGCCAGTCTTACCCAAGATGACTCCCTGAGCTCCTCTATAATAACTTGGAGTTAATGTTCTGAACCGCTCTTGTCCAGCGGTGTCCTGAAGAAAACAAATAGTACAAATTCATTGCTATTAAATTTTTAAAAGGGTACTTCCACTCAAAGAAATTCTGATTACTTTGCAAAACAGGAATGGCTTGTACAAACCATGTAGAAGCTCTATCCTAAATAATTGACAACTACACTAAACCAAAACATTTTCACTAAGGTTTAAACAATCTATGCAATTTGCAGGCTGCCTTTCCAATCTTTTGCACATAGGGAGAAAGCACGGAAGGTTTGCATCCTACAGGGCCAAACAGGACATGGATTTTAGCACATTTAGTTCTTCTAATATGCTTCAAGGGTAAAGTTACAAAATATTGAAAACATCTAATGATCATGACTGTGAGTAACCACCATTTAAAGGTAGAGTAGGCATACTTTATATGGAGGAAAGTGTCGGATAGCTGGTGAGGCAGGCAAAGCAAGCACAAAGCACACTGCGCTGAGGGTCGAGTGTGGGGCTTTTGGGGAGTGGGGGGTAAGACTCCGTCAAGGCACCGTCATCCCCCAGTGGTCCAAGGTAAGGGGGTGGCAACTGCTTCGCTTGGTGCACTGGCAGAGGCGCAGTGCGGTACTGGCTGAATAGGAACAAGCCATTACCATCCACCATTACCGCCCGTCAATGTCATCATACTGCTGCATTCTGTGTTGCCGCATCGGCCCTGCATGGCTCACTCGCCTACCCTCCCTCCCCCTCCAGGTGACCTGCCACTCGGCATTTTGTCCTGTGCTTGCTGACTGCACTGCCCTGCAGGCCCTGCTCCTCCGTATCACCGCTCATCAGGGTCACCTGCCAGCACTAGCTCCTTCGCCTATTAAAGCTCAGAATCTGTCGGCCATCCCACCAATACAGAAACACAAGACTTACAAGGCTGCACAAGTTGCATAAGCTGCATAAGGTCAGGCTGAGCTGGCGCTAAAACAGAAAGGGGAGAAGGAATAATAGCCCCCAGTCATCAGCTCTCGGTACGCTCCCACTGGGAGCGACCCTCTAAGGGCCCTTCAAGAACATCTTAGAAGTCCTCAAGGCCCAGGGCTCAAGTGGCAGGACTAGTGGGAATCATAGGCCCCAAAGATGACTAAGTGGAGCCCTAGATGGTTCTAGAAGGCCAAAGCTACGAGGCAGCCACGGCAAGTGAGGCGCAACCATGAGAATGAGTACGTTCGGAGTTGTGTGTGGTGGCGACATTAGAGCCGACGCCCCAGGGTCGAACTGCAGTGTTGCAGAGGCGACTTTGCTAGGTCCCTGTGCGGCTTGTATCACTCTGTGTGCTCCCCTCACCTTCTCCCCCTATCAGGATATAGCTTGATTATTTTCTTCCTCAACCTGCTTCTTCTAGCTCACTACCTCTCTAGGCAAGACTCAATTCAGCTCTACAGCCTCCACATTAGTTTTACGACAGCTGTGGCCACTAACTTGCCTAAGGTACGGAAAAGCAGTGGGTGAGACGGGAAACAAAACCCACGCACAACTTTTCAAAATGTTGGCTCTTCCGCGCTTTCTCTATGCCCTGCAGAATTGTCCCTTCTTGATCCCTGACTCCTATTTTCGTACGGTAGAAAGTGAACTCCGCCTCCTATTGTGGGACGGTGGGGCCGCTCGGATTGCCTTGTGTAAACTTTTTCAAGGCTGGTACGACAGAGGCATTGCCCTACCCAACCTCCGCCTCTATTATTGGGTGTCGCAGTTGGTAGCTGTTAACCATTGGATACATGGCTCACCCCTCAATCCGGCCTTCCTTCTTGATAGATGCCAAACCGGGCAGGAGGGGTACCTGGGGGCCCTCTACAGTAAACCCGCTAAACATAGATACGTTGGTCCCATGGCTCACACGGTTACACTATGGCACAGAGCCAACAAGAGTTTGGGATGGGCAGACACGCTCTCTAAAGCTACCCCCTTGTGGTCGTCGCAGCGCCTAGGCTCCCTTTGTTTCTCCCAGGGATTCGACAAATGGCACATGATAGGGATCTCGGAGGTAGGGGACCTTGTCCAGAAGGGAGCCATCCTGTCCTTTAGTACTCTCCAGACTAAATACTCCCTCGCATCCACAGAATTTTTTCGATATCTACAAATTTCGCATGCCATCCAGACCGCCATCCCTGCCCTCTCCTCCATTCCTCCTATCTCCCCCTTAGAAGACAGACTATTATCTGAGCCACTCCCTGAGAAAGCTATCTCATACACTTATCGTAAACTGTGTAATAATCTCCCCAACTCATTCCAGTCGTTGCGGACCAAATGGGAAGCAGACCTGGGCCCATTAGACGAGGAAGAGTGGCGCTCAGCCCTCATGTCCCCTAGGCAATCGACTATCTGCCACAGATTCCGACTGATTCAGCTAAAGATATTACATTGGGCATAGATGTCCGCTCCTACTTTGGTGAAAATTGGACGACGCCCCGACACGTTGTGCCTGCGAGGCTGCAATTTACATGGCACCTTCTTTCACATACAGTGGGATTGCCCGAGGGTGCAGCAGTTTTGGGGTGGCGTTCTCAGGAAAATGTGTGACTCCTTGGGTAAGCCGCTCTCACCACTGCCTAAGCCCTGTGTCCTGGATATATGGGGGGCCAATGACCTCAACAATCAAGAACTGCAATGGGCAGCGCTGGGATTTCTGCTGGCTAAGCGCTCCATTGCAATGAAATGGGGCTCCCAAGACAGACCGCTGGTGGTGGGCTGGGTGGCCGAGATGGACCGATGCATGATTGCAGAAAAGACAGTATACAAGGTGCGTGGTTGCCCTGGGTGTGGGACAAGAAGTGGGGCCATTGGAATGCTTACAGGGGTGAACTTTGTGACTCTCCAACTGCTGAATTAGCTATGTCACGTGATAGACCGATGGGCCGGCTCCTGCACTAATATGTGATACGTCGGAATTATGATATTGATTCCTATATGATGCTCTAATTGTGACTATTATTTGACTCTGCTTTTTCTTTAATCATATGTTCATGTTATATAATTATCACTGGTTTAAAAAACAAGAAAATGCCAAACAGTTGATTTCACTCTATTACGACGGTCTACTTGGTCATAGCAATACGCCTAGAGATGTGATCGCCGCCGAGCCTCCGGGATGTCGGCACACAAGCCGTGTAATATTTTATTTTCCTTATGACTACTGCACGCTGCCGGCCTCAGGGTTGTAGGCAATCCCAGCTGTGTATGCTGTACCTAGTGCAATAAAGCTGTTTTATAAAAAAAAATTTTTAAAACAACGCACAATTTAAAATATACAGTGTGGTCCGGCAAGGCATGACGGGCCACCACCACCTGCGTTGGGATAAAGAGGATGCTTGTAAGACTGCCTTAATAGTAGGAAACAAAAGTCAAGCATACAATTGTTTAATCTCAACCATAATGAAAATGTTTAAAAATTCCGCCTAGGTATACATTTCTCGAGGAGTTGGGCCTGGAATCACCCCTGAAAACCCAAGATTTATAAGGCCTACCAGAGCCACTAACCCCACAGACTTTGTTTGACAGCTGGGACTAAATCCCAGAATATGTCAAAGCTAAAGCTAAAGTCTCCCAAGACTTAGGGGTCACTTCTGCAAATAGGCTCCAATTTTTCCCGGACTTCACCACAACACACAGTCACCTAGGTGATGCCCTTATGCTACAGTATCAACATGCCCAATAGCCAGTAGAGGCAACTGAGCCAGCTAACCCAGCCAGGCCCATGTAGTTACCACCCTCGCACCACCTGCAAAACTAAGATACAAAGGTAGAGGTTCATACTGCCTAGGGGGACGTGCATGACCTAAGCGACCCAATTAATCTTTCCCTCACTGGTATCCTAACTCAGAAATTCTCTCTCCGATATGGCACCGAAAGCCGTCTTTAGGTCAACTAGAAAAAAATTAATTTTGGTGACACAGCTAGACTTAACTATCTCTATGAGGTTGACACTTGCACACATGCAGAGACCATCAAAGGTGCACAACCCCTGGCAACTGATCAGGTAAAGGATACCACATGCTCAATTGTTAAACGTATAGCCGGACCAGCTAACCAACATCTGGGCACTAACCCGCAACCAGCACAATCATTATTAAATGAAAGTCCAATAAGGAAGGTAAAAATAGAAAACAGTGTGAGCTCACACACCTGGCCTATGCTATTAAAAACCTTTCAAGCATCCATAGATGCTCTAAATTACCATTCAGCTAAATTGGACCTAAAAGTAGACATCCTTGCTGTACACGTATCATGCAATGACTCTAAACTGTCTAATCTAAACAATTTAATCACTGATGCCCAGGCCGTCACATATGTTCAACAAATCATTCTTCATGCTCCCACATTGTAGACAAACTGGGAACCCTACCTGACACTTTAATTTAAACCTGCTCTCCATGGACTTGAATCCAGTATGGGCTGCTCCACAAAGACAGATCATCAAACTGACAGAAGCAGAAATAAGGCAGGATATCGTCTCTAGCTCTGGTCTCTTAACTCAAGGGGGCAATCGGGTCAGCAAGCAGACAGGGATCGGGATCACAACTTAGCGGAAAACCGAAAAAGAGACAGGTCCCTTAAATGACTCTTCCAAACTTACCTAGTGCCTTCATCCTCAAATACGTCTATCACAAAGCGACAAAAGAAAAGACAGAAGAAAGCTAGGAAAAAGCCTACTGCGCCGTTAATGGGTCTAATAAAACTAAAGATTTCCATTGAACCTAAAAAGCTCTATCCTATCGTCGCACAAAAGAACACAACAAAGATTTCCTCCAAGATGCCGAACAGTGCTGTAACCCGCCAAGAACCTCATGACGTACTGAGAGAACATAAGCCAAATCCCTAATCCCCCCCCAGGAGCCAGATTAGACTCACCATAGTGCTGTGCAGAAGCTCCTTAGTGTAGCCCACGATCTCGGTGCATTTCAGAAAAACTCATCATAAATCTCACTAATCAGCAAAACAATCATGGAACATGGCGGCCGGCTAGGAAGGACGCCGTGAGCTCCGGCGTTCCGAAATTCGGGATTCATGAAAAGCACAAAAAAAAAACAAGCAAATATCGGGCTTAAAACCCTTGTAGCAGAAGCGTGAAATGCAGGAGTGATTTGCCTCAAAAAACATGTCTCGAGCCATAACGGTCTAATGACACAAGAATACAGAATAAAAGTTTACTGAAGATTACCAGCGTGGGAGCGGTCCATGGTGGCGGCCGCAAGCTTTGTTATCCTTGGTACGGCAGAGGCGACGGCTTCGAAACGAGGAGAGTGTGCGCCCTCCACACCCGAACTCCCGTGCTGGCGAGCAGCTCGGCTACTGTGGAGGGGCCGGCTCGTGGCGGTCCTGCTGAGCTTCCGGGTCGCGAGAGGCAGAGTCAGCGGGGGAGCTGGTGAAGGTGGAACGGATCAGTTTGAGCCACGTAGGCAGACGCTGACTTGTGTACAAGCTTCCCTCAGTGACCGAGACTGCAAAGGGAAAAAGGTGAGAGGACAGAAGAGTGTCCCGTTTGTCCCGCTTGTTGTTAGACTGGACGAAGGGGAGAATATTTTTCCTGCAGACATAAACCCTCAAAATAGTAGTAAAAGACAGTATTCGAGGTCAGACGGGAGCTGCCATATGACCCCAAAGAAAGGAGCTAGGGCTAATTCAAGGAAGAAAAAGAAATCTATTTCAGGCCTCAGTGAAAGAGCAGAGGAGGGAAGCTGGCACCGCCAGGGAAAGATATTCCAGATAGCGGAGTCCAGGGAGGAGAGACAACCATTATGATAAGCAGTGAAGCAGCACCTGACCCACCTGACACTTCCACTAAGATACGGAATAACTCATATAAGACTCACAAGGATCCCTCTTCCAAGTGAGCCTTACGCAAGGCATTGACGCAAAATAGATATTCCCTGAGGAATGCTGAATGCATACAGTTACTAGCAGGTGGAGAGGAGTAAGGATTGGGGAGTTCGGACAAGGACAAGGACAGGGGCTTAGGTACTGGCGCAGCACCGGCTCGAGTGTCAGCTCTTATCCCAACGCAAAAACCTTCAACACAGAAAAATAATATAGACAATATAGGGAAAACAAAAAAACTCACAAGACGGAATAAGAATCATATAGGGAATCCAAGAGTAACTCCGTCTCTGAGATCGTTTTTCAAGCTAAAAGAAGCAGAACCTAAATCTAAAGACACATTAACACAGCAGGGGGAACAATTAGCTACAGTTGCCACAGCCATAGCCACCGCCACCATGCCAGCCAAACCGTTGGGAAAGCAGTCAGTTGAAACTGACTTAACTAACTTAACTAGCTTAACTACCTCAAATAGATACGCTATATTGGAGGAACAGGATGTGGACATGGAGGATACAGGCATGCTTGTGGAGGAGTCTGCATCAATTGCCTCAGTAGGAACTGAACACTACCTGAACACCCCCGAGACAAACGTACCTGTAGGGAATCAGCAAGAAGGGAGAATAAAGGAGAACTCAGTAGACATAAGCGCAATGTTAGCACAACTCTCTAAGGAGAAAAAAGATACATTTTCTATATCGGAGAGTAATCAAACGAAAATACAGGATTCTTGTGCGAATTTGGAAACAAAAATGGCAGAGATCACAGCGAGAATGACAACAATGGAGACAACAGTGGGGGGTTACAAGAAGAGGTGAAGAAAAACCAAAAAGAAATTAAAACCCTAAAAAGTAGCAAAAAGGAAATCAGGGATAAGTTAGAGGCGCTAGAAAATAACTCTAGGCGTAATAATGTAAGGATTTTGAATGTCCCTGAAGGCCTGGAGAAGGGGAATTTAGAAGGCTTAGTGGTGACTATTATTAAGGAGGCCATCCAAGAATTTCAAACTTGGGACCTTGAACAAGATATACAGAGAGTCCATAGAGACCCTTTTAGACGAGACCCGAAAAGAGACAAACCACGGAAGATATTAGTGAATTTTCCCACTTATGTATTTAAAGAGGCTATACTCTCAGCAGCCCTCAAGGCGAAAACATTTCAGAAAGATGGCTGGTCCTATTCTATAAGGTCGGACATTAAATCGGCAATGGGAGTTAGGAAAACACATTAATACTCTCGAGGCTCTGGGGGCAACAGCACAATTGAAATTTCCAGCCACATTGAGAGTTATGTGGAGGAATAAGATGCATAACTTTAGAGAAGTTAAAGAGGTTGAGAGTCTGATAGACTGCATAAAGAGTCAAGAAGGTGCACACTAGTTTCAATATAAGTTCGGTTCGTCGGAGCTGCAAGGGGTGTAATACAATACCCCATATGGAATAAGGGAGGGTTCCCTAGGGAGGGAAGAGGGTGTCAACGACAGGAATGCACATTTTCATTTGTAAATAGGAGCACTGGGTGGGGAGCATTAGTGGAAAAAAACTCAACAAAAAAATCCTCATACAAGACATACTAAGACAACAAGAAGCGGCTTTAAAATCAAACTAATGACAAGGGGGAGAAGAAAATGAATAATGAATAATCTTAGAATTATATCTTGGAATGTTAATGGGCTGAGAGGACATAAAAGAAGGAAAAAGATCCTAGAATTAATTAAATTGTCCGATAATGATATAATTATGCTGCAAGAAACGCATCTGCGAGAGGAGGAATGGGGAGACATTCTTCGACAAAATAAATGGATAACACATATGATCTGTACTAAGCAATCATGTAATGTTAAGGGAGTAGCCATATCATTTAAAATCTGGCAAATGTTAAAATAGAAGATTTCAGAGTAGATAAAGGAGGCAGAGGGGTAATTGTGAACATTAAAATAGATATTTTAGGTCTTACGTTGGTAGGATATTATGGCCCTAACGTGGACGATCCTTCCCCTTTGAACGAATTACATAGACACTTGCTAGAAACTAAGAATTATATAATTATGGCAGGAGACTTTAATATTCTGATGAAACAGATACTTGATAGGTAAACCTCACTGCATATAACACCCTCCCCAAAAATGAGAAATAGTGTAAATCAATTGACAATGAATTTAGGTCTAGTAGATATATGGAGGCAAATGGCAGGTAATAAAAAGGAATTTACATACAGTAATAAGAAATATTCACACGCTTCAAGAATTGACCTATTCTTGGTGAGCGAGAGATTAAGAAAGAATAACATCAGGGTTATACACCAACCAGAGCATTTATCAGATCATGCGGCAGTGAGGTTAGAAATGTTGGTGAGGGGAAGTGAAATTGAGCACAGGTGGATTCTAGATAGAACTCTTTTATGTAAGCAGGAAGTGGTGGCTGCATTAAAAAAGAAGTGACGGAATTTTTTGATGTTAACTCAAATTCTGCAGCACCACATATAGTATGGGATACGTTTAAAGCCTACTTACGGGGGAGACTGATAAGCCATGCTGCTTTTTACAAAAAAGAAGAGAAAAAAGAAATTAAAATGTAAGAAGGGAAGATTAAAACAGTCCAGGAAGAACTAATAAATTGTCAAAATATTGCCTTAAGGTCAGGAATGGAGAACAAACTAAATGAGGCCAAAGAGCGGCTGGCAGAGTACTTCGAAGGGAAGGTCAAAGAACGATGGGAAGCCACTAAATTAGCGCATTATGGATACGGGGAAGGCTGTGGGAAGCTCCTCGCGTGGAAAGTAAAGCAAGACCAGTTGAGAAATGAGATCAGGAAAAATTCGGGAGGAAGGTTCGCTTAAATTATGGGAGGATAATGCTAGCATAGGGAAGGCATTTGGTGATTTTTTCAAGAGTTATATACTGAAGAAGAAAGAAACCCTCAAATAGATGCTGGTCGGTGGTTGGATCAAGACCCTCTACCACGTATAAATATTGACCAACAAGTACTGTTAAATCAAGACATTACCATCTATGAGATAGAAAATGTAATTTCTAGCCTGAAGAAGGGAAAGGCCGCGGGACCGGACGGCATCCCTAATGAATTGTATGAAATCTTGAACGATATTCTAGGTCCACAGTTACATAAGATGTTTAACACTATATTTACCCAGCAAGCTCCCAATCCATCCTCATGGAATGAAGCAGTAATTACTTTGACATTAAAGCCCGGAAAAGACGCATTAAAATGTGAGTCATATAGGCCAATCTCATTGCTAAATAGCGATTACAAAATATTTACTCCAATTTTGTCAATGAGATTGACCAGAATATTGGGGAGTATCATACACTCCAGTCAAAAGGGTTTTATGAAAAACAGACAATTGAAGGATCTAACTCACGAATTGGTTACAGCTATTGATATAGCCACTACTATAAAAACTCCACTAACTATGATTTTGATAGATGCTGCAAAAGCATTCAATAGAGTGAACTGGCAGTATTTATATGGAGTCATAAAACAAAATAATATGGGGGATAACTTTTTAAGGGCTATAAAATCTATTTATGAGCTGCCAACGGGCAGGATATTGGTAAATGGAGTCCTCTCAGCCCCGATCAAGATAGGTCGTGGGACGAGGCAAGGATGCCCCTTGTCCCCTTTATTATTTAATATGTATATAGAGCCGCTGGCTAGAAGAATAAGAGCTGAAACTGGGATTATCCCGTTTAGATATCTAGACTGGGAAATAAAAACAGCGTTATACACGGATGATTTGATGGTCTACACACCAAACTTTGGGACAGCGTTACCATATTTAATGGACTTAATGGAAAATGTTGGTATAATATCTGGCTATTTAGTGAATAAAGAAAAAACGGAAGTTATGACTTGGAATGACTCAATAAATTCTCAACTAGAGAAGCTAGAGAATAGGTACCTAGGAGTTAAAATAATTAAAGACCTAAATAATATAGTTTTTTTTAATTTTAAGAACCTGCACAGGGAAACCAAGACCTTGTTAGAATCATGGATGCAGCTGCCACTATCTGTATTGGGCAGAACAAACCTGATTAAAATGATGATTCTCCTAAAGTTTACGTTCATTTTCAATGCTTTACCACTACATTTAAATTCTGAATGGCTTCAGAAACTACAAAGTGATCTGACCAGTTTTGTATGGAAGAAGAAAGCGGTGAGAATAGCTTGGAAAAAGCTACGTAAAAAGAAAATGGATGGGGGGGATCGCCTTGCCGGACTTTAAATGATACCATTGGACTTTCTTTTTTAAAAATACTAGACATCTCCTCCTGGACAATTCACTTAACATCTTGTCTCATTTACGAGCTTTGAAAAAGGATTTTCCGGAGGAAGGTACATTTTTCCTATTCAAATACGGACGTCCAAAATTCTTCAAAAAGATTAAATTCAAAGTTTTGTTAGACGCCTGTGAGATTTGGGTACAAATTAAACGGGTTATGGATATATCATATTATAGTAGCAAAGCCCCTATCTGGAACTCTCCAGGCACACCAAAATGTCTTTTGGATATCCTAGCTCTTCCATTATTACGGGCAGGTTTAACATCTTGGGGAGAGTTATTGGAAGGAAACTCCATCATTCCTTGGGATGTTCTGTGTCTAAAAACAAACTACACCTTGTCAAGACTTAAATATCTTCAACTAACAAGCTGGGCCCGGAATGAAAAACTGTTTAGCGAGGACTCAGAATGGGAGGGAGAATTTGTGGAAAACCAAGTATTTAAAAAGGAAGTGGCTAAGTGGTATTGGATGTTAGTGGAAAGAGAGGATAGCAAGCTACCCACACCAGAAGAAATATGGAGAACGGACTTACCAGATGAAGACACCCACACCTTATGGCAAGTATCATATGCAGCACTTTGGTCAAGCATTAAATCTGCACTGTTAAGAAGAAACCATCTTTTTACTCTGTACAGAGCTTACTGGTCTCCAAAAAAGTTGGTCAAACTGGGAGGAAGTACAAGAAGATACTGCCCTAAGTGTGGGCTGGAAAATGCGGATGATGTACATATGTTCTGGCAGTGTCCGGTAATCCAGATCTCCTGGTGCGAGGTGGGTAAATTTGCCTCCGATGCATTAGGAGTCGAAGTCCAGGTAAGCCTTGATCTTGTTATTTTTGGGATAACACATAAAGGTAATAAAAAATACGTAGCGAATATATCACAAGCACATCTATTACTTGCATTGATAGTAATGGCACGACGAGGAATATGTCCGATATGGGTAGCACAGTCAGCGCCATCATTAAGGGAATGGATTTTAAATGTTAAGAATTGCTGCAGGCTAGACTGTATAAAAGGCTCACCCAGACGTATTAAGATGTGGGAACCTATCTGGGATATGCATTTAGGAGATAATGATGAGTAAGTGCACTTTCAGCCGATTTGGCGGTTTAGGACACGTGGCATAGCAAAGTCCAATGATTAAGGCATATTAAACTTTGCTGGAGTTTGGGCAGATAGCATATATTTTCAGATATATAGTTTAATAAGGCCTTGGCTAACTGAGCAGAGGTGAAGAGCTGGTCATCCCAGTTAGTACACACCCAGTCTCAGCCTCTGTCGAATGCCATGTATGAGGAAAAAAAAAAAAAACAATCAAATCACCAATACTATTCCTGGCCCAGTGATGCAGAGCTACACCTGGAGTTGAATCCTCACCTTTCTCCCCTCAGAGAAATGCTTTCAGCAAGAACTTTCTTACAGACGACTCAAAATACTACACCCAAAGTATCACTCTTACCACATTTAATAAAAAGATATCATCTTTATCTGGGCAAGTTCCTTCTCACTGCCAGCACGGTGAAACAAAACTTGTCTTGTACACTGATTTCAAGTCTAAGGTTCGCCAGGACACCTTAATCTGGGGAAATCTTCTAAAGCTGTTTAGGGCCCTCGCTTCTCTGGCCCACATTGCCTCCGATGACATTATCTCAGTCGAATTTTTCCTCGATGACCGGCTCCCCCTAAGAGAATCTACGATGGTCACTTTTTCATCACCAGCAATTCAGACCTTAGTCCTCAAATGACACAGAGGCCTTTAAGGAATGAGGCATAAAAATCATGCCCCCAGCTTGCAATTCTCTACCCTCCCTCCTAGCACCAACTTCCCCTTTCAAGATAAGCCCGCGATAAAGTACCGGATAGTCAAACTGCACCAAAAACAAGTTATACAATCGAGAGCCCAGATTGGGATAGGCTCTCAGAATCTTTAAATACAAGTAGTAGAAATTGAGGTGATGATAATCTGCACATTTTCAGAGAGAAATCAACTCTAGTTCCTCACGAACTGGGTCAGGCTGCTAGCCGTGGTGGGGACACCAACATCAAAACCATAGGCCATCCTGTCTCCCTGGAGATCCCTGATAAAGTTTCTCATATGACCCAAACACAGTTGTGCGATGCTCCCAACCTTAACAAACAGTTCGACAAAACATTCTTCATCTTGGATATCTTCATTCCGAAACAGGTCCTTGAGAGGCCGCAAGACAAGTCTTGGGCTTGACAACCTCCAGAGATTGTGGGCTACACTAAGGAGCTTCAGCACAGCACTATGGTGAGTCTAATCTGGCTCCTGCTGAGCGGGTTTGCGCGTCAAGTGAACCGCTTTGGAGGGCCGGTACAAGTATCTTGAGAGGCCGCAAGACAAGTCTTGGGCTTGACAACCTCCATACAGCATACATGCACTTTAAAACTGTCAATTTGCATGCTTGCACTTTAATAACATCTCCAGCCACCAGGACCTCCTGACTCAAATGCGACTCCCAACTGAATCAGTCCTGACCAGGTTGCCAGCAGAAGAAAGGACATTAACATCAAAATATTGGGAATCTCCTGACATTCAGGAACCTTGGGACAAAGTGAATGCTTGATTCCAAAGACAGTTGTGTGACTCTTTTTAATTCTACGAAGCAGTTTGATAAAACCTTTTATCCTGTGCACCTGCACTTTAACCCAGTGCATTGGGACGCCTCCGGACAAGTCACGTGTGTGACAAACTACAGGCAGTCCTTATGCACTTATATTCGTTTTTAATCTTGCTCGAAGCCAATATTTCACTTTATGAATTTTGATTATTTTTTTTTTCTTTCTAAGATTTTAATTAGTCGAAACAAATAAAGTTACTTACTTATAGAATAACAACTGAAATTCTCAAATTAGGATTTGGACCTCACTCCATAGTTTACCCAACAGACATGCAAACCATAACATGCACACCAAATGCAATGTGTATTACTTACAATATTTATCCCAATAAGAAACAACATCTAAAAGCAATTATTTAAATAACAACACATACTCAAACTAATAAATAATACCGCATTTATAGATGTCTTTTTCATAGTGTAAAGGGTAACGTGATGTCATTTCATCTGTAAGATTAATTATATCATTTGTAATTACATCTGTCACATCAAGAGTGAAGTCAAAAAGCATTTCCACTCTACGAAATCAGTTAAGAGCTAAAAAATAATCATCTCTGTTGACACTGCACCATTTCCCACAACCTGAGTGTTTAATGATTCCAACGTGAAGTTGTGGGCAGGAGCCTAATTTTACTGATTCATGGAAAATAAACCACAAGCACTTTACAAAGTATTTTAAAAAATCTATTTTCCAAGATTTGACTATCTTTAAAAAACGCAAAAACTTGTGTTTTGCACCTCATTAATTTCAGGGGAAAAAATGTTTTAGTTTTGTTTATTTTACTAGGACTTTGTGCTGCTGCTTCTATAACACATCTGCTTCCTCATAACAATTCTGTCTTCATTTACGCTCTAATAACCGCGCCAGGGACTGGGGTGTAGACCGAGATAGGGAAAACTAATTAGGAAGAAGGATGTTTTTATGGGGGTGGGGGGCAGGGCTTCAATGTAATTAATTTGTAAGATGCTGTGTCCAAACCAGAAGTATTATTCTAGGAGTGAATGCCACATAGTGATTATGGGATCTGTTTGCCAGTGCAACACGCTCAGTAAAGGTGATTAACTTCCCGGTTACATTTTTTTTCCTGCACCTGTACATTATTTCATGCACTGCACAGACTTTGACAAGAGAAAAGAGTAATTGACAAAAAGGAAGGACAAGTGGTCCGACCAAATCAACGAATATGGGTGTCGATTTAAAGAATTGAAATAGGAGTCAGTACCTACGTGAATATTACAATTTCGTTGTCTTTGGTTGCGCGACAATAGTTCGGCATAAAGAGTGCTGTACAATCAAATGAGTATTTCCACTTTTCTATTTCATAACATCAAGCTCCGCATATTTACTGTTGCTCATATTCACTTTTTGTTAGTGTGTATTTAGAGTTTGGCAGATAGGAGACTCTGCCAACTGTCAAACTCGCATTCCACCACCTCTATTAAGAATTAGACACATAGCTATGTTTAAACCGGTGAAGACTCTTCTGGCGGAAACCTTTGACTGACTCACATTGGCCCATCAGTTTATGTGCTTACGGGCAGACGTCCTGTCATATTACTTTTCCTGTTCGGTCAGACGAGGAAAGCTACAAGTATGACAAGCAAATTTATTTTTTATTTGTCCAAACCAAGCTGCTGCTTTGGGAGGTTGCTTAGGAAGAACCCAAAAATATGTAAAGCAGCTACATCAAGCATGGACGCTGCTCAACAACCTATTGGCGTTTTCAAGAGAGCTGCCACAAACGGTGACTCTGGGCAAGGCAGAGTGCAACATGGCACGCGCCGCCATTATGGTGGTCACACCGGTCCCCGGGGAGGGGGAAGGCAGGGGTTGCCACGCAAGGTGATGACGCGGGGCCCCCACCTCCCCCCTTTGCTAGTACATCCAATGGGCGGTCGGCTGGGGATGTGAACCGGAAGCACTTTAGTGCTTTGGTTTGCACGTTCGCCGGTCGTAGGGGCAAGCCGGATTCAACTGGCTGCCCTGTGTCCCCCCCCTTTAAAAAGGGGGCTGGGAGAGCGGGAACAGTCTCTTGTTCCTTTTTTGCTCCCCCTGTAACGGCACCTGGGACATCGGCGACCCGTAATTTGTTTTTCCCCACCTACTATCCCCTAATGCAGGCAATTCGAATGTGTGTTGCGTCATTTTTCATAATTTTGTTTCAGGTATTCTCTGATATGTTCAACGTAAAATTGTATTGATTTTGGTAATTCTGTATTAACCCCTTGCATGCGCGGCGAATTTTCGCGCTGTGCGGCCGTTTTAAAGAGTGGGCGGGATCATGAAGGCCCCCAGCCGTTATCAGCACACGCCCACCTTGATGCATGACGGACGAGGGCCGTCATCAGCATGGAAGGGGTTAAAGAGTAATTAGATGTTTATTTTCAGTTATATTGGTTTAGTTGCATAAATATTGTCGTATTTTTTAGTGTGTCCCTGGTCAGCGGTAAGGTCATGACTGGTAAGCATAGTCTTCGACCCTTAGCGGCCACCACCAGGTAACTGCAGGGGCAGTGACAGCCAGTCGGTAAGCTGTCAGGGTGCGGGGGCCTGGGGAGTCACGTGTATTAGAACATGTTAAGGTTAGACAAGTGACCTCATGTATCTATCAATGTATTTGCACTTTCTGCGTTAATTGTACATAATGTAAATATTGATAAATTTTTTAAAATTATGTAATCAATATGGCTGGGGGGGTCACTCCCCCTAATCCAAAAGACTGTGGTTTGAAATGCTTGCCTCGGGAGTGGAGGGAGCACACAAAACATCTGAGGGTAGTCTTGGGTCTTAACAGTAGAAGGGACTTAGGCAGTACCAGGCCATATCCTGAAGACATACAGATCTTGCCTGCCTGGCAGAGATCTTTAAATATGGGGGTCCCTCAGACTTCCGCCGGGACAGGGGAGTAAAAACCCTCTGCTACACCAGCGGCCCCACTGCCCAGCCACATAAGTGTAAATAAGGTGGTAAATGGTTTGTCCAAAATTACAGGATTTACAGTCAAATGCATGAACCGAGACTAGAACCCAAGTCTTCGTGTTCCAAAATCGCTTATTTTGCCACTAAACCACAACTCTCTTATCTTACATTATTTTCAAAATAAATTTCTCATAAGTATATACACCTCCCTGCATTACCTCCCTTATCTAATTTCTAAGGCCCCTTCCGTTCCCCCCCCCGCATTTGTACCATCTATGTTTATTTTTGCACATCCATGTACAGTGGCCTCTGACTTTGCAAATCCTGGACTTTTAGCATGTCATAGAAGATGCTTTGTCACTTGATAGATGATCCAGTGAAAGCAACAATTAAAACATTTGTCTAAACTACTACTTCTACAGTAATGCAATTTTTCTGACTTTTCGCCCTCACCCCTTTGGAATGTTCTATCGGTAATGATTTTGTTGCCTGGCTACCTCAACATTAACACCATCCTTGTCATGCTGAGATAATTATTTCATACCTAGTGCCATTTCCTGAGAGTGGTGCATCATAGCAATGCACTTATTATTTGTATTATTATTAATTGCATTTGTATAGTGCAACTGTTAACGTGGAAGGTGTCCTGGTGCAGTTAACCAAAATAGAGCAGAAGGTAGACTGTCAACATGGCCACTTAATATAGAGCCAGGTTTGAGTGCTTTCCTGAAAGTCAACAGATTATCAAGAGAACAGAGCGTAAAAGAAAAGCAAGTTCCATATTTGCACTGCCTAAACAGAAAAAGCCCACCAATCAACTCATATCCGACTAATTTGCAAACGGCGAGAAAATTAGCACTGAAAGAACGTAGCCAGTGATTTTGAATTTAGCGCTTAATTTTCATCTGAAAAATGGATGACATGCCTGATGTATAGATTTATAGCCTATACAAAGCGATTTAAACTTAATCCATTTAGGCCCTGGTAGCCAATGTAATGACGAGAAAGGGCTAGGTTGGCCACTGATGATTGAATATGGTACAGTTGTTTGAGGAAATAGTCTGGCGTGCCTAAAAGTTGTGTGTCATAATAATGAAGATGACAAGATGGAAGATTGAACTACCAGAGAACGAGATTGACACATGTGAAGGGGCAGGATCTTGCAGAGAAACCGCATTACAAAATAAGCAGGTTATTTATAGGAGAGAGAGAGAGAGAGAGAGAGAGAGAGAGAGAGAGAGAGAGCTGCAGCTATATATACTCCCAGGTTCTGAACAGCAGAGGAGGCACTAGGAGTGGGGTTACCTGGCAATGGGCAGAAATCTGCTAGTAGTAGGTAAGACGGCCTGCCTGCAGAGCAGCAAAGGACCTCAGTTTTCTCTCCATTCAATTTCAGCAAATTATATCCCAGCTACAGAGAGATATTGCGCAGGCAATTAAGGAAAGTTTTAAGAGGCAGAGGGTGTATTGACCAAGTGATTACATTATTCCAGTGTCATCTGTGTGGCTACTTCCATGACTACGTACCATTTGCCCCGGGGGCCTGATGGATGTTGAACAATTCTAGAGCTTAACGAAGGCACCCCTCCCCTACCGGGTGAGATTTTGGCTGGAATGCTGGAAGATGAATGGCTTGTGTTATACCCTCTAAATAGTATCTGCATCAGTCCAAAGCGAAACGCTCGATGTCGACCTCACGCATTCTTGAGATCAAGATGCCATGGCTGATTGTGTCAAAGGCAGCAGACAAGTCTGCCGCCATTTCGAGGTCACCTAGCACAAAAACCAAGGCTGATTCAGGGCCTTATACCATGCAAAACCATGACTAAGCAGGATCAAATAGATCATAACCTTCCAGGAAACCAGAAATACATTTGTTATCTTATTTCTTAATAGATTTCACAGGGACGGTCTGAGGGATGTGGGTCTAAAATTATTTAGACTTGTGAGGTCTGTTGTCAGTTATATTTAGCAACTGAACCACCATCTGGTTCTTCCAATCTGAGGGTATATTATTTGTTGCTAAGGAATGACTGCATAAACATTGGAATGGAGGAGCTAAGATATCTAACATTTTCTTTCAGTACAGGCAAGGCAAAGGATCTCAAGGTGATCCTGAAGATATAGAATTGGCAATAATCATAAAGGTATCTATACTCGGCTGTCCCAGGTTATCTAGAGTGGGTATAGTATTGTTGCCAACCAGACATCATGTGGTATCAAATCAAATCAAATCCACTTTATTCGATTGATGAAAATCATAAAAGTATACTATACAGAATCAATTCAAAATAATACATAGAATATCAATCAAAGCAGTTTAAAAACAGGCTAAAATTTTTTAAACTATTTCATATTTCCGATGGGCTAGATTACATCAAGTAATGGGGATGGTCATTCGGTTGCTCAATCTAAGTTTCCTTTGCCGGATAGCAACAACAAAGAAATTTGCCACACTAAACATGATCAATGGGGAGTCCAGTAATTGCAAGAACAGTAAAGCTGGTCGTGCCTGTAAAAACCCCTTTCCTTTTAGGAGTGATACAATCAATCAATCAATCATGCCATTTGTATAGCGCACTACTCACCCGGGAGGGTCTCAAGGCGCTTGGGGGGAGGGGTATGCTACTGCTCGAACAGCCAGGTCTTGAGTTGTTTCCTGAAGGCGAGATGGTCCTGGGTCAGCCAAAGGTGGATGGGGAGGGAGTTCCAAGTCTTGGCATCCAGGTAAGAGAAGGATCTTCCTCCAGCGGTGGCTCTTCGGATGCGTGGTACGGCTGCGAGGGCGAGGCTGGTGGACCGTAGCTGGCGGGTGGGCGTGTAGAAGGTCAGGCGGTCGTTGAGGTACTTGGGGCCCAGGTCGTGGAGAGACTTGTGTGCGTGGGTGAGGAGCCGGAACGTGATCCTCTTGTCGACGGGGAGCCAGTGCAGGTTCCTCAGGTGGCTGGAGATGTGGCTGCGTCGGGGGACATCCAGGATGAGTCGGGCGGAGGCGTTCTGGAAGCGCTGGAGTCTTTTCTGTAGCTTGGCTGTGGTTCCGGCGTAGAGGGCGTTTCCGTAGTCCAGTCGGCTGGTGACGAGTGCCTGGGTGACAGTCTTCCTGGTCTCGGTCGGGATCCAGCGGAAGATCTTGCGAAGCATACGCAGGGTGTTGAAGCACGATGAGGAGACGGCGTTGACTTGTCTGGTCATCGAGAGGGAGGGGTCCAGGATGAAGCCCAGGTTGCGTGCGTGGTCGGTGGCCTTGGGTGCGGTGCCCAGGGCTGGGGGCCACCAGGAGTCGTCCCAGGCGGAGGGCGAAGATCCCAGGATGAGGACTTCCGTCTTGTCCGAGTTCAGTTTCAGGCGGCTGTCCTTCATCCACTCGGCGACGTCTTTCATCCCTTCGTGTAGGCAGGTTCTGGCGGTGTCGGGGTCTCTGGTGAGGGAGAGGATCAGCTGGGTGTCGTCGGCGTAAGAGATGATGTTGAGGTTGTTCTGGCGTGCGATGGCTGCGAGAGGTTTCATGTAGATGTTGAAGAGGGTGGGGCTGAGTGAAGATCCTTGCGGGACGCCGCAGATGACTTCGGTGGCCTCGGAGCGAAACGGGGGGAGGCGGACTCTTTGTGTTGTTCCGGCGAGGAACGAGATGATCCACTCCAGTGCCTTCTCTTGGATACCGATGTTGCTGAGGCGCTGGACTAGGGTGCGGTGGCAGACCGTGTCAAACGCAGCGGAGAGGTCCAGGAGGATGAGGGCCACTGTTTCCCCCTTGTCGAGCAGGGTCCGGATGTCGTCGGTGGCTGCGATGAGGGCGGTCTCGGTGCTGTGGTTGGCTCTGAAGCCGGACTGCGAGGGGTCGAGGGATCCGTTCGTCTCGAGGAAGGCGGTCAGCTGTCTGTTGACGATCTTCTCGATGACTTTAGCAGGAAAAGGGAGGAGCGAGATGGGGCGGAGGTTTTTGAGATCGGTGGGGTCCGCTGTAGGTTTCTTCAGGAGGGCGCTGATCTCGGCGGGCTTCCAGCTCTCCGGGAAGGTGGCGATGTTGAAGGAGGCGTTGATGATGTTCTGGAGTTGGGGTGCGATGGTGGAGTCGGCCTTGTTGAAGACGTGGTGTGGGCAGGGGTCGGTCGGTGATCCGGAGTGGATGGTGTTCATCGTGCGGGCTGTGTCTTCGGTGGTCACCGTGGTCCAGGTGCGAAGGGTGGCGGTGGGGGGCGTTGGTTCGACGGTTGGGTGCGTGGGTGGGGCGCCGAAGCTGTTGTGGATGTCGGCGATCTTGCGGTGGAAGAACGAGGCGAAGAAGTCGCAGAGGTCTTGTGACAGAGTGATGTTGTTGGTGCCGGTGCTGGGGTTGGAGAACTCCTTGACGATAGTGAAGAGCTCTTTGCTGTCGTGGGCGTTGTTGTCCAGTCGTTCTTTCAGGGATTTCTTCTTGGTGGTGCGGATGAGCTGGTGGTGCTTGCGGGTAGCGTGTTTGAGGGCGGTCATGTTGTCGGTGGTCCGGTCGAGGAGCCAGGCTTTCTCGAGGGTGCGGCAGGTCTTCTTGGAGTCCTTGAGGTCGTCGGTGAACCAGGATGCCTTCTTGCTTCTGGGTCTGCTGGGAGGGTTCTTTAGTGGCGCGAGGTTGTCGGCGCAGGCGGTCAGCCACTGTGTGAAGTTGCGGGCTGCTTCGTTGGGGTCCGTTGTGTTGGCGGGTGGGCTATGGCTGAGGGAGGTGGTGAGCTGGTCTGCGGTGATCTTGCTCCAATTCCTGTGAGGTACCTGTTGCGGGTGGTGGTGGGTCGTGGATCTTTTGAAGCTGAAGTGGACGCAGCTGTGGTCAGTCCATTGGAGTCCGGTGGCGTGGCTGAAGGTGATGTACTTGCTGGAAGAGAAGACGGGATCAAGCATGTGGCCGGCGTAGTGGGTGGGGGTGTTGACCAGTTGCTTGAGTCCGAGTTTCCTACTTTCTTTATAGAAAGAACAGAAAAAGGTAAAATGCATAGTGTCCTGAATTGAGAATCCATCACACTTACAAGGGTCCGCATCCTCTGGCCTACGCCACCCAACAGTATCACTCAAGATGAGATGGATCTGATTAAACCGGAATTTTGATAATACCCATCGGTGCAATGGTTTAGTCACTACACTAAGGTAAGGTTGAGTGGTATCAGTCAATTCTGGCCAGATATAATTCGCCTGACGATGTACGAGATTCATTGAGTACTTTAAACTGGTGACTATGTAACTTTCTTTCATAATAAAGAAACATTATATCACAAAGCTTTTGATTGTGAACTTAAAGAGTGGGAGTTGTATAGAGTCAAGTCATCTACCAATAATAGTTTTTCTTGTAACTTCATGTTGTAGACTCTATGCACTAATTGTTCACAAATCATCTGATCATAAAATATTGGTAACTGCACATAGCTGTTAATGCTTATAGATCATTTACTTAAGAACCAACTTACTCATTAGGTAATTGCCCTCATCTCAAACAGTTGTGTCTAGCAACTGCCTCATTATTTTTTTTTTCAAGGGTTATGTCTAATTGCCATATATTAAAGATCCGATTCCTCTTAATCTTCTTCTCTCAAACAAGGTGGTAAATGCTTGTGAATCCTCAGTCATTCTGTCCTTAGGCAATGTTTCAACATTTCTAACTTACGTTTGACTGTTTACATTTTTCCACCTACAGCTTCTACATGAGCTTAGAATTTTTCTTTCCACTGTGACAACTCTAGAGAAGGCTCCCCAGGATTCTGCAAAAACAGAGTTTGTGCTCTAATGCTTTCAATTACTATGGTGTTTAATTGGGCTACATTTATACTCAGCAGTCACATAATTTGTCTCCACTCTTGCCCAGTTCATGTAGCAGTTGTTGTCTTTATTATATTTATAACTTTTTTCACTTACGCTGCCTTCAATTGTCTATTAATATATGTGCTGTGTATATCACTGAAGCATTCAGAGATGATATTATGTTAGGTATGTTTTAGAACGGACATCCTTGGTATGGTTTACTTATTGCTAGGGCCTGTAAATTAAATGCTACTAGTGGGCTTGCAGCACGTTTATGGCACCCACTTAAATAGCCTGTTTAAAATATCTCAGGTCTGCCATTGCACCTTGTGTGCAGTGTTAAACTGCCATTTCGGACTGGCCAAATGAACCTTCTGGCTTAGACCTTCATTTTTAATACATATAAGTCACCAATACATTAGACCCTCAACAGTCCTTAGGGCAGGGTGCACTGCATTTAATAAGTTGAACAGGTTCTTTTAAGTTCTACATGTATTGGTAGTGAAACACTCAAATTCGTTTTTCAAGACTGCAAGGCCTACTTCTTTCAAAGGATAACATTGGATTACCTTATAACATTTAATAAGTAATCATTTTTGCTTGGGAACAGGTAAGAATATAACATTTGGTCTCTAAAGAATTATAATTTAAAATGCTCTGTAATGTTAAAGTTACATTTTAAGTCACAATTCTGTAAATGCCACTTTTATAAAGTCAATATTTTCTTGGCCTTACCATTTGCTGCCTGCAGCCTGTGCCCTTGGTAACATAACTAGATGTACTTGGCAGTTGGCCTTAGTGTATTACTCCCAGACAGTGTCACAGAGGAGGACTGGGTGTTGGCAGGATGGGCCATCCTGATAAGATGGGTGAGGGTGAAGCTGTCATCTATCACACTTGCTCTTCAATAGGGGCTGCTTCCTGCATTCACAAGGAACTTCACACTAGCATTTTGTCACTCCAGACATCTTAGGGTCTGGCAGGGGAAGGAAGGAAATTTCAGAACCAGATGTGGGGTGAACTCTAGGCGTTTCTCCCATCTCATAACCAAGCTGGCACCAGGTATAAATATTGGACCCTGAGACCCACTCTTCAGAACACTCTTGGACCTGTGGTTACTACAGAAGAAAGACTGACATAATGACCGAGGACTGCTCTGCTGTTGGAGGCCCATGCTTCCGTCTGAGAACGAAGACTGAACCTGCTCCCTTAATCTCCGGCTACCTGAGTGACTTAAAAGGTCGGTTGACTGACCTCCTGTCTAAGCTACAGGGACACAACAAGATCAAGAGGCTTCCCGGCAAATGCCCAACTGACCTGCTGCCACTGGCACTGCAACTGGACCTGCCTGAGTTCCTGATCCCCAATAATCGCCTCCCTGAGTCCTTGGTTGGCATCAGAGTGCACTTCTATGGACTCAAAGGGGAACCCATGAAGTTTTGAGCTCTTCATGGCTGCGAACAGGCCAGTTGGCTCCAAGATCTTGCCAACAGCCAACACGAAGCTCCAGTGAACCCAGTTCTTCGTACTACAGCAACCAGCAACACAAGATCTGCACTTTGCGCATCAGCATCGAAAGCCCATAGAGGCCACAAACATGAAGCTTCAGAAGTGACCGACGTTGCAACGTTCAACAGAATCATCACACTGCAGACTCTATACACCGACATTTGAGGAAGCAACTTTTTCAGCTGAACTAACCTGGTCCCTGTTTCTGGCTCAATCTCCAACACGGTCGGCCTGACTTTTAACTTTCCACCAGTCTAGCACGACCAAATAACTGCAAGTGGCGTTTTGTGCTTTTAGTCGTTATACTCACCTATATCTTTGAAATCGAATATCTCTGGTTCTACTGTTGCAGGGATGCTGCGAAATCACGGAACTATGTTTGGGACCACAGAACCGTAGGAGGCAGGTACTGAGTTATCCTACCACCTTAGTATCCATGAGCCTGGGACTGACTAGCTGTAGTGTATCACTTGCCCTCCTGCTCACTCACAGAGGAACAAGTAATTAGACACCCCCGAACACAACACTGCCGACCCTCTAAGGAATCGCGGTGTCAGGACACACCCTTTCGCTCTCCCACTCGCAGTTGTTCACAATAAGATCTGACAGAGACACGAGAAAAGATAAAAAAATTAATTTTATCTATCGTGCTCTAGTATACAATATACCTGCCACTATAAGTAAGAAGATTCCTAACACAAATACGGCCAGCATAGTAAGTAATCCATAAATCACGAGAGGAGCTATCATTATATAAGACAGAGTTAACTAACCCCATTCCCCTTCTACAGAAGCAAAGTGATTATATATCAAAAGATTGCTGGGTGTTTGAAGCAGATCCCATACCTTAGCATGCACAGATGAAGGTTCTACATCTCAGGTGTAGTCGCAATCTTGTCTGTGTGTTTGCCTGTCTGTGCATACCTATATGACAAAAAGTACATGTTCCTAAACAACACCTGCATATGTGTTTTTTTGTATAATCTTTTTTATTAATCATATCAACAAAACAGTACAGCAGCAACACATTGACCAGCCCCCACAAACATGACAGTTGATTACAGTTATTAAGACTTCTTGTGAACTCTAGCATTAGGACCACCTCAAATATCCTCATCCAGGACCTCCTCACTGCCACTCGCTCTATCTGTATTAGTACCCCCGCGTAGGGGGTACTAGGTACAGGTAAAATATTACCTCTTTGCAAATTCCACTTTTCCCAAACCCCATCCCACTTACGGGACCATCCTCTATTCTTATAAACCTCGACTTCAGCAATCATGCACCAGTCCATGTCTGTCTCCCATTCAGCTACGGTCAGTGATTACGCTGCTCCCCATCTCCAGACAATATCGATCATGAGGCCCATAGTAATCAAGAGCTGTTCCGTCTGGTTCAAATTGGTTGCATCCCATATATTCAACAGGCACAGTTCAAGGGACAATCGAATAACCCCACCACTCGCCTCTTTCATGCATGTGATTATTGCTTCCCAGTATGATTTGTTCGAGGGACACTCCCAGAGAATATGGAAGAAAGTGCCCATACCCCCTCACAGCCTTCTGCACCCACCCTCGTCAGTCTTGCCCATTTTTACCAGCATAGTGCATGTAATGTATGATCTATGGAGTATTTTTAATTGGACGAGATGTAATCTTGATGATATTGCAACTTCACGGGGCGACGCAAGAGCCTCTCTCCAGTCCTCTTCCAGTAGTTTCCCGATTTCAGCCTGCCAGCATTCACGTAGACTAAGGAGCGGGTCAAGTAGGTTGTTGATAATTTTTTTGTAGGTCAGGGATATGGCTTTTCTATGAATATGCTCAGACAGGAGCCTGTTCTCTAACAGTATTGCCTCGGGTATGTCCTCCCGCCCCGAGACCGCCCCCCTGAGGGCATGTTGTATTTGGGAATAGCTAAAGAATTCCTTCTCAAATAGCTTGTACTCTTTATGCAGTTCCATAAATGGGATTATTCTCCCCCTTGTCCACAGATCATTCACCCCTGAGATGCCGATGGTGTGCCATTTCTTAAAGCTGTGGTAGCAGCCCAGCTTTCCCAGGTGCTCTTCCCACCAGAGGGGTGTTGAGAGTGTCACTTTGTTCCCTCATCCAAGATGTTTAGTGACTCTGTGCCAAATGGCGATCGTTTGGACTGTTGGCCCCCTGAGATTCTGCTTTTTGGGGTTGGTGTATAGTGCTTTGTTGTACCCCCCTCCCCCTCCGCCCCCGACTCCCATCAACCACTTGTCCATATGACACAACGGATCTCCCCCTGTGTGCAGTGTGCCCATTCATTTATAACTACCAACAGGGCTGCCCAGTAATATGCCTGAATGTTGGGAAGCGCGATACCTTCATCATAGCAGCCCCTGGCAAGTTTGTTGGCTGCTATACGGGGAGACCGCCCATCCCAGAGCAGGTTTCTAACCTCCCCATCTATAGATCTGAAGTATGCTTCGGGAAACTCGTAGAGCATGAGTGTTTTCTAGTCTATGTGCTAGAGCCGGACCAAACCAGAACAACAGGGGGCATTGTTGTTTGGCCTTGTCTACAGTGCTCAAACTAAATCCAGAGAAAAGGAAGAACACAAAAATAACAGTAAGTTCTGTGTAAAAGTACGGAGTTGTACAAAGCAAAATAGGTGTGTTTAGTAACATGTGCAAAGCAAAGACTGTAGCATACTCATGCTAACATAGGGAAAATGGCAATGGGCCTGCATTGAACATGTGACACTACTGTTTGGATTTTTGTTGTTTTGGTATCAAATATATGAGTGCTGCATAAATGCTTTTCACATTGCATCTAAGTTAATCCTGGCTGCTTTTGTGCGCCAAACTACCAAAGGGTTAAGCACAAGAGAATTTTTATTTTTTGTGGTTTTTATTTTACAGAGTTTTATATAGCGCGAACTTGAGCGCTTTACATAGCACCAGTTGTATTACATGAGGACACATTAATTTTTGTTAGGCACGGGACATTAAATGATTTGACCAGAATCACAGGATGTTCAGCGGTTCCCCCTGATGAAGAGTGTTTTGTGACTCGAGTAGTTTAGCACCACTGTCAACCAATAAACCAGTTTTTCACAATATGCGTATCACTGTGGATACACACTACAACCCATTTTTTCCTTGCTGCTTATATATGGAGCTTGCAGTGAGTATCATGCAGAATGAATAATTTTTCCTTAACTTCATGTAATATTTGGTGTGCTCATCTCCCATTTGTAATGCACGTTGAGTTGTGTTTAGAGAACCACTTTGCTTTGGTATTTATGTACCTTTCTCTCCTCTTTTTTTTCCCTGGTATGTGCGTCACTGATTGGTAATGAGCTAAAAGTGCACCCACTCAAGATGGCCACTACTTTTTATATCTAGAGCGCTGACATAAGCACAGTTCCTCACGGTTAAGCCAGGTATTTGCAAGGGTCAAGCATTCATTCCTAAGGGGAAGCTCACTTGGGACCTCACTCAAGCGTTGCTATATGGCTATCCCCAAGTCTTAAGCTTTGCTGCCCTCACATGTACCTATGTGCAAGTACAAGACCAAAATCTTGTCTATATTCCTGTCCAGTCTCCCACAATGGCAGCCAGATGTTTTCTTCCTCGATTCTCAAGTGTTCAGACTCTTAATTTGCTCAACGATGCAGACTCCCCTTTTCTCTGCCTTATACACAAAGAAGCTACAGGGGTAGAAAACAGGTCAACCCCCACTGTTATAGTCATACACAACACAGGACCTGTTTACACGGTGAATCTAATACTCAGATCCCTACCAATACGTTATGATTTCTGTTGGACCAGCGGTTAATTATATACCGTCTGTACTATTCGGATCTGGGTCACCGTTTTTTTTTAGTTCTAACTGGTGTCTCCCTCTGTCAATCCCCTCCCCTCATGTGATGCGGTCCCGCTTCAGATGAGCGAGAAAAATATAGGAGTGGAAAAATGTGAAAGGAGGTTGGTGGTGCCTCACAGAAATAACACCATGGGAGTGAGCAGGAAGGTACTCGCCTGCTTCCTCAGGTTTTCATCATCAGCGACCACCAACCCATAACAAAACTGTGTTGAAAGGTAAATGTAAGAAAAGGAAAGTGAACAATGGTGCTAGGGTGTGATGTAAAAAAACTGTCTGTGCACCAGACAGTTTGTCTCAATGTGCGGCAGAGTCAACCCAAAGATTGGGACTGCAGGTTCCAGACAATACCGCCCGTCCCAACTAAAACCGAGCTCGATCACACTGGCTGTTTAATTTTATTCAGTGCTGCGTGTCTGCTCATTTAAAAGCTGACATGTTTCATTGCCAAGGGGTAACTCACGGCAATTTCTTCAAAGCGTGGGTCAATTACTCCACCCTGCACCAATATTTGTCTATTGTTAGTGTTCTGGGATATTGCCCGATATGGGCATACCCAAACTCTTGTGCACATGTGAGTGTGTGCGTCTCACTGGCTCTCGCAGTCACTGCCACTGTCAATCGTGACCGCGTCGGTGTCTGGTGCTGAGTCAATGACGGTGGCAGTGACTGCGAGAGCCAGTGAGACAGTGAATACGCACACACTCACATATGCACCTTTCAACACAGTTTTGTTATGGGTTGATGGTCGCTGATAATGAGAACCTGAGGAAGCAGGCAAGTACCTTCCTGCTCACTCCGACAGTGTTACTTCTGTGAGGCACCACCAACCTCCTTTCACATTTTTCCACCCCTCTATTTTTCTCGCTCATCTGAAGCGTGACCGCATCACATGAGGGGAGGGGATTGACCGAGGGAAACACCAGTTAGAACCAACGCAACAGTTACATTTTAACTGTCCTTTTTTTTAAAAAAAATGGTGACCCCAATCCGAATAGTACAGACGGTATATGATTAACCGCTGGTCCAACAGAAATCATAACAGATTGGTAGGGATCTGAGTATTAGATTCACCGTGTGAACAGGTCCTGTGTTGTGTATGTCCCCTTTTCTCGGCCCAGTTGTCACCAGTGTTGTCTGGAGTTGGATGGAAAAATTCCACACTACAATTCTAAATCGGATGCCACAGGAGCCTTTCCTAAATATGCAACGAAAATACTGAAGCTTTCTCAATTGCATCTCCTAAGCAAAATATTTGTTGTGTATGCCTTCTATGTTCACCACTTGCAATACAAACTTCGTTGCATGACTGCTTTTCTTAACGCTTATTTTTGACAGTACAGCGTAAATCTACGTTCAGTTCCCCCTAGGGACCCTACTCGTAGCTTCCATACTGGTGTAGCGTAAAATGATGTATCAGGATGGGATTTTTTGTCGTACAAACAGCAGGGAGGTACCACAATCTATGAAGCCTCAACTATTACCAAAGAATATGTGATCTTACAACGAATTCCGTTGCAACGCATGCCTTTACCACGCATGCGTTACAACGGAATGCTTTTTCTTCGCATAGGCTTTTCCTCTAATCCTTCGTGGTGACGTCGTACGTCGTTAAGAGGAAACGGAAGATTATTTCTGTTTCCTCTTAAAGGACGCCGTTTTCCTGCACAACTCGACGTTTTTTTAAGGTGAGTTTCTTTTTTTGGGGGGGCAAGCCCCCCTTTTTTTTGTTACCCTTTACCACACATACCTTTACTACGTACCTCGTAGTAATGGTATGCGTGGTAAAGGCTTTCGTGGTAACCACGCATGCGTTGTAATGCATGCGAGGTTAGCGTTTCCGTGGAAACGGCCGCGTTGTAGTGGCTGTTTCCCATTACCAAACATAGCGACCTTTTGACTATGCCTAGACCGGTTTGAGAAACAGATAACGCGAGGACCTATACCCAGCTAAAACTATCTGTGGGCACGTCTGATTACCCCCGTCATAAAATCGTTTACAAGTTCCTTAAAAACAGATCAAATGTGGGGACAGGTTCCTCCCACGTGGAATGGCCTATGGCAGAGAGCGCATCACACACGCTGTACAATAATCTTCCTGAGAGCCATCTCGGAAGAAACATTCCGTAAAAGTACTAATTACAGCCGAAGGGAAACGAGCAGCCTTGTTGACAAGGCGAAGCGATCTTTGTGGAGCACGGAGCAATCTTGTTATCAGGCAGGTCAATAAGCTGGCAGGTTGTTGGCTTATCAACCTAGCACAAACAAAGATCTCGCGCTAACAAGACATCAGATGGCGGGAATATCTGGGACAACCATGCATTAGGACGGAAAGGAACATGACGGAAGTTTTAATCTTCTCAAAATAACACAACAGCCTAATTTCTTTGTTCTCTCTGCAGGCTGGCATTTATCTTTGCTTTGTAAGAGGGTGCTCATTTTATCGTGTCGTGAACAAAAGGGCACTGCAGCGCTTCATAATCATTTTCAATACGCAGTTGATGCTGGCGCCTAACTTTACATATGTATTGTCTGCATGCAAAGAGCAACGTGATTTTACTGTGCGACTTGGCTTGTCGTGGGAGAATTTTATTTATGCTCAAGGCGGCTCCAAAACAAAACCATCTACTTCGCAAGTCGATAAACATCCGAAGCATCGCACACAATCATCCTTCACAAAACCAACAGAGCAAGCTAATTAAACCAGCCACCACCGAAGGGCATACAGCACCCAACCAAAACCACATACAGAACAGCAGGAGGCTCCTCAGTACACAACCACCCGGGCACTGGACAGCAGTTGACCACAGTGTAATTAAATAAATGCCAAAGCACCGCAGCTCACTCACTCTGACACAAACACATGCCTCGAAGGCTCCAGCGTACATCAATCAATGTTTAATCCTATAAATCAAAAGAAAGCACCACCAGCAGTACATGGTCGGCCCCACCCACCCAATCAATCCTTTCTCCGCCAGCACAAAATCCTGTATATTTTGAAAACCACCGAGAAAATGAAATGCTCATTTTAAGGAAATATGCTGAAATTCAAAATCTTCAAAATTATAATAGGGTGGGTGAAACACATTCAACATAAAAAACACGACTTTCTTAACCTTTTTTTATCGAGGGCAGATCATACCTACAGATGCAGAGGATCTAGCTACAATGTAAAGCCTAACCAACACTGTAACTGCACATCAGTGCAGCTTCAAACACCCCTCCCACATATGCAAGGCAGACCTTCATGTGACCACATATGACCTGCATGGTTATGTTATGTTAGGGAATTTTTAAAGCGCGCGCATACCCGAGGGTGTCTTGGCACTATCTGAGAAAGAGCAGGCTAAAATAAAGTGTTTTAAATATTAAATAGCCAAGTTTTGTTCTCCTTTCTAAATGCTAGCAAAGAAGGGATGGCTCTGATGTGTGACAGCAGGCTATTCCACAGCTTGGCTGCACCATAGATGATGCTTCTGCTTTTTTGATTTTAGGGACAGCTAAAGTCTAAAGTCTTAGAGTTAGCGGAGAGGAGATCTCTGTTGGGGATGTACCGTTTGAATGCCGACCTGAGAAATTCCGGCCCTGTGTTATGCACTAGTGAGGCACAGAGCTCAATTACTGCAAGGCACACTCCAATGCTAACGCTCCTAGCTGCTATCACCCACTATCACTCCATGTTGCAGCCCCAGTTCACAGACCTTACGGCCCTGAGGTTGCCAAAGAGGAAGAGCATGTGGCATGATTCTGTGACAGTCAGATGGTCTGAAAATTTGAAGCGGTTCAATGCCTGCCCAAAAATGTTCCAGCTACCTGTTAAGAGAGATCCTCTCACATGGAGGACATGTTGGTCTCTACTTGAAGAATGTGGCACACCCTAGCATGGAAAGAAAAGGAGGGTGATATTCTGATCCACAATGGTGCGCCCAATCCAGTGCTTGAGTAAATATCCGGCATAAGGATGGAAGAGGGTGTACCCACCCATTTTGGATCACACTGCCTCGAAAGAAGTGCCCCACTGTGCTGCTGATCAGTTTATTTGTCCCCAAGCCTGTAATGCAGATGGAGATCCGATCGAGCTCTTGCCTGGAGTCAAAGACGTGCTACTGGTAAATCAGTAGTGAAAGTGAAGAACAGCTAAGGAATTGCTTCCATGATATATTCTAGAAATAGTCAAGCAATCTGTTCTGGACCAAGATCCAAAAACAAGAGCGTCAATGTTCTTCAGAGAGTCTATGCCTACAAAGGGAGAAGTATGGACTAAGCTGACCCAAGCAGCCCTGCGTCTCTGTTTCGCATTCATTAAAATTAATTGGCAAAAGCCTTTAAAAAAAACAAAGGGTATGCCGCTCCAAACGCACTTAAGGCTCCCACATAAGCAATACTGAAATCATTGCTGGCAGCCTTAAACACCTACACATTCAAGACAAGAATAACCAGTGATGCCTCACACAATCTAACATTGTGGTTTCATCAAGGGAGGGGGCAGATTTACCACCTGCACTGCCCTGGCCACTCACTGGTCCGAAAATACCGCCCGATACTCTAAAGCTAGCACACCAGCATTCCAAAACACTCATCCCATATAGTTGCACAGTCTTCATAAGAACCACAAAGAACCACCAAGAAACGGAGGACAAACAGTCAACAGCCAAGACAGTTAAAATAATAAAAAATGTAACACAGTATGAGTTGCAACCATCAGGGAATGTATAGCCATTACTTTTCTTCTACTACTTAGCCACCCAGAATCTTGCAACAAACTGATCCTCTCAACGTCTGCCTAAGAATGGATCTAGACAACTCTGTTGTAAGAGTGATTGAAACAACACCTGCTCCACCATTTCCAATCATAAGTGCGTCATCACTACCACCTACCACTCAAGTTTATGGAAACACATCCATAACAGATGTAAGGAAACTCATCAGGTTTTACAATTGACTTGATGGATCTTAGGGAAGGGAATCAAACACTGCAGAGTGGGAAGGTACCTTCATTACACTACAAACAGTGGTGATTTTCATACACTGAAACTGTGACATGTGTCCTACCATCGGTAGTGGTTCTTGTACACAGAGTTCTGGCACTGTGAGCTGGAGGAAGACTTCAGACCCTTCAGAACATGGGACTGCTACCGGTATGGTGGCATTTCTGCACTGGAGGCTGAGAAGGGGGAGATTATGTTACTAGGGAGCTGGCTGTAGGGAATTTTTGCCCGACCTGCATTAGATACTATTGTGGTTTTAAGTACCCATATTGCAGGTTACACAAAGATAGCGTTGGTGCCTCTCTTTTGAGAGCAATGCACAAATCTTCTAAGTTAGGGGCTCATTACGATGGGGGACGGACTTCAGTCCACCCGTCATCGTCTCCTATTTGAGACCACCCTCCAAACATGCGGCAGTCCCACAATAAGAATTACTATGCGACCGCCACCGTGGCGTTCGCACTACCCACTTTAAAACATTGCGGCGATTGCTGCTGGCTGCGGAACCCGCCGCAATGTTAAAAAGAGATGTTTTACATATCCCTGCACTGCGTGACAGGCAACATGTGATGCCTGTCACTTGATACAGGGATATGTTGGCCATAGGTGCCTCCAACACCCACAGGAATAAGACAGGAGGAAAGGGGGCCCACTACAGGGCAGCCTTTTTATGGGGGTTGAACTGGCATGAAAAGGCAGGCGGGGATGGATATCATAATCTGTTCGCCCGCCATTCTGGGTATTGCGGGCGGTCGTTTGGCAGTCGGATTCTATCCAACTGGACCGTGGCGGTCAGATTTTCTGACTGCCACCGATCCGACTGCCATCGTAATGTGAAAGTCTGATTGGTCCTTAGAATTGGCCGATGGACCACCACCGACGGGATGACAGTGGCGGTCCTCCCGCCATCATGATGAGCCCCTTAGTTGTTATTCTATGTATAGAAGGTTTTAATTTCTTTTTTTTACATTTTTCCAAGTAATGCTTCAGAGAAACTACGGCAAGAGTGTTGCAAGAAAACGGGCTACAGGGAAAGAAGCTAAGGGAATCATTATAGTTTTTTTATTGGGCCAAAGACTGTCTTGGTGCACATCAGTCCAAGTAGGTCATAGCGATCTTTTTTTATACAGTTCAGTGCTTAGCCATCTTGAAGCAAGGCCACATTATACCATCAGCAAGAGTTAAAGCTGTTGTCCCAAAGTGGTCCTGAGTGTGCTGGCAGGATTAATGTACTGCAGCAGAAGTCATTAGTATTGTAGGGTGTTCAATCCCCGTTCTAGAGCTTGGGCCCCGTTGGTAAAACTAGCAACCATATGGCACAAGCCCTAAATGGTTTACTTGCCTCCTCAACAACACCCCTCCACAACTCATGCTGCCCTATTCCTCCTCTGTCCTCCTTACACCTGACCTCGTCTAATTCCACTGTTCTGTTCTCAGACGTTTCTCCTATGTCAACTCCTCCCGCTCCTGTGTAAGTCTGATGCAGGCGATCACTCCTCCTTCCTCTGCTCATTGGGCTCCTTTTCTATTTATACACCTTTGAACTGCAGCTCCGTGGCCCACCCGTAAGGTGTCACTCATCAACACTACTGTCTGATTTGTCTTCTCCTCCAAGTGCTCCTGCTGGTGCTCCTCCTATGCCACTCAGCACTACTTCTAATGACCAACCAACCACATCCAGTATCGTGCCACTGTTCATCTGTCCATCCAATCAACCATCAACTTTCACACAATATTAAATCGAGCCAGTCATCTACTTTTATCGCAGCTTGGGTCACCTATCCAGTAAGTTTTACACAAAGCTTTAACCAACGAGTACTCCCACCAGTCATCATCTTTTACACATCAATGATCTATTCCAATTTATCAGTGATCTATTCCCATTCACATAACTGTTTAGTGATCCAGCCATCTCCTTCTGCACACTTCCACCAGCCATCCATGCACTCTCACACAACACTACTGTTGGCAGACTATCCATCTAACTTACCACCCATGTCCATTCACACACTGTTTCAAATGTCCTGCCATAAATTTACCCAGTCATCCATTTTTGCAAGACAATTCAACCATCTGTTAATCCATACACTTTCAAACAATGCCTCAGCAATCCTTTCATACACTTTCATATGACACAAGCCATTCATTTTCCCACAATACTTTAGATAACCAGCCACACATACTTCCATCCATCTTCATAACAGTTCAGCCATCCAGAAATTTATTGAACAATTGTTGTATGCTTTCTCAATGCATCCATTATCTTCAAGCAACATTTCAGTCAAGCATCCTGCCACCAGGCATCAAAATTTGAACACTTCAGCAACTCAACCTAAACATTTCACTTTCACGCAACACTTCAGCCATCTACAAATGATGCAGAATCGGAGGATGGACAACATTCTACCCTTTCAATATCTCATTCAACCACTCGCTCAATCAGACATTTGCTTGAATAGTCATCCGTCCACTCACCCATATGGTCAGGTATGGCATTTGAGGGATAAACTAGTAAGCCAAGCCAAGTATAATCTTGTTCTTGAGCAGTTTTGTGAAATTGTACTTAATAAAAAACACCTAAAAGTCTCTCATTTGCTTGGTTGACGAAATGGTCCCAATTAAGGCAGTTTTTCATGACAAAAACCTACAAAAAATCTTGTGCGTAGGTTCAAATGGATGCCACATCAACTGTGGCCGTGCTGTGCTAAGCTTCCAGGACGGTGTTGATTTGTGTACTGCTACGCATGCTCTAAATAACCCCTTATGGAATTATTTCATTCAATAAATAACAATTGGTGAGCAACTGTGCTAGCGTGCAGTGGAGAGCATGGATGGATGGGAGGAGGTGCGGGGCTGGGTGGTGGAGCTGAACGGACTCAACGGAGGTCAAGGAGGTTCCTCTGCTTGTCACTTACTTCTGGTAATAAATAAGAAATGCCATGCCTTGATCCTGCGTTAGCATCTTCCTTTGCAACAGAAACAATCTTTAGATTTCTGCTATTAGAACTTGAACTAGCGGGTGTTTCAGGACAGTCTCCCCTAAATACAGTAAAAATACCAGCATCTGATTCTAAGAGTTGGGGTACAACTCTTTGTTTCTGCAGCGGATGTAAAAGTGTTTCCATTTCATTGTGTTAACTGTTAAGTATAAAGGTCTTTATGAAAGGTTGAGCTACTTGAGACGGTTTTACTGCTCCCCTCGAAAATAGTCAAACATCTGTCCTAATCTGATGGTCCTTGAAGAGGCATGGTAGAGTCAGACTTTACTATGGATGGTAGAATCATCTTGATCTGTTCTTTATCGGGTCGTTGACCAGACAATAGGGCATGAATAGTCACGTGGGGAGCAGTAGACTATATTCCGAGCCCGCAAAAGTGCAAACGCTTTCTCCATGGGCTCCCCATTGTACCTGCTGGTCTAGTCTTTACCATTTTTGTCATGTGGCGAATAAGTCTATTTCAGCTGCCAGCAGAACGCTTCCCCTATCTGCTCCTGGGCACTCTCTCATTTGTGATACAATCCTATATCCTGACAGCAAGCACTTGCCGGAGCATTTTCTTTGATCGACGGTAAGGGTTCAGTCAGAATACCTATTCTCCTTTTGAGAACCAATGGCCAGAGTGTCTGGGCTTCTGTAAAAATGTACGAGGAGCAGATATGGTTTTGTTGTGTCAGGTAGAATATACTGATATGGAGTTGAATAATACGTCACTAGTTGGTGCTTAGTCAGCTCTAAGATGGAGTGAAGCACAAATAAAAATACTTTCAACTCAAGCAAATGAGATTGACTGGGAGCACCAACTGCCCTATGAGTGACATATCTGTGTGATCTGAGCATGAAAACCCTGTACGATCCTAATCACTGTAAGGTTTCACTTGTTTCCATCAGTGTAAGCCTGTCCTGACACAAGGTAGCAGGTACACTCAATGTGCTCATGTATGCGTATGGTACTCGCCCAAATTCACCTGAATATTCCTCTTATGATGCCTGTATTTCAGTATCAGTGGTATGCAGGCTTGCATGGTTCACATAGGGAATCCTAGATGCACAGCTGATCTTGATGCAGAGTTCTGTCTTCAGGCGATCTTGATTTCTGTTTTATGGGTCTCACGGGAGCTGAGACTCTGTCAAGTTATGCTCCATGTGCAGGAGCAAGACAAAAAGAAGGGTTTTGTGGTAACTGTTTCAGTAACCTAGGTCAGACAGACCCATTTGTTCCTTTATCCCCAAAGCATGGGCAAATCATTTATTAGGCCTGCTCGTCCCCAGGAAGTGGTGTGCTGACTAACAGCATTTCATAATGCATTTCGTGATGGAATGCGTGGCAGGTAGAGTGCTGTGAAGGTTCTCTGGTAGTCTGTTGAAGGCTATCAGGTTTTGGAGGAAGGCTACTTTTTTTTTGCCAGTAAATATACAGTCAACTATCCAAGTCCTATTCTTCAACTTCAAAATATGTTCTGCTGTTCTTCAGACAAGACACTGTATTTTAGACATGAAGATGAGACTACTTTTAGTTTGATATTTTATGTTCTCTGTTAACATCGATTTGCAAGTTTAACTCGTGCAGTATTGTTCAGGCACCCACAGTTAAATTCCTGCCAGCAGGTTTTGGGTACCATTATCTCAATAAAGGTGCTGTTTTGTGTTGTGCTAAACTTATTTTACTTTGTTCTACGTTAAGGAGAAGGCACTGTTGTGCAAACAAGTCACCAGACTGTTGAAGAACGGATCGAGGCACATAACCACCTTGGGTGCAAGGCTGTGCTCTTCGCAAGCAGAGCGCACCATCTCCTCAATAGTGTTTAGCGGACATCCCACTTCAAAAGACACCTCCTCATCTCTACTGTGCTGCTGCACATATACAATGACTCATGTTGCTGATGTCGCTATTTTCTGGACATAGCACCAGTGTCATCTGTGCTGTAATGAGGATTTTCCTGGAGATCCTATCAGGCTGTTTAAGCAGCAGTGATTTAAAAAGTTATTCATTTTGGCACTAAACTCTGGGACTACGAAGGAGATCTACACCTTTATTGTGCATGCCCGATCAGTGATCCTCACAATCTTCCAACATATGAAGGAAAGGTCTTCTGCAGATTACTCATTGACAGTGTGATCGATTAGACATATCAGTGATCAGCACATTTGTATTCAGACTGTCTGCAAGCAACAATAACTGTAGCATCCCCACTTTCATTACGCTGTATTAACTGCTTGCCTGCCTCCCTCATTTTTAGGTCTCTGCCTGACGAAAAGCAGCGCATGCGCTGCTCTGCCATGCAGAGGACCTTTTGGAATCAATACGATTCCAGCGTGCACGCGGGGAGACAAACAAGACAAAAGATGTGCACGCGGGGATCGGAGGCTTTACTGGCAGCGTAATACACGGGGGGATTTTTTCTCTCGCCGCCAGTAAAGGCAGTCCCCGCGTGCCACATCTTCTGTCCCTCTCATGACGGGCCGCGCTTGTTAACAAAGGTTAACCAACGGCGTAAAGCAGCACAGCTTCTAACATTGTTTCAGAAATGGCGTCGCCCTGATCTTTGAAACACCTGCACTCATTTTGACGAGGGGGCTGTGTTCACTTGTATTCATTTACACCCTGGTTCCATTTTATGTGAAGTTGAACTGCCGTGGCTATCTTGTGTTATATTTTATTTACATGCCTCGCTTGCTTATGAAATGTATGCCTACGTGTCACAGGCCACACATGACGTTCTAGTTTCGACCCCGGGTTTATTCACGATTTTTTTTTAATTGTTCAAACAATAACATCAGATAGTGATGCATCGAATGAAAATAACCAGATTTGTCAAATACTCGTATATAATGATTTCTTCGAAATAAATCATTTAGCAGGTGGCGGGGAAGGGTCGCGAATGGCAAAGTAACCATTTCCCCATTTCCGTGCGTGCATAAACCACACTATCGAAAAGTTATATTGTTATAAGCATTTTATTAAAAACATCCTTCTGCCCACCAATTCCTATTTTATTAGAAAGAACACAATTCTGTTTCCTTGTCTTATTTGTTTCACGAGGGTTGTTTATTAATGAAGGATGTTATATGACAAGTTACTATTTCGCAGCTTTCCTTTCTTGCCCCTTGCCCAGTGCAGCTTGTGATTCACTGCCAACACATTAATTAATTATAGGGCTTGCAGACAGGAATAATTCATACGTTATTAAACAGTAGGGTGCACAGATGTCTTAAAGTACCGGAACATAGACTTTGCTTCAAAAGTCAATTCATTAATGGCATTTTTAAATTGCAAATAGAAATGAAGGTATTGACATGGGTCAGTTGGGCTGCTTTCATAGGAATACCTTCGATCACGGGGATGAAGACAACTTTCCAAATTTATTTTCACTTAATTTGCTTCTGATGTAAAAGAATATAGCAAACGCATCCAAGGAGAAAACAATTACTTAAGAAAAGTGTGTTCTCTTACCAGTGTTTGTGAAAGCAAAGTAGGCGTTTGCCAAAGTCAAACTCACTCTCCACTACTTTCTACTACTCACTCTCTACTACTCACTCTCTACTACTCACTCTCTCTACTACTCACTCTCTCTACTACTCACTCTACACTACTCTCTACTACTCACTCTCTACTACTCTCTCTCTACTACTCACTCTCTCTACTACTCACTCTCTCTACTACTCACTCTCTACTACTCACTCTCTACCTCTCTACCCCTCTCTACGCATTCAAATATGCATATAAATATATATATATATATATATATATATATATATATATATATTACCTACTGGCGGTCGCCAGTAGGTATATATAGTTAGGATTTTTTCTCTATGGGATTTTTGAAAATTCTATGTCTAATAACTTTGGCGTTTGTGGACGGAATTGGCTGAAATTTTCAGGAAAATGGAACATTTTGTTTCTGAGCAGCCCCTGAAAATTTGGGGGGGTTTCGTCAAGGGGGGGCCGAGAAAAAAGGGGGGTCCCAAAACGTGTTTTTAACATTGAGTTTCCCATAGGGCGGTTGGCCTCACTTTTAGCCCGAACGGCTGAATGGATTTGCACGAAACTTGGCAAAATTGTAGGGACTGGTAGCCCAATGTGCCTTTGCTAGGTCTCAATATATGTGCTTCAGTGGATTTTGAGAAATTAACGTTCAAAAAAAGATATATATCTGTAACAGCGGACCGGGCAGCGCTCCGGTTCGCGGACTTTTCGCGGTACGGAGCTTTGTGAAGCAAAAAAAAATAATAATAATAATAATCGAACGGCTGAATGGATTTGCACGAAACTTGGCAAAATATTAGGGACTGGTAGCCCGATGTGCCTTTGCTAGGTCTCAATATATGTGCTCCAGTGGATTTTGAGAAATTAACGTTCAAAAAAAGATATATATCTGTAACAGCGCTCCGCTTCGCGTACTTTTCGCGTTACGGAGCTTTGCGAAGCTGATTGGTTCTCCGGCGTCTGTAAACATTCCAAACAGTCCGTAGCGGCCGCCATCTTGTCTCTCGGTAGGATCGAGAGACAAGAGGAGGCCAAAGCGAAGGGGCAAATGACCATAAGGGGGCATAGTAGATCCTTCCTGACCTGTTAGGTTTGATGTACCATTTTGCCAAGTTTGGTGTAATTCCGTTCAGCCATTCAGGCTGTAGACGTATGTAAATGTCCTATGGAAAATTGCATGGGGAAAACACATTTGAAAGTGTTGAAATTTAGAACCAATTAAAATGTTACTTTGGTTTTGTATTTGTGTGTGATGAAAGTTAATTGGTTATGTATATATCTCAAATGAGAGGAAACCACAGCCATTTTGTGATACTACTGTCTGAGGTACATTTGTGAGGAATTTCTGGTGGTGAATTTCTGGTGTTTGATTTACACAGTACTAACACTTCTCCTACTTTTAAAAAGGTGAGTTGTTAATTTGTAAGGGGAACTATGTTGTACACTTGAAGATAATTTGAAAAATGTTTTCTGTTATTTATTTGCAGTCCTTCTGTTATACTAAATACTTGATAAAGTTAGTTTTATATTATGTATTACTAAAAACGATAAATGAAAGTGATTATTTTTTTCTGCAATTTACAGCAAGCAATTTCAAAATAAAATGGCTCACAATGAAGAGACCGTGGCAATTTCTTTTGAATTGTCCACTACATTGATTGAAATTGACAGCACCAATAATGAAATATTGTCACAAGGAGGAGATGACTTGAATGATTCCACTACATTGATTGAAATTGACAGCACCAATAATGAAATATTGTCACAAGGAGGAGATGACTTGAATGATTTTTTGGATCAATCTGTTGATGGCGAATTTATCGAATGTTTGGAGACCATAGAGTTACAAGAATCATCATTGCAGACTTTTAATGAGGAGATTCCAGAGGAGATGATTGAAGAGGAAATTACTGATGAGGACATGTTACTAGTTCTTTCAAATTTAGAAAATTCAGAAGAATAAATTTATATTTAAAAATCAAAAATTGTTTGAGACATTATTCATTTTTATTTTTAATTTATGAGGTTGTAGCGAAGTGATTGTAGTATAAAATGAGACTTATAGTATAGAGTGCAACATTTTTATGTTACATGGTAAGTTTACTCATATTTACTTCCCTTCTCCCACTATATTATCTCCAATGTGTATTTGACATCTCTTCTTCATCTCCGGCCTCCTTTCTCTCACTGTGTGTCTCTGATGCATCTTATCGCTGCTATTTTGTGTAATTACAGAAGAGAGTAAAATAAAATAGTTCGGAACGTGAAAAGGGGGCAAAGTAGAGTACCCCTCACCCCCTAGGCCTTCTCAGGCGGTCCCAAAAGGATCAGTTTCTGCTTTCCTGAGAGATTATGGTATGAGTTCCATATACCACAATAATTTGCATTACAACATGCAAGATATATATCTCCTATTACCAACTTTTGGAGATATTCGCGCTAAGCGCGAATATCTCCAAAAACTAACACCTGCCCTGAGCAGTTCTTAGCCATGTTATCCAATGGGAGGTGGATAACATGGCTAAGAGCATTAGCTCGGTAATGCATGAATATCGCTGAGTTTTCAGCGATATTAATGCATTGCGGTCATTTTTTATCGCATTTGCGATAAACCTTGATAATAGCAAGGTTTATCTTCGATAATTTCTGACGATGCTTAGCGGTAAAAAATTCGTTGGTAAGCATCGTTAGCGATAAATATCGCGTAACTTTGGTAATATGCACCAACGTCTGTTAACGTTCGATTCGAAGGAAATGAGGAAGTGTTGAAAAACATTGTTTGCGCCATCTTGCCTTTTTTGAAATTGCACACTTTTGTCGTGCACGGCAGCCATTTTAGATGCCTTGACCAGACCCACTCTCTGCACGCTGTCGATTCGTAGCATGGCTCCCCACCCTCGCAAGCATCTTCCCCAGGCACTGGTCACCCCCGCTCTCTGTCTTATGCATGGGCAATAAACCTCTCCCCATCTGCGCTGCTCTTCCCTGAGAATCACACTCTGTGCCCGCCCAACACCTCCCTTTCGCCCTATTCACTACCGCACCCTCTGACACTCCTCTTCCTCTGTGTCCGATTGTCCAGGCTATCAGCTAGCCCTGCAGATGTAGTTTATGGCCCCAGCTGTAAAGAATCACCCCTCTTCAAAGGAGTTATAGTAGATCAAGGCTCACACCCGATGAGATCCGTCACACCACACGTGTTCCTACTATCTGAAAACCATCCTGTATTGTGATTGGGGAGGGGACCGAGCCTGAAGCGGAAAATTCCAGGGATGACTCTTTGTACATCAAAGTTTTTACATTTATGTGTCACATTAAAAATATATAGCACTCCAACAAAGTAGTAGGATTATAAAACTTTAATAACTTATAAATATATACAACAAAACAAAAACAGTAAAAACATTTAAACAACGAAGAGACCGTGGCAATTTCTTTTGAATTATCCAATACATTTATTGAAATTGACAGCACCAATAATGAAATTTTCTCACAAGGAGGAGATGACTTGAATGATTTTTTTGATCAATCTCTTGATGGCGAATTTATCGAATGTTTGGAGACCATAGAGTTACAAGAATCATCATTGCAGACTTTTCATGAGGAAATTCCTGATGAGGGCATGTTACTAGTTCTTTCAAATTATGAAAATTCAGAAGATGTTGCCTGGGGGTGGGTCGTCAGTAGTAGTCTGTTGTGCGAATAGTTCCAAGGCAGCAGAACGCGCTGAAATCTAGATGGCACAAAGGTGATGTCTAGTAAGTTGCCGCCCAGCAAATAACGGCGTGGGGCGCCGCGGGGGTGAGTGAGTCCAGTAGGCACCACAGGTATTCTTACCGGCATTGCAGAATTACTGCTGGGGACAATGCCTGTGCTGTAGCAGGGTCACAGCAGAAACAAAAAGGATTCTGTTGAAGATGTTGTTGGTTTTCAATTTGAAAACAGTTCTGGTGTCAAGTGCTATGCTAATGTAGTGGTTAATGTTTTGTTTTCTCTAGAAAATGTAAAAGAGGGGGAGGCAGTCCAAAGTTCCGGTAAAAGGGCAAAGGAAAGGATCGGTGGTTTGAACTATCAGTCAAAAAGGGGAGGGGGTGCAACAATTTTTCCTACCGGGTCACAGTGTGCTTTCACCGGAACTGAGGTTTGCAGGATTCTAGTAATTCAAAGTGAGGCTGGCGCCAGCATGGGAGCGCCGACGTCCCGCGGATACAGTTTCGTCACTCCACGGGCGATCATGGCAGTCATTCCCCATCGGGGGTGTCTGCGGGGGTCGGAGACTCCCGCGGCTCCTCTAGAATCTTCAAGGTCGTGGAGGACTACTGTGGTGGAGTCAACCAGTGACCGGGCCATTTCTTTATGCTGGGCCCGCTCTTGCCACGGCGATCGCCATTTTGAGAGTTCGGTAGCTACTGGCGATCGCGGGGTCAAATGAGCGGACGGGCTCCACCCTGCCGGGCGAGACGTTGCAGCATCGCCACAGTGGAAGAGCGCTTTTCAGGGCGCCTGGAGCGCTGAGGGTGCAGGTGGGAAGCCTCCACTGGGGAGGCGGGAGAGGCCTGTTCGCACCGTCTCTCCCTCCCAGTGCACCCCACGGCGTCTCGCTTGAGATTTGTTATGGCCGGACCAGGCGATGAGGACGAGGGGGGGGGGGGGCGGAGGCATGTGCAAGACATCCCCCCCAGTGTTGTCAAAGCCATTATTCAAGAAAGAAGAAGTGTCCCGTTCGTCTTCGGGCCGGGCTTCTGGTGGATGTCGGCCGGACGCCCCTTGCTCTGGCCCCATGAACGGGTTCCTTGGTTTATCGGCTGCAGCCGGATCCCATCGGCCCCGGCCGTTGGTGGCCGGACTGGTAGAGAATGTGGCGGGACTACCTGAAACTCTCAAGGGCCACCGCGGCCGGACTGGGAGAGAGAGGGGAGGGTCGAGGACACGGACATTCCCCCCCCTGCAACTCTCCAGCGTTGTCAATCCCCCTGGCCGGGTCCCGCTGGCCTCGGCCTCGGCCTCTCCTCCGGCTACACCCTACGTGATGATCTCCGAGGCGTGGCAGCAGGACTTGCCTTATATGTGTTGCTTCCGGCTGGGCGTAGCCGAAAACTTGTTGCCCTTTGGAAGTTTCTAGAATGGGGCGGATGTCTGCTGACTTCTATCTTTCCCAGTTTGCCGTTATTTGGCCGTGGCAGGCGGTGGGACAGACACGTTTTGGGGCAGTGAGGGGCGATGTTTTCAGGTTTCTTATTACGGGCTCACTTCTAACGTTTCTTGTTTCTAGGACAATAATAGGTTTTATCATTACGTATTGTTATCGTTTCTTTGTTTGTTATTTAATAAAAAGTTCATCAGTGGCCTACTGATTTTCGTTTTCCTATTCTTTTCTTTCCAGGTTGTTTCATGCTAAAGTTTCTGTTAACAGGATACAGTGATCACTTCGTTATTATTGCATATGTCCTTTTCACTAGGGGTGCTCTCTTGTTGGGCCAGATATCTCTAGTAAATGGTCCGGGTGAAACAGGTGCATCAATCAGTGGGGAGTAGATAGGCATGACAGATTACAACGGGGGAGAAAGGTCCGCATTACCTACCCTTTCACTACTTGCAAAGATTTTCCTACGTTTATTTGCAAACAGGGAATACCTCCAAAAAGAACTAATTCCCAAACAGTCAATGTTCGGACAATCAATCAATCAATGAGGAATGAAATAGGTACGACGTGTTAAAGGCTTGCGTTACCTACCCTTCACTATCTGCAAAGGGAGAGAGAATATTCCTATTCTTCCTTGTTTGCAGGCAGAGAAGATCCTTAAGAGAACCAACTTCGAACAATTCAATGCTCGATTCAAACAATCAACAAGGGGTACTGTGAACACAAATGAACGCCGCTTATGTACATACACATTGCTATTTTCAACAGGTTGTTCCTAATGTTTCTATTTTAGCGAGGTCAAAAAGAGATCCCATTAGTGGCCTACTGATTTTGCTCGATTCCTTTTGTTTTTTTACACGATTTTTCGATATCTGCAAAGACTAAACAGAGTATTGCGACTCTGTGCTTGTTTGTAAATAGAGAATGAACCAAAGAGAACAATCAATCAAATGGAGAGAGAAGCAGGCACGACGGATTACAACGGGGGCAAAGGCCTGCGTTAACTACCCTTCACTATCTGCAAAGAGAGAGTACTCCTAATAGAAATGAGGGGTGGGGGGCAGCATTCAAAGCAGATCAGTGTGCATAAACACGAAAATGTTTTTACTTACCACGTACTTGACATTCGACAGCTTATGATATTTGCTATTAAAAAAACATTGAAATTCACTGAAAAAACCATAGGTTATAGACCATATATAGTTAGGAATTAGCATTTACAAAACCTTGAAAATTCACTGAAAAAACCATAGGTTATAGACCATATATAGTTAGGAATTAGCATTTACAAAACCTTGAAAATTCACTGAAAAAACCATAGGTTAGAGACCATATATAGTTAGCTGGACATTTTATTGACATAAAACCAATGAAATTCCATATATAGTTAGTTGCACTAACTATATATCGCGCACCCGCAATCCACTGCTGATGATGTCACATATTACATCATTCATGACATGGTCAGTGACATCACTGATGACATCACTGATGACATCTCAAATGACATCACTGATGACATCTCATTTGACATCAATGACCACATCACTGATGATATCATTCATGTGACAATACAATGCATCTCCTCACATTTTAATATAACCTCTGTTTCACCCAGTGTTAAATACAGAGTATAATTTTTGAAACCATTGACACACCAATACTAGTTACTACGTACGCACTCACTGATTGCTACGTCTACACACACCTATTCAAAAGAAACAATGGTCCTTAGACAGTAGGGAGAATATTTACATAAATGAATATAGACTAAATAGAACTATATTGATAGGAAACATGTCCAGCCGGACAATTTTATTACCACAATAAAAATAATTCATAAGGAGATTTAAACAAGATGGAAGTAGGACACCAGCCGATGTCCGACTAACCCAATAGACACACAAACATAACAAACACAAATAATAGGCAAGAAAAAGGTCATCCAATTATCATGAATTGTAAACAGATGATCCAGCGTATACACATATGCATGAGCAATTATTTATCAAGTATGCAGTTAGTGTATTTATGGTCGACGACGTTTCGAACCATGCAGATTATTGGTTCATCCTCAGGACAGACAAATGTTGCCTAAAGTAGTGACAATCCAATTCAAGTCACACTATGCAATTATCAAATGTCAACAACAGGTATTTGTGTCATACAAAACAGAAATGGTAACAAAAATAGAAGGGAGACAAAAAAAAGGAATAAAACATGTCAGTAAAATGAATACTTAAGACATTCTAGAACTGTTGGAGTAGTGCCAGACACATTTTATAGTGCCAACTTGTGTCAATTTCATGCTACAGCATGCCGTCGTGTTCGGGGTGGCTGTATGGTGTGCACGCCATATTCATGCACAAATTTATTTAATTTGGTCGCAATAATCAAACGAATTAGGGGGCAGGGAGTGGTAATAACGCAAAAATGATTAGTGCTCGAACTAATCTATTTACAGTGCAATGTGCCAGTACGTGAAGGACTGGGGGTGTGAGGATATATATAACCACATTGTGAACCAAAAAGGCATCACAACACGGATGACAGGGTGTGCCGATGCAGTGAAATTCGTGCAGGGAGAAGGCGAAAACATAATCTAGCAATAGATAGAACCGACCCAAGTCTAGCTTACCGATGGAGCTAATGATGTATGTAGCTCCGAAAAAATTCCAAATTGGAAGAAGGAATATTTAGCCTTCACGATTCCAGTCAGAGGGTTACATGACCAGTGACCAGTCTACACACACCTTCACTCATTCACCCATACAATCATTCATACATACAATCACTCATCTTTACAACACTATCATATGCACTCATACACCTATACAGACACTCACAGTCTGCCACTCATCCATGGAGTTACTCACACACCTAGTCAGCCCTGTAAAGAGTCAATGACACTTCCATTTTCTTGTCTATACAGTTAAACATAGAGCACCTTACATTTTCAAACATATACTAACACATACTTACCTTCTTATACAATCATTGATACAAGTACACATTGATCTGCACAGAGTCACACACCTCCCAGCTAGCCACACACACACTCAGTCTCCCATACAAATACTTGGGCAATCAATCAATAACCCATATAGTTACTCATATAGCTACTGATCAACACATGCAGCAGTTTACAGAACAACAGACATAATGATGCACAAATTAAGACAGTTTAGTCACTAACCCATGCACTCAGTGAGACACATTTAATCACTCACTCATACAGTCAGTCATGCACCTACTAAATCCTTCGTCCAGACACTTACACATCCACTCATTCTTCAATATGTAAGACATATTTAAACTTTACAGAAACAAAAAATCACTGGATGTTGTTATCAGTGATGTCATCAGTGATGTCATTTGAGATGTCATCAGTGATGTCATCAGTGATGTCACTGACCATGTCATGAATGATGTAATATGTGACATCATCAGCAGTGGATTGCGGGTGCGCGATATATAGTTAGTGCAACTAACTATATATGGAATTTCATTGGTTTTATGTCAATAAAATGTCCAGCTAACTATATATGGTCTCTAACCTATGGTTTTTTCAGTGAATTTTCAAGGTTTTGTAAATGCTAATTCCTAACTATATATGGTCTATAACCTATGGTTTTTTCAGTGAATATATATATATATATATATATATATATATATATATATATATATATATATACTAGCAGCCCGTCCCGACCTTGTCCGGGAGCAATCAGGCTTCCCGGACCCCCGCCCGCCCTGACATTGTGCAGCAGCCCGGTCCCCCGCCCGCCCCGACATTGTGAAGCAGCCCGGGCCCCTGCCCGCCCCGTCCCCCGCCTGCCCCGACCCCTGCCTGCCCTGACCCCTGCCTGCCCTGACCCCCGCCTGCCCGGAGCCTTACCTCAGCCGCCGCTCCTCCCCCGCGCTCCTCATTTCACCGCTTACCGCTCCTCCCGCCTGTCCGCCGGTCCTCACCGCCATTCCGCCGTTCGTCACCGCTCCTCCCCCGCGCCATGTCCGCCGCTCCTGCAGGCCGCTCCTCCCCGTGCTCATGATGTCACCACGCAGGTCGCGGCCGGCGCTACTTGCAAGGGACTACTTTTTTTTATCGACAATTTTTTAAATAACATATATTTTTTTGTTTATATAGCCTATGTCCATCTGCACACCCTGACGATTACAATGATGTATCAGGTGTGTGGATTGGCGCTGTGGTTCCCGAGTTTACCCGCCTCAAAGGTGCAAAGCTCTTCCTTTATTATAGTAGTATAGATATATATATATATATATATATATATATATGTATTTATATGCATATATATGCATATGCATTTATATATGTGTATATATATATACATACATATATAAACATATATATATATATATATATATATATATATATATATCTGCATATCTATATAAATACAAATATAAATGCATACATACATACATATATATATATATATATATTTATATATATATATATATATATATATGCATTCATATGCATGTTATGTACATGAAAGTTTGAAAAACACTAATAAAAGCAAAGCTAAAAAGCCACCTAATTACAAACAGAATTGCTTTAACTTAAACGAGGGCGAGACCTATTGCATTTTCAATGCTTGTTTTTTTTCCTTTCCTTTCTTTCTTTCTCTTGTCACTAAAATGCAGAATGGGACAGCTCCCCATCTTTTTCTCCAGGTTCGAGGAAACCCTCCTACTGGCTGAAGGAATTTGTGTTTTATTTGTTTTATTTATTTATTTGTAGAGTTTTATATAGCGCTGGCTAGACCCGGAGGTATCAGAGCGCTTCACATAAAGGTGGACAAGAAAGTTACATTAGTTACACTACTAGTAGATCAAATAAATAGGAAAGGGTGGAATACAAAACAACAGCAAACAGTTAGCCAGTGATGGCTAATATACAAAAGAACAATAGTAATGAAGTGGTAAAATAAATGCAGGAAAACAGTGAACAAAAGGGTGGTGGGGGATGGGGAATGAGGCTGTAGTGGGAATTAATTACAAAAAGAGTCCTGCAATACCTGCTATTAAATTTTTTTATATCAGGGCCCCTATCATGTCATGTAGGCAGAGCCTTGATCTGGTCGGGGTCACGGCAGCACAGCACCAGGGGCCGGCCACACTCACCGAGTTGGAGTGATCAGGCTGCGGAGAGGGACAGTAGATGGAGACAAAATGGCTGTCACTTACCGAACCCACCGATAAGATGTCGGCGATGGGAGAGATGGGAGAGTAAACCTTACGGCGCAAAATTAGGCTGCCGGACCAAGACCAGGTTGCTTGCGGTGATCTGTAATATGATTGCCACCACCGAGATGGAGGACGTTCCGAAGGGGGCGTCGACGAGATGCAAAAGACGGGCTGGCGACACCAAGACATAGACCGGCCGAATGTGGCGATCTTTTTAACAGGTCGACGCCGTCAAGATGGAGGACCCACATCTCCGTCCCAATATATCTTCAGCACAAAATGGAGGAATTGCAGATCCACAGGCAGTCACGGGGTCGGGAGGGCAGAAAACAGAGAAGTCGCCGCTCTCACTCGGTTCGTCGATGGAGACACTCGGGTACACAGGGCAGCAGCGTCTCTGCAGTTAACTTGCAGGTTAGTCAGGGAAGGCCTTCATCAGGTATCAATGTGTTTTTGCAGTCTTCTATGTCGATTGCAACTATGGCAATGCTCTTAATAATGAATAGAGATGACAGCTTTGCATTCTCATAGAGGGCAGGACCCCCCCACAATACACACAATGCAAAAGTAGAGGATATCTTTCCCCAAATGGCAATAGTCCTTAAAAGAGATCCGTGAATAGTCTGGTATTCCGAACTAGACTCAAAAAATCATTGAGCCAATGTGTAGCACCCTTCAATCGAGAAAGCGGGGGAATCCTTTTCCGTACCTCTGCTTAGATTCCAGCTGGGTATGCATGAACCAAAATCTCCATCAGGTAGGCGTGGTGCGGCGCCGAAAGAACACGTCACTGCGTTATCCATATACAGCACAGGTTAACTTGCTTCAGTGTCAGGAAAAAGTGAATCAGGCACCAAAACAGCAGCCCATGAAGGCGAGGGATGAGAAATACGTAGCGGGATGTCGGGAAACCGTGGCCTTGCCCGGAGGGTAGGTGAAGCCGGAGAAGTGAGCCCCAGCCCATCTCCTCTCAGCTACCAAGGCAGCTCCACCATACATCGGCCATGTTGCTTGGGCTCCACTATCGGCAGTCTTTCATGGTTACTCGGTAGGTGCTGAAGCCGGCCTCAAATTCAACCTGGGGATTGGAAAATCACAGGAACGCAGTCCATAGATCCCCGGGGGTGAAGGTGGTCCGAGGGGGGTTGTTTCCAGGGAATAAAGCCAAGAGGCAATCCCTAGCCAGGGAGCTCCCGGCCGGAGCTCTTTACACGTCAGCCATCTTGGGTGATCCTGTATAGATCATTCAATGCTTACCTAGGAGCTATTGATGGATCAAAGTTTCGTCCTAACGGGAAAACAATACTGTTTAATTACCTAATGAAAGAGGGCCAAAACGTATTTAAATATCTTCTGATTGACCTATGCTTCAGCTAAAGGGGAGAACAATTTCAAACAGCAGTTAAGCAATCAGATTATTTTGAAGGGCACAAAAATGCATTCTATCTATCTCCATTAAGGTCTTAACACATTCTCGGAGCCCTAATGAATCTGCAGACACCTTTGTAACTACACTCAATGTTCTTGCTGCAAAAAGAGTTTGACATTTTTATGAGTAAAACTAGCAGCCCGTCCCGACGTTGTCCGGGTATGAAGAGTTGAGTGGGTGACAGCTCGCGCTAGAGACGCTGCACGTGTGGGAAAGTGCAGTCAGTTTCAAGGTTAGTGTGCCAGCAGGGCCGCCTAGTCACGTCAGCCGCCGCTTGAGGCCGGCTCCAACCCTGGTTGATGTTGGGCTCCGTGTGTAAATTCGTTTATGCAGAGAGTTGAGTGACAGTGCGCAGGAGACGCTGCAGTTATTGTCCCCGCAGGCATGCTCAGTGGCGTGTGCCCCCGCTTGAGGCCCGGCTCCAGCGGCGACTGTATTACAATGCAAATTATGTGACCCTTGAAAGTTATTTCCCAGTATTATTATTTGTTTAGGACCCACATGGCGTGAAGGCAGGAACGTAACGGCAATTTAGTAAAGCACCGACGGCATTGGGCCCCAGTCTGTTTGACACGCACCCAGCACAAGGCACACACTGCATTCGGCCCCAGTATGTGTAACACGCCCCAGCACAACGTGCAGGCCCACAAGTGAGTAGAGCGAACGGTTACTTACCACGCCTCCAGCTGAACGCAGACGCCCATTGAACGCATACGACCAGGTGCGCGATTGGCATCATAATTTAGGAATGTGGCGCGATTGTTGGCGGCCGATTGCCGTGCCCATTGGCTACGGCCCTTGCTCCCATGCATTTCCGCAATTGCCGCGCCCATTGTCGTTTGTCACGACCCTTGCTCCTGCGCAATTGGCACGCCTCCAGCAGAACTCAGACGCCCATTGAACGCTCTTGCGCATTTCCGTGCCTCATGGCCACGCCCCTTGCTCCCGTGCAATTCTGCAATTGCCGCGCCCATTGTCGTTTGTCTTGCCCCTTGCTCCCGCACAATTGCGCAATTGCCGCGACCATTGTCGTTTGTCACGCCCCCAGCACACGCCCCCAGCCTTTGTCACGCCCCCAGCACACGCCCCCAGCACAACGCACATGTTTAAGTAACGCTTTTTTTTGTCGTCATGCCTCGCCCCGCCCACGCACACAAGGGACTACTTTGCTGGCAAGGTTCTTTTACCTTTCAAATGTATATGGTGGCGATCTGTATAGCCTATGTCCTTCTGCTACAACTGCCCTTTCCAATGCTGTATTGGGTGTTGCGATTAGTGCTGTGGTTACTGAGATTACCCGCCTCAAAAGTTAGGGATCTCTTTATAATATTAGTATGGATGATCCATAATCAACGTGAATAAATCTGTAGACAAAGCATTATGCATAGCCCGAGGGATAGAAACAGGTCAGGAAGATGCGAAACAGCTTGACATTTTCACATAAGATCCTTTCTATCGCAGCCAAGCGTACACATTCTCGGGTCAATTTACTAACTCAGAATAAAAGTAAAAGTATACAAGCTGTAAAACAAATCAACCACAACCATCTCGGTCTGGACCAATTTTTCAATTCATTTCTAAAGCCGGCACGTTTTTAATGTGGGTCAACATCCAGTGTGGCTAGCTTTAAGAACTGCCCAGCACTTGTTCATGTATGTTGCACATGTGGCACAATGGGTCATGTAAGTCTCCAGAGCTGTACAAAAATGGATAAAGGAGTTGGAGAAAGATTTGGTTTTACAAGAGGATTTTAAATAATTAATTAACAGCTGGTCTAATGAAAGGTAATTTGGTCAAGAGATTCAACTTTTTAGCAAACTAACTTTTGAGTTATCAGTGGTGGAATGCCTGGCAGGCAGAATGCTGCGGAGTATGTCTGGGAGTTATGTGTTAGCTCGCAAGCTTTGGTGGAAGGCTATTTTTCATATTGCCAATAAATATACAATCAATTATAAAAGTATGTCTTTAATGAATATTAACACTGGGGCGTAGGCAAATATAGGTGCCTAGTCATAAAACGGATCAATGTTTCATTTAAAGAAAATATGCCTAGATTTTTTCTGAAGGCTCCTCCTTTAACAACCAACACAAGTTTGTTCATATGGGCACGTTCAAGTCAGAAAAGATCCCTTCGACATGTTGAGCTCCCAGGGCTTCATACTGTATTTTGTAATTTTCAACCCATTCATGGATCAGTTTGGTCCTCTACTCACATATAACGGCATCAATAGTCATCAATATGACGCCACTTGAAAGTCTTGTCTGCTTCAGGCATGAAACGCCTCAAACACTGCCTGCACATTTATCCAGACCTGGATGTCCAGCATTTACCTGAAGCTCAACCCAACCAAGACAGAATCTTGTTATTTGACAAGAACAATAAACACAATGCAATACAAATCTGGCTCAATGACAACAACCTTGACAGCTTTGAACCCCAGCTTTCATCGAATGCCAAGTCACTTGGATTAATTCTATACATCAACCACACCCTCAAGGAACACATTGGCAAAATAAAAAACGGCCTGGCACCAGCTCTCAGAAGTCAAATCATTTCTTCCAGAAATCGACTTCAGAACTGCTGTTCAAGTCCTCGTACCCTTGCATCTGGATGGTGATAAATAATACCCTGGTGTATGGTCTCATACACTCCACTCTGACACCCCTCAGGAAAATCCTGCTTACTGCCCCACGTCTCATTCAGGGTCTGAAGAAATATGATTTTCAAAACCAGAGGCATCATTCATGACTAGTAAACCTGCTTATCTTGCAGACAAGCTCACGATGATCTATGATGAATCTCGGCACACCCGCAGTCAGATCATCAGACTGCAGACTAGAAAAAAAGGATAGTAGATCTTTTCAACTATCAATCAGGACTACCACAATGATGCTCCAATTTCAGAAGAATTGAAGACTCGCCTCTGTAAAGAACACTACATCACAATGCATTAACCATCCACAACCCATCCTCCTACTCCATGACTTAATGATTGTCTTTGACGGAGCTCTGCTATCTTTTTTCTAGGGTCCAATTATAGAAATACCATATATGTACATAAATACATTTGATTTAATTCTTCACACATTTTTATTAAATTGATGATTAAAATGTAAGTATACGTGTATGTAGGTATGCAGTATTTATTTAGCACAAAGCTAGCCGAAAAGTATCAAAGCATTGTACAGGGTCAAAGGCAAAAACAGTTTGAGTGATCAAAGAGGAGCCTGGGTTCTGAGAGCATAGTGAACTGTTTCTGATGTAGTTCTCCAGATCCCATGTGAGCAGTTGGAGGAAGCCTGGTGGCTTGCTTTTTTCATTTTCTTTCCTCTTCTTAACATTCATCTGATGGTATCCTGGCTCCAGGTCAAGTCAAGTCAAGTCAGATAATTTATATAGCGCACTACATACCCAGAGGGTCTCAAGGCGCTTAGAAAGGGGAGGAGGATTACTTGTCAAATATCCACGTTTTAAGTTGTTTTCTGAATGCTAGGTGGTTCTGGGTAAGGCGAAGGTAAGCGGGGAGTGAGTTCCATGTTTTAGCAGCTAGGTATGAGTAGAATCTGCCTCCCATGGTGGTCTTGTTGATGCGAGGTACAGTAGCGAGGGCTTGGCTGGAAGAACGTAGTTGGCGGGAGGGGGTGTAGAAGGACAGTCGTGAGTTAAGGCATTCTGGTCCGATGTCGTAGAGTGATTTGTGTGCGTGGGTTAGCAGTCGGAAAGTGATTCTCTTATTGACGGGTAGCCAGTGGAGGTTTTTCAGGTGACCGGAGATGTGTTCGTTGCGCGGTATGTCTAATATAATCCTGGCTGAGGCGTTTTGGATTCGTTGGAGTTTCTTCTGGAGTTTAGCGGTAGTACCTGCGTAGAGGGTGTTTCCGTAGTCCAGTCGGCTCGTGACCAGAGCATGGGTGACTGTTTTCCTCGTTTCGGTGGGGATCCAACGAAAAGTTTTTTTGAGCATGCGGAGAATGTTGAAGCAGGATGAGGATACGGCGCTGACTTGTCTGTTCATTGAGAGTGAAGAATCCAGGATGACGCCTAGGTTCCGTGCGTGGTCTGTCGGGATGGGTGCTTTTCCAAGGGCTTCCGGCCACCAAGAGGTGTGTCCAGAGGCACCAGAAATGGTCAACTAAATAAGTAGAGGTGTTGGTTGTGATGGCTTCACAGATTAAGATAGTTTTGCAGATATAAGGGCTGGTGAGGGGAAGCCAGAGGAGTTATATCAGGGTGGAAATTAAGTTGTCAAATTTCTTCAGGCGCTTGATGATTATTTTGCCACATGTAGGGTGCATTTAGAGTAGACCAGTGTGGAGAGTGGGAGGCCATGCAACAGGATGCAGTACCCACCCAGATGCAAGAATACAATATCTTGAATGGCTGTTCTTAAGTTACTATCTGGGAGATACAGTTTCACTTTCTTTCATAGAGAAAACTGGTATCAATTTGTTCGTTGAGGGTGAGGTATGTGTCCAGGATCATTCCAAGTATCCAGACACTGATCAAAATTGGTGATCAAAACTGTTCAGTTTCATATTCTTGAGCCATGCCTGGACTAGTTATTTATTGTTGTTCTTGGTAAAATAACAGGGATTCTGTTTTGCTGGGAATTAACTTCAGGTATGTGATATACATCAAAGTCTGGATCAGGTGAAGGAAGTATTAAAGGCATTTGATGGAGCAAAGGAGATTTTGAGCGTTCAGGTAGATCTTGGGCACGATGCACGTCTCAGTGGGGACAGGGGAAATGAGAGAGCAGCTGGTATGCTGCTGCATTGCATGCATGTTCTTACATTCTGTCCATCAACTGTGTTTTTTGCAATTTTCACCTCGAGTGGGCTGGGTATGCTCAGACTTGAGTCCCAGGCTCTCCACACCACTGGAGTCAAGCTATCCAGGCTGATGAAGGCTAATAGCCAGAAACCGGTCCTTGGATGCTTGATTCCGGTCTGGGAAAGACAAGGCTTGGTAGTTCGGACTGGACTGTTCCCATGAGGCACAGGGTCAGAGCTGATTTGCACATAGCCAGTGTCTAACCCAGGGTGGTGTGGAGTGCAAAAAACGATGGATTTAGGCCCAGATCCTTGTACTGGGGTGAATGTATGACATTGTTCTACATTCTGTCCATCAACTGTGTTTTTTGCAATTTTCACCCCGAGTGGGCTGGGTATGCTCAGACGTGAGTCCCAGGCTCTCCACACCACTGGAGTCAAGCAATCCAGGCTGATGAAGGCTGGTAGCCAGAAACCAGTCCTTACGGCTGTGACCGTCTGGACCTGATCCAAAGCGGTCGCTCCCCCACGCTCCCTGACCACAGATCTCCGGTCTGGTATCGTAGCCTTCCAGAACTAGCGCTTTGAACTGAATATAGCGCGGAGCATCGGAGAGCCTCGCCTTGTGCTCTGACTAGTAGCTTTGACTTGATTACTATAATTGCGTGCTGTTTCATTTGCTGCATTTATTGTGATTATTTGTAACTCTTGTTGCCTCTGCCCCCGTTTCACTTTCTATTACGACCTCCATCTTACTTCTTGTTGTGCAATCCCCTGGCCCGCCTCCCCGCTACCGCCTTCCAGCTGCCCCTCCCACGCTCCGCCCCCTCCACTCCCTATATTAGTCAGATGAATCAACGCGCAGCGTCCACGCACTGCGGCCGCGCCAAAGGTAAGCCCGTCTACACCCGTCCGCGCCTGGACCGCGCCCAGCGCCGGTCCCCCTGGTCCCCGCTACTCCCAACCCACTAGAGTCACATATGATGCCGCAACTCTACTCGCCCTCAACCCCGGACGCACACCACAATGCTGCGCGGCCACCCCTGGACGTACTCACGGCCCATTCGCTTGCCTCTCCTGCAAGTTCAACTGCTTCAGGACCCTCACCAAATCAACTTCCTCCATACACAGCTCCGACTCTAACCACCTGAAGTGCCTCCTGCTGAACACCCGCTCGGTCCACAGACACGCAACTGAACTCTGGAACCTACTCGACACTGCGTCACCGGACATTGCCTTCCTTACAGAAACATGGATGAACACATCATCAGCACCCGACATCGCCATAGCCATACCGAACGCTTACAAGATTATCCGAAAAGACCGTACCAATCAAACAGGAGGAGGCATCGCCATCATCCATAGGAACACCATCAAAATAACGACAAGCTCCGACGATAATCTTGCAACCGCCGAACATCTCCACTTCCAGATCCACACCGACCCTAGGACCACACTTAGAGGTACCCTCATCTACAGGCCTCCAGGAACCCGCACTCAATTCAGCGATGACATCACTGACTTCGTCAGCCCACATGCCCTCGCCACCGAGAACTACATTCTCTTAGGAGACCTCAACTACCACCTTGAAAACAAACACGACAGCACCACCACCACCCTTCTGGACAACCTGGCCAATCTCGGACTCAAACAACTTGTTAACACCCCCACCCATTTAGCCGAACACACGCTCGACCCTATCTTCACTTCCAGCAAGCACATTTCCTTCGATCGCACCACAGCTCTCCATTGGACGGACCACAGTTGTGTTCACTTCAGCTACAAAACCACCCTGACCCACAACCACCCACAACCTACTCCTCGGAGAAACTGGAACAAAATCACCTCCGACCAACTCCTCACATCACTCAACCAAAACCCTCCCACCCCCTCATTGGACCCAAATCAAGCGGCCACCAATCTCAAGCAATGGATCACCCACAGTGCTGACGAATTAGCACCCCTGAAAAAGCACCAGATCAAATCAGGCAGCAAAAAGGCTCCCTGGTTCAATGATGACCTTAAAAAATCCAAGAAGCTATGCCGCACCCTGGAAAAAACATGGAGAAAAAACCCAACCACCGACAACATGGCCACCCTCAAGGCAGCCACCCGCAAACACCACCAACTGATTCGATCCGCCAGGAAATCAGCATTCAAGGATCGTCTAGACAACAACACCCACAACAGCAAGGAACTTTTCAACATCGTTAAGGAATTCACCAACCCCACCGCAGCATCTAACGACATCACTCCCTCCCAAGACCTCTGCGATGCGTTATCCTCCTTCTTCTACAACAAAATTGCCGACATTCACAACAGCTTCAAGAACACACCCAGCGATCAACCCTCCCCACCCCCTCAGATCCCACACCGCCAACTAACAACCTCAGCGCCTGGAACCCAATCACTACTGAAGACACCATCCGCCTAATGAACTCAATCCACTCTGGCTCACTAACCGACCCCTGCCCCCACCACATCTTCAAAAAAGCTGACTCCATCATCGCACCCCATCTCCGTGATGTCATCAACTGTTCGTTCAACTCTGCCACCTTCCCAGAAAGCTGGAAACACGCCGAACTCAGCGCCCTCCTGAAAAAACCCACAGCAGACCCCACTGAACTTAAAAACTACCGACCCATATCCCTCCTCCCTTTCCCCGCCAAAGTTATTGAGAAAGCCGTCAACAGCCAGCTCGCCGCCTTCCTTGAATCCAACAACTCCCTCGATCCCTCTCAATCCGGATTTCGAGCCAAACACAGCACCGAAACCGCCCTCATTGCAGCGACAGACGACATCCGAACACTACTGGATAACGGAGAAACAGCAGCCCTCATTCTACTCGACCTCTCCGCCGCTTTCGACACAGTCTGCCACAGCACCCTTATACAACGCCTCAGCAACATCGGCATACAAGGAAAAGCGTTGAGCTGGATCATCTCATTCCTCGCCGGAAGAACCCAAAGAGTCCGACTTCCCCCATTCAACTCAGAGGCCACTGAAGTCATCTGTGGAGTACCACAAGGATCATCACTCAGTCCCACCCTCTTCAACGTTTACATGAGCCCACTCGCATCCATCGCGCGCCAACACAACCTCAACATCATCTCTTACGCCGACGACACCCAGTTAATCCTTTCCCTCACCAAAGACCCTAACACCGCCAAAACCAATCTTCACGAAGGCATAAATGAAGTAGCCGAATGGATGAAACATAGCCGCCTAAAACTCAACTCAGACAAAACGGAGGTGCTCATTCTAGGATCTTCCCCCTCTGCCTGGGACGACTCTTGGTGGCCTTCCGCACTGGGCACAGCACCCACACCCACAGACCACACACGTAACCTTGGCTTCATCCTAGACTCCTCTCTCTTGATGTCCAGACAAGTCAACGCAGTCTCATCCTCCTGCTTCAACGTACTTTGCATTCTCAAAAAGATCTTCCGCTGGATCCCCCTCGAGACTAGAAAGACTGTCACCCACGCACTGCTCACGAGTCGACTGGATTATGGTAACACACTATACGCCGGAATCACAGCAAAATTACAGAAAAAACTCCAACGCATCCAAAACGCATCAGCGAGACTCATATTGGACATCCCTCGCCAAGATCACATCACCGGACACCTAAAAGACCTCCACTGGCTTCCCGTCAACAAGAGAATTACGTTCCGTCTTCTCACCCACGCACACAAGGCACTCTACAATCTAGGACCCGAATGCCTCAACACTCGACTGTCCTTCTACACACCCACCAGCCAACTAAGATCGTCAAATCAAGCCCTCGCCGCAGTCCCGCGCATCCGAAAATCCACCATGGGTGGCAGATCCTTCTCCTTCCTAGCTGCCAAGACCTGGAACTCACTCCCCACCCACCTCCGCCTTACTCAAAACCACATCTCCTTCAGAAAAGAACTTAAAACCTGGCTATTCGACAAATAATGAACCCCTTCCCCAAGCGCCTTGAGACCCTATGGGTGAGTAGTGCGCTATACAAATGCCCGAACTTGAACTTGAACTTGGATGCTTGATTCCGGTCTGGGAGAGGCATGGCTTGGTAGTTCGGACTGGACTGTTCCCATGAGGCACAGAGTCAGAGCCGATTTGCATATAGCCAGTGTCTAACCCAGGGTGGTGTGGAGTGCAAAAAACGATGGATTTAGGCCCAGATACTTGTACTGGGGTGAATGTATGACATTGTTCTACATTCTGTCCATCAACTGTGTTTTTTGCAATTTTCACCCCGAGTGGGCTGGGTATGCTCAGACGTGAGTCCCAGGCTCTCCACACCACTGGAGTCAAGCTATCCAGGCTGATGAAGGCTGATAGCCAGAAACCGGTCCTTGGATGCTTGATTCCGGCCTGGGAAAGACATGGCTTGGTTGTTCGGACTGGACTGTTCCCATGAGGCACAGGGTCAGAGCTGATTTGCATATAGCCAGTGTCTAACCCAGGGTGGTGTGGAGTGCAAAAAACGATGGATTTAGGCCCAGATCCTTGTACTGGGGTGAATGTATGACATTGTTCTACATTCTGTCCATCAACTGTGTTTTTTGCAATGTTCTTACCTTACAGCGGCTAGCCTGCGGTGCAGTTGTCTTTCTCATCATTCTTCTCCCTGGGAGGTTCCTTACTGAAGACTATTGTGGCGCCTCCATTGTGGGGAGTCTCCTTTCTCCCAGAGTTCCCTCTTGAGCAACTCTGGGATAGATATTGCACCAGACTCAAGATAGTTAGTTCTAATGGGATTCTTCCAAATTCAAGATGGCGGTTCTGGTGTTTTCTGTTGTTTTTTTAACCTACACAAGAAAGGGAATTCCACCATTATTTGCATTGCAAGACTTCATGCTGTCTAGTCGTTGTGGTTCTGAGGTACTGGGTTTTTAAGAACCGGCACAGAACCGGTAACCCAGCAGTGTCAGGGTACACCCAGAGACCTCGGGTTCTTCCTGATTCAGACCACAGAAACTCAAGAGTCTTCTAGGTGAAGTCAAGGATCGATTTTATTGGCTGCAACCAAGGTAACAAGTGTCCTAGAAGTACAACACACGGGGAAGTATATTCTCAGGAGACTGCTCAAATTTACAAAGTCAGGCTTCTCTCTTTATACAGAATATTCAGCTTCAGGCAAACATTCTTCGAATTTGCAGTATATCATTTACAGTTCCTTGTTACAAAAGAAAAGCAGAGTCATGATGACATGTACATATTTCACTTCGTGCTGCCCACAACAAATCACCCGGCAAGGCCCAACATTTCATCAGATATCGGTGGACCCCCAATAAAACAGGCAACTCACCACCATAAAGTAAGTGAAGCAAAAAGAGTAGAGACAGATGTGAGCGAGATACGGCAGGTGTGCGCGCTGTAATGGTTTTATGGCTTGTTGAGCCTTGATGCTATCTTGTTCGGCCACTGGAAGGGGAACTGACCTAACGAGTTCGGCCTGGGGCAATGGTTCCAACTTGCACAGGTCATAGGAAAGTCGATTAAGGAGTATGTGTCCTTGTGGAATTGAATTCAGCTGGATTAAGGCCTATGTAAAGGGCAACACATAAATGGAAGCCAAGGGTTCAGAACGTAAATGACGATTTCGAGGTGAAATCGTTACTCGAATATGCTGGTGTGCTCGTCATTCTCGGTCTTTTGATACCAAATTCATCATGTTTCGACGAAGTTTAATTCTCGAGTTCAGAATGATTACACGAGTCCAGAATTTTCAGAACCACAAACCCTCCTTTTGCCCTTACATAGGCAATTAATCTATCCTCGTGTTAATCTGAGTCCAGATCTATATTCTTAAAGTCATTGAGATGTTGCTGTAACATCATTCTAGTACTTAGCTCATCTCTTGATACAGGCTTCCTTACACATGATGTGACACAAAGGCCACATATTGCAGGAGCACACTGCACACATAGACAGAACAGGAAAAGAATGGCTAAGATCATCCCAATGACCATCAGAATTTTCCATCCCCAGGCAGATATCAGTTCCCAGAACCATCCCATTAACGACCAATCTCCTTTATCCACATGAATAGATTCGGAAATCTTATGTAGTTTGGAGATGGCCTGGTACACCGTTGGAGCGTTATCTGGGATGAAAACGCAGCAACTCGATTGGATCAATCTACATACCCCACCTCGGTCTGCAAGTATGACATCTAAAGCGACCCGGTTCTGAAGGGTCATAAGTCGATCCGACTGGAGCTCAGCAGTCAAGTTACTAAGGGCACCAGCAGTTTCAATCACGGTGGACTCAACTACCCTTGTCAATTGCCTTATGTTTCTGCTGTTAGCCATGGATCCCCAGAACGGCAGAAAACCCTTTGCAAAGTCCCCAAATTCTTGACCTGCAGTGTCTTCTTCACTCAAAACACCTCTAACTATCCTTGTCCTGTGGTAGTCTGCCGCTGCTGTGTAGGTGGGAGGCAACCGAAATTAAACAAAACATGAGCCCGAAAAGTCAGGGGGCAACCATGTATAGGCTCTATCGTGGCAGATGAAATAGGTACCCTTAGCTGCTAAAAACGCAGGGGAAGTCTGAGATCCAAAAACATACGTTTTAGTGCAGATACTCTTCCCTAACTGAGCCCTGGGATTTGTGCCATTACCTTGCAGACACAGATGACCCTGATGGGGTACAATCCAAATCGGGGAAGATCTCTTAGCTTGCTGTTTCTCACTCAGAGTAGCTCCATATCCAGTCATGTTCCATCCTATGTATACCAGTGTCTCATCTCTCGGGATAGTCTCATAAGAAATACCTTCCTTAATCATGTCTACTATACCCTTGACTAGAGCACTTTTTCTAGGATTGTCTGTTACAGAACGTAGGGGGTAGATTTCGTGTGCATATATGAACATTGTCCTATATGCCCATAAAGAACCATTGTGACTAAATGGCAGGACCAGATAAGGGATACCTTTATCCGTGGTGTGAGGCATAAGACCGCACACCCAACAATTAGTTGTGTTCATTACGAGTTGGTGTTGGTGCAAGTGCTGAACAAAGGAGTTATTAATGAACTCCAATCTCCTATTGGATTCATGGTCAGGAAGGGGGTGGAAAGAATGAGAGGAAACAGTAGGAGGAGGTATGGGTGATGCAGGGGGTGCAAATGTTACACGAAAAGAGAATAAAACATAACTTATCAAAAATATCATTACACTGAATAGCATAAAAATACACAATATTATAAAACTTTTCTTTGTCATCACGTTACATAATTTGCGCTTAAAGATCGTTCGTTTGGCAGGTCTCTCCACATCGGGAAACTCCATCCTCTCTAAAGTGCTGCCCGCGGTGGGAGGTTGCCTCTGCTAAGGGATGCTTCTGTCAGTCTAGGGCAACTCCCTTGGACCAACCAGAACTACCGACCTAACGTCGTCAGCTGCACCCCAAAGACTTTAATCAACCGCGGCCCTAGCAGCGGAACCCGGATGGCGGTTCGAAAAACAAAAATAAGCAAGTTTCTTAGATGGGAGAGCTGCACTTTCAAAAATAGTATTTGGGAGGAAAAAGAAATATCTGTTTATTAGTCCATGGATCTTGGTCTCAAATTACAAAAGAAATCGCTTTTATTAGTTCGTTTTTCTCGGTCTCAAATTATATCGTTGTCTTCCAGGTATTGTCTGATCCTGGAACAAAAGTTCAGACTCTGTAGTGTTCAATCGATTGGATGGCTGCACAGCCTTGTGCGAAATGTTTTCATTTTCTCGTTCAGAGTCAGTTCCTTTTACATGCAAATCATTAAAAGGGATGACATGTGGCACTGTTTTAGGTTCTGGGTCAGCGACACCCTTCTGGACCCACTGGTCATGAGGCAGAGGAAAAGGGATTTTCTTACAATGGATCCCGTGGACCCAGTTGGCCTTCCCCTGAACGGCTGATCTTGTGGAAAGAAGGACGAGGTGAGGTCCGGTCCACCTGGGCTGGTCGTTCTTCGTTCTTTGAAAGTTTCTGACAAGAACCCAGGAACCAGGGTCAATGGCGTGACCCGGAGTCTCAGAGACCGGAGGCAGGGTGTCGTGAACCTGTTGATGCAAAACACGCAATTTAGCCGTCAGTTCATACAGATAATCAAGCAAAATAGGGTGTTCAAGCTCGCTGAACTTAGTGGGTCTAGGCACTCCCCATATGTTGGCTGGCCGGCCAAAAACGATCTCGTAAGGGCTGAGTTTCACTCGTGAATGCACAGTCATTCTGGTGGACAGGAGTGCTAAGGGTAGAGCATCAGGCCATTTAAGACCTGTGCTCGCTTGGATTTTGGCCAGTTTAAGTTTTAAAGTGCCATTGTAACATTCTACTAATCCAGCTGATTGGGGGTGATTTGCAGCGTGGAACTTCTGCCGAATACCTAGCCCTTCACACACTCTCTTCATCACACGACCCACAAATTTGCTTCCATTATCAGACCAGACCATTCTAGGCATTCAAACCTGGGGAAGTACTCTTTCACAAGGGCTTTTGCTGTGGACAAGACAGTATTGTCTTTTAGGGGATAGGCTTCTACCCATCTTGAGAAAGCACAAACAACAACGAGTACGTATTTTAAATTGTTGCACCTATTGGATTCATGGTCAGGAAGGGGGTGGAAAGAATGAGAGGAAACAGTAGGAGGAGGTATGGGTGATGCAGTGGGTGCAAATGTTACACGAAAAGAGAATAAAACATAACTTATCAAAAATATCATTACACTGAATAGCATAAAAATACACAATATTATAAAACTTTTCTTTGTCATCACGTTACATAATTTGCGCTTAAAGATCGTTCGTTTGGCAGGTCTCTCCACATCGGGAAACTCCATCCTCTCTAAAGTGCTGCCCGCGTTGGGAGGTTGCCTCTGCTAAGGGATGCTTCTGTCAGTCTAGGGCAACTCCCTTGGACCAACCAGAACTACCGACCTAACGTCTCTCTTTCATTCACTTCTCCATGTGAATGAAATCTAGCTGCAAAACCTCGAACGGATACGTAGGAGGTGCAAAATGACCAGCTGGAGTTGGGGTTCCCCTACCAGGATTGTGCTTCAGACATACCATGCAATTCTTGACAACATTCTCTGCACACTTGGGAATCCCTGAATTTTGCCATACTGGGGCCAACAACTCGCAAATCCCTTTTACGCTGATATGAGCCATTCCATGAGCCATTGTAACCACTGCAAGCACATATGCATCGGGTAACAACCATCTCTGATGCTCTGTCAATTCAATCCAACAACCATTTGCATCCATTCTACCCGTACTTTCTCTCCATGTGCTCAATTCTTTCTCTGTGGCCTCAGCTTGAATGGACTTCACACTCTCTATTGTGTCTTCACACATTCCAACATCACCAGTCCATCTTGCAGGGCCTGCAACATACATTCGGCTCATTACATTCTTTGCCGTTTCTTTCGCGATCTCATCAGCAAATGCATTTCCACGACCAACATCATCAGTCACCTTCTTGTGAGCACTACATTTCACAATCGCCATTTGCAGAGGCAAGGTCAGTGATTCAAGAAGCTCATTCACCAACTGACCATGCTGAATCTTAGCTGCATGCGAAGTCAGGAACCCACGTTCTCTCCACAATCGTCCAAAACTGTGAGCTACTCCAAATGCATACTGACTATCAGCGTAGATAGTCACTTTCATTCCTTTAGACAACACACATGCTCTCGTGAGTGCAATTAATTCCGCTGCTTGAGCTGAATTATGTGGGACACGTGCAGCTTCAACAACTGTATGCAAAGTCGTGACAGCATATGCTGCAGTCGTGTCACCACTCGGGAGCTTGAAGCATGAACCATCCACCCATAATGTACCATCACATTCAGCAAGAGGAGTATCGGATAGATCTACTCTCCCTTTCGTCTCTTCCTCTGTTCTGAGAAAACAATCGTGCTGTTCTGAAACATCTGATTCCTCTGTAATTGGCAACAACGTAGCTAGGTTTAAGGTACTGCACCTTTTTACGTGCACATGATTCGCTAACAGTGTCAATTCGTAACTGGACAATCGAGCACTAGTTAAGTGCTGTGTCTTGGTTCTATTTAACAACGTGTCTACTGCATGTGGGACCATCACGACCAGTATATTATTCAATACTAGACCAGCAGACTGTCGAATAGAAACAGCTGCTGCTGCTGTGGCTCTTAAACAACTTGGCAATGCCTTAGCTACCAGATCCAAAGTCGACGAAAAATAGGCACATGGACGCTGCCTACCTCCAAACAACTGAGTCAACACAGACAATGCACAGCCCTCTTTCTCGTGGACATATAATGTGAAAGGCTTACTGTAGTCGGGGGTACCTAACACAGGAGCCGAACACAATGCTGTGCGCAATTCGAGAAAACTTTTCTGACACTCTTCAGACCAAGGAATGGGCTTGGGTGTATTTTTGCACGTTAATGCCACCAAGGGTTTGGCTAATAACGAAAAATTTGGAATCCACTGTCTACAGTACGATGTAATGCCCAAGAAAGCACGCACTTCTCTCTGTGTTCTTGGCACATTCAATTTCGCTATTGCCTGAATTCTTTCTGGGGTCAGTTTCCTTCCCTCCTTCGATAAGAGGTGACCTAAGTAGGTCACTTCTTGTCGGCAATATTGCAGTTTGGAAAGTGACACCTTGTGATGAATATCACACAGATGGCGCAAAAATGACAGCGTGGCCTTTTTACAGATTTCCTCAGTGTCTGCAGCAATGAGCAAATCATCCACATACTGTACAAGAGTAGCACCTTTAGGTAAAACAATCGTATCAAGCTGTGTTTTTAGAGCTTGACTGTATATCGATGGACTTTCACAGTAGCCCTGAGGAGCGCGTTTAAAGCGGAAGCTGCGACCTCCTAAACTGAAGGAAAAAATATCCCTGCTTTCCTCAGCAATCGGGATGCTGAAGAAAGCATTCTTCAGGTCAATCACCGAAAAACCATGAGGCAGAAGCTGGAATCATAGTCAATAATGTGGTAATGTCGGGGACAACTGGGAATTGTGGCACAACTATTTTATTCACTTCTCTAAGGTCAATCACGAATCTGTACACAGGCGGCTGAGAAGGGTCAGTTCGTTTTAAAACAGGCAGAACAGGACTATTGCAAACGTTGCCTCGTGTTTCTTCAATCACATCCTTTCCAATCAATTCGTAAACGATCGCTAGCAAAGCTTTTTCACCCTCACTAGATATCCTATATTGGGGAATTCGTGGCATTTGAACATTGGCTTTCAATGTTACAACATATGGTGGAATTTCTAAAAGGCCCACATCACTTGGACCAGCGGCCCAAAGAATATCTGGAAGAAACGACAATTCTGCTGGCAGTTTATCCCTCGACAAATACATGGGGGAAACCACTTTCTTGCCTAAAGTAAGTTGTACTCCTGAAGGAGAACAGTACAAAGTCGCATACAATCTTTTTAACAAATCCAATCCTAGCAAGTTTTCACCACAACCTGTTGTCAGAATGAGGGGTGCTTCGAATTCGCAAGGACCAACAGAAAGAGACAAAGGGTCAGAAATCGGATTTCTAACTGGGGCGCCAGAAAAACCTACAAAAACGTTCATTTTGGCAGACAAAGGTGCGCCAGGGAGTTTGGAGTGCATAATAGAACTCTTTGTAGCACCAGTATCCAACAGAAAAGGCTCTGACACACCTGATGTAATCACCTCAACGTAGGGTCCACTCTGATCTACTGGAACTGAAACAACTCCCTCTCTTTGTCTATGGCTGTCCTAGCAATCATTACCCTCCAAATACTCATCTTCTGTATAGTAATCATCAACATAGTATTGAGCTGTCCTGTCAGATGCGTTGTTCTGCTGATCGAACCTATTCATAGAATTTTGTGGTGGAAGGGGACGTGCGTTCTGAGGGGCGTTTCCACGTCCTCTACCTCTATGCGCTTGCTGAACCCCACGACCTCTTACACCAGAAGTACCATTTGCACGCTGTAACAAAATAGGACAACTATACTTGAAATGACCTTCTTCCTTGCAATACGAACACTGGTTGGGGCCTACAGGGACACGTGGCTGAGTGTACTCGGCTCTTTGCGAGTTCCTCTGATACTGTTGAGGGTGCTGAAAATTATTCTGATAATTATTCTGACCATTATTATTTTGACCACCACCACCGCGTGGCGGATATGCTTGCTGCAATAAAACCTTCGTTTTTAACTCCTTAGTTTTCTTTTCTGCTCTATCTTTCTCGTCTTTGTCTCTATTCTCGTAATATTGTGCAGTAGCTAATATCTGCGCTGAAGATGAGACTGCCCAAGAACTTTCTGAATCCTTTAACTTTTTACATAATTCTGGAAGCAGATTGTGCACAAATTTATCGACGAACAATCTCTGACCACCTTCTGTGGTCATATCTTGACCGCTGTGGTCGACAAATGTCTCTTCAAACCTGGTGAAGAAATCAGAGGCAGTTTCTTCTTTCTTCTGCTTGCATGCAGACAACTTATCCCAATTTACACGTATTGCGGGCATTATCGTTTTCATGTAATCAACTATTCTACCAGGGAGTTCTGATATCAAAGGCTCAGGCTTAGCACCACCAACTTGTCGGGCATCTGCAGCGGCAATATTAGCCCATGAGTCACCTAACTCCTGATCATGATCTGTATGACGAATTTTACCCCATAAAGGCTGTGGAACAACATTCCCAAATAACATATCGATATCGGCTAAATTCATTATACATGATCCAGCAGTCTGTGACAACTCTTTGTAATACCCTGCAGGATTTTTACGCGGATCAGGCAATGTCTGTTTAAGGGCTAAAACTTCAGCTCGCTTCCATGGGACATGTACCCATACACGCTGAAAGTGTGGCAGAATAGGGGGGTCAACAGAAGTGTCGCCCTGCCTCTATTGTGGGGGAACTTCTCTCATCGGGTATTGTCGCGCCTTTTTCCTACTAGATGCACTAGGCTCAGATTGTGACCCAGAACTGCTCCCCTTACTCCGATATGATAACAATATTTCAACCGCTTTCTCTACATCGGGACCTACAATCATGCCGTCTCCAAACTTAAACCGTACACGACACAACTCTTGCGGGTTGCATTCCAGATCATTGTCTTCCAAATCCTCACAAAGGAAAACACACATCTGTTCAAAAACATATCTCTGCGTCGGTGCTTCCCATTGATGGAAGACTTCCATGACAGACTCTACATCATACTTTACAGTGTCCATAACCCATTTCCGTGCTAAACGATTCAATGAGTCTCTCTCTTGATAGTCAGGCAGTCGACTTCGCAACTGTCTTCGTCCCATGTTAGGGGTCGTGGTAGGCGACCCAAAAAGAGGTGAGAAAAGGTTAGTAACAGTGCTGGCCATTTTCTGCCGAATGGAAGGTGAAGCTGAAGGAAGAACGGGTGGAAAAACGGGGTGAGATAAGGCAGGAGCAGAGGCAATAGCAGAGGAGGCATCAAGAGGAATAGAAGGAGCACTAGGCAAAATCGTAGAGGGAGCATTAGGAGAAGTAGAGAGTACAGTAGGCAAAATCGTAGAAAGCACAGGTGAAACAGATGTGGTTGGTGGGCCTGGAGCAGGCTGCACCATAGAGACAGGAGTCAGCTGGAGAACAGCTGGTGGGTGCTGCGGAGGAACAGAAGGCGTAGGTTGCACAACTAAAGGTTGCGGGGGTGCCGTGGCATTTTGCGCATAGGGGGGTGGCGAACTTAATAAATGCGACATTAATGGATCTTTTTCACGCTCTTTTGCTGCCTCTTGCTGAAGAGACGGCAAAACTGGATAGCATTTATCCATTGCCATTTTACGTTGCCTGTGCAACTGCTCACTCATCTGCTCTTCTTCATTGTCTTTAAACTGCATAGCAGCTTGCATTACTGAAAGTCCCTCTTCTCTCTTATTTTTCTTAGCTAATTTGATTTCCTTCTGTTTGGCCTCCTTACGCCATAGGCGAAAAGAGTCAAACATTGCCGGCCGGGCTTTCTTTTTGAACAGTTTAACTTCAAGGTTATCTAAGATTTCGGTATCGAAGCTACCATATTGGGGCCATTTTAAGACACCATCTTTTCTTGTGTATTTGATCCACACTTCATTGTATGTGATGGGGCCTACCCCATGTTTCACATATAACTCGTAAGTTGGAGTTCCAACCGGAGGAACCGGACATGAGTCCTCCAATCGGGAGTCCCTATTATAACCAAGACAAAACAAATTTCCAAGTCTAAGACCAGGCATCTTTGCTCTCTAGTCTAGTTCCAAACTTCAAAGGATTATCGATTACGATATTTCTCGTGAATACACGAGTCCTTCGGTTTTGGTGCTTGCAAGTACCAACAATTATCCCAAAGGATACCCAAGATTAAGACCAACTAAGGACTGGGAGACGCTCCACTTATACTTAACTGAGATATCGATGACGTCACCAGAAGACTCGTCTTAGTGTTTCCCTCTACCAAACTTCAAGAGTCCAAATCAGGGCGATAGCCAGGGCAGCAGTCCTTTGTAGCCGTCGGGAAGCGGGGAACCTCGCAGCAAAGACCTTCGGACCACGTCGACATGCAGGGGTCGATGAAGTGGTTTCCACACGAAGCTCCTCACGAACCTCTGGCTGACTGGTACCACTGGAATCGCCCCAAACGTTGGGCGCCAGCTGAGGTACTGGGTTTTTAAGAACCGGCACAGAACCGGTAACCCAGCGGTGTCAGGGTACACCCAGAGACCTCGGGTTCTTCCTGATTCAGACCACAGAAACCAGCTGCTCTGCGTCATTATCCAGACGCTGCTCGTGGGGTAGGTGAATCAGCCCGGACTGCTGCCGCCGAAGGTACCATACCTCCCCAGCCGGTCCCACGGGAGCAGACTGAGAGGTCCATCAGGGATCCTGTTTAGGGCATTCACACTGCAGCAGGACCGACTGGCCTGCACCCTGGTAGTACTGACTAAATACGGTCGTATACCTTCCTGCAAGTTTTTGACCCTTCACTTTTGTGTATATATTTATATAGTTTTCACTACAATTTTCACAGTGTGGTACGATTCTATTAGGTCCTGAAGAATTGCCATCAGGCAAGAAACATGTTGACCGATAATTGAGGGTAGTAGTCCAATTCACTCTAATAGTGTCAGGGTAATTGTCTCTCCCCTCCCACACCACCATCCTTTGTTTTTAACCAAGGGAGTCTACTACGAGAATAAATTCAATATGTGGACTGACTCACCTTTTTTAATTTAAAATTCACGTCACGACCACACTCCCCAGGCCCTCTCACACGCATGCACCATATGGCGGGAACAGAAGATCTCCGATAAAGAGCCCCGGTTTCGGGAGCCCGTCAGACATTGCAGCGCCAGTCTGACGAGGAGCAGAGCCCATATGATGAAGCATGACACCTAGCTTGCTGGGTGTGTGAGGGTTCTAGTTCCAACAAGGGGATTCCCCCCACTTACTAGCACACACACCTCTCTCCGTCACTCTTCCCGGGGAACTTTTGTGGCTCACTGGTTAGAGCAGGCAGACCCTGAAGCAGAGGTCAGACCCGGGACCAGGGTTCAATTCCCGACGCGGCAGGGTCTCGAGCTCAAATGTCCACGGACCCGATAATTCTCGCTTCGGTGCCTGACCTAATCATGGGTTCACACTCTGCAACTCTGGGCATTAAGCTTGCTTAATCTCCACAACGGCCCCCGCGGCGGGATGCCTGGCTTTCACCTTGGGGATGCCCTGTGGGGGCTATTTCACAGGGAAAAGCCAGGACGGGTTCCCAAGGCAAAGCGCTTAGAGACCCCTGGGTTATAAGCGCTATATAAATCCAAACATACATACATACATACATACATACATACATCCCTTTGTGTCACGAGTCTATAGGACGAGTACACTGGACCCCGTAAAATATTGTCCTATCCTAGTCCCTCCCCTTTGTATTGTCAGACCACAGAAACTCAGAGTCTTCTAGGTGAAGTCAAGGATCGATTTTATTGGCTGCAACCAAGGTAACAAGTGTCCTAGAAGTACAACACACGGGGAAGTATATTCTCAGGAGACTGCTCGAATTTACAAAGTCAGGCTTCTCTCTTTATACAGAATATTCAGCTTCAGGCAAACATTCTTCGAATTTGCAGTATATCATTTACAGTTCCTTGTTACAAAAGAAAAGCAGAGTCATGATGACATGTACATATTTCACTTCGTGCTGCCCACAACAAATCACCCGGCAAGGCCCAACATTTCATCAAATATCGGTGGACCCCCAATAAAACAGGCACCTCCCCACCATAAAGTAAGTGAAGCAAAAAGAGTAGAGACAGATGTGAGCGAGATACGGCAGGTGTGCGCGCGCTGTAATGGTTTTATGGCTTGTTGAGCCTTGATGCTATCTTGTTCGGCCACTGGGAGGGGAACTGACCTAACGAGTTCGGCCTGGGGCAATGGTTCCAACTTGCACAGGTCATAGGAAAGTCGATTAAGGAGTATGTGTCCTTGTGGAATTGAATTCGGCTGGATTAAGGCCTATGTAAAGGGCAACACATAAATGGAAGCCAAGGGTTCAGAACGTAAATGACGATTTCGAGGTGAAATCGTTACTCGAATATGCTGAAAATATTTGTACATGGTGTGCTCGTCATTCTCGGTCTTTTGATACCAAATTCGTCATGTTTCGACGAAGTTTAATTCTCGAGTTCAGAATGATTACACGAGTCCAGAATTTTCAGAACCACAGTTTCTCCCTCCTCACAATACTTGGTTTCCAGGTCGTCGTCAGTTTCATGGCTTCTGGTTTCTCCCCCTGCCTAGGCATTCCTGGAAGAGCCTTGACCTCCTCAGTAAACCCATCTTTTCGACCATGTGGAGTACTGCTGCCACCTTGGAGGTGTTTTGCCATTGGGCTTTTTCCTCTGTTCAGTGTGCCTTGTGGAGGGCACCTTCTGCTAGTGGCTGCTGCAAGAAGGCTTCTAGAAAAGGTTGCCCATTTTTCTGGCACACAAAGAAAGTTAAGATCTGGGCCTTCAGACCAATAGTCAGCCTAAGATCCTTGATTAGTCATCAGTCCCGTGACACATTAATTTTATTTGATTGCCACAAAATTGAAGAAAGAAGACCACCTCATACCACATCAAAAAATCAAAATATTTCCAAGAGCTATTTTACCATTATTTTGAAACTGATAAAAGTAGAAAAGAGTGCATAGTCATATTCTTTAAAGAAATAAAATCCAAATATTAAATAGATTTTTATGTACGTCAATGAGTGGAGGGAAGAACACAGAACCACACTGCTGGGTCAAACAAGTTTTTACTATGTAAGCAAGAGATTTAACTTTACATTTTGGGTGACTTACTGGAAATTCAGGAGAATCAGGCTAATCGATTCCTGTTCCTGCATGAATTGCCTACCAGTGGATACACCTAATGAACCACAAATCTGCAACTGGTTTTTGCTTATATAGTCGATTAACCTCCACAGGTATCAATTTTAGACCCTGTGATCAAACAATGGCTAATAAGCCAACTACAAGGTATCCTAAAACCCAACTCATGCTGAATGAGTAACACAAATAAATACTATTAAAACACCTTCCAGCATCCTTCCTAAAAAAACAACTGTTTTTAGTCTAGGGTTAAAGCAGTCAGGATACACTAATATCAACTAATATACCTATCCCCATCCTTTCTTTCTGCGTCAAATGAATTTGGAATAGAGCAGACTATGAGACTTACGTAAGTATTTGAATACATTATTCTGTTCAAAATGTCTGTTGGTACTTACTGAGAATTATTAGGAAAATAATTATCAGAAAATTATTAGAAAAGGTTCGGAATAACAACAAAAATCATTGTAGGAACAACATCAATTTAATCAAAAATATACAATAACATTGTTAAAAATGTAATAAATTGGCCACGTTCATATCCTCTGGCTGGGCTGCTATTCCAGTATATAAGTACCAGAAATGTGAACTCTGTCTCTCTTTCATCTAGATTATGTTGCTGTTAAGACTATTTTGAAGCTAATATCTTCATACTGGATACATTTAAAATGTGTAAACCTATTCTGAATTAGGCGCAGGTGAGAAATATCATACAATGCCTGCAACGGATTAGGAATAGATCACTGAAAATGAAAAAACCTCATCCTTTTCTGTAGTAGTGAATTGATTTTAATTTACGAGGGCTGGAATAAAGCAACTACCTCTCCTTTAAATTCCTACTCCTGAAAAGAACACCCTAGCCTGATGATCCTATGCATCAGTGAAGGAAAAGCAGCCCTTCTTGCTCAGAGCCAACATCCATTAATCTACTGGCAGCAATGCTTAAGCAAGTGTGAATCAGCAGCCCGCAACCTCAAACAATGGATCAATGACTGCGCCAACACCCTCGCCCTGCTAAAACAAAAACAACACCCACACCAGCAAGAGAGCCAGCTGGTTCACCGAAGACCTCCAGGCCTCCAAGCGAACCTGCAGAAAACTAGAAAAAACTGGACCCGCGAAAGAACACCGGAAAGCTACACAGCCCACAGGAACGCCACCCGCCGACACTACCAACTCATCAGATCCGCCAAAAGGGCCACCTTCAGAGACCCCCTAGACAACAACGCACACAACAGCAAAGCGCTCTTCAGCATTGTGAAGGAACTCTCCAACCCCAGCTCCAACACCAACGACATCCCACCGTCACAAGACCTGTGTGACTCGCTGGCCACCTTCTTCCATCGCAAGATCGCAAACATCCACGACAGCTTCGACACCGTCACCACCCCGGCAACACGCAACACCCCCGTTCCCACCACCCGCACCAACCGCCTGCTCGCCTGGATCAACATCAACGACGACAGCATCAAGATCATGAACACCGTCCACTCCGGATCCCCGGAAGACCCCTGCCCACACCACATTTTCAACAAAGCCAGCAGCACCATCGCACCCCACCTCTGGAAAACCATCAACATTTCCGTCGAGACAGCGACCTTCCTGGAGAGCTGGAAGCACGCAGAGATCAACGCCTTACTAAAGAAACCCAAGGGGGGCCCCAAGGACCTCAAGAACTTCCGACCCATCTCCCTGCTCCCATTCCCGGCGAAGGTCATCCAAAAGGCCGTCAACAAACAACTGACCAGCTCCCTCGAAGAGAACAACATCCTGGACCCATCCCAGTCAGGGTTCCGCAGCAACCACAGCACCAAAACTGCCCTCATCGCCACCACCGACGACGACATCAGGATCATGCTCGACAACAGAGAAACCGCGGCCATCATCCTCCTGGACCTGTCAGCCGCTTTCAACACAGTCTACTACCGCACACTAAGAGCACGCCTCCACAACGCCGGAATCCAAGAGAAGGCCCTGGACTGGACCACCTCTTTCCTCTCCGGGAGAACCCAGATCGTCCGCCTCCCCCCTTCCGCTCCGAAGCCACCGAGATCATCTGTGGCGTACCCCAAGGCTCATCTCTCAGCCCAACGTTGTTCAACATCCACAAGGCACCACTCACCCACGTCGCCCGACAGCACGACCTAAACATCATCTGCTATGCCGACGACATCCAACTGATCCTCTCGCTCACCAAGGACCCCCACACCGCCAAAACCAACCTCCATAAAGGAATGAAGGCCGTCGTCAACTGGATGAGGAACAGCCGACTGAAGCTGAACTCGGACAAGACGGAGATCCTCAGCCTCGGCTCCACCCCCTCGGCCTGGGACAACTCCTGGTGGCCGACGGCACTAGGAGCACCCCTTACACCCAACAACCAAGCACGAAACCTAGGGGTCATCCTCGACTCCACACTCTCCATGACAAAGCAGGTCAATGCAGTCTCCTCCTCCTGCTTCAACACCCTCCGCATGCTTCGCAGGATCTTCAAGTGGATCCCCACCGAAACTAGAAGGACTGTCACCCAGGCCCTCGTCAGCAGCAGACTGGACTACGGCAACACACTACGCAGGAGCCCCGGCCAAACTCCTGAAACGACTCCAACGCATCCAGAACGACTCCGCTCGCCTGATCCTGGACATCCCCCGCCACAGCCACATCACACCCCACCTGAAAGACCTGCACTGGCTCCCCAATAACAGGAGGATAACCTTCAAGCTCCTCACCCATGCACACTAGGCACTCCACGACACCGAACCAGAGTACCTCAAAAGACGACTCAGCCTCTACACCCCCGCCCACCAGCTCCGCTCCGGGGACCACACCCTCACCACAATCCCCCGCATCCGAAGAGTGACCGTCGGCGGCAGATCATTCTCCCACCTCGCCGCCAAGACGTGGAACACCCTCCACATCCGCCTATGGCAGACCGAAGACCTTCTAACCTTCAGGAGACTCCCCAAGACCTGGCTCTTCAAACAGTAGCAGCATTCCCCCCCTTAGCACCTTGAGACTCTCACGGGTATGTAGTACGCTTTGCAAATGATATGATTGATTGATTGATTGAATTCTTCTCCAACCAAGGAAAAACCAAAGGGGTAGTTTGTGATTCCCAATAAGAGCAAGGATGGAGGTTCTTTTCCCCTTCACCGCTCACACTGATATTAAGTTTCAGACAGTCGATGGTGCGTAATGCAACTTTTGCTTCAAAGTAATGGGAACAAAAAAAATAACAATTTGAGAATTTACATTACTTCCACTTGAACACCATGTCTCTCTAGCACAAGACTAGTGGCACTACAAAAGCTATTTAAATTTGTCTAGGATCCACTTTTACCCTGAGGCTTGATGGACTGTTGGTTTCCCGTGAACATCTGCGTTTTGCATTGTACTAGAAGCTCATCTTTGAATGGAAGATCCTCAAAGTCTTCTTCAGTTTCCAGTAACAGGTAAAACCTGAACCATTTTTTGCAGATCTGGGCCTCCTCTACTTATAGGTTATCGAAGTGGTTCTGAAGCTGTAGTCCACGGACCTCTGGGGTTCGCGAAGCCTACGCTGGGGGACCGCAACATTTGACAAAATTAAATAACATTTAATAAATTTAAATTAACAAAATATATACAAATAAATTAGAAAATTGAAAATTTCAAAACTTTTTCTGTAATTGATTGTGAATTAAACAAAATATGTAAATTATTGAGCCTTTGTATGGTGAATATTTGCTTCTGTAATATTGTGGATTGTTCCGAGCTTCAAATCATAGAAATTGCTTAGGCCAGGGACTCAATGGGGTTCCCTAGATGCCAGTAATGCTTCAGTGGCGAACCGCAGATGTCAATACCGCTAGACTTGCGTACATCCCGATTTAGTAACTATTTTTTTTTTTTACAAGCACAGTAAGGAGAACACTTCTGAAACAATGTAAAGCTGGAAGCAATGTCATTAATTTGCTTTGAGAAAACAGTTTAATGATTATTTTGCAGTTCTTTACTGGGACCCAAAAAAGATTCACTAAGAAATATACAAATGAGTCTGCACTGCAATCTGTGGGTGTGAAACCCACCGAACAGCAGCTTGCTGCTTTGCAGAACAGCGTGCAGCAGTGACAGGATCACCTGTGTTCCAAGTGAATTCCACTAATTGGCAAACTCTCTTGCTTCCATAGCAGCCACTGTGTCTATACCTCTGTGGGAGTGAGAAGTACGAACGCCCATCAATGCTATGTTCCAGGTGAACAGCGGGACTACGATGTTTATATAAAGTCCCTCAAATTAATCTTATTTCTGTCAGAAATCAATTTGAATAAATAATTCAAATTAACTTCACTTCTGTCAGAAAACAATTTATATAAAGTAGTTCAAATCAACCTCACTTCTATTGGAAAACAATTTATATAAAGTAATTCAAATTAACTTAATTACTGTAGGAAAACAATCTTCCACCATTCTGTTTTTGCACTTGCTCTTGTGTGGTTTTGGATCTAAGGTGACCAACCATCGGTAAATTTCACGGACTGTCTGTTATTTGGGCATCTTGCAGGTTGTCTGTGATGGTCGCTTTTAGGGACGCCTTTTGTCCGTAATTCTGGACATTGGAGCGACTTACGCTGTCCTCCAGGAAGCAGTCTCAGGGTTCAGTAACTCTCTAGTGGCACTCCTGCAGTTAACTTCATGGGCCTACAGCCCCCCCCCACCCCGGCACAGACTGCTATTGGTCCATTATCATATTGATTGCCGGCCGATTTTCACATTCAGAATGATAATGGGCCTCTGTGCAGTTACAGCATGTGCTGGGACTTCTCCTGCCACAACATAGGGCATGGCAAACTGGTTTTGATCAGGAGTGGTGTCACCTCACGGGGGGGGGGGTGCGTGTGTGTGTGTGTGTGTGTGTGTGTGTGAATGTGTGGCAGGGTGGCATTTTTACACTTATTCAGGCGTCAAAGGCGCCGACTTCAGATCCCTTGTGTGCCAGCAAGTTAGAGACTAAAAACATCAGTTTAACTCTGGTGATTAATGCATCTGTATGAGAGATCTTAGTTTTGTCTTGTCTGAACTTGGACGTATCATAGAGTAGCGCAGATGGATAGTGTACCGCCAGCGAAGCACAATGTGTAACATGCATAAAAGAAATGTATGTGGGCAGCTCAGTGGGTTTCTGTTTTTGCCACAGGGACCCTTTTGTTAATTGCAGTTCATAAGATGCAATCCTAATATAGCACAGTGAGCTATGAACCAAAATCAAAATGCAGCCTTCTTGGTTTTCTCTAATCTTTCATTATCTATCCTAAGATTGTTAAATATGGTTCCGTTAGATAATAATAATTACTTATCAGTAAACACAACCTCAACATTATGTTTTAAATCCTGAGTCTGTATTTCTCCAGACTAAGCAGTATTAACATATAATGCCTACCAGTATAGATGACATTTGACTCCTATACCACTGGCACACTGAAGATACCTGCTCTGGGGCCATTCTTCTGCCGATTTCTTACCCTGGTCGGACCCTAGTCCCAGGGATTAACTGCTGCCACTCTCGTCCTCCCGCCGTGCCATCAACGCGGTGGTCGAGTAGCGCTCACCCTGGTGGGACTCCATGTCCCAGGGTGCACAGCGCTAGTTACAACTGGCCTCAGCTGTTGGGGGAGGAGCCTCCACGCGCACATAAGCGCTGAAGCAGTCCCGCGACGCGGGGCACACTGAAGATACCTGCTCTGGGGGCCATTCTTCTGCCGATTTCTTTTACCCTGGTGGGACCCTAGTCCCAGGGTTTAACTGCTGACACTCTCGTCCTCCCGCCGTGCCATCAACGCGGTGGTCAAGTAGCGCTGACCCTGGTGGGACTCCATGTCCCAGGGTGCACAGTGCTAGTTTCAACTGGCCTCAGCTGTTGGGGGAGGAGCTTCCACGCACACATAAGCGCTGAAGCCCGTCACTGACTGGAGGTGGCCGGGCTGGGCCTCCCCTCTTGCCTTTCCATTCCAGAGAGTAAGGTAACTGTTTTACGATGCCTTTAACTAATGCTCCTGAGCGCATCCAAAGAAAGCGTGCATGTACTGTCAAAGGGCCTCGTACTAACCTAGACATTCCCGCAGCCTACTTGCCTACAGCAATTGACTTATTGCTACAAAAAGCGATTGGGGTAGTCACCACGGAAATCGAACTTACAGAAAGACGTCTATCCGTTACACCTGACTTTACCCCCATGGTGGCATTGACTCCATCCATTACTGTAAATCTCTCTGATTCATCTGTACTTGAATGCCCCCCTCTGCAAGATTCTGTGTTAACTCATCCTTCTATAGCCGATCCAGTTAGAGAGGGTCCTGGTAAAGCACCTAAAAAAGATAGGAAGAGAAAGCAGGGAAAAAACAGGGGGTCTTAGGGAAAAAGGTAGGGATCGGTATTGATAAAGATACTATAAAGGGCTCGAGACCAGAGAATTGTTTAGATAGTAATCATGTGTCTCTTGTATCCCACCCATATCCACCTTGGGCTCAGATTTTACCTCCAGCGGCAGCACCATATGTCCTTATTTTGGCCGGTATTCCAAACACGGCCAAAATGAGACTCAATTAGATCTTAGAAACAAGATACTGTTCTGGTTGGCTACATATAAACAATTCCCTTATATAAGGGCTGGTGAGATCCTGATGGTGCGCAGGGTGGCTTGGGTTTATTTATTTATTTATTTATGCATTTTTATATAGCGCAGACTTTACCCAAAGGTGTCAGAGTGCTTCACAATAGAAACAGTAATGATACATGAGGAGAAAATTACAAGTGAGCAAATTACAAAAGCAAACATTAAATTACATGAGGTAAAAATGACAATTGTGAGCAAACAAAATACATGAGGTAGCAAACGGTGCAATATAGGAAGAAAAAGTGACATGTGTGCAGGTTACAAGAGAAAACAAAGTACAATTAGAGGTATAATACTGCAATATATGGCAGACACTCAAGCACAAGAACAAACGTTGCATAGGTAATGGTGGCACTTGTGCAAGTATCGAAAGCAAACAAAATGTGAGAGGTAGCAAACAGTGTGTTACCAGAGAAAAGTGGCATGTGCATGTTACAAAAGAGTACCAAACACCGGTACAAAAATAATACTGCATTAAACGGGAGACACTCCAACCACAAGAACACACTGGGAAGGCACTTCCACAGTCATGGAGAATAGAACTTCCTATATTGCAGGGTCTTCCTTCAGATAATAGAGAGGAAGAGAGGTCCGTTTTGAAGGCCTGGGAGGAGGTGGTGGTCTGGAGCTGAGGCGGAAGTGAGTTCCAGATTCTCACTGCGTTGCCTGAAAAGGATTGGGCCATCGATCTTTCCTTCTTGAAAGTGGGAGGTTTAAGCAGTAAATTTTCCGCATTACGTGATGGTCTAGAGCCTCCGGAGAGTTTCTGTTTATTCGCCAGGTAGCGTGGAGAGGAGGAGTGCAAGGCTTTTTGGGTGATACAGGCAGTCTTGTAGATAGCTCTAGCCTCGATGGGAAGCCAGCGGAGGGTGGATAGCATCGGTGTGATGTGGTCGCTTCTTTTGGCCCCATAAATGAAACGAGCTGCTGAATGGAGAACAGATTTAAGGGGGGACAGGTGTGATCTGGGGAGGCCAGTAAGAAGAGAATTGCAGTAGTCCAGTCTGGAGAGAACCAGCGATTGCACCAGGCTTTTAAGGTCTTGCTCCGGGAAAAAGCGTCGAATTCCCCAAAGAAGGCGCAGTTAGTATCGAGCAGACTTTGCAATGGAATTGATGTGGGAGATTAGATTGAGTTTTTTGTCGAGTATGACACCAAGGGATTTTGCGCTGTCGACAATGATGGGTTTATTGTTAAGTAGATTCATCTGATCCATCCATGATTGAACCGGGGGATGAGAGAGTGAGGAGGAGAGGAGGAGGAATTCAGTTTTGGAAGGATTCAGAATCAGTTGATGAGTTGACATCCAGTTTTGAATGGAGTCGAGAGTAGAGCTTAGGATGGCGAGATCGTGAGTGGAGGCAACCTTGAGGTAGATTTGAGTGTCATCTGCATAGAGGTGATAGTGGATCCCGGATTTACTTAGGAGATTTCCCAGTGGTTCTAAATAGAGATTGAACAATGTGGGTGCAAGTATAGAGCCTTGAGGAACACCTTGACCTACTGCCAAAGGCGATGAAAGACTGTTCGCTATTTTGATCATTTGGGATCTATCAGAGAGGAAGGAAGCAAACCATTTAAGCACAGTGCCCTCAATGCCCATTCTCTGTTGCAGAGTGTTGAGGAGAGTCTTTTGATTGACAGTGTCCAAGGCTGCAGAAAGGTCAAGGAGAATTAGAAGACAGGACCCCCGAATCGAGTATCCTCAGCGCGTCATCAACCACTTGCAGTAGGGCTGTTTCAGTGCTGCAGTTTTGGATGAAGCCGGACTGACAATTGTCAAGAAGATCATTGTCCTTGATATGACGAGAGAGTTGTTTCGCTACACATCTTTCTGTGATCTTCGCAAGAAAGGGTAGGTTAGTGATGGGGCGGAAGTTGTTGAGGTCATTCGCATCAGCAGTGGGTTTTTTAAGCAGAGGGGTGACCTGCCCAGTTTTGAAGGAGACCAGAAGGGAGCCTTGACAGAGGGAGAGGTTAACCAGAGTCGTCCAATAGGAAAGAGAATGGGTATAGAAGTCAATGGCAATGGCACTGGGGATGGGGTCCAGAGAATGGTTGGAGGGCTTTGTTTCGAGGATGCAATTGAGAAGGGCATCTTCAGAGATGGGGTCAAAGTTCTGCCAAATGGCTAAAGATTTGCGCTCCTCTGGAGGGGTAGGATGAGCGACCTGATCCACAAGGGATTTCACTTTTTCGTCAAAGAATAAAGCGAAATCTGCTGCTTTCTTTGTAGAATCCTCCAACTTGGATGTTGGGGGAGAGCAGTTACTAGGCTTGATGAGATCGAATAGTTTTTTGGATCTATTTTTGGCTGAGTCAAGGAGGGTTGTGAAGTGCGACGCTTTCCCAAGGAAGATGTGCTTGTGGTACTTGGATCTTGCTGAACGAAGCGTGGCCAAATTATCGGTGGAGGGCGCTTGCCTCCATTGTTTCTCCAGGAATCTAAGCTGCTTCCTTTCTTCATAGAGGGCTTTGTTGAACCAAGGTGCTGAGGGAGTAGGCCTTATCTTTTTGCTTTGGAGAGGAGCAACGTTATTGATTTAGACTGCAAGGAATGTGAGGCACTGGGAGGTGATAGCCTCAACATCTAGGTTCGGGTCTCGCCTTGGAAGTGATAACAAAGCTGATTCACAGAGGGAACCGGCATCAATCTTTTTAGCATCACGGAACCAGGAGGTAGCCCTCTTAGGTTGGCCAAGAGTTATAGAGTGAGATAGGTGAAGAGAGAATGGGATGAGGAGGTGGTCAGACCAGTCTACATGAATAGGTGTAGTGATAGACAGCATGCCTGCTTTAGAAATAACAAGGTCCAGGATTGAGCCCTTAGAGTATGTTGATTCTGTGAGGTGTTGGATAAGATCGTTTGCAGAGAGGAAGGTGGCCAGCGAGTTCGCAGAAGAGTCTTGCGGTGAGCCCCAGTGGAGATTGAGGTCTGATTTTCACTTTGCGAGAATTGGTCGCTGATGAAGTCAGTGATTTCCTCCATAAACGAAGGGCCACTACAAGGCGGGCGGTAAATGACATGGAATCTGAGGGGTGAGTGGTGGTGCAATTGAAGCTCAAGAGAAAGGCATTCAAAAGTGTGGAAGGAGCTAATAGGAAAAGTCTTAAGTTGAAGGGAGGTTCTAAAGATGACTGCAACACCTCCCCCCAACGTTGTCAATTCTGTCATTCCTAAATATAGAATAGCCTGTTGGTAATAGGAGATCAAACATAGAGTGAGAGGTCTGTAGATGTACTTCATGGTAATTTGCGTGCCCTATTAGCGAATTCGCTATTTTAAAAACTTTCATGCATTGCATTTAAGGAATCTCAAATTGAGATTCCTTAAATGCAAATCATCGCAATTTAGCGATTTCTAAAATTGCGATTTTTGCATTTGGGATGATGCATCCCAAATGCAAAAATACCGCTCGCAAAGGGGCAGGTTCTGAGAATCTGCCCCTTTGCGAGCGGATTTTTGTTTGGTGAATCTGGCCCTATAACCTTGCCCTAAAGCATAGAAGAGAAAGTTTAAAGGCGGAAGCCTGGACAGCCACCCCCTGATGCTTCCATTAATAAAGACTCAAGTGCCTTTTGGAAAGTAGTTAACTTACCTTTCCTTAGAGATAAGGGCGTTGTCACTATAGAACTGGCAATCCCGGAACATAGATGGGTTGAGCACTTCTCAACTCTGTATGATGAACCACCTTTAGCCACACAGGAAAGGGAGGGTCATGTGGTGGGCAACGGCACTCTGTCTAGGGGTGTCGAAGGGGAATATGCCATAGTCTTAAGGAATCACCAGGCTGCACTCGTATTTGAGTTGAGTGAGGTAAACATGGCCATTGATGCAAGTCGGGGAGGAAAGGCTGCTGGCCCGGATGGTGTCCCAGTCGACATTTTTAAAGCCAATATCCCATTATGGGGCCCCCTTTACACACAAGTTTTTAATGCAACCATTTCTGGGGGTCTGATCGAAACTTGGTGTGAGTCCATCCTTGTGCCGATTTACAAAAAAGGTGATAGAAGTGAGCTGGCCTGTTATCGACCAATATCATTGTTGGATTCGACTGTGAAAATAGTGGGTCGGGTCATTTTAAACAGACTACTGGAGTGGGCAGAGGAATATTCAGTGATAAGTGACCTCCAGTTTGGTTTCCGCAAAAAGCTGGGCACAATCGAGCAGGGTCTTAATATAAATATTCTGCTGAGTAAATATATCTCAGCAAAAAAGGGAGCCCTGTATTTAGCTTTCATCGATCTATCATCAGCATTTGTTTGTGTAAGGCATAATAAATTGTGGACGATTTTAGAAGAACTAGGAGTCAATTTAGCCTTATTTGCTTATATAAGAGAGTTTTATTTAGGGGCAAGGGCACGGGTACGGTTTGGGATAGGCGAGGAGTAAAGTTAAACGAGGCGTGAGGCAAGGCTGTGTCCTTGCCCCGTTTCTTTTTACTTTGTAATTAAATAATCTTGAAAAGGTTTTGGTAAATGAATGTAAGGATTTCCCTGTGGCCGGTAAGCGTCCCATTCCAGCATGGTTATATGCGGACGATGCGGTCCTAATGGCCCATACCCCCTTGGGACTGCAAAGGGTGGTAAATAGTTTTGCAAATTTCATGACTGAAAGAGGTCTCACTATCAATTCATCAAAAACTTTTGTAATGAATTGTGGGCCAGGTTGTACAAAGCTGCAATCCATACTTCTTGATAAAAAACAGATAGAAAATACTAAGTTATTTTCATACCTTGGAATCTTGTTCGACCGTACAGGGACATGGGTGTAGGCTGTAAAAACCAGAAGATTGTTGTATATTAAGAACCTCTCTGCATTATCAAACTTTAGTAGGAGACTGGGTAGGCGTCCTACTGTAGAGTTACTAGACGTCTATAAGGCAAAATCTGTCACTGTTGCCACATATGGGGCAGGCATATGGGGCTATGCGGATGTAAGTTTGCTGCAGTCTGCTGAAAATATATTTTTAAGATTTTTGTTGATGGTTCCAAATAGTACCTCTTCTTTTATCTGCCACACGGAACTGGGACTTACATATCTGGAAGACAGTATAAAGATTCAACTGGTTCGGTTGTGGCACAGGATATGGACAACCGATTAAACAAGTTTTTTCTTGATGACTGTAGGGCCTTGGATGGGGTGAATCGTATTAAATGGTTACTGCATGTCAAAACATTCTTATTTAATATAGGTCTCCACGAATTCTACGATGACCCGTTGCCCATGACCACTATCAGTAGGAAAGATCTTAAAAGAAACTGCCTGAGATTTCTGAATGAACTGAGACTGTGCACTGAAATGAGTAAAACCACGGTACAAGCACATAAGGAGTAGTTTCTGTCCTGTAACTCCAGTTCTGTAGTAGGGGTATCTCTGTTATAGTCATAATCTAGTGAATAGTCCCGCCCATGTGCGCGGACCCCGGAGCAATCAAAAATAATCTCTTAAGCTGTCAAAACATGCAGACCTGCATAGACACTTAAGAGAGAATTTAAAGACAGATAATGCAGCCTATATCCACAGGCTACACTGTCCAATACTTCAACTGGAAATTCCACCAAAAAACCACAACAGCACAGCCTGTCCAGGGTTTTCCACAGAGAAAAACCTTGCTTTTAACAGCAAAACCCTCTGGAATGATAGAGAGGAAGGAGTGGACAGACAAGCCCCATAGGCTGCCATTATGTGGCTCAAAACAGGATACTGTGCCTTTAAGAGAACCTTCCAGAAGCCTCACAGTATCCCAGAATGCAGTGCAGGTCCCTTTCACCTTCAGTTCTTTTTGAAGGCGCAACACGCCAGATCTGTAGCATTCCTTACATGAATATCTCTCTCCACCGGGGAGGAGGGCGGGCGCTTATGACTATAACAGAGATACCCCTACTACAGAACTGGAGTTACAGGACAGAAACTACTCCTTCTGTAGTAGGGGATCTCTGTGTATAGTCATAATCTAGTGAATAGAATGGCAAGCCCATCCCCACACCAAAGCGGCGGTGGAGAAACGAGAAATAACACCACTATTGTGCGAACAAATTTCGCAGCGAAGCCTGCCCAACCTGAGCATCTGCCCTGGTATCAGTGTCCAGACAGTAATGCTTAGCCAAGGTATGGACCGTCTTCCAAGTGGCGGCCTTGCAGATTTCTGCAATCGGAACATTAAGCAGCAAAGCAGTCGTGGCAGCTTTGCCCCTGGTGGAATGAGCCTTAGGTTTACCTCCTAAGGTCGTATTAGTCTGTAGGTAACACAATAGTGTACAGGACACAATCCACCTAGAGATGGACTGTTTTGAGGTAGCAAGACCGGTCCAGACTGATCCATAATTGACAAACAATAGATCTGAACCACGAATATCTCTGGTTTTAGCCAGATAAAATTCCAACACCCTCCTAACATCCAGGGAATGTAGGGACCTTCCCGCTGGAGATGCCGGATTCTGAACGAACGTAGGCAAAGCTATTGTCCGGTTGACATGAAAACCAGAAATAACCTTAGGAAGACATTAAGGGTGAGTATGCGTAACAACCTCAGCAGTATGAAATACAGTATAAGGTCCTTGGCAACACAACGCCTGAATATCACTCCCCCTGCGGGCCGATGTGATGGCCACGAGGAACGCCGCCTTCCAGGACAGATGCTGCAACGAAGCCCTATGAATAGGTTCAAAAGGCTCCTACATCAATCTGGACAGCACCACATTCAATTCCCATGAAGGCGAAGGAAGCCAGACAGGAGGGAATGCTTTCTTCCAGCCTTCCAAAAAAATCTTTGATCACAGGGATCTGGAAGAAGGAAGTCTGAAGGGCATTTCCTGTAGGCAGTCAGCGCAGCAAAATGAACCGTAATGGATTAGACATAAGGCCCGACTGCGCCAGGCGTAGAAGATACAGAAGGAAGACATCTTCCTTACACGTCGACAGGTCATGGTCCTTGGACTTGCACCAGAAGCAAAAACTTCTTCCACTAGTAAGCAGAAGAAGTCCTAGTGGAAGGATGCTTAGCCTCCTTCAGTATATCCATACAAACTTCTGGTAGATGCAAATGGCCATATCACACTATCTCAAGAGCCATGCAGCCAAACTCAAAGACGAGAGGTTGGGGTGCAACGTCTGCCCCCTGACCTTTGCGAGAAGGTCCGGCCTGCAAGGCCTCCGTAGGAGAGGACGGAGAGACCGGTGAAGCAGGTCCGTGAACCACCACTGTCTGGGCCATTCCGGGGCAATCAGGATCATCCGCGCCCTGGACTGGGACAGCTTGATGAACACCGCCGGAATCAAGGGAAAGGGTGGAAAGGCGCACAGAAAGCTGTTCGACCAGTTAATCCAGAACGCATTCCGCAGCTTCCCCACAGGCAGTACCTGGGGGCGAAGTCTCGGCATTCGCCGAAGACTTCTCCTAGTACTTCGTCGTTTATGACCCATTCGTGGCTTTCCTGAATCAGTCTGCTCAGCACGTCTGCCTGAACATTCTGCACACCTGGCAGATGGGTAGCCGTTAGAGTCAGTCGCCAGATCGCCCGCGCCTCCTGCGACAGAGTGCGCGATCTCGAAACCCCCTGCTTGTTGAGGTAATACATTGTGGTCAAATTGTCCGTTGTACAAGCAGAGAGTTGGTCTGGAGGGACAGAAGGAACGCCTTCAATGCCAAGGGAACAGCTCTGAGTTCCCAGAAAATGATGTGATACGTGGACTCCCTCGGGGACCACGTTCCTTGTATCTGCAAGTCTCCGGAAAGCGCCCCCCCCCCCCAGCCGTGGAGAGACGCACCCGTCACGACAGTCTGTGCGGAAATGTCCTTGTGAAAGGGAACCCCTCTTAGGAGATTCTCAGCTGAACACCACCACTTCAGAGACTGAAGAGCACGCAGAGACAGTCGTATCTTGTCGCCCAAGGATCCTTTCCTCTAATCCCACTGATCCTCCAAGCACTCCTGCAAAGGTCTCATGAGCAGCCGTGCGTGTGGCGTGAGGAATATACAAGAGGCCACCGACCCCAGTAGAGAAGACACCGTCTCCACTGCCGCAGATGGGGCGGTCACAAGAGCCTGAGCCTTCCCAAGGGGAGATAATCGACTCTCCTCCGAAGAAGACACGCTTGCTGACAGCGTATTGACGGAGGCTCCCAAGTACTGTATGCACTGGACCGGAATGGGGACAGACTTGGACATGTTGATGTGCAACCCCAGCTCGCTCCAGAGAACGCACGTCCTCTTGAAGTGCGCCTGAGCTTCCGAGAAGGAGGAGGCCCTGACCAACCAATCGTCCAGGCACGGTTAGAGAAGCCACCTCGTTTTTCCACAGGCGTGCAGCTACCACTGCCATGCACTTCGAGAATAGTCTGGGCGCAGACCTCAGCCCAACTGGCAGTACTGAGTACTGATAATGATGGGCGCCGACTTGGAATCGCAGGAACTTCCTGTGTGCAATGAGCACATGGGAGTATGCATCCCGTAGATCTATGGCACCAAGCCAATCTCCCTGTTGCAGCTGAGTATAAACCTGATGCAACGACAGCATGCGAAACTCCTCTACTGCGAATCCACTTGTTTGCTTGTCGCAAATCCAGAATGGGCCTGAACTCGTACCTGTCCTTCTCGTGAACCAGAAGAACCGGGAGTACAGACCTCTCCCCCTTTGGGACAGAGGTACGCCCTCTACCGCCCTTGTCCTAAACAGGACAACGGCCTCTGCTTAGAGCTCGCACCGCTGAAACCGCGAGCCGACCGGAGGAAGTGCTGGAGGAGGGCCGATGAACCGAAGACTGACTCAGACCCAGCCGGCCTTTGTTCGCCGAGGAGCCACAAGCCCTCCCGCATATGCGCACAACATACTTGTAAAGCATTAAATGGCGGCCCGGGACCACCGGCAAAACCTGGGAGGAAAACGCCGCTAGAAAGGGCAGAAGGCCTCAGGCCGTTCTCCGCGCCCCAAACCTACAGCCGTCCAAAAGTCTCCGATTCAGACTTCATGCGGGCCACTCACTACTCTGATGGCAACCCAAGGGCTGCCCAAAGAACGGGAGAGTAGAAGCACACTGCTGAGCCGCAGGCTGCAGAGACGTCAGGCGAAGAAAAGTATGGCAACGTAGGACAAACCCACAATACCTGGGGGTCGGCAGGAGAGAAAAACTTCGCTCCGACACCGATGCCTAGAACCGAAACTATCAGGCCATTAGACCACCTCTTGTAAGGCTTCCCTCCTGTCTCTCGGCAGAGGAACCACAAATCGGTTAAGAAAACCCCCCCCACAGAGGGATCTCACAACAACGGTCCAACAACAGCGGGCCACAGCGCGAGGTCCACATGCCGCCACCCCTGCGACCAAGTCAGGAGCACGGTCGGAGCCAGAACCTCCTGCCAAGCGGTAGTGGACGAAAGGTAAGTCCCGCCAACCAGTAAAGAGTCGGAGAGGGACTCCCCGTACTCATGGCAGACGCATCCCTGGCATCAAGGCACGGAGGTTCGCAGACTGAGGGGCAAAAGGCCCCTGGGGTGGTGGACGGAAGAGGGAACCGAGAGGATTCTGAAACATCCCCGGTGGTCTCACCAGTAGTGGATGAGCAGGAGGCGACCTAGCAGACGTGCAGGCATGCAAGCACTCAAAACTAAGCAAAAGGACAAACGTCCACCGCGTACACGTGGTGAGTAACCACCAACTCCCCATCAGAAGGGTTCCTCGACGCTGATCAACTGCTCTGCGTCGTGAGTGGAAGGTGCCGGGAACACAAAGTCCCCTCTACGACGGGAGGCTCACCAAGGAGCGAGGCCTGGAACCAGACCCAGGCGTCAAGAGCCGGCAGTATTCTGCGGCTGTAACCCATGACGCCGACCTCACTACGACGTCACCATCACTAAGATAGTGACTGTCTCTACGACAACCAACACTCAGACGTCAAAATGTCACTAGGTGTCAAACACGGAGACGCCGAGCCATCCCTAACGGTGACGGCCGGACCCAACGGAAGAGGGCAGAGCCCAAGAGACCAATGCCCCAAAAGGAGCATCACTGCTCCATGACGTCGAGCCTCACCGCTCCATGACGTCTAGCCTCACTGTCCCATGACATCGAGCATCCCTGCCCCATGACGTCGAGCATCCCTGCTCCATGACGTCGAGCATCACCGCTCCATGACGTCGAGCATCACCGTTCCATGACGTCGAGCAACACTGCTCCATAACGTCGAGGCGCCCCATGACGTCGGGGAACCCCATGACGTCAAGATACTCCATGACATAGAGACACCCCATGACGTCGACGTCGAGACACTCCATGACGTCGACCTCGAGACACTCCATGACGTCGACCTCGAGACACTCCATGACGTCGACGTCGAGACATCCCATGACGTCGAGACACTCCATGACGTCGACGTCAAGACACTCCATGACGTCGACGTCAAGACACTCCATGACGTCGAGACACTCCATGACGTCGACGTCGAGACACTCCATGACGTCGACGTCGAGACACTCCATGACGTCGACGTCGAGGCACCTCATGACGTCGAGGCACTCCATGACGTCGAAGCACTCCATGACGTCGAGGCACCTCATGACGTCGAAGCACCTCATGACGTCGAAGCACTCCATGACGTCGACGTCGAAGCACTCCATGACGTCGAGGCACCTCATGACGTCGAAGCACACCATGACGTCGACGTCGAAGCACTCCATGACGTCGACGTCGAAGCACTCCATGACGTCGACGTCGAAGCACTCCATGACGTCGACGTCGAGGCACTACATGACGTCGACGTCGAGGCACTACATGACGTCCAGGCACTCCACGACGGCCCCAACGCCGACTGGAACCGCGTCATAGCTCAGACGTGCCCTTACTGGGGATAACCCCAGAGATTACAGCATGGGACTCGGTAGAGGACCTACCCTCACCTCACCCAGAGGCTGAAGATGCCTTCAAACTCCTCTGTTTGAAACCTGGAAGCCGAAGCCCCCTAGAAAAGAAGGTACAGAGAAGACAGGTGTCCAAAGACACAGGCAAGCACAGAGTACAAACCCTGTGAGCTTCAGCTTCGGCCTTCAGCTCAGCTGCAGACAAAGCACATGTCAGACTACAAATAGTCTAAAGACAAGAAGACTGCAGAAATTCTGCCAAAAAACCACAGCAGAATGCAGATAAAGGCCAAAGACGTCGAGTGAAGCTACAAAAATCCAAAAATAGCACAAAAATAGCATAGAAAAAGCTCAGAAAAGAAGAGCTAATGCTCCAGGGTCCTGCTAGCAGGAGCCGGAAAAAAGAACTGAAGGTGAAAGGGACCTGCACTGCATTCTGGGATACTGTGAGGCTTCTGGAAGGTTCTCTTAAAGGCACAGTATCCTGTTTTGAGCCACATAATGGCAGCCTATGGGGCTTGTCTGTCCACTCCTTCCTCTCTATCATTCCAGAGGGTTTTGCTATTAAAAGCAAGGTTTTTCTCTGTGGAAAACCCTGGACAGGCTGTGCTGTTGTGGTTTTTTGGTGGAATTTCCAGTTGAAGTATTGGACAGTGTAGCCTGTGGATATAGGCTGCATTATCGGTCTTTAAATTCTCTCTTAAGTGTCTATGCAGGTCTGCATGTTTTGACAGTTTAAGAGATTATTTTTGATTGCTCCGGGGTCCGCGCACATGGGCGGGACTATTCACTAGATTATGACTATACACAGAGATCCCCTACTACAGAACCTAGCATTAACTACTTTTAGCTTACAGCCATACTTACGTCTTATAACGAGTGATTATGACAGATTCTTATTGATTCGCTTTAGATTGAGTACCCTGCATAGATTACTCAGTTTTCCTACAACAAATGATTGGGCAAAACAGCTGTGTAAATGTCCTTGTGATGATACCTCTGACCAATCCACCATACATGTTTTGTTTTTCTGCAAATTTTATTCTGTACAGAGGAAGACATGGCTTGTCCCGATTCTAAAATCATTAAGTATAAGGCAGTGCCAGCCAGCTTATGTCCGTTTACAACAACTAGAGTCTGTGTTCGTTGTAGCCTCTGTAACAGCTTTTTTTTTTAAATGCCTGTAGATGCAGGAAAATTATCATGGTGTGACAAAGTGATAAATGAATGTTCATCTTTGTTTATGGTATCACCGCCTTGTTGTGTGTAATTTTATTGTTTTAATATTTTTAATCAACTGTTTTTACCATGTGCATTTATGGTTATATACATTTTGTAACCGAATAAAGTATTGAATTTGAATTTGACTCCTATACCTGTACGTTGTTTTCCTCATTGCCTTAAGCAGGACCATTGGAATTATGCATCCAAGGAGAGGCAAATTATGCGACAGGGTTGAGTAAATTATGCAGCAAGAAAATGCAAATTATGTAGCCTAATTCGCCACATTTTGTAAAAATATTACTCACATTTTTCGTCATTTTTTAGCATGTTAACACTGTCTGTCATCATTAGTGCCACTTTAACGCCCAAATATGTTATGTTATGTTATAACATTTTTATAAAGCGCAACAGCTGCCCCAGCAAAGAGGAGTCCCGGCGCTGACCGCAGTGATAAACAAATGGGGTGAGGCAGCAGTGTGTTTTAACTGCCTTCTGGAAAGCTAGGTAGTTGTTCAAGCTACGGATCTGTACAGGAAGCGAGTTCCAGAGTTTTGCTGCCATAGTACGGAACAAGCGTCCCTCAGCGCGTACCCTCCTTACCCGGGGGACCACTACCAGGTTTTGCCCCAAGGAACGGAGTTGGCGTGTAGGTACATATGGCAGCAACAGGTTGGGCAAGATTCCCGGAGTGGCATATTTCAAAATCTCAAAAGCAATAAGAAACAAAAAGGTGACCATTCGCCCTTTGCAAAGAGCCTTCCACTGCACAGAAACATGTGCTGCTGCGTTTTAGTAACTTTGGAATCATTTGAGCTAAAATCTGCAGAATATGTGGCAGAGGATGGATTATGTGGCAAATGTAGCAAATCTATAATCATGCGAAAATCGCAACGGCCAGACAACTGAGTAAATCCCATGGCCCTGGTCTCAAGTAACATTTCCTGTACGTTGGCTTACACACTTGCACAAGCCATAGTGTGTGTATAATATGTGTGTGATATAACGCACTCCAACACCCTAATCTGCCCTACATACTTGGAATGAGTAGCAGTGAAAAAGATTTTACCTACACATGAGATTGGGTCTATGTAGAGCGGAGGGGCCCCATTGGAGGGTGGTACGGACTGAATGCTTGGAGAAGAAGGTCTTCGGGGGGAGGGACATGACAAAGTTCCTCACACCATCTGGCACCATCACTAAAGCCAGCCCTATCAGGGCCGTAGCTATCATTCCTGCACCCTGTGCAGTGCTCCAGGCCCTGAGGTAAAAGCACTTCAGCAGCTGATTGTGGGACGCTTGGTAAGAAGGCATAGTCTTTGAACGAAGGGATTTAATTTTATTGTAATCTGTGCTTCTGTGAAGTTTTTATTTTAACATTTCCAGTTAATGGAGTACGAATAGCACAGGGAGAAGTGCCTAAATAACATGACTGGTGTGCTCTAGTCCTAAGATCTTCTATTGCCACACTGTAACCTTACAGACAAATGTTCCTGGCTGGAACCTTGGATGGATTTTTCCCTCATTCTTAGAAAAATAGCCTTTTCTTAACAATGGTTTCCTGCCTGTATGTATATGCAGTTTCAGTAGCGCAACTCTGGCCAAAAGGTAGAGAAGCAATGTACAAGGTCCAAGACACAATTTGAGTCTGGACACCTTTTGAAAGTGCGGGTGCTTTAACCATGTCCGCCCAAGGGTAGTGCTGGGCTCCCTGGGTGGGGGCAGCACTTCTGCTCCCCATCCCCTTGATGCACCACCTCTGTGTACTGTTACTGCAGGCATGCAGCAAGCTTTCTTCCCCAGGTAAGGTTCTAGTTGTGTTTTTCTTTTCCTGCTATTCGCTTTAGTGCTGTCCTTCGCCTAACCCATCGTGAATACACAGGAAACGTAAGGACTTGCCCATACCTCTTGATGGAGTCCGGGAACCTCCGTTTTTATTTTAAAAAATAGCTTTATTTTAGCTTTCTCTCTCTTAAAACACCCTCCAAAGCAAGCTAACAAGATCAGTGGAGAAGTTGTATTCCCTGGATCTTTTGATAAATCTCCCTCTTTTTGGACCGTTTGATGGCATGTATGTATGTATATGCATAGTGAAAAGGCACTCGAAAAATAAGAAAGCAGCCGTCCTTTTTCATTTTGTACTCACCTTAAGGATTATAAATACTCATTTCGGAGTGCAGTTTGCGTGAAACTGAACAAAAATGTTTGCGTTCCCAGTTTCTGCAGCTGAACACAGACCATATCTTAAGCGTACAGTCTCCATCACTCTAGAGTCACATTTACCGTCCAGCCTCTGGTGCGAGTCAGGTACCTATGAGTACTGTTCCAGAACATACTCGCACTCCACCGAGAAGGACACCATACACGGGATTTCGATCACTGACTGACCTCTTTGTGCAGCTCATCCCTTTTACTAGCCGATGCCCGAGCACCTAGCCTGAGAGTCATGGGCATCTGTGGTTGCCACACACGGTCTTACATCAGCCCTGAAGGGAGACCCTTGTGACATTACACACTTGGGCTGGCTAAGGCAGCCTCTCTCATGCAGTATCCAGAAATGCATAGCATGGCCTGGTCACCCCCAAGCTCCTCCCGGCCCCTTGAAGACACCCTAGGTAAGTTATGAATGGGTTTAAAATGGGCTGGGATAGGCCAGTAAAGTCGCCGCCTCTCCCAGAGAATCAGGTTTTAAGATTCTGCAAAGGCCCAGAAAAATAACATGGGTCTAAAACCAACTGGCAGTGGGCTGAATTCTTTGTGTGCCCAGGAATTTTCATGCAACAATAAAAAGGTAAAGGTAACTGGTGAATAATGGGGTGCTGGAGCAAATCAGAGTTTTCTCTAGTGACGGTTTGCAAAAGAACGTGAACCACGCATATTGGCAAAACTGTAGGATTAGCTGCGAGTCTCTGCTTTTTACTAGGTTAGTGCCATTCCGTTTCTGGTACTTTGATGCAGTTTTACGATCTTCAGGGAGTTTCTTGTTGCTCAAATGCGTGTAATTATTTATATGTTTTCCTCGTCTTCATTGCTTGATTTTGCTCGGATAAAGTGTCATTCACAGTCGTTGAAATGCCACTCGTAATTACACTGAAATTATGAAAATGTCACACATAGCAATCTGAAACCTTGGCAGCTATGAACGATCTCTGACCACGACAGGACTGAATATAATACTTTCCCGATTTTAAATGTAGATACTCTTCAGGGAATGTTTATCCTAACAATTTGTAGGCCTCGAGCCAGAAGAAACAGTGATTTTTAAAACTGAACAATGACATAATGGCTAATAAAATCGGATTCTCTTTTCTCTGTCATAAATGAAATGTAATATAAATATGAAGCATTATGGGAAACTGTATTACGGCGATATAATGCCAATTTGAGAACTTATTGAATTTATTAACCACAAGATCGAGTTGTTTGTAAATGTCAGTAGAACGGTCAGATAGAGTAGGACCGAAACTAGGATGTATTTTTATTACAATATTTTTGGAGTTCTGTGGAAATCTGCCTCTTCCCAAAGGTTGCAGTGATTTTTGCAGGTTATTAATGTAATTTGCGGATGACCGTCACACGCACCCTTATTTAGCCTTAAAAATGTTGTGCGTAAGATTGTAAGATTAACTTAACAGGAAAACAGCAAGCCCCTGATTTTGAGCCGGCCACAGCAGAGGGTGTAGGGTGGAGGACTTTAGGGACAGGTCGGTGGGAGGTTAGAGGACCCCACTACAGCACATTTTTAATGGAATGTGTTCCTGCAACTGGAATTACCGGGTGTGGGAATACCTGGCTTGGATTTACCAGGTGCGAAAACACACCCGGAAAAACCCACATGCATGCAGGTCCATTGTATCAAAAGGTAATTTATTACATTTATAAATTAAAGGGACATTTGTAATATATTGCACAAGAAGCTTTACACAGCTCGGCTCTAAAATTTCAATGGACAGGATAGGCACTGGCTAAAAGGTAGAGAAAATGTAGTCACATTGAAAGGAATGGTGAATGCTGCAGTGTAATGTTAGACGTCTCTATTTCTTACAAAACCGTAACATGAACTTACAAGAAATTACTGATAATTTAGTGTGCAGCTACAGAAATCACTTTCATATTACGAGTTTGAGGACTTACCCATATTGCAAGTTTCACTTGATTACCATCGACGATCAATCGTTTTACTTTGAAATCAACACCTGATTCATGAAAATATGAAAACATATTGGTAAATTCCTTACAGCGTAAACACTCTACAAATAAACAAAAACATTGTTTTTAGATCTTTTTTATATAAATGGCACGGCGCACAAGGTTGTTAAGCCAGCAAAGATCCAAGCTTGGCTCAGCTCGTTCCTCTGTAGGCAGGGCCAGAGCTGAGCTTGGATTTTTTCTGTCAGGAGTAAGCAGATTGGTCCCGAATAGTCGAGAACAGCTTTTCAAATGCAACACAGAAGCAAAGCATGCATGTTTGCTTCAGGCACATCGTGAAACTTTCAAGCTCTCCTGGCTTATTTCAAGGACTAAAGTAAATCATGTATCTAAAATGTTTCTGTGTTGAGGACACCCACATAGAGTTAAGATCATAACATGCCATGGAGAGAAGCAAAATGTTTGCAAAACGATTACATAATGTCAGGGCTGTTCATATCATAGTGGGCCAGAAGGACCAAGAGGAGGAGGTCAGTAAATATGACATTCTATACAAATTAAGGGCCCTATTAGGATGGCGGACAGACCTGCGTCCGTCCGCCACCCCAGAGGTGGAGGGACCGTCCGCAGGGGCAGCGGCGGTCTCTCCGTGCGAATTAGGATGTGACCGCCACCCTGGCGGTCACATCCTGCATTTTTAACATTGCGGCGGGACGGTCTCCCCGTCCGCAGATGACCCCCCTGCCATCCTAATCTGGCGGGGGTCTTTTATCTCACCGCAGCGGTGAATCCACATCCTCCGGGCCGGCGGTGGCTTCCGCCGGCCCGGAGGAAGCAGATTCACCACAATCGTAATCGGGCCCTACGTGTGAGCGTGGACATGGTGCATGCTTTCGAAGTTGCCTTCAATGCTATAGATCTCTGCACCTCGTTATGAACACAAATGTATTGAAGCAGAGACAGACAGCAAGACATAAATAGCCATTGCTCCTCAAGCGATACAGTTATTTGACCAGACCAGAATACGATGCCGGGTAGATTGCAATGGAGTTTAAGGCAACCGTTGAATCCAGGCAGCCTACTTTCCTAAATTAAATGTGCATAAATATTAAGGTTTCAACCTTCGTGGCAGGTTGCACCATACAGTTCCAAAACAAATACCTATATAGTAAGACTAACTGGCAACCAGACATAGGCAGATCAAAAAGTGAGTCCAATTGTTGATTAATAAAAAAAAGTGACATGACAACATATTTATTGAAAAATTAATTCATGCACTTTGATCAGGTTCATAAGTTGAGAACATAACTCAGGTTTCCTGCTTCAAAAACTTGAAGGGGCGACTAGTAAATGATATCACAACAGGTTAGAAAACACCCAAAAAGTATATTCAAACAAGGGAACATTCTGGAATACCATTTGTTTGTGATTGCTAGAGATGCAGTACTGCTTATAGAGAACTGTTTTCTCTACAGTAGATGGCCTCCTTAAGAATTAGACCATTGTTTACATTATGCTTCACTAAAATGAGCAAGACCTTATCATAGCACAGTCAATAATAAACTTTATTTGGTGCAAATGATGAAATGAAGACTTATGATTCAGCTGGTACATATCAAGTCTATAAATGAACTTGAACACTTCTCCAGAAACCATCTACCCCTGCGCCGGCCAGGAAATTCAAGTGGGTGGGCCCGGGTAGCCTGTAATCAATTGTAGTAAACTTCTCCACAGGAGCACAACGCACAACAATCACATTGCTGGTTATTTGTATTTCAGAAGTGTGGCGGAACCAGAGCCTTTCGGCTCAAACAATGAGCACGGATCACGGGGGACCATTTTGCGTGTTCCAACAATGAAGTAAGAAAAGACTAAAAGCATCTCACATCCTAATATTTCCATGCAACAAAAAAACTGGCTTAATTCAATCATTTTTATGTATCAGTATTGCATGGGGTTGAATGTGATGTCAGGGGACTGATTACACAATTCATTTCGATTTGATGCATTACACGGTTTTAAATAATCAAATTATGAACTGATTGACATTAGATGGGCGGTTATAAATTTCAAGTTCATTTTCAATGCAATACTGATTCATATACTGGAATGATTTCTGTGTTACAACAAAAAACTAGAATCTGAGTTGCTTTTAGGCTGTCTTCACTGTTCACTGAGGTCATTGTATTTATGTTCGAGAATCCACAGTGGTCACGGCTCACTGTTTGAGCTTCAATGCGTCGGGTACGCCTCACATCCGCAATAAAATTCTCCAGTACCGTGATTGGTGTGCTTAGATGATTCTTTTGCTGCAGTAGAGCAGCCTGCATACATACAGCCTATTAATGACTGTTCATAGAATTAGGCTGAGGGGTTTTGGATAATGGTACACTCAAGGAACTAGATTAAAAATAAATATATAGGAGGAGCTTCGCGCGCATCCGAGATGGCCGCGTGAGCACAGGGCTCCCGAGACCCTCGCCGCCTCCTGCATCTATCCTGAATAATATCCTGATTCCGAAGATCGGTTATTGAAGGCGCAGCCCAGCTGATGTACTAGCTGCTTTCAGGAATTGATTTGGACTTCGGGTTCCTGAGCTACGCCATCCTGCACTTTTGTGGCCTACCCCGTGGAGCTACCTGGGCCTTGAGTCGCGACTGTACCTGGGCAGTAATTCAACAACACCGGCTAAAGGGGTCCAGATCTCGACCCGAATTAACTTTCGGTTTCGTTTTTGCTGCCTGGCGTTCCTCCTTATCGAGACAGACACTGGGCGCAGCTGCCTCCCGTGCTCATTACTTGGGCCTGGGGCCGGCGAGTGCTTGGCTGTGGAATTATATTGGCTTTTATCTGTCTTTGGTGATCCCGTGGGTGAACTCTGAGGAGCCATTTTGACCAGATCTCAAGCGCCCCTCCGGGGCACCCAGCCCGCCATGACAGGCAAACCTGAGGGTGACAAACGGAAAGTAAAGACCACCTTCAGAGGAGGTGCGACACAAACGAATGTTATGGACCGTTACACTCATCCTAAAGGATCCCCCGGTGGCACACTGAAGGTCCGGGAAGAGGCGTCTGATGACCCTACTGTGTCGGCGGATCTAACGTTACAAGACGTCATGGGCGCCATTGCTGGCATCAAGACATCTATTGGCCAGCAATACGAGGGCCTGGCCCTGAAGCTAGACACATTGGCCATCGACGTTAATCTTATCAGAACGGATTTGGCGAAGACAAATGAGAAGGTCAAATCTCTTGATTTGAAGACCTCCAGCCTCACGACGGACATGTCTGACTTGCAAACGGAAGTACGCAACTTGAGATCCGCCAACGACTTCTTTGCTCGTCGTCTGGAGGATTTTGAGGGCCGTGCAAGGCGAAATAACGTGCGTATTATTGGGGTCCCGGAGAACTCTGGATCACTGTCTACTGATCTTTGTGTCGAAGACCTCATCCTCAATCACCTCACTCCCAAGGGACTGAGTAAATTCTTTGCGGTGGAACGCGCACACAGAGTGCCGGGAGGACAAGCAAAGCCAGGTTTCCCCCCGCGGCCGATCATCGTCAGAATTTTTAACTTCAGAGACCGGGATGCCATTTTGCAGGCTGCGCGGGCGGGTGGTCCTACGCAGTTCGAAAATACCACAGTGAACTTTAATCCGGATTTTTCCCAGTCCGTCCAGAAGCAGAGAATGGGATTTCAGGGGGTGAAACGGCGTCTCAGAGATATGGACTTGAAGTATGCGATGCTGTTCCCGGCCCGGCTGCGTGTGGAATATGAAGATCGGACACTCTTTTTTGATCGCCCGGAGGGAGTGAGTGACTGGCTAGATACGTTGCCTACCCGTCGCGATCGCAAGGACCAAACATGTGGTGCTGAAGGGGGACTATTGGAACAGGAATGAACATTGGCGCCCGATTCCCGGACAATGAACACAATGGACAACTGTGGCTTGCTGACTTCGGTGATCGTCTGCCTTTAAGTGCATCCCCGGAGGCGGCGGGGAAAGAGGGACCCTTTCCTCCTCTGGGTTTCTTCGTGTAGATTAGTTTTTTGCTAGGGCGACAGGCACACTGCAAGTTGGGGTGGCTTTTGAGGCTATGCAGGGGTGCAGGGTGGGGGGGAGTTGCGCTGGGGTATTGTTGGGGGGAGGGGGGTATGTATGTTGGGAGTGTTTCATTTTCTTTTTTCTTCAAGGCAATGAACTGTTACGACTTGGACTTTGGTGTGGTGCTCGTTATGAGGTGGGAGATCATCGTGGGTTCGGATGGGGGGTAGGGGGTTGAAACTACTGTGTTGGAATGTGAATGGGTTGGGAGACCGGATAAAGAGGGGGGTGGTCTTGCAGATGTTGCGACGCCTTTCCCCTGATGTTGTGCTACTACAAGAGACTCATTTGATTGGAAATGCTTGCTACGCTCTGAACAGGCGGGGATATCTTCTCGCTGCTCATTCTGGGTTCACCTCTAGCTCTAGAGGAGTGAGTATCTTGGTCAGGACTTCTCTTCCCCTGGAAATCGATGACATAGTTCTGGATGCTAGGGAGCGATATGTTGCGCTCACAGGCAGGTGGGAGGGGAAAACGATCTCACTGATATCGGTGTACGTCCCGCCTGGCTTACAAACCACTACATTTGCAGACTTGGGACGAGATGTTTTGGCTCTCCCAGATAGTGTCCTCATAATGGGTGGTGATTTCAATTCAGTTGTCTCCGGGAGGGAGGATCGCTATCCCCCCAGAGACCTCACGAGTGCACAATCTTGGTTGGGTGAATTTATAGAAGCATTGGGGCTCGTGGTTTGTTGAAGGTTGATGCATCCAGAACAGGCGCAGTACACTTTCCACTCAGGCGCACATGGTAGTCTTTCTAGATTGGACTATATCCTGATACCGGCTGCCCAGTCTTCGTCAATTGGGGAGATTAGACATCTAGCTCGAGGCATATCGGACCACTCCCCTCTATGGTTTCGGATAAATATGACTAAAGGCGCTGAAGGGAGGGTGGCCCCGATCAATCCATGGTATCTTCACAACCCCAAAACCCGTACTGAGCTGATCAAGTCACTGGATCTGTACTTCGCAGAAAATGTGGGGTCTGTGTCATCGCCTCTCTCGCTGTGGGAAGCGTTTAAGACGGTCATCCGGGGACAAGCATTGTCATTAATTGGGTGTGCTAAGAAAAGTAGAAATGAGGCAGTAGTCCGTCTTGAGACTGAAATTACTGAGTTGGGGAGTGCCTTGGAGCGGAATGTCACCCGAGACACGCTCCAAGTCCTCGGTCTCAAGCAACTCGAATATAAGAATTTGGTTACCGATGCAGCCAAGATGATGAGTAGGGAACAGCAGGGACAGTTGTATGATGTGGGCGATAAGGAAGGGAAACTGATTGCTTGGTTGGATAGAAAGGAGAGGGCAAGCCGTGTGATTCCAGTGATTGAGAGATCTGATGGTATGCGAGTGACCGACCCGACTGACATTGTTGAATGCTTCGCTGATTATTTCCGAGAGGTTTATGCTCCGGTATCTGATAGGCCCGAGGAGGATTCTCGTTTGTTGCTAAGGGATATAGCGTTGCCTTGTTTGTCTGAGTCCAATAGGGACTGGTTGGATGCTGCACCCTCAATTGACGAGGTAGCTCTTGCGGTGCGCTCTATTCGCTCCGGAAAGGCTTTGGGCCCTAATGGTCTTCCCATCGAACTGTATAAGTTGTGCCCTGATACACTAGCGCCATATCTCCGAGATATGTTTTTAGCAGCGCTGGAAACTGGCTCCCTTCCTCGTGATCAGCGCCTTGCGACCATTGGGGTGATCCACAAGGAGGGGAAGCAACGGGACCGCTGTGCGCCCTACAGGCCTATCTCACTTCTAAATGCTGAGCCTAAGATTCTTGCTAAGCTGCTCGCAAACCGCCTGATAAAAGTAATCAGTGAGCTGATCCATCCGGATCAGTCGGGCTTCATCCCAAATCGTAACACAGCCCTGAATTTTCCGGCGCTTGCATGGTGTTCTCGCGAGGGCGACGTCACTGCGTGAACCGGCCATCTTGGCGTCCTTGGATGCCACGATGGCCTTTGATACAATCGAATGGCCGTATCTTTGGGCTGCACTTGCAAAATTTGGTTTTGGCGCTGGATTTATTAGTTGGGTAAAACTACTGTATGAGACATCACTGGCACAGGTTGTGGTAAATGGCCGGGTCTCCGGGCCCTTTGTTCTTGGGAGAGGCACGCAGCAGGGCTGCCCTCTATCTCCGCTTCGCTTTGGAACCTCTCGCTGCCTGGCTACGATGGGAGCCCTCGATGAGAGGCATACGCTGGACCCCGGACTTTGAGGACCGCATATCGCTATATGCGGACGATATTTTGCTGTACCTCACGTCGCCTCAAAAATTGTTAAATGTATTGTTCGACGTGCTTAACTCGTTCCGGAAGAACTCCGGCCTCGTCATTAACTGGTCCAAGTCCCATATATACGTGCTCGCTGGTGGCGCCCCCCTTCTGCCGCGTGGATGCCCTATCCAGGTGTCGCAGTCTGGTTTTAAATATCTGGGAGTTTTTATATCATTGGACCCTGCGGTCCGCTACGAGCGTAATTTACTCCCTCCGCTTCAACGTTTGCGATCGGACGTAGTGAGTTGGCGTAAATTACCGTTGTCTCCACTAGGGCGAACGGCTCTTTTTAAAATGATGTCCTTACCGCGGTTTTTATACGCACTCCAGAATATATTTGATGTGATTCCGGCGAGATACTTCTGAGAGGTAGAGTCTTTACAGAGGCAATTGATATGGGGCGGGCATTCGCGTATCGCTCTTCCGAAGTTGACGCTTCCCTCGTATGACGGCGGTATAGCACTTCCGGATATCAGGCGGTATTATTGGGATTCCCAGCTTGCTGCAATTAACCACGGGATGTATGGTCCGGCGTTGAATCCAGCGTTTGAAATGGATAGATGGCTGTTACCGGGGGGAGACTATAACAGGGCACTCTATTCTGGATCCTCTCGTGTACAGCTTTCGGGACCCACCGGGATAGCCGCACGAGTGTGGCATAGAGCGACTGCAGCTATGGGCTGGAGGGACCGATTGACCCGTGCGACTCCGCTTTATGCTTCTGCTAGACTGGGTGGCCTGTGGAGAACGAAAGGATTCGAGAAATGGGATATGATTGGCATCAGTAAAGTGCGTGATCTCTGGGTTAAGGGTGGGATAAAGACTTTCGCAGAACTACAGACGGAATATAAGCTGAGTGATAAGGAATTCTTCCGCTATGCTCAAGTTCGCCACGTGTTGAATTTGGTTTTCCCCGTGGGTAGCGACATTCCGGACTCCTCCCCCCTCGAAGATCGTATATTAGACGGTCATGTGCCGGATAGCACTATTTCTTTGATCTACAAAAAGATGATCAATGATCGCTCGAGCTTGCTCGAGCACCTCAGGGAGACCTGGATTGCGGATGGTATTGAATTAGACGACGAGGACTGGCAATCTGCGATCTCTTCTCCCAGGGAGGTCGCAATCCCGGCCCGTCTCTGCCTGGTCCAGCTTAAAATCCTTCATCGGATTTATGTTACCGGCCCTCGACTGATCCGTATGGGCTATTCGACGGATGGCTTGTTTAGGCGTGGTTGTGGTCTGCTTGGTACCTTTCTCCACATACTTAGAGAATATCCTGAGATGGTGCTTTTCTGGAACCGTATACATGAGGTGATGAATGAAGTAACAGGTGTTGTGATGTTGCCAGAGGCCCGACGATGTTTGCTGAATGTATGGGGGCCAAATGACTATGACGTGTCGCAGCTACGATGGACGACCTTTGGTAATATGATTGCTAAGAGAGACATTGCACAGCTTTGGGGGTCCCAAAGGCCCCCCAAAGTGGCGGCCTGGAAAGAAACATGGACTGGTGCATGTTTAGGGATAAGACTGTATATGTGGCGAGAGGCAGACCCAGAAAATGGGGGAACATTTGGAATCAATGGAACTCGTACCGGGGAAATATATGTACGCCCCCTCTCACGGAGATCTCTAGTCCCCCCCAGTCTCCCTGACCCGACATTCCTGATGTAGTATAGCGTATTTTGTTCTTGATTTTGTGTTTCCTGCTTCCGCCCCCCTCATATGTGTACAACAACTCCTGTATCATACTACTGTGTGTCTCCCGTCCTCCTTGAGCACTCGCCCGATTGATGTACTACTGTTATATTGCCTTGTCTGTTTTTCTATGTTTCTTTATTATAATAAAAAGTTACAAAAAAAAAAGAAGAATAAATATATAGGGAGCTTACCTATGGTTGCGCCAATTTGTTTGTCAAACGTGTCATCAGTGAACCTCAACAACAGACTACAGCAAAGAGACAGAGAAAAGAAAGAAAAGGTTAATTGGCGCTCTGAAGCTAAACTAAAAATCACTTTGCATTGTTGGATAGTATGTACCTAAAGTAGAAATCAAAATTGTTAATAGCGGGTACCGAAGTTACTGCACAGCTGGTCTAGTATAGTAAGGCATCTGGCTAATCAGCCAAAAGAACAGCAATCAACAGGGGTGCCACAACACACCCTTTACAAAGCCCGGTCAGTGTAGGGATCATCCTAGGCAATGTACAGCAATAATCTATATAGATATCTGCCCAATTTTTTCTATTTTTTTTTTTTAAATAGAGCACACCAGAATATATTTCCTTTCGGCAGGTTTTTGCAGGAGAATTGGATGGCCCACTGTACTAAATGCAACCTGGACATCCACAAAGCAAGAACAGAAAGCAAATAGCAAAAGGGCTGTGGTCTGTGCTCGAGCCTGGTTGAATCCCGCTTGTACTCTTGGGATCAATTTAATGAAGAAGCCATTTCTCCAACAAATCTAATAGTATAAGGCAGAAAACCTTCAAGAAGTATTACAGTTCATTGCTGCCCATGGTGCAAGTCTGAAGAGGCGGGCTTTACCCACATGCTATGGGCTTGCCCTCACCTTCGAGACTACTGGGGAGGGTCCGAAATGCAATTGGGTAGGTCACACATGTGCCGATCCAGGACAACAATCTGAAGTGTCTACTGGGTCTCCGTAGCTGAGCAAGCGCTTTGAAAGTTCAACTGTGCTTCCTGGACCTTGCCCTCATACTGGCCATACAACCGATTACCATGAGATGGAAATTCCCTAGATGCCCTCCACCATCCGCGTGGCAAGAAGAGGTGATTCGATGGTGCAGTGCCTAAAGCGCAGCAATTAGGCGTGAGGAGGCGCGCAGTATATGAAAACATCCCTTTTCTATGGAGTGGGATCTCATAATGGAAGGTTTTAAAACGCTAGATCTTCTCCAGAAACCAATCACTCCTACCCCGTAATGTAACCAATTATAGGTCATACATGATCTACAGTGTTACTAATGGTCATATTCACATTTCACCTGCACATCAGCAGTAACTTGTAGCAAGTGGTATATACACAAACTTACCAGGTTGAGTGCTTCACAAGAGGCGGCAGGCCAGGAGGGGGGGTGGAGGGTGTGGGGGTTATACGTTAATAATGGGGTTGTTTAGAAATACACTGTACAACTACACTGAGAGATATTTGTGTATCTTATGAGCATGCACTTACTGTTTCATAGTCACACAAAGATTGCCTAATGGTTCTCTGGCATATGCAAGCAGACTCCCAGTCTGTACAAAGGTGATATTTGTATACAATTGGAAAAAGAAAATGCCATCTTGTACTTGCTATGACACATTGAATTTACTTTGTGGCGCTCAATAAAGTTTGTTAAACAAAAAAAAGAAGGACCGGTATTACAGTTACCACAATGAATCAAGATAAAAGTCTAAGTAAAAACACAAGATATAAATATATACAATCGTTTGGATGTTTGTCAAAGAACATAACTCCTGGCTAAACTAAGGAAAGATATTGTGGGGCTACACAAATATTCAACCTATTTCTCAGAAAGCTTGTACAGAGGAGCGGTTGTATTATTCTCTTGACACAGCAGTAGAGAACATTGCACTTTTTGCTGGATGAATTTTGTACACTGTATATTTCAAGGTACTGCATATGTTAATATGGGTGGCAATTTCTGAGTTTCACTATTGGGCTGATCAGACCATTGTTGAGTAAATTGTATCCATTGCAGGAACCAGAGCCAACATCTATAGGGGTATAGGTGTGCTTCTGTTTTAAAAACTTGTTTAACTGACTGTGAGATGTCTTTGTGGGTTATGCAGACCAAAGAACCCTCCTCGCATTCCTCAGTGAAAACAAGGCAATTTCACCCAACCCCACAAAACTGTACGGAAATAGCCAAAAAATGCATTGTCCGTTTAACGTGCACTTAGATCCGTCAATCCAATCACCTGCACTGCCAGCAACATCACACTCTGAAGGCGAGTGTAACAGCTACGGAATGTACATAAAACAACGAGGGCAGCATCACTACCTCTATGAGAATGGGTTCGCACCGACCATACTATTACGCTGCCATGAAGTACATACAGTTGCTGAATGAAGTGCACCGCATTTCTGCTCACATCTCTCTATCAAATGTTTCAAACACAACAGCAGCATCAAGTTTGTTACAATTCAACCACACCATGTATGCCCTTCACCCAACCTTTCTGACGCAGGGCATACTACAACCACACACCTCTCAAACATACAGGAAGACTAGTAGTTGCGATGAAGAGTTAAGAGGGCCACAATGCTACACTAAAGGTAGTTGAGCGCTGTACAAGTTCCATATAACAATACACACGTGTTATGTTAGGACACTCTATTATTATAAATCCTATTCCTATTATTATGATTGATATTATTGTAAGACCATGGAGTTCATTGTACACTAAATCATGAAGTTATAAAGGTTTGTCGAATATCGAGGAAATACACAACACGTTTTATTAGGTTATTCTATAATATCATAACATAACAAACTGTATGGCACATTAGATCATTTTTTATTTCTCCATGGGAATTTTCGCTCTCGCGAAAGGAAGCAATGTGCAACTAAAACAGTCATAGCACATGAAAGTACTCTGGCTACATATATAGCTGGACCGGTTGTCCATTTGTTAATCCAAACACCAGAGAGTTTAGTTGTTGCTAGCACGTGACATCATCGATTGTGTTATAACAAGGGTAATGCTGCATGCGCAGGTTTGGCAGTCACCAGAAGTATGTTCTTGATGCCACAAGGGGAAATGTGCTTTGGTAGAAACCAAATCAAGATGCTGCAGTTTTGACGCAAAAATCAAGTTAATTGGCTCACGCCTACAATACGTTAGGGTTTATACTGAATTAGGTTGCATACTGCAGTAACTTTCTGGTAGTCTGTGAATAATAAAACCACTTATTAATGACAAAGTGGCAATATATGATTAAAATCTCACATCGGCGTCCATGCTTGCTTCAAAGAGTGGCTCACCACGTATGCCTTAGAAGAGAAGATATCATACCATGAATCTGCCATTAATTGGCTCAGCGGTAACTGCGTGCTCTTCCATCAAGCTGAGTTTGAAAGGCAAGTATATGGCTGAAATACTAATGGTTTTTGATTCCAGTACAATTCATTTTGTTTACCAAAGTTCTAAGATGTGTACGAAATGGTATAGGTTATTAAAGAAATAAAACATCAAGTGGCTCTGGGGCTGCAGAGAGTGGCGTGGGGTTGTGACCATCTTGCCGTCCTGACGAGTGGTCGCTCCCCTCGCATCCTCCTCCTGATTACTGTGGTATCGTTCAGCTCTTCTGCGTGCATTGTGATCCGCTCGCGCGCTCCTCTAACTTAATCTCTGTACATTATTGAATAATTGCATTTTCTTAGCGCCTTGACTACGTGCACCGCTAGACACTATTTACTGCACTGTAGTGGCTCCATTTGCATTGATTGTGATTACATTGTGATAGCGCTTCGTCTGAATGCACCCCTGGCCATTTATTCTGAACTAGACTGTGATCGTGTGAAAAGCGCCTTAGAGTGTACTTATTTTGCATAGCGCTTTGCCTGCGTGTATTTGACTGCTCATTTCCTTGGGCTGAAATCACTTTCTACTTAGCGCTTCCACTCCACGCTTGTACACGCTCCCACTGCAGCAGTACCCATACTATACCTGGCCCTCAAAGCGCCCCTTTGCCCCCACTGCCAGTCCCCCTTCTCGCCCTGCATTGCTGCGTTTGTTGTTGTTGTTGCTGCCATTTTGGCTGTTGACCCGAGCCCTCCTTCGACCTCGCTCCCGCCTCCCTGCTGCCCCTCCCACCCACGAGAACTACAGGCCGTCCTCAGCCTCTGGAAGAGCTGTGACCATCTTGCCGTCCTGACGAGTGGTCGCTCCCCTCGCATCCTCCTCCTGATTACTGTGGTATTGTTCAGCTCTTCTGCTTGCATTGTGATCCGCTCGCCGCTCCTCTAACTTAATCCCTGTACATTATTGAATAATTGCATTTTCTTAGCGCCTTGACTATGTGCACCGCTAGACACTATTTACTGCACTGTAGTGGCTCCATTTGCATTGATTGTGATTACATTGTGATAGCGCTTCGTCTGAATGCACCTCTGGCCATTTATTCTGAACTAGACTGTGATCGTGTGAAAAGCGCCTTAGAGTGTACTTATTTTGCATAGCGCTTTGCCTGCGTGTATTTGACTGCTCATTTCCTTGGGCTGAAATCACTTTCTACTTAGCGCTTCCACTCCACGCTTGTACACGCTCCCACTGCAGCAGTACCCATACTATACCTGGCCCTCAAAGCGCCCCTTTGCCCCCACTGCCAGTGCCCCTTCTCGCCCTGCATTGCTGCGTTTGTTGTTGTTGTTGCTGCCATTTTGGCTGTTGACCCGAGCCCTCCTTCGACCTCGCTCCCGCCTCCCTGCTGCCCCTCCCACGCTCCGCCCCCTCAGCTATCCATTTCAATGACCAATGCTCCAACGCGCAGCGTCCACGCGCAGCGTCCACGCCAAAGGTAAGCCCGTCTGCGCCTGGACCGCGCCTAGCGCCAGATCCCCTGGCCCCCGTACCACCCACCCCACCCGCATCACATATGACGCCTCCACCCTCTTAGCCCTTAACCCCGGCCGCCTCCCCAATTGCGCCCTAGCCGCTCCTGGACACACCCATGGACCCTTCACATGCAACTCATGCAAGTATGACAGCACCAACACTATCTCCTCATCCACTAACACCAAACAGATTTCCGACACCAACCACCTAAAATGCATCCTGCTCAACACCCGCTCGGTCCACAGACACGCCATCGACCTTTGGAATCTACTAGACACCATCTCTCCGGACGTCGCCTTCCTAACAGAAACATGGATGAACGCCTCCTCAGCCCCAGACATCACCATCGCCATCCCGGAAGGCTACAAGATCATCCGAAAAGACCGCACCCACCATACAGGAGGAGGCATCGCCATTGTCCACAAGAATTCCATCCGCATCTCAACCAGCTCAGACGTCAACCTCGCTAGCGCCGAGCACCTTCACTTCCAGATCCACACCGACCCCAAGACCACACTCAGAGGCACCCTCCTCTACAGGCCACCAGGACCCCGTGCACAATTCAGTGAAGACATCACGGACTTTATCACCCCACACGCCCTCCCCTCCGAGGACTACATTCTACTGGGAGACCTCAATTTTCACCTGGAAAAAAGCAACGACCGCAACACCACCACCCTTCTGGACAATCTCGCCAACCTCGGACTTAAACAACTTGTTCATACCCCCACTCACTACGCAGGTCACACACTCGACCCTATCTTCACCTCCAGCAAACATATCTCCTTCAGTCACACCACAGTTCTCCACTGGACGGACCACAACTGCGTTCACTTTACCTACAAAAAGACCGCAACCCACAACCATCCTCAACCTACTTTGCGAAGAAACTGGAACAAAATCACCATTGACCAGATTACCTCATCGCTTCTCCAAATCCCCCCCGCCCACTCCTCGAACCCCAACCAAGCAGCCATTAACCTCAATCAATGGCTAACCAACAGCGCCGACATCCTAGCACCTTTGAAAAAGCGTCAAATCAAACAAGGCAACAAAAACGCATCCTGGTTCAACGATGATCTTAAGAAATCCAAGAAACACTGTCGCTCCCTTGAGAAGGCCTGGAAAAAAGACCCAAACACCAGCACCAGGGACGCATTCAAAAACGCCACCCGCATACACCACCAACTGATTCGGACTGCCAAGAGAGCCGCATTCAAAGACCGACTAGACAACAACGCCCACAACAGCAAGGAATTATTCAACATCGTCAAAGAGTTTACCAACCCCACTGCCAACTCCAACGACATCACTCCCTCTCAAACCCTTTGCGACTCCCTAGCTTCGTTCTTCCACGACAAAATCGCTGACATCCACAACAGCTTCGACAACCACCCCGGAGACCAACCCACACAACTTTCTGCTGTACCTTCACCCCCCTTGAACACCCTTAATGACTGGAACCCAATCTCCATGGAGGACACCATCAGACTGATGAACTCCATCCACTCAGGATCCCCCACAGACCCATGCCCTCACCAAATCTTCAACAAAGCAGACTCCATCATAGCACCACACCTCCGAGACGTCATCAACTGCTCCCTTAACTCCGCCACCTTCCCGGAAAGCTGGAAACACGCCGAACTCAGCGCCCTTCTGAAAAAACCCACAGCTGACCCCACCGAACTCAAAAACTACCGCCCCATCTCGCTCCTCCCATTCCCGGCCAAAGTCACCGAGAAAGCTGTCAACAACCAGCTCGCCACCTTCCTCGAAACCAACAAATCCCTCGACTCTTCACAGTCCGGCTTCCAAGCAAAACACAGCACTGAGACCGCACTCATCGCAGCAACAGACGACATTCGAACTCTACTGGACAATGGAGACACAGTCGCCCTCATCCTCCTCGACCTCTCCGCAGCCTTCGACACAGTCTGTCACAGCACCCTGCTACAACGCCTCAGAAACATCGGAATCCAAGGAAAAGCACTTGAATGGATCACCTCGTTCCTTGCCGGAAGAACTCAGAGAGTCCGCCTCCCACCATTCAAGTCAGAGGCCTCTGAAGTCATTTGCGGCGTGCCACAAGGATCTTCACTCAGCCCCACCCTCTTCAACGTATACATGAGCCCCCTCGCGGCCATCGCACGCCAACACAACCTCAACATCATCTCCTACGCTGATGATACTCAGCTAATCCTCTCACTCACCAAAGACCCCAACACTGCCAAAACAAACCTACATGAAGGAATGAAAGAAGTAGCCGAGTGGATGAAGCACAGCCGTCTGAAACTGAATTCAGACAAAACAGAAGTCCTTATCTTAGGTACCTCCCCCTCCGCCTGGGACGACTCTTGGTGGCCAGCGGCCCTTGGAAAAGCACCCATCCCGACGGACCACGCACGGAACCTAGGCGTCATCCTGGACTCCTCACTCTCGATGACCAGACAAGTCAACGCCGTCTCATCATCTTGCTTCAACATTCTCCGCATGCTCAAAAAAACATTTAGCTGGATCCCCACCGAAACTAGAAAAACGGTCACCCACGCACTGGTTACAAGCCGACTGGACTACGGAAACACCCTATACGCCGGTACCACCGCAAAACTTCAGAAAAAACTCCAACGCATTCAGAACGCAGCAGCCAGACTCATACTAGACATCCCACGTAAAGACCATATTTCTGGTCACCTGAAAGACCTCCACTGGCTCCCCGTCAATAAACGGATAACATTCCGCCTCCTAACCCACGCACACAAAGCACTTTACGAACTCGGACCAGAATGCCTCAACACTCGACTCTCCTTCTACACCCCCTCCCGCCAGCTGCGCTCTTCCAATCAAGCCCTTGCTGCTGTACCTCGCATTAACAAAACCACCATGGGAGGAAGATCCTTCTCCTACCTGGTTGCTAAAACATGGAACTCACTGCCCATTCACCTTCGCCTCACTCAGAACCACCTAGCATTCAGAAAGCAACTTAAAACGTGGATATTCGACCAGTAATTCCCCACCCTTCTTCAAGCGCCTTGAGACCCTCTGGGTATGTAGCGCGCTATATAAATTCATTGACTTGACTTGACTTGTACAGTTGGGTGCAAGTTTAACAACTGCCTAGTACTGCTACTAGCAAAATGCAAAGTCTGAACTGTAAATGGGATCACACCTGAAACTAGCACTACCACATTTGCTCTCGAGCCTACATTTTCGACTGCTCTGAAATTATACTGCCATGCTCACCCTGTAGTACAAACCAGTAGACACTGACAGACTAGTAAGGTTTCCACACAAAAATACCATCGTCCCATGTCCACTTTCTTCACAACACACCAGCCTGATAACTACCTTTACCAAGCTGACTGCATCTTTCCCTAGTTTATGAACGAAAGCAAGTGACGGTGGTATTCAAGGTGTCTGCTGCCTGTGTGTCTAGTACATTCTACCACTGGATAAAGCGCGGGGTGGCAATTGGCAGCATTCCCAACCAACTCTTCTTACTTCTGGCACTACCAATGAGAGCCTCACTACTCATTCCTCCCTCATCCACAAACTCTTTTTTTGTTCGATACCTCGTGCCATTATCGTTGAGCCAGCCCTTGATGTTACTGTACGATACAAGTACATTTCCTCCCCACTATACTTCAGTCATTGCATACTGCACCTTCCAAGATTGCATCACAGAATTATCTAAAACATCAATAAAAATAAAAAAAAGAGTTGAGCTCTCAGGCTTCTATAAACTGGATCGGTGTAAGGAGAAGCTCGCTTCTGGCTCTTACTTTCCTAGCAATTGAAGATGTCACAAAACAGAATAGGACTATGGGTTCCTCTGTTTCCGCTTGTCCAGCTTTATTCATTATGGTATACCCACTGATGCCACCCCTTTATTAAACTATCTATTTACTAGACTTGAAAGAGCCAGTGATTGTGTTCATGCTTGATCTTTTCTTTTACAGAGATCTACAGTCAAATAACCTCTGCAGTGGTGCTACCGAGTACTGTGACACCACGTGAACGGCCATCCTTCTAAGCTTGGGTGGATCACTACAATAACCTTGTTTATTTGCTCCACACAAAATGTGACATTGGCTCCTCGAGAGCCGTTCTTCAGCAAAATACCCAAATTAATATATGACATAAATACTGTAGGGATGCATCATGTTGGATTCACAAATTTGCACTAGCCAGGGGGACGAGGAGTTGTAAAATAAATGTAGTTTAAAAAAAAGCATGAGAGTTCGAATTAACTTCTGAGGAATTGCCAGTTTTCTAGAGTTAACCTCCTCTCTGAACAGCTGCTACATGCACTCCTGGGACGTGGCATGCTTGGCTACCAAACCATGGCAGATCAAGTTTCTAATTGGATTTCTGGCACACTCCTCCGCTTTCCAGCTGTAGACCTCTGATGCAGCACGCATTACCCGTGACAAACTGAGCTTCAGTGGGCAACAGACAGACTGGAGAGTCCGCCTGGAGAGCCGACGTTATCAATGAAGCGTCAAAAGTAACTGAGCAATGAGATTGTCACAGATTAATACACAAAGAGGAGCACTTACGCCTGGGGGTTGCAACGCTCTCATTTGCACAGAAGTCCAGTAGTTGCAAACATTGTTGCTAATGATGAAAAGTTAGGCACTGAAAATATCACAGTTCAGTAGTTTCTAAATACCCATAGGCGAGCAGACAGCTAAATGTCACGCTATCTACGATAGATTAATTAGAACAATCGAATTATTAGAGTTACCTGTCTCTCAAGTAAACCTTATCGGTAGGGTCAGACCCACATTTTACACTGTTTTTAGTTAAAAATAGTAATTCCCATGCTGTGACCCATCAAACTAGTCATCTAGCCCATTGCATTTCAAATGAAAGTTCAAGTTGGAAGCAATTCATGGGTGGAAAGTGTTAAGTCAATCAACTGTAAGCACAAGTTGCATAAGCGGCTTAGAGAGTGGATGATCTTGCGGTTTGTTTTGGAGGAATCACATCAATACCAATGCAGAGACAATGCAGGAGCAAAGACGTGCTATTGCTTGAATATATCTGTGTGCTTGAATTTTTTCTACTCCTCTTCCACTGATCAAATACGCTTACTGTAGTTACCAAGTTTGCAACAAACAAGTTTCAATTTTATTTCTGTGTAAGTAAGACTTGCCATCCCAATACCGTAGACAACAAGCATTGGCATAGCCAGTAGGTCTCGCCTTTGGGACCTTATAAGTGTTTATCTATGCAACAGTTGTTGTGCACCAAAGATATTGTGCTGTATAACTAAATACTTGTAATGTCCCAAATGCAAGACCTATTGGCTATGTGAATGCTTGTTTTGTAATGGGAGGGCATAAATAACAGGAGGCTGAAGCTTATGAAATAGTAAGAAACACGCCAATGACAACAGACCAATTGATGAAGAGGCCTGTCTGAAATCCCCTATACTATATATATATTTTTCGTAAAATCAAAATGTCTTCCCAGTGCCAAACCTATAAACAATGCCTCTGACCATGGAGGAAATTATGGCAAGTTCGGCAAAAGAAAAGGCCATAGTAAAGGTGCAAGGGCGGAGGAGGACTCTACTTTCAAGTATGCACATCTGGATATACGCCACCCTAATCAATAGTGACTCAAGCCAAAATGCATGGTAGAGACACTCTAGTTGAGAGTACGATTGTACAGGCGTTGGTTACATCTCGCCTTGATTACTGCAATGTCCTGTATATGGGGGTGACTGCCAAAAATCTGAACATCTTGCAGAAGGTCCAGAATGCCGCAGCCCGGCTCATCCTGAATGTACAGAGGAGGGCGTCGGTGGGAGAAGCTTTGAAGGAACTTCATTGGCTTCCCATTTGGGCCAGAGTTACCTTTAAGGCTCTATGCCTGAGTCACAGGATCCTTGGGGAAAGGGGACCGTGTTTCTTATGGCCCCTCCTGACAGCTCACCAGCCTGCTCGTAATTTGAGATCATTGGGTAGGGCAAGAGTGGTTGTGCCCAGAGTGCGGAAGGCGCGGTTGGGCGGAAGATCTTTTGGCTTCCTGCAGCTAAGGCCTGGAATGAGCTTCCAGTGGATCTTAGGACAACTGAGTCTGAGTCTCTGTTTCGTAAAAAACTGAAAACTTGGCTCTTCAGTCTTCCTGGGGGAGGGATGTAGTGGTATGATGCCATCTTGTATGGATGCCCGCATTTTGAGTGGCTAGCTTGGGAGGGTTGTTGGGGTCCAGCTATGTCCCAGCGAGGGGACACTCCGGTTGGAGTAACCATTGCGCTTTATAAGCTTACTAATAATAATAAAAGGTACCCTTACATGTGCAACTGGGTTTGAAGGGACAGTAGACCTTGCACTTCACATCTTTTTATGTTAGACGGTATCCCAAAAACAAATTCACAATAACCAGAAAGTTTATTTTTAGTAATTGAGCTTAGAAGAAAGCCCTGTCAAAAGCAAATGCAAAAGAATCTAATTTGCGCCCTGTTTTTCCTGGTGTTTGATAGGGGCTCACTGGAGCCGGTAATCGTGTTGTCCATGAGATTCGGGTCTGCTGAAATATGCCTTAAAAATATACGGCTACATACTCTCAGGGCAAAAAAATCTCAAATAGGTCTGGCTTGAACGACTGGTACAAATAAGGGTGGGTGTTCCATCCCTGCATCCGGCCAGAAGAGGATTTTTTTTTACCTTGCCAGATGAGTTCACATTCTCTTAGTTGAGGATGCCTTTAAATGCTCAATGCCTCGACGAGTCAGCATGACAGAACGCCTAATTACTTTTCTTCCTACAATCGCGCCGCGTATTAGAGCCTGGGACAGCTCAGTTTGGGACATTGGTTTGGCTCTACCCTACAACAGGCCAGAGAAGGCAAAATACACCATGTGTTTCGTAGCATGCAAAAAAAAAAGTCTGTATCCAGCAACAAAAATAAATAACACTCAAGAATTTACATGAAGCATCACTGATGCCTTTACAAGACTGGGGTAAAATCAAATACGCTCAAAAACTGCACGAAATCAATACAACTATTGTTCTGTAGCTTGCTTTGTGGAAGTTACATGCAGGGAATCAGACAAGTCAGTCAGCAGTACATCTGAAAACCAGAACAGCCCGGGAAAGTGGGTCACGATGTGTGCCTAATGAGCAGAGAGGTTATCGGCAAGGACAGCACATGCGCGGCGCGTGGCTCCACAGAGTCCCGGAAGTCAGCCTGGAGCTCTCGCATGGGTGTACAGTAACCGGCCATTTACTACGAGTAAACGGGACACCTCTTTACATCCAAGACACCCAAGCCCCTGCGTTGTGCAACACAGACAAATGCGTTTGTTATGGCACAGCTTTAAAAACTCTTGCCAATGAGGGTTTTGGTGGCAATTTCATAGTTCAAATGGGTGAGACTCTAAGGCGAGGGCAGCGATTGGCTCAGACACCCTCTAGACTGGATGGATACTTTGATATTGATGGTCGATAAAAAGCAGCAGACACAAAATCTATGCTCAGCAATGTCCTCGGGGGACGCCCCCCGACCGCCGCAGGTAGGGCCCCCCCCTTGCTACGCCACTGCCTGGTGGCACCAACTGAAATGTTAGAGGACAGCACCTAACATTACTTGGACATTAATAAGGTTAGGCAGAGGACTGGTGGGGAGCGGCAAACCCGGACACACTGAGCACAACCTGAAGTGGGAAAGTAGATAAATTGCATTAAAGTGAGTTTTGACAACTCCAGCACTGTCTTGCAGCAGGATGTCAATGTACTCTGAGCATTTAATAATCCTTCTACTGTTAATACACCGCTATGCTGTCCCTAATGATATCTAAACCACAGAGTTACCTTGGTGTTATATATCTGCAAATATAACACTATGTAAAGACAAGCATTGGCCGCACGGCCGTGAAAGTACACGGCCGCGCGACCGTTAAACTGAAAGTGAAAGTGATCGCACGCTGTAAGGGTGCCGCGAGTGATAAGCTTAATGAGCCATGACGGAAAGCCAGATGGCGCCTGTGTGCGTAACCACAAGCTTTCGGCCACAAGCAAAAGCGTTTGGTCGGATTTTTAAAGGCCACTTACTAAATGTCTTGCCAGATGAGCGCATGTGCTGGCTCATGCGAGACCTAAAAAGAGAGGAAAATAAATTGCATCCATTCACTATAGAAGGAGGTCGAGCAATTACACAATTATAATTGGCACTGAAAATTATAACTGTTAAAGATAACATTGTTATCAAAGAAAGCCATTACATGCTAGAGGAGAGAGTTCCTAAGAACCATTCGTTTTGTTCCCTTTAATCTCTTTTATGAAAAAGACCCTGACAAAAATAAGGGACCAAACGGCAATCTACACACTGGAGCTTACTGTTAAGGCAAACACAATCCGAGCATCTAAAAAAGGAAAAGCAGAGAGAGACAATAATTGGCCTCGGGAAAAGTGCATCTCAAACACTGTCACAGAAGAAGATCGTTGCCAGACATTTCTTAGCTTCTAGACAGCTTATGCAAAATACCAAGCAAATCGAGATCTGTTCAGCCCATGAAAGCTCTCCAGGGCCCTAATTGCATTAAACTATGGTGCACATCTTTGCGATGGAACCAGAAATTAAGAAGACGAGGCATAAGAAGAGGTCTGTAGGAGCAGACTCAGACCTGAAAGGGAAAGCTTCCATTAAAGAGCTTGTTTGATTAATGATATCGCAGTTGGTATCAAAATCCAAGCAGATGTCATGAGACAAAGAAACAGTCTGGAATGAATTCTCTTGGTATTAATTAGAGATGCATAACCGAGTAAAGAAAACAGTTTTTTTTCTTTACACTAGATGGACCTTAAAATAGTCTGGAACTGGAATACAAGTTAGTTCCCGGTCCTGGGGCAGGTAATTTTTTTTTTGTATATTGGTGTGATTGCATCAGTGCTTCATTTGAGCCGGTGGTTTTCAGGGCTCGGCACCGGCACTTAATTGTTAGCACTGGTGCTTCTGACAGTCTGCCACAAGGTGGTACTGTCTGGCTAATTTAGAGATGATCACAACAAAAGTTAATTATGAATTCAATATGTATTAAAAATGACTATTACCTGCCGCGCCACCTAAACCATTCTTATAGCTTTGCGAGCTTGAAATAGTCTGAGCTGTCACACTTGCAGGAGTGTGATAGTTAGTAGTTGTGCTGTTACTATCACTGGCAACATTGCAATGGCAATGTGTTGTGCAAGCGGCAGTGGTCGCCTGGCAAAATCCCAGGCATTTATTTTTTTATTTTACAAATTAAGAACTGGACTGCATCCGTTGTAAAACATTCTGCCAAACATCCATGTACCACTTCCATTTCTACGGCATGCTAATTTTGTTTTAGCTGAATTGAGAGGTCTACCATTGCAAATATTCGATCATTCAAGTCAGATTTGGTAATAATGTATGCAGTAGCAAGCTGGTCGAGGTATTTGGTATTTAGTGCTAGATCATGTTGCCAAAGATTTTAGGACCCAGACAAATTGCGTTATTTTCAAGAAAAAAAAATGAAATCAAGCTTCTTCAAAGAGACCTTCTCTTTAGACCATGATACTAATGCTAGATAAATTAATAAAAATGGTCTCAACATCAAGGGGCTTATATCAGAGCCCAGCTCAGCCCTGACCTGTTATTTGCTGCAGAAACCTGGCACAACCCATTTAACATGAAATTATCCCTGCTGGATATAAAGAAGTCCTAAAATGTCCTTAAGACACGTTCTACCAAAAAGATCGGAAGTCGAATAAACTGTGTCCTCAAAGCAACTCTTCAGTATAAAATGATAGTCTATATTGAAGCCGTCCCAAATGTCATTATTCGTCCAATGTTCTCCATTGCCAACTTCTGCTTTTTCCCCCGATCTGCAAGCCTCTTCAATACAATCTAAGATTCACTGAACCCTTCGTGGACTTCACTGCTGAGATTACCTTGAAGCACTCTAACCTTTTGTGGGAGATGGATCAGGAGCCACCAGTAAACAGGCTTCTATGCTTTCCTACTGTTGCACCCAAAACTGAACACCATGTACACTCCTGTAGCACTTAATGCTCACGACCACGAGGCAGAGCAATCCAAGGCTAACTCTGGGAGGCGATCTGGGCTAAAGACTCAGCACACAATGAATCCAGGAATAAAACTTAATAGATATATGTCTACCTTGCACTTTATCTTGGGTAATGAAAAAAGTACTTTCTTTCACATCATAATGATGGGGCTAATTGCTACTTTCATATGTACAGAGAAATAGTGAGCAATGTTTTCCAGTGAACTTGCATTAACACAGAGTTTTGCCTATTGTGTTTGGCTTTAAGGTCTGTCCAGATAAAAGTGTTAGTGTGCCCACTCTAGTGAACATCAGCATTGAAATCAGGGTATTTCTTATGCCATTTGGGCCCACATTTCATGGACCCTTTTACCCTGCAGACAATGCTGTATGGATCAGTTTGGAGGTTCCATTGCAGTTGTCTGTCCTTTTACTTAGGTTCTTCCTGGCCCTCCCTTTTGTAACCTACACGTCTGCAGACTTTCAGAGGCTACACTGGACCCACGAGAGGTCACAGTCAGGTTCAACAACTGCCACAGGCCCAACCACTTCCTCCCCAATCAACGAGGAGAGCTCACCGGGAGGTCAGTTCAAAGGGGATGCTACACTAGTACATGAAGAATGCGTTCATGGAGGAATCAGAGTTGTCTATTGGAGTTTGCGCACCAGAATCCCTGGGTCACACTGTCAATGGGGAGCCACAATTCAGGTGAGGATGTTGCCTAGCGGCAAGTCAGCACTGCAAATAAATAATTATAATACGTTTTGTCCTGCCACAGATGTTAGTATGTGAATGAATCTAGGTGCTAGAGGTAACATGATGTGTGTAGTAGCACAGTATGTGATAATCCATGTAATGGTATGTGTATAGAATGTATATAAGGTGTTTTTTCTTTGCAGTGTTCAAAAGTTCTGAGTCCTGAGGAGGAGAACCCATAAAGAGACCAGGGTCGAAACGCTTCGACAAAAGTTTCACCCAAAAAGTGCAGTTCAAATAACTACTATTGGAGCTCAGTGATGCAATTGGTTGTAAAGCCATATGAGCATTCAATTGTCCCTGAGTCCACTACAGGTATGGTTTGGTAACAGACCAGTGAGTTAGGAGCTAAGAATCGTGATGAAAACATGCTAAGCTCCTAAGCTCTAGGAATCACCCTAGAAAAACACCTGAATATGGAAAATCATATTAACAATGTGTGTAAGGAAGCTAATCACTTGATGAGGACACTCAGAAAGATCAAACCATTCCTTCCACAAAAGGACTTCAAGCAGGTGGTACAAGCTCTGGTCCTGCAGAGGCTGGACTATGGCAGCGCCACGCTCTGCGGCCTGCCCAAATACACCCTGGCACCACTAAGGCTGATCACAGGTACCAAACGAAGTGAGCACATATCCCCAATCCTAAAATCTCTTAAATGGTTGCCTTATGAAGCTCGAATTCAGTTAAAGATTGCCTTTCTAGTACACAAAGCCCTGCATTTCAAAACCTTGCGCAAAAGCATGAATTATCCTGTGGTGGGAGAGCATCAAGAAGCGCTATCACTCTCCTCCTGAAACCACCCATCCTTAGGAAAAAGAGAACCACTCTCCGAGCCTTCTCCAGCACTGCCCCAAGGATTTGGAACTCACTTCCACCTGAAGTACGCAGAATCTCTTCATCGACTGCTTTCAAACTGGAAGCCAGAAGATTCATAATGAACACAATTTTACCTTAACTAGGGCCGATATCACTTGCTCAAAATCACGGTCCCTACAACCATTGTACCCTCGTGTGATGCTGCTCGTCTTTACTGCATTCTGTGTCCCCTTTCGTAGCGTGTTATATTCAGATTTTTTATATTACTCTCTGGGATTCACTTGTCTGGGAAACATGCAAGTATTCCTGTTATGTATTCATACTTGATGTTGATACTGGATCTAAGCTCTTCTTGTCCTCATCGTTTACCCCCTTTCTTAGACTGTTACATACTCTTTTATTGTATTACTCTCCTTGATTCATATGTCTGTGTAACCTTGAGGGTCTACAAGGAGAGAAGGAGCCAATACTGTAGTGGGATATAACCAAGGTTTCTTTTATTGTTCGGCTTAAACACAAAGTTCAACTTGTCACAAGAAAAAGATGGGGTAGACTTCTTGCAGCGGGTCTTCAGTAACGTCAAGGCTTTGGTCTGTTTCCGAATTTTCCTCTCCGTCTCGTCAGGGTATTTGAAACAAAAGAAAGGAAAACGAGGCTGTTAACTCACAGCTCAATATCCGATTATGAATATGGGGTAGGGTGTGCGGGTAACATTAGTGAGGAGGAATCAACCGTCACCATTCGTCCTAGGCTAGAACACTAACCCGATGTGTGCAGTGCTGTGCTCAGTGCTCAAACAAAAGGATATGGTGCCCTTGTAAAACAGTCCTCCCTCCTCCCTCTGCTACCCGGTTCCCCCCTTTCTCTTGAATCCTACGAGTGCACTGAGGCGACCCCGTACCTGGCTTAGCCAAGCGTCTTCCTGAGTGTGGCTGGGCGATGCGAGGGGACGGTGGCCTCCTGGCTTCTCCTGCCGTGCTTTCTCTGGGACACACCCTCGACCCTTGGCGCGGATGTCAGCTCTCCTGGCTCCGACGTCCTCCGGGTCTGTGGCTCCGCGGTCAGCTCTCCCGGCTACAACGTCCTCCCGAACCGTGGCTCCGCTGTCAGCACTCCCGGCTCCGACGTCCTCCAGGTCTGTGGATTCACTCCGGTCTCTTTCCCGCAGTATTTTTCTCCTCCACTCCCAGTCGCTCTGGACCTCGCCACCCTTCGTGTCCTCCGGGTCCGCCTTTCTTTCTCCTGAGGCCCGATCTGATAGGCCGACAAACTCGGTCATTACAGGGGCGGAGTTCAGGTCCGGAAAGTCCAGGCTGTCCTTAAAGGACCCGTACCAGTCCTGTTGACGAGATGGGGATTCGGTTACGGGGGAGCACAAAGGGGACTTTGCTACCCAGTGACAGTCTGGAAATTATGTGATTAATTGTCTTGGATGTAAGAGATTATTCCTGTTGTGTATTCTTACTTGTTGCCAAAACTGGATTTATGTCCTTCCTTCCTTTGTAAAGCGCTCTGATAAGCTTTGGGATCTTGTTCGCGCTATATAGATATATAAATAAATAAATAAATACAAGGCAACAAAAAAGTCAAAACATGGGCACAATCTTCTGAGTACCATATGTTTGTGTGATTAAATATTGAATTGAATTGTGTGATTCTCATATTTGTTTATGTCTTTGTTTAGCATGGATTGTATTGATTATGTACATTCATGGTCATGCTAATAATGTTTGTGCTGTATATGTATATATGAGAAATTGTTCATATTTTGTCTAATTGAGTCTACAAGTAATTATGAAAATAATGGTTCAAATAAATGGTGATCCCTTATGTCCGTGATCACGCAACTGAATCACTGTAAATTTGTTAGTTTGTCAGTACTGGCCATTTTGGTGCAATTGGAGGTCTCAATCATGGGCCTATATTGTGATGTAGCTTGACTGTCAGGTGAGAGCATGATTCGGCTCTGGAATAATCGATAGATGTCGTATGCTGAGCTGCATTATAACAAAACAAAAAAGGTAACCCACCAGGTAATTTAAACAATATCGAAAGAATGATTGTACTATAACTGAAATAATAAATAAATACTTGATGAAAAATAAGCACTATCACCCAATGAGACTTTTTGAAGGATGTAGATAGAGAAAGCAACACAAAGTAGTCAAACACTGGTTGTTGCAAAAAGAACAGTAAACTGTATTTTACAATGCAAATGTATAAAGTGCAGTGTCCCACGCAAAACTGAACTAGAAACATGGTAGGGAGGACAATCCAATTATACAAACAATACAAAAAAAGAAATTACAGGTTTCCAAACTGTTACAAACGACCCATAGAAAAAAAATAATATTATCCATACTAATATTATAAAGAGAGAGCCCAAACCTTTGAGGCGGGTAATCTCAGTAACCACAGCACCAATCACAACACCCAATACAGCGTTGGAAAGGGCAGTTGCAGCAGAAGGACATAGGCTGTGCAGACGGCCACCATATTTATTTACTTTTTTTGCAGAGTTTTATATAGCGCAAACTTGACCCGAACTGAATCAGGTATCAGAGCGCTTTACATAGCACCAGTTAAGTTACATGAGGACACACATTCATTTTTGTTAGGCACGGGGAGATTAAGGGATTTGCCCAGAATCACAGGATATTTGGCGTCGTTACCAAGACTCGAACCCAGATCCCCAGGTCCGAGCGCCTTAGCCGTTAGGCCAACTCCTCTATACATTTAAAAGGTAGAAGAACCGTGCCAGCAAAGTAGTCCCCTGTGGGTGTGGGCTGGGGGCGTGACTAACGCTGGGGGCGTGTGGTACGGCCATCGCATCATGGGCTGTGGGCGTGTGCTGGGGCGTGATAAATGCTGGGGGCCTGACAAATGCTGGGGGCGTGTGTCCGCCCTTCATGCCATGTGAGTCGTACATACAAGCGCCAATTACGTTGCTGCGCAGCATCAAAGGGCACGCTGGGGGCGTGACACGCTGGGGGCGAGACACGCTGGGGGCGTGACACGCTGGGGGCGTGTGTCCAGCCTTCATGCCATGTGAACGCAATTGCGCCGCATCAAGGGGCACACTGGGGGCGTGAGAAACGCTGGGGGCGTGTGCTACGTTCCGCCCTTCATGCCATGTAGGTCGTACATTAATCAGAAGATCGTCTGCTGTGGCCGTGTGCTGGGGGCGTGACAAACGCATTCACCTGGAGGCCTGGTAAGTAACGTTACTGCAGCCTCTCCTGTGCGCGGTTACTGAACTTTCTCATTCAACGAAATTACACGCTCCTGCTACCATCAACCAGGGCTCTAGCCGGGCTCAGGCGGCGGATCAGTACACTAATTACACACGCCTGATAACATCAACCAGGGCTGCAGCTGGGCCTCAAGCGGGGGAACACGCAAATGAGCGTGTCTGTGGGGACAATTACTGCAGCCTCTCCTACTCGATGTCACTCAACTCTCCCATTAAACGGTTTTACCCACGGCTGATAACTCTCTCATTCAACGACATTACACGCGCCTGCTAACATCAACCAGGGCTGTAGCCGGGCTCAGGCGGCGGATCACTACACCAATTACACGCGCCTGCTAACATCAACCAGGGCTGCAGCTGGGCCTTCTCCGTCCCTATTCTAATGAAACAAAAAATGTTGTCTACCGCGAGATTTTAAAATAAATTGCCCTTGCCAAATACACACATTACACACATTCTATTTCATACCCGGACAACGTCGGGACGGGCTGCGACTCGAGCCCCTTGAAAAAGCAAAGGGGTCGGATAGTTGGTTCGTTTTGAAAAAATGCAGATGACATTTCGAACCCCTTTATAATACGAGGTCTTACCAGAAACAAATGATATGGGGGACACCTGATGGAAGCATGGAGAAAAATTTGGTGAATAACAAAAAGTGCAGACCAACATACTATTAAGGGGAAGAATACTTTACAAGGGGTACCCTTAATGGGAGCCCCAGGGAGATGGAGTTATAGGAGGCACTGTGTTCCAAGTGAGAGAATAGCTGCAGGCATTGAGAGAACTACTCATGAGAAGGACTGGTACCAGAGCTACTGTGGTATATCCTGTACTGAGTGGGCACTGGACTCTAGTCTGCCCTGGAGCTGGAATTATGTGATTCCATAAGCAGAAGGTAGCTGGTTGCTTTGTGCTGGGTTAGCCGTGAGACTTACGAGACCTGGTGATTTATCCTTGTGGTCCCAAGAAAGGGCACAATAGTTATATTGTGGAGGCTGGAGTCTATACATGGTAAAATGGGGGTGAGAGCCCACGGACTAATTCTGGTGAATTTTTTTTAGAACTTTATTCATCATTTTCATATTTACAACAACAATCGACAAATGCCCATCCAATGAGAATACAGAAGCTGAATATTGATGTCATAACTACGGTCTGGTATGTCTGGCGAGGAATAGTGCAAAAAGAGTCTGTTAACAGATTGTGATTTCTCTTTGGGACATTAGCGGTTGTCCACCCGGCCATGGAACTGGGACTAAGGCGTCTCATCAGGTTCAACAAATGTATGGTGGCATCAGATATGACAGCTATAGCGCCGGGCATAAAATACAGACTCTGGTGACATTTAAAACAATGGGCAAGGACAAGCTGAAGAAAACTCAGCAGTGCAACCACATCAAAAAATCTAGAATTGCGCAGGCTGCCCCCAGAGAACCACAAAACAGGCGGGAGCCCTGATGGAGGGGAACTATGGGGCCATGTCTGAGGAACTATCTAGGGCAGATATACTATCGGCAATTCAAGGATTCACTGGAAGGTAAAAATGATGCAGTCCAGATTGTAGTTAATCTAATGCATACCGGGAAAGGTGGCTTAATGGTTCCACACAGCTGTAGTAACAATGAGTGAACTACAAACGGAAGTGGCTTCACTCAAAGAGAAAATAGATAAGATAGTGAGCCTGACTAAGACCTTTGAAAGCAGGGTGAAAGATGCAGAGGGTCGATCACGCTGCACCAATATAAGACTACTGGGCTTTCCAGATCAATTCCTGAAGGAGTGGATCCTGCGTGAACTTCGCCCCCAAGTGCTGCCCAAGATGTTTGCAGTGGAAGGAGCCTAGAGGGTGCTGATTGTCAGACCACTGCTTAAGGCAGAGCCGAATGCTCTGATCGTTCACATTTTTAGGTCGAGCCTGGGCAGTGCATGCACTGCTCTGCGAGGCATGCTGTATTTAGGTAGGAACTTGAAGCTCTGCCCACATTTTTCATTGGCTTGTGTCATTGTGCACTGTACGCGGCTCTTCATTGGTTAATAGGCTTAGTAGTCTTTCCTTAGTATCACCTTGTCTCATTTTGTAACCTCCCATGGCGACATCCCCTGTTATGAGTGTTGTTACTCGGTAGGCTTTAATTACAATCTCTGAGCATTATTTTCTCAAATAGGTTTGTCCTTTCTGCAACACTCTCTCCTAACGCTTTTTTTCAATGTATATAGCACAAACGCATTTGCAATTTAATAGGTCTTGCATTTGCCAGAGTTTAAGCTATACGCATTGTAAATGACATTGCCTTTTATTTATCTGTTTTAAAAGCAACACAAATAAAAGGCATTGTCATTTACAATGCAAATAGCTGAAACTCTCGTTAATGCAAATGCGTGTTAATTGCAGAAATAGAGACTGTTTAAAAGCAGTGAGAGAGGCTGGCATACTGCAGCACAAGAACCATAACACTGCCATTTATCCAAACTACACAAACAAAGTACAATCTCATAGGAAGTCGGTTCTGGAAGTGTAGGATAAACTGAAAGCAATGAACTTAAAGTGTATTTTGCTCTATCCTGCTCACCCTAGGATCATCGCAAATTAAATTAGTTATTTCTTACAGCATCCTGCGGATGTTAGGGCTTGGCTTGAACTCTAGAGTAATGCACTGCCATGGAGAAGTGAACGGCTCCTGGCCTGACAGGGAGGGAGGAGACCTATGGGCTCCAGCTGAGCTAAATGTCGAGCCACTGGGTGGCCATAGACGGGGAGGACAAACACCCCACTTGCTGATAATGCCTATTTGTACTATTCTGTTTTACACAACTCACGCAGTAGTGTATATTATGTGTTTGCGAGGAGGGAAGTTATAGAGAAGTTTGTAGACACAATCTACTTTAAAAGAATCCTTTCAGAACATTCTCCTTTGAGCCTCTTGAGGCCCAGATCTGAATTGTTGACTGACCAGGCCTTCATTTTTCACATATATGATTACACTGACAGAAAACCACGAAGAAATGGACAACAGGGTAGACAGGTAGCCCTTAGAGAAGAATGCATCTCTTAGTTCACTGCGGTATGCATACAGCTGGATCGCACACTCCTAGGCAATGAGACTGTTTTGGGAGACCTAGAAAATGAAGTAGTCACACCTTCTAATGAGACTTAGCTGCTGTAAAAAATTAAGAGCCAGCTTGAAGGACAACTAGGATAAACTACATACAAATACCTACACTCTGTACAGACAAAGTCTAGTCAGGGAGGGGCACAATGCTGACCGGCTATTAGTCTGGTTGGTAAAACATGAAAAAAACTCACATACAGATACTAATTCTGCACTAGTTGGAAGGGCAAGACTTAGTGGCTAGAGCACAAATAAACACAAATGTAGAGACTACTTAGCAAGTGCCTAAACCAAACTAATTAATACACAAAATATAGGTATCTTAGGACATCAAAGGGAGGTGTAACTGATGGACAGCTGGTGGATCCGGAGGTTCTACTTCTTCCTGGGAACTTAGAGAGGCTTTAGGTGGGATGCAAAAATATAAAAAGCCTGAAATTCCTGCCAATTTCTATCACACAATGCCATTGTCACTTTTGGCTAAACTGCTAGGGATGTTTGAGGAGGTGCATGCTTTGGGCAGACTCTCCCTTCTTTTCAAAGAGAAAACCTAAGATTATTCCTAATTACCAAGGAGGGTAAAGACAATGCCCTTGTATCGACATACTGACCCTTGCCAATGCTGAACACTGATATAACATTGCGGAGTAAAGCTTTAGTTAACAGGCCCTTCTTTGTGGTGGGTACCCCTGTCCAAGTACATCAAACTAGTTTTATTCCAGGGCACTGGATTATGGAGCGGGGGATCTGACAAGGTTATCCACTATCGCCTATGTTATTTGCACTAACAATGGAGCCCTTGGCCTGTACTCTGAGAGAAGTAATGCAGCCTTGAGGCATAAAGATTAGGTACGTGACAAACATTGTATCATTACACATGGATGTATGTTGCGCTTGCCTATTTGAGGGACTCCATCTAGGTGGTGCCACTCCTCCTCACCGAGTCAGACAAATTTGGAGGAGTTTTTGAGTTAAAAACAAGTTGGAGTAAGTCCAAGCTCTACCCTCTGGGAAGGATGGAGCAACGGTTAGATATCTGTCTGCCACATCTGGCCATTGAAGGGGAAACTAAGAATTTTAGGTACCTGGGCATCCAGGTCACACATGACCTTATAGTTTAGTAGACTCTTAATGCGGGTAGAGTGCTCGAGGGACTTTAACATTCGGTGGATTTTTGGAAAAACATTGCCCTTATCTATCATGGGTTAAATGTAATTGGTAAAGATGATATTTCTCCCACTATGCCTTTGCGTGTTGCAGAACTTCAGGTTGCGTATTCCATCGGGTACTTTTCAGGAACCTGATAAGCTCATGTGTGAACTGGTCTGGGCAGGAAGTCGCAGTTTCATAAAGTTGTCCACATTGAAGCGCCAATGGGGGAAAGAAGGACTTTGTCTCCCTGACCTCTTTCTGTACTGTGCAGCAGTGCAGCGGCAGCATGCAATACACTGGTTTGACATGGGTGGTAACTGGGAAAGGACATTCCTGGCTGGCTCTTATGAGCATTACACACTTCTAACACAATGCTCCACAAGATGCACCCTAACTAACACAACAAGCGGGTGCAGTTTGACACTGGGTGGTGGCCTCTGTGCCATAGAGGCCCCTGTTTGCACTAGACATACCTTTATGACCCATTAAACCTTACAAGTACAAGGCAAAAGTTATGAGGGTTGTCAGATGGAGAGAGGGTGGCTGTAGCACATTAGGTGACCTATTCCTGAATAATAGGTTTTTGACCTTGAAAAGGTGCAAGCCACATTTGGGGTGAGCATGGATCAGTTCCACCAATATGGAAAACTGTCTCACATCACCATAGAAATCTTGAACATATTCCACGATTCTCTTCTGAAAACACGTTATGACAGAAATCCTAGACCTGGCTGGTACCAGGCACCTGCTAATGCACCTCTAAAATACACTGGGGTTGTTTAGTGACAAAAAGACTTGGTGGAGTGGGCTGTGGAGGACGAACAGCACATAAAGGCCACACAAAGAGACGACAAAGGGAAGGAAGATCTTCCCAGATGCAGAGATATTGACCAGACTGATATATCCTCAGAACAAAAGAGTTCTTGCCGGATGCAGAGATATTGACCAGACTGCTAGATTCTCAGAATAAAAGATCAATGTTGACCGGGTGTGGGAGACAAAAACGCTGTATTGTGAATACTGTTAGGGAAAATGTCAAGCTGGCCTTCTTTGGCAGAGGATGGTGTGGATGTTACTTTGAGTAAACGTATTAATATGGTCAATGTTAAGATGCTCTTTTAATGGTGCATTATGACTAATACTGTATCTATGCAGTTGGATGTTGCTATGAAACTCATTAAAAAGAAGATTTAAAAAAGAAGAGTAGGAATTCTTCTCCATTTTGATCCTAAGAGGGTCCTACGTTTCTAGACTGACAGGACTAAAGAGGATTGAGTAGATGATCAATTTTACATCAGATTTGCTGGCGCAAATAAAGCGAAGATAGTGAACAAATTGACTTCATCCCACTGGATTGTCCTTTGTAAGAGGCTGTGTTACACCTTGAACAAACAGCACATTCCTGTAGGTCTTCGGGCTCATTCTACCAGAGTGATGGCCACTACCATGGCTTTGGAGATGAGACAGTGCTGTTTTAGGGATTACAATTGGGGGTGGGGTCGCACACTACTCACACACCAGCGGGATCGCCCCTAAGGACTATGGTAAGTGTAGTTCGTGTTCCGCGATGCATCTTCTTTCGATTCTCTGCTATCTTCGCCATCCCTGGACACGTGTTTCGGGGTATTTACCCCTCATCAGCAGGGATTAGGCTGTGTTTTGGGGTTGCCGGTGGCTGCCATATATTGCCAGGTTTAGTACCACTCAGGCGCGCAGGTGCGGGGTCCCAGGCTCGTCAGCCAACTGCTCGAGGGAGCTTTAACATTACAATTGGGGGTGGGGTCGCACACTACTCACACACCAGCGGGATCGCCCCTAAGGACTATGGTAAGTGTAGTTCGTGTTCCGCGATGCATCTTCTTTCGATTCTCTTCTATCTTCGCTATCTTCGCCATCCCTGGACACGTGTTTCGGGGTATTTACCCCTCATCAGCAGGGATTAGGCCGTGTTCTGGGGTTGCCGGTGGCTGCCATATATTGCCATCCCCGAAACACGTGTCCAGGGATGGCGAAGATAGCAGATAATAGAAAGAAGATGCATCGCGGAACACGTAACTACATTGACCACAGTCCTTAGGGGCGATACCGCTGGTGTGTGAGTAGTGTGCGCTCCCACCCCCAATTATACTGTTTTAGGGATCTACCAAGCCGTTTCATGGACATTGATTCATACTTTCGCCACGCACTCCTGTATTGACACTCAGGTCTGTACAGAGGGCTATTTTGCCTGCTCAGTCCTGCAGGGCTTCCTGGTTTGAAGTCCACTTCCCAGATGCACTTCCATAGATGGGGCACTACTCTGTTATTGAGCCACAAGGTAAGGAATCTGTGTTTAGACCTATCCAGCAAAATAACATGCTATGCACCTTTGGTAGCCTTCTTTCAAATGGATATTCTATCTAATGGCAAATTCCTGACTCCTTACCTTTTCCCCATTCTGTGAAGAGGAAATCTAAGAAATAATAGGACTTCCAGCTAGATTTCACACATTGCCCTTATCATCTCTCATTTTCTTAACGCCTTAGCTGTGGCAGGAATTCCAGCCCTGTGCTGGACATTCCAATCGCGGGCGTGGTAGTGACAGAACCAGGCAGTCAATAGCACAGCTCAACTGTGACTTATTATTATTATTATTATTTATTATTATTATTAATATTATTATTATTAATATTATTATGACAGTATGGTTCCGTCATGAGCATTGAAGGGGTTAAGGCACACACTACAATGTTCAATAAACTGACATCAATGCACAGGGGAGGCAGCTATACGTAGGTCTGTGTCACCATGTCCGGCGAGAAAATGGAGTCATGTCAGCGGTCAATTGTGCCACATACATGTCGTCAGCGTAATTGTATACCTTCACTCCACTGGATTGCAGAGCATGATTCAAGGGGCTGATGTAAATGTTAAACAGGTGGGGGAAAAGAGATGAACTTTGTGGGACACCACATGTATTATTAACCCAGGCCGAGGTAAAAGAAGCCAGCCTAACAGATTGGGTGCGTTCCCCTAAAAATGATAGTATCCATTCCAGTAAAACCAAAGGAGATGATGGACGGAGTGTTGAACATTGCAAGCACTAACCCCCAGTCAACTGATCTGGGTTTAGTCCATCATCATTCTTTAGCTCACTCTGCCACCCCAGTTCAGACATGGCCATATGCAAATCAGTCTGTCCCTGTGCCTCCTGGGGACAGTCCAGCCCGAACTGCCAAGCCATGTCTTCTCTGGACCGGAAACAAGCATCCTGGGACCGGTTTCTGGCTAATCAGCCGTCATCAGTCAGGCTAGCTTGAATCCAATGGCAAAGTGAGCAAGGGACCCATGTCTGGGCATACCCTGCGAACAAAGCAAAACCAAAGGAGATGATGGACGGAGTGTTGAACATTGCAAGCACTTACCCCAGTCAACTGAGTGTGATGGTCTGAAGCCTGCTTGATGGGGGTTTCTTCAATGAAGGCACAAAGAAGTTTTGCGACATGTGCCTCCAGTAGCTTTGCCGGGTAAGGAAGGAGCGATATTGGTCTATAATTGCTCAATTCACTGGGATCTACTCCTGCTTTCTTTTGCAATGGGACAATTACTGCCTCTTTAAAGGCGTGAGGGGCCACCCCTTGCTCTAGAGAGGTGTTGAGGAGAGTAAGATAGGCATCTGGAAATTGTGTGTGAAGGTCTTTATGTATCCTGGCAGGGCATGGGTCATTGGGGGAACCAGATTGAATCTTGTATCTAAGCTTCACTAGCCGATCCAAGGTGACATTTTGGAAATGAGACAGAGTTATAGGGTTCATGAACACCAAATGTTACAGTGAAGTCATGGTTAGTTCTAGTTATAACTCCTCAATGTGCTAAAAAAAAAGCTCTAATATTCACCTAAAATCCACAGCAGGTATTGTCACAAACTGCAAAATCACTATAATTCTCAAGTTGAGGTTAGGTGCACAATTCATAACTCACACAACAGAGGTGCAAACCATAACTCATATACCAAATTACCTCAACTTTAATTAAAAAGATGCAATTACAAATGTTCTAAATCATCCAACAGATACGATGACGTATCACATTACTCGTACCACATTGACAGAGATGACTATGAATGCAGAATCACTGATTGGCGTAATTGTGTGGTGTTTTATTACCTTTCTCTTTGAGGTTTAATTTTAGTGGTATAAATATTGTGAGATCATAAGCACTGCATTTGGCAAGCAAATTAGGGTTTGCACAGTTGTTGTGTTATGGATTGTCACCAGAACCTCTTAATGGCAATATTCCACCCCATTACATAGCTATACCGGTTGTTAAAGGCCCTAAAACCAAGTTAAAAGCCTGAGCTGTGGACGAAGGCCTATAGCAAAGGAGAGGACCTCTAATAACTGGTATAGCCAGAGGCAGAAGACTATAAGAACTTTCCACCCACTAAGACTAGAATGTTCTAAATTAGAAATGGAAAAACATGAAGACAAAACATTTGAATGTTGGAGCTCCGGGTTTATACCATCCATTATAAGCCCAGAGCTACTCTATTGTCTTCAAGGGAGCTCTCAACATTCCAATGTTATGAATACGTTTCGTTCTTTAAAACATCACAGGTCAATTTATTTATATCTGAGGCAAAATCATTGCCAGGAGCCACACAGATGGGCCCTTCAGCCCTTCGCTTAATGCACTGGCCGCCACAAGCACCTATGGTGTACACCAAACCCATTCACTTTACACGAGCGGCTGACTCATTAAAAAGACAAATATGACTCTTCTGACACAAGGCATATACGGACGTCAGCACCAACATTGTGTTAAGGCAAGTGCCTAAGCATAGTGATGAATCACGCCGTTATGGAACTGCTGTGCCATGGATGGAACTCACAAAGCTGCAAGATCTATTTGGAAGCCTGTAGCTGGGTGTTCGTTAACAAGCAGACTCCTGGTTTCTCTCCCTGTAGGATGTACTTAAGGAAGTTCAACTGTTACACTTCCCCCAGGTACCTAGTTTTGTTTCAGTTTACTCCTTATTTACGCAGTCATTTCATGTTTCTACTTGCACTATTGTTTTGCTTTGTTCTTTTTAGGGGTCGGCCTAGAGACGCGCGTTCTCGGCAGAGAACTATGGCAATCGTTTCTGCTGACAAACGAGACAAGAGCTGGGCACGCGCCCAGCATTCTCAATGGGAGAGGGAACGACAAGAGCAGGCCACGCGCGGATTTGGTCGCGCTCACGGCGCCAGCGTCTCCGCCGCGCGCCGATGACTGCTCTCTTCCTGGCCGGCTTCACGGAAGGCAGCATGCTTGTTCTTTCCTCCCACCCTTTCACTACCAGGTCCCCCCCCCCTCGCTGTACTTGACTGGCTGTTTGTTTATTCAGCGCGACGCGGTGAGGTGTGGGAGGAGTGTCAATCAACACCGGCTCCGGAGACACCGGGAGACCGAAGCAGAGGCCGTCACCCCCTGCCAGGGCTGCCGACAGAAGCAGCCGTCCTTTCCTCCGAGGAGCGAGCGGCCGCTGGTGAGTGAGGGGGCCTGGTGTGGTAACGCTGCAATGGTCGCCACTCCATGGCGAGTGGCTGGCTAGTGGGGAAGGGGTGAGTGGAGTGAAAAAAAGACAGCCCCTGTTTTTTTTTTCTGGGTCTCCCACCTGACTCTGGTCTGGCCGTAACGCAATTGAACTTTAACATTCAGCTGTGAGCAGGGGGGCAAGCCTCCCGTATGCGCAGCTCATTGTTTTCCGCCAGGGAAGCAGATAATTAGTTAAAGTCCCTGCCTTACCCCCGAGGGATCATGGCGTAAGTAGAGTTGTTGCAGAGCCTTCCACATACACATGGATGTGGTGGGGGTTGCCGAAGAGGTGGTTCGGTATTTATCTCCAGGCAGAACCTCCCATGCCAGTTGTTGCCTGAATGCTGATTATGCATGCCTGCCTCTGTTGGATAATCAGCATGTCTTGCATACAACTGCTTCTCTCTGGCGGCCCTGCCTTATTTTGTTTTTGATGTAGCTGCCAGTGTGTTTTGTTTTTAAGGAGAAGCGTTTGCTTGACTGTGAATACGCTTGGGGCACCTCTTACATATCATGTGATCTTAAGTGCACAGCACTTGCCAGCTTCCCACATTTATGCCAGTCCACCACTTTATATTTTTCATTTGTCTTTCATTGTCGAATTGGGTGGGTGCACAGCGCAACTGTCAGCAACAGATTGTTAACAATTACGTACTATTTAGATAGATTGGCTTTGGCATCACCCAGTGAAGTGCTATTTTTATACCTCGTGCAGTTGGTTGTTTTGTGCATCATTCCGCCTTCCGGTGAGTGCTTAACTGTATTGCATTTGTTTCTATCTTAAAAGTACATAACGTCTTCACAGTTTGACATTCATTTTGTATGTATACATTTTAATCAGACAGCAGTCTTTTCTTGGCTTCTGCCCCCTGATTGTGCTGCTTTTCTTGCCTTCTGCCCCCTGATTGTGCCGTTTTTCTTGCCTCTGTTCCCCTGATTGTGCCGTTTTTCTTGCCTTCTGCCGCTGATTGTGCTGCTTTTCGTGCCTTGTGTGCAGGGTTGGATTGGGATTGAAAATCGGCCCGGGCACGCAGAAAAAAAAAAAAAATCGGCCCACATTTGCATAATCACTCCTCAAATCACTGTTTGGCATAATCTTATAAAAAAAACTTTAGGAGGTGGGGGGTGTGTGTAAAAAAATGCATGCGTTAAGCTTACATTGGTGAAACACGTTAGGCCACTTCTACTCAGGCACCCTGTCACCACTCAGAATGTGCACACATTAAGGGGCCGGCCAGCGAGACAAAGGGAGCGACACCTCTTGCTAAACGGAGGTAATGAGCGCCCATCTGCCTCAGAAAGGCCACTCAGACACCTACGGGGCCGCTGGCTGTATTCGAACAATAGAGACAGCGCCCAAATGGCCCCCCAGACTGCTAAAAAAAAAGAGGCCCACAGCAGCACTCGGACACCGGCCCCTCGGGCATTGCCCGAATGCCCGCATTACCAATCCGACGCTGCTTGTGTGTGTGGCTCTGTGTGTGGCTCTGTGTGTGTGGGTGGCTCTGTGTGTATGACTCTGTGTGGGTGGCCCTGTATGTGTGTGTGGGTGGCTTTGTGTGGGTGGGTCTGTGTGGGTGCAAAAGCAATAGGTCGCGCATTTGCGAGCGATTAAGCTATTGGCATTGTAAATGACAATACCATTTATTTATGTTTTAAAAACAAAAACATAAATAAAAATAATGTCATGAGCAATGCCAATAGCTCTAACTTTAACAATGCCGAGACCATTGCATTGTAAATGCTTGTTTAAGAATGAGGTCGGTTTTCATTTTTTGAAAAACGTTATTCTTTCCTTTAATTTCCCTGGGCATAATAATAAAACAGACAACACTATTTCTAGATCTGGCGGCTAGTTTAGGGGTTCTAATTTCAAAAATAAAGTTGCAAGATAATGTGCAGAACACGAAATTTTAAATCATATCTCGACATTAATCAGCAGGATGCGACAGAGCAAGGCGGCAGGAAACCAGGACAGACAATAACTGAATAGGGAAAGGAGAGTCGGTGCTTAGAAAAGCCGAGTTTTCAGTCAAAAAACATTCATTGATTTTCCAAAGATCCAGTGAAAAGGTAACCCGCAGCTGTGGGCTAAGGATAGAGAAAGGACACCATGCAGGGAAGGGCAATGGAATGTGGAACACATCATTCTCACACTCAAGTTTCAACAAACGGCTTTCATTCAATGTGTGTCCTAAAAAAGGGCTTCGCTTCCTGGCACCATCGCAAAATAATTATCAGCGAAGTTAACAAATAATTCTGCAAACATTAAGATACAATAGGGGCTTTTCTAATAATTCGATCATTTTACTGGCACGGGAACAGGGGCCTCTGTTACACGGAGAAAGCAATCCGTGGCATTTTATTCCATACTTTCGTTGACATTTCCTCCATCTCATCAATATTAATAAACGATTTAATTTTACGACACTGACATTGTGTCATTGTTTTTAACATATTTCACCTTTGGTATGAATATTTGTTATAGGCGATTAACAGGGGCTTGTACCCCAGCATATTTGGCGCATGGGCGAGGAGCTACATTTTCTAGCTCCCTTCGATAACCACGCTGCAGCATTCAGCAATCCTTTAAAGTGTTTTGGCTCTCGTTACAATACAGTAACCACATTGAATACATAGGGGTTTGGTATTTTGAGGATTGTTTCATGGTTGCGTTTGTTAAACACGTTTCGTCAGTTCTGGATTGAATTTCAAGCAGGTGGAGAACGTGAATCAACATATTATTTTTTGTTGAGCACGACTTCTGGGTCCGATGTTTTGTGCGAGGTCGTAAAGTTCGTCAGAGCTCTTTATTTGTATTCTGAATGCTCCGGCTAAACATAATTACAGGTTGTGTACAGGCAAGGAGTTCGAACGCTTTACGAATACCAACCAAGGCATGAGTGACACTTGCTTACCCTCAAGTTCATCCAGTGTACAGATTCGGACACTTCGATTATCAATACAGACTATCCCATTTAAGATAGACGAAAGCTACTTTTATCACACTCACTGGAGAAATGTACACCCAACTTATCGGATAAAACTCAGCACAAGAGTTTTACTGTCGAGCGCTGCAAATTGGTGCAGAGAAAATACACAGAATGTTGATTGCCGTAAAAAATGGTTTCAAAATGTATTCGTGACGTTAATTGGACTAACAGCTAAATAGGACAGAAAAGATACCGGCACAGACCATGGGGGAAACAGCCGCTACAACGCGGCCGTTTCCAGGAATACCTTAACCACACATGCATTACAACGCATGCGTGGTTACTACGAAAGCCTTTACCACGCATACCTTTACTACGAGGTACGTAGTAAAGGCATGTGTGGTAAAGGGTTAAAAAAAAGGGGGGCTTGGGTGGGGTTTCCCCCCCAATAAAAAAACTCACCAGAAGAAACGTCGAGATGTGCAGGAAAACGGCGTTGTTTAAGAGGAAACGGAAAGGAACTTCCGCTTCCTCTTAACGACGTCCGACGTCACCACGGAAGAAATCGAGGAAAAGGTTATGCGTAAAAAAAACATTCCGTTGTAACGCATGTGTGGTAAAGGCATGCGTTGCAACGGAATGCGTTGTAACAACATACAATCAGACCATGGCCCACAAAGATACGATAGACGCTTGCAATTAGGTTTTGAAGCACTTCGTAGTTTTGTTTTTCTTGGAAATTCACTCTGGATTTAAAGTTTCAATACCATAATTATATGAGAAAAAGAATTCTGAAATGTGTCATTATAAATGTGGTAACTACAAATAAACATGCAGAACACGTGCACACATTACAGTTCTCTTGTGAAAGACTTACCTAGCACTAATTCATCACCAAGGGGCCAGCTAGACCTCCGCGTGTAAGAGCTAAAACTGATTCAGGAGGCCTGTGCCTCAGTTGTAGCCTTCGCTTGCATAAGGATCTTTGCTTGCTTCAGTTTTTGCACTAGCAATCAGTTTGTAACTGGTGGTAATGACCCAGCTGCAGATTGGCAAAACCAGCGTGGGTGCTGTTCAACATGGTTAAAAGTTAGTGGCATGGCATAGAGTGGTGTAGAGGAGAGTAGAGTAGAGTGCTGTAGAGTAGAGCAGATTTGAGTGCCCTAGTGTGGCATAGTATAGCACTTTGTAGAGTGGCATATAGAGGAGTGGAGTGGCACAGAGTGGAGTGTCATAAAGTGGAGTGGAGTGGCATGGCGTGGAGGAGAGTTAAGGGCTGTAGAGTGGAGGGCTGTAGGGTGGAGAGGAGCAGAGTGGCGTTGATAGAGTGGCATAAAGTGGCTTGAAGTGGCGCTAAGTAGAGTGGAGTAGAGAAGCATACTGTGGAGTGACAGAGTGGGGTGGAGAAGCATGGCATGGAAGAAAGTGGCACAGAGTGGAGCGGCATAGAGTGCTGTAAAACTGCACTGTGTGGAGAGGAGTACAACAACAACAATAAATGTTTATTTGCATAATTAGGTAAAATCATTACAAAATTCTCATGATAAAATTACAGTACAAAGTTTGTTAAAAATGCTGAGGTTATTGTCTCTCGGCCTCCAATTTTATTGGAGACAGTGTGTATAAAATCCGAGGATTAGACTGTCCCTGTTGGCCTGCCACCTTGATAGCCCTCCTGTTCAGTTTGTTCTAAACATTTTCTAGCTTCTTCCAGGAATTTGACTCCGCGGCATGCAAAGATTATGGAGGAACCTCCGAGCCAGCTAGTGACTGAATCTCTGCAAGAACGAATGTTTAGCGCGTTGAGGGTGGGTTTCAATAAGAGTCGTCTCTGATTTATCAGGGCCGGGCATATACAGAAGAGATGAACAAGGGTTTCTGTTTTATACCCACAGAGGCGACATTGTTTCGTCTGGTGGGAAGGTTTCCAGGATGGTAGTAGATCTTTTGAGACATGCATCCCCATCCGATAGGCTATGAAAGCCTTTTTGAGATAATCACTAAATTGGGATACTAGATATGCCAGTGGTTTTAGGGTTGTAAAGGAGTTCATGATGATCCAGCCATGCCGACGTTTTGCCAGTATCTCTTTATCCTCCAGAAAGGATTTTCTTTTTGCTGCCGCGTTGGCTAGTTTGCTTAGCATTGCCTTATCTGTCCCTGGTTTCCATGCTGATTCCAGCTCCAATTTTTCCACACACAATTTCAAATACTGTCCCCAGATATTCGGGGTTTCGGTTTCCCCCTGTTTTATGATTTCCTCCCAACTTACCCAGTCCAGTGTGTCAGGGTCTGCAGATCGAAGTTTATAACAGAGTTTCACGAAGCCGCTCATGCTCCGGAACTTCTGATTTTGCAGGCCGAATTCTAGCCTGACTTGTGAGGCTGAGGCAGATTTTGGCAGATTGAAGACCGCTTTGTAAATTTGAATCTGTAAATCGTTTCAAGATCGGCCTCCTTGCCGCACCATGTAACTAGACCATAAGATAGGGTGGGCATTATCTGCGCTGCCATTACTTTTAAAAGATGGTTATAGTTGGGGCAGTCCAGTGTGGAGAGGAGTAGAGTGACGTAGCGTGTAGCATGCCATTGTGTGGAGTGGAGAGGCACAGAGTAGAGTGGCATAAAGTGGAGTGTCACAGACTGGAGTGACAGAGGCGAATGGCGTAGAGTAGAGTAGTAGAGTGGAGTGGCGTAGAGTAAAGTGGCGTGGAGTGGCGTAGAATAGACTGGAGTGGCGTAGACTGGAGTGGCGTAGAGTGGAGTAGCATAGATTAGAGTCACGCACAGTTGCCGGTGTAAGTAACTAAAGAATCAATAGATAATGGGCAGATAATGTGTAAACAGTATAAACAGGGAGCTGTATGCCAGTGTTGAAAGTAGGAAGGTGAATTGCAGGTCAATAAAAGATACTGAAACATTATATTTTTAAATTGTGTGTTAGAAATTGGGTTTCTGGCTGACTGGGGTGTGGGCCATGGTCAGGCAGAAACCACAATCCTATTCAGGGTAAGCCATAACCAAACCCCAAATAAACCTATACTCAACCTCCTGATAAGCAAATGAGTACGTTTTTGTAGTTTTCAATTATTTAAAACAATAACAATTTGTGAAACATAAAAGCAGCATAAAATATCACCATAGCCATTATAATCGCAATATAGACGATTAATTTAAGATAAAATATTTTCCTCCATTATTTTCACGAATCAATGAAATGGTAATCCATTACCACCCAGCTGTTGCCAAGTGAAGTGCCAGAGGTAAGGCCATAAAGTGCAATAATGATTAGAATCCCCTGGTAGCTTGGCACAGAGAAGTGCAATAATTATTATAATCCCCTGGTAGCTTGGCACAGAGCAGTCATGCTTAGCTTAGAGTGGATGTGTAAAGTATTCTTGCAACACTTCATACAGTAAAACAGTGAAAACACCACACAAAAAATCCCACACCAGGTAAGCAAAATAGAGCTTAATCTAATAAATAGATCGATCCAGTCTGCAACAAAGTAGATTTGTTGGGGGGGAACATGGCGTTAGTCAGCTAAACGGCCGCGGTCCACCTCATCGGGAGATGTTGAATTAAGTTTGAACTGGACTTCTCTACCCCTCGATCGCCTCCCCACCCCCCTGGCAAATTCCCCCCGTTAAAGGTACCCGACCTTGGCGACTGTGCTTTCTCCACGGTTCGCGTTGCTGGTCGTCTGCATTCCCACCACTGACGGTGTTGACGCGGTTGGGGTCTTCTCCCCCACTCGGGCTCCACGCTGGGAGGGCACGGCAAGGGAGATGCACCGCTGCCATGGGGCCGCCGTATTGCTCAGGAGTAGAGGGGGCAGAGGCAGCACATGCAAAGGAGCCACGGAGACAAGCAGTTTTGAGTGGACAGCGTTTTCCAGTGCAAAGAGCTATATTCGGGGACAGGCAAGAGTAAGCACTCCCCCAAGAGGTAGGCGGGCGGGGGGAGCTATATATATAATAATAAAGGACTGCTACGGATTTGAGGACTCCTCCTGAGCAGTAGGGGGTGGCAGGCTCCTCTGTCTATGGAGAGCAGTAAAGGGTTGCAGAACAGGAGCGCAAACCCCTGGGGGAAATTTTGCAGATATCCCCTGTTACTAGAGGAGTCCTAACCTCACCTAAATTAGGGTCAATACTGGTTTCCTCATTGGGCGTCCCCGCTGTAGAGCCTGCTGTTGCCTCCAAGAATCAAGGTACGTAGCCAGGGCGAGTGAGGAGTGAGAGGGGCTCAGAAGGTAAATTGGAGAGAGCTGGGCAAGCTGTGAGGGAGAAGAGCCCCCGGGCGAGGGGTAAGGGAAGGAGAGCGTCTCAATCTAAAGCAAAAATCACGCCATCTCTAAAGTCATTCTACAAAGTTCTAGCATCCATTCAGGGGAGTTACTAGCTCTTTCAGCATGGAGCATAATGTTAGTACAGACGCAGAGGTCAATAAGATGACGCCCCCCGAAACCCCCTTGAGGGGCACAGAGTTGTCCATTACATGAAGTAAGGGGGGCTGCTAACCTTATTGATATGGAGCAGAATGCCAGTACAGCCTTAGAAGCTAATATCGTGGACCCTTCTCTCCCCTCGGAGTCCAAAATTGCCCAGTTGATGGCGCAGCTAGTTCCCGGGCAACAATCCCAACTTTTAATAGGTTGGAGGTCTTGACAATCCAGGAGAACAATATACAGGAGAAGCTCCCTCAGCAGGGGCCGAATAAGGAGAGAGCCCCCCAGGTGGATTTAGAGGAATCTTTGGCCTCAATTCTCTTGTGCCTTAAAGAGGAAATGAAAAGTGGATTTAAAATATTGAGAAGAATCAAGCAGAAATACAGGCCTTCTGCATAGCCCTGGCTCAGAAGCTTGAAGAAGTCTCTGCCCGAACTGAAATTTTGGAGCAGGAGATCCTTAAAATGAAGCAGGCTATTGATAAGAACGCTGCTGGTGTAAGCTCTCTAATCAGACAAAATAAGGAGTTGAAAGAGGATCTTGAAAGACTGGAAAATTGTAATTAACTTTCTCACATATACATCTAAGGAGGCGATCTTGTCCTCGGCATTAAAGGAAGGCTTGTATTCTGCAGGGGACTACTCTTTCTCTATAAGATCAGATGTCTGTCATGCTACTGCCGAGAAACAATGGGAGTTGAGCAAGAGAATCAAGGAGTTGACTAAACAAGGAGCTAAACCACAGTTGAGATTTCGGGCCTCCCTCCTTATAATGTGGAATAACCACATGTATAATTTCCGCTCAGTTGATGAAGTGGACGCCTTGATAGATGTAATTCGGAAAGGAGTAAACCCCTGAATCCAACTCACCGCATTGGGGAGGAGGGGGGAGAGGTTAGACCAGTTATAGAAATTGTTATCCTGAAGCTTCTCGATGAGAGAAGACCATTAGGCTATATGCCTAAAAATCTATGGAGGGGTCCCCAGGGGTGGTGGACATGAGGAAGAGGTTGGGGGAGGGAGGTAGGATGGGCACAAGTTGGGGAACTGTAGGAAAAAATCTTACAAAATAAATCCTCAATACCACCAAGGTGTATGGAAATACAGCGGCAGTCTTGTGTAGTATAGACGCCGAACCATCAAGATGTGGGTGGCTAATAAGTTAACATTTTTGACCTGGAATGTAAATGGATTTAGGGATAAGTGCATGCAGAGGTTAGTAGTAAAATACCTAGAGGAAAGTAAAGCACATGTAAGCCTGATACAGGAAACCCACCTAGACGCCTGTGAAAGTCGAGCCCTGTTTTCAAAACATCGGATCAGTGTTTTTCAGACCGAGTACTGCAAAGGTGTGGCAATTGTAATAAGGAGGGAGGCTGGATGGGATATTGAATCATCAAAAATGCTGATAAATCTGGGAGGTGGACAATAGCAACCTTGGGCTGTGGAGGGGTAGAGCTAGTATGTGTCATTTTTTATGGGCCTAATATCGATGACCTGTCCCATCTATCTAAGTTAGAATGAAATTTAATGGAGGCTACATCCCCAATAGTAATCGGGGTGACTTCAATGTTTTACTTGAACCAACACAGGATAGGTCTAATATGAGGAGCCATGATCATGTCCCTTGGGTGTGGAAGGCCCTTAATCATATGTTGTATGATCTGGTGTTATTGGACGCCTGGAGGCACAAAATTGGTGCTACACAAGGCTTCACAGTAAAAATTATGGCCATTTTCTAGGCTCGAATATTGTTTCACAGATAGGGCCATTATAGACAGAATAAAAACACTGAGCATTTTTCCAGGCCATATATCATATCATTCTCCGATTATCATGTCCCTAGTTGGGTATGGTAGAACGCTGAGGCCAAGCTGGGCATTAAAAAGGGGCATTTTATCTGAGATTGCTGAGGTGCTTAAATGTGCTTGCACAGATTATTTCACCGATAATATTCGGTCTACTACCATAGACGTGGTCTGGGTTGCCTTTAAGGCATATATAAGCGAGGTGTTGCAAAATCTGGAGTGTCATAAATCGAACTCTGAGAGATTAAGACTGAAGAGGCTGGAGGATAAAGTCAGAGCATTGTAAGCTGACCTTCTGCGGTCTGGCTATGGGTCAAGCAATGAGAGGGAGCAGATACAGAGTCTATTAGAAGAGGCAAGACAAAATTATAGGATTCAAATCGATCAAAAATGCAGAGCGCAGTGGCTAGCCAGTTGTATGGAGAACTTTGAATACGGGGAGAAAGCAGGAGCGCTATTAGCATGGAAAGCTAGAAGAGACAGATCGAGGAATGTCATTAGACAGTTGGTAATAAACTCGAAGGGAGAGGTTTTAGATAAGTTGGAAGAAATGCAAGCTTATCTTGTATCCTTGTTTCCAGATCTATACATGGAGGAGGTCTTCTCTAATCAAGTCTAACTTAAAACATGGTTGAGTACAGTTCAACTACCAAGTTTGACAGTGGAAAGTGGGGAGGGTTTTGAGGCCCCAATAACTAAGTAAGAGATCTGTTCATGTTTAGCGAAGAGTAGGAACAGTAAAGCTGCTGGTACGGACGCTCTGTCGAAAGTAAGTTTATACACTTTTATTAGAGGAACTTGTTCCAATCTTAGAAAACCTATTTAATTCAATATATCGGCAGAACGGATGCATCTCCGCATCTTGGAAGGAGACCACTATAGTTTTAATTCTAAAACCCTCTAATGATCCTAGTAGAGGAGACTCTTATTGTTCAATCTCCCTGCTTAAAGCAAATTATTACATTTTCACAAGTATTTTAGCAGGGAGACAAGCTAAGTTTGCCCCACAGCTGATTAACTCAGACCAGAAGGGCTTTATTCCCAGGAGGCATATAGAGGAATTGACACAACAACTCATTGGCACAATAGATCTTGCCACAATGCGCTCGGTCCCTCTGGCTGTGATCGCTATAGATACAGCCAAGGCTTTTGACCGAGTGTGCTGGGTGTATCTCTGGGAAGTTTTGAGAGCTATGGAATTCGGTGCAGGCTTTATACATGCACTCCAGACGATGTATGAGGGGGTTTAGGTGAAGATTCTTCTAACTGGAATGTTGACTTCTAACTTTAATATATCAAAAGGAACGTAGTAGAGGCTGCTCACTGTCGCCTCTTCTGTTTGACATCTATATAGAACCATTGGCACAATGTTTAAGATAAGACAAACAGGTTGTTTCCTTTAGCTCTCCCTTTTAGAGCAGTAAGGTAGCGCTCTATGAAGATGATTTACTGATCTACACATCTGATCCGGATATAACTCTCCCGCAAGTGGAACATCTGTTAGCAAAATTTGGTGAGCTATCGGGTTACGCAGTCAGTCCTTCTAAGCCTGAGGTAATGTGTTGGAATATCCATGGCTGGGGTGGGAGAGTCTGCTCGGACCTTACATATCTAGGCATCTCAAGTGTGAAAAAGGTGGAGGAAATTCTCCAGCATAACCTCCAAAGGGTAACTAGAGAGATTGATCATCTTCTTGCTAGGTGGATAAGCTTACCGTTAACAATTTTTGGGCAAGTGAATCTAATAAAGATGGTGATCCTCCCTAAGTTGACTAATCTTTGTAACTCTATCCCTCTAGTGGTCCCAAAATCTAGCATAGACAAAATTCAGGGAAAGATGGTTAGTTTTATATGGGCCACTAAGTGGGCTAGGTTAGCATGGAAAAAACATAGATGTCGGCCTGATAAGGGAAGGCTGGCTTTCTCCAATTTTAAGCTGTATTGTATAGCATTTCAGTTTAAAAACGTACAGATGTTGTTAGAGAAGCCGGACAAAACCACTTGGGGGAAGCTACTTCGAGAAATGGTGAGAGATCTGAGCAGGGAGGGTTTTCTATATACGTTTGGGGCCCTCAGATTTTTCAATAAAGTCTGCTTAAAAGTTTTGAGATCTGCAGTTAATTTGTGGTATAAGATCAGGAGAATTTTGGGCTTAGGCTATTATTCTGATGTTGCCAAAGTACAGGACTCTCCCGGCACCCTGATAGTCTCTCAATAAGGAGGGCAGGTATCGCAAAATGAGCATATTTGATGACGAGTGAGGAGTTACATCCCTGGGAAGTCCTAAATCCAAAAGTGGAGAATTACCTCTCTAGGTTTAAATGTATTCAATTGGCCTCCTGGTTTGCTGCATTTAAATGTGAGATAGGGGGATGATTGGGAGTTAGATGTATCCTTGCAGGATGTAAGCCCTAAAAGTAAGGAGGTGGCAAGGTGGTATGGGGAAACTCCTGGAAGCCGAAGAGAAAAGATCAACTCCCCCGCACTTTGTATGGAAAGAAGTGTTCCAGGAGATAGATTTGACACCTATATGGGACAAACCCCTGAGGCTCCTCTATACAGTTGTCAAGCCAGCCAACTTAAAGAAGAACCACTTATTTGCTGTTAATCAACTCTATTGAACACCACTAAAAATCGTTAAATGTGCCCTGATGCCTACACCCAAGTGTAAAAGGTGCAGCTGTGCTGAAAAAAATGAAGATCACATCTTTTTTCTAATGCCCTAGGCTAAAGGATTACTAAGGAGGTATAGAGCTCACCTTGAAAGATATTTTTTGTACAGAGATTATTATGAGCTCGATGCTTGCCCTCCTGGGGCGTGGACGAGATCATGAGTAACCTCTTACGGCGGCAGCAGAACGGGTTGCTCTTCTATCTGATTTTAATTGCAAGAAGGGAAATTTCAAGAAGTGGCTAGACCCGTCCCCTCCGAATGTAGAAGACTGGATTAGGGCCCCCTCAGATATATGGTCTGATTTTTTGAGGTGTGCAGAAATTTGGGAATAGTACATATCTTCCAATGATTACACCAAAGCACCGACAAAGGTGAAGGTCCTGCTTGGTTCCTATGAGCACTCTGGGAGAATGTCGTGATAGCAGAGCGGATAGATAGAGCAGTTTTGATAGTTACAAACTCTCCTGGTGGTATGAAGATAAGGGGCCAGATGTAGGTAAGTACTATTTACCGATTCTTAAATACCGAATTTTACAGATTCGGTATTTAAGAATAGGTAAATAGTAAGTAGGTAATTTTTTGCTAAATTTTACAGAATCAGTAAAATTCGGTATTTACCTATTCGGTATTTACCGAATCTTTAATTCCCATTGGAGGCCCATAGGAATGAATGGGAATTACAGATTCGGTAAATACCGAATCGGTAAAATGGGGAACACATTCAAGGGTGGCGGGGTATCACATTGACACCCTGTTGCACCCCTGAATAGTGCATGGGTGCATATGTGGCACACATACATGTCTGCCACATCGCAGTGTTGGAAAAGCAAAATATTGCTTTTTCAAAGGTTTTCGTTATTTACCACCAACTTGTAGTTGGTGGTAAATAACAAATCCTTAACTGAGGAATGCACTCACTTGAGTGCCCTCTACATTACGGATTCGGTAATTTACCGAATCAGTATGTTGAGAATTCGGTAATTTACCGATTCCTTAAGTTACCGATTAGGTAAAATACCGAATCCTACAAAAAGGCCACCTACATTCCAAATGCCAAATACCGGTCAGTAACGGCCGAAATTCGGTAATTTCGGCCGTTACCGACCGGTATTGGGCGACCTATATCTGGCCCAAAATCTTTTTACAAATCTAATAAATTGATCAAGACAAAAAAAAAAATCTAATTAGTAGAACCACAGAAATCGAATTTTAAAGTTTTCAGTGAAAATATCACCACAAAGCACAAAGCGCTAATTGGGGATATCAGGTTGTGCCGAACCACGACAAAGTTATAAGTTCAGGCCAACTGCAAAGGAGCACTGGCCGGCTACAGGGACCCAGTTAGGCCCACTGAACAAAGAACCTTATATTCTGATTGCGAAGCCTTGCGGGATCCGCAGTGAAGATGTGCTGCATAGCCAAACCGATACGTCGGTTTCGAAGTGTGGAGAGGCTGCGGTGTGAGGTCCTGTTGCATCATCATTAAGGATACAGTCAGCGGGGCTTGCAATACAAAGTGTGCGTCGAGGAGGTGGCGTGCAGCTAGCAACGCATCGGTTCCAAAGAGTAGCAAGGCTGCAATGAAGAGTCCTGTGGAGCCAACGAGAAATGCAAGGACTTGGGCTGTCAATGCGCCACGACATCGGGGCGGGCGTTGGTTCCCAGTGTCTTTGCAACTGATCCGATCCACAAAGCAGTGGCAATGCGTTGCTTCTGCTTGAAGATGCAATGCTCAGCTGTGTTGGTTCTGATCAGGGATCTGTTGCTGAGCAGAGAAGATGCATTGGTTACGCTGGCAAGCACCATACGCCCACCTCCAAGGGTCCAGGACTGAGGTGCCATCACAGATGGCAGAGTCCAGGTGCAGATGAAAGGTTGTTGGAAGTCTGTTATGTCCCCAAGGCTTCAGATCAGGAGGCCGGCCAACCAGCATTTGGAGTCACTCTGGGGTCTGGATTTAAGAGATGCAGGTCCAATCCTTCTCACCCAGGCAAGAGGGCAGCAGGCAGCATGTCAGCACAGCAAAGCAGGAGTCCAGCGCAGTGGCAGTCCTTTCAACAGCACACCAGTTTTTCTTCCTGGCAGAGCATTCACAAGTCCAGAAGAGTACTAAAGTGGTGGTGTCTGAGGTCCTTCTTTTATACACAGTTGTGCCTTTGAAGTGGGGAGAAGCTCATAGAGTCTTGTATTTAAAGTGCACAGATGCCATACCTTTCCAGCCCTGGCTCCAGACTAACTGCAGGTCGTACAGCCCTTTCTATGGAGACAGGAAACAGCATATTTAGGTGTAAGTGAGGCTGGCACAGCTCCTCCCTTCCATCCTGCCAGTGATGGCTCATTCAGTCACACATAAGTTTCCATTTTGTATGGCCGCCTAGGAGGAATGCACAAAGCCTAACTTACAACTACACCCAGTCATGTGCCCAGAGACAGGCTGCAGGCACCAAAGGGCCATAGCAAGAAAATGTCAACTGTCTAAAAGTGCCATTTTCAGAATTGTAATTTAAAATTCGACTTCATTGTAAATTAGGATTTTAAATTAGGATTCCAGGTACCAAATGTAAACCTGTTACATCTTCCCATTTGAAAATTATATGAAATGTAATAAGGTGAGCCCAATGCTATCCTACGGGAGATATAGGCCTTGCAGTTGTAAAAAAACAGTTTCCGTTTTTCACTACCAGGAAACTAAATTTTCTTTAAAGTACATGTCCAACTTTTTGAATACACTGCACCCTGTAATTCTAGCCGTCTACTGCATACCTTATGCGTGACTTATATGTGTGAAAAAGGAAGGCGAGAAGTGGCGATCTCGTCTAGATTGCACCTTGTTCAACTTAAATTTTTATCAAAAGACACACAATTGATAAATGCAGAACAAATCAAACCATTCACCCTCAGTCAAGAGATCTGGGTTAAATCCATCATTCTTTTGCTCACCATGCCACCCCAGTTTAGACCTGGCCATATGCAAATCGGTCTTAACCCTGTACCTCTTGGGAACAGTCCATCCCGAACTGCCAAGCCAGGTCCTCCCTGCACCGGAAACAAGCATCCTAGGACCGGTTTTGGGGTTTCACCCCTCTTCACCAGGATAGCCTGATTCTAGTGGCACAGTGAGCCCAGGACCCACATCTAGTCGTACCTTGCACACTTAGGGCGAGAAAGCAAAAGACACACAATTGATGGATGGAATGCAGAACAAATCAAAACATTCACCCTCAGTCAAGAGATCTGGGTTAAATCCATCATTATTTTGCTCACCATTCCACCCCAGTTTAGACCTGGCCATATGCAAATTAGTCTTTCCCCTGTGCCTCATGGGAAAAGTCCATACCGAACTGCCAAGCCTGGTCCTCCCAGGACCGGAAACAAGCATCCTAGGACTGGTTTCAGGGTTTCACTCCTCTTCAGCCAGGATAGGTTGATTCTAGGGGCACAGTGAGCCCAGGACCCACGTCTGGGCATACCTGGCGCACTTAGGGCGAGAAAGCAAAAGACACACAATAGATGGACGGAATGCAGAACAAATCAAAACATTCACCCCCAGTCAAGAGATCTAGGTTAAATCCATCATTCTTTGCTCACCATGCCACCCCAGTATAGACCTGGCCATATGCAAATCAGTTTTGACCGTGGCCTCATGGGAACAGTCCATCCCGAACTGCCAAGCCAGGTCCTCCCTGGACCGGAACAAGCATCCTAGGACCAGTTTCGTGGTTTCACCCCTCTTCAGCCAGGATAGCTTGATTCCAGTGGCACAGTGAGCCCAGTACCCACGTCTGGCATGGTGAGCAAAAGAATTATGGATTTAGGCCCAGATGTCTGCACGGGGGTGAATGTATGACATTGTTCTGCATTCTGTCCATCAACTGTTGTTTTTGTATTTGTCACCCCGAGTGGTACAGGTATGCTCAGACGTGAGTCCCGTGCTCTCCATGCCACTGGAATCAAGCTATCCTGGCTGATGAGGGCTGAAAGCCCGAACCCAGTCCTAGCCTGCTTGTTTTCAGTCCAGGGAGGACCTTGCTTGGCAGTTCGGGCTGACTGTTCTCATGGGGCACAGGAGACTGATTTGGATATGGCTAGGTTCAAACTGGAATGGCATGGTGAGCAAAAAAAACGATGGATTTTGGCCCACATCGCTGTACTGGAGTGAATGTATGACATTGTTCTGCATTCTGTCCATCAACTGTTGTTTTTGCAACTTAAACTTTTACACAGAGTCTACATCTCTGGACCCAGATAAGCACAAATGGGTAGGGCGACTGATGGACAGTGTAAGAGACTTTGTGGTCATGAGGGCTCCTTTATGCACATTAAATGGGAGTGTGGATACATCCAGCGGTATTGGAAGAGGGTACATGATTGTATGAGTGAAGTATTGGAAAACGTGATTAGGCCGGAGGCAAAGAGATGTTTCCTAAACATGTGGGAACCCAGAGATCTTAACCGTAAAGAAAAACTACGGGCAGCCCCGGTTCAAATGGTGGCGAAGAGAAACATTGCACAACTATGGGGGGCAGCAACACCCCCAAAGCTTAACGCCTGGAAAGTAGATATGGACTGGTACATGATCAAGGACAAAACTGTCTACGTTGCACGCGGCTGCCCAAAGAGTGGACTAATGTTTGGGGGAAATGGAATGCATATCGCGGATATATATGTGAGCATCCTGTTCTTCCTTCACAAAACGATCCAACGACACCATAATTGTAATAACTCACGCTGTCTTAACGGAAAAGTGTCTTGTAATGTGTCATTGTAATCGCTGAAACCCTAAAATCCATACCCTGAAGTATGTAGTCTTGTGAAACTCTGACCATCTCATGTTTAATAAAAAGAACTGTAAAAAATAAAAAATTAAAAGGAAGGTTTGGGTTTGCATGGTCAACATGGCAGGTTAATTGCACACACAGGCTCTGCAATGGCAAGAATGAGACACGTTTAAAGGGCTACTTAAGTGGGTGGCATAATCAGTAAGCAAACACACTTGTTGCACTTACTTTACAGGCCCTGAGCACAAGTATTGCACTTTATTAGAGACGTATATGTAAATTCAATATGCCAACTGGGTATAACCCAATGTTGCCATCTTTTTAGGGAACAAGCCCTTTAGCACTGGTTAGCAGGGGTAAAGTGCACACAATCATAGTGCCAGCAAAAATAAAGTCAGCAAAAAAGTAGGTCTGAAGGCAAAAAGTTAGGGATGGCAAAAATTAGGGGGGAAACCGCACCAAGAATGCCAGGTCTAACAGTGAGTTGCGAAAAGATGAGGAAAAGCACGTACTCTGTCCATGCTCCATGGAGGAGCCAACACAATAAAGGAAGGCAACCCTCGGGAGCTAAGCAATCAAAGATTGCAAATAAGAGTGACAACTAAAACAACTAATGGCATGCTGTGGGCGAGATGCCAAAGAAGCGAATTAGTGAAATAATTAAAATAAGTAGGAAAAAATAAAATCTTACAGCGCACGCGCTCTGTGGGCAAGACCGTAAAAGGCGAGCCAAGACTCTCATTCAGTAAACAAAATACCTCACGAGCGTAGCAATTCATGGACATGCAGCCTGTGACTTCAAACAAACAGACTGGTAAGTCCTGTTTTTCTCAGACAGGAATCTCAACCAAGGTCAATTAGCATATAAGTAAGCAGGGAGCAGAATGGCACGTTATCTTCAGATCCAAACCGAGAGATATGATACGATCATAGCCATGATTTCTATAGATCCTGACCATTAATTCTTCCATCCTGCCCCTACTACACATTCTATGATGTAGGCAAAAATACTTGAGATATTAGGGTATAGAGGGGAAGTGATCCTGTCTTCTTTGAATACCACGATGAGGCTATCCTATGTCTTGGTGTGGCATAACTACACAATATATACACCATTAAGATCTTTAATTTCTGACACAAAACACCTTCTGCATTTTTAAAGGGGAATTCTTTCTTTAGCTTTATGTGTGTGTTTACATGGCCTGGTTTTCATAAATTACATTCCTAATGGTCTCCAACCTAGATCCAATCCTTCAAATTATAAAGACGAAGTTATTGCCATCCATAACATACAGGGGCAAAATCCTGATGGGGTAAGGATGATGGCCTCTTAAAGGGTTTGGTGGCCAAAATATACAAATCAGTTTTTCGTCTTTCAAGGTCGTCTTTCCCAGCACACGTATGCCTGTAGTTTGGCCTGTTAAATCAAGTATTAGCCAGAGAGCATGTATTTCTTACTTTGTGCCACGAACTAAGAGCCTCTAGGCCTGGCACCCTATATAATCTTAAATGGAAAGAAATCGGAACCTGTCTGAGCAACTACTTGCACCTTCGGTTCCTGGAAATGTCTTTAGATACTTTCCAGGCAAGGGATCTGTGGAACCATCAGGTGGCTCGGGCAGTGTTTGAAAAATGTGTTTCCATCAGTGCTCACAAGGTTAGCAGACTAGAGAATAAGAGCATATTAGCATGGCAAAGGCATGCTCGATAGTGATAAGCACATGCAATGTAATGGCCACCAGGCGCTTCTGAGCACAAATTATTTGAAGTATGTTAAAGTCTGAGTTCATGCACCTTCAATTTAGGGGTTTTCCAACCTTAGACTTTTTGCCCAAGTGGCTCACTCGGCCCATAGACTACACCTACAGGCTCTGCAGTACTGAAAAAGAAACTGTTATGCATGTATTTTGTTCGTATCCAGCACTTTACAGGGAGCGCAGAGATCTCTTTGAAGTATCTTAATAAATAAATCCAAGATACAGGTTGGTTCTTAAAATGAAGTTTAATCCAGGAATAGGATCCCATCCATATGCAAGACAACCAAGCATCAACTGACTAACATAGGAATCTTCATCTGTCAGCATACTGCATGACATACTAAATGACATACTTAATATTCTAAAAAGAAACTTAAAGATACAGTGCTAAATATCACACATCTCCTTCCCTCCAGAAACACAAAATAATAAAATAAGACATAAAGAATACAATGCCCAACTATACAAAATCAGAAAGGTAACTAGGCCTTTTTGTCACTCTCGTAGAAGACCTAATGATCCTAGAATCAATTTTATTTTTAATTTTTGACCAATGCATTTTCCTTTTCCTTGATGATAACATTCTCATCATTTTGCAATTTCTTCCTAAGAATCACCACTCTATTTAAATTCCATATGCGATGATCTTGTGTCTGAACAGCATTGTTAAAAACTTTAATTACTTTGATTGGCTTCATGAACTTTGTTTCTGAACTTCCCACCATGCCAGGACGTCTGATCATAACCACATCCCCAACACACACCACAGTTTTCCTGACACCTTTTTTAGCATCAAAATAAACCTTTCTGCGTTCAGCTTTGTCCTCCTCATTCTTCATAACTTCTTCTTTGTTACACACGCATTCTTTACCCTTCAACACTTCATACTTATTAACCCAGAAAGGTTCAACAGGCGTGTTAGGAATTCTCCCACGAAATAACAAAAATGGAGTCTTCCCTGTTGTAGTATGAGGTGTATATCGGTACTCTTCCACCTTGGCCCAAACACTTTTTTTCCAATCTGATGACATGTTCTTAGCCAAACTAATTGTGTCCTTAATCACTTTGTTGAATCTCTCAACCCTACCGTTGGCCTCTGGGTGGTAAAGAGAACAAGTCTTATGAGTAATACCTTTACAAGATAAATAATGTTCCACTTCCTTAGAAACAAATTGAACGCGATTGTCAGACAAAATAGTTCCAGGAAAACCTTCCTTAGAAAATAACTCATTTAAACATTGAATGATGTTGCTCTAATCTATACCCGACAGAAAAAACACTTCTGGCCATCTTGAATACATATCAATGACCACTAATACAAACACTTGTGAATCCCTATGTTGTATAGGACCCACTAAATCCAAAGCTATGTCCTGCCAAGGACCATTAGGTCACCTTCTTAAAATCATAGGTTGTGTACGTGTACAATAAGATTTATCACTTATGTTGCAATGAACACAATCTCTGATCACACGTTCAACCATTTTGTCCATACCTGGCCACCAATATGACATGCAAAGCCTCTCCTTACTTTTAGATAAACCTGAATGAGCAACATGTACTAAATCAACTAATTCTTTCCTGAGACTTGATGGAGGAATTAACCTTGTCCCACGAAATAACAAATCATTATCAACAGATAATTCATTCCGTATTACCCAAAAAGGCTTAGTCAAGGAGGAACCATCTTTACTTTTGATCCAACCACTTTTCATTAAAGACATGACTTCACACAATATATAATCTTTTCCCAATTCTTCAGACCATTTCCTTTCAGATATGAAGTCATAATCAACTACACAAACCAACTCTTCATCTAACTCAGAATAATCACCTTCAAAATGTTCACTAGAGACTAGACGTGAAAGAACATCTGCTACTCCATTATCAACACCCGGAATGTACTGAATCCCAAAATTGTACTCTTGTAGGCCAATAACCCATTTTGTTATCCTCCCAGAAGCAAGATCCAAACCTTTCTTACTAAAGATTTCAACTAGGGGTTTATGATCAGTGTGGACATCAAAATCTAAACCCCAAAGAATTTTTTTTCGTTTTCTCACCGCACAGAAAACAGCCAATGCTTCTCTCTCTACAACGGAATAACGAGTTTCAGCATCTCTCAAACTCCTAGACAGAAACATTATAGTTTGCATGCCATCTGGACCATTTTGTTTTAACACCGCACCTAACCCCTTTTCGCTAGCGTTAGTAAGTAATATGGATTTAAGGTTAGGGTTAAAACTTTTTAACGAAGGAGCACAATTTAACTTTTGTTTGATTTCATACTCACATAGATCTGACCATTGAAATCCTACTCCTTTCCTTAACAAGCACCTATTATTAACAGTTGAAATGGCAAAACCCTTTACAAATTTTGCATAATATTCAATCATGCCTAAAAACTTCATGAGTTCAGCTTTGTTCTCAGGAGCAATCATATTGTTTATGGTGTCAATCAATTCAGCTCTCGGTCTCACCCCATCACCAGAAATATTATGTCCTAAGTAATTTATAGAATCAGATCTGAATTTACACTTACTCGCCTTTACAGTACGATTGTGTTTACTGAATCTTTCTAAAACCATATTCAATCTTAAATCATGGTCTGATTCATTCTTTGCAAAGATTAACACATCATCCTGATATATACAAACACCAGGAACATATTTTAAGACTTTTTCCATTACTCGCTGAAACACTGAGGAAGCAGATACCAAACCAAATGGCATCCTCTTAAACCTATACGTGCCAAAAGGTGTGATGAAAGAAGTATAATCTCTGCAAGACTCCTCTAATTCAATCTGGTGATATGCAGAGGTGAGATCTATTGTACTGAACACCTTAGCATTTTCCAGCAATACTAACAACTCTTCAATGTTTTGAAGGGGATACCTGTCAACAATTACACATGTATGAAGTTGCCTCAGGTCAATGCATAAGCGCAAATCGCCATTCGGCTTCCGCCCTGTGACGACCAGAGCCATCCATTCACAACCTTCCATTTCCTCAATTATCTCATTTTCAATAAGCTTTTCAATTTCTTTTTTCATATCTTCTTTTACTGCTAATGGAACACCACAGACTTTACAACTCACAGGAATGGCATAATTCTTTAACCGTATCTTATGTTGGTACCCTTTAAGACAACCTAAACTTTCCTTAAACACATTAGGAAACATTTTTTTTACTTCACATGCAAATTTGTCATCAATTGATTTCTCTTCAATTAAATTTCCCTTCTCTTTTACAACACTAAGAATTTTATCTCTCAATTGTATACAAGGAATGGCATTAGGGTCCAAATATACACCTAGATCACCTTGGTGTATCCAGCTAATAATGCTGTCCCCCTTCTTTGAAACATACACTTTGCCAGATATAAGTCTAGACTTGTACTCTAGAAGACCCATAAAGTAACCATGTAATTTTATAGGTTTCTCCCCATATGCCAGTGGAATGATGTCAGGTTTTAAAAGAAATACTTTACCCTTTAGCTTGCTATTGAAAAACTCATTAGAGATGATTGTGATTCTGGCACCAGAGTCAAATAATACTTTGGTTTTTTCACCATCAACTAATATTTCATCAACAGGATTGGGTCTTTTTCGTGATGGGTTATCCCCATCCCAATAGTTTGAACCAATTCAACATCACAATCGGATCCTGAAGATGCTTTCTCAAAAATTTCCACTTCTTTTACTTTAGATCTAATCTTTGTTTTTCACAATGCAGTGATATGTCCTTTCAACTTACACTTAGAACAGGTTTGTTTGAGAGCCGGACACTTTTTGTCATTTGCAAGATGACCTGGCTTACCACATCTGAAACATTTAAACTCAGTTCCAGTCTTTTTAGAATCTGACTTGAGAGTATCCTTAACATATTTATCACTTTTACTCTTTACTACCTGGACCTTGTTATCCTTCTCTGTACTTTTTTTGATTACAGCTACACATTTAAGAGAATGCTCAATACGCTTAGCAACGGCTAAGACCTCTTCAAGTGGAGGCTCATCTTTTAACCATAACTCATCCCTAACTTTTTCAATTCCACAACCAAACATAAATTGATCGCGAATGCGTTCATCAATGAGAACTCCAAACATGCATGAAGATGCAAGCTTCCTTAAACGAGTTACGTAAGTTTCAATGGTCTCTTCATCATTTTGCATACATTTTGTAAACTGGTACCTTTCAAGAATAGTACTAACCTTGGGTAGAAAATGTAAATCGAATTTTCTTAAGCTAATCTCATACTCATTTAAGCCATTTGCTTCTGAAGAAGGCAAATCGGGTAAATCATCAAAAATATCCTGGCCTTCTGACCCTAAACAGTGAAGTAATAGAGAACATGTTCTTTCAGCACTGAGAGAAGACCTAGTTACCTTTCTGATTTTGTATAGTTGGGCATTGTATTCTTTATGTCTTATTTTATTATTTTGTGTTTCCGGAGGGAAGGAGATGTGGGATATTTAGCACTGTATCTTTAAGTTTCTTTTTAGAATATTAAGTATGTCATTTAGTATGTCATGCAGTATGCTGACAGATGAAGATTCCTATGTTAGTCAGTTGAAGTTTAATCCAGGAATAGGATCCCATCCATATGCAAGACAACCAAGCATCAACTGACTAACATAGGAATCTTCATCTGTCAGCATACTGCATGACATACTAAATGACATACTTAATATTCTACAAAGAAACTTAAAGATACAGTGCTAAATATCACACTGTTGCATAGATATCTTAAGACTCAATGTGCGGACAAGCAGATAGGCTACGTTAGCGGCGCTGAGTCCTGCCAACATCAACTTGAAGATTATGGTTGGTAAAGTTTATATCTAACTTCAGGGAAAAGCTTATATATAATGAACAATTGACTTAAATCATTCTAATGGTCAAAATGTATTTGTACAGTAATTGTAATGGTATTTATTATGTAGCACTTTATATTATGCACTTTATGGCAAACATGATCTTATATCTGTAAAAATCTTGGAGTAGCTTTTATGTATTGTTTGTTAATCATGTTTTTGCAAAGATGTTAATTATTCATGCAAAAGTAAAGATCATCAATCAATCAAAATGTAAAGATCATTCACATTCCTAATGTATAGTAGGTGACAAATGGTGGTCTTTTGGATTTTAAAATGTCAGGATCATCCAAATCATCATCAAGCACCACACAATTTACTCCCCCACTATATAAATCCTTACAAACCCACCCAAAAGGACCCTTCCTTTTACATTTGCTACAAGGTTTATCAATTGCCGGGAAATGCTTCGTATTAGCTAGATGATTACGGCTACCACACCTATAACAACTTGTCCTATATTTCCATCTCGTAATACCCATACTCTTTTCCTTGTACTCATTTTGTGTATTACTTTTCTTTTGAATTTTCTTTGCACCATTTCTTATTAATTACAAACAATGACAATACGAAATATCCTTCTGTACTTCATGCACCCAATTTTCAGATACTTCAATCATCCTAGCAGCATTTATTGCCCCTTTCAATATAATATTTCTATTCAAGCCAGTTTTTGACTTGGTTTTCATCATAATCTGGTCCCTCAAAAAGTCATCATCTGTAATATGTTCAAACTCTCATTGCACTGCCAATACCCTCAAAGCGGACACATATTTATCTATATTTTCATCCTCCCTCTGACTGCTTGAATACAACTAATATCTCTCCAGTACTTAATTTACTTGATTTCTCCATCCCTCTTACAATTGCCTTATAGCCCTCTGATACACATTCATATCTCCAGCATTTTCCAACCTTGGAAGATTTTGAGTTCCCTTTACCCTACAGCACCCACAGAAAGTTTTAGTGATGTCAATTGTCTAACAGGCTAACATTTACCCTCCTCCAACATTTTTACATATGTTTGGAAAAGATAACTCCATGTGTCCCATTATATTGATGGGTCTCCCGTTTGGCTAGAAACGCTAGTGGTGGTTGGAATTTAGACATCTCCTTATCCTTTGGTAATAACTAGCAATAGCTATTCCAATTCAAGCAGAAATGCCCGACACAGAGTGGAAAATGCCTTTAGTGTGCCTATCACCGGCAATCACACATTGGTGCTTCTTTCCCTAGTCCAAAACGGACACCAAATAAATTCTTGTTAATCAACGACTTGTCCAATCCAATATGGCCACCAATACTGCTTTTGTGAGGAAGGCCTCCAAATTCTTTAAATGGCCTTCTGCAATGCTGCTTAGCGTCATTATCCATAGTTTGTAAGGCTCACTCCATGGAAATCTGGACAATTCAAAATGGCCATCAATACTGCTTTTGTAAGGAAGTCTCCTGAAGTATCGGGGTGTCTGCCAAATGAAGCAGGAGCCGATGACAGAACCAAAACAAAGATTTACTCTTTAAGTAAGCTTCAAGCTATAGGACACACAGTTATCGCTAGTTGCTCAGGAGAAAGCCCAGAGAGTTTTGACCTTTCTCCTAGCAACCAGGTATAGGTTCCAGAATGGATTATCACTACATCATAGGGAAACAAGAATAGAGGAATACATAGCATAGTAAAACATTATACACAATGTAAAAACAGAATAAACATTTAGAACACTACATCATCTAAACCCCCACATAAAAGAAAAATTAAGATAAATCATAATCATCAAAACGTGATGACAATCTAGTGACTCTTTTAGAGAGAACAGGTTCTGAACTATAAGAACTTGTCATGCGAGGACACTGTGAACTCTGGGAGAAACAGATTTGAGAAACAGGAGTAGACAGCATAGAGTCAAATGGTGTAGTTTGTTTTATAAGTAAACTCTGAAGCACACTGTGAATTTTCAGGTGGAACCAACAGGGATTCAGAAGAGTGTATAACAAAATCATTAGAAACATCCACACTAGGACACACACTGTGAGTAGATAAATCACCTGACTTAAAAGTGCTGGGAGATACCCATTCAGACAAACCTGTGGGTATAATGATTCCTTCTTCTGTAAGATTATCCAGTAAAAGTCTTAACTCAGATCGAACACTGAAAGGAACAGGTCTGACTTTGTGGATGATAGGTACAGCGTTTTTCTTCAACCTAATCGCATGCTCGAACCCATTAACTGTTCCCATCTCATCCTTAAACAAGCATTTGCAATGCAATAGGTCTCGTATTAGGAAAGTTTGAGCTATTGGTCTTGTAAATGACAATTTTTTTATTTAGGTTTTGTTTTTGAAAATAGCTAAATTAATAGCTTTGTCATTTACCATGCCAATAGTTATAACTTTCGCAAATGTGACAACTATAGCATTTGTAATGTAATATGTGTTGTATTTATGTGACTTACATGTATTGATATTACAAATAACAATGGTTTTTATTTTATTTTTATTAATTATTACTTAAATAAAAGTTATTGTAATTTATAATGGCAATAGCTTAAACTTTTGTAAATAAAATCTGTGAAGATTATGTTCAGTGTATTTTATTGTGACGAAAATCCAAGAACATATGTCAAATATTAACATCTTTTTGTTACATTTGTAATAAAGCTTGAAACATTGAGATAACATATTTGAACCAGTTGTTGAATGGTTGCACAGATTGATGCTGTGGTGGAGCTCAGTAATGTTGTGGTTCCACTGAGTGATGCTGTGGTGGTGCTGAGTGATGCTGTATGCTATGCTATGTTTTGATATCCTATGTTTTGTTTTGTTATGCTATGCTATGCTGTTTTGTTATGCTATGCTATGTTTTGTTATGCTATGCTATGCTATGCTTTGGTATGCTATGCTATGTTATGCTATGCTATGTTTTGTTATGCTATGCTTTGTTATGCTATGTTTTGCTCTGCTATGCTATGTTATGCTATGTTTTGTTGTGTTTTATTATGCTATGCTTTGTTTTGCTATGCTATGCTTTGTTATGCTTTGTTATGCTATGCTATGTTTTGTTGTGTTGGTATGCTATGCTGTGTTTTGCTATGCTATTATGTTTTGTTATGTTTTGTTCAGCCATGCTATGTTTTGTTAAGCTATGCTGTTTTGTTGTGTCTTGTTATGCTATGTTTTGTTATGCTATGCTATGCTATGTTTTGTTTTGCTATCCTATGCTTTGTTTTGTTATGCTATGCTATGTTTTGTTGTGTTTTGTTATGCTATGCTATGTTGTGTTGTGTTGTGTTTCGCTAGGCTATGCTTTGTTATGCTATGCTATGTTTTGTTATGCTATGCTCTGCTATGCTTTGTTATGCTATGTTTTGTTATGCTATGCTATGCTTTGTTGTGTTTTATTATGCTATGCTTTGTTTTGCTATGCTATGTTTTGTTATGCTATGCTATGTTTTGCTGTGTTTGGTATGCTATGCTGTGTTTTGCTATGCTATTATATGTTTTGTTAAGCCATGCTATGTTTTGTTGTGTTTTGTTAAGCTATGCCGTTTTGTTGTGTTTTGTTTTGCTATGTGTTGTTGTGTTTTGTTATGCTGTTTTGTTATGTTATGCTATGTTTTGTTATGCTATGTTTTGTTATGCTATGCTGTTTTGTTATGCTATGCTATGTTTTGCTATGTATGCTATGTTTTGTTGTGTTTTGTTATGCTATGGTTTGTTGTGTTTTGCTATGGTTTGTTGTGTTATGCTTTGTTTTGTTATGCTATCCTATGCTTTGTTTTGTTATGCTATGCTTTTTTTGTTATGCTATACTATGTTTCGTTGTGTTTTGTTATGTTTTGTTATGGTATGCTATGTTTTGTTGTGTTTTGCTAGGCTATGCTTTGTTATGCTATGCTATGTTTTGCTATGCTATGCTTTGCTATGCTATGCTATGTTTTGTTATGCTATGCTATGCTATGCTATGTTTTGCTCTGCTATGTTTTGTTATGCTAAGCTTTGTTTTGCTATGCTATGCTGTTTTGTTATGCTATGCTATGCTTTGTTGTGTTTTGTTATGCTATGCTATGCTGTGTTTTGTTATGCTATGCTATGCTTTGTTGTGTTTTGTTATGCTATGCTATGCTTTGTTATATATGCTATGGTTTGTTGCGTTTTGCTGTTTTGTTTTGCTATGTTTTGTTTTGCTATGTTTTGTTATGCTATGCTTTGTTGTGTTTTGCTATGTTTTGTTATGCTATGCTATGCTTTGTTGTGTTTTGTTATGCTATGCTATGCTTTGTTATATATGCTATGGTTTGTTGTGTTTTGCTGTTTTGTTTTGCTATGTTTTGTTTTGCTATGTTTTGTTGTGCTATGTTTTGTTATGCTATGTTTTGTTATGCTATGTTTTGTTATGCTATGGTATGTTTTGTGGTGTTTTGTTATGCTATGCTTTGTTATGCTATGCTAGTGAGGGTGAGTGAGTGAGGGTGGGTGGGTGAGGGTGGGTGAGTGAGGGAGGGAGGGTGGGTGGGTGAGTGAGTGAGGGTGGGTGAGTGAGGGTGGGTGAGTGAGGGTGGGTGTGTGAGGGTGGGTGTGTGAGGGTGGGTGTGTGAGGGTGGGTGGGTGAGTGAGGGTGAGTGAGTGTGTTAGAGCGAGGGTGAGGGTGAGAGGTTGTGTATCCTATGCTTTTTTTGTTATGTCATGCTATGTTTTGTTATGCTATGCTGATGAGGGTGTATGAGGGGGAGTGAGTGAGGGTGAGTGAGGGGGTGTGAGGGTGAGGGCGAGGGTGTGATGGTGTGTGAGGGTGAGAGGGTTGGGAGGGTGAGGGGGGGTGAGGGTGTGAGGGTGAGTGAGGGTGTGTGAGGGTGAGGGTGTGTGCGGGTGAGGGTGTGTGCGGGTGAGGGGGTGTAAGGGTGAGGGGGGGTGAGGGGGTGAGAGGGGTGTGAGGGGGGTGTGAGGGTGAGGGGGGTGTGAGGGTGAGGGTGTAAGGGGGTGTGTAAGGGGGTGAGGGAGTGTGGGGGGGTGAGGGGCTGTGGGGGTGTGAGCGTGTGGGGGTGTGAGGGTGAGGGGGTGTAAATAGGATAACTCCAGTTTCCTTCATATATATTCTGTGTGTGTAAAGAGATATTAAGTGCTCTGTCTACAATTAGAGGTTATACATTACCATTACACAATTAAACATGTTTTTAAATTTTGCACATATGCAAGTTTAACCGTTAAACACTATCCCCTCCCCATTTGTACTGTTCGTGAGTTTTGTGTTAAGCAGGGTAAACAAAACACACAGTGTAAAGCTGCTGCCTCAATTAAAGAACTGGACCTTTATATTCTACAAATTAGGCACTATGAAAGCGGCGGTAGCCACGTGTTTGTAGGTACACATAATTTGTTGTTGTGGCGTAGCTCTTTAGGTGCACTTTTTTGGTCATTTGTATTTTCTCCTCAGCGCTGTTAGTCCCTAAAAGAACACTTCAGGCATGTTTAACTTATTCAAACTAGCTGGGCACAGATGCATTTGCACTCATTGGAAAGGCTAAGTAAATCGCTATGTTTTTCGTTATAGTTTGGTAAATAGCAAGGGTGGGGTAAAACAGGTCTATGGTCGTCTTTTTAGACAGGCTAACCTACAAAAATACTTGGTGTGAAGCTGCTGCATGTCCAAAGCCACAGCACATTTCCGCCTCAAAATAAACAGAGATCGCGCAATGCTACATATAAACTGGTGAGTTGTGGCGCTCAGCAGCAGCAGCAGATAATTGCTGTCTGATATTAGCCCCAGCACATGTTTCCTTTCAAATTAAGTAGTAGAAAATACACTGCAATTAATACAGTTTACATTTTTAGCTTATATGCTCTTTGTTCTGTTAAAAAAAAAAAAATACAGTGTAAAGGTGCTGCCTCATAAAAGTACCGGCCTTGTATTCCTTGCAAGTTATGTACTAGGACAGCGGCTGTAGCCGAGTGTTTGTAGGTACACATAAATTGAGTTGGTATCGTAGCTCCACTAAAGGCGATATGTGTATTTTTTTTACTAAGTACTGCTATTCCCTCACAGTAAGAAGCACACAAAAAACCTTTTTATTTAAGAAACAAAACAACAAATGTGGAGTTACATGCATGTTTGTAGTAAAATACATATACAATGTAAAGCTGCTGTCTATTTACAACACCAGCACTTCCTTTCTTAAAAGGAAGGCTGGAGCTACGTGTTTGCAACTAAACTCAAATTGTTTGAGGTAAAAAGGCAGACTGAAAGTCTACTGGAGTGTGACTGTATGTGTAAATCCCTACACTTGAGAAAGGAAACCAGGCAGGCTAATTAAGGGCGAAGTAGATGAGCGAGAAAGATTGTAATCTTTCCTCTGCAACATCTGTGGCATGCAAATCAAGGACAGCAGGACGCTGAGGTTGTTAAACTTACAAAGGGCACCACTAAAGCTAGGAAAAAAAACAAAGTTCGCTCGCAGATTCACTAAATAAACTAGGTATGAGAACCCACACACCATAATTTTGAACGGTTTAACCCTAGACCAGCACTCTCTGCATTAAATCACTTTCAACTTCAACATCACTGTTGTACCTTTAACAGAACGTTATGTTATTGATATTTAAAATTCATGCAGATGTTTCAAACTGAGAGGATGTGGCATTACGGTCAGACAAGCCGGCTTTGCAACTGGTGAACCTGGTTCGAGTTCTGGCGTCGGCTCAACATCCTGTGATTACGGGAAAATTACTTAATCTAAAAAAATGAATATGACCCTGTATAATATAACAGATGCTCGTGTACAGCGATGCAATATCTTCGGGTCGAGTTTACTCTACATAAAGATACAAAAAAACACTGACCTGTGCATGATGTTAAAGAGTGTATGATGCTGGTGCAAGTCTAAATATGATTATAATATGAAAAATTAAAAACAGATTTTACATTTTGAAAGCTTATTTTTTCTATAGGCCTTTGTTGTGACCCCGTTCTTGTGTATGAACCCTCACACAATCATGACTGCGATCCAAACCCTCCCTCCGAGCACAGGCCGGCGGCGCGCATCATCCCTCCACATTTGCGAGGAAATGCCTATATTTTCTGCCGCGATCTGCAACCGCGCATGCATGTAATGCCTCCCTGCCCTGGTTTCTCGGGTGTCAGCTCATGAAAGAAAAGCCTCACCGAATAAATCAGGTTTAAAAACCAATTGCTGACTCTCAGGCATTGGGCGTTTGTGTGAATTGGGTTTAATTTGGGACTTCATTGTTGTCATGCGATATGAAGTGATAAAAGGAATTTGTCAGGTAGTGTTGAGGAAGCGCGTCACATGGCACGGATTAGCAGCGATGCTGCGGTGGAGGTTTTTTTTTTTAAGCTGTGGAGAAGAGAACCGACAGCCTCACCTCGGAGGCAGGAACTTACTGCTTAGCTCTCCCTCCTTCAGACAAAGTTAGTGTGCAAGCACGTGGACACACATTTAACCCTCTCCACCATGGTGGGATTTTCAGCTGAACAACTGCAACTGGAATTTGCGCCCAGTTTGTGTTCCCTCATCTCCATTCTCACATTTTTAACATCAATCGTGTTCCTTTGGCAAGAAAAAAAGGTGATGCATGTATTACTTAAAGCTATTTGGCTACAGATGTCGAACTGATAAACACAATGTAGACATCTTCAGTGTTTATTACAATTGATGGCGGATTCGTGAAACATATGCTCGTGTAATAAAAAAATTTTTTCATTTCAGCAACAGTACCTATCCTATTTTATTAAACCATTCATAGGACCAGTAATGATACAAGATTAAACAATTACAAATGAACAAGTTACAAAAGCAAACGTTAAGTTACATGTTTGTAGAAGTGAGGCACAGCCTGCGGCCGTGAATAAGTGACGGCGGGGGGCGGGGCAGCTGAAGCCTTTGATGTGGCAAATGCTGCTGGCAGGGGGAAGCATGTGGGGAAATGCGAGGCACGGCCTGCGGCCGTGAATAAGTGACGGCGGGGGGCGGGGCAGCTGAAGCCTTTGATGTGGCAAATGCTGCTGGCAGGGGGAAGCCTGTGGGGAAATGCAAGCTCGTGCATGAGGAGCTTGTGGTCACGTGATTTCACGTGAACTGTTGAAAATCCGGATCGTAAAAAGTCAGCTTTGTGGATGGACGGCAAAAGGTCTCTCTACGAGACCTAAAACTGTTGGGATTTTGTTCATCAAATTGGTTAAAACATCAAACATGGGATCATCAGAAAGAGACAGAAAAGCATTTCTCCCAAGACAATTGGTTTTTTTGACCCAGTGTAAGGTACACGCCAGGCTTGGCTAGATCCATCCAGCCAACTAGATATTTCCCATTAATAGCTACATATATGTTGTTATGTACCATTCTGCCTAAACTGTTCAGATCATCAACATTTTAAATCATCAAAGAAAAATCCAAGATTCTTATCTACAAATGCCTTAGGACAAATGTCAGGAGGATTGAGTTCAAATGTAGAAGGCCACAATGAGTAAAATGAGCTGTCAGCCAAGACTGTTCTGGGTGCCAACAAATCCGCAATGACTTGCAGAAACTCCCTCCAATAAAAGCTTGAGAAAACGGACTCTCTATTTTACTAAAGTCCTGCCCGTTTTCAGTTGTGAGGAAAACATTAGACAAATTGTATGTGCAATCACAAACAATATTGTCAGGAGTGTCCTGATCATTTTCATGTTGTAGATCAACAGTGTTCTGTGACCTACAAACTATATGAAAATGTCCACAATCTTTACATTTGATAAATGTCATACCAATAGCAGGTCATGGGATTATTATCAATATGAGTCTTTGAGCCACAGTGATAACATACAGCTTGTTTCTTTCTATCCTTACTAAACTTGATGGCTGAAATTGTGCTGTCATGAGTTACAAGTGCAACCGAAGGACGTACCTCTTGTGAGGCTAGAACTTGGGTAGACAGGGTGGAACGTTCAATACTTTTAGCAAAATCAATCACCTCAGAAAGTGAAGGATTGCAACAGGTAATCTCTCCTGCATCTTCTTTGAGAAACAACTGGAAACAAATTGATCACTTGTAGTGGTGTTGTTAGACCTAGCATTTCTTGGCGTGATTACCCCTGACTTTTTGCCTCTACCTCCTCTATTTTTGATGCTGTGATGGATTTCGTTTTACTAACTTAGATGCTTTGGGCACTTTGCCACTGATGATCAGTGTCAAAGTACAAGTGCTAAATCAAATAGTAGAGTACAAAGTTCCCCAGGGAAGGTGTGATAACAAGGAGGGAGGAGTAGGTATCAAAAGTAAGGTGACTGAAAGGGGTCCCTTGTCGGAACTTAGAGAGCCTCACACACCCAGAGTATTCGGTGTGAAACACACCTTGACTGGAGGGTGTCCAGTGTCATCATCAACCCACTGCCCCTCGACAGACCGGCGCTGCAATGTCTGTCGGAGCACCCGGAGGCACTCTTTTGGCGGGGTTCTTTTGTTCCTAGCCGACGGTGGGTGTGTGTGAGGATGAAAGAAGTGTAGTCTGTGCAAGTGTGGGTGCAAGTTAAAAAGGGTAGTCAGTCCACAATGACTTTTATTAACGTGGCTGATTCCCTGGTTAAAAGGGGTGAGAGGGGAGCTAGAGACCGTATAAATATACAGCAGGCTAACTCAACCCCCTGATGTGGTCAACATGTTTCTCGCCAACCGGCGATTCGTCAGGACCTCAACAGGGTGCTACACATTAACAGATGCTCATTCACTTTGTAGAAGGCAAAAACAACCTCTCTGGGTCGATGAACTAGAGGGCCAGGGGGTCCTGCTCTATTTAGGCGACCTAGAGGTAGGGTAAAAGATGTAGATTAGAAAATAGCAAATCAAATCTCACTTAAATGACTTTCCATTTAGAACCATAAACGTGACTTTGGTGACAACTCTCCACACTGTGAGGGGTGAGGGGGGGGGGGGGGGTTTATTGAGTAGAAGTGAAGGGAAACCAGTCATACCGGACAGTGGGTATAAGTTCCCTTATGAATCGGTCTAGTAATGGCAAGATTCATGTCTCACATTGGAGGTACCCCAGAGTGCTATTAATACACATACTGCGGTGTGCGGCCAAAACTTAAAACAGGACACTCAATCCTAGGAGAGAAGCAGGTATATTCTTACCCTATAGGGCTGGACAAGAGCCTCGCAGTATACTCCCGTGAGGCCAGCGCTGTTAGGTAAGTTGAACCTAGGGGGTATTAAGAGGGAGATAAGGGTTGGCGTAAAGTCCAGCAGGTTCAGGTAGAGATGGTGTGGTGATGGAGGCTGGATGGGGAAAGTACCCTCCGTGGTAGAGCCCTGGATAATGCGAGGTCAGGGTGTCAGGGTAAATATCAAAGGATACCAATCGCATATTGGTAGGCAGGGACCTGGAGGTGGTGTCCAAGCTCTATCACAGTGCTCACTTGGCTGGATTCTGGTCCCAGGGTATAGACTGCAGTATTCAGTCTCAGGTGTGATGCTAGAGGGGGCGCTTGGAAATAGGGATGCAGACGTTCTGGTCATCGCCTGTTGGGGAGGGTTGAGGGTGGTGGTATTTTTTATATATAAAAAATACGGTGAATGTTGTACAGGCAGCTTCGTGCATCACGTGGTTGATGTCACGCGTTGCGTTAAAGGAGCCACCCGCGTTAAAAATACTTAGAGAAGGTACCATGAGTGCGGGGGCAAAGGGGACTAAAGGGGATAGACGGGGTGCAAAGAGGGATATAGCAGACGCCCCCCGGTAATGCCCACACTCCTTTCGGTTACCAGCCATGCAAGGTGGACTGGTAGAGCGGTGATGTAAAAAGGTTTAAGTGTTGACTGCGCTACTTGCAGGGTCCCTTATCTAGTGGGGAAGCCAAACACTGTTTTGAAATGGGAGGGTAAGGGAGACTCTCATCGGGCTTCGTTAGTTCGCCGTGAGCCATGCTGGGTGCTGTCCTTCCGGCTGAGTAGGGACGGCTATCAGAGCCTAGAAAGTCAGAGAGGGCGCTTACCTTAAATCGGGCGCTGGGTCGGCGGCAGACCTACCCCTCACGCTCACGGCACCTGGTCAGGGTGCGGAGCAACTGGTGAGGTAGTCCATCAGGTGACCGATTATATCTAGGTCTACGGTCTGGGAGCTGCAACGGTGGTGTCGCGCTCGTCGCACATCACGCGCATGCGCAGAGTAAAAGCGATGGCTTGGACCGGTGTCAGAGAGTCAAGTGGCGTAATTAGGGGGCCATCTTGGAAGAAGCGCTAATGTTCGGGAATGCGGGTTGCAAGGTTGGTGACATATCAGAGGGGCTGGAGTATCACAAAGTGGGGTCAAAGATTGTACATAAAAAGTAGGACCCATGTCGTGACACATCAAAAGGGCACTATTTTCCGAGTGGAATTGTGGCGATCATACATTAAGATTAAAACCCAGGTAGGGCTGTATCCTATGATGTGCCTGTGGCGCGACCTGCGCGTGCGAAAGGTAGCGTAGTGACCTAGGCCTGTCTCTGAGACCAGACGGCCTTGCATAGCGGCCATCTAGTGGAAGCGCTACTGCAAAGGGGGGGTGTTAGGGGTTATGGTAGCGCCAGGAGAGGAGAGAAGGGGGGGAAAGGGGGTGTAGTGCATGGAATAGAAGATGACGGCAGGTTGGGGTGCCGTCGTCTGATTTAGAGCCCTCACGGGAAACAGGCTAGACCCCTCTGTATGGTCAGGGTGTGTTGCTCCCCTGGATTACTGCATGGAACGATAAAGTGTCAGAGGAGCCCCAGGATTAGGCCGGTATAATCATACTGGGTCCACAGTTATTGAGTGCTAATGTACTGTGGTGGGATAGTTAATCAAGACCGGGAATCCAGGGGAGCAACACACCCTGACCATACAGAGGGGTCTAGCCTGTTTCCCGTGAGGGCTCTAAATCAGACGACGGCACCCCAACCTGCCGTCATCTTCTATTCCATGCACTACACCCCCTTGCCCCCCCTTCTCTCCTCTCCTGGCGCTACCATAACCCCTAACACCCCCCCTTTGCAGTAGCGCTTCCACTAGATGGCCGCTATGCAAGGCCGTCTGGTCTCAGAGACAGGCCTAGGTCACTACGCTACCTTTCGCACGCGCAGGTCGCGCCACAGGCACATCATAGGATACAGCCCTACCTGGGTTTTAATCTTAATGTATGATCGCCACAATTCCACTCGCAAAATAGTGCCCTTTTGATGTGTCACGACATGGGTCCTACTTTTTATGTACAATCTTTGACCCCACTTTGTGATACTCCAGCCCCTCTGATATGTCACCAACCTTGCAACCCGCATTCCCGAACATTAGCGCTTCTTCCAAGATGGCCCCCTAATTACGCCACTTGACTCTCTGACACCGGTCCAAGCCATCGCTTTTACTCTGCGCATGCGCGTGATGTGCGACGAGCGCGACACCACCGTTGCAGCTCCCAGACCGTAGACCTAGATATAATCGGTCACCTGATGGACTACCTCACCAGTTGCTCCGCACCCTGACCAGGTGCCGTGAGGGGTAGGTCTGCCGCCGACCCAGCGCCCGATTTAAGGTAAGCGCCCTCTCTGACTTTCTAGGCTCTGATAGCCGTCCCTACTCAGCCGGAAGGACAGCACCCAGCATGGCTCACGGCGAACTAACGAAGCCCGATGAGAGTCTCCCTTACCCTCCCATTTCAAAACAGTGTTTGGCTTCCCCACTAGATAAGGGACCCTGCAAGTAGCGCAGTCAACACTTAAACCTTTTTACATCACCGCTCTACCAGTCCACCTTGCATGGCTGGTAACCGAAAGGAGTGTGGGCATTACCGGGGGGCGTCTGCTATATCCCTCTTTGCACCCCGTCTATCCCCTTTAGTCCCCTTTGCCCCCGCACTCATGGTACCTTCTCTAAGTATTTTTAACGCGGGTGGCTCCTTTAACACAACACGTGACATCAACCACGTGATGCACGAAGCTGCCTGTACAACATTCACCGTATTTTTTATATATAAAAAATACCACCACCCTCAACCCTCCCCAACAGGCGATGACCAGAACGTCTGCATCCCTATTTCCAAGCGCCCCCTCTAGCATCACACCTGAGACTGAATACTGCAGTCTATACCCTAGGACCAGAATCCAGCCAAGTGAGCACTGTGATAGAGCTTGGACACCACCTCCAGGTCCCTGCCTACCAATATGCGATTGGTATCCTTTGATATTTACCCTGACACCCTGACCTCGCATTATCCAGGGCTCTACCACGGAGGGTACTTTCCCCATCCAGCCTCCATCACCACACCATCTCTACCTGAACCTGCTGGACTTTACGCCAACCCTTATCTCCCTCTTAATACCCCCTAGGTTCAACTTACCTAACAGCGCTGGCCTCACGGGAGTATACTGCGCGGCTCTTGTCCAGCCCTATAGGGTAAGAATATACCTGCTTCTCTCCTAGGATTGGGTGTCCTCTTTTAAGTTTTGGCCGCACACCGCAGTATGTGTATTAATAGCACTCTGGGGTACCTCCAATGTGAGACATGAATCTTGCCATTACTAGACCGATTCATAAGGGAACTTATACCCACTGTCCGGTATGACTGGTTTCCCTTCACTTCTACACAATAAACCCCCCCCCCCCCCTCACCCCTCACAGTGTGGAGAGTTATCACCAAAGTCACGCTTATGGTTCTAAATGGAAAGTCATTTAAGTGAGATTTGATTTGCTATTTTCTAATCTACATCTTTTACCCTACCTCTAGGTCGCCTAAATAGAGCAGGACCCCCTGGCCCTCTAGTTCATCGACCCAGAGAGGTTGTTTTTGCCTTCTTCAAAGTGAATGAGCATGTGTTAATGTGTAGTACCCTGTTGAGGTCCTGACGAATCGCCGGTTGGCGAGAAACATGTTGACCACATCAGGGGGTTGAGTTAGCCTGCTGTATATTTATACGGTCTCTAGCTCCCCTCTCACCCCTTTTAACCAGGGAATCAGCCACGTTAATAAAAGTAATTGTGGACTGACTACCCTTTTTAACTTGCACCCACACTTGCACAGACTACACTTCTTTCATCCTCACACACACCCACCGTCGGCTAGGAACAAAAGAACCCCGCCAAAAGAGTGCCTCCGGGTGCTCCGACAGACATTGCAGCGCCGGTCTGTCGAGGGGCAGTGAGTCGATGATGACACTGGACACCCTCCAGTCAAGGTGTGTTTCACACCGAATACTCTGGGTGTGTGAGGCTCTCTAAGTTCCGACAAGGGACCCCTTTCAGTCACCTTACTTTTGATACCTACTCCTCCCTCCTTGTTATCACACCTTCCCTGGGGAACTTTGTACTCTACTATTTGATTTAGTTGAGGACATGTACACTGGACCCCATTAAACATCGTTCTTCCTGTTCCCCTCGTTGTTGAAAAAAAAGAAAAAAAAGTACAAGTGCTCCCTGTGTAAAGTGTAATGGTAATTGGTTGTCCATGATTGGTATGTTTGCCTTACTAGTAAAATCCCTAGTACAGTGAACTGTGTGTGCCAGGACTGCTAATGCAAATGCTACTAGTGGGCCTGCAGCACTAATTGTGCCACCCACACAAGTAGCCTTAAAGGGAGAACTCAGGCCTACCACTGCAGTGCCTGCACACAGTTTGTTAAACTGCCATGTTGTCCTGACAAGTGCACTCACTTGCCAGGCCTTACCCTTCCCTTTCTATGCACATCAGAAACCCCTATGGTAGGTCCAGGGTACCCCCTGGGCAGGGTGTAGTGCATGTGAAAGGTAGGACATGTACTAAGGCGTGTACCATGTCCTGACAGTGAGATACTCTCCATTTAGTTTTTCACTGTTGAAAGGCCATCTTGCCCACAGTGGGGAGGCTGTGTAATATGTTTCCAGCCTATCTTCCCAAAGGCCTAAGATGGAGAGGTGAAGTTTAGTGTGCCTGAACTCACAATGTAATAACATCTTTTTATGTAGGTGGTTTTTGCATTGTGTGTTTAGAAACCACTCTTTTAGAAGTGGCTGGGTTTTTGTGCTTTAACATGTGTATGTGTCTCTGCCTGGTTGTGGATTGACTGTCTGGATTTGAAAGTGATAGGATCTGGGGAATGTCTTGACCCATGGGGAGGAGGTGAGACAGCAACAGGCTGACCTGCATCTGGAGTGTAGGGGGGAGGAGTAGCCCCTAGAGGTGACAAGACCTGAGTTGCTGCCATAAAACAATGGTCCCATCTCCTGCTGAGTGACTGAGAATCCAGATCCCCACTAATCAAAGAAAGAAGGTGGCAGGGAGGCACCCAGAACTGGTTTGAACAGGGGTCAGTGCCCCCCTGAACACTAAGACTTCAAAGACATTTAGGGGTATAACTATGAGAGCTGGGTATAACTATGAGAGCTGAAGCCCGTGAACTTAGGAGAAATTGATTGATCCAGACTGAAAAGGATTGAACCTACTTCGTGGTCAAGAGAAACCTCTGCCAAGGAAGAAACAGCTAAAGAGACTGAAGGAAAGGACTGACTCTTGCTGTGCGTTTTGGGGCTGGCCTGCAGTTTGCTGCTTTAACCAAGGAGAGGTTAAAGGGACTTTGCTGTGTGATGTGTCCCCCTGCTTGAAAGGACTTTGTTGTGTACTGTGTCCGGAAGTAACTGATCCCCATGGGCCTGAGGTGAGGTGTCTCCCTGTTGCGGAAACTCAGGAACACAAAGGTTGCCAGGAAAGTCTCAGCGTCGCTGTGTGCGTGTGCTTTTTGCAGCCCGGGACCCTCGTAAGAATTGATCTGTAATTGTGTGCACTGGAGTCCAAGTGAGTCTCAGCCACGGTGTGTGCGTGTGCTTTGTGCAGCTCGAAACCTTCGTGAGGATTGCCTTGTTATTGTGCACACCCGGAGTCCAAAAGAGTGTCAGCGACGATGTGTGCATGAGCTTTCTGCAGTCTGACACCTTCATGAGGATTGTCCTGTTATCGTGCACCCGGAGTTTAAGTGAGTCTCAGCGACTGTGCGTATGCTTAGTGCAGCCTCAGACCTTCGTGAGGAGTGCCCTGTGATCGTGCACAACGAAAGCTCAAGTGAGTCCCAGCGACGCTGTGTGCGTGTGCCCTGTTGCAGCCTGAGATCTTTGTAGCACCAGTGGCCCGGACCAGCAGCTCCAGAGGAGCTGAGCCACCAGTCCGAGCCCGCCGTTGCCAGAGCGGGACCTCGTACCAACCCTGTTGAGGGAGGCTCCGAGTTCCTCTGCCCAGAATCCAAAAAGTTGCATCGGAGGCCTAAGTAGCAGGAAGAGGAGAGGAGAGCGAGGTCGCATCTCCCAGGTAACGCGTGTCGCTGCCTGGGGCTGGGTGCAGGCTCGGAAGGAGAAACTCTAGGCCTCTCCCATTCCTGCAGCGCAAGCCTCTGCTGCGCCTCGTATCACAGCCCATACTTGCCAAGGAGTGGCAGTACCAGGGCCAGAGTGCGGAGCTGCCCTTTGGTTTACACCATACCCTTGTGGGGGCATCTGTAGACAGAAACTGACCTGGAGACAGTACGAGTGGTGGAGAGACCGCCTAAGGCACCGCGACCGGTGCTGGAGTGTATTACGCATTGCATTATTTCTGCATCACAAACTACCTGATTGTCGTATTACGCATTGCATTATTTCTGCATTACGAACTACCTGACTAGTATTACGCATTGCATTATTTCTGCTTTACGAACTACCTGATTGTTGCATTACGCATTGCATTATTTCTGTATTATGAACTGCCTGATTGTTGCATTACGTATTGCACTATTTTTGCATAATGAACTACTGATTGTTGCATTACGCATTGCGTTAGGTTGCACAACGAACTACCTGATTGTTGCGTTACACATTGCATTATTTTGGCATTACGAACTGCTTGATTGTTGCATAACGAACTGCATTATTTTTACATTGCAAAGTGCCTGCTTCTTGCATAACGAACTGCATAGCATTGCATTAGGACTGCAGTGAATCATTTAGAATTGCTCATTAATATCGCCAGAACTTACAAGGGCTGGCTGGCCTAACAACGTCCAGGAGAAATATTACAATTACGCATATGTTGGATTTATATTGTTTGGTCTCATCATATATCTTTTTATATAAATATATACTTGTTTTAATGAAACTCGTGTGGAGTCCATTTGTGGCGTCATCCTTGGGTTACTGAGAGCGTGGTTGCAAATACTTTACACACTTGCCTTGAGGATAAGCCTGGCTGCTCGTGCCAAGCTACCGAGGGGGTGAGCGGGGCTATTGGAGAAGGTGTCTTTCCTTACCCTGACGTGGAAGCAAGGGTCCCTATTTGCCTACGGTACCTACCTCAGCCAACTATCGACTCCCAGGTCTAACAGGTGTCAACTGAGTTCTCAAATTCACAAGGAGCAGCTATCACAAGCAAAGCAGCTATATACTCTTCTACGTTTTCATCACTAGCCTGCGTGCGATTAACGCAACTATGCCTCTTTAACCATACACTGGGTTCTTCAAAATATTGTTTTTAAGCCTCACTTTAGCTTCAGTATACACATTCCACACAGAATCAAACGCAGTAAGGTTGTTAAAAACATTCTGGTCTGCGATACTTAGATGACTAAAAAGCAGTGCGAGTTTTCTGTTAAGTGTGTAATCAAGGCCATCTATGGTAACCAGGTATTTGAGTAGCCATTGCCATTTAATTTCTGGTTTACCAGGTTACTGTAAAAAAGGAGGAAGATGTAACACATTCTGAGAAGAGGCCATACCTGAAAAGGAAAGATATTAAAATTAAAGTGGTATAATATTTTTAAAAGTAAATAAATCAAAACAAAAAACCGTTTACGGTAAAAACTCTGAGTCCAAAGAATATAGCAAAGTCCAAAAACACTATAAAATGGTCACTGTAGAAGGATGCAGAAGAGATAGAATCAGGAAGTGGAGAAGTCAGTAGAAAATATGTGCAGACTAAACAGCCCAAACATGAAGTGACAACCAAAAGGCTATGTAGCAATCGGTGGGTTCGCCTGGGCTGGAGCAAGAATGCAAAACATGCAGACCAAGGCTCCCACAGCCTAGGAATGACCCAGCCTGAAGAAGACAGGAAGCTGTGAAGCTTCCGAAGCCAGCAGTCGAAATCGGGAAGGTCCAACAAAGATCCAACGTGCGGGAAGACACTGGCCAAATGTAGAGCAGCGGTCACGAGCACATACTGAGCTCGCGGGAGATACCAGGTAACAGCGCACAGAGACAAAGGACGAACGGTCTTACGTGGCACAACAAAGAAGTAGAATGCGGTGAGACATCTCGAGCAAGGCAGGCAGCAGCAGAGAGAGCAGTATTTAAAATCTCAGTCGAGCGCGCTGGGCTGAAGGTAAAAGTGCAGCTTGAAATGAACGAAGAAGTTGCAAAAGCCCCAAATCCTTTCAGACAATGGAAAGTAATTTCAAAGCAAGCACTGGAACGTCTTGAAACATGTGGGTCCGGGAACAGGGTATAAGCCACGAAGGCAAATGTCAGCACGACCCCACTCCTGGCACCAGATGGAGTATCGGGGTGGCTGGCAAACAAAGCAGGAGCCAAAGATAAATCCAAAATTGAGGTTTGTTCTTTAAGTAAGCTTCAAGGTATGGGACCCACAGCTCCCGCCAGATGTTCAGGAGAAAGCCCAGAGAGTTCTGATCTTTCTTTTGGCAACCAGAATTGAACATCACTACATCATAGGGAAACAAGAACATATAGGAAATATATGGCATAGTAAAAAATTATACACAATGTAAAAACAGAATGAAAGTATGGAACACTACATCCCCCAAACTCTTAAAATGGCCTCCCGAAATGCTGCTTAGCATCACAATCTAAGGATGGTGGGGCTCACTCCAAGAAAAACCGGCACACCTCCTCACTCCCTGAAACTCCGACACCCCTCCTTACTTTAACCGGCCTCCTTACCGCAATGAGGCTGAGACCTGCCAAACAGTTCTGCTGCTGAAGCCGCAAAATGTTGCTTCCTTGTGCTTGCTGGGGGTTAATGTTTGATTTTCTCTGCATTCCGTCCATCATCTGTGTGTCTTTTACTTTTTCGCCCTAAGTGCGCAGGGTATGCCCAGACGTGGGACCTGGGCTCATTGTGTCACTGGATTCCAGCTAGCCTGGCTGATGATGGGTGATGCCCCGAAACCAGTCCAAGGATGTTGGTTTCCGGTCCAGGGAGGACCTGGCCTTGCATTTCAGGCTGGACTGTTCCCATGAGGCACAGGGTCAAGACTGATATAAATATGGCTGGGTCTAAACTGGGGTTGAACGTTGAGCAAAAGTACACTGGATTTAACCCAGATCTCTAGACTGGGGGTGAATGTTTGATTTACTCTGCATTCCATCCATCATCTGTGTTTCTTTTGCTTTCTCGCCCTAAGTGCGCCGGGTATGCCCAGACGTGGGTTCCGGCTCACTGTACCACTGGATTCAAGTTAGCCAGACTGATGAGGGGTGAAACCCGAAACTGGTCCCAGGATGCTTGTTTCAGGTCCAGGGAGGACCTGGCTTGGCAGTACGGGCTGGACTGTTCCCATGAGGCACATGGTCAAGACTAATTTTCATATGGCTGGGTCTAAACAGGGGTGGCATGGTGAGCAAAAGAAAAATGGATTTAACGCTGATCTCTTGACTGGGGGTGAATGTTCGATTTGCTCTGCATACCGTCTATCTTCTGTGTGTCTTTTCCTTGTGCTTGTCTGCACACAACCAGCCAATAAGAAACTGCCAATATCAACTCACACCCTATGCTTCCTCACTCCGTCCGGACTGCTCCCGCTTGTTGCCATTGAGGTGATTGTTTCTGTAGCGAGAACATTTTTTATTTTATTTTATCTAAGCACAATTGCAGATAGCAGGGCAGAGCATAATGGCGCCTGGTATCTTACCTTGTCTACCGTTTTTCCCCGTAACAATCCCAGCTTCCAACATTCCATTGTCCTCACCGTCCTACTTTTCCCTCACCAATCCACCCTACACGTTCAACCACACACATCCTACAAGCAGAAATTCTTTGGTTCATGGTGCAAAAATATGGAGTTTTCACAGCAAAGAAAAATAACTCAACATTCTTCCCACCAAGCACTCCCAACATTGTAGCATGTTGTCCTTATTCTAGTAAGCTTCAGAACCTGTCAGTGGTTTGAAGCGCTGTATAAATGGAAACACATAATAATACAACATATCTAACATAAAGAAGTGTGTGACCTGTATGTCACAGGCTTTGATTCAATTGGCATAGATCTCTCTTCGCAACACATTACCAATTAAGAACATTTGTTGACCATTATTAACTGCAGGGTTCACTTTCCAAATATGTTTAACTATAAGCATGTTTAAATATCATTTAAATCTGTTGCTAGACCAAATATTGTATTTGCAGTTACCTCCATGTGAAAGGCAAACAAAATAATTACATGCCAAACCTGTATCTCTGACCAAGCCCCCTCATACCACTGCCAGCAACAATCCCTCCCCCACAACCAGTTACACACAGGATCGGTTTTCATAATTTCTACACTTCGACCACTGGCCCCGCAGGGGTGAGCGGCGCGAGACGTCTCCCCCTGCGGATTTCGCCCAGAATGGTAGGGTCCAGGAGCGCGCTAGAGAGAGCGTCAGGGCAGTTAGTTTAGCGTAGTGCTGAGGAGATTAGGCGTGGGGAGTTTTAGAGAGGGCGTTTAGTTTTCTTAGCAGAATCCCACCCACCCTCCCAAAAACATTAAAAAAAAATAAAAAAAAGCAGGAGAGGGAGACACAGACGATGTACTCTGTGAAGAAGAACAACGCGTTCTATGTGTTGCGTATAGTATATATATATATATATGCATTGATGTATCGCTTAGTTTCCGAGCATATATTGGAGTATTTGCATATATATATATATATATATATTTATATAGGGCTTTGCCACTTCAGGATGCGTTTTCCAGTACAGATGGCGTGAGGCGTAAAATCCCCAGGGAGGAGGGGTCAAGAGCGGGCTCCTCCAGTTATTAGTTAGATAGGGGGAATTATACAGAACAATGGAGGGGAAAAAATGGAAAGAAAATGTTGGGGAAGTTATGATGAGTTCAATACAAGAAAAGAGATTATTTGATGGTTTCGGTATAAAGTCTAAATTTATAATGAAAGGAAATAAATAAATAAAGAAATGGTTTCGGTTCAAATGCCAAATTTACATGTTTGATGATCTGTTGGGAAATTTATGAAGTTCATATCCTGAATAAAGTGGCCTTTTCTGCTATGAGAAAGCGAGTGGTCTCAATTTGTGGGCGAATAAGGGTGTGAATTGGCAATGCTTCTTAGCAACAACCAGCATATGTGTATAGTAGTAATGCATCTGACATCAGTTCTAGGTACTCCCGATTTCGTCATTGTGTTTTAGAGCTTAATGGCATATGTCACTTGTGCTCATAAAATACTGCATGCCTAAATGCATTTTCATTATTTCTGTAAGCAAGCTAACAAAGAAGAATCAACGTTATGAAACCGTACTTGATATGAAGCACAGCCTTTTAAACTATACAATAATAGATGGCAAGTATAGATGCTTGCCTTTTTGGACAACCGTGATTCTACTGTTCTACTCGTTGGACAACATTTTAGTTAACATCATGTAATATTGTGCACAATGAAATTCAGGTGTACAACTTGAAGGAAAGCATGACAGAAACCTTTTCTCCAACCAGACTCGTGTACTCCGGTATCAGATGTGTACACTGATTTGCCAGGGTACTTCCCGAAACGCAGTTCCTTGACAAATCGCAAAACCTTCATTGAATCAGAGTATTTCTGTAAGTTAATGAAAGGCACAACAAACAAAGATTAGAACGAAGGGCGGGCGTGCTTCTTTCAGAGAGTCTGTTATGCTGTATACCAAGAAACTCAAGTTAGTCCATAAACGTCCTTAACGGCTGTGCGAACTCCCCATTGTCCCCTGACCGCAAACTGAAAACAAGCATTTACAATGCAATGGTTTTGCCTTTGTTAAAGTTAGAGCTATTGGCATTGCTCTTGACATTATTTTTATTTATGTTTTTTTAACATAAATAAATGGCATTGTCATTTACAATGCCAATAGCTTAATCTCTCGCAAATGCCACGCACAAACACCCACACAGAGCCCTCCACACACACACCCACAGAGCCCCCCACACACACAGCCACACAGAGCCCCCCCAGACACACTGCGAGCCCCCCCCCCGCACACTGCGAGCCCCCCCCCCACACAGGAATAACTGGAGAAGGCCAGGCGGTGCGGCAAGTAAGGATGGTGGGGAGGGGCTTTTCTGCGTGGCCAGAGTCCAGTGGCAGTACATTTCTGGTCATGGGCCATTGAGCACAGCTCCCAGGGATCCAGCGACCGGACAGTCTCCACTGTGTAGGTAGGCAACAAGGCGCAGAGCAGGCACCAGGAAGGGCAGTCGGAAATAGCCAGTGCCCGCTTTGTCTGAGAAGGCCGCCTAGGAGCAAGATAGCAACGCAGCCCACGGCCAGCAGAGCAGGTAGGCCCCAGCAGAGCTGTAGGGGTCTCCCCCTAGACTACAGGGTTTCAATGATTTTTGCAGAAAGCACGTCCCAGAGTTCAGCAATTTTAACAGAAAGAAATACCACCTAAATATTTTTTTTCTGATGTGATCCTAGTGATTGTGAAACCAGTCTGTATCACTGTGGGATCTCCTGCTACAGACATATGAGCTTTACTTGTAGGAGCCTGGGCTCATGATGATTGCCTTATGTGCAATACATACGACTTACACTACCTTATTATAATTGATTCCAGTGGATATGTGATTAATAAAAAGAAATGGTGTGTATTTCAGACTATTTAGTAAGGGCTTTTGACGTCAGTCGAACATGTTACATCTCCTTTGCCATTGGATCCTCAAGTGCAGCAGTCAAGAAGCAGCGCTTCTGCTACCCAGTATATCGATATTTCATGTGTAGCGCGGCCTTCACGTGTTGACGTTAATCGAATAATTGAGCTTTGTGATAACCGGGATGGATGCTGAAAGATGAAACGTGTTTATCTGCTAGCGTGACACCGAGCAAATGTTTACCATCGCCAACTATCAAAGGAAAATGTTCACTTTGAAGCTGTAGTGCTAAGCAAGCAGTTGGTTTCACGCTGCTGATCCACTCGAGGGGGGCGACATTGGGCGGGAACCCCCTGAAGCCCCATTTTGTGCGTGTGTAAAGTGATCGACGCGGGCCGCGCTTCCAAAGCACGCCGTCCTTACCGAGAAGGGGACAAGCGCGTGTGCCGTCATGTCTAGCTCCCGGTGTGCCAGTCAAGTCATCAGTCGCACTCCGTTAAGGGCTGTGCGACGCTTATGCGCATCTCAGTCCGATTTTTCCGAGCAAGGGTGTCTACTTGGCCCCACAGTGAAAAGGCTGAAGTTTGGCATTTACAAGTTCTTACCCCTGCGCTGTGCAAATCTCTCAAGCTGCACGACTTCTGAAGAGCGGGGTCAGTGTGATTTACGTCAGCTTTACACCCGAGAATGTTGTCGAGCTTTACGTTAATAGGTGATCACAACTTTCAAGTATTTTTGATTTTTATTTCTGTTTACAAACATAATACCAGTGGGTGTGCCCAACATTATGAGTTTCCCTGACAGCCCCTCATCGTACCCACGGTTTGATTTCCCCATCCTCCATTCACTTCGTATACAAACGGCGGCCTTCCTCCACCTCCCCTCTCTCTGCCCCTCCTCAGCCCCCTGCCTGCTGCACCCCGTCCCCAACTGAGGCCCCGGCTGGAGGGGCACAAAGGCCGGAACAGGCCGCAGCCGGGGCCTCGAGTAGGCCACTCTGCCGCTTCCCCGCCTCCCTCCCGGGGTGCCGTTCTTACCTGCTGGACGGGGGTGTTGGGCCCCGGAAACCTGCTGGAGCCGTTTCGGTAGGGTGAGGGGGCCAGGAGCCGGAGCCGGAGGCGGGTCCGGGTGGAGTGCGGCCGCCGCGCTGTGTCTGTGTCCGGGCTCCGGGGGCGGGGAAGGAGTGGGGAGGAGCCGTAGGAGGAGTGGAAGGCGGGCACCCCCGACAGAGCCACCCCCAGCCGCGCCACCCACCAGGGAGTACGTTTTCATACAGGGTGGAAGCAGGGGGCGGGAGGGGGCGGGAAGGGGTAGAATCGGCAGGGGCGGGAGGGGGCGGGAAGGGGTAGAATCGGCTGCGTGGAGGAGGGGGCGGCAGGGGAATTCGGAGGAGGGGAGTGAGTGGGTGTGAAGAGGAGTGGAGGGGAGGGATAATTATTCCCGTCCGAGCCTGAGGGAAGAAACTGAGAAGGTCAGAAAGGCGGGTGCCGGCTCAATGCCGGACCAGATTCGGGGGCGTTCCCGGCTTTCGGCTGACGTCGCGTGACGTCGGCAAAAGCCAAAGAATCGCGGGAACGCCCCCGAATCTGGTCCGGCATTGACGGACAGGCCCCTCGTCCAATGGCTAGGCTCCATTTATGGAGCCAGCCAATAAATGACGAGGGCCGACCCAAACCCCACTACAGTTCTCATCAGGTTTTCGCCTGCGCGAAAAAGTTGCGCAGAGCGCAGCTTTCGCCAGGCAAAACCTAAAAATGCGTTCTACTAAAATAGCCGGCAGCCAGCATATGTCAGGTTTCCACGTTAATAGAAAAACTCCCCGTTTCTATATGGCCGCCATATTCGAGGCGACAAAACGGAAAGCTGTCGTCTGCTTTCTATGTCTATGAACCCAAAACAAAACAGGGTGCAACAAGTTCCCATATCCTAGGTTCATTAGAGTACACAATTTCAAAAAGAACACGAACCTCTCGAAGAGCACGTTTGGTTGAACGGTGATCCTAAAGTACAAGTTACATTAAATGTTTCTTTGTGACCCGTTCCTTACCTGGATTTCCCCACGCCGCTCTCTCCTATCATAAGAAGCTTCAATGTAGTAAGCGCTACCTCTTCCATACCTGCAGGTCACTCTGTATCCCACGGCAAAAGTAAGAACTTTTTTCGCTATTTTACCTGAGACTTTCAAAAAGTCAAGTCCGGCTTTGACGTCACACTATGTATGTGCACACCCACGGCATATACATGGGTCGGGACTTGTCTCGATAAGGGGCCATTTTAGAGTCAGGTAATGGCGGAGGATAGCAATGCTAAGGACACCCTTGCCTCTCTCCAAGATGGCTTCCCACGGACATGTTTATGGCTTTTAAACAGAGTAACGTCAGTGCATTCCTCCACGTGGCTTTAACCCTGTCAAACTGTACCCGTTTGCCCATGCGCATTGCTCGCCGTTGAGAAGTCTATTCCATTCAGGATACGATGATGATGGCGCAGTTACGAATTGCGAATCATTGTAATTCATGAGTAGTGTATGTTTTGTAGACCGAAACTGTCGTTATTACTCACCCACGATGCATTCGTTTCAACGTTTGGGGGCAATTTAAAATCTTTGATTTATGCATATACTTTACCGTTTGGCACGGAATTTGCTTAAAACAGCCATGTTATTAATTTAGACAGTTATCATGAGAGACGAACGTTTGAATATGGAGTTTATGAATAATAACTTTCGCAGGTTGAGTTATGTTTTGTGTATTAGTGCTGTAAAAGAATTAACCGCTGCTACTCTTGTTGGAATGGAGATGGATGAACAGAGCTGGAAATTATAAATATTTACAAAGGAAACCCATACATTTGGGGTAAAGATGTGGTAGAGGAACGTGGTGGGTTAACGAAGGTTGGAGTCATAAAAAGAGAAGCCTAACTGTTAATACATTTATTATTTTAAAAGTCTGCAAAGACATTGGCAACAAGGACAAATGTGTCGGGAAATCTGTGCTGGCTTTAATTCGCTACAAAGAGACTGCATTTTGAAATGACTTAATAGGGCTAAGATACGATTTTAGAGGCCTATAATCACGTTAAAAATTCCCTGGTGATTAATGCTGTTACAATTTCTGTTGTAGTCAAACTAAGTGCTGCTGCAGCCGGGCAGGAGCGAGGAACCAGTTAACCTTTCCCAGGTTTGGGGGCGAGGGAGCCATGACCGGCTGATTGTCTTCGAAGTTACTCCAGTGGACCCGAGCTTACACGCCTCTGAACTATGTACACCCCCACCCCCCCCCCGGGACTTCTCCTGGCACTCTAATTCATACTCACTGGGTCACTCTCATGGACTTCTTTACGTTTTTTCCTTTGTCCTGGCCGCCATTTTGCTGCTGTTCTCGGCAGCTTTTCTCTGGACCCTGACCCGCCATCTTGTCCATTCCCTCGACCTTTCCCCTTTTCCCCCGTTTCCCCCTTGACGATCCTTAAATGTTTCTTCCTTTTTCTGATTTGCCTTTTCTCCATACCCTTGTATCCCTCCCACCCTCCCTTGGTGTTGTGACTGCGTACCCCCTCAGACCTCACTTAACGGAACTCTGCTCTCCTGTTTTTTTGGGTCTTGGCCTGAGAAAAGCTACTATTTGTATATATATGTATATAGAGATAACTCTAATCACTAGTATATGCAGTAGACCTTTGTACTCTATCATTCCTATGTGACTCTTAGAGTATATCCATTCGTATCCCTTCCCTATGTATATAGAGATAACTAATCACTAGTATATGCAGTAGACCTTTGTACTATCTACCATTCCTATGTGACTCTTAGAGTATATCCATTCGTATCCCTTCCTTGAATATCTCTTCCTTGTGTGACTTTATAAATTGTACATTTGCAATTTATTTCTGTTTGTATCTTTTATGTAACACATGTAATCCTAAGTCCTTATGTATCGCAACTGGTTCTTATGTAAAGCGCTCTGACACCTTCGGGTAATGTTTGCGCTATATAAAATCACAATAAATAAAGAAATAAAAATAAAATCTATTATACCGCATTGAGCTAAGTTTGCAAAGCATGGTTCCCTTGGGTAGGAACAGGCGGGCAACTACAGCCAAATTTCAGGGGTGTGGGGGGCTGAAAAATATTTCGGGTGGGGCTAATTCTTCCAACCATAGACAGAGTGACTGAAAACACAACAAAGGCTAATTTATAAGTAAATGGTCTTTTAAAGACCTGTTAAGTACTCAGGTGCGGCTGCAATTAGATGGTCGCCAGCCCGCTGAAGCTGTCTCCGCCTGGGTTGACACACACGACAGGGGGGGCTGAAGCCCCGTGAGCCCAATGGGTGTTGCGCGCCTGGGTAGGAATAACACCTTAGTACAGATAACCCCAATCGCTGTGTTACCTTTTACATCCTGACTGTGTTTCTCCCAACCACGCACTCTCAACATGTAATATCTACAAGTATGGAATATCTAAGACTCCTACACCACAAAGCCCTTATTACAGCGGCAATCTGTGCAGGTAGGTTCCTGGGGGGGGGGGGGAAGGGGGGGGGGAGGAGAGGGGCTCTACAGATGACAAAATAGGGAAAATTAAATAAATAAATAATTCATATTCTGTCGTCTGTCCACATCCCCCCACCGGGCTTACCTGCGCGGACTGCTGCTGCCTTATTGTCTTATGAAACATTTCCTGTGTATTGATTTACACACTTGTAAGATTCATTGCTGTGTGTATGTGATGTAAATTATTGTTTGTTTTTTTGCAAGGGTCACCCTCCTCAATGAATAATCAAAACCCTTAAAGTCACTAAATTAACCTGTGCTCAACCCCTTTGTATGTATGGAACAGAACACATAAGCGTTGCTATGCGTTAAGTATTTATGAGGTATCAAAACAGAAATAAAGTCGAAATGCAAAACAATAAAACTCCCAAACTGAGTTTGAAAAAAAGGGTACCATTTAATAAACAACATGACACCAAAATTAGAAAAATCCAATAAGAGCAACTTAAGATATGCTTTTTTAAATTGTAGTTAGGAACTGAAGATATGCATGTTTATAATTGTAGGCAATGTCAATAGCTCAAACTCATGTAAAGCAAGACCTATTGCATTGGCAATGCTTGTTTGCTAGTGTGACTGGAAAGTTGTGGGAAAATATCTATCCCTTAAGGCCATACTTAAACTTAAAGAGTACAAACATATTTTGTTAAACTTAAAGCAGAAAATGTTTACTATTCAATGTATTCTAAAATACATGTTTGAGGACTGACTGGCTAGGCAGCTCTTAAGTAACGTAGAGCAAATGTCCACCGCTGTAATGTTATTTTATACTGTGATTATATAGCGCCCATTCATTTGGCTCTTTGAATTTGTTTTACGGTAAATGTTTAGTGTTACAGCACACGCTGTTCCGTCAATTTCCACGCTGCGATTTTGTTTTCATTTTTGTGTCAGCCTACGGAGGAGGTGTTTTATCACACTGGATTCATGTCCGTACAGAGCAGGCCAACACAAATAGGTGCTGCAAGTTGGAGAACGAGTCCTCTTGCGCCATTTTATTTGAACTAGTGTTTACATCAAACAATACATCCTAAGTGCTTCATATTAACTTCGGACAAATCATTTGCCTGGGGATTAGGGTGTTATGCCACTGAAACGCAATCAGTCTGTTGATTTTCTAAACTGCCAAACTAAACAGTATAAAATAGGCACGTGTAAAAAGAAAAATATAATTAATGAAAAGGCGGCCTAATTTTAATACACTGAAATAAAGCTAAACAAAAAGGCTGCCTTTCTAAATGGCTTCCTGAATTATAGCTCTCACAGTATAGAAAAGTTCATTTGGGCGAACCAGTAGAGATTATTAATCTTGGATGCTAATTGGGTTTCATTGAGCATAGCTTTTTAGTCGTTTAACTTGTGTGCACCAATTACATGCCCTATAGCTAACAGAGGTCTAAAGTTATGCATAGTGTGTTGTCGTATCTTATGCTTTGATAAGCAGATGACAAAAGGGGCCTTGGTGGGGTCAGTGAGTTAGGAAGACAGGCTTGTTTGGAGCTCGGCCCCCGCTGCAGAAGAATCCTTGGCTGCTGTTTGAAAAGAAACAAAAATAACAAGATCTTCTATTGCATTTGGGTGTAAATAGTTCCCAGTGGGACAGAGATGGGACGAGAGAGATGTACAGGCAGGCTACGAAAAGGAGCAAAAGAACCCCACAAAAATGGCCACATGCTGAAGTTTGTCTCATCTCAGGTGCCACTGTCTCCCCGCTTCAGGGCGGAGGTCTGTGCATTTGAAGACAGGCGCAATTATATCAGGCAGCAAATGGTGCCCGGGCAGGCTAGGGGAGATGTATTAGCACAAGGTGAACGAGGAACATTCCAAGCATGTTTTGAAAACGAAATGAATACTCCATGCATAACAAAGAGAAAAACCTCAGTGTATAGTGCTTCAGATCAAATCTAGAAAGCAAAATGCCCACAATTACACTAACAAGCTGTCTCCGCGTTAAAGCGCGCATGCATATCTCCGGTCCCTACGTGTGCGTGTTGCAATGGAAAACAACCGCGTGTCTGCCTTGTATAGCGTGAGAGCACATAGTGGGAGCGTGTGAGGCAGAGAGGAGACGCCATGCGCGTGCACATCGCCTGTCCATGCGCGCACATGGTTTTTGTCTCCTTTCGCGCACCAAACCAACAACAATAGGCTCCCCAAGCCGTGCTAGGCGAGACCTAAAAATAAAGTGTGAATGATAGTCAATGGTTGTGATTCACCAGAACCTGGGTATGATTTGATGCGAACTGCAATGGAGTGTACGGCAGATATGCCACCTACGTTCTTCCTGGTCAAAGATTTTACCTTCTGAATTAGTCCTTTAAGCCTCGATTCACCACAGGAGGATAATTCTAAAGCCCCCAGTACCCACAGTGGAAGGTTTTAGAGACTCACTGGTTATTAGGCACAGGCCAACAGCAGGGGATAGTTGGGTCCAGTTGCCACTGGTCAGTTGAAGTAAGACACCTCTTGTAGCGTTTCCATAGCTTTAACAGTAAGTCATCCTCATGACCCTTGGAAGTCCACTTTGTCCTGGGTAGAAGAGGGAACAGGCCCAGACCCACAGGTCACAGACAGCAGATCCAATCCTCTTCTGTTCTTCCTTGGGTCCAGGAAAGTTCTGAAGTGGGCTCATTAGGTTGCAACTGTGTATGAGGGGTGTACTATGATAATCTTGGTGTCCTTCCACATCTAATATTAAAATTCAGTTTGAGGCAGCCATTGTACCCACAGTAAACCCAGTCTGTGGAACGAAAGTAGGGTTTTTCAGCAATCAGGCAGTGGGTACACAAAAATTGTTTTGGCGTCTTGTTTTCCTTTCTCTCAAATGCAACCCTAGTGTTATATGTAAAACCCAGCAGACCTGTCTGGCAGGATTTGACACTGATGTCAAAATAATGCTCAGAGCCCCCGCTGTGCTTATTTGGTGAGGTTCAAAGGAGTAATATCTGGCCATTCATGTCAGACTATTGTTTGCTCCTATGAAGCATTTTGCATTCTTTTCAGACTTATTCAAATGCTAATCACTCGCTGTGAGAAGTTTGAGAGCAATTGCAAATTAGACTCCAGGAACTTCAGTAAGGGAAAACATAATTTCTTGAAAGTTACTTTTCCTCAATATTTATAAAGAGCCTGAATTCACTATTGAATTGGATTTTTAATAACTGTTAAAAATAGTTTATTATTTTCTAGCTAGTCCCATTTCTGAGACACAGTATTAGGATTTTAATCTGTTCTCTGGTTTTCTTCAGAGGTCAGCTAGACTTGCAAGAGTGAAAAATATGTAGCTTTCCGGTTAGAGCGGTTGACCATGAAGCTGGGGAACCGGGTTCGAGTCTCGGCAATGACGCTCAACATCCTGTGATTCTGGGCAAATCACCTAATCTCCCTGTGCCTAACAAAAATAAAAACAAGCATTGGCATAGCCAAAAGGTCTTGTTTTGGGACATTATAAGTGCTGAGCCATGCAACAGTTGAGCAGCAGAGGCGAAAATCCCTGAATTTGGTCTGCACGTCCTCTTCTCTGCCTTATGGCGGATTTAACAAATGTTGCTGTTAAAGGAGCGAATTCCTTCCCTCAGACGAGTGAGGCTCGTGCCTTACGTTTTCTGTAAGCTGCAAAAAGCTGCTTATACAACCCTATGATCAGAATTTTCTCAGCCAGGTTGCAGTTGGTGGTCATTTTACATGGTGGAAATAATGAAGCTATCGATAGGGGTCCAATCCCCGCCTCCCACCTCCTCCCCTCAGAGCCAAGAGTTGTTTCACCTCGTTAAGCCCTTGTGCAGAGAAGTTGCCCAAATCCTGGGGTTTTGCTTAGTCACTATGCGCTGGCGAAAGGGTGACAAACGGAGGGCTTTGAGTCCCAGCTGAGCGACGTTTGACGTGGAAAGGCTTGAGTGCATTACAGCGCTTTCTGCTCATCCCGCCTGACTCAGAGCTATGCTGTTCAGTGAGGACAGAGCAACTGCGGACACCGAAGGCCTGCAAACGGAGGGTTGTTTGTGCTTAATAAGACACCATTGTCCCGGCTGCGCACGTCATCCTGCCGCGATTGTAAAACAAAAAAGCATTGGCAAAGCCAATAGGTCTTTGATCATTGTTGCCTTCCTTGATGAGCGAACAAAGTTCAATAAAACCAGCAAATAAAGAGGTAAGCGAGAACAAAAGGGGGAGGAGGGACTAAGAACAAGTGAAACAGTAAAAGAAAATGAGGTTCTTGAGCAACTAAAAATAAGAAACAGCCCGCGAAAAAGTGAGTTTGATATTGGTGCAGGAGACAGAGCGATGGGAGAGATATCTTTGAGGCACAGATGAAGAAAAAGAAATGACAAAATGAGGAGGAGACTGAAGAGAGAAAAGTCGATATAGACACGAGAGACGTTGAGAGTGGAGTGAGCGACAGGAAGAAACAACAGGGGCGTAACACAGGCCCCGCAGCCCCCGCGTTGTGGGGGGCCCCCTCGCTCCAGGGACCCCGGTCGGGCCCCCTCAATACATCAATGATCATCCTGGATTTTAATGGTGCGCTGTGTGCACCGCTGAGCTGATTGTTGCACGGGCCCTGAGTTACTTATATAGGGTGGTGCGCGCCGCGGGCCCCGACAGGGCCCCGTGAGGCTCTTGCAAATGGTGTAGGTGGGGCCCCGGCCGGGGCCCTGGCCTGACCTGAGGCTAGTTATAATGGTGTGCAGGGCCCGGTGAGGCTCTTAAGAAATTGTGCAGGGCCCCGGCAGAGGCCCCTGAGGCTCTTTGGCTCTTGCAAATGGTGTGGGCGGGGCCCCTGAGGCTAGTTAAATGGTGTGTGGGCCCCGGCAGGGGCCACGTGAGGCTCTTGCAAATGGTGCGGCGGACCCGGCTGGGGCCCCTGCCTGAGGCTCTTTATTCACGGTGTGCGAGATTCATTGAATAAATTACAGGGTGAATGCGCGCGGGCGCGGCGTGCACTGGTTTCACTTTCCACCTTCCGGCCCGGGACGCGTATGCGCGCGTTAGGGTGGGGGGGCAGGGCTGGTGACCAATGCCTGACCCCTGATTATAATTGTCATGACTCATGTCATGCGCAATGCGCGTTAGAGTAAGGTGTGGCACTTGCATCCAACAACAAGAGAAGACCCATCAGCAACGCTCCTACGCAGGCCAGGACTGTCTGAAGTTCACTGCGTCACCGACCGGGCCTGCCCTGTAGCCATAATTAAAATTATTTAAATTGCACCCCGGCCCCCTACCAGGCTAGCTAGACTTGCGCTGGGCGCAGCCTCTCTGCCCGTCCCGCTTGCGGCCTTGCGCCGGCTAACAGAACTGTGAGCTGCTGCAGCCTGCAGGCCAGGCCCAGCCGCCAGACCGTCCTCAGGTCAGAACAGGTGTCAGGTGAGTCAGAGTCTGTGTCCGACTCGGTCCAAGCCTAGGCTAATTAGAGGTCTGAGAGGGAACACAGCAGCCGCGGCATGCCGGGCGGGGCGAGGCCGGGCCTGAGGCACTTATACATGGTGCGCGTGCTCTTGCAAATGGTGCGTGCGGACCCCGGCTGGGGCCCTGGCCTGAGAGGCTTGTTATAATGGTGCGTGGGCCCCGGCTGGGGCCCCGTGAGGCTCTTAAGAAACTGTGCAGGGATCCGGCCGGGGCCCCTGAGGCTCTTGCAAATGGTGCGGGGGCCCTGGCTGGGGCCCCTGAGGCAGGCTCTTTATTCATGGTGTGCAGTGCGAGGCTCAGTCTCTTTAAATTGAATAAATTATGGGGTGGGTGTGCGTCAGGTCAGGACTGTTTGAAGTCCACTGCTTCACCGGCCGGGCCTTTAGCCATAATTTAAATGATTTGTACCCCGGCCCCGGGCTCCCTACCTGGCTGGCTAGCCTTGCGCTGGCCGCAGCCTCTCTGCCCATCCCGCTTGCGGCCTTGCTCCTAACAGTTACAGAACTGTGAGCTGCAGTCTGCAGGCCAGGCGCCCAGACCTCAGGTCAGGTGTCGGGTGAGTCTGTGTCTGAGTCAGACGGTCCTAGCCTAGGCTAATTAGAGAACAAAGCGACCGCGGCATCGCATAATTTCAGTAGTTCTGGTCATTATTTGTCAGACATAAATTGCATGTAGAAATTGATCTTTTTCTTCCTCGCAGCAGCCTATGGTAAGATGTTTTTGTCGGACTCATGTGTGAGCCGAACCTTAAAATGGGCGCCTAATTCCATTCTATCTTTGCACATTGGGATGCCTGACCCCAAGATATGCTGCCCAGAAGTCTTGTGATTCGCAAGGCTTCAGTTTGCAACGTGGGTGTAAAGAATCCTGACAGGCAAACACTGCTGCCTTCTCTTTGTCACACTCTATACACTTTGTCACGAATCGACAAGATACTAGGGCTTGTCGCACATTCACTTGCACCAAGAAAAGTAAGGGCATGGGGTATTCCCACAATGAAAAGACACCCAACAAGTATTTATTGAGAAGGAATTAATCAATCACGCAATAAAAATGTATTCATTCATTCATTCATTCACTAAACAATCACCCTGAGGAAGACAGGCGATACATACACACTGACATGGAAACTATGGAAGAGCAAAGTATGAAGGCCTTTTATCCTGGGCTGAGAAATCTTAGTACTTTCAATTGATAGGAGGTGGATGCACAAGAACTACTACACTTACAGGGCAGAAGACGATGCATCAATTAAAAGATAGTATTTGACATTTGGTAGCAGTGAGTGTTGGGCTTGTTCAAGCGTCACTCAGGTGAAGTTCAGTTTAGCGCCCCTGCGCTTTTGTTTTTTTCCACTTCCTTGGTCCCTCTGGAATTTGACCCTGATAAGCAGGACTTGGGCTTTTACCTTCGCTTTATTTTGTTATTTCAGTGTACCATCATAGGTAATGGAACATTGACCTGCCTCTACATGCACTATCCGACCTGGCTCTTTGGCTCCATCCAAACTACTCACTGTCAGGAATGCTCCAAGGGCAGATCCACCACAGTCTCCAATCCTTTCCTGCTTTTCGAAAATTTCTCAGACAAAATCAGATCGTCCTGCACTTGTACGTCAATCCCTGTAGTCCCCTGGATGCAATACTAACACTCACCTGCTTTATCACACAGCATCCTGCTCAGCTCTTCAGCTGTAGCTGTGGGCCATGTCACAGCATTTCCTCATTTCTCAGTTGGTAAACAGTAGTCAGGGTTGTCGACTAACTGTTGTGGGAATGTTCATGATGCCTAAGTAATCCGTGGTGTGTGTCATTATACAGAAGTCAAAGGGTTCTTTATAGAGCTCTGTGTTTCGTTGGAGACTCTGAGACTGTAACCAATTGTTAGACCTGGCATCTTTGGCGTGGTTTTCTCCTATCGTTTTGCCTCTACCTCCTGTATTTTTGATGCTGTGCTGGATTTCGTTTTTGCTGGTTTAGATGCTTTGGACACTACCACTGCTGATCAGTGCCAGAGTGTAAGTGCTGCCTATGTAAAATGTTATTCTGATTGGATATACATGTTTGGCATATTTGTATCACCATGAAGTCCCTAGTAAAGTGCACTGGGTGTGCCAGGGCTGGTGATGACAAATGCTACTAGTGGGCCTGCAGCACTGATTGTGCCACCCGCAGGAGTAGCCCTAAAATGATGTCTCAGGCCTGACACTGCAGTGCCTGTGTGCAGTTTAGAAACTGCCATGTCCTCCCTTGTCAGTGTCCCCACTGACCAGGCCTAACACTTCCCTGTTTGTGCACATCAGTCACCCCTATGGAAGGCCCAAGGTACCCCCCTGGGCAGGGTGCAGTGTATGTCAAAGGTAGAGCATGTACTAGTGCAGGTAACATGCTCTGATAGTGAAAGGCAGCCATTTTCGTTTTTCACTATTGTAAGGCTATCTTGCTCCATAGATTAACATGGGGGATGCTGGCTACAGTGGTTAACAGCATTTCTTAACATAGGAACAAGATAGGACATAAGTATCTAGTATGCCTTAAATCAGAATTTAATAACACATCTTTTAGGAAAGGTGTTTTTTTTAATCCTGTGTTTGAGAACAGTACTTTTAGAAAGTTGCTGTTCTCTTGTCGACCTTTCTGTGTGCCTTGGCCTGTTTGTGGATTGACTGTCTGGTTTGAGAGTGACAGGGGCTGGGGATTCCCCAGGAGGCTGGCTGAGTCAGCCCTTGTCTGAATGACTGCATTTGCAACTGGAGTGGTGGGAGGAGTTAGCACCTGGGCCTGAATAGGGCTGTGCCTGCCTTCCACAATGCTGGCTCCACCTCCTGCTGGGCGGCTAACGACCCTGCCCCTCACTCTGAAAGGAAAGAAGAAGCCAGCAAAACAAAGCACTCAGGAGACACCCAGAACTGGTTCAGACCGGGCTCAGGGCCCACATGCACAAAGAGAACAACGACTTTTAGGGGTATAAGTACAGGACCCCTGACAACAGAAAACTAGATCATCCTGGAATCAAGAAGGAACCTCTGCCAAGGAGAAAGCTGAAACTGAAGAAGGAAGACTGTCCTGCTGTTGCTCTGCTGGACTGACCTGTTGCGTTGCTGCCAAGGAGAGGGGAAGGACTTTGCTGCTGAGCTGTGTCCCCTGTCTTGAAGGAATCTCCAAGGGCCTGAGTAGAGCTGGCTCCCTGTTCTGAAGTCCCAGGAACAAAAGGACTTCACCCCCAGCTTCCCTGAACTCTGCTGACAGTGTTCTATCCTTCCTAGAGTGCTTGATCTAGTTGTGGGGCCTCTGGAAGTTGTACCTGTGCTGGGAAGCTTGAAACTAAGCTTGAGAGACTTTTCCAATTGAAAAGTGTTGCATCGCTCGCTTGCGGAGCGCATCCCAGACAGTGCGAGAACTTTCCCGCCGCTACGAAGGCCGAGATCGTCGCAGCGCCTGACGCCGCTGCCAGAGCCGTCGCCTCCTTCGTGTGCAGGACGCACCAGACCGGTGCGGGAAAGTCGAACATCGCTGCGAGTGTCGTCGCAGAGCCTGTCGTCGCTGGGTGAGATCGCCGCACCGCTTGCTTGCGGACCGCATCACGTCGCTGCGAGCATCGTCGCAGAGCCATCGCATCGAGGAGCTGCGAGAGAGAGGATCACCACTAGACCGCGCATCGTCGCCCCGGAGATCGTCGCCCCTACGAGATCGTCGCATCGTGCCTTTGCGTGAACAAACTTCCTACGGAACTTACGCACCGGAATCCATACAAGTGGCCTTCCTCCCTATACAGACCGGATTCGTCGCAACACGCCCGCTGCTGCAGCGGGGTTGTCGCATCGCCTCCCCAGGGTCTCAGGAGCAACGCATCGCTTGTTTTCCACCGCACCAGCTTCTGCTTTTGGAACTTTGTTGCAACTAAAAGGTACTGTGAGTAAACGTGACGCAACTGTGAACTTTTCACGCATCTGTAGAGAATTCTATCGCAACCTAGAGAATTCTATCGCAAAACTTAAGAACTCTTTTGAAACCATATTCTTGAACTGTGTATGTTGGATTTTTGTCGTTATGGTCTTGTGTAGTTTAGATTAAAATACCTTTATTTTCATAAACTGTTGTGGAGTCAGTTTGTGGTATTTTCACTGTGTTACTGTGAGTGTTGGTACAAATACTTTACACATTGCCTCTGGTTAGCCTAGACTGCTCGTGCCTAGCTACCTAGAGGGTGAGCAGGGGTTATCTCAGAGGGTTTCCTCCTTACCCTGCCTAGAAGCAAGGGTCCCTATTTGGACAGTGGTACTTACCCCTGCCAACTAGAGACCCCTAGTTCTAACACCAATCCACACCCATCAAAATATCACTTGTATGTCTCTCCACTTTCTGTTTCTTTTCATCAATAGTGTAATCATTAGTCTGACATTCTTACACTGTCGAAGATCGCTACATTGGAGAGAAAGTGTTCACTACAGCAATAACCAACAACCCTCAACTCTCAAAGTTCCTGACACTCCTGTTCTCCTGAAATTTTGAGCTCTCCTTGTTGCTAGACACATGACACGTCTTACTCTTATGCTTTTTCTCCATCTGGCATAGTAGCCCCTCCCCTCCTCTGCTCTCCTACCCTAATGGTGTAATACCTCCACCATTCCCTCCTCCTCTCCTGTAGCAGTGAATTCTTTTTTTTTTTACAGAGGATTCAATTTTTTTAACTTTATTGTATATGTGCTATTTCCGACACCCCAAGAATTTGAAGCTGAGTTTGAAAATGTGGGCAAACAGAATAATTATCCATCTTTGCATGATAGTGTCATATCCATAGCACTTTGCAGGTTCATCCTTGTATTCTTAGGGATGAAGAAAAAAATATCTCAACTCTACATGGAGAGTAAGATAATTTCACTTATCTGTTGAAAGTAGAAATGCAAAGACAGTAGGTCTTACTTTAACTGCATGCGTGCGGCGGCTTTTTTCGCGCTGCGCTGCTTTTTTAAAAAGCCGCGTTGCATGACGAGCTCAGCTCGTCATCAGCGTGCAAGCGGCACAACTCATCACGAGCTGAGCTCGTCATGAGCGTGGAAGGGGTTAATGTTCTATTGCATGGAAGGATCTTTTATGCATGCTTATATTTTCATCAAACTCAAAAGGTAATGGGACGAATGCTTACAATTTGTTTTACAACTGGCAATTGCTCAGAGTAGCATTTCACACCATCATTCTTCTGAACTCCATTTCGCCTTAGTTTGGACTCAGCCATATGCAAGTCTTGACTCTGCTCCAATAGGAACAATCCAAAGTGGTACATCGTGGGCTGCGCCGCCGGGCGGGGGGGGATTATGGGGGGGCCCCCTCCATAATAATAAAGATATTTGTAAAGCGCTATGGCTGCGCCATCTCGGCGTGTCCCCGCGCTGCGAGAGCAATACTAGCCAGACACTGTGACTGACCCACATCAGACACCAGACACCCAACTCACCTTTGGAACAGGTGAGTTTTTAACATACACCTAAACTTAGTTTCCGATTGTTGGAGGCGAAGACTGAGCGGGAGTTTATTCCAGCTTGTGGCGGCCATCACTCTAAAAGACCGACCTCCCATTTTAGCCCTCTTAAAACGGTGGGTCACCAATGTGCCCATACCGCAAGACCGTAGCGCTCTCCTCGGCTCATACCTAGTGATCAAATCAGTAAGGTATGGGGGAGCCTTCTGCCATAGGATATGGTGACATATCAGGAGGGCCTTAAACAGTATCCTTTCCTTTATTGGAAGCCAGTGGGGGGTCGCCAATGCGACTCTGGATGTTGCTCTCCTAGGTAGTCTAAGCACTAGACGTGCCGCTGCATTTTGTAATACCTGAAGCCGCCCTATACTTTTGCTGGAAGCTCCCAAGAAAAGGGCATTCCCGTAATCAAGCCGGGATGTAACCAGGGCCTGGGTCATCGTGCGTCTAGCCTCCAAGGGGAGTAGGTCCAAGGTTTTATTCAGGATCTTAAGCACCCCAAAACACTTCCCCACCAACCGCCCAATATGTGCCTCATAGGAAAGTGTGGGATCTACCCAAATCCCTAGGTTTTTTAGCTTCCGTACACGGGGTAGGTGCTGTACCCAGACAGCTTGGCCACCAGTCGCACGTCCATTTGAGTTGATCACCACCGACCACCAGCACCTCCGTCTTTAAGCCGTTCAGCTTTAGACAGTGGTTATCCACCCACACTGCTAGAGCCTGCATACATGCTCTAAAGTTGTTGGATCCACCTGACGGTGCCTGGGAGAGGGTGAGCAGCAGTTGAGTATCGTCGGCGTAGGATACTATCTCTACACCAAACGATTGAACCACAGCTGCTAGGGGTGCCATGTATAAGTTAAATAAGGTAGGGCTCAAGGCCGAGCCCTGTGGTACCCCCTGTTACAGTGCCATTTCCACAGATTGAAACGAGCCTCTCTGGACCTGGAAACTTCTGCCAGTCAGGAAGGAGTTTAACCAGCCGAGCGCCCGACCCGTCACACCTCCCCTGTTCAGACACTGTAGCAAGGTGATATGTGCTACAGTGTCGAACGCTGCACTTAGGTCAAGCATGACCAGTGCCATGGTGTGACCTGCGTCAGCGCCCTGCCGTAGCGTCTCTGTGGCACGCAGTAAGGCAGTTTCGGTCGAATATCCTGCCCGAAACCCCGACTGGGATGGATGAAGGAGTTTGGCCTCCTCCACAAACGCCATCAATTGTGAGTTCACTATTTTTTCAGCTACCTTCGCGGTATATGGCAGGAAGGAAATCGGTCTCAGATTGTCTAAAACTGCATGACTTATGTTGGCCTTTTTCCTTATCGGTAGAACGATAGCCTTCTTCCAGCTCAGCGGAAGGATCTGGGTGCTAAATGAAGTTTCAAGGACATAGCGAATGTATGGTTCTAAAACCTCTAAGCTCTCTCCCACCACTCTAGGGGGGGCTGGATCACGAGGAGATCCTGACTTCACACTAAGGCATGTTCTTACAAGCTCCTTAGATGTAGGTACTGTGAAGCACTCCAGCCTACTGTCAGAGCCAAAGTACTCAGCCTCCCTCATTTCTACAAAGGTCTCCCCACTTGCAGGACAGCTGGAGAAGGAGCTATGAATTTTACACACCTTACTAGCAAAGAATTCTACCACTCTGTTACATTCCATGAAAGAGTCCGACTCAGACCCATTGGAGCTGGAAACTGCTGAGATCTCCTTATACATTTTAAAAAGCTCTCTAGCGGAGCATTCTGCCTCACTGATTCTAGTTTTGTAATGAAGGGCCTTTGCTTCTCTCACCTTTCTTTGATAGCCCCTCTGGGCAACTCTATACTCATTTTTTCTAAGAGTGTCAAAGTCCCTCCGCCAGCTTCTTTCCAGCTTCTTACACTCCGACCTGAGTGACTGCAGGTCTGACGTATACCATGGGGCAGATTTTCTAGCTCTCTTCCCTTGCTTAGTGGTATACAATGGCGCTACTGCATTCAGGGTTTCAAGGATACGGGCTTCCAGATTTAAATTGGAGCTTTCACTATCCGCTCCTCCCGGCATCCCCCCAATGCATAGCTTCTCATTAAATACAGACTGGGAGAGGTTCTTCCACTTTCGGTGGGGATAGCTGTTATCACCCCCCCTCAGGATATCTTCAGCCCCAGTGATACAGATATCAAAAGGAACCAGAACGTGGTCAGTCCAAGGGAGCGGACTTGGGGCTCTCGTCATTATACCATCCCAGCTGGCAAACACTGGATCCATTAAATGGCCATGCGTATGGGTGGGGGTGTGATTTAGCAGCTCTAAATAGTTATCCTGTAATTCCTGTTTAATCTCTACAGCCTCTTTCAGTCGTGCATCCTCAAAGTGAATATTCATATCTCCCAGTAGCATGAACTTACTACGCCTAAGCGCCATATGTGCTACACATTCTTGCAGACTTTGTCTAAAATTGCCTAAACTCCCCGGTGGTCTGTAAAGAAGGATACCCGATATATGACCCTGAGGGCCAATTTGTAGTCCAAACCTACCGGCCTCACAATTCTCTATCCCTAGAGATTCAAAAGAGCACACAAGAGGCGCTTTAGTGATCACTGCAATCCCCCCCACCTCTTCCTGAGCGTCTATCCACCCTAGCCATGCTATAACCTGGCGGTAATGCCGCAATGACCTCAGGGTCTGAATCCGCCCCCAACCACGTTTCTATCAGGAAGAGTATGTCCAGCTTCTCCTCCTAAAGAAGATCCCAATTTTCCAAACCATGTTTAGGGAGTGATCTGCAATTCAGTAGGGCCCCTTGGAAACTACTTGCCCCTGCCTTACATGCTAGCTCTCTCTTAGCTTTAAAGGAACAATGGGGGCACTTGGTGGACGAGATTACCTCCAAAGTGTGCCTGCAACAATCCACAACCGCTGGGCGTAATTCCCACAGCTCGCGTCCGTCATAGACTATAGGGACCGCGGCGGATTGAGCAGGGGGTAGGGCACTGGGCCGGTCGCGGACGTGCGCAGACGGGCTTAACTTCGGCGCGCCATCGTCGCGCCCGCTGCGCTCGTCCGCTGTGTGGCCGGATGCACATTGGTATATATGAGCCGTGCCCCGGAAGTGATGCTGTAGGTGGGAGGAGTCGCGTCCCTCCGCTCAAGCGGCGCCGAAAAGCCGTGGCGGAACGGGGACGGACCGGGCAGTACAATGGGGCCAGATAACACAACACAGCTCCCCGCAAATGAAAGTAAGTATTTTAAAATACACAACAAGCCCTGTAGTTCTTAGTCAATCACAGTGCAAGTTTTCATAAAACAGTTAAAAAATTCACATCCGGCAACTGGAGTTCGTATACAATTCACAGTGCAAGTTTTAAAGGCTATCTCAAACACACACAGCCCAGCACCTCGCTCGCGCTGCTCTCCATGTGCTCTCCATGTGCTTTGCAGGGGGGCCCCCTCAAGTTTTGTTACGCCACTGAGAAACAAGGAGAGTATGAACAGTGAAAAAGAAAAAACTGAAACAGTAAAAGACAGATGAGTCTTCCAAATAAAAAGAAAGAACACACTGGAGTAGATAGGCTGGGATAGAGCTGAGACACCGCTCCCCCGTCGCTGCAAGTCTGGTGCAGATTCATGAAAAACCAGGCAGAGTAGAGCAATACACTGGGACCATTCGTAAAGTCAGCATCATAAGCAATAGACAGCTAGAGTAGAAATGAGAGCAAGAGAAACGGAAGAAAATCTACTGAAAAGTCTGTTTACATTAAAAAAAACTGCCTTCGTTCTACGACGTAAAAACACCTATTGGCTGGAAATCAGTAGAACAACAAGCACTTTTGCAGTGTTGGTGGGCTCTATAAAAGAAAGCCGCCAGCAAGAAACCTCTGTGCGCGAGGAGACCAGTGAAACTTGAGATGGAGCCCAAGGACAGAAGACATAGTACCTCAATTCACGCTGGAAGCAGGGGACGGGCACTGATTAAGCTGAATCAACTGTGCTTGGTCTGTGCTCCACGGAAATGAGGTTTGGTCTGTATTGGCCAATTAAGGAGGCTGCAAAGAAGAGTGCCACTGCAGCAAACAAATGGTAAGCAATGGATGGGCTCCAAGGCCTTTTTGTAAACAATAGTGTCTAGCAAGAGAGCGCATGCACTGGCAGGCTCAACCCTAAAACGGAAAAAATAAAGCATCTGGCCTTTTCCATCGATCCAACCAGGATCGGAGAAAACATCTCCACATTCATCAGGACCACTCAAACTTCTTCAATTTAGAAAGGAGTTGAAGACCCACCTTTTTAAAAACACTACATCAAAACGCATGAACCGTCCACAACCCACTTTATGCAGGTCTTTGATCCTGTACTACGCTCTGCTGCCTTTTGGCTAGATTTACACTACAGAAATTATGTACATACATTCATACGTTCAAGTACATGCTTAAGTTATTAGAGCTTTCTGCCAAGTGCCAAAGTACGTAAATAGGCTGCTGGCCCTACACATGCTAAATAACGTTGTCCTTTTAAGTCTTACAAACATTTAGTTTAGAGAAAAGGTACACAGCACTGTATGGGCAGCAAGAAAACGACCTCTCTTCTTCCATCTGAAAATGATTCCGAAGAGACTCCTTTCTACAGTGAAATGAGCTCCGAGTTGTACTGCCTCACAGAGGAGGTGCAGCTGTTGCTGGCACAACATAGCAAGCCAGTACTGAAGGGCACTGGAAGGCTTGGGACTGTAAGCTGCTTTCAGGGATCGATGGGCTGAGGCGTCCTCAGCCATTCCAGTTCTAAGGGGCAGCACCAACTAGAATCAGTACATATATGCTCCTAGGCATTGTGCCAGAACATTCAGTACTGGGAAAAATCGTGGGTTTAGAATTTAACCCCGGAGTAAACACTCGGGCCTAACCTGTTTTCAAAATTAAGAAGTTAATTTAATTGTTTGACCCAATTAAAAAAACAAGTGGCGGACTGGGATGTGGGGGGTGAGGGGGGGATAAGGGGACGGTGCACGGAGTTAAATGCCCTGCTTCCTCGGGCCATTAGAGGCTAGAATATAAACGTTTTATAGTACTGGCTTCGGACTCTGATGACAGAACACTAAAATTATACGCTTTGGTGCAGCAAAGATACCATGGCCCTACTGCACCTGCTGCAATGCTGATGACACGCCCCTGGTTACACGACTGCCAGGGACCAGAAGTGTGTCAATCAATCTGGGATACAGCAAGTCACTACAGTGACTTAATATGTAAATGACTTCAATCTTTGTCTTCAGCCAATGGGATAGGTTCGCTTACACCTGTTTAATGTTTTTCCGGACCGCATCACTGAATAAAGACTGCGTTGTCCGCAGTCCAGAGAAAGAGATCAGGAGAGTGATGGTAGAATCTTATTAACTAAAGCCGCGACTAGGAAGACGCACGTCATCCCATTAACAGAATCGGTGACCATCATCTTGAGGCTGGTAATAGTGAAATAAGCAGATGCCACTCAGGGTATTGGAAGAAAAGGTTTGCAAGAATTCTTGTGTTGATACTCGACTGAGACTCCCCAATTTTGAAGTACTAAGGGTAAGAATGAAATAATCACCACTTTCGTGTTTTGGCTTTGTGGCTCTATAGAAATATCCACAAAATAAAATATCTAGCATCGCTATGCCCACCTAAGGCTGGATACACAGTTTTTGAAACAAGTCATCTGGTAAGGTGAATGGTTCAGGCAACTCCGAACTAGGAGCTCAGTTAGGATCTTAACAGAATCTGCAGTCTTGTGTTTGAATCCCAGGAGGACCAGCTCAGCTTTCCGCCAGCTAGAAACGATAAATTAGTAATTCTAAGCTGATGGAGAAAAACAGTTCCTATGTACAATGCCAGGGGGGCAGCACAAGAGACAACACAACGAAGGTGCATGCTGCACTACAGTACATGCTCCCTCCAGGTTCCAAAATTTCTGCTAGGTTGGAACACATGAAAAGGGCAGTGCATTGAGGCAGGCTTTGTCAGCCATATATTCCAAGTAATAAAAGAACGTAAATTGCCATCATCCTTCATACCATCACAGTGCAGGAACACAACATGCAAGTCAAGGTAGTGCATAAACACTGCAGTTGGAGCCAACATGGACACCAGATATGGCATGCACTGGCATTCCCTTATTGCGGCTCGCCATGCATTTATTTATTTTTAAACAAAATTAGTGGCATTTGTCCTTAGTAAAAACTTCCCCATAAACAATGGGGATTTACTTGCCACTTCGGGGTGGATTAGTAAAAAGAGGTGGTTATATATAATACACTCCACCGAGCATTGGGTCTTCGGACAATGGAGCTCCGCCTATGCATAAAGCGCCTCCCTCTGTTCCCACCAAGATAATAACAAGCGCGCGGCAGCAGGGGAAGGGGCCTGCGCGATTCCCTTGCAGGAGCTTGCGACCATATGGCGCCACCATATAGCACTGCGCGCTCCCGCAAGGAAATCGCCAGACGTGCACGCGTTGCCATTGCAGGCAATGCAACACGTGCACGTTTTTGCCCCCAAAGCTGTGCCGATGGCATTAGGTCTCTCTCCTATGCAGCGCATGCGCACTGCGTAGGCGAGACCTAAAAAATGAATGTGTCCGTCTGTAACGAAACTGGTGCTCATGTAAAGGACTCTAATACCTGATATCATCTGGTCTAGTTTGCACTATATAAAACTCTATTAAAAAAATAGTTTTTGGGTGCTCGTCACTGTAAGGACATGCTAATATTACATTTCTACGTGTCCTATTTTTAATTACTATGTACGCTGGCTTGCATTGGCCTACATTTGGGTGCCATTAATATTATAAAAGGAGGTTTTGACCTATCAAAAGGGTTTACTTGGACATGTGAAATGTAAGTTTTTACTGTGCCAGTCAGGTACTATGGTAGGCCTGAAGCACTGTAGTGGGTGGCAGACCCTGGGTACAATTTGTACAATGTACTAGGGACTTATAGGTAAGTTATATATACCAATTAGGAATGTGCAAATTCTACCACATTTAAAGTGGGAGCACAGGCACTTTAATACTGGTTAGCAGGAAAGGCAGATTTCCTACATGTGCAGTGCATGCATATCTCCTATATAGGATGGCTGAAGGAAGTAAAAAACTTTCCTCCAAATCATAGTTTTACTTAAGTGTTTGTGAAGCAGTAGTAAGCCTGTGGGCCTTTGTTGCCTTCCATTGCATTAGCATCTAGGTTACAGACTCTAGATAGCTCCCATCCATGGTGAAGCTTAGACAAAAGAAAGTCTGATGGCCCTTTAATTCAGGCCTTTGTTTTGGGCCCAGTTGGAAGTGAAAATAAGAAAGCCCCCTCACCTCCTGCAGGTTGCTGAATTGGGTCCTGGTGTTGGAAAATCACACCAGGTCAATTTCAGAGTATTTAACTGGTGAGTTGTATCCCAGCTCCAGCTCAGAAACACCTGCTAGAACTGTAATCTGGCAGGATACTCCTTATTTCCCGCACTGTGGATGAGCAAAGACTGTGTGGGGATGGTGCACAGACATAATATCGACTCCAAAATATCGTCTGGACAGAATATCGAGTTTTAAATATCGTTTGGAGAAAATATCGACTAGACAGAATATCGACAGCCAAAATATCGTTTTTAAGGTAAGTGAAGTAATATCGACTGTAAAGAATATAGACAGTGAAAATATCCAAGTATATAATCTAGATAGTAAAAAATATAGTTTTTTAAATAATATTTAATTATTTATAGTGTGTTTATGTTCTAATATGTGTGAAAAGTGTCAATTTTTTTTTTTTTTTTTTTAATTAATTATTTTTTTAATTATTGTGTAATTTAATTCTGTAGCGGGTTGTGGGTTTATAGGGGAATAGGGTGGGAAGTAATTTAATTATAATTAATTAAATATGTAAATTTATTAATTGGTAGTAATTAATTAATTGGTAATTAAATAATATATGTTAATTATTTAAAATTTAATTGGTAATTAATTTTATTTAATTGATTAATTGCTAATTATGTCAATTAAAATAATTTATTTTCTCTAGCGGGTTGTGGGTTTATAGGGGAATAGGGTGGGAAGTAATTTAATTATAATTAATTAAATATGTAAATTTATTAATTGGTAGTAATAATTAATTAATTGGTAATTAAATAATATATGTTAATTATTTAAAATTTAATTGGTAATTAATTTTATTTAATTGATTATTTGCTAATTATGTCAATTAAAATAATGTATTTTCTCTAGCGGGTTGTGGGTTTATAGGGGAATAGGGTGGGAAGTAATTTAATTATAATTAATTAAATATGTTAATTTAATAATTGGTAGTAATATTTAATTAATTGTTAATTAAAAAATGTTTGTTAATTAATTAAAATGTAATTGGTGATTAATTTTATTTAATTGATTAATTGCTAATTATGTTAAATGAAAGGGGTATTTTTAGGGTTCAGGGTCAGTTTTTAGTTTTTGGGTAAAGGGGTATTTTTAGGGTTCAGGGTCAGTTTTCAGTTTTTGGGTAAAGGGGTATTTTTAGGGTTCAGGGTCAGTTTTCAGTTTTTGGGTAAAGGGGTATTTTTAGGGTTCAGGGTCAGTTTTTAGTTTTTGGGTAAAGGGGTATTTTTAGGGTTCAGGGTCAGTTTTCAGTTTTTGGGTAAAGGGGTATTTTTAGGGTTCAGGGTCAGTTTTCAGTTTTTGGGTAAAGGGGTATTTTTTGGGTTCAGGGTCAGTTTTTAGTTTTTGGGTAAAGGGGTATTTTTAGGGTTTTTTGGGTAAAGGGGTATTTTTAGGGTTCAGGGTCAGTTTTCAGTTTTTGGGTCAAGGGGTATTTTTAGGGTTCAGGGTCAGTTTTCAGTTTTTGGGTAAAGGGGTATTTTTAGGGTTCAGGGTCAGTTTTCAGTTTTTGGGTAAAGGGGTATTTTTAGGGTTCAGGGTCAGTTTTCAGTTTTTGGGTAAAGGGGTATTTTTAGGGTTCAGGGTCAGTTTTGGGTTTTTGGGGTACATATACAATATTGCCTATTATTTAATTAAATGTTGTTACTATATATATATGTTTTAAGAAATATGATTAAAAATATATATTTTTTTTACTTTCATTAAATATTTAATTATTAAAAGTTATTTTAAGTATTGTTAATTATATTTTAGTAATTAATTTTTTATATTAATGTAATTAAACATTGTTTTTAGTAAAGTCGATATTTTTTACAACGATATTTTTGTAAACGATATTTTGTAGTCGATATTTTTGTACTTACCTGTTTGTACATACAAACTCGATATTTTTGTAGTAGATATTTTCACCTCGATATTTTGGGTACTCGATATTGTGGTAGTCGATATTCTTTCAGTGATCCTGTGGGGATATAACCATACCCAGTTTGACCCTTATACTGTTACTGCAAAAAGTGTGTTACATGAAAATGCAGAGATAGGGAGAGAGTGCATACAAAATAAAGAACAGAGGCAGAGAAAGACAAGGAGAAACAGACAAAGGGAAAGACAAAAAGATGGGGTGATGGAAACGACAAAAGGAAAACAAGAGACATTTGGAGAAAAGCACTGAGATGGGGAGTGAGACTGGGAGAGAAAGTGGAGGTAGAGTCAGAATGACAAGTACGTGATAAGTATGAGAGAAGTTGGCCTAACGGCTAGGGCGCTCGACCTCGGACCTGGGGATCTGGGTTCGAGTCTCGGTAACGACGCCAAAAAACCTCCTGTGATTCTGGGCAAATCTCTTAATCTCCCCGTGCCTAAAATGAATGTGTGTCCTCACGTAACGTAACTGGTGCTATGTAAAGCGCTCTGATACCTGATTCAGTTCGGGTCTAGTTCGCGCTATATAAAACTCTGCAAAAAAAAAAAAAGTACAGAGAGAAATGGGAGTAAGAGAGACAGATAGGGCTAGAAAGAATGAGATAAAGCTTAAGGCTGACACTGGGAGATGGAGGGAAAGAGGGGCTTGACAAGACAGAGTTAGACAAGGAACATTGAGGCAGTGAAAGAAAGACAGACATGGGGAGACAGAGATATAGAAAAAAACAAAGGAAAAGAAAGGGAGGGCCATGGACACACTGGAGTATTTCCATACGGAACTACCTGTCTCTGTGTATCCCTCTACGTGTCTAGCTAAACCTGTCAATTGACGTCATTTAGCAGTCGCCACGGGTCGCAACTTTGATCCCTGGCTTTCCCCTTACAACCACTTCCACAGGCATTGTGACCCCTAGCTTAAGAGGTTGTTAAAGTAGAGCCAGGAAAAAAAGTTAACCAGGCTTCTTATGATCCTTTTAAAACTTGCTTACCCTACAGCAAATCGGGATGCTTGTCCGACAGAAATTATCCCAGTGGTGAAACTCACACTACAATGAAACAAAATGTTGCCACCATTCGTGAACCAGGAGCCCCGTTATGAGCTGCCTTTCCAGCGCATTGGGAAGACACTGTGCTCAAACAGAAAATAACAACTGTAACATAATGAATTTATTGTTGGTAGTTGAGAGAGCTGGTAATAAAAGTAGTCTAAATACCTCACTTTTTTATGCATTCAGGGAAAAAGGAAAGAAGCCAGTGATGAGGGAAAAGGAAGAATTAATAGACGGCCAGGGGTAGCAAAGAGACTTGGAGAGAGGGAGAGGACATACCAGACAGGTGAGAAATATCAGAAACCAGCAAAAAAAGAGACTATGGAGGTAGAGAGGGAAATACAGTGAGAGATGTGACAGGAGGAAAAATGAAAAAGACTCTGGTAAGAGAGAAAGAAATAGTTGAAGAAAAAGACGAAACAAAGAGGCATTCTAGAAAGAGACTGCAGAGAGCGTGGACATGTGAAAAAGAGACATCTGAGAGAAATGCGGTCAAAGGTGAGAGAGAGAGATGATCTTAGAGAAATGGGCTGTTAGGTGAGAGAGAGGTGAGACAGAAACGTCTGAGAGAGTGAGTAGGGGACAGGAGTAAGAGAAGTAATAAAGAGACTGGCGTGAGAGAATTCCGAAATGGACAGAGAAGAAGTAAGAGGGAAATGTGCACGGGAGGGTAACAAGGCAAATAAGCTAGGATAGCTGAGAATTGGGGGAAAAGGGGAATGAACAAAGATTAGGGACTGTCTGTTAGAACTGGGGGTCTCTAGTTGGCAGAGGTTGGTACCTTTGTCCAAATCGGGACCCTTGCTTCTAGTCAGGGTAAGGGGGCTGCTCTCCTAAATAACCCCTGCTCACCCCCTTGGCAGCTTGGCACAATCAGGCAGGCTTATCTCAGAGGCAGTGTGTAAAGCATTTGTGAACACATAGAGTAATACAGTGAAAACACTACAAATGGACACCACGCCAGTTTAGAAAAATAAGTCATCTGTACTAGACTTAACACAAGGTCAAACAACAAAAATCCACAATACTGTAATCAAAAACAGACTTTAAAATGGTTGAAACTAGCGTAGTTCAATGTAGATGATAAATGCAACACTTTACTCTCAAAGTACCTTAGATGCGTCACGCAAAACAAACAAAAGGGTCGCAGGGAAGTTGATGTGCCGTTCCTTACACTCAAGGGAGTGGATGCGTCGGTTCCTTACTACTGCGCAGGGGAAGTGATGCTTCGCTTCCTTAATGTGTGGGGAGTTGATGCGTCGTTTCTTACTGCGGCCCGGTGATGATGCGTCAAGATGGTGCCTTGATTCGATGATATGGTGCGATGCGACAAAATGGCGTCTTTGATGCGATAACATCGGATACGATGCGTGCATGGCCGTGCGGTGAACTCAGTAACTTCTGAGCCGCGACAGGCCCACGACATGCTTCTCCGGTGATGCGACGGCGTCATCTGCGGCAGTGACACGCTTCATCGGTGATGTGACCACGAACAGCTACGGCAGCAACACGCTTTTTTGGCGATGAGACGGTAACTGCTGCGGCGGCAACACGCCTCTCATTGCGTCACGCTTTCAGCTCCCAGCGACATGCAGTCTTTTTAGAGGGCCCAAACAACAGTAGGCACCTCTCTGCAGGTAGAATTCCCAGCCAGGGTATTCAGGGGAGCTGGTGGTGAAGTCTTGTATCCCTGAGACTTCAGGCAGGAGGCAAGCACGCTTCAAGCCTTTGGAGATTCTTTCACAAGATTATGAAACATTCACAAAAGTAATTTTCCCCTTTCCTTGGCAAAAAAGCAACCACTGCAGGCCAACCCCAGAAATAGCAAAACAGCACAGGGGCAGTCTCCTCCTTCAGCTTCCTTGGTTCTTCTCCTTGGCAAAGGTTTGTCTTGATTCCCAGAAGTGATCTAAAGTTCAGGGGTAACAGCTGTCGTATTTATATCCCAAAATCCTTTGTTATCTATGTGTGAGGGGTCCTGGACCCAGTCCTAACCAGTTCTGGGTCACTCTGCCAGTGCACAACTTCTTCCTTTGTCAGTGTGGGCCAGGGTCATCAGACGCACCACAGGAGGTGGAGCCAGCATTGTGGAAGGCAGGCACAGCCCAATTCAGGCGCAGGTGCTACTTCTCCCACCACTCCAAATGCAGATAGGTCTATTCAGCCTAGTGCTGACTCACCCAGGCTTCTGGAGTCACCCCATCCCAATCACAAACCAGACGTGGAATACACAAACCTAGCAGAGGCATGCTGGATGGTTAGGCAAGAAAATACCTACTTTCTAAAAGTGGTATTTTCAAACATAGAATGTAAAAATCACTCTCACTAAAAGATGTATTTTAACATTCTTAGGTCAGGCATACTAAACTCCAATATCTACCTAGTTCCCTGAGTCAGTTAGGATTATAAGATGCTAGAATCAAACTGCCCATTCTGGCCTATGGGAACAGTTAGCCTTGCAATAGTGAAAAACGAAATTGGCTGTAATTCACTATCAGGACATGCCACACACACCAGGGCATGTCCTAACTTTCACATACAATGCACCCTGCCCATGGGGAACCCTGGGCCTACCTTAGGGGTGACTAACATGTAGAAAAGGGAAGGTTTAGGGACTGGCAAGTGTGTACACTTGCCTAGTCTACATGGCTGCCCCAGGCTGCACACAGGCTCTGCAATGGCAGGCCTGAGTCACATTTTACAAGCTGCTCATGTGGGTGGCACAACCAGTGCTGCAAGCCCACCAGCAGCATTTCATTTACAGGCCCTGGGCACACATGGTGCATTGTACTAGGTTCTGACAAGTAAATCAAATAAGTCAATCATGGAGTCACTAATCCATTACAACAATCTACAATAAGGAGCACTTGCACTTTGGCACTGAATAGCAGTGACAAAGTGCCCAAAGCATCTAGACCAGCAAAAACACAGGAGGCACAGCAAAAATTAGAAGGGAGACCCACGCCAATGATGCCAGGTCTAACAAGTGTCTCCTCCTGATGAAGTGCTCAAAGCTATTGAGGTGGGGAGAACTACCCACCACCTCAACAGCTTTGGATTCTCACCCCTCATTTGCATCAACCATCTGAGGGGCCTGTGGTCTGTCTGAACCCAGAAGTGAGTCCCAAACAAGTATGGTCTCACTTCTTCAGTGCCCAGACCGCTACAAATGCCTCATGCTTAATTGCACTCCACCTCTGTTCCTGTGGAAGTAACCCCCTACTGATGAAGGCTACAGGTTGGTCTAGGCCCTCCTCATTTATCTGTAAAAGAACAGCCCCACACCATGCTCTGAAGCGTCTGTCTGTACAATGAACTCTTTAGAGAAGTTGGTCGCCAGAAGCACGGGTGCCGAGCACATGGCAGTCTTCAGGGCATCAAAAGCTTTCTGACAGGTGTCAGTCCAGTTCACTTTCTTGGGCTGCTTCCTGGAAGCCAGCTCTGTCAAAGGTGCAACAATGCTGCCATACCCCTAGGCGAACCTCCTGTAGTACCCAGAAAGTCCTAAAAAGCCCCTCACCTCTGTCTGGGTCTTGGGGGGTTCCCAAGCCAGGATGGTCTCAATCTTGGGCTGTAGGGGCGCCACCTGGCCGCTCCCAACCTGGTGTCCCAAGTACACCACATCTGGCACTTACTCGCCTTGATTTTGAGGCCTGTCTTCCGCAGCGCCATCAACACTTCCCAGAGGTGGCGCAGATGTTCTTTCCAACTGGCGCTGAACACCGCAATGTCATCCAGGTAGGCAGAACTGAAATCTTCCATTCCAGCCAACATCTGGTTGACCAACCTCTGAAAGGTGGCAGGGGCATTCTTCATCCCAAAGGGCATAACCCGGAATTGATATTGCCCATCTGGTGTGGAGAATGCTGACCTCTCTTTTGACCATCAGTTAAGGCAATCTGCCAATACCCAGATGTTAGATCAAACATGCTGAGGGACCGGGCAACCCCTAACCGATCAATGAGCTCATCAGCTCTGGGGATGGGGCGTGCGTCAGTCCTGATGACTGAATTGAGCCCTCTGTAGTACACACATAGCGGAGTTCTGGCGTGGCACCCGGTGTGGCAGCCTTTGGGACCAAGACCACTGGGCTGGCCCAAGGACTGTTAGAGGACTCAATCACCCCTAATGCAAGCATCTTGGAGACCTGCTCCTTGATGCAAGCTCTCACCCTGTCAGTCACTCTAAGTTTTGTGCTTAACAGGAGGACTGTCCCCTGTGACTACATCATGGGCACACCAATCAGTGACACTTGGAATAAGGGAGAACTGATCAGAAAACTGTCCCAACAACTGGCGACTGTCATTCTTCTGCTCAGGGGTCAGGGTGGAAGAGAGGTTTACACCATCCACTGGCCCATCTTGCTCTGTTGCCGACAGGAGGTCAGGAAGAGGCTCAGTCTCCTCCTCCATTCCATCATCTGTCACTAGGAGCATGCCCACTTCGGACCTCTCTAAGGGCCAGATCTAGGTGGCCAAATATCGGTCAGTAAAGCCGAAATTCGGTAAAATTCAGCTTTACCGACCGGTATTTAGCCCTGTGCAATGTACGTATTACCGAATGCCTTCGGTAATAACGAATCGGTAAATCCAAGGTAAACAGCTACCGATTCCTTATTTACCGATCGGTGAACACCGAAACAAACAATACCGAATCGGTAAATAACGAATCGTAATAAATCCGAAATGCGATGTAGCAAAATTTGGTAATACCGAATTTGACCAAAATCGGTATTAACGATTTGGTATTTACCACTGATCCAGAGCAGGTGGCAATCAGGTGCAGTGCATGAAAAGAGCCCCAAAATGCAACAGTGTGAACACAATGGGCGGCCTCTACCTCATAGCAAGGCGGCTACGTTTGAGAGCAGCAGGAGTGAGGTTCTGGAGACGGGAAGAGCGTGTGTACAGACTGCGTGTCACACTGTTCCAATTGACTGAGCCTGAAATCCATGACAGGTACAGGCTACACCCACACACCATCCTTGACCTGATACGTGACCTGAAATCATATCTTGAACATCAGACACCAAGGGCGCACGCAATACCCACCCATGTACAGGTGCTCTGTTGCCTACACCTCCTGGCATCAGGAATTTACCAGGGTGTGATAGTCGCAGTGGGTGGTTTGTCACAGAGCTGCCTATCCCGTTTTTTCAACATCTTCCTGGACACTCTTATGGACAGAAGGCATCATTACATAACCTTCCCCAGCACACAGGCGGAGCTGCAGAAGACCAAGCTAGATTTCTACCAAAAGGCACAGTTCCCACACGTAATAGACTGCATTGATGGAACCCACATACCAATGTGCCCACCAGCAGCAACAGAATACATTTACCGCAACCGCAAATCCAATCACTCCATAAACTTGCAGGTGATATGTGATGCAAACTTCATCATTACTGACATTGTTGCCAAACTCCCCGGGAGTACCCACGACTCCTACATATTCAGGAACAGTGGCATCTAGACACGTCTGTCTGCTGGTGAATTCGGAGAAGGATACCTACTAGGTAAATCAATGTCACACACCCTGATGTATACCTTGGATTAACCTATTGGTGACACAAATGAATTGCACTTTCTTTCACATTTAGGTGACAGCGCATATGCCCTCCGGTCTTTCCTACTCACCCCGTTTCTCAACCCATCCACCCCAAGGGAGAGGAGATACAATGTGGCACATAAGGGCACACGCAACGTGGTGGAGCGCACCTTTGGACTACTAAAAAGCAGGTTCCGTTGCCTCCACAAAAGTGGAGGTGCATGTCAGTACAGCCCCATCAAATGTTGCAAAATAATAGCAACATGTGCAATGCTACATAACCTTGCCACAAAAAAGGAACAGCAGTGGAACTAACTGACTCTGAGGACGAGGGCGAGGACAATCCCCAGGCAGAGCCCTGTGCAGCTGGTGTGGCAGCAGACCAGGATGGCAGACACAGACGGGCTGAGATAACATGCAACTATTTCTGAGGGAGTAAGGAGACAGAGCCAGTTACTGTATTAGTGTGATGGTGTTTAATTAGAACACCACCAGGTTCTAAACCAGTGTCCATACAGACATGGGTTACATCACCCATCAAATGAGTCCCAAATCCTAGCTGGATCTATTTCATGCGCCCATGTGCTGCATTTCCACGTTCCCTGGCCCCACTGTCTGTACTGCCTGTATGTTCTTGGGCAGCGCTGTGGCATTCGCTGCGTCTCCTGCCCTCGGTGGAAGCGGGCGTAATGCTACCACAGCTAGTAGCCTCCTCACTGTCCCCCCCCCCGCTTCCATAGTGGTCACCTTCTCATTCTGCAGCAGTTCCAGTGCAGAGGTCATTGACACCATCCCCCTAGCCACATCCCTACTGCAATGTGCCTTCTCCTCCTGCATGGCTATTGACCTTCTGCACATTAGGGCGGTAGCAGTGGACAGCCGGTTCACCGCCTTGATATAGGCCTCAAGTCTCTGCCTCTCTCTGCGCCTACAAAGACTGTCCTGCTCCAACTGGCTGCAGAGGTTGCTCACAGACGTTGCAATGTCTCTCATGCCCTCAGACATGTTGTTGCCCATTGCACTTATGCCCTTTTCAATTCGGTGCATGTGCTTGTTCATGTGAGACATCTTTCTATGCAATGACCGCATCTCTCTCCATTGCAGGTGCAGGACCTTAAGCATGTTGCCTTCCAGTCCAGTGAAGACACTTTCACCCTGTTCCGAGACTTGAGGACTGGCTGGCCTTGCCCTGCGGCGTCTTGAGGATGTGTGGGCGCACTCTGATGGTGTCTCAGCCCTCTCCATGTTGCCGTCCTCATTGACTACAGACTGTTGGCCCCCTGTGCCCTCCTCCTCCGAATCCTCCATCTGCTGGAGGGTGGCCACGGCATGCCTCCTGCCTGACTGTGGTAGTGGTGGTGGTGATGATTGTGGCATTGGGGATAGAGTTGGGGGAGATGGCAGCGTTGTCTGGTCCTGTGGTGATGGTGGGGAAGGAGAAGTTGGTGGTGGTGGTGCGGTGGTTGTGTGCCCTGCAGGCGAACTCTCATCCTTCTGTTGCCTCCCCTCTGGCATGGGTGCCTTCGCTCTGCTTCCTTCTGCTGCACTGCGAGATGTCTCGCCTGTAATGACAGAATGTAGATATACTCACTTCTCTGGCTGCATATGCATTGCATTAAACGTCATGCCTACCAATCACACTGACTGTCCTCTGCTTGGTAATTTCTTTCACATGCTATTGGGTTTGCTAGGCGACTGTCCTATACATCTGCTCCCTAAGACTACATCTCCCACAATGCATTGCAGGTAATGAATAAAACATGGAGGAGGAGCCCCTATGCCTCTATGGGGATTGTGGTTGGGGAGGGGGAAGCACAGCATGCTGGGCATGCATCTTACCTTGTTTCCTGGCAGCTCTGGTAGAGCTGTCTGCGTCTCCCACACCACTCACACTCTCCAGCTGGAGGGTGGACTCTATCATGAGTTCCAGTGATGTTGGTGCATCTGCTATGTTCTTCCCTCCACCAGTTTTGCTGGCCTGCCTCTGCCTCTCAGCCATCCTTGCCTTCGCCCTCTTCCTAAGGTCGTACCACCTTTTCTTGATGTCCTCTATGGAGCGCTGGGTGACCCCAATTGAATTGATTTTGCTCTGGATCCCAGGCCAGATCTGTCTCTTTTGAGACTCAGGGCCATGGAGGGACTGCTTTCCAAAAAGCTTCTCATGGTCCTTGCTCACGTCTTGGATTAGTACCTCCAGCTCCTTCTCGCCGAACTTCAGCTTCCTTTTTCTTTCTGATCCCTCCTTCTCTCTCTCATGGCTTGCCATTTCCAAGGTTTGTTGTTTTTGATTTGAAGATGAGAGGCTCTGTTGCTCCTGGATACTCATCTCAGCTACCTGCCTCACAGTCAGCTCCAGGTTCAGTGCAGCTGCCTTGGTGTGGCCACTTCCTGTTTAGGAGTTAATTGGGATGCACAGGATTGGCTGATTCATCAAAAAACAAATTTTTGAATTACCGAATCGTTATTTACTGATTCGGTAATGGTGGATTCGGTATTTACGAATCGGTATTGGTGTTTCGGTATTTTTTTTTACCGATTGCTTTCGATTCGGTATTTTTTACCGATTTTTACCAAATGGTAGATTTTATCGAATGTTTACGTACATTGGAGATACCGATTCCTTAATACCGAATCGGTAAAATTTGGTATTAAGGAATCAGTATTTCACGTTTACCTACATCTGGCCCAAAGTGGGGCTTCTGGCGGTTGACATGTAAGACCCGCAAAGGATTCCTTGGAGACAGCAAATCCACCAAGTAGGTGACATCACTTTTGTGCTCCACCACCTCAAATGGTCCAGTCCACTTATCCTGGAGCGCACAGGGCTTCACGGGGGCCATGACCCAAACTTTCTGACCATGCTGAAGCTCAATCAGAGTGGCATTCTGATCATACCACTGCTTCATCTCTTCCTGGCTGGCTTCCAGATTCGCCTGAGCGAGTACTCTATAACTCCGGGTTTGGTTTCTGAAGGCCAGCATATAACTATATACATCCTGGGGAGGTTTCTTGGGAGCTTTCTCCCAGCCTTCCTTTACCAAACTCAGTGGTCCTCCTACAGGGTGACCATAGAGCAGTTCAAAGGGGCTGAACCCTAAGGACTTCTGTGGCACCCCTCTGTAAGCAAAGAGAAGGCATGGCAAGAGGACATCCCACTTACACCTCATAGGTTCCTCAAGACCCATAATCATGCCTTTTAGGGTCCGGTTGAATCTCTTAACCAGCCCATTACCTTAGGGGGTGGTAAGGGATGGTGAACTCATAAGTTACACCACACTATTGCCACAGGGACTTCATATAATTGGAAATGAAGTTTTTACCACGGTCTAACACCGCCACCTCTCTGGGGAACCCCACACAGGAGAAAATCCCCATCAACGCACGAGCCACCACGAGGGACATCACCGACCGTAGTGGGATGGCTTCCAGGTACCGCTTGGCATGGTCCACCAAGACCAGAATTAATCCTGTTGCCCATGGATGACTGAAGAACCGGGTTTTCAGAACACAGCGGCGCCAGGGGCACGCCCAAAGTCTTCGTATTCACCTGTCTTGGTATACAGAGACACGGAATACTTCTAGGTGGCATCAGAGATCAAATGTATTAGCTGCAGCTAGTAACAGTAATCCCAGCAATACAACACAGTGTACAACTCAGGAAACTTCTCAAATTCGTAGAGCGAAACATCACTTTTTATACATATTTTACCCATTATAAATGCACACCCACTGCGACAAATACTGACGAATGAATTACATTTTCCCACACATTATCCCATTGCAAAAAGCTCGATTTACATTGTACCAACCCACAAGTTAATTATTAGGAATGTCCCAAATTAAATTTCCACAAGCCGGACAAACCCATAATTGAAAGCACTACCCATGTAATGAAAAGTCGTAAGAAAAGAAACAATTCAGATGCTGAATAGGATAAGATATGTGCAAGGAAACTAAAGTTAACGATCTCCTGAACATTGATTGGCAATTTCAGACAACGATCAGCTAGAGAAATTGGCCCCGCAAAAGGTCAGTTTCAAGTGACGGGGTCAGCGTCCTGCAGTTCACTCACAAGTCAGAAAAGGCCTAGTTAATGCGTACATGAACAACGAAGCCCATGCAACTTTTTTCGTTCGGTTACCTCCACGGCCTACGTGAGGGCAACACAAAAGGCGTCACGAACAACTCAAACAAAATGGAGTCTGGTCCCGAAAATCACGGAACCTCAGACCCTCCTTTTGCCATTACGTAGGCAATAACCTAAACTCATGTCAATCTGAATCCAGGTCTATATTTATTCTCATCAGGTCATCAAGGTGTTGCTGTAGCATCATATTATTATCCTTTCCTTCTCTCGGGATAGGTCTTCTCGCACAGATCGTAGCACAAAGACTACAAATGGCGGGACCACACTGGATGCATAAACAACACGAGAAAAGGATAGCTAAAGCCATACCAAGGAACATCAGAATCTTCCATCCCCATCTGGACAACAGTCCCCAAAACCATCCTAACAATGACCAGTTCCCTTCGTCTACATGTATAGACTAAGCAAACTTATGCAACTTCAAGATGGCTTGGTACACTGTCGGGGCATTATCTGGAATGAAAACACAGCAACTAGACCCAATCAATTTACATACTCCACCTCTATCTGCAAGTATAATATCTAAAACTATACGATTTTGTAATGTCATAAGACGATCCGCTTGAAGCTCAGCTGTAATATTGGGCACCTGCAGTTTCATTTATAGTGGCCTCAACCACTCTCGTAAGCTGACAAATATTCCTACTATTAGCCATAGGACCCCAAAAGGCACAAACCCTTAAAGAAGTCTCCAGCTTCTTGTGCAACGGTGTCTCTCGCATCAATGACACCTCTACCATATCTTGTCTTATGGTAATTAAAAACAGCAGTGTATGTAGGGGGAAGCAAAAATGCCACATAACATGTACCTGAAAAGTCAGGAGGCAACCATGTATATGCTCTGTCGTAACAAACAAAATGCGTGCCTTTGGCTGGCACGAACGGTGGAGATTTCTGGGATGTATAGACATAGGTGTGGACACACACACTCTTACCAAGCTGAGCTCTCGGATTCTGACCATTACCTTGCAGACAAAAATGACCTCGGTGGGGTACAATCCAAATAGGGGGAGACCTTTTTCATCTCTCCTTCTCTGTCAGGCTAATGCTATATCCAGTCTTGTTCCAACCGATATATGCTCGTACCTCATCCTTAGGGATAGCATTATACGCATCAAGATCTCTGATCATATTTACTATTCCCTGTATCAAGACATTATTACTCGCATTATCTTTGACGGAACGTACAGGAGATGCTTCATTCGCATAAATAAACATTGCTTGGAGTGCCTATACTGACCCATTAGGCGAAAAAGGCAAAACTAAATATGGCATTCCCTTGTCTGTCGTATGCGGCATAAGACCACATACCCAGCAATTCGTGGTATTTACTACTAACTGATGCTGATGCAACATTTGTATAAATGAATTGTTTACAAATTCTAATCTCCGTGTCTGTTCATGTTTAGGCAACGTGTGAAATTGATGTGGAGAAACAGTAGAAAAAGAAAGAGTAGGTTGGGACGTAGATGCAAATGTCTGTTGTGTAACATAGACAATCCAACCCACACAAGCCAATATAATATTCAAAAGCATTAAAAAACACAATATCAAAAAACATTTGCTACGGACCAATGTACACATTCTCATTTTAGAATCAGTTCTCTCAACACCCTTATCAGATTCAAAAGACTCCATCCTCTAACGTGCTGCTCACGGCTATTACCTTCTTCACTTAAGTGTGCGTCAAGATCGTACTAACGATCATGAACCACAGACCTTTCGTCAATTCGCGGCTCACCCCTTTAAGGCTGTACCGCGACCCTACAGCGGAGTCCGGATGGTGACTCGAAAAAGAAAAAGAAAAAAAAGTCTCTTGATCTGAAAAGGTGTAACTCACAACAAAAAAAAATTCAAGTTTTATTTGTCCATTTGTTTATCCTTTCTCGGTCTCAGATTGTAACGCTCTTTGCCAGGCACAGTTTGCTCTTGAAAAAGTGTTTCCGGATCCGTCGTATTCAACTTTCGATGCGATGGCACAGCAGCTTGCAAAAGTTCGTCGTCTGCACGTTCTGACTGAGTCCATACCAAATGTGCGTCACTAAAAGGTACAAATCTAGGAATTCTCTCACATTCAGAATCAGCTATACCTTCCCTCACCCACTTGTCATACGCTAAGGGCAAAATAACTTTCTTTCAATGGGTACCATGTACCCAATTCTTTTTACCAGCTACTCTAACTGCAGTTCGAGTTGACAACAACACTGAGTACGGTCCAGTCCACCTTGGCTCCAAGTTCTTAGTTCGTTGAAAGTTTCTAGTGAGGACAAAGTCACCAGGTTGAATCGTGTGGCCTGGATCCGCAGTCGCTGTCGGCAAATTGTCATAGACCTGTTGGTGGAGAACACGGAATTTAGCAGTCAAGTCATGTAAGTAATCCACCAACATAGGGTACTCAATGTCACTATATTTCTTAGGCCTCGGCACACCCCAAACATTGGCCGGACGACCAAAAAGAATTTCATATGTGCTAAGTCCCACACGAGAATGTACTGTTGTCCTTGTTGACAAAAGAGCCAACGGCAAGGCATCTGGTCATGTAAGACCAGAGCTCGCTTGTTTCTTAGCTAACTTCAGTTTCAGAGTGCTATTATAGCACTCGAAAAGTCCAGCGGACTGGGGGTGATTCGCAGCATGGAATTTCTGATTGATACCCAAACCCCCACACACTTTCTTCATGATCTGACCCACGAATTCACTCCCATTGTCACTCCATACAATTCTCAGCAAACCATATCTAGGGAAATACTCTTTGAGCAAAACCTTGGCTGTAGACAAGGCAGTATTATCCTTAAGGGGGTAGGCCTCTATCCATATGGAAAAGGCACAAACAACCACAAGGACATACTTCAGATTGTTGCATCTCTCCATGTGAATGTAATCTAGCTGTATCACTTCAAACGGATACGTTGGAGGAGCAAAATGACCAGCTGGAGTTGGAGTTCCCTTTCCAGGATTATACATCAGACAAATCATACAATGCTTCACCACCTTCTCAGCACATTTAGGAATTCCAGCATTCTGCCATACTGGAGCCAACAACTTGCATATTCCTTTCGAACTAATGTGAGCCATTCTATGAGCCATAGTAACCACTGGGAGCACATACACATCAGGCAACAACCATCGCTGGTGCTCCGACAACTCAACCCAACAACCTGTCGAATCCAACATACCCGTACTTTCTCTCCACGTACTCACTTCCTTTTCCTGTAGCTTCAGCCTGAATCAACTTCACACTTTCTATTGTGTCTTCACACATTCCACCAGCCATAACCCAGTTAGCAGGGCCTGCAACGTACATTCGACTCATCATATCCTTCGCCGTTTCCTTCGCAACTTCATCCGCAAACGCATTTCCTCGGCCCACATCATCCACAACCTTCTTATGGGCACTACACTTCACAATTGCAATCTGCTTTGGGAGAGTAAGCGATTCAAGAAGCTCATCCACTGATTGCCCATGCTGTATTTTCGTACCATGGGAAGTAAGAAATCCTCTCTCTTTCCACAAACGCCCAAAACTGTGGGCCACACCAAAAGCATACTGGCTATCAGTATAAACATTCACTCGCTTTCCTTCTAACAACACACACGCTCTAGTCAATGCAATCAACTCTGCCGCTTGCACCGAATTCTGTGCTATACGTGCTGTTTCGACAACTGTATGTAAAGTTGTGACAGCATATGCTGCAGTCGTCTCTCCATTCGAAAGCTTGAAACACGAGCCATCTACCCATAGGGTACCATCAACATTCGGAAGAGGAGTATCTTTTAAATCAACTCTAGCCTTCGTTTCTTCCTCTGTCCGGAGAAGACAATCATGCTGTTCCTGAACATCTGTCTCTACAGAAATCGGCAACAACGTAGCTGGATTCAACACATTGCACCTTTTGATATGCACATGGCTAACCAAAAGCGTCAACTCATAACCTGACAAACGCGCACTAGTAAGGTGCTGTGTCTTGGTCCTATTCAATAAAGTATCCACTGCATGTGGGACAATCACAATCAGCGTATTATCCAATACCAAACCAGCAGACTGTCGGATAGAAACAGCCGCTGCCGCTGTAGCTCTCAAACAACTCTGCAACGCCCTAGCTACCGGATCTAACGTAGCTGAAAAATACGCGCATGGACGCTGCTTGTCTCCAAATTGTTGCGTCAACACTGACAATGCACAACCTTCTCTCTCGTGAACATACAATGTAAAAGGTTTACTGTAGTCCGGGGTACCCAACACCGGAGCAGAACACAATGCATTACGCAATTCAGAAAAACTTTTCTGACATTCGTCAGACCAAGGGTAAGGATGCGGAGTATCTTTAAGAGTCAAAGCCAACAGAGGCTTCGCTAATAGGGAAACATTCGGAATCCACTGTCTACAATACGAAGTAATACCTAAAAAAGCACGCACTTCTCTCTGTGTGGATGGCACACTCATTTGGGCAATCGCTTGAATTCGTTCTGGGGTCAATCGTCTTCCCTCCTTCGACAAGACATGACCTAAGTAGGTTACTTCTTGGCGGCAATACTGTAACTTTGAAGGCGACACTTTATGATGAAGGTCAGACAAATGTCGTAACAAAGAAAGAGTAGCCTCTTTACAAATCTCTTCATCATCAGCAGCAACCAGCAGATCATCAACATACTGGATAAGAGTAGCACCGGAAGGCAATACAAAATCATCAAGCTGAGTTTTCAACGCCTGACTATAGATGGAGGGACTTTCACAATAACCTTGAGGAGCACGTTTAAACCGGAAGCTTCGACCTCCTAAAGAGAAGCCAAAAATATCCCTACTTTCCTCAGCGATCGGAATACTGAAGAAAGCATTCTTCAAGTCGATAACTGAAAACCAAGCAGCCGAAGCAGGGATCAGAGTCAACAAAGCAGTGATGTCAGGGACAACAGGAAACTGTGGCACGACAATTTTGTTAACCTCTCGAAGATTGATCACAAACCGGTACACAGGTGGCTAAGAAGCATCAGTACGCTTAAGGACAGGCAGAACAGGACTGTTGCACACATTACCTCTCTTTTCTTCAACTACACGCTTCTCAACCAAATCATAGATAATCGCTAGAAGAGCTCTCTCACCATCACTAGATATTTTATATTACGGAATACGAGGTAGCCTAGCATTCGACTTAAGGGTAACAACATAAGGTGGAATCTGCAAAAGACCAACATCATTGGGACCTGTAGCCCAAAGTGTATCAGGAAGAGAACGCAATTCCAGTGGAAGACAATCTTTAGACAAATACATCGGAGAAATCACTTTCTTACCCACTGTAAGATGTACTCCCGAAGGAGAACAATGCAATGTAGCATACAATCTTTTCAGCAAGTCCAAACCCAACACATTCTCACCACAACCAGTCGTTAGAATAAGGGGAGCTTCCAATTCACAAGGACCAATAGAAAGGGACAAAGGACTAGAATCCGGATTACGAACTGGGGCGCCTGTAGATCCTACTGAAACATTGGTCAAGCCAGACAAAGGTGCGCCAGGAAGTTTAGAGTGCATAATAGAACTCTTCGTCGCACCAGTATCCAAAAGAAAAGGTTCTACCACACCTGATGTAATCACTTCGACATAAGGTCCACTCTGGTCTACTGGAACTGACACTACTCCCTTACTTTGTCCATGGCTGTTCTAACTATCATTATAACCAGCACTCTCACTCTCAACACAATAATCATCAGCGTAGTACTGGGCAGACTGAACAGTCGGAACATTCTGTCTGTCAAAATAATTCGCAGAATTCTGAGGGGGAAAGGAACGCTCATTCTGGGGAAACACACCACGTCCCCTACCCCTAGGAGCTTGTTGGAAACCGGTATCTACTATAACCATTGGTTATATTTGACAACCCTCATAGGCGCTTAAGATTATAACGATGCGGTGTATTTGTTTCTCCGCCCCTCATCTAGCGTCATGGCATAGTCATTGGGTCGTCAAAAGTGTAGTATGCCTGCCTCCCCGAGGCAACCTCTGGCAAAAGTAGAAGTGTCCAGAAATATTGTGACACCTACAGAGGTATGATGTCTGAAGCAAACTTAGAGGGTGGGTTAAAAAACAGTTTCTCACCAAATAAGGGATTTTATTAAACAAGCACTGGCGTTGCCATTAGGTCTCGCAGTATGAAAGTTTGAGCTATTGGTTTTCTAAATGACATTTTTTTTTTTGTTTTGTGATTTACAATGCCCATACTTTTAACTTTTCCCATTCGGAAAGTTTGAGCGATTCGTATTGTATTGTATTGTATTGTAAATGACACTTTTTTAATTTATGTGTTGGTTTTGAAAATAGCAAAATTATTAGCTTTGTCAGTTACAATGTCAATAGTTTTAACTTTTCGCAAATGTGACACCTATTGTATTGTATTGTAAATGAGATGATCTTATTTCAATAACATTTAAATTTGTGTCTGCAATTACAATGTGATACAACCTATGTCCATCTAATTCTTTCAAAATGCCATGTGCCTCAAATATAAAAGACATGCACTGTTTATTCAGCACGTTTTATGCTTTTTTTTGTCCCAGTGAACACTCCGAACTCTATCATTGGCTATTTAGTCACACAAAAAAACGAGCATGCATTCCATCTAGACATTATTGACACTATGCAGCTCTGGGGCCTAGCATTTGGGCTTAAACAGCCTCTGAAAACTGAATCCAAGGGACTGTTTCGTTTGGCAGGAGGGAAATATAGCGCCAGCTATGGGATTTATTACGCTGGCATTAACTTAGCCTAACAAGTCACTTGTGTAACATTAATATTTAAATGAGCCTGTGTTAAAGTTTACACCAGGGGATCCCCGCTTCAAAAGGCTCAATCGAGTATTACAGGCCATTGATTTGCTGGCACTGCAAGGACCAGCGAGCAGACCCCACTGCAACACACTGGGAAGAGAACTGAAAACAAATATCTGAACAGCGCACGATCAAGGCAGAGGCGTCGCGGCTGTTCGCTCAGAAGCAAACTGCGTTTTTAAAGGAGATTATGAATTTGACAACGTTCAGCCCTTCAAATCCTATAAGTAATTTTGACTACATCTATTGCCGTTTTTGCGGCTTTCTGCAGCCTTTGTAGTCCGGGAGTTAAACGCGTGTTTACTGCACACATTTATTATAGCAATATTCCACTTGGTAACAATACTTTTAAACCGTCTTAATATCAGGTAAACCACAGAACCAAATAAAGAATAAAAATAATGTGTGTGCTGTTGTTCAGTGGGTGTGCCGGTTTCTACTTAACCAAGCATTGAGTAGCCGGCTCCAGTGAAGGCACTCATTAGCCGGGAGCGCCTTCGGTTTCACTCGGTGTCAGACACATGTCACCCCTTGAATGGGCTGTTGTGGTGCACAAGATATGGAGCCGATCGATACGTGTGCAAGCTTGATTTAAAAACAAGCTAAAACCGGGAAAGCAAGAAAAAAAACAGCAGAGGGGACAAGGAAAGCCGTAGGGGGGGGAGGGGAGAGGGGGGGGTCGGGAATGCGAACGAGGGGAGAAGTGTGGCAGGCAGATGGCTGCGCGGAGGGAAGCCGGATGGGGGCGGGAGAGCCTGGTGGGGGGGGGGGGGGCGGGAAGGTATAGAATGACGAGCAACGTGATGAGAAAGGGAGGGGGAAAACAAGAAAACAATGGGAATCGAAAACTAGAAACGAAAGAAAAAATGACAAGCTAAAACCGGGAAAGCAAGAAAAAACAAGGAGAAACACGAGAGACGGCCTGCGGCCGTCAAAGTGAAAGTACGAGGAGAAATGCGACACGGCGGGCAGGGGAGGGGGCGGAGCGGGAAGAGCGGCATGAGGGTGTGAAGCAGCAGGGGCCTGAGGCGAGGCCGCCTTGCCTTTGATGTGGTAATGCGAGGCAAGCGGCTGGTGGCATTGTGCACGCGCTTTCACGTGCACTGGAAGAAATCGCCTGGGAATCGCCTGATCTCGGTAAGCTCTGTTTAAGCCACAATATATCGAGCTCCCGCTCAATGCGCATGCGCATTGAGATAGGTCGCTCGACCTAAAAAGGTGGATCCTGTTAATAAAATGATTCGGTATATTCGATAATCGGGTTACTAGATTATCATATGTGACTTTGTAGAACGGTCGACATGTTTCAGCTCGTATGGGCCCAGCCGGGTCTAAAGAGCTTTCGTCAGGACAAAACAAAAAGGGGTACTTACACAACTTGTGTAGTATTCTTGTACGAAATGGAATTCACATACTAGTATTCCTGCATATTGGAAATAAGAACAGAACATAATACTATTCACTTAGGCATACATCACATATAAAATCATTATTAATGATTCACAAAACCATAAGCAATCATTATGTTAGATGGGTGCTTATTTTATCGTGCACGACAATGAGTGCACTCAAGCTGAAAAAGGCAGTAAAGAGAGGGGCAAAAGGGTCAAGGTCTATACCGAAAGTAAACACTTCAAATAGTGCAGAGCAGTATAGGTTGTGATAAAAATCCACAGTGTGTTATAATGGATTAGAACTTATTGGTTCGACACCTATAATTCATATGGAAGGCTGAAGTTTAGCGCGCTTTCGTGCAACAGAATTAAGGTACATTCTTAATAATTAACATTAGCATAACTCCTACCAAGCATACCGTGGTTGTGTTACCATGCTTTAAATACCTTAGTGTTATAAAAAACGCTAAAATACCTTCGTGTCGGGAAAAATTCTCCTCTTCAGGGTGCGAAGAGTCGCTATATTGGTAATACATACTGCAGCTGAGGGAAAGTAAAACGATATGTAAATACCTTCAGAAAGCAGTAAGGCGCGGCTCCCGTAAGGAGTCAGAGGCGCCATTCTTACCCACGACGAGTCTTTGCGCTCCTGTGCTGACTCTGCCCCTGGAAGCAAGGGCGCGGTCAGTTCGCCTCGTCTATAGTCTCACACGTAGACATAGAAGAGGTCGTTCTTGAAGAAAAGAGACTATAGTGAAGTAAACTTAAACGTGGTACTCATAGCAGCCAAATCTTTTGAAAAGTACTAAATACATAAAATTTTAAAAGGAGCGATTGCTGATATTACAGGGCTATTAGGCATGAAGTAAATACACATAGTTATCCTCCAGACACAGATCAAGTGGCCGAAGTATTCCTTTCGAAATGAACACTAGAAGGAGTTGTTAATCATGATAATAATGGGCCCGTCTAGTTATAATAATCGTCTTCTCAATGTACTGATAATAGTAACCATACTGCGCCCTTCTAATATGTTGATAAATCTAGATGGGGTAAATGGAGAATTAATAGAAATGGTGCCAGGGGATGTTATCGTTCATTCCTGTCACGTGTGTTTTAAGACGATTCACCCATCTTTGTTCCTTTTCGAACAAAATTTGTTCAGCATTGTTGTTTTTATCATAAAGCATCTCAAGGACAGTCCATCTGAGATCGTCATAAGTGTGTCCTGCTTCTACAAAGTGTGTGCAAAGTTTCGTAGTGCTCTTTTTTTAATCTAACATTACTTCTGTGCTCACCTATACGGGTTTTGACCTTTCTGCAGGTCATACCTATATATTGCTGTTGGCAAGGACAGGTTATTAGATATACCACATGTGTGGAATTACAGTTTGTATGCTGACGTTGAGTCCAAAGCAATTGTTCCGTAAGTTGTAATGATTTAGTGTTGCTAGTAAATTTGCAAACCCCACACATTCCACAAGGGTAATGGCCAGTCACTGGGGCCATATTCACATCTCTGATGGTTGTTGGTATGGATTTTCTTTTTGGACGTGTATGGACTAGAACATCTCTGAGGTTCTTGGTCCTCCTGTTGGCAAATCTCGGCTTCGGCCAATTGAATGCGCCCGATGTGATAATTGGCCAATTTTTTCGTATCGATTTTTGAACCTCATAGGTTGCTGGGCAAAAGGTCGTAATGCAGGTCACAAGATCTTTAATTGGTTCTTTTTCGTGAGTTTGTAAGAGGCAGTCACGGGGTTGATTATGCGCCCTTTTTCTGCACTTGGAGATAACCCGTGATGTATAGTCTCTGGCTCGTAATTTTTTGCTTAAGACTAGTGCCTGATGTTCATAACCACTGTTTTTACTACAGTTACGTTTGTGTCTTAAAAACTGGCTATACGGGAGATTGTCTCTTAAGGGTTGTGGATGATAGCTCAGGTACGACAATAGGCTATTCTTAGCAGTCGGTTTAGTGTAGGTCTTGGTCTCTAATTTGCCATTCTCACAAAAAATTGTCAGGTCCAGAAAGTCTATACTCTGATTACTCGCAGAGAACGTGAATTTAAACCAACGATCTTGAACATTGAGCCAATCGATGAACATTTTTAAATCTTTTCTGGTATCCCAAATTAGTAAAACGTCATCAATATATCGTTTCCAGTATAGTATACTGGAAACGAATGGGTTGTCATTATGTAGGACAAATTGCTGTTCGAATTTGCTGACGTACAATCCAGCTACCGATGGCGCAAAGGCGCTGCCCATAGAGGTTCCATGGCACTGTAAAAAGAGTTGGTCATTATATTCAAAATAATTCTCTTTCAATGCCATGTGGCAACATTCCAAGATGAAATGTCGAGGGGTCCGATGCGACCATTCCTCCTGAAAGAGTAGATCTTCAAGCATTTGCATTGTTTCATCTTGTGGCAAACTGGTGTATAAAGATTCGACGTCTAATCCCACTAGGATCATGGTATGTGGGTCAAAATCTCTGTTGGCAATTTGTATAAGAAGATCCCGGGTATCTTTCAAATACGTCGGTGTCCTTTGTACAAAGGTTTTAGATATTCATCAGCAAACTTCGACAAAGGCTCAAGGAGGGAACCAATGCCCGAAACTATCGGGCGTCCCGGAGGTGGCGACTTGTTTTTATGAGTTTTCGGTAATGAATAGAAGAAAGGGACTTTAGGTGTTCTTGGTGTCAGAAAGTCTGCTTCCTTCTTAGAAATACACCCATTCACCTCCGCTTCATGTATCATTATAGCAATGGTGTTAGCAATCCTCTCAGTGGGATCAGAGTCAAGACGTTTATAGAAGTTTTCATTAGTAAGTAAGGTCAGGCATTGTTGGTTATATCCTTCCTTGGTTAAAATGACGACACCTATAAACCAGGAACTGATCAACAGCCACAAATGGGAAATCAGATGATGCCTATTGCTGTCAACTCTCATCAAACACAACAACCTTTTTTAGGACGAGGCCAAAACCAATCGAGAGGCAAAAAGAAAAACCTTACCTGGCAGGACCATCTTCCAAACGTACAAACACAGAGCATGTCATCAGCTGACACGGAGGCGAACAAAAAAACTCTTTGATTGTCAATCTCTCTGAAATGACCCTGACTAACGAACAAGTGATCATCCTTAACAAAGGCCTCGGGTTTGTACCAACCCCCCCTTTGGACCCATTCAAACTCAAATGTGAGCTGTCTGAATTTTGTCGAACTTTAAAGCTAAAAGCTTTCTTTGATGGATCATCAATCCAACTCAATGAGGGAGACACGACTTTGAGGAGAAAGTCTAAATTTACACCACCTACCAATGCGGTTCCCTTGGAAATATTAGCATTTGAACAGGCTGTTTTAAAAGGCATCGACAATTTGGATTACAATAAGAAAACCTATCAAAACCTCAACAATCATGAACGCCGTGCCCTCACAGAGTTGAGAGACAATGACAATATAGTCATAAAACCTGCCGACAAGGGGGGAGGTGTAGTCATTTTAACCAAGGAAGGATATAACCAACAATGCCTGACCTTACTTTCTAATGAAAACTTCTATAAACGTCTTGACTCTGATCCCACTGAGAGGATTGCCAACACCATTGCTATAATGATACATGAAGCGGAGGTGAATGGGTGGATTTCTAAGAAGGAAGCAGACTTTCTGACACCAAGAACACCTAAAGTCCCTTTCTTCTATTCATTACCGAAAACTCATAAAAACAAGTCGCCACCTCCGGGACGCCCGATAGTTTCGGGCATTGGTTCCCTCCTTGAGCCTTTGTCGAAGTTTGCTGATGAATATCTAAAACCCTTAGTACAAAGGACACCGACGTATTTGAAAGATACCCGGGATCTTCTTATACAAATTGCCAACAGAGATTTTGATCCAGATACCATGATCCTAGTGGGATTAGACGTCGAATCTTTATACACCAGTTTGCCACAAGATGAAACAATGCAAATGCTTGAAGATCTACTCTTTCAGGAGGAATGGTCGCATCGGACCCCTCGACATTTCATCTTGGAATGTTGCCACATGGCATTGAAAGAGAATTATTTTGAATATAATGACCAACTCTTTTTACAGTGCCATGGAACCTCTATGGGCAGCGCCTTTGCGCCATCGGTAGCTGGATTGTACGTCAGCAAATTCGAACAGCAATTTGTCCTACATAATGACAACCCATTCGTTTCCAGTATACTATACTGGAAACGATATATTGATGATGTTTTACTAATTTGGGATATCAGAAAAGATTTAAAAATGTTCATCGATTGGCTCAATGTTCAAGATCGTTGGCTTAAATTCACGTTCTCTGCGAGTAATCAGAGTATAGACTTTCTGGACCTGACAATTTTTTGTGAGAATGGCAAATTACCAAGACCTACACTAAACCGACTGCTGAGAATAGCCTATTGTCGTACCTGAGCTATCATCCACAACCCTTAAGAGACAATCTCCCGTATAGCCAGTTTTTAAGACACAAACGTAACTGTAGTAAAAACAGTGATTATGAACATCAGGCACTAGTCTTAAGCAAAACATTACGAGCCAGAGACTATACATCACGGGTTATCTCCAAGTGCAGAAAAAGGGCGCATAATCAACCCCGTGACTGCCTCTTACAAACTCACGAAATGAACCAATTAAAGATCTTGTGAGCTGCATTACGACCTTTTGCCCAGCAACCTATGAGGTTCAAAAATTGATAAGAAAAAATTGGCCAATTATCACATCGGGCGCATTCAATTGGCCGAAGCCGAGATTTGCCAACAGGAGGACCAAGAACCTCAGAGATGTTCTAGTCCATACACGTCCAAAAAGAAAATCCATACCAACAACCATCAGAGATGTGAATATTGCCCCAGTGACTGGCCATTACCCTTGTGGAATGTGTGGGGTTTGCAAATTTACTAGCAACACTAAATCATTACAACTTACGGAACAATTGCTTTGGACTCAACGTCAGCATACAAACTGTAATTCCACACATGTGGTATATCTAATAACCTGTCCTTGCCAACAGCAATATATAGGTATGACCTGCAGAAAGGTCAAAACCCGTATAGATGAGCACAGAAGTAATATTAGATTAAAAAAGAGCACTACGAAACTTTGCACACACTTTGTGGAAGCAGGACACACTTGTGACGATCTCAGATGGACTGTCCTTGAGATGCTTTATGATAAAAACAACAATGCTGAACAAATTTTGTTCGAAAAGGAACAAAGATGGGTGAATCGTCTTAAAACACACGTGACAGGAATGAACGATAACATCCCCTGGCACCATTTCTATTAATTCTCCATTTACCCCCTCTAGATTTATCAACATATTAGAAGGGCGCAGTATGGTTACTATTATCAGTACATTGAGAAGACGATTATTATAACTAGACGGGCCCATTATTATCATGATTAACAACTCCTTCTAGTGTTCATTTCGAAAGGAATACTTCGGCCCCTTGATCTGTGTCTGGAGGATAACTATGTGTATTTACTTCATGCCTAATAGCCCTGTAATATCAGCAATCGCTCCTTTTAAAATTGTATGTATTTAGTACTTTTCAAAAGATTTGGCTGCTATGAGTACCACGTTTAAGTTTACTTCACTATAGTCTCTTTTCTTCAAGAACGACCTCTTCTATGTCTACGTGTGAGACTATAGACGAGGCGAACTGACCGCGCCCTTGCTTCCAGGGGCAGAGTCAGCACAGGAGCGCAAAGACTCCTCGTGGGTAAGAATGGCGTCTCTGACTCCTTACGGGAGCCGCGCCTTACTGCTTTCTGAAGGTATTTACATATCATTTTACTTTCCCTCTGCTGCAGTATGTATTACCACTATAGCGACTCTTCGCACCCTGAAGAGGAGAATTTTTCCCGACACGAAGGTATTTTAGCGTTTTTTATAACACTAAGGTATTTAAAGCATGTTAACACGACCACGGTATGCTTGGTAGGAGTTATGTTAATGTTAATTATTAAGAATGTACCTTAATTCTGTTGCACGAAAGCGCGCTCAACTTCAGCCTTCCATATGAATTATAGGTGTCGAACCAATAAGTTCTAATCCATTATAACACACTGTGGATTTTTATCACAACCTATACTTCTCTGCACTATTTGGAGTGTTTACTTTCGGTATAGACCTTGACCCTTTTGCCCCTCTCTTTACTGCCTTTTTCAGCTTGAGTGCACTCATTGTCGTGCACGATAAAATAAGCACCCATCTAACATAATGATTGCTTATGGTTTTGTGAATCATTAATAATGATTTTATATGTGATGTATGCCTAAGTGAATAGTATTATGTTCTGTTCTTATTTCCAATATGCAGGAATACTAGTATGTGAATTCCATTTCGTACAAGAATACTACACAAGTTGTGTAAGTACCCCTATTTGTTTTGTCCTGACGAAAGCTCTTTAGACCCGGCTGGGCCCATACGAGCTGAAACATGTTGACCGTTCTACAAAGTCACATATGATAATCTAGTAACTCGATTATCGAATATACCGAATCATTTTATTAACAGGATCCACCTTTTTTAATAAAATCCCTTATTTGGTGAGAAACTGTTTTTTAACCCACCCTCTAAGTTTGCTTCAGACATCATACCTCTGTAGGTGTCACAATATTTCTGGACACTTCTACTTTTGCCAGAGGTTGCCTCGGGGAGGCAGGCATACTACACTTTTGACGACCCAATGACTATGCCATGACGCTAGATGAGGGGCGGAGAAACAAATACACCGCATCGTTATAATCTTAAGCGCCTATGAGGGTTGTCAAATATAACCAATGGTTATAGTAGATACCAGTGTCCTTTTCCTCTTGATTATCATAGTATCGTTCCCGGGGAACTGAATTGGACATAAATTCCTCATCCCTCCTTTCTGATGAATGCTTGTTGGAAACCACCACGACCTCTTTGACCAGATACACCATTCGCACGCTGTGTAGCAAAATCGGACAACTAACCTTGAAATGACCTTCCTCTCTGCAGTAAGCACACGGATTAGGTCCTAGCGGGAGTCGCGGAGCGAAAAACTCGGGCTTTTGTAACAATCTCTGAAACTGTGGGGGTTGCTGAAACTGAGACTGATTCGGACGAGGCGGAAAAGCTTGCTGTAAAAGAACTTTCGTCTTTAGGTCTCTAGTTTTCTTCTCTGCTTTATCCTTCTCATCTTTATCCCTATTCTCGTAATATTGTGCAGTAGCCAATATCTGGGCTGACGAAGAAACAGCCCATGAACTCTCAGAGTGCTTTAACTTATTAGAAAGTTCTGGAAGCAAATTAAAGACAAATTTGTCCACGAACAACCTTTGACCACCTTCAGTGCTCATGTCCTGACCACTATGATCGATAAACGTCTCCTCAAACCTAGTGAAGAAATCAGATACACTCTCGTCTTTCTTTTGCTTGCATGTTGCTAACTTATCCCAATTCACTTGTAAAGGAGGCATCATAGTTTTCATTAAATTAATAATCCTACCAGGTAATTCTGCAACTAAGGGTTCAGGTTTGGCACCTCCTACCTGCCGACCATCTGCAGCAGCAATATTAACCCACGTATCTCCTAACTCTGGCGCATGATACTCATGGCGGATCTTCGCCCACAAAGGTTGAGGAACTACATTACCCATCAACATATCTATGTCAGTTAAATTCATAATACACGCATCAACTGTCTGGGACAACTCCTTGTAATAACCAGCAGGATTTTTACGAGGATCAGGTAAGGTCTGTTTAAGAGCCAAGACCTCTGCTCTTTTCCAAGGCACATTTACCCACACTCGCTGAAAATGTGCCGGTGCGGCCACAATACCCTGATTAAGATCAGCAACAACTGCGTCTCTCCATACAGGAGGAACCTCTCTCATAGGATACTGCTTCACTTTCCTCTTAACAGAGGAATCTGGTTCATACAATGTCTGAGGCGGAAGCCTAGAACTAAAAGCAAGTATCATCTCTACGGCGTCTGCAACATCAGACTCCACTATCGTCCCTTTTGCAAATTCTGACTGGACATGAAGCACTTCCTGCGGAATCAGACCCAACTCATTATCTTCCCATTCCCGACGAAGAAAAGTACACATTACATCAAAAACATACCTTTGCTTAGGCGGATCCCACTGAAAGTAAACATCCATAACCGCTTGCAAATCATACCTAGAAGCATTTAAAACCCATCTACGAGCCCGTAGATCCAACACTGTCCGCTCTTCCGAGCTAGGAAGCTGACTACAACTCTGCTTACGCTCCGAAACAGGGGACATATTCAGTGACCCAAACAGTGGAGACAAAAGATTAGCAACAGTCTTGGTCATTCGTTTTCGAGCAGAAGGAGAAGAAGTGGACATAAAGACAGGAGAATGAATGTTTTGAGGCAAGAGAGGTGTAGGGACAAAAGTAGCAGGAGTCGGAGATACAGAAATGGAAGGCAAAGGGGTTTGAGGCAAAGCTGATGACAAAGCTGGCGACCCTAGAGGGGGTTGCACCATAGGAGGGAGAACATTCTGTAAAGCAACGGGTGGCTGAACAACAGCAGGGGGCTGAACAACAAAGCGTGCAACAACCGGGGGTAATGGAGGTGCAGTAGCACCCTGCACATAAGGGGGTGGCAATCTCAATAAATGAGACATCAAAGGATCTTTTTCAGGGTCTTCAGTCACTTTTGGAGGAGAAGGCGACAAGGCCGGATAACATTTATCGATGGCCATGCAACATTGTCTATCTAAGACTTCACTTGCACGCTCTTCTCCATCTTCCTTAAACTGCCTAGCAGCTTGTAGTACTGACATATTCTTATCTTTCCTATCTCTCTTTGCTTGCTTAATTTCTCGCTGTTTGGCTTCCTTACGCCAAAGGCGGAAAGAGTCAAACATCGCCGGCCGGGCTTTCTTCCTAAATAGCGCAACTTCCAAATTATCTAAAATATTTAATTTGAAACTACCATATTGGGGCTATCGTAAAACCCCATCTTTCCTTGTATAGCGGACCCACACTTCATTATAAGTGATGGGACCCACTCCGTGTTTTGAATAGAGCTCATAAGTCGGAGTTCCAACCGGAGGTATCGGACACGAATCCTCCAATCGGGAATCCCTGTTGCAACCACAACTAAACCATTTCCTAATTTTGCTAAGACCAGGCATCTTATAGCTCACTAATCTAGCTTCAAACTTCAAGGGGTTATCAACTTTCGATACACTCATAAAATATACGAGCCCCTCGGCTTCGATTGTTGCAACGACCGAATCAAAACCAAGAACCAAAACAAAGTCGTGGGAGCGAATCACTTATACTTAACCAAAATATCTGTCACACCACCAGAAGACCGTCTATCGTCTCGCTTTACAAAGGATCAATCAAGGGTCCAAGACAGGGCGACAGTCAGGGCAGCAATCCTTCGTAGCCGTTGGAAAGCGGGAAGCCTCGCAGGAAAGGCCTTCGGTCCACGTCGACATGCAGTGGTCAATGAAGTGGCGGCCTTCCTCCAGAATTTTCTCACGTGGCTCCTCACGATCCTCGGGCTTGGACCGGTACCGCTGAAGTCGCCCCACGTTGGGCGCAAACTGAAGAACCGGGTTTTCAGAACCCAGCGGCGCCAGGGGCACGCCCAAAGTCTTCGTATTCACCTGTCTTGGTATACAGAGACACGGAATACTTCTAGGTGGCGTCAGAGATCAAATTTATTAGCTGCAGCTAGTAACAGTAATCCCAGCAATACAACACGATGTACAACTCAGGAAACTGCTCAAATTCGTAGAGCAAAACATCACTTTTTATACATATTTTACCCATTATAAATGCACACCCACTGCGACAAATATTGACGAATGAAATACATTTTCCCACACATTATCACATTGCAAAAAGCTCGATTTACATTGTACCAACCCACAAGTTAATTATTAGGAATGTCCCAAATTCAATTTCCACAAGCCGGACAAACCCATAATTGAAAGCACTACCCATGTAATGAAAAGTCGTAAGAAAAGAAACAATTCAGATGCTGAATAGGATAAGATATGTGGAAGGAAACTAAAGTTAACGATCTCCTGAACATTGATTTTCAATTTCAGACAACGATCAGCTAGAGAAATTGGCCTCGCAAAAGGTCAGTTTCAAGTGACGGGGTCAGCGTCCTGTAGTTCACTCATAAGTCAGAAAAGGCCTAGTTAATGCGCACATGAACAACGAAGCCCATACAACTTTGTTCGTTCAGTTACCTCCACGGCCTACGTGAGGGCAACACAAAAAGGGGTCACGAACAACTCAAACAAAATGGAGTCTGGTCCCGAAAATTACGGAACCTCATGTCTTGGGATTCAGAGGCCCCACAATGTCAATGCCCACCCTTTCAAAGGGGGTGCTGACCACAGGGAATGGGTGGAGAGGAGCCTTGTGCTTCCTTCCACTCTTTCCACTTGCCTGGCAAGCCTGACGGGTCCTGCAATGAGTATCTGAACTCTTGCGCATTTTGGGCCAATAAAAGTGGGTGACAAGCCTTTCAAAGGTCTTGTTGTCCTGCCCCAAATGTCCTGCTAACGGTACATCATGAGCCAAACCCAGTAGGAAGGCTCTGAAGCGCTGGGGAACCACCAGTACACAGGTTGACCCAGGCTCAGCAACCTTAGGCTTGCTATACAGGAGACCATTCTCCCAGTAGATCCAATGTGATCCAGACTGACCACCTGCTGCCTGGTTTGCAGCCTGTTGCCGCAAACCTACAAGAGAAGGGCACTTGTTCTGCTCCTCACAGAACTTTTCCCTGGTGGGTCCTCCTTCCTACTGCCAATGGGTCAGCTCAGACAGGTCCCCCAGTTCAGCTACCTGTTCCCCTGTAGGTTCCAGGGCATCCCCCTCAAGGTCTCCCTCTTCCTGGACCATGGGAACAGTGGGGGCTGGTTTCCGGTACCCCTGCCTCTTCTCTTTAAGGCAGGCACCTGGGCCACTCTTTCAGACTCCATGTCCTCTTGAACACCCTTATTGGCTGCCATGGACCGTGTGGTCACACAAGCCCACTCAGGCAGGCCCAACATCTCCAAATGAGCACTTCGCTCCACCTTAGCCCAAGGGGATCTCTCCAAATCGTTATTCATCAGACAGTCAACAGGCATGGCTTTGCCTCACAGCTACTTGGAGAGTACCTGAGACCCCGCCCCCCCACTCAAAGGGAACCTGAGCCACCTGGCAGTAGCTCTCTGTGTTTTCAGCGGCAAAAACCGGGTAAAATTCATTGGGGCCACCTGATCTTCAGACCCCAGCCTGTCACACAATGGCTCCGGTGTCTCTAAGAGCCTCCACTCTATGGCCATTGATGGTCACCCACTGCATGTACTTTTTAATGTTATCAGGCAGCTGGGTCCTGGAGACCACCTCACAGTCTAAAGAGACTAGGGACATCTCTGCGGGACCCCACCCACCATGGGCACCCGTTTTGCCTCTCTGTGGGCACTGGGGATCATAGAACCGGTGGCCCATCTCACCGCACTAAAAACATTTTAAGGGTCCCCTATGAACAGGTTTAGCTGTCGGGGGTACAGGCTTCTTCTCAGGGGGAGGCTGGAAACCCTTCCCTTGGTTCCCTTAGGGATTACTTTGGGGCCCTTTCTGGAACTCCCTCTGTTTACCCTTGTCCCCCCCACTCTTCTGCTGGGGAACCTGCCCACCTTTGGTGAAGTCTCCCACATGACCCTTGTAGAACCAGGTACTCACCCCAGCGGTACGCCTCCTAAGCAAGCTTCCTAGGGTTAGTCAGCTTGCTATCAATAAGATGTTGGCATAGCTCTGGAAAACAATTACTAGACAAGTGCTCCCATGCAAACAAATCATAGAGCCCCTGATAATCATTCACTTTGCTACCCTCCACCCAACCACCCAATGCTCTGCTAAAAAAACACACATATCCTACCCAAGTGCTAGACTTCAGTTTCTTACAATTTCTAAACTTTTGTCTATAAAGCTCAGGGATCAACCCATACCTAGTCTTTAAGGCTTCCTTCATTTGAACATAAGAATTCTGATCCTCAGAAGGCAATTCCAATAAGGTATCCCGCCCATCACTGAGGAACCACCCCCATAATCTCGCTCCCCAATCCTTCTCAAGGACCCGGTGGGAGGTCATAGCTACCTCATAGACCTTAAACCGTTGCCCAATTTCTTCATTCATTCATTCTTATGAAACTCCTTAATGACTTCCTTGGGTATAAACACTCTTGTTTCTACAGGCATGGATGGTACACTGCCACCAGAGAGAGACATTTTTAAACTCTAAGCTTTCAATTCCAATTCCCTCAACATTCTCTCATGCTCCAAATGCGTTATTTTTTCCTGCAAGGCCAACTTGTTATTCTCCAACTCCATCTGCCCACATATTTTGAGCTTGGCCAGCTCCATCTTATGCACTCTGTCTCTCTCCCTGTCTTCCTACTCTCATGGGGAAAGGTCCTTTGAAAAGACACTGCTGCCAGCTCTGGAAGGCACCTTTCTCCCCTCCAGGCCCCCTGGCCACTCTAGCTGCTTATCTAAATGATCTACCAACATCTCCAAATGAGTACTTTGCTTCGGTACAAAAGGGGGTGGTGATGGACGGAGCATCTGAACCAATCAAACACTCACACCCAGTCAACAGATCTGGGTTTAATCCATCACCGTTCTTTAGCCCACTCTGCCACCCCAGTTCAGACATGGCCATTTGCAAATCAGTCTGATCCTGTGCCTCATGGGAACAGTCCAGCCCGAACTGCCAAGCCGTGCCTTCCCTGGACCGGAATCAAGCTTCCTAGGACCAGTTTCTGGCATTACAGCCGACTTCAGCCAGGCTTGCTTGAATCCAGTGGCAAAGTGAGCAAGGGACTCACCTCTGAGCATACCCTGCCAACTTATGGTGAAAAAAGCGGTACAAAAGGGGGTGGTGATGGACGGAGCATCTGAACCAATCAAACACTCACACCCAGTCAACAGATCTGGGTTTAATCCATCATCATTCTTTAGCCCACTCTGCCACCCCACTTCAGACATGGCCATATGCAAATCAGTCTGACCCTGTGCCTCATGGGAACAGTCCAGCCCGAACTGCCAAGCCGTGTCTTCCCTGGACCAGAATCAAGCTTCCTAGGACCGGTTTCTGGCATTACAGCCGTCTTCAGCCAGGCTTGCTTGAATCCAGTGGCAAAGTGAGCCAGGGACTCACGTCTGAGCATACCCTGCCAACTTATGGCATTGTTATGTTAGGTGGAATTGTGCAACGCGCTAATCACCAGTGAATGTATACAGGTGTATGAGCAGGTGGTTGCAATGTTAGTTGAAGAGCTAGCTCTTCAGCTTCTTGCGGAATTCAAGAGGCGAGGAGGATGCTCTGATTTGATGAGGGAGGTCGTTCCAGATTTTGGGTGCAATGTAGCGAAATTAGTGATTTCCAGTTTTACTTTTGTGCATTGTGTGCGAGTGATAGTGTGGCGGAGTGCAGATGTCTGGTTGGCTTGTGAAAGTGTATGCGGGTGTTCAGGTATGCTGGTCCGATCTTGCGTAGTGCTTTGTATGCGTGCGTAAGGAGTATGAATTGAATGCGTTTGTGTATAGGGAGCCAGTGAAACTCTCTGAGGGGTTGTTAGATGTGGGTGCTATGTGGGAGGTTTAGGATGAGCCTTGCTGAGGGGTTCTAGATGGTCTGCAGTGTGTGTGTAGGAGCTCTTTGGAGATCCCAGCGTAGAGTGTGTTGCCATAGTAGAATCTACTTCTAATGAGTGCTCATGTGGCGGTCCTTTTGGGGCTGTATTATACCTTGTGCCCCGGTGGGCCAGCAGGCATGTGCACCAGCTTTTTGTACCCTCAGGATACAGTGGCACTACAAACGGGGCCGCAGACACTTGTCGAGCCCTGTCAGTCCGAATGAGGTCGCACACTGCTCGTCCCATCAGCGTGTCGAGCCCTGCTGTAATACGGATAGCGCTGGTGTACATGTAGAACCAGCACTATCTTGAGAGGGCGTTACCTCATTTGCGTAGGTGCATTGCGCCATGCAAATGAGGGAATCATTTTGCCTCTTTGCTCACGCCATATTATGGATGCAGGCGCAGAGGCAAATATGCCCTTTGGAAGCGCACTGACAGTGCACTTTTAGTGCGTTTGGCTCGTTTCGAAAATGGCCGCTTGAGCTCCACTGCACTGAACAACGATCCTGAAATAATCCTGCTCCTCATTACTGCAATTCCAGTTCTGGATCGACTCCTCGCCATTGGAAAGTCGCCGCAACCAGAGAATCTAACTCCGAGCCTCCTAGCCCCTTCCTGGCCGAGGTTGCAGCGACGGTCGAGCCGCGAAGTGCGGGCCGCTGATCTCCGCGCTGAAGTAGGGAGCGGTGCGGAGCTGCGTCCCTGTAAGTGCGGCGGAGACGTGTACAGTCGGGCCGGTCTCCTGCATCTCTGGAGCCGGACTCAAGCGGGCACTTGTGAGGACTGACGGTGCAGCGGACCTGTGGAGGAAGTCCGGGTCTGTCCTCGCGGTGAGATTGGGAGCGCTGCGTGACCGGACCGAGCGGGCGGTGAAGGGTTCCCCCCTCCCCTTACCTCCCCATGAGAGAGAGGCGGCTGGAGCCGCTGCGGGACTATCGAGTCATTTTTTAGGGAAGGTGCAGGGCAACGTGGGACGCCTGTGCTGAGGGACTTGCCGGGGGTGGGGCACGCTGCTGCTCTCGGTTCGAACGGAGGAAGCAAAGTCTGGAAGCGGAGCGGGCCGCCATTTTAGATGCAGGCGGGAAGGCCTGAGATGCCAGCAAACACGAGAGTACATTATGTGTATGCACCTGGCAGCTTCCCTGAGCGCTGTGGAGGTAGGGAATGGTAGCGGAGTGTTGAATTGAATTGCACAGCTGAGAGGGGCGTGTGTCCAGGAACAACTGGCAAGCGAGGGCATAGACAGGCATTGTGGGGCTGCGTAGGCCGACGTGGAGCGGCCCCAGGCTACTGCTGCACTGTACCTATGACTGCTGCCATACAGTATAAACGCATAGAGACATTAGCCCGAGCAAGGCTGCAATTCTGAGTGATCCTAGACGACCCACCTGCAACAGCTAACACTAGGCACCGAGAGGGGGACTGATAGTTGCGGTACTGCGGGGCACACACCTAAGGACAACAGACCACTGGAGGCGCAGCCTGAGGGTCCAAGTCAGACCGGGGTGAAGGTCACGGAGGAGTCGCGCAATCTTCACAAACAGTAATCCGCCTAGCAGAGACAACATTGTCCTTCCTGGCCTCTGCGGAGTTGAGAGGGCCGGGCACAGCCCTGCAAAGAGGCGCCTGCAGGACAGGCCTGGTTGCCCGAAGACGCGATGGCGGGTGGGTGTGCTCGGCACGAAAATAGACAGTGACACAAGCACCTCCGGGAGACGCCCCCTGCAACCGGAGAAAAAGTTGTGGTTCTGCGGTTGAACTACGCGCAGACATTTCTGGATAGAGGCCCTACGGACTGCTGCTCATGAGGGGTTCCATCGCCATGCTTCTAGCGGATTTCTACTAGTGGGGACTCACGTAACAGCCTGAGCACAAACACTCCACATAAGAGAAGTAGATGGGCAAAACAGACAGGACCCAGTCCAAGCTAACCTTCGAACAGAAACGCCGGAGGAGGCCAATAGACCCACACCCCCTACAGGAGACGAGCAGGACATTCGTAGTTTGCTGCTATCTATGGAAAAGGGACTGCAGAGCGGCATCTCTTCCCTGGGCATGAAAATCGACACCCTCTCCTACCGGATGGATAGAATGGGGGAGCGGCTGGGTAAGCTTGCGGAGAGGCTCGATATGTCCGAACGAAGACTCACGGAAGTTGAAGAGGCGCAGACGTCATTGGATAGGGATCATAAAAAACTAGGCAGAATTATGCAGGTGCTGCAGGATAAAACAGAGGACTTGGCGGCCCGCTCGAGATGCTGCAACTTACGGATCATTGGCCTGCCGGAGACATCACAAACTAGAAACATGGAGCGTTCTGTAGAGAAGCTGCTGTTCGACTTATTAGGAGCAGAGGTGTTCTCGAGCATGTTTGTCAGAAGGTAAGCAGGAGACCCTATTATGGCCTTAACATGGGCCACAGGAATTACCCACTGGGATGTGCGATTCTATATGGTCTACCACAGTAGGTTGAGAAGTATCACTCTGCCATGTGTTGCAGCAAATTGCGGAGCAGTGATGGGGGGAATGCTAGATGTCGGTGACTGGAGGTCGAGACAGGAGAAAACTGGCATTCAGTTAGCAGTTGTGTATCGAGCGACCTCCGCCTGCAAGTGAAAAACACCACTACGGTTAACGAAGTTGAGGGGGGAGGAGGGAGCTGCGGGAAGTCCCTATAAGGCATGTTACGCGACGGAGTTGTGGGTGGTCACTGTGGTGGTGGGAGGAGGGGGGGAATAGTGGGGATATTGTTTTTGGTTGGGAGGTTAGAAAGGTCAGCCATATTGTTGTATATCGCACAGTACATATGTCAATTGCACAGACAGACAGGATGGTAACAACTAGAGAGGCCATTGGCCAGAGACCTGTGGATTCCCTCAGAGCACTAACTTGGAATGTGAGGGACCTCAATGGCCATCGCAAATTGCGCAAAGTGCTGAACTATCTCATTAGACATAATGTAGATATTGCCTTCCTGCAGGAGACGCACCTCCCACTGCAGAGCCTAATGATGCGATCCAGAGGCCTTGTGGGAAACATTAATTCTGCAGGCTTCACAACTCATGCAAGGGGAGTAATGAAATGGGTCAACCCCAGGTCCGACTATAAGCTACGACTGCTGGCAGGTTTGTGAATTCCAGCTGTCAGGGTAGGGGGCTTGACTTGCTTCTGGTTAATGTCTACGGCCCTAACTACGACTGCCCAGAGTTCTTCACGGCATTGTCTAACACTGTTAGCGGACAACACAAATACTTTGGGGTGGTGACTTCAACCTGGTCAGGAATCCGAGCTTAGACAGATCAGGAGGGCCGCTGCGAAGGCCGGCGACAGCTGTCAGAGCTGTAGAAAGGGCTATGATCAGCATAGACCTCATTGATATATGGAGAGAACTTCACCCTTTAGAGGGGGGTTTCACACACTACTCTGTGTACTATAATCTACATACACGTATTGATTATTGGCTTGTATCATCGCCCCCCAGATCCGTTCTTGTCAGGTCCTGCCACGCACTTTGTCGGCCCATTCCCCTATCCTACTGGTCTTGTCCACCCCTAAGAATACTATCCCTCCATTCACATGGCGTTTCCCCCCCTACTCACTGTTGGATCCCCTTTTTAAAGAAATGATAACTGAAGCGATAGAAACATTTTTTGTTACTAATATAGGATCTGTGGACAGTTTTCAGACGGTCTGGGAGCCTTTTAAAGTGTACATTAGGGGGGTGGCTATGTCTAAACACTCAGGGGTGCTTGTGACATTCGACAGAGACTGTCGGTGCTAGAGTGCAAATTGGGTGAGTTGGAGGCCTGTCAGCAGTCCGGGATGGATGGTGAATCCACAGAGGTAATGAAGGCGATGTTGGGGGAGTATCATGAGTCAGCAAAGTGCAGCATTTGGGGATTTGTGGCCAAGGAGACTGTCATTCGCGCCCTCATATTATCCAGATTGGATTACGCGAATGGCCTCTTCTGTGGTTTACCGGCCTATTTGATTCATCGTCTCCAAGTTATCCAAAATGCCGCTGTGCGGCTTGTGTTTAACATACCAAAAAGCTCAAGTGTCCGTCAACCTCTGCGCACCCTTCACTGGCTTCCAGTTGCTCACAGGATTTTATTTAAAATCCTTGTTCTCGCATACCGTGCTGTCCATCAAACCGGCCCACTCTATCTGAGAAAAAGATTTTCCCTGTATGTCCCTAACCGACCTCTCAGGTCAACTAATCTGTTTCAAATGACTGTACCAAAGTTTAAATACAGCAGGCTTGGTGGTCAATCCATCTCTGTCAGATCTGCTAGAGCCTGGAACACCCTTCCTCTACATTTGAGAACAGCCCAATCCATCACCGTGTTCAAGAAGGGACTGAAGACCCACTTTTTTAACATCACTGCATAGGGCTCTCACTCCCATCTGTACACTGAAATCACTCTGCTTTGCCTTCCATCTCTCCCGCACCAGGATACTATTTTCTTAGTAACAGAGCGCGCTATAAAAGCCTCTATAATAATAATAATAATAATAATAATAATAATAATAATAATAATAATAATAATAATATATGCCACAGCGCGCGCATACGGAGAGGGCGATAGGCCGGGATCCATGCTGGCTAATATGTTGAAAGCTAGACGGAGCAAGACCTCTGTTACCACGATTTGGTCGGAGGAGGGTGACCTACTCACTGAGGAAGTGGATATCGCTAATAGATTTAAACAATATTATTCGGGCCTGTACGCTTCACGCCTGACAGATATGGATGGGGAAATACTAGATTATTTGGAGCACATTAAGTTACCATTTCTGACTAACACACACAGAGAGTTCCTATCTCTCCCTATAGAAAAAGATGAAATTCTTGAGGCACTGTCGGGAATGAAGGCGAATAGCGCCCCAGGGATAGATGGACTCAGAGTGAACTTTTATAAAACCTTCATAGATCTTCTGCTCCCACACATTGCAGAGTTGTTTGACAATATGTGTGTAACGGGACAGATGCCACAATCAATGAGAGAAACCATTTTAGTAGCCATACCCAAACCAGGTAAACCCCCGGAGGACTGTGGATCTTACCGCCCGCTATGCTTGCTAAACGTGGACACTAAGCTGCTCGCGGAAATCTTAGCTACCCCGTCTGGACCTTTTGACCCCGGAACTAGTTGCTCCAGAACAGGTGGGGTTTGTTCCTGACAGAAACCTTACTTATAATCTGCGCACGGTCTTTGGCACAATGCAACATGTTAGGCAAGACACAAAGGCTGTCGCCGTCTTCTTGGACATGGAGAAGGCTTTCAACTCGGTAGAGTGGCCCTTTATGCGGCACGTGTTGACCAGAATAGGGCTTGGTCCTGTCTGTTTGCAAATGATTGGGGTGTTATACAATACCCCTTCTGCACGCATCCGTCTGGGGGATCTGGTCACGGATGCCATTCCCATCACAAGAAGAACGCGCCAGGGCTGTCCTTTGTCACCGACGTTATATGCATTAATTGCAGAGCCCTTGGCGTGTGCTCTCAGGGAATACCACAACAACAGGGGCGTCAGATTTCCCACCTACGAAATCGTGGTATCAACGTACGCGGATGACACCCTGCTCTACGTGAGGGACCCCGAAAGCAATCTCTCCCCGGTCCTACGGGAGGTGGTACACTTTGGGTCACTATCTGGGTTAGAGGTCAACTGGTCTAAGTCCATAGCCTTTCCGCTCACCCAGTGCACTCTCCCTTTTGAGATGGAGTACCCGCTGCAGTGGTCTGCCGATTCGGTGAGGTACTTTGGCATCAGATTGCACACGGATTCGGAAATTGTTTTTAGAGAAAATTACGGGACTGCCATAGCAAAACTAGAGGACGATGTCGAAACTTGGATTGGGCTGCCACTCTCGCTAATCGGTAGGGTCTCTATCATGAAGATGGTAGTTTTAGCTAGATTCCTTTTTTTGTTTACAAATGTTCCGATAGTGCCACCGCACTCAATAAATCACTGGTGAGGCTGGCTTGGGCGGGCAAGCAGGCTTGTGTTCAATGCCGGGTACTCACCTTGCCGTACTATCTGGGGGGATTAGGTGCTCCTGACTTGGAGCTGTAGTATAGGGCGGCAAACACAGACTGATATATTTTAAATACATTAATAGAGTGTACTATACACCAGAGAGATTGCACAAGTATGGCCTGCGAGAGAACGCAGCCTGTGACAAATGTCGTTCCCCAACGGCGGATTTTCTACATTTAGCTTTGGGTTCCCCAGGTGTTTTTCAATTATGGAAAACATATTCCGGGAGATAAGCACTATCGCAGAGTTGGAGATCCTCCCTGACCCTCACTGATTAGAGCGGCAGACCCTGATGCAGAGGTCTGGCCCGGGACCAGGGTTCAATTCCCGACGCGGCAGGGTCCTGAGCCCAAAATGTCCACGGACTCGATAATTCTCGCCTCGGTGCCTATTCTAATCATGGGGTCCCACGCTGCAACTCTGGGCAATAGTTGCTTAATCTCCACTACGGCGGCCCACCCGCTGCGGGATGCTTGGCTTTCACCCTGGGGATACCCAGTAGGGGTTATCTCACAGGGAAAAGCCAGGACGGGTTCCCAAGGCAAGCGCCTTGATGCCTTCGGGTGATACGTGCGCTATATAAGTCGCAATACATACATACATACATACATACCCGGCGGTGTCGTTGCTGGGCTACTCTAAAAAATTGCTGAATTCCGCTCGCAGATTGGTAGACTTGGGACAGCTAATGGCGAAGTGTAGAGTAGCAATGTGTTGGCTAAGGGGTCCCTTACCTACAATGGCGCAATGGTCACGCGAAGTTTTTACTGCTGCACACAATCAGAAAACTTCAGCGAACTACTTCCACCACGGTGCAGATCGGAGAACTTCTGGGGCCTCTATAGCACATACCTGAAAGGTGGGAGAGGGGGCACTACTGCAGAGACAACAACGGGGGCAGAAGTGGGAACCAGCCCTCCAGCGTCATAGAGGTGATTGCAACAATGTGGGTTAGGATGCGCTCCGCAGGCAGGGGGAAATGCTGAGTTCAGATTGCAAGTAGGGCCAGAACGGAGAGCGGAAATTAGTGGAGGGAAGCGTAGATGGAGAGAGGGGTTCTGTGGTAGAATGGTGACTGAATTGGAGACTTATTGTCGTGTTAATGCACAACTGAGTCCTGACGGCGATTGACTGAGCTGACGCCTCCTTGTTTGTTTGTTTTTCTTGATAAAATGTGTTTTTGTGACTCATTTAACATCACGGACATGCAGCAAACTGCTTTGCACATTGACCGGCACTACAATTTTTAAGTACAGCGCTGCACGGCCTCCGGGATGTGGTTAGCGCCGCTGTGAGATGTATTTTACCTATTTACGCAGCCGACCCAGGGTTGTAGGCAAATTGCTGTGTCTGTCAAAGATATATTTCATATTTAAAAATAATTTAAAAAAAAGAAAACTATTAGTGCGCTTCCTATAGACAGCCCGAGGGGAGAAAGGTGATCTTATGAGCCCTCTCAGCCTGCAAGCGGCTGCAGTCATTCACTCCACCCGCCTACAAGGGGATCTCTCTACCCTGTCAAAGTGCAGATGGCAGACCGCTTGCCCTGTGAAACAACACGGAGCGGCTTTAAAGCAGCCCCTCTCTATTTCACTTGAATGCGCTGCCACCAGGGCAGTGCGAGTTTGTGGCTGATCTGGGGACAGCACATTTTTTCTAATATGGTGCACTGTTCCTGTTTGCATGTGGCGCACTTTTGAAAGATGCCAGCGCATCTTTTGAAAGGTGTACCATGGAGCAGCAAGGAAAGTGCACCATATACATAATACAGCCCCTGGTGTTCAGGGGCAGCCATTTCACGATCTTGCGTAGCATGTATAGGAAGGGGAAGTAGGAGGAGCTGATTGCATTGATTTGTGCTGTCATATTGAGTTTATTGTCCAGGATGATTCCCAGGTTTCTAATGTGGTCTGTGGGGTTTGTGAAGGCCACCAGGTGGAGTCCCAGGAAAGAGTTCTTATTTCGAATACCAGCACTTCCTTCTTGTCGGAGTTAAGCTTCAGGTAGTTGATCTTCATACATTCTGCTATCTTGATCATGCAGTTGGTGATGTTGGTTCAGATGGTCTTTATCTAGCCGGTCAGGGATAGGATGGTTTAGGTGTTGTCGGCAGAGGATATGATGATTATGCCTTGGGATCTAATGATGTTAGTGAGCAGGGTCATGTAGATGGTGTCAAGCTATCCTGGCTGATGAGGGGTGATGCCCTGAAACCGGTCCCAGGATGCTTGTTTCCAGCAAGGGAGGACCTGGCTTTGCAGTTCGGACTGGATTGTTCCCATGAGGCACAGGTTCAATACTAATTTGCATATGGATAGGTCTAAACTGGGGTGGCATGGTGAGCAAAAGAACTACGGATTTAACCCTGAGCTATTGACTGGGGCTGAATGTTTGATTTGCTCTTCATTCCGTTCATCATCTGTGTGTCTTTTGCTTTCTCGCGGAAGGAGTGAGGTTCCTGGTCTAGCAATCGAAGATGCACTGCAGAGTATTGCCGGAAGCTGATTGTACCATGGTTCCTGACGCTAGGCATGGACAACGTGCCCCCTGGGGCTTGCCTTTGGCACACCAGCAGCCCTATTAATTATTTCTTGTGAGGGTTGTGGGTGGGGCTACCAGCATGGGAAGAAAAGGCGGAAAGTAGAGTACAGCAGGAGCAATGATGAGGAGAGGTGGGAGGCGGGAAGGAGCACAAGAGGTGAGTGGTGGGCTGCAGGAATTTAACAGAGTGGGCAGAAGGCCTACAAACAAGAGAGAAAGAGCAAATCTCAAAAGTCTAAAAGAGCAGAAGCTGGCACACAAGAGGAAAGATTAGCACAAACTAGCATAAAAGAGCACATAATACCACAGAGAAGCCCAAAAGACCAACAAACAGCACAACACAGCACAGAAGGGCACAAAGGAGCACAAAGCAGAAGGCATGAAGTTGGCAGTTCACATAGGTGAGAGCATAGGAATAAAGGGAAAACAGGTGAAAACAAAGTGCAGAGGGATAGTGAAAGCTAAGGGAGCAAGGTGGTCATACTTGTGTTATAAAATGCACTATTGACCCTATTATTTCCCAAGTTTTCTCAGGAGATTAACCTCCTTTAATCCCCTTAGAAGAGTTCAAGCTCCCTCACTTCACCCCCTTGCTACAATCCAGGGAAAGTATTACACCCAGTAGGAAGGGTATGCAGTTCCTAGTGAAAATGTGTTTATCTGATCAGGTCAGTTTGGTTCTGCAGAGTATGCTGGGAGCGTGAATCCGCAGAAACAAATGCCCTCACACACCTTGAAAGGTGTCATGCTTCATCATTGGGCTTTTGCTCTACACTGGGACGGCGCTGCAATGCCCGACAGGCACCATCAATGGGGGCTCTTTACTGGAGATCTTTTCGTAAGCAATTTGGTGAAGTGTGGGTGTGTGGGTCTAAATGTAGATTGGTGTATTCAACGTGTAATTGCAAACAATTGTGAGGTTAGAAATAGGGTAATAGATTCTTCTCAGAACAAACGTTCAAGAACAAGACCTCCTGCCTATATTAAAATAAGTGATGCTATCTACTAGAAATGATTATCTAATATAGCTGTAGGTCAACATGTTTCAAGCTTAATTTAGTCATATCAATGATCCAGCAGCTTTTCTTCCGGACCAGTGTTACCTGATCTTCTTAGGGATTGGAGTTTCAATATATAGGTTCATATGTCTACTCCCAATCACACATGCATCTCTGGATATCAATTAAAAAAACTTGTTTTGGCGAGGAGGTGTAGTATAAAGACAATCATCATCAACAATTTGCATTCATTTGTTGCAGTATTGAGGAAGAATAAAAATGAGACACCAAAGCATGATCTCCCTTGTGTTGGTTTTTTTGTGCTAAATCTCTGTGATGTCCTAAATAATTAAAGAAATGACAGTGACACACACCACACAGAAGACGTGGCATATATTCTTACAAATCTAACACATTCTGTCGATTATGGTAACAACTTACCCAACTCGAGTAATGCTCAAGACTCCTCGAGTTGTACGCAGGGGAATGCTGAAAGACCCCAATGTAGTAGGTCAGTAGACCTGCGTTTTTGCAATCTGTAGGAGAGTGGTATAAACGTACCCTCTCTCTTATATTATTAGCGCAGTTGGCTATGCTTTACTTAGAGGTTACAAAAAACACAGTTGATGGACAGAATGTAGAACAATGTCATACATTCACCCCAGTACAAGGATCTGGGCCTAAATCCATCGTTTTTTTGCACTCCACACAACCCTGGGTTAGACACTGGCTATATGCAAATCAGCTCTGACCCTGTGCCTCATGGGAACAGTCCAGTCCGAACTACCAAGCCATGTCTTTCCCAGACCAGAATCAAGCATCCAAGGACCGGTTTCTGGCTATCAGCCTTCATCAGCCTGGATAGCTTGACTCCAGTAGTGTGGAGAGCCTGGGACTCACGTCTGAGCATCCCCAGCCCACTCGGGGTGAAATTGCAAAAAACACAGTTGATGGACAGAATGTAGAACAATGTCATACATTCACCCCAGTACAAGGATCTAGGCCTAAATCCATCGTTCTTTTGCACTCCACACCACCCTGGGTTAGACACTGGCTATATGCAAATCAGCTCTGACCCTGTGCCTCATGGGAACAGTCCAGTCCGAACTACCAAGCCATGTCTTTCCCAGACCAGAATAAAGCATCCAAGGACCGGTTTCTGGCTATCAGCCTTCATCAGCCTGAATAGCTTGACTCCAGTGGTGTGGAGAGCCTGGGACTCACGTCTGAGCATCCCCAGCCCACTCGGGGTGAAATTGCAAAAAACACAGTTGATGGACAGAATGTAGAACAATGTCATACATTCACCCCAGTACAAGGATCTGGGCCTAAATCCATCGTTTTTTTGCACTCCACACCACCCTGGGTTAGACACTGGCTATATGCAAATCAGCTCTGACCCTGTGCCTCATGGGAACAGTCCAGTCCGAACTACCAAGCCATGTCTTTCCCAGACCAGAATCAAGCATCCAAGGATCGGTTTCTGGCTATCAGCCTTCATCAGCCTGGATAGCTTGACTCCAGTGGTGTGGAGAGCCTGGGACTCACGTCTGAGCATCCCCAGCCCACTCGGGGTGAAATTGCAAAAAACACAGTTGATGGACAGAATGTAGAACAATGTCATACATTCACCCCAGTACAAGGATCTGGGCCTAAATCCATCGTTTTTTTGCACTCCACACCACCCTGGGTTAGACACTGGCTATATGCAAATCAGCTCTGACCCTGTGCCTCATGGGAACAGTCCAGTCCGAACTACCAAGCCATGTCTTTCCCAGACCAGAATCAAGCATCCAAGGACCGGTTTCTGGCTATCAGCCTTCATCAGCCTGGATAGCTTGACTCCAGTGGTTTGGAGAGCCTGGGACTCACGTCTGAGCATCCCCAGCCCACTCGGGGTGAAATTGCAAAAAACACAGTTGATGGACAGAATGTAGAACAATGTCATACATTCACCCCAGTACAAGGATCTGGGCCTAAATCCATCATTTTTTTGCACTCCACACCACCCTGGGTTAGACACTGGCTATATGCAAATCAGCTCTGACCCTGTACCTCATGGGAACAGTCCAGTCCTAACTACCAAGCCATGTCTTTCCCAGACCAGAATCAAGCATCCAAGGACCGGTTTCTGGCTATCAGCCTTCATCAGCCTGGATAGCTTGACTCCAGTGGTGTGGAGAGCCTGGGACTCATGTCTGAGCATCCCCAGCCCACTCGGGGTGAAATTGCAAAAAAAACAGTTGATGGACAGAATGTAGAACAATGTCATACATTCACCCCAGTACAAGGATCTGGGCCTAAATCCATCGTTTTTTTGCACTCCACACCACCCTGGGTTAGACACTGGCTATATGCAAATCAGCTCTGACCCTGTGCCTCATGGGAACAGTCCAGTCCGAACTACCAAGCCATGTCTTTCCCAGACCAGAATCAAGCATCCAAGGACCGGTTTCTGGCTATCAGCCTTCATCAGCCTGGATAGCTTGACTCCAGTGGTGTGGAGAGCCTGGGACTCACGTCTGAGCATCCCCAGCCCACTCGGGGTGAAATTGCAAAAAACACAGTTGATGGACAGAATGTAGAACAATGTCATACATTCACCCCAGTAAAAGGATCTGGGCCTAAATCCATCGTTTTTTTGCACTCCACACCACCCTGGGTTAGACACTGGCTATATGCAAATCAGCTCTGACCCTGTGCCTCATGGGAACAGTCCAGTCCGAACTACCAAGCCATGTCTTTCCCGGACCAGAATCAAGCATCCAAGGACCGGTTTCTGGCTATCAGCCTTCATCAGCCTGGATAGCTTGACTCCAGTGGTGTGGAGAGCCTGGGACTCACGTCTGAGCATCCCCAGCCCACTCGGGGTGAAATTGCAAAAAACACAGTTGATGGACAGAATGCAGAACAATGTCATACATTCACCCCAGTACAAGGATCTGGGCCTAAATCCATCGTTTTTTTGCACTCCACACCACCCTGGGTTAGACACTGGCTATATGCAAATCAGCTCTGACCCTGTGCCTCATGGGAACAGTCCAGTCCTAACTACCAAGCCATGTCTTTCCCAGACCAGAATCAAGCATCCAAGGACCGGTTTCTGGCTATCAGCCTTCATCAGCCTGGATAGCTTGACTCCAGTGGTGTGGAGAGCCTGGGGCTCATGTCTGAGCATCCCCAGCCCACTCGGGGTGAAATTGCAAAAAACACAGTTGATGGACAGAATGTAGAACAATGTCATACATTCACCCCAGTACAAGGATCTGGGCCTAAATCCATCGTTTTTTTGCACTCCACACCACCCTGGGTTAGACACTGGCTATATGCAAATCAGCTCTGACCCTGTGCCTCATGGGAACAGTCCAGTCCGAACTACCAAGCCATGTCTTTCCCAGACCAGAATCAAGCATCCAAGGACCGGTTTCTGGCTATCAGCCTTCATCAGCCTGGATAGCTTGACTCCAGTGGTTTGGAGAGCCTGGGACTCACGTCTGAGCATCCCCAGCCCACTCGGGGTGAAATTGCAAAAAACACAGTTGATGGACAGAATGTAGAACAATGTCATACATTCACCCCAGTACAAGGATCTGGGCCTAAATCCATCATTTTTTTGCACTCCACACCACCCTGAGTTAGACACTGGCTATATGCAAATCAGCTCTGACCCTGTGCCTCATGGGAACAGTCCAGTCCTAACTACCAAGCCATGTCTTTCCCAGACCAGAATCAAGCATCCAAGGACCGGTTTCTGGCTATCAGCCTTCATCAGCCTGGATAGCTTGACTCTAGTGGTGTGGAGAGCCTGGGACTCACGTCTGAGCATCCCCAGCCCACTCAGGGTGAAATTGCAAAAAACACAGTTGATGGACAGAATGTAGAACAATGTCATACATTCACCCCAGTACAAGGATCTGGGCCTAAATCCATCGTTTATGTGCACTCCACACCACCCTGGGTTAGACACTGGCTATATGCAAATCAGCTCTGACCCTGTGCCTCATGGGAACAGTCCAGTCCGAACTACCAAGCCATGTCTTTCCCAGACCAGAATCAAGCATCCAAGGACCGGTTTCTGGCTATCAGCCTTCATCAGCCTGGATAGCTTGACTCCAGTGGTGTGGAGAGCCTGGGACTCACGTCTGAGCATCCCCAGCCCACTCGGGGTGAAATTGCAAAAAACACAGTTGATGGACAGAATGTAGAACAATGTCATACATTCACCCCAGTACAAGGATCTGGGCCTAAATCCATCGTTTTTTTGCACTCCACACCACCCTGGGTTAGACACTGGCTATATGCAAATCAGCTCTGACCCTGTGCCTCATGGGAACAGTCCAGTCCAAACTACCAAGCCATGTCTTTCCCAGACCAGAATCAAGCATCCAAGGACCGGTTTCTGGCTATCAGCCTTCATCAGCCTGGATAGCTTGACTCCAGTGGTGTGGAGAGCCTGGGACTCACGTCTGAGCATCCCCAGCCCACTCGGGGTGAAATTGCAAAAAACACAGTTGATGGACAGAATGTAGAACAATGTCATACATTCACCCCAGTACAAGGATCTGTGCCTAAATCCCACGTTTTTTTGCACTCCACACCACCCTGGGTTAGACACTGGCTATATGCAAATCAGCTCTGACCCTGTGCCTCATGGGAACAGTCCAGTCCGAACTACCAAGCCATGTCTTTCCCTGACCAGAATCAAGCATCCAAGGACCGGTTTCTGGCTATCAGCCTTCATCATCCTGGATAGCTTGACTCCAGTGGTGTGGAGAGCCTGGGACTCACGTCTGAGCATCCCCAGCCCACTCGGGGTGAAATTGCAAAAAACACAGTTGATGGACAGAATGTAGAACAATGTCATACATTCACCCCAGTACAAGGATCTGGGCCTAAATCCATCGTTTTTTTGCACTTCACACCACCCTGGGTTAGACACTGGCTATATGCAAATCAGCTCTGACCCTGTGCCTCATGGGAACAGTCCAGTCCGAACTACCAAGCCATGTCTTTCCCAGACCAGAATCAAGCATCCAAGGACCGGTTTCTGGCTATCAGCCTTCATCAGCCTGGATAGCTTGACTCCAGTGGTGTGGAGAGCCTGGGACTCACGTCTGAGCATCCCCAGCCCACTCGGGGTGAAATTGCAAAAAACACAGTTGATGGACAGAATGTAGAACAATGTCATACATTCACCCCAGTACAAGGATCTGGGCCTAAATCCATCGTTTTTTTGCACTCCACACCACCCTGGGTTAGACACTGGCTATATGCAAATCAGCTCTGACCCTGTGCCTCATGGGAACAGTCCAGTCCGAACTACCAAGCCATGTCTTTCCCAGACCAGAATCAAGCATCCAAGGACCGGTTTCTGGCTATCAGCCTTCATCAGCCTGGATAGCTTGACTCCAGTGGTTTGGAGAGCCTGGGACTCACGTCTGAGCATCCCCAGCCCACTCGGGGTGAAATTGCAAAAAACACAGTTGATGGACAGAATGTAGAACAATGTCATACATTCACCCCAGTACAAGGATCTGGGCCTAAATCCATCATTTTTTTGCACTCCACACCACCCTGGGTTAGACACTGGCTATATGCAAATCAGCTCTGACCCTGTGCCTCATGGGAACAGTCCAGTCCTAACTACCAAGCCATGTCTTTCCCAGACCAGAATCAAGCATCCAAGGACCGGTTTCTGGCTATCAGCCTTCATCAGCCTGGATAGCTTGACTCCAGTGGTGTGGAGAGCCTGGGACTCATGTCTGAGCATCCCCAGCCCACTCGGGGTGAAATTGCAAAAAACACAGTTGATGGACAGAATGTAGAACAATGTCATACATTCACCCCAGTACAAGGATCTGGGCCTAAATCCATCGTTTTTTTGCACTCCACACCACCCTGGGTTAGACACTGGCTATATGCAAATCAGCTCTGACCCTGTGCCTCATGGGAACAGTCCAGTCCGAACTACGAAGCCATGTCTTTCCCAGACCAGAATCAAGCATCCAAGGACCGGTTTCTGGCTATCAGCCTTCATCAGCCTGGATAGCTTGACTCCAGTGGTGTGGAGAGCCTGGGACTCACGTCTGAGCATCCCCAGCCCACTCGGGGTGAAATTGCAAAAAACACAGTTGATGGACAGAATGTAGAACAATGTCATACATTCACCCCAGTAAAAGGATCTGGGCCTAAATCCATCGTTTTTTTGCACTCCACACCACCCTGGGTTAGACACTGGCTATATGCAAATCAGCTCTGACCCTGTGCCTCATGGGAACAGTCCAGTCCGAACTACCAAGCCATGTCTTTCCCAGACCAGAATCAAGCATCCAAGGACCGGTTTCTGGCTATCAGCCTTCATCAGCCTGGATAGCTTGACTCTAGTGGTGTGGAGAGCCTGGGACTCACGTCTGAGCATCCCCAGCCCACTCAGGGTGAAATTGCAAAAAACACAGTTGATGGACAGAATGTAGAACAATGTCATACATTCACCCCAGTACAAGGATCTGGGCCTAAATCCATCGTTTATGTGCACTCCACACCACCCTGGGTTAGACACTGGCTATATGCAAATCAGCTCTGACCCTGTGCCTCATGGGAACAGTCCAGTCCGAACTACCAAGCCATGTCTTTCCCAGACCAGAATCAAGCATCCAAGGACCGGTTTCTGGCTATCAGCCTTCATCAGCCTGGATAGCTTGACTCCAGTGGTGTGGAGAGCCTGGGACTCACGTCTGAGCATCCCCAGCCCACTCGGGGTGAAATTGCAAAAAACACAGTTGATGGACAGAATGTAGAACAATGTCATACATTCACCCCAGTACAAGGATCTGGGCCTAAATCCATCGTTTTTTTGCACTCCACACCACCCTGGGTTAGACACTGGCTATATGCAAATCGGCTTTGACCCTGTGCCTCATGGGAACAGTCCAGTCCGAACTACCAAGCCATGTCTTTCCCAGACCAGAATCAAGCATCCAAGGACCGGTTTCTGGCTATCAGCCTTCATCAGCCTGGATAGCTTGACTCCAGTGGTGTGGAGAGCCTGGGACTCACGTCTGAGCATCCCCAGCCCACTCGGGGTGAAATTGCAAAAAACACAGTTGATGGACAGAATGTAGAACAATGTCATACATGCACCCCAGTACAAGGATCTGGGCCTAAATCCATCGTTTTTTTGCACTCCACACCACCCTGGGTTAGACACTGGCTATATGCAAATCAGCTCTGACCCTGTGCCTCATGGGAACAGTCCAGTCCGAACTACCAAGCCATGTCTTTCCCAGACCAGAATCAAGCATCCAAGGACCGGTTTATGGCTATCAGCCTTCATCAGCCTGGATAGCTTGACTCCAGTTAGAGGTTAGGCAGATTGACACACTGGAAGACCTACCCTCGCTGGCCGACTCAGAAAAGCATGACGGGAAGTGGAAGTTTTACAAAAAGGGCTAAGCTATGTTCCAGCCCCTAAGATTGACCATTTCCAGAGAAATTGCGTATTACAAAATTTCTTTCACAAGATACATTTAAAGGCATGTTTTTATGGAAAACCAGCTCCATTACAAACAGATTCAGGTTAGCGCAATCCATCAACCTTTACCCCCAACACTACCATCGTACCACATGAGCTAGTGACGTTTGAACAGGCTGTTCTCAAAGAGATAAGGAACTCCTGTCACTCACCAAGTTTCTACAATCTGTCTAAGACCGAACTCTGAGCAATCATTTCTTTGGCTAATGAGGAAGAGATCACAATAAGCCCGGCTGATAAGGGGGGGGGGTGCTTTTGAAATCATGGCTACCACAGATTACGAGAATGAGTGCTCATGCCAACTTGCTGATCGAAGATATTACACACCTATCAGACAGATCTACAACACGGTTGAAAACACAGATAGTCTCCATGGTATCCACAGTTGAAACACAAGGGTGGATCACAAAGAATGAAGAAGACGTTTTAGTGAACAGTCATCCCTAGGTCCTGTACTTTTACACCCTACCAAAGATTCACAAGGAAATTTCCCCTCTGCCAGGCAGACCCATAGTCTCAGGTATTAACTCCCTCTTGGAACCACTTTCCAAGTTTTGTCACTATTTTGTATAACCCAGTGTCAAAAAGACTCCATCTGCATGTAATCAAATCCATCAATGACTTTCACCAGTTAGACCTGTTGGTCACACTGGATGTAGAATCGCTCTACACAAATATACCACAGAGAGCTTCTTTAGAGGTGATAGAAAATACCTTACTGGCGGAGGAGTGGACATCACACACACCCATCAGTTTCAGCATAGAGTGTGCCACTGTGGCCTTACGGAATTTATTTTCCAACATGGGACACAACTATACTAGAAAACACAAGGTACTTCCATGGGAAGTACCCTTTCTCTAAGTCTGGCCTTCCTTTACATGTTAATCTTTAAGGAACAACTCATCTATAGCACTAAATTATCCATATGATTCAAAAATCCTTCTATGGCGGCGTTATATATATGATATATTCATCTCCTGGAAAGGAGCCATGGCTACTTTTGAGACTTTTTGCTCCTGGGCCAATACTCTGAACCCCTACTTGAGATTCACTAAAACTATTTGTCATGGTGGTATACAAAAGGACGGGATACGACATAGGTAACACACCCATACACAAAATACTCACTCTACCACCCCTGTTGTATAACGGTGTGACTGGTGGCAGAATGTGGTGCAATGCTATATCTGTCCCTACTAGGCAAGAATACTACAAGTCCCAGAAAACCCTTGGACAGTCATGCAAGGATACTTCCTGTATTGCCTGATGAGTTAAAGTATTTAAACCACGCCCAAGAAGTATGCAGAGCTAGAACATCTTTGTTTCTACGTCGGCTAGAACTGCTTCCAGCCTTTAGTTTTGCTCAGCGAAAAGATCGCTTAGTAGCTGCTTGCCTATCGTATACATTGAAGACTTTCCTGCCACATTTGACAATTACTTGTTTTGCAGAGTTTGGCGCGCAGGACAGCAATTCATGCAGTTAAGCTCTTTTCTTTGGCATTTTGCTTCCTATTCAATTTCAAATTTTCAATTTCAAAAATCTTTATTCGGTTTTTCAGGCAGAAAAAAACCATACAAGCATATTGACCAATAATAAATATAACACAGTAAAAAAATCGTATACAAGCATAAAATACCCAAGTGATATAACATATATTAATAACAACAATCACAAGTAAGCAGGTATAAAAATAACAGCGGTACTTAAACAATTAACTTTCCCTACTGTTTCTAAGTCTTAGGGCAGATTTTAAAAAACCAGTCACAAATAAAGTTCTTTCAGGGTTTAACAGTTGCAAGTAGTAAAGGGCTGGTCTAACCTGGGTAAAATTCAGTTTTTTTAAGAGGGGATTTAAATAGAACCTACGGGGTAGGTCATAAAATGGACAGATAAATAAAAAGTGCACCAAATCCTGCGGAGACTCATTGTCGCAGCCGCAGGATGGTAGCACTTGGCCTCGGTGAGAGCCCCTTGGAACAGTTAACAGAAGGTGATAATAATTCAGACGAAACCTGATTAACAAGTGCCGCTCAAAACCCAACATGGGCCAAGATAAGGCTCCAGTGAGGGAGTGGTTTTCAGCATAGCATGGTTTCGGACACTGAGTTTATTTAGTTCCACCTCTTCCCGATTCATTTGATTTGAAAAGAGTTCTGGGCGCCCCACGGCAAAAAAACAATTTTTTAAATATTTTAGCCACAGGATTTTGAGCATGTTGTCTAGAGATAGTGCTTCCCTTAGGAGTAGATGGTTTAAAATCAGATCTTTATTTAGCCAACATTTTAGCCAAAACATTAGTGGCCGTAGTCCTAGAGTATCACTAATGCAAGGTGTTCCAGTTTCACCATGCACTATTAGGTTGGAAGTCCCCTTTGGAACCCCCAGCAGTTGCTTAAGAAAGATGTTCTCTGCCACCACAATATCATTAGCTGCCACGTACCCCCAGAGTTCGCTACCATAACTTCCTATTGCCACGCTCTTTGCCTGGTAAATCTTTAAAAGTGCAGCAATAGGACGTTTTCCCATTTTCCTGGCAAAATTAAATATAGCAGCATTTTCCCGGGTTATCTCGCCCCTTTTCCTTTGGATTAACGGTCCGCATTTTAACTGGTCATCGAGCAGAACTCCCAAATAAGAGAATGTTCTGGTTGTGGGGACCCTCTCCTTGTTAACCCTGAATAGATAAGGCTTAATATTGCGCTGCCCCACCTGCATTATATAAGATTTGGTGTTGTTGATAGATATATCGCGGGCATCCATAAAGTTATAAAAAGCATTTAATAGGGTTTGAAGGCCACTTGGGGTCCTAGCCAGGAGGACAGCGTCGTCCGCATACAATAAATTAGGCAACCCCTTGCGACCAACATAATAATAAAAACTCCTTCAGATTATTAATATATAAATTGAAAAGAAAGGGGGCTAAAATAAAGCCCTGCCTAACACCCCTGTGGATACTAAAATCACTGGACACTCTTAGATCCTGCGAGTACCTCACGTTGGTCTTAGTATCCTGATGCAGGTCCCTAAGGAGGTTGACCAGATTAGGCTCCACCCCCATGGCACCCATGGCTTCCCAAAGTTTCCCCCGGTTGACACAGTCAAACGCGGAGGAAAGGTCCATGAACGCCATGTGGATGGCACCCTTCCTAGCCAAGGTATACTTCCCTAAGACCATGCACAGGTTGAGGCACTGCGCTATTGTGGAGTGTCCAGGCCGGAACCCATATTGGATTTTAGAGATGACCCCGTGATCATTGGCCCAGGCTGTCAGTCTGTTCAGGATTACTCCTCCCACTACTTTGACCACGGAGTCAATGAGTGAGATTGGCCTGTAACAGGTAGTGCTATTACGGTCTCCTTTCTTAAATACTGGCACTATCGTGGATGTACCCCAGGAGCTAGGGCATCCATGCTCTGCGGCTGCGTTAAGCACAGCAGTAAGAACCGGCACCCAGAGAGATTCGTTTGATTTAAATAGATCCGGGGGCATACCATCTGGACCTGGTGCTTTGTTACTAGATAACCCAAGGATGCCTTTCTCAACCTCACTAATTGTAAAAAGTGGGGGAGTTACACTTTGTTCTCCTCTAGCCACTCCTGTCTGTGGAGTATTGCTATTAAAAATAAGACTAAAATGGGATACCCACTCATCTTCAACAATGTTAGTGCCAATTGAATTGGACCCCACCACATCAAACAGAGGTTTGTTAATAATACCCCAGAATCGTTCACTGTTTCCGAGGGTATTAGGGTCTAACAAGTCTTGCCAAATTCTGTCCTTTATTTCTGCCTTGCGCTTAACCAAGGCCTTTTTATAGGACAGCCGTAGTGACCTGATTAGTATGGGGTCTCTGGGAATAGTCTTCAAAGCCACCTTTAGCTCACGGCCTACTTTTGAACAGGAGTGGTCGAACCATTTGGGGTCCCTATAACGAGGGCCTGAAGATGGTACAGTTAACATGTCGCCTACTTTTGAAACAATCCCGTCAAATGCTAAGAGAATATCTGGCGGGAGAGACGCAGGGGATACACATAATGATAGCTCGGAGGCACAAGTTTTAGAAATCTTGTCATAGATTGTCTCCGAGTTCACCTTAGACCATTTTAAACGCTGTCTACCATCTGAGCATTTCAGGACATTGTTTTTGCTAATAACATTTCATCTACATTATCTTTCGTAGCATTCTGCTGCATATAAGGATTAATCTCCATGGAAGGGAAATACTTTTTTTTACATTGTGCTTTCTGCACTTACCTCCTTGAGCCATCCACTCTGATATATATCCTTTTTACGTTGATTTGCCTGAGATTATGAATGTCAACGAAACCTGCTGTTGCTAAAGGAACGGCTATTCATTAATCTTCTTCCTTATGAGTGGGCAGTGAGTATGATAATTTATGAGCAGCATTTGCATTACTTGTTGTGATTAGCTGATACTTTTATGAGTGTATGTTTTCTCATATCAATCTATAGGGTGTACACACTCCGTTGACATACACCAGGACATCATTCTATGCGCTATAGAGGACGCTATGGACGAAGCCTTCTTGTTTGCTTCAGCAGTTATTTTTTTATTTGATCCCATTCACCTTTTCTTCTAAGTGCTGCCTCTCAAGATAGCTTATATATTTGCTCTTGAGAATGATCACAGAGGCTATTGGGAGAGCTAGCTTCGTACATCGCTCCCGCTGATTGAAACCCAAGGTTAGTGGTATTACAATCTGACTAACCCAACCCTATTACTGATAAAGGACTACTATTCCTGGATCTGATGATCAAGAAAAGACAATAAACTAATAACCAGCTCATACAAAAAACAACACACAGGAATGACCTACTACTTTTTAGTCGTCATTACCCAAAAGCCCTGCGTAATAATCTACCATATGGCCAATTTTTATGTGTACGACGCAATTGAAACACAGTTAAGGATTTTGATACACAAGCACAAGAACTAGCAGTAACTCTGGAAACTAGACAATACCACCACCACTGTGTCAAAATTGCACGTAAATGTGCACGGAATTGCAACAGAGAGACATTACTTGAACCAAGCATAAGACAACAAGAAGACACACTTACTTATGTCACAACTTTCACACCACAGTCTAAACAGATATGTAAGATCATTAAAATACATTAGACCATCTTAAAAACAGGACAACTGTCCTTCCCTTCACCTAGGTTTGCATTCAAACGAACTGCTAATTTGAAAGACCTTCTAATACACACATGTCCACGACTTATGAAGGTGACAGACCAAAGACCACTGTGGGACATCCTCGCTGTAATAGGGCATTTCCCCTGTGGGTCATGTGTGGCCTGCACCTATACAGAAAGCATTAAAGCAATACTACTCAAGCCAAACTGGATATGGACACAAAAAACAAACACTAACTGAAACAAGGAAAAATTATGTCTATTTAATCACCTGCCCATGTGATAAACAATATGTAGGAATGACTATGCGTACTGTAAAATTGAGGATTAATGAACATAAGTAGCTAAATATGTTGCAAAAAGTCAAACCCAAAAATGAGTATGCACTTTCTGACTGAATATTTCATGCCAGAACACATACGACGGACTGTTCTAGAAGCCAATCCAATTATGAACCAGAAAGCCCTCTTTAGAAGGGAACAACAATGGATATTTAATTTCTCTTCCAATACAATCTGTCTTAATGATTATATCCTTTGGCATGAGATATAGGATATACTGATCCCCATAAATGGCATAAACATGCCTGGGATTCATTTTGTCAATATGGAAAAAAATTCTATATTTATTGAAGGAAACCCTCGAATTGACACACAAGGACGACAGACATTCCTCTAAAGTACTGAAACATTGGTGTGGTCACCATGATCAGTTACACAATGTTAGAAATGGGATTTTTGGTAGGCTAGGGCATGTGCCAAAGCCAGGCAGAAACCACCACTCTAGCCAGGATAAGGGAGTTACACTCCTAAAATAACTCCTGCTCACACCCTTGGTAGCTTGACACGAGCAGTCAGGCTTATCTTAGAGGCAGTGTGTAAAGTATTTGCACATAACCAACAGTAATACAGTGTAAGCACTACAAAAGGACACCACATCAGTTTAAAAAAAATCCAATATGTTTATATACGTAAGACAAGACCAAAAACAATCAAAAATCCACAATACAGTACTAAAACATCTTCGGTTATCAAAATATGCTTGAAAAACAGTTCCTTGATGTCAATAGCTCTGTCCGGGGCTATCACGGCATCGTGAGCAAACAGATCAAAACAGTTCTGGCTGACCGCAGTGTTGCGGGCCAGCGACGGTGTCGGGAATACCCGCAAACAGTACCTTTTAGAAATGCAGGGCGTCGGTGACCTCTCGTTGAGCTTCCGAAAGCACGGCTTCCACAGGTGTCGGTTCCAGAGGTCTGTGCACGAGTCGTCGGTCCCTCGAAGTCACACGCGTTGCAGATCAATCTCCTTTCTGTTGGAGTCAAGAGCCCTGGCGTCGGCAGGTGTCAGGTGCTGCGGTGCGAAGGGCAGCGGTGCTGCATGCGCTGCCCTCAGGTCGCAGCGCGAGCAGCAGCTTGGTGGCGGCGTCAGATGGCGTGTCGTGAAACCAGGGTCGCAGTGCGAGGTGAATGCGGTGCTCGTCGCTGTGCTGGCAGGTCGTAGTGCAAGCAGCGTCGTCGTCGTTGCTGAAGCGCTGTCATTGTCTGACGAACTGTAGGCGTCGGTAGGCCAAGGCTGCGGTGCGGGATAAGGGTGGTGCATCGTGTAACTTTACAAGCGGTGCCCTCGAACCACAGTGCAAGCAGCGGCTTAGATTTCAGCATGGAGCGGCACCGGTGGGGATTCAAAGGTGTCATCGGCAAGCGAGGCGGTGCGGAGTGTGGTGCCCACAGGTCACGGTGCGAGCAGCGGCTCGTTGGCTGCATCCGCAGGCATCGTCAGTGAAACCAGGGTCGCGGTGCGCCATTGTGGCGGTGCCCTCTGCGGTGCCTTCAGGACAAGGAGTCGGCAGCGGCGTCGTAGACATCGTCGGGTTGCTTTTCTTCTGTTGCAGCACAAAGATAAAGTTCCCAGTGCTGAGGGCAGAAGAGTTTGACATCTTTGCTGTTCCAGAGACTTCTTGAACAGGAGGCAAGCTCTACCCCAAGCCCTTGGAGAAACTCACAAAGTAGATTGCAGAAAGTTCAGTCAAGTCCTTTCACTGCCCAAGACAGAAGCAGCCACTGCAGTCCAACCCAGCAAAGCACACAGCAAAGTGGTGGTTCCTCCTCACAGCTTCTCCAGCTCTTCTTCTTGGCAGTCTTCTTGGTCCAAAAGAGTTCTAAAGTTCAGGGGTCAGGGCCCCAATATTTATTTCCCAAATCCTTTGATCTCCTAGGCAGAGAGCGCCTGTGCCCAGCCAGAACCAGTTCTGCCTTTTCTGGTGTGACTTCCTGGCAGGAGGTGGTGACAGCATGATCAGAGGCAGACCAGGCCCTTTGAGGTGCAAAGAAATCTCCTCCCCCTTCCTCAATTGCAGCCCAGGTCTATTCAGCCCTTTCCTGACCCATCTAGACTATCTGGAGCCACTCCTGTTCTCTAGGCTTCCGTCATCCAAAACCCAGCCAGGCAATCCACCTTCCAGCAGAGGCACACGGAACGACTGAGCAAGAAAATACCTACTTTCTAAAAGTGGTATTTTCAAACACAGAATGTAAAAATCACCTTCACTAAAAGACGCATCTTTAGATTCTGAGTTCAGGCATACTAAACTTTATTTTCCTACCTAATTCCCCGGGCCAGTTATGTTTATAAGATGTTATAAACAAACTCCCCATTCTGTCCTATGGGGAACAGATAGCTTTGCAATAGCGAAAAACGAAATTGGCCGTAATTCGCTATCAGGACATGCCACACACACCAAGGCATGTCCTACCTTTCATATACACTGCACCCGGCCCACAGGGGTACCTCAGGCCTACCTTAGGGGTGGCTGACATGTATGAAAAAGGAAGGTGATGGACTTGCAAGTATGCGCTCTGGCCAAGTCGACATGGCAGTTACAAACTGCGCACAGACTCCGCAATGGCGGGTCTGTGTTACCTTTTCAGGGCTACTCACGTGGGTGTCACAATCAATGCTGCAGGCCCACTAGTAGCATTTGATTCACAGGCCCTGGCACACTCAGTGCACTTTACCAGGGACTAACAAGTAAATCAAATATCCAATCATGGAAAAACCAATACATAACACAATTTACCACAGGAGCACTTGCACTTTACCACTGATCAGCAGTGAGCAAAGTATACAGAACTAATACACCAGTCAAAACCGGTAGGTCAGAAAGCAAGAACTCAGGGGAAACACGCCAAAAGATGCCAAGTCTAACACACGACATATGTAGCTTTTCGGACCACTAACAAGATGTCCAATATGGTTTTGCATACAAGAGAGTGTGTCTTCGCTCTCAACTTAGATAAAAAACAGACACACCAATTCATGTGTAAAGTTCCCGCTTGGATGGTTGCTCCACCGAGCACTTCTGTGACCAAAACACCTAATCCACTTGCATTACTCAGGATATAGGGCCATATATTGACTTTGCTGACATTCACTATTAGTATAAACACGCCCCGGATAACATGGTGCCAATTTGGCAAAACGCTCCCAATTTGACCATGAGGACACAGACATTCCACAATGTTATAAGAAAACACACAATCCATATCATTGTCTAAATTTGGCACTATTAGCTTGATAAATATCCTATTGCACTTGACTATCTAGGCTCCCCATTACAGTGACAAGATGGGCACCACGGCTTCCCTTACACAAGAGAAAGTGTTTCCTCTCTCGCCTAAGATAGAACAAACAGACACAAAATCCTGCATCAAAACTTCCTGCTCTAGCTGTTAACAATCCGGGCGCATCCGTAAGCCTCAACATCTGTCCCCATGTAACTGAACAGGACCCAGGTTAAATACAGGAAATTGCCCCTACCTGGCACTTCCGAATTGGCCGGTGAGGGTGGGTCTTCTAGTGTGTCTATCCGCATACCCTGTAAGTACGGCATAGCCGTCTGCGCTACTAATACAATTGAGAGGGTACCTTTATACCACTCTCCTACAGATTGTAAAAATGCAGGTCTACTGACCTACTACATAGGTGTTTTTCAGCACACAATTTGTGTGCCGCTGCACACGACTCGAGGAGTCTTGAGCATTACCTGAGTTGGGTAAATTGTTACCATAATCGACAGAATGTGTTTAATTTTAAGAATTTATGTCAGGTCTTCTATGTGGTGTTTGTCACTTTCATTTCTTTAAATACGTCAGACACAACTGAGATTAAGCACACAAAAATACACAAGACAAGTATGCATTGGTGTCTCATTGTTAGTCCTCATCAATACTGCAACAAATAAATGTAAATTGTTGATGTTGATTGTCTTTATACTACAGGTCATCGTCAAAACAAAGGTTTTTTTAAATTGATGCTCAGAGAGTAGACATATGAACCTATATATTAAAACTACAGTCACTAAGTAGATAAGGTAACAGTGGTCCTGAAGAAACGCTGCTAGATCATTGATATGACTAAATTAGGCTTGAAACTTGTTGACCTTTGGCTATTTTACATAATAATTTCTAGTAGATAGTGCCATGTATTTTGTTTTAGGCAGGAGGACTTGTTCTGAAAAGTTGTCCTGAGAAGAACCTCATCCTATTTTTAATCTCACATGCCTTGGCACTTACACATTGAATTTACCAATCTACATTTAAACCCACACACCCACACTTAACCAAACGTCATACATAAAGATCTCCGGTAAAGAGATCCCATTGAGCCCCGTCGGGCATTGCAGCGACAGCTAAACGTGGAGTAAAAGCCCAATGATGAAGCATGACACATATCTAGTTGTGTGAGATCATTTGTTCCTGCAGAGTCACGCTCCCAGCATACTTTGCAGAATCAAACTGACCTGAGCAGACAAATACATTTTCACTATGAACAGCATACCCTTCGTCCCTTGTCTAATTACCTGGAGCATGTATGCTGGACCTTGATGCATTCCAAGTCCCTCTCTTTTGATACATACAAGTATTACACCCACCACTTTCAAAAGTCACTAGCCACCACTGAATGAACAGAAGGAAATGAGTATCTTAATGAGCACTGTTTATTTTCTGCAACTTTCACTGGGACCAGGAAATTAAGTTTTATAAAATAAAGAATTTCAGCAGTGCAATGCACACTTCTCTCATTAAATAAAAAAATTAACTAATAAGCAAACAAATTGTTGAACATGTTGTTACCTTGTTTCTTTGTTGCTAATACATGTAAAATGATGTGCATGAATAAAAACGTTACCTCTGTGTATTCCACAAGTGATAGTGCTCTGCAAATGATCAATCATCAAAATGTATTGATACCTTGTTTCATTGTTGCTAATACATGTAAAATGATGTGCATGAATAAAAACGTTACCTCTGTGTATTCCACAAGTGATAGTACTCTGCAAATGATCAAGCATCAAAATGTATTGATAATAGGAAATAATTTTAGCTAGTAACATCATTTATATTCGATATATGGTGTATCAATTAATACATGTGCACTTAAATAATATTGTTGTTCTTTTAAATCTCATTTTACCCTCACTATGATGTATTAATAAATTTCTAATTGTGCTACACACTAGGGGACTTAAGCAATGGTTGTTTGTGGTATAAATAATTTAGGCTTCCGGTACTGGTCGGAGGTTCTGTAGCATTCTCTTCAGACAAACACATAATTTTTCATAAAATACAAAGTAAAAGGAGTAAGGTTCTCCTAGCATATCATATAAGCACCCTAAATGGGGATAGGGTGTAGCCTTGCGGCTAGAGCGGTCGATTTCGAATCTGGGAACCAGGTTCGAGTCTCGGCAACGACGCTCAACATCCTGTGATTGTGGGAAAAACACTTAATCTCCCGTGCCTAACAAAAATGAATGTGTCCATCTGTAACGAATCTAGTGCTCATGTAAAGTGCTCTGATACTTGATATCTTTGGGTCAAGTTCGCGCTAGTAAAACTCTTGCTGGGATGGTACAGAGTCAAAAGTCATGATGATGCCACTTCCTGTAAAATTATTAAGGTCAAAGGTGTGTGACGTCACTTCGACTACCCCTATCATTTTGGTGAATCGAAGTCCATGAACCTGTCTTACTGTTGCTATCTTCATTTTTATATTTACCTACCTCGGTTTATCCCCTAGTCCTTATGTGTCTCCCTTTATTAGTCCTCACCTGAGACAATGCATGCACTGTCCCTTGCAAGACATTTTGTTTGACCACAGTGAGATTAGAGCCCACCCATTGCTTACCATTGGTTGGCTTCATCATCACTCTTATTTCCTTGCTTATCTTTGGTTAGCCTGTGCCAACTTTATTTCCTCTTCATGTGCTTGCCCCTGCTTTGGAGCGTGGTCCAGGTGCTTGTCTTCCACTGCGCGCACTTTTAGATATACTTTTTCTTTTAGTTAAAGGACTCTATTAGAGTGCAAGTGTTTGCAGGCTGTCTCCCTCATTTGCTTCCTCCATGTTGCTCTCTCTTACTTGTTTTCTTTTGTTTTCCTCCATGTTGTTGCTTGCCCCCACCCACTGTCCGTGTTTCTGCTTGCTCCAACTGCTGTCTATGTTGTTGTTTACCTTTCGCCTTCCCCCACCCTCCCTTCATTGTGCTCTGTGTTCTTTCTTGCCCATGTCTTTCAATGTTTGTTGTATAGAAAATAGAAACCTTCTCAGGGGTCCCACTGATACGTGGTGCTTTTAAACCAACAAAGAAGAAATTGGCACCGAAGCTGAAATATAAAAGTAACATCTTTATTAACCTCAAACGAGGGAGACTACGTCACACAGAAACCTTAGCAACTGAATGAGGCAGTCTAAGGGGTACAGAAAACTGGGGCCTTATATATGCTTAGGGTTACATAGTCAGCATAAGACCAAGGGGCAGTCGTGGCACATGTAAACATGCAAAATAACTAATATGGGCATACAAGATCTGCTTGCTCAACAAAGTGGGAGGACCTAACAGTTGCTAATTCTGGTGAACACATCCTGACATTTACAGACTAGGAACAGTTGCGAGGACAGCTACAAGCTCAACTGAGCATGTGCGACGGTGGAAGATGATAAATATAGTTCGTTTCTAGGCAGATTACAAGAGCAGTCAACACTGAGGGAGGACAGAGCACATGGCGAGCACGTGGCAGTACATGGCAAATAAGATGGCTGCCAAAAATACAAAATGGCTTTCAGCTCATCCTAACAAATCCCTCCAATATTTAACCGATAGTCCTTTTAGCATGAGCTAAAGACATTCCTATGATCCAGTAGGAACTCAGAAAATATTTGCACATTAATTTTCATAAATTTATCAATACCCTGATTCATTGCTAGGTGGGCATTTTCCATTCTAAACATTTCATTAAGCGAGTATAACCAGGAATACAAAGTGAACGGAGCATTGGGTCATAATTAACATAATAGCAGGAAAGAGTAATGACCACTATAACAGAATTATCAACTTTCTAGTCCTAAGCAAAAAGCAAATCCTAAAATCATCTAGTAAACATTTTCAGGGCTCCTATGCATTTTAGTGACTATTCATTTCAGTTTCAGAGTAGCTAACAGGACATCTCTAATAAAAACATTTTCCAATTGACTGTTACATTTTCCTTTTATGAGGGCTAGAACATCAATTTAATACATTCAAGGAAAGGGCAAAGTCACATTTTTCAATTGCTCAGAAAAATGTTTTTCGTGCATAATAAATATAACTAATGCAAATATTAAAGCTACTAAACAGATTATTACAAAAACAATCCTGGCTCCAAGGGACCAGGAGGACCACACAGGGCCATAGGAATTAGGACGAAGAGCTGCAAAGGGCTACTCCTCCTTAAAAATGGGACATCCAAAGGGGTACATTATTGACAAAAAGAAGAAGTCCTTGGGGAAATTAAAGCCGCTGTACAACCAACCAGAGGGGAGTCTTCTCCCTGTGTCCGTTTGAGCCTCACAGACAGGCTCTTTTTGTGTGTCCGTTTGAGCCTCACAGACAGGCTCTTTTTGTTTCCACGGTGGAGCTGCACAACTCGCAACTAAAGAATCACAGCCCAGTTTCAAGGGGAAAAAAGTCTCTTCTTTCAGGATAGGGCAGTCACCCACCAGGGCAAATGCTCTTAGCGATCCTGTCCAGTGTCTCAGGCAGTGCACCAGTTTTCTTCACTTCAGTCTAACAGGCACCAGAGACACAGCACCTGTACCCTAAACTCAAGTCCTTCCCTAACTCCTGTATTGCTTTACTGGTGCACTGCTCATTCGTTGGGGCCACACATTGCATCCAGTGTTGTAGTGTAGTTCCTATATTCCCAGTAGGCTCTGCGCATTGTAATAATATACACAGCAGTGTAGACGTAGGACTGAGGTCGACTAGGTCTCTACTGACTATATTAGACTTAATTAGTTTTGCCAGCTAGCTCAGAGATCACTAGAAACCTTCTCGAGCAAGCAAGGAGGAGTTTAACTTCCCTGGATAGACAAGAAGGGATTAGCTTCTGACAACCATATAACATGACAACTTTGCTCCCTCAGAATCAAGAGTGTATCTGTAGAGTCATGTGAAAACAATAGACAACTATTTCACTCAGTCAATTGTGCATACTTAGTTTCACCAGAGTGCAGAGAAATAGAGAGACGGGCGTTTTCAATAAAAGGTGTTATTTATTGAGCAGTCTTCTTTCTCATGCAAGAGAAATGATTTTCCACAATTGCAATATTTATCATGAAGTAAAGTGCGTACAGTAAAAGGAGTATTATCAAATAATACTGTATAAGCATTGATATGGTTTCTTAGCCATATGATACTTTAAAATGGATAAAATATATACATACATAAAAACATTAACTAACGTACTCAACTTGTGCTTCTAATCTATGCCTACCCCGGTGTACCTGACCTAAGCCTAATACGTGGGAAGGAGTAAGTAAGTTGCAGTTTAAGTTAAGTTGGGTTTTTTGCCAAAGATCTGAATCAAGAATTCTCTTAAGGGTTTAGTCAGCTCCGTACCTTTGGTTCTAAGAATGAAGGGGGTCTTGTATCTCTCTCTCAGGACTCGATATCCCAGCAACCCGCGAGGGTGACTGGAAACACCGGAGCTGGATTTTCTCGGCTGGAGAAAAAGACAGCGTCTTTCTCAGTGCGTCAAAAGGGAGGGGCGGCTTCCTTCGGCTCCTCGCATCAGCTGGGCTTCCGGGCAAGTAGATAGCCGCTCTGCTCCAAACCACCGTGTGTTTGCTTAAGGCAACGTTGGTATATTTATACCTGAAAGGTGCCGGGTTTGACGTAAGGTTGGACATAAGACGTCACCAAGAACTAACAGTTCTTTCTGACTCTAGGAGTTCTTGTGCAAATCAAAACAAGAGCAGGGCGATTTCCTGGGCTGCTGGAGGCTTGGTTTATTTAAAGAACGCGTTGTACTTTCTAGGAGTCTAGGGGAGTAGCCTTGCCGTATTTGGACTGCATTGGCTATTACTAAATATGGATATGATTCTTATGCCTTTATAAGGGTATTATTTATTATAGCCATATAAGTTTCGAATTAGGGTCCTAGATAGAAACACAACACCCACTCCACGAATTAATGTCCATCATTTCTAAAAACGAAGCAATATTAAACATAACGATGCGTGTGTGTTTTCCAACCCACCCCAAAATACATAAATTGCATTTGAAATGGTATATGGCAAATACACAAAAATGAGTATTGGTACTGTACGCTTTTCAAGCAGTGTTATCATTCAGTCAAATGCATATATATATCAGCTGAATGAATTGCGAAAATTACACATGAAATGGCTCTGAATACAGAAAAGAAGATCGAGACCATTCCATCACATATTTATACAAATGCTGTACATGTGCTAGAGGCTGAGGTAAAATATGGTCTCTAGAGTTCCTAAAATAGAAGCTCTGTTCTCTAAGAATAGTTCTACTTTAAGCAGAGTACTTTGTGCCAGAAAAAAAGGGTAAATATTTTGGAAGTGAAAAAAATAATTTCGCTCTCAAGGGAAAAAATAGTTCCAATTGATTTCAGTAGCTGTGTTTATCAAAAACTGAAGGCCGAATTCAGAGTTCAGGGAACGCTGTGTGCTCGTTTTTTAAAAGTTATTCTTTTTGTTCAGGGGAGAACATCATTTCAGACAGGCTTGCAAAAAATTGGTCTACAACATCAGGTGAAAGTTCGACCAAGTTCGAAAATGCTGCAATTGTGCATATGTGAGAATGATTGCTATCATCGATGTCAGGATCAGCAATGCTCACAGAAGGTTGTACCTGTTTGATGTTGATTTCCTCTCGTACTTCACCGCCACCAACTCGAAGTGGTGAAGTCTCAACGAATGCCGTCATCAGAATAGGTAGCCGGTGGGGACAACACGATGCATGAGTCGTTACCGGACCTAGCAAAGTATCGATATCCATTGGTACTGCTGATGGTAGTGTAAGACAGACGTCCAACACGCATTCTTCTCCGCATAGTATACATCGAAGCACAGGTAAGATGCAATCTTGCCAGATTGGTCTGAATGAAAGAAACCAAGTTGTACTTAGATCTCTTAGCCGGGCAAATCCGAGGACTTTAGTAATGCGGTCCCGGTAGCGTATATCTAGGATTGTTTCTCCCATCGTTGCTGGAGTCTTGTCTGTGGCTTGGCTTGCCATATCGGAGCAGAAAGATCAAAAATAAAATTCCTGCTACGAGTCCCAAAAGAAGAGGCAGACCGCCAAATAACGAATGCACAAAATTCGGGATAATGCCCAGAACTGTTTCAAAGGGTGCTAACAGTCCCAAAAAAATTGTCTTAAATACATGTGTGATGCCACTGGTATCAGACATGTTTAAGATTTGACCTAACATTTCTACGAAATGCACGGGGCAATTAGTTGATAATAGGGAATGTATCTCTGCTGCTATCCTTGCAACTTGCAGATCATATGTCTCTTTGGACAAGGTTAAAGGCACAGTTGTCTGTAAAAGAATGGATTTCATTCTGCTTAAAGTATCAATTCGAATAGAAGAGATATTCAAAGAAAGCCATATTGCCGCCTCCATGTCTGGATTGCTGTTTGGATACAATACTTGCATACAGCCATGGAACTAACGCTCACGAGATAGGCTTTTCCTGGCACCATGCCACAACAGCTGTGGTCACTTATTAGAACGTAGCTGCCGTTGGAAAGCTGTCTGAAAAAGGGTTCTATCTGTACTGTAGGAGTGCCGTGCAGGTCACATGAAAGGTTATTTGAAGACCCTTCACAGGATCCATGCAAGCTAATACCTTGACTCAGGAGTGTACCGCTTAGTGATTTTTTACAATTGTTACCACTAAGAAATACCTCTTTTTTCCCTTCACTATTACATTTGTGTGTATAAGGTAATTTCCATGTTGACTTGATGTATCCTTTACCCAACCATTCATACAGGCCTGCTGGTATATATTTTTGGCAATACTTAAACTGGAAAGTTGTTATTGGGATTGTAATCATTCCATGTATTATCCATTCAATGACAGGTCTTTCTGACATTGTCAATGGTAATCTCTCAAGTTTTTCAATGCTCAGAATCGTATAGTCTGCTCCTTTTTGTGCCAAACTGATTTGTTTATCAGTAAGGTTAAAGATAGAAAATAATGACATTGTGTTGATTAGACGCCATGGCACGTAGCCTGAACGCAGATTTTGCAGCGTCCAGCCAAGCTGTACAATAGAACGTAATTGGGACTGACCATGTTGTAATATTAGTAAGTCCTGCTCTATTATATCAATAGCAGATGATACAATGCTGTCCAGTGAATATATTCTGGAGGACAGAGTCGTTAACCCATTGTCCACTACAGAAAGTGATATTTCCAAATTAATAGGATCAATTTCTCGTATTTTTTCAGCTGTTTCAATTTGTGTTACTTTCCAAGCCTCGTTGTAAGCAGCGTATATACCGGCGTATATGAAACGTTTTTGACGCTGTTTGCCTGGTCCCATTATGAAATCACGCAACTCAGCACCGTCTTTAAGTAAAGTCAAGTGTTGCTTAATTTCAGCCAGTGTGGATTTCTGTAGCCATTCGAGGCATAGTTTCCCTACACTGTATGTTGTAACTATCCCTGGATGTTGTCTCTGAGAGTATCTAGGGTCTGGCCTGGTCTGCTTAAACCCCTGTATTTTGTTCAGGAATCTATCTTGACAGTTATTTGTGTCTGTGGGCCAGTTCAACCATTTTTTCCAACCAGGATTTGTTCTGTTTTGGTGTAAAATATGGGATACGTCTATCTCCACATCTGCAGTGCTATTGCTATCAGGTATGGGTTTCGGAATAGACAGTTTATGTAAGTCGTTTATCTTGGCTAGGCCAAGACAGGTTGTCTGTTGAATGGTGTCATTCAAGAATATTATTTGTTCTGGCATCATGCAGGCTCTAAATAATGCTTCTAGACCTTGTACCTGCCAGTCTTTCGAACCCCAGATGGTTTTTGTTTCAATGTTGTTTTTCCAAAATTCAAAACCAAATGTAGACATTTTTTATAAAATGTTTCTGAATATATCAATTTAGTATTTGTCAACATTGTTTTCATTCCTGTCTTATTTAACATTCTAAAATAAAACGTTTCTGCATCACTTGTGTTAAACCCTGAGAAGTATGGGAATTTCTCATAAAATGTTTTCGAGCTGCCTTTTGGCGGTGTTGCACAATGTTCCCATTGATTATAATTTAAAACATTTCTAGGTTGAGCAGATTTATGCAAATAGTGATGCCCATAATGATAACAGTACATTTCTTCATAATTTGATAAACCCTGCAAGTAATCATGTTCTGTAAATTTGGCTGATATTACTAAATCTGACATCATATTATTAATATTTTCAAAGTCCCAATCATCAGAAAAACTACTTGGTTTTACAAAGTCACTTAATGAAACCGTGAACTGGTGTGGATATTTCAAGAGCTCAATCGGGCCATAAATTTCATAATCCGTTTTGTCCCATGCTACCCCACCGGGTATTGGATTGGTTGTGATGTTCACTGGTGACAGTTCTCTTTTTGTGATGTGAGAGGATGTGTGAGGCTTTAGGACCAAGTTGATGTTCTGACTTGCTGTGTCCATTGTACTATATGTTCCATCAATGAATTTTCCCAAACATAGAACCATGATGAGCCAAAGCAGGAGGAAAAGTACACCTAACACAATCCAAAATTCAATCTATGGAGAAATCAGATAGGTTTCTTTGAGTTGATGAAAGAGTTCAGTCATATTTTCTTTGAAAGTTTTCGTTGCTGGCGTTTCTTCAGGCTCGCTTGGATCTTCAGAAAAGTCATCGAAATTGATGAAGTGGCCAGATGCAGTTCTGTCAATTGTTGGAATTGCTTCCGGATTTTCATTTGCTTTTGGATTTTTCTTTGTTTCATTAGCATAGTCTGAGGCTACATCGTTGTAGACAGGTGTTTCTTGACGAACTGTTGCAATTTGGGTTTCAAGAGGCACAAGTTCCATGGCTTTGTTGCATAGTCCTTTTTTGTTCACTGCAGGTTTATCAAAAGTGATTAGTCTCTCAGTTTGAACCTCTTGGATTGTAGCAAGATTTGGTCTTCTACTATTTCTTGGGAGTCCACTTGGCCTACTACTTATTATTGGCCACATGATTGTGGTTTTACCAGGTCGATGGATACAACTCGGTTCTCCTTTTTACCAGCAAGGGGCGGTAGTGCTACTGATCTTGTTCCGCTGACAGCTAAGACAGGTACTTCTTTTCTGTAAGAAGGCCCAAATTCCTTCTTCACCGCGATCTTTTCCCTGACCAGATCCCCAATCTTTGGAATCCAGACAGGTCTTGCTGGGACAGGTGGTTTTTCTTCAGTGGCTGTTGGCTTTAGCTTTATATTACTCAGACTTCTTCCTGTTTCATTTAAGTCCTGTAAAACAGCCAAACGGTCTTTGATATCAAAGGTTTTTTCTTCTACCACTGAAGTGTGACTATCTAAGTCCTGGATATGCATTCTAGTACCGAACAATAGTTCGTAGGGAGTGAGACCTTTTAGAGAATTTCTTGGCAGATTGTTAAGACTACATTGGACACTTGTTAAATGTTTGACTCACCCATCACCCGAACCTAATACCCTCGCCGTTATAGATTGCTTTATGTCCCGGTTTTTTCTTTCCACTACCGCATTTCCGTCAGGATGAAAGGGAGAAGAGTACCGCAATGCAATGCCCATGCTGGTCATGGCCTCTTTGTAAGCCCTAGAGCTAAACGCGGGACCCTGGTCAGAATGTAGCATGCCAATTGCGTATGTGCCGATGAAGACTCGCAAATCTTTTATAACAGTTCTGGCATCAGCCGAGCGCTGGTGTCTGCATTTTAAGTGAATCTAGTCTTAATATTTATGGGATCGCGTTTCTCCTGCTGGATTTTTGCGTATAGATAGCCTTATGCTTTCTTATAGAGGTATCCTGGCACTATTCTGGTCCGGTTTGTGACTGCGATCTCGGTTGCAGTTAGGACAATCTTTTGCAAATTTGTAATGTTGGAAGCTCATCCCCGGCCACCAATATTCTGATTGTAATTCTTTTAGAGATTTCACGATCTCTTGGTGCCTTAGACCTAATCCCATGTGTGCTTCTGCTATTAAAAAGACTCTCCTGTTCATGTTTGGAATTACTCTATCCCCCACTCCAGGGATTTGAGCAAAAGGAACGGAGTTTGCATCTATTATGTATGTATAATTGAGTGGATAGCCGAGAGGTAATGCTGCATAGTCACCTTTTAATGAGGCTTTTACCGCTAGCATTGTTTCTCGGTCTATGTATTTTTTAGAACGCTTTTTTGTGGCTACGGAAGCCGGTTGAACCGCTTCCGCTGTGGCTCTGTTAGCCAATGAATTCCCTGCAACGTGAACGCCATCACGTTGATGACTCAGTGTATGTATCACGTGAGTCTTTTGTAGTTCTTCCTTCAAAAGAACTACTTGTTCCCAGAGCTTTTTATGCTTTATTGTGGCACCTGTGTCATCTTTGGAACCGTTTTGAATCCAGGTCTGCATGTCATTATTGTAAGATTTGACGCAGAAATGCGAATCGCACACTATTAGTGTGGGGAATTCGCGATCGGCATTTTCCAAGCGCCATCTTTAAAGATCTGATTTCAGCTCGCTCAGCTGAACAGTTTCTGAGTGATTCAGTTTTGGTGACTATTGGTCTGAATTTGCCAAAGCGCCAGCGACCTTTAACAATCGCGCATGCTGCGTTGTAGGATTTTTTCTCTACATCGTAGTGTTGTGCAAATCTGTCCATGTAGATTACACATGTGTATTGTTCGAGAGGCAGAATTTCGATTGGCAGAGGATATTCTTCTTCATATTTTAGATCTTCTAGTTTTTTCATTTTCGGGTCAAAATAGTATTTTACGTCTTCTGCAGCAAGAGAATTTTCCCATTGTATCCATTTTGGATCTAATGCCACAGCAGTCAAATTGCGTGGGCTTGTTAATGCCTCAAGGGCTGATTCTGCGGTTAAAACAGTTATTCTTCTGGCTGGGGCTTGGGCTCTTTCTTTTGCTACAGCAGTTTGAACCGCTATTAGAATCTTTTCAGTAGAACTGAATTTCATTTCAGCTTGTGTGTACAAATGTGGTTTGTAAGCTATTGGTACCGTTTCTCCCTCATTAGAGGTTAGGTACGTGAATCCGCATCTTCCTGGGATGACTCGGATTACAAGGTTGCGTATGTTTTCGCCTGTTTGCAATTTAGTTTTAGCTAACATGTCTGTTTGCAATGATCTTAAAATTTCTGTGTGTTTCTGAGTCCAATTTATTGCTTTAAAATCAGGTTTTATTAATTCATATAGAAGTTTAACCCTCTCTGCATAATTTAGAATGTATGTTCTTCCGAAATTCAGGAACCTAGTATTGATTGTAAGTTCTTCAGCGTTTTAGGTGCTTGGAGTATAGCACACTTCTCTAAGAAGTTGTCTGCTAGGCTTTTGCCTTCACTTGATAATTCATATCCTAAAAATAGGACAGTTATATGGGCAATTCGTGACTTTTTAAAGTTGAATTTGTAACCCTCAGCTGCAAACCCAAGTATTATGGTGTTCACTCTTTTCAAGTGTGTCTCCAGCTCATCATCTGTGAGATAGATGTCATCGACATAAGATAATGCCTCATCATCATATATTTGTAGTAACTCTGTTACTCTTGCTGAGAATAATCCTGGGCTATTCTTGAATCCCTGTGGGAGTCGACAGAAGTGTTTTTGCGACCCCATTATTGAGAAAGCGGTCAAATACCTGCTTTCAGGTGCAATGTTTTGACAAAAGAATCCATTAGAGATGTCTAATGTTGTTTTATATTTTTTGCGCATGATGTTATTCATTAGTGCTGCACTGTGTGAGTTTTGTACTGCAAATGTTTTGCAGCAGGAGTTTAGGTGTCTGTAGTCCAAAACTAGGCGATATGAATCGCCTGGCTTGGAGACAGGAAACAAAGGATTGTTCATTTGTGAGGTGCATGTTTCAATCACCCCCTGATATTCAAGTTGATCTAAGATCTCCCTGACTTGCTTTTTAGCTTCTTGTTTAACTGGGTACTGCCTTTGTGCAGTGGATTGATTTTTTAACTGGATTTTGTGAGGAGGAGAATCCTCATCCCATCCTACATGATTTTTATATAATGCAGGGGCTTGGGCTACTGCCCATTTTCTTGCTAATGTGTATTTTTTATGAATTGGAATGTGATTTGAGAAGGTAGGCATAATCATTTCTTCGCTATGAGGGCACTCCCTGACAAACTCTGGTGGCCAGTCTTTCTCAGCTAACAGGATGTCATAGCCTTTCAAAAGGTCGTCCCAAAAGAGACCCTTTACTTTCCTAGTCTTGTCCCCCTCTATACCTAATGTTATTTCGTATAACTTATGGGGTTTGCTAACTCTGGTGTCCGCAGTTTCCACCTGAATGTACTCATTCGGTCCACTGTCTCCAGAAGATTTATCAACATCTTGCGAGCTATGGTCACTTCTGCTGCGCTGTCTAGCATTGTCTGGGCCCACTCTCTGTTTTTCAGTTGTGTCCTCAGAATCCTCGGCATGTTTTATTATTTTAATACTGGCTACCTTCTTTCTTGGAAATTTAATGTTTTACTTTGATGAGCAGGTTCCTTGTCTTTGGACTTGACGTGCTCTTCCTTGTGTTCTGACCGTCCTCTTCTTTCCGATTTCTGTGAGGAAGTCTGAAAAGATCGAGAGGGACGTGTATCAATATCTTGATAGCTATCAGGTTTTCTCAGTGTATCCCTATCTCTAAGGTTGTATCTTTTCTTAGAGGGCTCCCTCTGGGGGTACTTGTGTCCTCTGTCTGGAGATCTTTCTCTCCGTTGAGGAGACCTTCCTCTGGACTGGAATCGTTTTTCTCTGGGAGTGGATTGTTTATTTCCATCCCAACTCTTTTTTGGAGTGTTTAGATTATTTTTAATAAATGTTTTTTCAGGATTTTCAAGTAGTTGGGGTTTTACTGGTTTCCCACCCAAACTATCTCTACCTAGTTCTTCATAGGATTTTTCTATGATTCTGGCAAGTTCAAAAGGTTGTTCTGCTACATCTGTTTCTTTCAATTTCTGGCGGATCGCCACAGATGCTGCTTCTCCTTTTATGTTGGCTAATAATATAGCCGAGACCTGCTTGAAGTCTTTCAGTAATTTCATACCCAGAGTTAAAGCAGGTTCTGGACCGTATTCATTTTGAATCTGTCTTAGTACATCTGGTATTACCGCCATAGACGGAACACCATGTGTTTTTGTGTATATATCGAAGCAAAGACTGTGCCCCAAGTGTCACAGTCCTCCACATGTGGTGCGATCCCCCTTGGAAGACAGATCGTCAGAATTCTGTGTTTCTCAGTAGGTGTAGTATCAGGAAATACTGCCTCTATTTGAGTGATTTTTTGTGCTAACCAGAATGGAATTTGTTCCCGTTTTGCGGGTATTTTGCCAATGGCTGATTGTATATTTTGTGGTGTGATTTTATTTGTGTTCCCCTGGTGAGGGGTGGTCTGTGGAATTTTTATTGCTGGTTGGAATGTTGAAGTCCGCATTACATATTGGACTAATTGTCTATGTATTTTAATTAGCAATTTTAGCTGAGCTAAAAGTTCCTGGTTTGACATTGTTTCAATGTCTGGATGTGGTGTGTAGCTGGTTAGAACCGGCCAAGTGACTCCTGGTCTACCTAGTGGACCTAGCCTGGTGATGTGATTTTGATGTTTTAGGGCGCCATTAAACCAGAGCAGGTGCTCTTGGTAGGTTAGTGGGATTTCAACATCCTCGAAAGGAGCGTATTCATCCGGAGGTTCCCCTATTTTGTAATAGTGGAATTCGTGTGTCACAGCGTGTGCTGCTGGAAAATTTATCCATGAATAGAATACCTCTGTCTGCCGATATTCATGGGCCTCTACCACGAATATGACTGTACCACCTCACAATGATACTCCATTTGCTATACGTTTTTTAGTTATAATTCTTCTTACATTTACCGGAATGAGTATAGCGTTCGGGTCTTCATCTTGGAGACTTGTGTCATCCGCTAGGAGTTGAGCTGCTATTCTAGCTCTCTCTGTTTCGTCTTCACTTTCCACCATTTTACTGAAGGAAAGTTTTGTTGCAGATCACGTTTCAAGGAAACAAAGATTAGGTGCACAATATTTTGGAACACTGTATCCTTCAACGTTGACTAAACCAAAAACTATACATAGGAATCTCTTCCTACTAAGTTTTGGCGGATATTAACCTTTTACCCACTCCAGATGTCTTGGAGTATTTACGGGAAAAAAGGTCTGTGTGAAAAAGCACGACTGAGTTACTCTAATGTCTTGCGTTAGATTATCGCCTTACCAAACGTTGGGCACCATGTAGTGTAGTTCCTATATTCCCAATAGGCTCTGCGCATTGGAATAATATAAACAGCAGTGTAGACGTAGGACGGAGGTCGACTAGGTCTCCACTGACTATATTAGACTTAATTAGTTTTGACAGCTAGCTCAGAGGTCACTAGAAACTTTCTCGAGTAAGCAAGGAGGAGTTTAACTTCCCTGGATAGACAAGAAGGGATTAGCTTCTGACAACCATATAACATGACAACTTTGCTCCCTCAGAATAAAGAGTGTATCTCTAGAGTCGTGTGAAAACAATAGACAACTATTTCACTCAGTCAATCATGCATACTTAGTTTCACCAGAGTGCAGAGAAATAGAGAGACGGGCGTTTTCAATAAAAGGTGTTTTTTATTGAGCAGTCTTCTTTCTCATGCAAGAGAAATGAATTGCCACAATTGCAATACTTATCATGAAGTAAAGTGTGTACAGTAAAAGGAGTATTATGAAATAATACTGTAAAAGCATTGATATGGTTTCTTAGCCATATGATACTTTAAAATGGATAAAATATATACATACATAAAAACATTAACTAACGTACTCAACTGGTGCTTCTAATCTACCGCCTACCCCGGTGTACCTGACCTAAGCCTAATACGTGGGAAGGAGTAAGTAAGTTGCAGTTTAAGTTAAGTTGGGTTTTTTGCCAAAGATCTGAATCAAGAATTCTCTGAAGGGTTTAGTCAGCTCCGTACCTTTGGTTCTTAGAATGAAGGAGGTCTTGTATCTCTCTGTCAGGACTCGATATCCCAGTAACCCGCGAGGGTGACTGGAAACACCGGAGCAGGATTTTCTCGGCTGGAGAAAAAGATAGCGTCTTTCTCAGTGCGTCAAAAGGGAGTGCCGGCTTCCTTCGGCTCCTCGCATCAGCTGGGCTTCCGGGCAAGTAGATAGCCGTTCTGCTCCAAACCACCGTGTGTTTGCTTAAGGCAATGTTGGTATATTTATACCTGAAAGGTGCCGGGTTTGACGTAAGGTTGGACATAAGACTTCAGCAAGAACTAACAGTTCTTTCTGACTCTAGGAGTTCTTGTGCAAATCAAAACAAGAGCAGGGGGATTTCCCAGGCTGCTGGAGGCTTGGTTTGTTTAAAGAACGTGTTGTACTTTCTAGGAGTCTAGGGGAGTAGCCTTGCCGTATTTGGACTGCATGGGCTATTACTAAATATGGATATGATTCTTATGCCTTTATAAGGGTATTATTTATTATAGCCATATAAGGGCATAAATCGGGAATATCGAATTAGGGTCCTAGATACACAACAGTGTACCCAGGTATCTCTTGACCAACAAACAAAGGAGCAAACTTGTATTCGCTTTGGGACCCAGGATTCAGAGGCCTGATTCTAGGATCTCTGAAGCAACCCTTGTTTAGACTTGTAGAACAAAAGCTACCCACATCTAGTTCCCCTTAAAGATCAAAATAAGGAAACAACAATCTAGACTACTGATCCTGTCATAATTTCATTAAACAGGATGGGCAGTAACATAACATATATACTAAGTAATTGAATTAATGCTAACAATGTTTAAAACAGTATCACTGAATAGCCAATTAAATGTCTCATTGCTATTTCACAGACAGCTTAGACAGGCTAAAAGAAATTGAGAAAAGGAGAGAGCAACATACATATTACCTAGCCTTAATTTGTAGAGGAGTTAGCCTCCTTCCCCCATTTTGACAGTAGGAAACCTGAAACAGGCTTCACTTCTGTCAACACTATCAACTCCTATTTGTAGCAACTGGCCATAAACAAAGTTATAGGAGGTACATAGCACTTTTGAGAGAACTAAAAAAACACATGAATACCCAAACCCCAATTCCTTTTAGCAAATGTACAAGTGAAACATGAGGGCCCATCAAGTCAAATACATTTTGTTGCCTCAGCTTTTACGTATTAGTGCTGTATAAATATGGCAAAGCTTATCTGTTAATCAAAGTTCACATATACCATTATATCGTTTTCTATCATATGAGTACATGAGTGCCTGCTTTTGCCAAAAAAGTAAAACTTCCCCTTTTCTCCCGTGTCGTCTTTCAAAAAGTTTGAGAGGTCAAAATGTCAAAGCAGACCTTGCTCTGGGAGCCAAGCTAGGCTTCTAAATATTGAACTGACATTTAACTCTTCCCAGCTGTCCTATTCTGTGTGCGAATGCAGCTCCATTCCCCTGTTTGTCAGTTTAGAGTTAAGAAAATAACTTCTGCTCATTTTTGATACATATTTTCCATTATAAGCAGTGTGCAGTATACTTGTCTAACAATATAGAAGTCAGCTGTTTGTATTATATCTAAATGTATGCATTTACTGAGGCCTAAGGCATTTTAAGAGGTGCTCTGAATGCAGAATTTGTGTTTAAATTAGTGAATTTTGCCCAACTTCGACTTTGATATTTGGGGCACTTAAAAATTAATATCCTATAATGTATTTGCATAATAGTCATCCTAAGAATGTTCTCTAGATAGCCCAGGAGTGAGAAATTAAAAATAATCATATATACCCTTATAAAAATGATTTTTTTACGCCTGCGCGGAGTTATATTTCATATGCAAATTTCCTCATTATGTGGTACAACACAACTTAAATTAAATTTTAATGCTAGGAGGTTACAGTATGAGTATTAAGCTTTATAAATATTAAAAAAACAGATTTAAAAGCACTTATTTTCTTAATAATTGTTTTCATAATTATTATTATTTTTTAAATAAAACCAATCATTTTTGATAATTCCACATATGAAAAGCAAGCTGCATCCCTTGCCTATCATCATATTTAGACACATTCATTCATAAGCCTAAGCACAGAAGCCTAACTTGAAACATGAAAAGTTTTGCACCACTTTTTAAAAGGACAATTATTTAACATCAGAACCACAAATATGCTTATAAAAAAAGGCTTTAAGAAAGGAAATCCTTACTTTAAATGTGTTCCTGTTATCCAAAATAATGAACCTGATTTTTGTAACTTTTTAACACAGCATTCTGAAATGCAGGATTTTACCCCGTATTTAACTGACAAAATCGTAGCTGAATCAACATTCCTGTCTCTCCGTGGCCTACAAAAACGACAGCTGTTCCTCAGGGGCAGTTAAAACACAGCTGTTGGAAAGCTTATTTAGTGTTGAAATGGAAGCATGGGGACAGTCTATTTAAAACTGAGGCATTTCAAGTTCTAAAAATGTGTGTGTAGTTCAGCAACATACAATTTACTCAGATGATGTGTTTGTCTTATTTATTTATTTATTTTATTTTTATTTAAAGAGTTTTATATAGCGCTGGCTAGACCCGGAGGTATCAGAGTGTTTTACATGAGAATCAACAATGTAACAGAAAAAGTTCAACAATTACACAATAAATCCAGAAAAAAAGAATAGGCAATACAATTAGGAGAGGGGAGAAAGGAGAGAGAGAGAGGTAGTGGAGGGGGCAGGGGAGGTGAGAAAGGGAGGATAGGGGAAGAAACAATATGGAGAGACGAAAAGAGATCTGTCTAAGGACCGATACGGTAAGGTGAAGACCAAGGAGAGAATCCACGGCCCATCGCACCTATAGCTAAACCAGGTAGCTCCATCAAGCAACAGACAAAAAAAAGTACAGTCTCAATACATGGAGAGAAGGGAGAAGGAGAGACATAAAAAGAGGGAGGATGCGGGAGGAGACAGCAGGAGGGACGAAAGGAAGTGCAACAATGTGGTTTAACAGTCTAACAGAAAAATATCAACAATTATACCTTACAATGAACAGTCAGCAATACGTTAGGAGAGGAGAGAAAGGAGAGAGTAAAGAAGTGGGGGTAAGTGAGGATAAGGGCAGAGACAACCGTAGAGACGAGAGGATGTCTGTCTAAAGACCAACTGACGACCAAGGAGGGAATCCACGGTCCGTCTCACCTATAGCTAAACCAGGTAGCTCCATCGGGCATCAGACAAAGTGGTTCGATCTCAGGTGTCGAGGGAAGGGGTTCGCAGAAAAACAGGATGGGAGGGAGATACGGCAGAAAGACGAAGGAAAGTCTGCCCAAAGACCGGTTGGGTAGGTGACGGTCGAGGGGGAGTCCCAAAACCTATCTCCACTATAGCTATCAGGTAGCTTCATAGGGCTTTGGCCAAATAGCTATGTCTCATAAGAAACAATATAAGGAACACGAATGGCAAAATAAATAGAGCGTAGAAGGGAGGGGACAGGGAAGGTGAGAAAGGGAGGATAGGGGAAGAGACAACAAGGAGAGACGAAATGAAAACTGTCTGAAGGCAGACTGGGTAGGTGACGACCAAGGAGGGAGTCCACGGCCCATCTCCCCTATAGCTAAACCAGGTAGCTCCATCGGGCATCAGACAGAAAAGTTCAGTCTCAATACATTGAGAGAGGAGAGAAGTAGACATAATAAATAGAGGGAGGAAGCGGGAAGAGATGACAGGAGAGATGAAAGGAAGTCTGGCTAAAGACCGACTGGGTAGGTGACGTCCAAGGAGGGAATCCCCGACCTTTATCCCCTATAGCTAAACCAGGTAGCTCCATCGGGCATCAAACAGAATAGCTAGCTCTCAAATGACGCGGGAAAATTCACAGGTAAACAGGGTGGGGACTAGGGCCAGGACAGGTAAGGGCAGAAATCAGAAGCAGGAAAGTGGAGAGGAGTAGAGCGGGGAGGGTCACAGGGTAGGTAGTTCAGTAAAAGTTACATGATTATAAACAGTTACTGGATGTCTTGGCTTCCGAAGTTTTGTCTTAAAATCCCTAAACATGCTCAGAAAAACATCTTTAGTCAGGGCCATGTTGTCAGCTACCTCCGCAGGGTTTGGCGAGTGGCGCTTGTCCTCCGGTGCAAAAAAGTTCGAGACCGTGTTGAGTGTTTTGCTGGACGTCTTCTTTGGCCTTGGTCTTCTAGGTCTCTAATGGTGGCGGTGTAGGACCTATCCTGCATTCAAAGCTTGTGGCAGTGCAATGAACCCTGAGTATAGTGATGAATGGTAGGCCCAGTTAGGCCGCAGTTGGCCCTATCGAATTAGGACATCAGACTCTAGGTACTGTGTTCTAGCCAGGGGTCGGAAGCTAGTGTTCGTGTCCCTACCGCCCACAATCCGTCTTATAGCGGTGGCGGTATTGACATATATATATATGTATATATATATATCTATACTAATATAATAAAGAGAGAGCCCAAACATTTGAGGCGGGTAATCTCAGGAACCACAGCACCAATCACAACACCCAATACAGCGTTGGAAAGGGCAGTTGCAGCAGAAGGACATAGGCTATGCAGACGCCCACCATATACATTTAAAAGGGAAAAGAACCGTGCCAGCAAAGTAGTCCCTTGTGGGCGTGTCTGCATTGTGCTGTGGGCGTGTGCTGGGGGGGCGTGACAAACGCTTGGGGCGTGTGGTACGTTCCGCCCTTCATGCCATGTCTCATATCGTGTGCTGGGGACATGGGAGTGTGCGGGGCGCGGGATTATGGAAAACGAGCGTTGTGCCCAATATTTCATTGTATTTTCTTCCCAGGTTCTGTACATTCCAGCTCCGGGTGTCCACCCTGCTCCCTTGAAATACCCCTGCACCCCATAATCATAACCCACCCTTACTCCTTAAAATACCCCAACACCCTTAAACACTAACCCATCTTAACCCTATAAATATACCCTGTACCCCAAAACCCAAACCTGTCCCTAAACCCTAAAAATACCCCTGTACCCCAAAACCCAAACCTACCGCTGAACCCTAAAAATACCCCTGTACCCCAAAACCCAAACCTAGCCCTGAACCCTAAAAATATCCCTGAACCCCAAAACCCAAACCTACTCCATAACCCTAAAATACCCCTGTACCCCAAAACCCAAACCTAGCCCTGAACCCTTAAAATACCCCTGTACCGCAAAATGCAAACCTAGCCCTGAACCCTAAAAATACCCCTGTACCCCAAAACCCAAACCTAGCCCTGAACCCTTAATACCCCTGTACCCCAAAACCCAAACCTACCCCTGAACCCTAAAAATACCCCTATACCCCAAAACCCAAACCTAGCCTTGAACCCTAAAAATACCCCTGTACCCCAAAACCCATACCTATCCTAAACCCTAAAACTACCCCTGTACCCCATAACCCAAAACTATATCTGAACCCTTAAAATAACCAAACACCCCAAAAACATATACCTCAGTAACCCAAAACATATACCCCTATACCCATACTTACCTTATCCAAACATTTTTAAAAAAAAACATGCTTTTACCATTCATGCATTTACAACGAATTTCGTTGTAAATGTATGTGTGGTAAAAGCATATGAAATGTAATGCCATGCGTTATAATGGCATTGCGGAGTCATGGTACTTTCGTAATGAAAGTATGCGGAGTGATGGTATGCGGAAAGAAAGTTGCGGAATAATGGGTGTTTACCCTCCCCTGGTAAGTACATTGGTGGCACGGCGGCCCACATCTCCAGCAACATACTCATATTTTTTTACCACCGATTTGAAAAATGCACAGGTCTCTCTCATTGATGGCCAGCACCTACATACACTTTTAGACACACCTCCCGCCACAAGTTCTAGAATTGCGAACGTTAGAGCTGGGGAGCTACGTTAGAATCTCGGCATCAGCTCAACATCCTGTGATTCCAGGCAAATCGCTTTGTCTCCCCGTGCCTACCACAAATGAATGTGTTCTTCTGTAATGTAAATTGTGCTCATGCCATGTTGTCGAGTTCGCGCTATATAGTTATATATAGTTTATATAGTTGCAAGGAAAAATAAAGTCGGGAAACTCGAGTTCACACACTACTGAACGCACACTCTTAAGTGCATCAGCAGTGCACTGTGAATCGGAGCGTTTCACAGGCCTGTCACAGATAAGAAATGCTATCAAAACGAAATCCTACAAAACAATATACTACTGGCTGGCAGCAATTCATACCCGGACAACGTCGGGACGGGCTGCTAGTATATAGATATATATATAGATATATATATATATATATATATATATATATATATATATATATATATTTCTTTCAACAACGTCGCTTCTGCTGGAGATCCTTCGCCTTGCAAGGGGTGGCTCGTAACCGGCGGAGCAGCCGGTAATAAACTTCCATAAACAAACGGCATACCTTCGAGCACTCGGTTCGAGTAAAACACAAGGAGTAGGGTCTCTTAAGCCAAAATAGCGAGGTTTATTAAGTCATAAACCTTGTGACGCGCTTCGCGCTCCACAGAGCGCTTGTTCACACAACGTTTTTAGATTTTGTTCGTGCATATAAAGAAACATAGAAAAAAACACACTTTTGGTTCATCTCCATGGAAAGGGGACTATGTTTTTCATCGCCATCTTATAATGGTGCATACAGATCGTAAATGACAATATTTACATGTTCCTTACAACAGCTCAAAGTCACAGCTCAAAATATACAATATAATGTACTATTCTTCACGGTCCCACATCTTCAGTTCAAGTTAAAAATCGGTACAATTACCTCCGTAATCATACTGTTCTGTGTACAGGTATGTGCAAAATATAAGTTCAGCCTTTTAACGTGCATTGTGGGATTCGTAGTGTTTCACATACCTCAATTCATATTGAAACGCACGAAATGATACGCACTTTGTTATGCACACATTGGTATTCAGTGAAATTTCAAAAGCACTCCATAAATCAGGTAAGTGATTTTGGGTGCAGGACGGCAAGTCAGTCAAATTATGGCTAGTTAGTGCCTATGACCCAAAAGGCTTAAGAGCCCAGTACATAGAACATAATCTTAAATAGCAGGGATCGTATTATGAGAAAAGTCTATGCTGCGACTAGGAAGTAGTAAACGGCTAGTTGATGCCTAATATGTCATATGTTCACATCAACAGTATCCCAGATGTTAAATCATTAAAAACGATTGATTGGTGGGGTGATCATTTGGAAACAAATTTGATCGACAAGTCCTTATTCAACACAGGAAAAAAAACTCACCTAATAATCATAAACAGAAAATTCAAAACCTCAGTGCAAGTGAAAGTTAAAACTGCATACTTTCGAAAAAAGATATACATTACATCCTGAGATGGCAGGTGAAGGATGAGTCACGGAGAAAGGATTAGGGTACTAATGTCGCAGGCCTGCGGCAAAGTCCCTCCCTTCCTTCCTGTGTAAGAGAGAAGAGAGAATAATAGAGATTAGTGCAAATAGAAGAAATAATTTATATACTAAACATATGCTAATCATCCGTTACTATTGCATTTGCTGGAATTCTAACCTCATCACTTTCAAACATCATTTCTTGTACAACCCTGTATTTAAAATTAAAGTATATATGATGTTTCTCATATGAGAAGGGTGCATGATCAATGATGGTTATCATTCTTGTTGTAAGTGTACAGCCATCTCCTCATCCATATTATGTCCTTTCGGATAACGTGTACACATATTAATGATGTACCTCGATTCTCTTTGTCTTAGTTTCAAGGTACGATTGCCCCCTCTCTGTCCCAAGTTCACCTGTGCCACAATAAAATATGATAATTTGGTTTGATCTGAGAAATGGTATGTCTCAAAATGTCTGGCAATGGGATACTGCTTATCGTTTTTATTGATGGGCCTAGTGTGTTCTAGTATTCTCTTCTTTGCCATATGTGTAGTACTGCCCGCGTATTTGAGGTCACATGGGCAGACTAATACATACACGGCAAAGGTACTGGTGCATGTCAAAAATTGTTTAATGTCAATCATCTTATTGGAACTTGGGCTCCAATACTCCTTTACCATGTGACTCTTGTTACAGGCTTTACAGTGCCCGCATGGGTAAAATCCACACAGATCCAACCCTCTGTTCAGTTTGAGGTTACATATGTCATTGTGCACCAGAATATCCTAGAGATTGCGGCCACCCCTGTAAGTTATCCTAGGTCTCTCAGGAAGATTCGGACCAATTATTGGATCTCCTTTAAGGATACTCCAAATTTTTTACTAAGCATTTTCGGACCGTGTCCGAATTGCCATTGTAATTCTGAATTATCCTAGTTTCTGGAGTTTCGGTATTGCTGGTACGTGAGTCAGAATTGGTGTTAAGTAGAGTTTCATGCTGGACTGATTTCACCATTGTCGCTAGCTCTTTTAATGACCCACATCAGATAGCCTCTTGCAAAAATCTATCGGTCATCACTTTTTCTTCCAAAAGGAAGTCTGCTTCTGCGCTGCAATTTCTTTTAGCTCTGATTAGCTCACCAAATGGAATGCTCCATTCAAGATTTTCAGGGTGGCTACTCAGGCCATGTAGTAAGGTATTACCTGCTGTGCTTTTTCTGTAAAGGGTGGTATGTAATCTATCCTCTCTAATCAGAACCCTGGTGTCTACGTAGTCTACTTCTTTAGCGTTTATGTTACAGGTAAGTGAGATATTACACTGATTCTGATTAAGTCTGGCTATAAAGTCCTGTGCTTGTGATTTCGTCCCTTTTCAGACGACAAAAATGTTGTCGATGTAACGTAGCCAGATTTTTACTTTTGAAAAATCTTCAGTGAGATTGCCATCCGATGTCAAGTCATTCTCCCATGCCTCCATAAATAAATTCGCTAAACTTGGGGCAAAACATGTTCCCATTGATGTCCCATGTGACTGTACATAAATGTCATTGTTGAAATATATAAGTAGAGTCGAGCAGGGGGGACTTGTGCTAGGGGGAGGGCAGTGCACAGATGCAGCTCTTTGTCGAAGCCTGGGGTCTGCTTAGGGATCACTGAGGTGTAGGTAGGCAGCGGGCCCAAGGAAACTGTCAATGGGTGATAGGAACTGGGGATCAGAAACCTGCAGTCAGAATGTCAGCTGCTCTGCAAGCTTGTGGATGTAGCTCTTCTTTGCCCCCCAGGCCGCTCAGGAGCATCGAGGTCGGCAGAAGGCAGAGGGCCTCCAATCCAGGCAGCAGTCTATGCACGGGCACCAGGGAGACCCGCGCTGCATCCCACGTCCGCCGCAGCAAGCAGGCCGGGGCCCGAAGCAAGGCCCAAATCCGCCTCCGCTGCCCGGGCCTTGGTCGCGCCCCAGCCCCACTCACCGTAGCCGGCGCCGGCGGGCGTCCGGGTCCCAACGCGCCCCTGCCAGTGATGGTCGCCAAGATGGTGATTTTCGCCATAGCAGAGGGCTCCGCGCAGTCCGTGCGGCTCCCTCTTCATGCGGCGAACTCAGGCAGCCCCGAACATCCCTGGGGCAGGACTTCGGGACCTCCGCAGGTAGCCTTCGCAGCGGTGGGCCGAAGAAGACGTCAGAAATGGCTAAATTGTCTCTGTTTCAATATAAGTCAATGGGGAAAATAAATCCCCCATGTTTTCATTATCTCCATCTTTGCTGTTTCGTAATGTTGGCATGCACGGTTTTGCAAAAATCTATCTAAAGAAAATGTTGTAACATTTTATAATTATTTATTTATTGCAAAACACACAATTTCGTTTTTTTTGTTTAGGCCTATTTTATTCCTATTCAATGTGAATTCTAATTTTATCTTTTAAGCATTGGCAGTTTGTACATGTGCATAGTTGCTTACTCTATACATTTAATAGTAACATGCAGTTATTTAGAATATCATATGTTTCATTTCTGAATTTTTATTTAATATTAATGAAATTACATTTTGCATAACAGACTGATGACAGCAAGAAAACACAAACAAACACATTGAGGACATTCCAGACATATACAGAACGGGTCATACACTCAGAACACATGATACAACGCGCTGAAGAGCCATTATTTCACAAATAGCACAATCGCTATTTACTTACAGAAGTATCACTAATGTGAAACCACGAACCACATAGACATTTAAACACATGATTAACCCACAGATCAACACTTAGGACAGAAACAAAAGACAGCCCACAGACTGTACTTAAACCAAACCATTTGTAAATACTAGTTGTAAGTCATATTTACAAGAAGAGCTTCTCAATAGTATTCCAAAAAGACTGCAAAATAAAACAGCCCAACAGACTGTTTTAATTTTAAGAATCCAAAATACACTCAATTCACTAGCTTTGGCTGGCAGAACACCAAAAAATCGCTCTGCATATCTCCATTTATAAATGTGCGCAGAAAAGGATCCATGTTTGTATTATTGTCATATTTTAATTCCCTGGGGATAAATCACCAAGGAAGAAATATGTTTTCATACCTAAACCTATCTAGGTATTCCCTCAGGGGAGACTGCTAATTTAATTCACATTTCACTATGGTACCTCTAAAAAGCAACACATTCTCTGATGTGTGCTTGAAACCGGTATGCTAAAAATATTGCAGAATATGCAAATATTATAATCAAAGTAGCGCTTAAGGTACTCTTCGTACGTTGCGCCGTTCAAACAAAATCAAACAGAGAAAAATCTCCTCATTACCTGCCTACATAAGTTGCAACTTACATATTACATACATACAAATACAAATATTGGCCAATCATACTAATCCAAAGCCACAGTAAGCGCTACTAAACTACCTTACCAATCCAAGGCATCAAAAACCAACAGCAAGCGCCGCAGAACAACTCTTACCAAACAAATGGTTGTCCAAATTCTAACTGCCAAGTTCTGAATGACCTAACGGTCTTTTTTAGAATACTCATGCCAAAAAGGTTCTCAGTCAGGAGTGACATCATGTGGAGGATCAAAATCAGGAAGACCAGAAATATACTGGGCTGCGAGACAGAGAATCCCCAGAATATCCGTGCACAGAGTACCTCCTTAGTAGAGTCCTGTCCTGTCCTCCTCAGTAGATTTCTGCCTCCTGACAAGAACACTCCTTAGATAGCCACTTCCCTGATGAGCTCCACGTGGGCGCCATTTGTAGAAAATAGAAACCTTCTCAGGGGTCCCACTGATACTTGGTCCTTTTAAACCAACAAAGAAGAAATTGGCACAGAAGCTGAAATATAAAAGTAACATCTTTATTAACCTCAAATGAGGGAGACTACGTCGCACAGAAACCGTAGAAACTGAATAAGTCAGTCTAAGGAGTACAGAAAACTGGGGCCTTATATATGCTTAGGGTTACATAGTCAGCATAAGACCAAGGGGAAGTCCTGGCACATGTAAGCATTGACAAATGATTAATATGGGCATACAAGATCTGCTTGCTCAACAAAGTGGGAGGAGCTAACAGTTGCTAATTCTGGTGAACACATCCTGACATTTACAGACTAGGAACAGTTGCAAGGATAGCTGCAAGCTCAACTGAGCTTGTGCGAAGGTGGAAGATGCTAAATATAGTTAGTTTCTAGGCAGATTACAGGAGCAGTCAACACTGAGGCAGGACAGAGCACATGGCGAGCACGTGGCAGCACATGGCAAACAAGATGGCTGCAGAAATACAAAATGGCTTTCAGCTCATGCTAACAAATCCCTCCAATATTTAACAGTTGCTTGCCCCCCTGCCCCTTGTTCTTTTTTGTTTGTCCTGTCCCACATTCTTTTTGCTCGTCTCGCATCTGTTCTTGGCTCCCTTGTTCCTGTTTGTTTGTTGTTTGAACCCCCCACATTGTTTATTCCTTACCCCCGTCCTGCATTGTTACTTGCATGTTGTTTGTCCTGCCCTGTGTTATTCGTTGCGTGCACCCCGATTCCATGTTGTTTGCTGCTTTCTCTGTCCCACAATCTTGTTGCTTGCCATCCCATCGCCCATTGTTTGTTGCTTACCCTCCTGCCCAGCTAGCAAAACAAAAAAAGGGCTATTATGTGGTTGCATCAGAGTTTTTTTTTTTCTAACTTTCAACCAAACTGCTGTACAACATGACGAAAAGACATTGTAAAACCCAATATAGCTCTTGTATATCAATCAGTCAATCAATCAGGATTTATAAAGCGTGGCTAATCACCCGATAGTGTATCCAGGCAATTGCAGGTCCCGGAGGGCAGGTCTTGAGGGCCATTCGTAATCCCGGAAGTGAGGTGATGGTCCAGAGGTGCCTGGGGAGGCTGTTCCAGGTCTGTGCTGCGATGTGGAAGAAGGATCGTCCTCCACTTCTGCTTTGGTAGATGCGGGGAGTATGGGCAAGTGAAAGGGAGGCATAGCGTAGTCTTCTCAGCAGTTGGTGGAAGTTCAGGAAGTGCTTAATATATGCGGGTCCTTGTTTGTGTAGAACTAGTGTGCGCAGCTCAGCAGCTTGAATTGGCATCTCTTCTGTATGGGGAGCCAGTGGAGTTGCCTGAGGTGGGGTGTGATTGGGTTCGTTGGGGAAGGCAGAGGATGAGCCTGGCTATGACGTTCTGTATGGTCTTAAGTCTCAATAGGAGGTGTGTGGCGATTCCTACGTAGAGGGGATTGCTGCAGTCCAGTTGGTGCGTCTCGTGTGTAGGGGTAGCCACTTGAAGATCTTATGTAGCATGTGTAGAGTGGGGAAGCAGGTGGAGGAGACTGCATTGATCTGTGATTTTATTATGAGCTTGTTGCCAGTGATGATTCCAAGGTTTCTGGCATAGTCGAAGGAGAAGTGGGTGTGGGTCTTTGTTCTGATGGCCACCAGGAGTTGTTCCATGGGTTGCTGCTGTTGCCAAAGATCAGTATTTCTGTCTTATGTGTGTTTAGCTGTAGGCAGTTGTTCTTCATCAAGACAGGGACGTTTGACATGCATCTGTGGAAGTAGGTTCCGGTGGTGGTGGGGTCGTCGGTGAGTGAGAGGATGAGGTGGGTGTCATCTGCATAGGAAATTTTGTTGAGATGTTGAGATGATGTTGAGGTGGGTGTCATCTGTATACGAAAATATGTTGAGATGATGTTGGCCAGCAGGGTCACGTATGCATTGAAGATCGTGGGGCTGTGGGATGAGCCCTAAGCGACACCGCAGGTGATCTTCTTGGGTTCAGAGATGAAAGGTGGGAGGTGGATCCTCAGGTGGATTACTTCCTTCCTCACCGGAAGAACCCAGAGTGCGTCCCCTTGGATGCTGATGTGGTGGAGTCTTTCGATCAGCGTGTGGTGGAGTACGGTGTCGAAGGCTGCTTATTGATATACTCCGACCGCTGCCATGACGCACACTCCCACGAGCAGGGCGAGGGAGGTGAACACACCTTACAATATTAAGCCTAGGAGGGTAGATGATTTACTATGGCTTACTCACACTGTGGCATGCCAGGGGGAGGGAGGGGGGCAGCTGAGGGACAGTTCGAACCATGTCGGGTGGGGGGGGGGCTATAAGACCAATGTTCTTTCTAGCGCCAAGCCCTGGGGTAGTTGATAGCTTCAGTAGAGATTAGAGAGAGGCGAGGCCCTCAACGCAAGGGCTTGCACTTAGCGACTGTACTTTACGTAACATGTATTGCTCCGAGCTGGGGGACTCCTTCGGGGCAAGATGTATGTTTAGACATAAGGGACTTGTGCAGGGTCTGTTGACTTCCGTTGCCATGTGTAATTACTTTTGTCGTACCCTCTTTGATCCGATTTAATTACGATGCATTGTAATGATGACTTGCATGATAAAACTCAATAAAGTTTGTTGGGAAAAAAAAATGGTGTTGAAGGCTGCTGAGAGGCTGAGGAGTATCAAAGCTGCTGTTTCTCCTCAGTCGAAGAGGGTTCAGATGTCGTCTCACTGGGAATGATGCCTATTGTATTTCTCTTTCTTTCTGCTGTCTCTTGCCCCTTCAGTCTAATAGTGTGAAATCACAATTTGTCCCCGCATCCACAGGGTTTTAAGAGTGCTTTGCTCACAATCTGTGCTTGCATTTACACAGACAAAAGTGCATTCTGAGCACATCTGACACCACAATGAGTAGTAAGTCCTGGACAGAATCTGTTGCCACACTAAGAAAGTATGCTTTGAAAGCTCACCATGGTAAAGGAGCACACAAACTAGGGGGCATACAGTCCATCAAGTAAGTTATGATGACATACTTGCCAACAAGTATTTTAAAATCTCCCTCTTTCCTGCTTCCAAATATTGCCATGTATGTGACGATAAATGTTTGATGCTTGCTTAACATATATACTTCAGGAACCCATCATATCTCGGCTACATTATCTATGCCATAACAATACAACTACTCAATAGCATTATTGTACTACTAATGAGACAGCCAACAGGATGTCTTGGTGGGCTAGAGGGGGAGTGAGGAGAGTCTGAGATAAGCCAGACTTTGACCTTGGTGTATCTAAATAAAACAGGCATTGGTTAGACCAAAAGGTCATTCCACCAGCCTTTTGGATTTGGCAATTCATGTTTTGTTCTTTCATGATTACTCTAAAGTAAAAAGATGAACACTGGCACTGTAGGAAACTGTCTTGTGTGTGGATGTGCTCCTTGTAAAAGAGCAAAATACAGTCACTCAAAGTAAATGTAGGTAGTGTTTGAAGTAGGCTGACCCACTCTCTCATGCTGTATGCTCTGGTGGATGGAATCGACATGTGAATGACACAGCAACAGACCAATGAATGAACTTTCCTCCTAAAGTGGGGAAGTATAAACCGATTCATGAAGTTCTCTTAGAACATTTCCCACTTGGCAGCAGCGGCCTATTCTTATGAGCTAAACAGCCATGCCCTCTCACCTTTTGGCTACCATGAAGAGTGTCTGTCAGGCTGAGGAAGGTCAATCTGACAGACACTCTTTATTTTCAGGTCAGGCAGCCAAGAGGTAGACATGCGCTAAATGTGAAGGCGACTGGCTCCCTGAGATGGAATTTGCTGGGCTCAAGAAGTCACAGCTCCTGTGGGAGAGACATCTTCACCCTGGCAAAGCATCCCAAGGCTCTCACCCTTGTGATGAGGGGGGTGTCAGTGATTGCCTCAGACCTTGGCGCTTCAGTTCTTAGCCCTGAAGTGCAAAGGGCCAAGTGGCAATCGCTGACACTTCATCACAGAGTGAGATGGGGTCACCAGTCTCACTGACTCCATCCGACTCTGTGACCTGTGAGGGACTGCGAGGGAAGGCAGCAGTCCCAGCCCTCCTGGAATCTCCGAGACAGGGCCGTGCGCAGGTAAGTATCATTTTATTTTTAATATTTGGTGCATGCGGGTATGTGTGCATGAATATTTGGGAATCAGTGTTGTAAGTGGATGAGTGTGTGGATAAATGAGTGTACGTGTTTATGTGTGAGTTTGTGCCCTGACCGCCGCCCTCCCTGCTACGAACAAAGAATCAAAGCTGCATGTCCTCTGTAAGGAGGGGATGCCAAGCTTATTGTAGTGATCCGAAACCAAGCCACCTGGAATGGTGCTAGATGTTTCCAAGGCTTAATAGATCGAGTGCTGCAGCCTGTGGCTCTGTGCCTCCTGAGTCCTGGAGAGGCCTGAGCAATTAATCTACACCAGGAGGATGCATGCCAAGGGCGACGGTTAGGAACAACAGGGTAAGGACAGACACAGTAAACTATAGCAGCACCATTTGCTCAGCCAATGAGAGGAGGAGGTGTGGGCTGGGCTCAGTTCCTGTTAGGAGCTTAAGGTTTGTTTTTAGGGCACAGACTGCTGAAACCAGGTTGCATCAAAAGTCAAACTATAGGAGCCTCGTCCTCAGAGACAGAGTTGCAACTGTGACAATCTTCATCTTAAATCACTTAATCTTATCACAACCATCAAGAGGTTGGGTACATACACTGTTACTAGATTTTTAAATCGGCAAATACTAATTATGTAATGATTAAATGAAAATATATTGCCTCTTTTCATGCAATACATTACTAGAAGTGTAGATTTGGAATAGGAGTGCCCGAAGAAAAACACCTGGAGAACATCAGCCGAATGAGTTTCGGTAGTACCAGGGTAGTTGTTGATCTAAAAACGTGAACTAATGGTAAATGAAGGGCAACTCGCAGATAGGTTGTCACTTTGTAAATCTTTTCATAGAGGTAAGTTAAAAATAGGGACGGCCAGCATAAAATGGTGTTTATTACACTCACGCCTGAAAAGTAAACAATCACTGGCAAAGCCAATAGAGCTGGTTTGAATTTTCGGTTACAAGCCAGGCCTGTTGGCTTTGCCAGTGTTTGTTTGTCTGGTTGTGAAATATGTTTATTCAAGAGAGGCAGTATGGCAGCGAGAGGACATGACTGAGCTGCACTGTACATTTTCTGTGTTTAAGTTTTATTTTGAGTTTGGTAGTTTCTAGGCAGCTAGTGAATACTCTGGCTCAAGGGTCCAACCCCAGGTGTGCCAGGCCAGCCTTCTTGCCGGTGGAGGATATGACTTTCGCTGCTGTATAGAGGGAGTTGCAAGAGGGTGTAGTGCAGAGGCTTGCCCTTCTCAGAGCAGAGTAGGAGAGGAAGTGCAAGTACACACTTCAGCACTCAGCCATCTGTTGAGGAGAGGGTGATGCAGGCATAGACAGGGCACAGTGTGGCTGCGATAGAATGGTGTGGTGAAGGAGGAGGTGTTCGGAGGAGGGGGTGTTTGAAATAGGCATGTCTAGTTGGCAGTGGCTTTCACCCTGTCCAAGTTAGAGGCCTTTACTTCTAGTCAAGGTAAGGGAATTACACAGCTAAGATAACCCGTGCTCCCCCTTGTTAGCTTGGCATGAGCAATCAGGCTTATCTCAGAGGAAATGTGTAAAGGATTTGTACAAAACATACACAGTAACACATTGAACACACTACAAAATGGACACCACACTAGTTTAGAAAAACAGTCAATATTTATCGAATCAGAACAAGACCAGAATCACAAACATCCAACATACACAAGCGAAGACATGAATTTTTAAGAAATGAGCAAAAATACAGATCCTTGAAGTCAATAGCACCAACCGGGGGTATTGCTGCATCGTGACCAACAGATCCGACCGTTCATTCTGACCTCGATGGCATCAGGGAAGACCCGCAAACAGTACCTTGGAGTTGAAGAGGCCTCGAGGACCTTGCACTGAAGTGTAGGAGTGAGTCGTTGCTGGAGTCATGAGACGTCGGTGCTGCATGTCGGTGCTTCACGTCGGTGCTGAAGTCGGTGAGTCGTTGAAGTCACACACATTGCAGATTGAACTCCGTGGGGTCAAAGTAAGGAAGGCTGACGTTGGCAGTGCCGGGCCTGCGGTGTCGTCGTGGGCGATGCATAGTGCACTTCACAATGCAGTTTCTGTGGTTTCTTTGCAGACAGTGGCATGGCGTCGGAGCAGAGCGCTGGGGTCAATGTCAATGATGCAGTGAGTCAGTAATGTCATTGAGGGTGGTGTGGCAAGGCGGTGACCACGGCTCCGGTACAAGCAGTGGAGTCGATGTGGCCGTGCTGTCGAAGTTGGTGCGACGAGGCGGTGCAATGACCACGGTGCAGGCCTCTGCATCAATGTCAACGAGAAGCATCGTCATCTGTGCGACAAGGGCTATGTTGTCCTCAAGGTCAGTGCTGCGCTCACTCAGCAAACGGTGAACACTGCATCGGGGCAGGCAGCGGTGTCAGTGACAGCGTTGGAAATGGTTATCTGGAGATTACTGCCCAGTAAACACCTCCAGTGGTAGGTGAAAGAATGATGGATTTAACCCAGATCTCTTGAATGGGGTGAATGTTTGATTTGTTCCACATTCCGTCCATCACTTGTGTGTCTTTTGCTTTCTCACCCTAAGTGCACCTGATATGCCCAGACATGGGTCCCGGGCTCACTGTGCCAGTGGAATGAAGCTAGCCTGGCTGATGAGGGGTGATACCCCGAAACCGGTCCCGGGATGCTTGTTTACGGTCCAGGGAGAACCTGGCCTGGCAGTTTGGTCTGGACTGTTCCCATGAGGACCAGGATCAAGACTGATTTGCATATGGCTAGGTCTAAACTGGAGTGGCATGGTAGGCAAAAGAACGATGGATATAAACCATATCTCTTGACTGGGGCTGAATGTTTGATTTGTTCTGCATTCCGTCCATCGTTTGTGTATCTTTTGCAGGCCCACTAGCAGAATTTGATTTACAGGCCAGGGGCACACATAGTGCATTTTACTAGGGACTTACCAATAAACCAAATATGACAGTCACGGATAACCAATCAGAATTACAATTTACACAGAGAGCATATGCACTTTAGCACTGATCAGCAGTGGTAAAATGCCCAAAGTCCAAAATCCAACAAAAACAGGTCAGAAAAATAGGAGGCAAAAGGCAAACAGTTTGGGGATAAATCTGTAAAAAAGGCCAGGGCCAACAGGGGGTAAGAGAAGAGCAATGAGAGGAATTAGCAGGAGAGCGCAAGCACGTCCCTGAACAGGAGGAGTGCCCTGCAGGTAAAGAGGTTAAGTTTAGTGACGAGGAAGTGCCTAGTTGAGAAATAAAGCAGAAGCATGGGAAGGGACTGAAAGCAAGGTACATCACTCCAGTTGCATCCAGATTGCAAGATCAGTGCTTTCTGGAAGTGGTGCTGCCCCGCCAGAGGGTCCTGACATTGTCTGCAGCATTCTGCAGCAGCTGGGAGATGCCTACTAATGCGGCAACCTAGTGGCAGAGCTTGAATTACCCTGTCGTCTCATTCTGATGGACATAATGCTGAGATCCCATTGGCCCATTCGAGATACGGTTCGAATAATATAGATCTGTGACTCCAGTTTGTGACTTGCACATCACCAGAGACTTCATGTAAAGTCTATAGCAAAATGTAAACTTCCATGAAATGTTGTAGGCTTCAATAAGAGCTCACCTAGCCAGTGCTTAATGCAGAAAAAATAAGAAAAGCAGTAATTGAACATGCTGACCTAAAGCTCACTCCTTCTTTATACTGTGTAATGTTCTTTTAAGGACTAATGACAGGAACTCTAACTAGACTAAAGCTCTTTGTAGAGAAACCAAAAACGTACCCTCAAATCAGAGTCAAAATAAATGTTGCCCGAAATTGTGTGTTAAGCTGCAGTATAGAATCAGCACAATCCAAATAAAACATTCCTGCTGAAATAATAACTCATTTACATTTTTTATGTGTATTTCGCGAGATAGCACTGAAGCTGCTCTAATGATAAAGTTATCTAGGGTTCCAGTCACTGTCCCTCCTCGTGTATTGGCTTTTGTGGACAAATCAGCCATGGTAGGATGAATAAGACACAATAGGTAAATGTACAGTTCAATTAATGCACTGGAACACAGCTACCTTGAGGGTGTTTTGTCGGGACGGAGGTTTGGTGGATGGGCGCCGGCTGCTTTGAATATAAACGGCCTACTGGAATACAGTGCCCACCTCCTTCTTCTGGGGACCTATAGGACATTTTTGTCCCCTGATATTCTACCAATATTACAGAACATGTAGAAGATGTTCAAATATATGAATCTGTGAGATCTTTTCACTGCCTATATTTAGGATCCCAACCTGACCCAGTCCAGACTCAATACAGACTCAATACAAAAATACATAGCACAACCCTGTTTGTTCCATACTGATTGAGAAAAGGAATCATCAGAAACTGAATACACCTATGAATGCATAATGGATGACTGAATCTGGGAACACGTGGTCCAGACTCTCCAATTTCTGCATATTCTCATTTCTTATGGGACAGCTAATATTTCCAAAAGCCCTGAAGAAGTCCCGGCTTGGGACGAAACGCGTCGGCTGTACTTGTTTTTGGAATAAATTGAAAATAAAGATCATTTGAAGAACATCAACATCCCGTTTATGCAAAACGTTCTTTTCTGTTGCTTATTAATGGCATTGAAATTTGTTCATTGTTTTTTGTGGTGCACCTTTGCAGTTGTTTAACTTGTACATAATTCCATATGGAATCAGCACAGTAACGATGGGTGCTAGCCAGTGTGCACACACTTCCCTTTAGTCATCTTAGGGTTAATTATCATTTGGGGTGAAAAATAGTTAGGTGCTGACATTAGAAAGGGTCCATCGTTATACCTTTGGTATTCAATTAATGCACTTACTCAGATTGTCGATTCGCCCAGATGTTAGGGGGGTGGCCCAGCCCAGCCTCTCATGCCTCGAACGGGCTCAAACGGCCCGCCCTGGGCCCGGCGCGACCCGCGCAATCCCGCGATGCGGGGGCTGCCATTCGCTTAAAGCGCCTCCGGGCGCGGAAATGATGATGGCGGCTTCCACCGCGAAGCAGAGCAGCCTGGGAGATGTAGTCTCCCTCCGCTCGGCAGCCGCTAGATGTCAAGGTGCGGCGGCGGGAGGGAAACCAGGAGTAGGAGCAAAATCCCCAGAGTTCCCTGGAAGGCTGGTAAGTTTCTAAATGTAAAGGTCCCCAACGGCAGCAAAGGACTTGCCAAACAGCGCCCGCTCCACCGGGGCTGCCAGTCGCTCCTGATGAGACTGTGGATCTCTCCCCTCAGAATGTCTTGGAAGTTTTGCTTATTTAGACCTAGAATCTGACTTTTCTCTTTTTTTGTGAATATAACCTAATACGTCTATCTAGATTTATTTATTGATTTTTATGATACCTACAAATTTGTGAGGCCATATCAGAGAACATGGGTACCTGCCTAGATCAGCCCCGTAGATTAGATTGAAGGGGGGGTTCTGCCCAGTCAGTATATGAGACTGTTCATGTTGTCAAAAGGAGACAGAAGAAAGAGTGGCAGCCAGATGTTTCCCATGCACCTATTAGAGTTAACTACCACCAGATCTCAGTAAGTAAGCTCTCTAGCCCTCTCAACTGACCCCTACAACAGAACTAGGAGAGTTTTGCCTAAGCCTGAGAGATTTCTAATGATGCTTTGAAAATTGTTATACAGAATTTCCCAAATTTTACATTTTTTTGTCCGTGGGATACTAGTTCACTAATTCTTGCAGAAAAATATTTTCTGCTCGAACTAGTCGCTTGCTGCTATTCACTAGACTTTTTTTTTTACATGAGGTGCACAATGATTCGAAATGTATACCAGGAAACCACATTTTCCTCTGAACGTGTAATTTCATTACATTTACTTCGAATGTCATATCATTTTGTCAGAAAATAACATAATTTCGCAGCACACTTCTTCCTAAGTAGGCAAAGGCCCTGACATCATCAGGGATAAGTTGCAACAGGCCTTAAATAGTGTCTCAGATTTGAAGAAAGGAAATTCTTGCCCTGTCCACCCAAACCACAGATGAAGCCTTGGTGTTGTCTGTAAACTTCAGAAGAACCTCTGACTCAGGTACAAAGATTTTGTAGAGGTTTAGTGTGGACATGGTCTATCTTCCCTGAAGTCAATTTTTCATACAGAAATTAAGAGTGGGGATTACGGCACTCTGTAAGAGACAACAAGGAATTCAGATTTCCTCCCACTACAGAAAATAAGAAAAAAACGTAAGTGGAGGAAAACCGTGTGTGGAATTGAAGAGGGCGCACTTGTTTTTTTCAATAGTACACATATACTAACTGGACTTTGGTGTCCAAGCAGAAGCGCATTGACTTTAAGCATAAGATTTCACAGAAAGATACGCGAAATTACAGTACACAAAACAACAAACATTAAGCTCCTTAAATTGCCTGTACGGTACGTGACTCTTCATGTCCGTCAAACAGAGCTTGCGCCACTCCGTGAAGGATGGAGGCACTCTTACTCTGGTAATCCTTGTAAAAAAGAATACAATGAAGAATTAAAAGGGGAGGTTAACTGTTCACTGGTCCTCTGCTTTTTCTGTGCTTTCTTATGGTCCTGCACTTTAGACCTTTATCTTGTTAGTGCTCTATAAGGTTAAGAAACAATAGAAACATCCTTATTTACAAATAGCATTTAAGCCCCCTGGCTTGGTCTTGGCACGTTCATAGATAATGGTTTTAAGGGGCGTGCTAGTAAAAAAAAGATCACTCCCTGAGGACCAATCAAGATGGAAGAATCTTTATCGATTTGTATTTCCAGAGATGTGGACCGATCTTAGGTCACTGCAAGGTTGTTTTCATTATTGATCCGAGCTTGTCAAACCCCATTCATCAGGTGGGACTCCTGCTTTTGTGTGTTTTATATTTAAACCTGTCGGCATCATCTCTGCTTTCCACTGGCTTCTTTACTGTCAATTTCTTTTAATACGCCCATCCCTCTATTTGATTAAAACGGTCAAAGGTATTGTATCATATGTTCCGTAAAACCTAATTATTTGTTGAAATAATGTTAGCACTTTTGCGGTTATGTGCTTTCAGAAACGTTAGGCAGGTAATGTAGGAGAAGTAGTAGTAAACTCATTATTCGGTTAAATAAATACCCATACAGTATATAAAACAGAATAAAAGGAGCAAATACACCCATAATATAAACCACAAGGAACGCAGTCCGCGAGATTCAAATGACAAATAAAGCACAATAAACAATGATAGATAGCAACAAAAAGAATTGCAGCACGAATGTCTGAGGAACATTGACCTAAAGTGGGCTGCCCAAGACAGGCTTTCCCATGTGATCAGTGTGGAGTAAAGGTTGAGTGTTGTCTTCTAGAACTCGCTATGTGTACCCTCTACACATGTAAATATTTTGTCTAAAACTATTACGTTCTTTGGAGGGATTGTACTACTGAAATCAACACCAACAATATTGTGGTACAAGAATATCGAGGACAGGAAGGTAAATACATAAAGGGAAGTATAGATTTATTATTCCTAACTCCGCGTCTATGTATTTATTTTATTTTAAAAGTTTTATATAGCACTAGCTTGCCCCGTAGGTATCAGAGCGCTTTACATACACACAGTGAAAAACAGAAGGGCATTACATTACATAGTAGGCCGGCAGTAAGGAAGCAAACCAAAGATACAATACAGCATAGGAAATAAATATGACGATATGTGTACCACATGGCTACATATATATGAAGTTAGATATAAAAAATATAGACTAACTTGTTGATATTTATTTTGTTCCTTATTGTGTCCTATCGCTTCTGTGGCGTTGGTATTTAGGGGCACACCTCTGAAGGCACCTCTTATGTTACCAATTTTGTCTGCACCTCTGGTAACGGTGCAGTTTTAAAGCCACATCCGGGCTGCAACGGCGCTAAAAAAAGATCCTAAAATGATCCCGTGGACCTTCCTGCTGGGTCCAGAAAGCAAATAAATCAACTATTTGGATACATCAATTCATATAAATTTCTGTAATTGAAGTACATGAATAGGTTTCTGTGCATTGGCTCCTTGAATGAATTGCCCAGATTATGCTTTTTTTTTGTTTTAACCCTGCAGTGATTGTGAAGACCAAGCGCCAGATGTAGGACATCAAATACCGGTCGGTAACGGCCGATTTCGGCCGTTACCGACCGGTATTTGGTTTTTGAGATGTAGGGGGCCCAAATTGTAACGATTCTGTAAATTTACCGATTTGGTAAATTTACCGATTCGGTAAAATACAAAATCGGTAATTTTACCAAATCGGTAAATCTAGATGTAGGTGGCACTTAAAATAGTGCCACAGGACCTTAAGAATTTGTTATTTACCATGAAATACAATTTCATGGTAAATAACGAATTCCTGTGTACATGCACATCTGTGAATGTACACCTGTGCCATGTGGCACACACACAAGCCAGAATCAGGGGTGCAACAGGGTGTCAAAGTGACACCCTGTCCCCCTTGACAATTCGGTATATTTACCGAATCGGTATTTACCGATTCGGTAATTGCCGATTCTTAACGATTCGGTAAATTTTAAAGAATATATACCTACATAGCATTTACCGATTTGTAAATACCGAATCGGTAAAATTCGGTATTTACGAATCGGTAAATGCCATTTACCTACATCTAGCCCCAAGTGATATTGGTAAAAAGGGGAAAACGACAGCTAACACCATAAACAAAGCCTTTGGTGCTAATTTGGCATTTTTTTGTACCTTGTCATAGTTGTGAACACCGGGTGATGTTTTTAAAAACAGGAAGACGTTTGTTATGTTTTTTATTATATTTCACCGGGGCGCTATCCGCTGTCCAAAGTGGTATCTGCAAATAGGCCAATGGACCAGCTGTACACTCTTTCTCATCCTAAAAAAAGGAAAGAAAGCCCAGTGCAGATGCCAGCTGTCCCTGTCATTTTTTGCTTGCACCATTTCGTGATTTAAGAAGGTCCAAGGACTGATGGCAGCTGCCCCAGTACTCCTATTTGTAGTTGCAAACAGGGCAAGGAGTTAGCCTCAAAGAAGCGTAAGTGAAAGAATCTCAGAACTGCCAACACCTGTTCCACCACATTGTTTACAGCAGTGAACAAGGCGTCAGCGCAGGTGTCAGCTATCCCAATCTCCATTGTTATGTTATGTTATGTTTTTAAGATTCATACAGCACACAAATACCAAGCGGTGTCTTGCCCTAGCAGTCCAGAAAGCAGGCAGGTGAACTATTAATTAAATAGCTAGGTCTTTAGGGCTTTATGAAAGGACATTAGAGATGGAAGATTTTAGTTTTTAAATTTTTTTTAATGCATTTTGGTCATACAATTGTACGGTACATCAGTGTAATGCAAGGCACAGTATCACCCGTCATGAAAGTATACATTTTGATGACACCTTCCCGTACTTGTACAATAAAAACACCCCTCCCCCCAAGTATCCTAATATAGGTCAAACAAAAAAATCTGTATGTTGAGTCCGCAGGGTCCTCGGCTCAGACAAAGTCAGTACAGAAGTAGCACCCGGTAACAGCGGGTATGTAGCCCTGGCAGTACAGAGCTGCGAAACGGCACAATGTAAACATAATGAGGTTACAGCCCACACCCCCCATCCCTCCACTCCCAAGGAGATAGTCCCTATGAAAGTCAACCTTTCCAAAGCTGCCAACTAATTCACGAATCAGAATCACCTTCCAGGTGGCCTTCCAGGGAGGAAGAAGGCTGGGTACCCAGCACAATAGCATTATCCGTTAGTAAGGCATTGCTTCCATCCACTACCTCATTTCCCCCCGACGTCTCCAGCAGGTAGGAAATTAACGGCCCCCAAATATCTTTAGGACGTGATTTGATGGGTAACATGTCAGCATAGTGATGCATATGATCTTGCCAAGTAGTCATTATTTGTAGCCAATCCTTAAACTTAGGGGCTCTACCTCTGCCCCAGCGACACACCACCTGCCGTTTCGCCAAAAAAAAAAACCATAGCCAGGAATTTTTATGTACTGTATTAATGTCCTGGATTAATCCCAGAAGGGCCAGCAATGGACATGGCCTCAGTGGAACTCCTATCATGTTCGATAGTGCATCAAAGACCTGTGTCCAAAACTTAACCACCAAGGGGCAACTCCATGTCAAGTGTATACAGTCTGCTCTTGCCCGCCCACACCTTACACAGTTATCATGCTCTCTGAGTAAAAATTGATATAGTTTAGCGGGGTTATGGTATAATCGGTTTAGGAACTTAAAATGCACTAGGCAAAGCCTACTGTTACCTGTGACGGACTGTGTCTGTGTACAACTAAGTTCCCACTGGTCGTCCGTCAATGGAGCATCAAGATCACCATCCCATTCCAATGAGGCTCGGGCTGGGTTGGATAGCGGAGCGTCCAGTATATGCTTATATAGGAGAGATATGGCATGCCTAGGGGGCTCCGCCTGCAGGAAGGCATGCAACGGGGCAAGTGTGTCTGGCTCATGAGGGAACTCTGGGGTGGCGGCCCGCACACTTTGCCGAAGTCCTGTGTACATGAATATGTCCCTAACTGATGGGGTGCGTGTCCCAAAAAACTGTTCCATGGAGCGTAAGTTCCCCTCTAAGTAAAGATCTCCCCAGGTGTAGTATTGAAGAGCTTCTAGGATCTTCCTGCAAATACCCTCACATGTAACCTGTAATAACGGGTTGTGCAATATGGGCATTTTTGGAGAGTAGAGCATAGAATTTCCCAATTTACGAGCGATGTGATGCCACGCTTGCACTGTACAGTCAACCGTGGATGTAGGGTGACCAGAATTTTAAAGCCTCAAACCCGGACATTTGTCAAAAATAGAAGAAGGACTACAATTTTACTTCAAGTGATGAGCGCGCTCCTCAGCAAAAAATTACAGAACAGGCAGTAAGAACATACATAAAATGCTATTTTTAAGCCCAGTAGCATGCCTGTTAATTAAATTGCTTTCTTGAAACAACTGCTACTTATCCCTGCTTTGTAAAACATAAAAAACACCTCCCACCGTTTTCAGTCGACCCTCTCTAAAAACGGGGACATAAGCTAAATTTCTTGAAATTTGCTGGGACAGCTGGTTAAAAACAGGGACCGTCCTGGCAAAACGGGGACGCCTGGTCACCCTACGTGGATGGGTCTCTCAACCGCTGCCCTACTGCTGTGAAAAGGTATCCGGAAGGGGGCACTGGAGCCATGTATCCATCTTCCACCGCAAGGTGCAGCATAAAAGGCGGATGGTGGAGCCAGTATAGTGCATAGTGGGCCTGTGCGCAATAATAATAGTACTCAAAATTAGGGACTTCAAATCCACCGAGATGATACGGCATGTTAGAACTGGGATTTCTGGTTGGCTAAGGCTTACGCCAAAGCCAGGCAGAACCCACCATTCTAGTCAGGGCAAGGGAGTCACACGCCAAGATAACCCCTGCTCACCCCCTTGGTAGCTTGGCACGAGCAGACAGACTTATCCCGGAGGCGATGTGTAAAGCATTTGCGCACGCACACAACAGCAACAACATCCTAGGCACACCACTAAAGGAACTCCACACAAGGTTATATAAAAATAACTTTTGTATTGTCAAAACACATCAGATAGTAATCACACAATATACATTGTGCCAACTGGCACGGGCAATATTCACACAGGATTATTTACATCAGGACAGGGCCACGTGGGCCACTGTCAGAATCAGCACTTAGTAGAACTAGCACTTAGAATAACTGTCACATCAAATCACAATTATAGAACACCACCAGTAACCACTGGTAAAGGTAGGTACACACTAGGCAATATAACCATAGGCCTAGATCATGCATGCACACATAACCTCTCTAGTATAACATACTAGGCAAAGCAAACTTCTAAGCATGAGCACCTTTAGAAGTATAACACAAGCATAAAGGCAAAGCACATTACGCATAATCACATTTAGGCCTAACCAGTAAAAATACAGTAGGCAATCTCCTCACCACCCTGTGTCCAGAATGTCAGGGTGCGCTGCAATCGGAGTGCCAGGCAGGGGTGCGCCACCGGGGCAAACCTAAACGTTGCAGCTGCCCACTACTTGCTGGGCAGCTGGGAACAATCCCAAGGGCCTAAACGCTGCAGCTGGCACTAAGTGCTGCGCAGATGTGAAAGGCCTGGCACCTCTGTGCCATCTCCTGTCCCACACAGGGACTCTCTCTCCCTTGGCGCCTAAACGGTGCAGCTGCCCACTAATTGCTGGGCAGCTGGGAAACAACAAAACTGCGACAGGGTCCTCACTGACCCTAGAACAGGACTGCGCCAACTGTTGGAGCCATGTGGCTCTGAAAATACTGTGTCCCTTGGAGACTCTAGATCAAAACCTACCCACACGCTGGAGCCATCTGGCTCTGTAAAACGGTGGGGTGGCCCACTGCCATCTGGGGCCACCCTAATAACAGATATGAGGGTCGATGGAGCCACGGGGCTCAGAGAACTACTGGGGCGAGGGAGCAACCTCTGCTTCCTAAAAACACATGCCCCCAAACATTGGGGCAGCCCTCTCGCCAGCAGGGCCGCCCAGGCACCTACAATGCGCCTCAATGGGGCCCCCCGACACGGGGACCTCGAGACCCCCATGGGCCCTCTAAACAATTACAACAACGTTGGAGCGGCTCACTGCACCAACGGGGCCCCTCTGACCGGGGCCTCTCTGCACCCGGGCCCTCCGCAATGAAAACAGCGCTACCGGGGGGGCGGGCACCGGCAATGTGCCCCGACGCCCCCCTCTCCCCGCAAGGAACATACAATGAGCCCACTCACCAGCTCGACAGGACTCCTCTGGTCGGCGGCAGCGGGCGGGGCTCTCTCTTCCTCTTGAGAGCCTCGCAGGTAGCCGGGGTCTGTATCTGTGGCGCGGGGCTTCCCTTCACCTCTGGGAGCCCCGCACTGCTATCGGCGGCTGCTGCCGCCTTCTCCCTTCACCCGGGCCCCCCTCCTGGGAGCCCCGGGACTCTGCACACGAGGAAGCGGGGTGGGCTCCCGACCTCCTCACTCTCGGGCTTCACTTCCGGGCCGCACGCGTCACCTCCGTCCGGCGGCCCTGCCAACAGTCAGGTGGGCTGCGGGCGGCGGCGGCAGCATCTCGGGGCCAGCACTGATGGGTGGGCACCCTCGGTGCGAAAGAGAAACACCGAAGTGGGGTGGGCACCCGCTAGGGCACCATAAACGGGGTGGCACCCGTAGTTAATTAAATAAGCGAGAATCGGGCACAAAAAGCAGCGAGGTGGGCTCTCGCAATGACGGCATCATGGGGGAATCCCTCGCAGGGGATTCCCTTCTCCTCGTCAGGCCTCGCTGTGCTGCCACAATCCACGCATTCCTCCTGGTGCATTTAAAAATAAAGTGCTCACATCTCGCTGGGGGCACTGACAGCCCCACAAGTCCCCAGAAATGACCCCTGCAGAAAGAAAAGGGTCCAAAGAAGTCCTGGAGCATTAAGAGGGAGCACAGCAGCTCCCAGTAAAGGCAAGTCCTCCAGGAATCCAGGGGCTGGGCAGGGTCCAGGGAGACAAGCCTTCCCCTGGGCCCAAGCAGCAACACGCCCCTGGTAGTTTCAAGTTTGGCAAACAAGAACATCTTCAGGGTGTCACAGCACCCTTTTTGTACAGCATTTCCCTTTGTCTGTGTCTACAGGGTGGGGGGGAAACCAGGCGCAGCAGGTTTGGGAGCACTCTTGATGTGCTCAGCCACCCCTCCCATTCACTAGTCAGGCTAGGGCCATCAGTCGCACCACAGGGGGCGGAGCCAGCATTGTGTGGGGAAAGCCCAGCCCTATTCAGGTCCCAGGTGCACCCCTCCCTCACATCAGTATGTTAATATCTCTACTCACCACTGGGGCAGACCCATCCAGACTCCTGGAGCCAGGCTCACCAGCCAGCTCCAGCCAATCACGTGCCAGCACACTCACTACACACGCACACCCATGTCTAGAAGTGGCACTTCCACACTAGACACAGTCATGCCGCATACATCATTGCGCAGTATTCAATCTCACGAGTTTGCACATACCAAACTCGACCCTGCACTCCCCACACATCAGGAACTACCATGGTCACACATATTCCCCATGCATTCCTATGGGAGGGCAGGTCACTCACCACACATACACAGAGAGCTCACGCACTTTAAACTGTACCACAGTGAAAAAGTGCGCAGAGGCCTAAAATCACCAACACCAGGTTACAGAAATAGGCTAGGAAAAAGTAAAAAAAAGTTTCGGGGTGAACCTGCCAAAAGGGCCGGGTCCAACACGGCAACATTAACGTGTTTAAGTTTAGACGCGCCTGTCCCCCCCACCCCCACCCCAAATAAGTTGTGAGAGTTGGGAACGCAGGGTACTAAAGAAAAAGGGGCCCGGATGATAAGGGCTATTGATAAAGAGGTATAACAGTTTCGGTAGGAAGACCATCTTAATTAATGATATATGACCTGCCATCGATAGGGGGAGTCACAGCCATTTAGTAACTGTGTCAGTGATTTTATCAATAGCTGTGCCATCATTCCGTCTCATAGGAACATCCTTATCTCTAGTCACATATATCCCAAGGTATTTGACCTCATCAGTTTCCCACACCAGGGGGTAGTCTAGGGGGTGTTCCAGTGTATTACCCGTTAAAGGAAAAAGAGCAGATTTCGACCGACTGATTTGTACCCCAGAGATAGCACCAAATTTGGTAATCTCGCGTAAAATAGGGTTAAGATTTTCTTGGGGATTTTTAACATACAGTGTCATATCATCCGCGTAAAGCGAAATAAGTAGCTGTCTGGAGGGGTAGACCAGAGCCTTATCATTATGGTGCTGTCTAAGTTTGGCGGCCAGGGGCTCGATTACTAGAGCAAATAAAATGGGGGACAGGGGGCAGTCTTGGCGTGTCCCCCTAGATATCTCAAAGGGAGCAGATTTAGCCCCATTCAATAGAACAGAGGCCACCGGCTGGCTATAGTGAAGTCGCACCCATTGCAGGAAAGTAGCAGGCATCCCCATATGCCCCAGAGTGCCTAAGAGAAAATCCCACTCCAGGGAATCAAACGCTTTAGCAGCGTCTAGGAATACTGCCACTGCGGAGCAGATATGGTCAATGTCCTGCAGGACTGCCGCCAAGGTTCTCAAGTTGTGTGATGTAGCCCTGCTTGGAATGAAGCCTGCCTGATCCGGGAGTACAAGGCGCTGCATCAACAGGTTCAGCCGTGTTGCCAGGACCTTAGTGAGGATTTGGTATCGCAGTTTAGCAGTGACAACGGGTCTGTATGAGTCACAATTATTTGGAGTTTTCCCCGGCTTTAATAGTGAGGTTATGAGGGCTTCACGTATTGTAACAGGCAAACAACCTTCCTCAAAAGCTGCGTAGTATACTTCTTTCAGGATAGGAGCCTGGATAGTAACATAAGTTTTTATAAAACTCAATTGGAATCCCATCCGTCCCTGGGGCGCGGCCTGAATTCATTTGCATAATAGCCTCTACAATTTCATCTAGCTCCAAGTCTAATGCAAGAAATTTTCTCTGCACATCTCCCAGCCAAGCTAGTGCCGTATCCTCGAAATAGTCAGACAAGCCTAATGGGGCACCCCTCTGTGACGAATAGAGCGAACTGTAAAAATCTCAGAATGTGTTAAGTAGATCGGGGCAGGTTCCTATGTACATTGCCCCGATTATCTTGTATCTCTGTGATGTAATTGGAGAATCTTGGTGGCCTAACCGCTACTGCCAATGCCCTCTCCGGCCGATCCCCTTCTCCATACACCCTTGTCAAGTGTGGTTTTCCCCTGAATTTACATTCCCTATCCGCTAGCTCTTCGTACTCCATCAGTTTGCTGCGTAGAGTGGCTTTGAGTGCCGAATTGGGAGCACAGTTGCCTATATCTCTTTCTAAGGTCCTAAGCTCGGATTCCAGGGATGTGAGATCTCTACGCAATGTTTTTTAGGACACCGCCTCCTTTAGCTATACATATGCCCCGTATCGTTACTTTAAATGCCTCCCACACCGTGGTAATGCTGGGGACCGAAGCAGTGTTACGTTAAGAAAAATCGAGGATCTCTTGTTCGAGCTCTGTCTTAAATACAGCATCTTGCAAATGCGAGGGGTTGAGACGCCAATTAATGTATGGGGAATATTGTAAGGGAGCATGCAGGTCCACAAGCACTGGGGAATGGTCTGATTATATCCGGGCTAGATGAGTGACTCGACCCAGCCAGTGCGACATACCAACAGACACAAATATATAATCCAATCTGGCCCAAGAAGAATGGACTGCGGAATAGTGTGTGCCTTCACGCACCATCGGGTGCGTGTGCCTCCACGAGTCTAGTAAATAATTGTCAGCTACGATGGCCTGCAGCGTACGTTGTGTAGTGGTAAAGTGAGACGGGGAGGCATGTGATCTATCCATGTGTGGTTGCAGTGCAGTATTGAAATCTCCCCCCCATATAACATAGGAAGTACCAACTTCTCGAATCTTATCCCATAATTGAAGGAGAGCTTGGGGATCATCATTGTTAGGGCCGTAGTAGCTAGCCAAAGTGACATCATAGGAGTAAATTCTGCCCCATGACAATATCTCCCCCCCATCCGCAACAATTCCTCCTTGCACAAAGGGTACCCCTTTTTTAAACAATATGGTGACCCCGCGTGAATAGTTAGAGTAGGAGGCGAAGCAACGGTGTGAGGCCCAGCGGGCAGCAAATTGAGGGTCCAAACCAGAACTTAAGTGGGTATCCTGCAACATGGCCACCTCAATATTGTGTCTATCTAGATACCCCAGCACCTACATCTTCTTCCTGGGGTTGTTTAGGCCCCGCACATTCCAGGACACTACCTTAAGGTTGTGAATATTACAGGAGTGTACTGACATAATCGCTGCAGTAAAATATTGAGCCTGACCAGATCTTTTTGACCATAATTAGGAATGACAACTGAAAATGGAGAAATGGAAAACAATGACCCCCCCCTCCCACACCGGCTTCCCCAACTCGCCGGGTACAGTCCCCCTACCTAACCCAATACCCATCCAGAGACTGTGAACTTGTCCTTTCCGAAATTAGAATAGTGGAACGCCCTCATGCGGAGGCCACCAGGGGCCCACGACCCACCCACTTCCTCCATTCTTACACCTACCTACTGCACCGCATACAGCAGTCAGTTACGGCAGGACGGAGGGAAGGTGCCGAGCTATGCAAGTAACACATAATATAAAGTATAGTTATACATCACCAAAATCAAGAGTCTCGTAAGTGACAAAGTGGCCCTCCAAGGCTCGGAAGGATCAATGTCCGTTGGATAAGTCAGTCCGGTTCCGACAATGGAGATTGAGATCTCGAGCGCCTCTGCACTCCTGCTTCTTTAGTCACGTGCTTGTGGCATTTCTTGAGGTAATCTTCTACTTGCTGCGGGTTCAGAAATAGGTGTTGCTTTCCACGGTGCGTGACCTTCAATTTGGCTGGGCAGAGCATCGCATACGCTATGTCTTGCTGTTGGAGCTTCTTCTTCACCACAGTATACTTGCGCCTAGCCTCCTTAACTGACGGCATAAAGTCTGGAAAGAATGCCAACCTGATAGTCTCGTAGTGGACTTGCTTCTTTTTTCTGGCCAAGCGCAGGACCGCATCTCTATCGCGGTAATTAAGAAAGCGGGCAATGACACATCCCACACAGGGACTCTCTCTCCCTTGGCGCCTAAACGGTGCAGCTGCCCACTAATTGCTGGGCAGCTGGGAAACAACAAAACTGCATTAGGGTCCTCACTGACCCTAGAACAGGACTGCGCCAACTGTTGGAGCCATGTGGCTCTGAAAATACTGTGTCCCTTGGAGACTCTAGATCAAAACCTACCCACACGCTGGAGCCATCTGGCTCTGTAAAACGGTGGGGTGGCCCACTGCCATCTGGGGCCACCCTAATAACAGATATGCGGGTCGATGGAGCCACGGGGCTCAGAGAACTACTGGGGCGAGGGAGCAACCTCTGCTTCCTAAAAACACATGCCCCCAAACGTTGGGGCGGCCCTCTCACCAGCAGGGCTGCCCAGGCGCCAAAAATGCTCCTCAATGGGGCCCCCCCGACACGGGGACCTCGGGACCCCCATGGGCAATCTAAACAATTACCCCAACGTTGGAGCGGCTCACTGCACCAACGGGGCCACTCTGACCGGGGCCTCTCTGCACCCGGGCCCTCCGCAATGAAAACAGCGCTACCGGGGGAGCAGGCACCGGCAATGTGCCCCGACGCCCCCCCTCTCCCCGCAAGGAACATACAACGGGCCCCACTCACCAGCTCGACAGGACTCCTCTGGTCGGCGGCCGCGGGCGGGGCTCTCTCTCCCTCTTGAGAGCCTCGCAGTTAGCCGCGGTCTGTATCTGTGGCGCAGGGCTTCCCTTCACCTCTGGGAGCCCCGCGCTGCTATCGGCGGCTGCAGCCGCCTTCTCCCTTCACCCGGGCCCCCCTCCTGGGAGCCCCGGGACTCTGCACATGAGGAGGCGGGGTGGGCTCCCGACCTCCTCACTCTCGGGCTTCACTTCCGGGCCGCACGCGTCATTTCCGTCTGGCGGCTCCGCCCACAGTCAGGCGGGCGGGTGCGGCGGCATCTCGGGGGCAGCACCGAGGGGTGGGCACCCTCGGTGCGAAAGAGAAACACCGAAGTGGGGTGGGCACCCGCTAGGGCACCATAAACGGGGTGGCACCCGTAGTTAATTAAATAAGCGAGAATCGGGCACAAAAAGCAGCGAGATGGGCTCTCGCAATGACGGCATCACGGGGGAATCCCTCGCATGGGATTCCCTTCTCCTCGTCAGGCCTCGCCGTGCTGCCACAATCCACGCATTCCTCCTGGGGCATTTAAAAAAAAAGCGCTCATATCTCGCTGGGGGCACTGACAGCCCCACAAGTAAGCATGGGCGGATCTCGCGTACGCGAAATTGCGGATTTACAGATTCGCAATCCGCGAAGATACGCGAACTCTAGCGGATTTGCGGATTTTCCCGTTTTTTCTGTTGGCGCGCGTTCGCGCCGATTTTGGGACAATTTCGCGAACTTACTTTTCGGCACGCAACGGCCGCGACTATGTTGTTTCTACGTCTGGTTTATCATCACAGGTTCACAGCACCCTCTGTTTCACCACTGCCACCCTCTGGGACACCCATGCCACCCTCTGGTACATCCATTCCTCACTGCCACCCATTAGGTTTGTTTATCACTGTAGTTTATGGGGGGTGAAAAAAGCAAGCACACCTCCCCTACTTCAACTGCCATGAATTAATTGGGGGTTGATTAATGTGTCAGTTATTTAGAAAGTTCCAGTCTGGCTGGCACCTGCTTCCTTCCTTATCTGTAATTTGCTTTCTGTTGCAGTGAAAGTTTTTTTTCACAGGACCTTTATGGTCTACTTGTAGCTATTCTATGAGCCTGCTGTTTGGGTCATAGCAGGGTCATAGAATAGTTGCAAACTCTGGAGGGGCCCCTCAGGAAGCACTACAGTGAATGTTACAAATGTTAAGTTTGAACTTTTGCACCTGCTCATTGCTTTCAGTTTAGCAAAAACCGTTTTTTCTGCAATTTTGCGCGTTTTTTGGGGCGCGAATCCGTGCGAGATCGATTTCGGGAGCCGCGAATGCTTGCGAATACACTTATTTTTTTTGTGCGACGTGTATGTTCGCGTGCTTTTGCGCGTGTTCGCGAGGCGCTTGTAGCTATACGTTTGCCAAGTTACCCTAGCGGTCGTACACGGGCGCGGCCATCTTGTTTGCGTGACGTAATTCCGTTTCCGGCCGCTATGTGTAATCTCGCAAACTGTGCTGCTCGCTAGTACAATTTCGCGCATGCTCGCGAGGAAAATCTCGCGCGAACTTACCCACGCGGTTGTGAACGGGCGCGGCCATCTTGTTTCTCATTCATTGCTATGGTTCTGGGCATGCTTTCTGTATCCTCTCTGAATCTCTGCCATCCTTTGCTTGTTTCACGTTTATTTAATCTATTTTACTTATTATCTATCCCTCTATTTTTCTAGCTGTATATTTTTGTGTTTTCTGCTACTTTTAGTTACTTTTAAACTACTTTTTTTAACTCTTTTCTTTTCTTCTTCACTATTCTATTTCTTCTTTATCATTTAAGTTTATTTCTGCCCAGACCATGGTAAAGGGAGCCGGGAAGCACCCTGAGAAGGGGAAGGGTCCCGCACCCCGTGCCCGGCTCCCGTGCGGGCGTTTGAGGGGGGAGCAAGTGGTGCCGCGGGAGATCTTCAGCGCGGAGGAAGTGGCGGCACTCATCTTCCACGTCCAGCGGCGCCTCCCCAAGACGATCCTGGGAGGCGGCAAGATCGCGACTGGCTATGGCATCCGGGAGCGCCGGAAGCGGTGGGAGAAGGTGTGCCGGGCCATGTTTCAGCTCTCTGGGGTCCGGTCACATATAACCAGGCCACCCACCGCTGGACCGATGTCATGGACCGGGAACGGGACTTGCTGGACGCGCTCGGCGTAGAGGTCCCCGGGCTTGGTGAGTAGTAGTAGCTATTCATCACTACTCTGTTTTATCCGGCTCTGTTATTTGCAAATCTTTGTTCTTTACCAAGAGCAATAATGCTGCCGATTACATTGTAGGTAAATTATATTTCAAAATCTTCTATGCATTTCAGGTGCACTGCTCTCCTTCTCAGTAGCCTTGCTTGCTACTATGCTTATTTGTTTTGTACATTGTGTTCATTTCATTGGCCTGAGAAATTATGTATGAGTGTAGTGTAAAGATAAGAACTGCGTAATGCTAGACACTAAGGGTCATATTTTCAATTACCGGCGCATCCCTGCAAAGTAGCAGGGATGCGGCAGTAATTGTGTGCCATGCCACCACCACCCATTGGCCCAAAACGTCACAGAAGCCTTACGCATCTGTGCCGTAAAGGCGGCGCATTGCTGGAGTTGCGTGCCAACGATGGCGCAGCTCCAGCAATGCTCTGGGGTACCCTATCTCCCCAATGCTGCATCAAGCCGTACGTCGGCTTCAAGCGCGCAGGGTTTGACTCATGCATCATTGTCTTAAAAGTGACTGATTGACATCTTGTAGATTTCCCTCAGCCACTTTTAGGATTCGTCCCTGCGCAGGTACGCCCTCCCTTGCGCCGGAACGCCCCCTGATGACGCAGGGCTTTACAACGTGATGCATCGCCCATCATTTCTTTTTTTTTAATATATACGCCGCACCAACACCATGGCGAGTCTTTTGTTCTGCCGCAGCGTCACAAAAGTCTCGCAACAATGGAGGAAAATGAGCCGCAAGGGACTTCTAAATCAGCCCCAACAGACTGAAGTCCACTCCTTCCTTTAGACACATGGCTATAAGAAGAAATAGTGGTGGTGGTGGTGGGTGGATTGATAGTTTGAGTATTCACTGATCTGCAAGCAGGATGGACTTTGTCTGTCACTTCGCGTGCTGCGGACTGCTGCCTGCAGTGCCAGGCCTAGGCAAACCTCTTTAGTAGTCTGTTTATTGAGTTACATAGGAACTTTCTAAGTCAACGGTCCGCAAATCAGGCAATACGAATAACGTAGTATACCACATGAGATAGATCCCGTGGAATAGTTGTCTATCTATTTGCTATTTCTCCAAAAAATGTTGTTATTGTTCTTTTGAAATGGTTGATTTGGTTGACAAATCTCATCCATGTTTTCTGGTCTTTCTTTCTTTCATGTTGTAAATCAGCTCCCCCCAAGGGCAAGAGGACACAGGAGGAGGAGGGTGCTGTTGAGGATGCAGGCCAGGATCGGGCAGGCGAGGGCTCCTTTGCTGGCCCCAGTAAGTTTTAATTGTAATAAAGAGTACCTATTTTTTCCTAGCGTTCCTCATTCGATTTTTTCTAAATCGTCTTTGATCTTCTTGTAGACTGGATACAAATTCTTATCCTGGCTCTAATATGACTCCCTGTGGTATTACTAGATTATTCTTATTAGTCTGTCTGTGTAGCTAACTAAGATAGGACATTTGGCAATTGCATTGGACTCCCATTCTATTCAGCAATAGCTCTATGCACTGTCTCCTTACTGACTAGATAGTGTGGCAGAGTCATTCAGCTCCCGAAGTCACCGATTATTGATCCCCAATGATCTCTAGATTATCGTACGCAGAACAAGAGAGTACGGAGTCACAGCACAGTCAAGAAGTGTCAGAGGCACTCATGCTTGCAAAAATTCCAAAACCTTTAGCTCATCCACTCTAGTCTGGAGGACCAAAAACCACAGAGTCTATTTAAGTTTAAAAGCTTTATTAAAAGTAAACACATTTATTAAAATCTACTTTGTCATAAAACTATTTAACTGAAAACGGAAAAGTGGTTAGTGCTGACGATTAATTGGACACATTTCTTGTGGTCGAGCCGAGCTCTCACCTGGTTTGAACTTGATCCTGGTCGTGTTCTTAGGAGTCAAGCTTCTGTCTGTTAGGAGAGAAAGTGGTGCGTGTTAAAAATAAAAAGCAAGCATTCATCAGTTGTGCATAAAAGTGCAGCAAGACAACAGCCTTCCCTGGAAAAAGGGACATTTTTACTTTGGAGTAGACAGTCACAAATTATTACATTGTATTCTGTTTTTTTAACATTTCTCCTAGACCAAATATTATATAGTAGTGAGTGGTGTATTCTAACATTCTTAAATGTACTTTGTAGGTGTAACATCTGGTGACGGGGCCAGCGCGGAGGTGGCTGTGTTGGGCGAGGACTCGGAAGACTCTGGGGAGGAGGCGGTGCAAGAGCCGGCGGACGGTCCTGTGGGGGTTCAAACGGTGGTGGCGGAAACAGGTAAGCTATATATTCCTTACTTATTGAGATTGAAGACTGCATAGTGTGCTTTCTGCACGGGTGTATTACAAATCAACCAGGTAGTAGCCTCCTCGAAATGTACTTCGACTTAGCTGTGAAGTTTTTGGTGAGAAGAATCCCAATAAGTTCTTAGACGAACGTGATGGATGGGATGAACGAAAAGCGAAAGAAGGGTGTAAGTAAGTGGGACGCGAAATTGTATGATGGCTGGCAAAGAAGAACGATATGTGTTTGCTTGGCCCCCGAGGTGGCTGGGAAGAAAGAATATGGTATGGTGCATGGCTGGGTCAATGATAAAGCAAGGATGGGTGGAAGGACAGCAGCCTGGGTGGGTGAAACAGAAACTGTATGTGTGCGTATACTTTGACTGAATGGATGCCTGGAGCATGGTATTCTCTGACTCTTAGATAGCACATGTGTATCTAGAGAGAGTAGATGGTCGCTGGATGAACTAAGTGTTACCTTGAGGAGCATGTACCACCGCACCCGCACGTCCGTTCCAGTGCAGGGAAGGCAAGGAAAAGAAATTGTAAATGTGTCCAATACTACCATGAATAGTAGCAGTACTTTGTATTGCGTCTGCAATCACAGCATATATCTGGTTATTACGGTGGACACTCCGTACCTCTGTTAATAACTTTAGTTTACTTGTAGTACGTCATTCATGTGTGGGTGTATCACTGTTCACTCAATATTAAGCAAAGCACCTAAAGTCATCCCATATGTCATCAAATACGTCCCATGTGAAGTGATAGATAATCAAATTAGTTAGCTTCTTCATTTTCCTTTTCTAGTACTCATTTGCACTGTAGGGTGAAAGGTAAATTAATTAAGCAGTAGCCCTTGTAACAGAGTATTCTCAGTGCCACCCGTAATAGAAAAGTAATAGCTTCACCACCTGCATGTACTGGAACGGTACAGTAACGCAAGTCTGTCTCACTCATCATGGTGTGCAACTTTTTTTCTCGGGTGCAAGTTCACTGTGCTGTCCATGTCATTCTGCCGGCTTGCATAAGATAACGTACCAATGTTCCTAAACAAGAGAGAAGAAGAAGAATAAGACTGGTGTACTGTCATAGTCGACTGTAATGGAAGTCCATAGTGGTCGTAGAATTTGTTCATTAGACTACCACTAATGTTAGAGCAAGGATGCAGAAGTGGGAGGTTACATAGATACTGTCCTCAATAGTTATGTACTGTGCTTTCAATGTGCTACTTGTACTGTGACCCAACTTTCGGCTCAATCACTTTGTGTTATTAATGCTAAGGAGCATTGGTTACAGACTATGTCTTTCTTTTTTCATATAGTTGCTCCTTCCAAATCAACAACACGGAGGGAGTAGGCTAGAATGGCCCGGCAACGGAGGCTGGATGCCACTGTCGCCGAATATCGGCGGCTGGTGGCCCTGGAGGAGGAGGAGGACACGCAGTCGAGCGGTGCAACAACAACATCCTCGGCTGGGACCGCTGCATCCTCCTCCGTGACCCCACGGGACGCCAGCATGCGCAGTGCTCCAGCGGGACCGAGCCGGGCTAACAAAGCCAACCGCCACCGCCAAGCAACAGAAAGACCAGCTGCCCCCCACAGTAGCTGCAAGGAACGCCAACGCCGCCTACGAGTCCGAATGTCCAACCTGGAGCAGGAGGTCCAGAAGTATAAGAACTTGGTGAAGGGCCTCCGCTCCGAGCTTGCCACCCTCCGCAAGGAGTATGATGCCCATGCCGCAAAATGCACCAGCAGCACCCTCCAGTAGTGGAGTGTCCCTTGCCCTTTTTTTATAGACTTTTGGGGGGTGGGATTTGGGAGTTGGGATCGTTTTGGGACGTTTCAAAGACAATCGTTGGGGTTAGGGTGGGTCTTGAGGGAGATTATTTTGTTAGGGCTACATAAATATACATTTTTAAACTTTATCTGACCATACCTGTTTTTTACTGCTTTTCAGTCTGGTGGGTGGGGGACGGGGGTGTAACAGTAACTTTGTTTTCCTGAACAGTCGTAGGACTTTAGTAGTACAACGGTCAATCTCTTGTCTACTCCGAAATAATACTCCATTATACTACCTCCCACCAAACGCTTATCTTACCTGTAATTTGTGTTAGAAATTAGGGCTAGGCCCAGGGCTGGCTCCACGTGAAATGGGGATTAACGTTGTCAATCCTGGGCGGGTGACATTTCCTCATTGCGGTGGAACTAGTGGTGTGACACAGTGGCAGTTGCATGCCTAGGGAAAAAAAGAAAACGAAACCTTGTTTGTCCTTACTGTAGCATTACAACGGTTACGGTACGATCGAGAATATAGCAGGTGACAGTACACTAGAACAGTGCCATAATGTAGCCTAACAAATGGTGGTAAAGTATTTGCTAGCAACTAGTATAACTAGTACTTGCGTTGAATTTATTTGACATTGGCTACTACTACTAGAAGATATAGTACTGAAGCTGAGTAAGTCTAGAAGATATCCTCGTATTCCTTCACCAGCCTGTTGCTATGACCTTATCCTCCCCAGCAAGTGTGTGGAATTATTGATGTCATTTTAGTCAGACATCAAGCAAAACAACACAGCCCGGGGGAAGAGGGTTAGGGTTTGTAAAATGGATGGGAATGGGGGTTTCTTTTTGGGTAGGTTTTGTTGAGAGAAGAAAAAAAAAGCAGAGCATGGACAAACAATAATTGAAGATAAAGACAATCTTTGGTTACAAACTAAAGCTAAGCACATGCAGTCACACTCATAGAATAAAACAATGGATACTGGATCTGTATTGCGTATGTTGTTGGAGTTGTCCTGTTGAATTTGGTAAGTAAGTTGCATGCAGCAAACAATTCCTCTTATTGGCGGCACTCCTCCATTCCAGCTGACGCTTCGTCCATCAATGTTGGTGACCACTGACAGAAGACACCCTGTCCACTGCCTGCCTGGCGGATGTTGACTGAAACCCGGCCTGTAATTATTGAACGGAAAACAGGAAGTGCTATTACAATACCACTGATAAATAAATAAAAGGTATGTACGCTGTGTGGTTCAAAAAGTGACACTTTGATTTCCCTAATAGACAGTACAATATTTTTGAAATTGCGTGCTCTGTCTGAGTCACCTTTTTAAGGATAAATAAGTATGGCCAAAATATTATAGCGGATCTTTCCCCTCAAGGTAGGTGTACTGTAAACTGTGTTTTAGAACAAAATTTGACCTTCCCAGCAATGCTCCCACCAAGACCCTTACTAAAGCCAGTCGCAAAAATGTAGAAGAACCCCAATCAGATCTCCAAAAACGATGCCTAGCAGAAAAATGGTTACAAAACGTACTTTGAAAGTAACAGTAGGCCCAAATACAGACCGTGGATTGTATTCAAACCACTTGCAAGCAAGCAAAAGTATCCATAGCCAGCATCGCTCCAACAGTGCTCTACAACACCAGAACTGCGTTGCAATAGAACCCCCCGAAACACATGCAATCCTGCTGCTAGGGCTAACCCTAACGAACCCTAACTTACAAAAAGTGCCAAAACTGGTGTTTCCTTATGGATTTTGTCCAAAACACTTCTATCCGGTATTAGACCTTCCCAGGAATGCCCCAGGCAAGACCCGCCAACCCACCCGAAAAAAACCACCCGACAACACCCCCAAACAGCGAAAAAGCTAAATCTCATACTTACAATATCTCTCCGCCTTCGGTCCAAACGTGCAGCTAGGTCATCATCATCAATCATCATAACTCCTGTTTTCCACCATGGATTTCCTGAAAAGCAAATGCAATCAAGATTAGATTGTCGCAGCAGTGCTTCGACAGAGACCCCGGCCGCAACCCACCCACGAACAGCAGGAAGCCCCCCAAAACGCTACATTGAGCAAGATGACAGAAGAAATAGCAAAAAAAAGGCTGTTCCTTAAGGATTTTGTCCAAAACACTTCTATCCGGTATTAGACCTTCCCAGGAATGCCCCAGGCAAGACCCGCCAACCCACCCGGAAAAAACCACCCGACAACACCCCCAAACAGCGAAAAAGCTAAATCTCATACTTACAATATCTCTCGGCCTTCGGTCCAAACGCGGCGCTGTGCAGCTAGGTCATCATCATCAATCATCATAACTCCTGTTTTCCACCACGGATTTCCTGAAAAGCAAATGCAATCAAGATTAGACTGTCGCAGCAGTGCTCCCAGACACCAAAAATCACCCACAAACACCCGGAACCCCGCCAAAGAGCACCCCAAAGGCAAGCAAGTCAGCAAAAACTGCAAGAAATTTCCACCTCATATTTGGTCCAAAACACTTTTGTCCATTATTAGAGCTTCACAGCAATGGGCCCAAATCCGTCAACTCACCCGCAAAGAAGTACAACACCCCCACAAGTGCTGAGTCTTTCTTCATTGGGCGTAATCCAGCACTCTGCTTTGAGGGAAATCGCAGTCTGGAGGAGGAGGATAGAGGAGCATGTTCTTCAGAACTTGTGAACCTGAGGAATGTAGACTGCGGCACCTTCAAATCAATAAGCAAACAAGTGAAGACAGTTCTGATGATGGTCTTGTTTTTGGGATTAGGTGATTAAAGTTTGAATTAAATTAACTGTGCAAAACAAAGAAAGCGAGACACACAGCACACAGGAATAAAAGTGAATAAGGACGAAAAAGAAAGTTCTTGATTGATTGTCTCATTTTCAGGGCTCGGTGTCAGGGAATAAGAACAAGATTTCGTCATCATACTCTGCGAATTCAGGCAGGATGAGGTCAGTGCCACCGAACAGAGAACAAATCCCCTCATCTACGTTGCCGTCCTCCTCGTCTTCATGCGGCGTGCTTTCTCGTACTTTGTAATCTGGTGGTATGAGGTGCTGATTCATCTTGATCATTGTCAGCCGCTCCACATTTTTGGGCGAGAGGCGGCTCCGTTTGGGAGTTACAATGCCACCAGCAGCACTGAAAACACGTTCAGAAGACACACTAGCGAGTGGGCAAGACAAATAGTTTATAGCCAGGTTGGAGAGCTGTGGCCACAGTTGTTTTTTGCCATGCCAATACTGCAATGGCTCATCATTAAGAAAGACCTCTGTTGAGTCATTCATATAGTCCTGCACCATCGACTCAAGGTCATCAACGGTTCCTCCACTTTGCTTACTTTTTGCTGTGCCTTTGACATTTTTTCGAGAACCATACCCAAGCAAACTTAGCCAATCCTCCTCAGCAGCCACTGATAGTGTTGTGTGTGGTGCAGAAGATGATCCAGTTGCCGGTGTCTTTAACGGCTGAGAGGTCACTTGTGCCCCAGCCACAGGTGCAGAAGTGGATTCTTGTGACTGGGGATGGCCTGCTGATGCTGCTTCTCCTTCAATAACCTGCCGTTCTATTTCAAACCTCTTGGCTGACAAGGCTAACCAATGTTTGTACTTTTGAACATCTGCATCAGCAAAAGGAAAGAATGCTTCGCCTGCCAGCGCCTTTTTGTAGCGTGGATCCAGAATAGTAGCACAAATGTAATGCTGTTCTGACTTGATTTTTTGAAGACGTTCATCACCACGTAGGCGCTCTAATAATTTCTCAGACAAAATAAAATGGTCTTTTTTTTTCATCTTTTTCAAACTCAGAAGACACCGCCATCAGTTGGTGCTCCAGCATGCACAACAATGGGATAGCTTTTCCCAAATTACAGTCCTCCTGGCTGACTGCACGCGTGAAGAACTCAAAAGGACGAAGCATGTCTGTCAGGCTTTTAACTATGTCCCATTGCGCCGCACCCAACCGCATGTCCTCCTTCTGAGATGTACCCTCTGTGAAGAAATAGTGATCGAGTACCGTATACTGCTCATACAGACGCTCAAGCATGTAGAAGGTTGAGTTCCAACGTGTTGCCACCTCCTGGATGAGTGCTTTCACTGGCATTTGACGTTCAAGTAGCAGTCTCCTCAGATGCTTCCGGGCCTTAAAAGAATGGCTGAAATGGTTGCACATTTTGCGGCAGGTGGCCATTACCTCGAACGCTGGACTGTGTTTATCACTCAAGAATTTTTGAACTACCAGGTTGATACAGTGCGCCAAACACGGCACTCTAAAATAGTCACCCTGCCACATGGCCTTAACTACATTGGCGCCATTATCCGTGGAAACATAACCAATCTTGCGTTTTTGGGGGGATAGCATTTTCAAGACCTTTTTGTCAAACTCTTCCAAAAGGTTTTCTGCTGTGTGACTTTTCTCCAAGCCAAACATGGCTAGTGTTGCATGTTTCCGAGCAGCTTTGAAAACTTTGTCCGGGTCAACACCTGCGTTTAGCTTTGCTTTAACACCTGATAAAGAGACCCAGTGTGCAGTGATGCACATGTAATCAGCGCCTGCGCCACTGGTCCACATGTCTGTTGTCAGATGTATTGTGTGAACAGCACTCTTCTGCAAAGCTGCCCCAATCGCCTCCAGCACATCTTCATGTAGTGCTGGAACCGCAACTCTGGCAAAATAGAACCGGCTAGGAACCTTCCATTTAGGGCAGAGCGTTGCCACTAATTCTAGAAAACCTACCGCTTCTACAAAAGAAAAAGGGAGAAGGTCCACAGCTAGCATTTTAGCCAGCTTAGTGTTATACAGACGCGTCAGTGGGTGGTTGCGTTCATATGGCACGTCTGAAGTAAGCATTGTTCTAATGTTGCCCTGGACCAAGCATTTACGGGCTGATAATGACTTCGTTGACCCAATTTTGCTCGCTGGTGAACTTTTGTGCGTTGGTGTCTCACTCGCTCCAACACTCTTAGTGTGCCTCACATTGGGTGTGCTGCTGACAGGGGTACTGGGTGTAAGGGAAGTGTTTGACACGTCTTCTTCCTCCTCGTCATCATCAGATGAAACATCAACGTTTCCTTGAATTCGGCCTTTCTTGATCGCATCTAGGTGCGCAAACCATTTGACAGTGTGCTGTCTCCTAAGATGACCTCTCTGGCCTCCGGTACCATAGTTGGTACCTGGCTTACCACGACTAACTGCAGCCTTACAAAGGGTACAAATGGCAAACTTTGGATTTTTTTGACAAACAGTAAAGAAGTCCCAAACTGGGGACTTGAAGTGTCTGTGGGACCTGGAGGAGGCGGCGATACTGGTGGTGGTGGTCATGAAGCTAATGCCAGATGAAGTGGAGGATCTGCATTGCCCAACTTTTGTACGTTTTGCACTTTCACCGCCACTAATTAAGGTCGAGGTTGACGGAGGTCTCTTCTTGCCAGAAAGAAATATGGAAGCGGGACGAGTTGGTGTACTACTTAACTCCAATGATTGTGGTGTTTCCACTGCCTCCTCATCGACAACATCATCATCATCATCACGCTCAGCAGCTCTTCGGGCTAGGGTCAAAATGTCTGTTTGCTGCATGCCCGCTGGGGCTGCAGTGACCTTTATGATGACTGGGTCGTCGTTGGCAGAGTCTTCAACAGCAGCAGTATCCGCCACTTCTTGTTGAGCCTCATCACACTCCATAACTCTGAGACTTTGGACGAGCTTCCTTTTACGCTTAACTACCTTTGTTCGATCATGGTGTGCCTCACTCTCAGACGGCTGTGGTGCTGGTTCCCAAGTTTGATCCGTATCATCAGAAGGAGGTGTGCTTGAAGAAGATGTAGACACCACCCTTGATCTCTTCCTTGCTAGGGGTGTGGAAGACAATGAAGGATCATCAGGAGGAGTGGCTTCCTCAAATGATACCTCGCCTTGATTGTCGATTTCCTGATGTGCCCCTACTTCGGGAGGAACAACTATTGTGGGCACTTGTGACCCTCCATGCACCTCTGCTTGCGCATCTCCTTGCGCTGCCTCTCCTTCCACATGTACTTGGGCTTGTACTTGCACATGTGATTGTTGTTGCGGCTGTGGTTGTTCAACACTCGTCAGATGAGCTACAACAACCTGTGTTGATTGAGGGACATTGCTGCTGCTTTCTTGCGATGAGCCAACATCACTGGTCGATGGTGATTGAAGAACTATACTGGCTGCCTCTCCAGCACTCAAGGGCTTGGACTTAAGTTGGCGTGGTGGTGGTGGTGGCACTGAGCCCAATGGAGCGGGGGTGCTGCTGCCAGCTTGGTCCCCAGCAGATCCCGCTGCTGCTGCAGGCATACTTTTTTTTTTACTCCCAAAAAAAGGGGCGGGCGGCACACCAGTGTCCTTGGTAACTTGCTTCTTCTGCTCCTTACTGGCACCTTTCTTGCTAGAGGAGCTACGGGTTACTTTTTTTGGGGCCATCTTCTTCAGAGCAGGTCAGCAGGCAGCAGTTGCACGAGTTGCAGAGGGTTCTGTGTCCAGACGTGACGTCGCGTGACGTTATGCTGCACACACACACCGCTGCAGGACTTCTTCCTGGCACTGGTGGTTCTCTTGAGTCTTCTTGTGCACCTAAAAGCAATGGAAGACAGAGGAACATCAGTTCAGTTATACACCCCAAAAAATCGACAAAACACAGAAAAATGAGCACAATCCCATGCCATCCATGATGTTTACATTGAAGACACCCCACAGAAAGACTAGGGACATGCAAGTATGCAACACTCACTACCGCTGGGCATAATGGATGAAAAGTAGGCAAAATAAGTGCAGGCCTCAGACACTGCCTCTCCTCAAAATGGCCCCTTACACCCCAAGCACATGTTGCCTGTACCAGCCAGCACTCAAGATGTCCACCACCACCACCCACATGGCCAGTCCACATCAACAGTACACCCACCAAAAACAGAAAAACAGCCAGAAATCACCACAATCCAATGCCATCCATGATGTTTACATTAAAGAGAGTGAGACCTCACCACAGGCACACTCAGTCCATGCACCACCACCCCTGGGCAAAAGGCCACACCAGCAGCCCCCAAAAAACGACAAAAAACAATAAAATAAGCACAATCCCAGCCCATCCATGGCCTCAATTATGTTAAAATTCAAGAAGACACCCCACAGAAAGACTAGGCCCATGCAACACTCACCACCCCTGGGCAAAGGGCCCCACCAGCAGGCCCAAAAAAACGACAAAAAACAATCAAATCAGCACAATCCCAGCCCATCCATGGCCTCAATGGTGTTTAAATTCAAGAAGACACCCCTCAGAAACACTAGGCCCATGCAACACTCACTACCCCTGGGCATAATGGATGAAAAGTAGGCAAAATAAGTTCAGGCCTCAGACACTGCCTCTCCTCAAAATGGCCCCTTACACCCCAAGCACATGTTGCCTGTACCAGCCAGCACTCAAGATGGCCACCACCACCACCCACATGGCCAGTCCACATCAACAGTACACCCCCCAAAAACAGAAAAACAGCCAGAAATCACCACAATCCAATGCCATCCATGATGTTTACATTAAAGAGAGTGAGACCTCACCACAGGCACACTCAGTCCATGCACCACCACCCCTGGGCAAAAGGCCACACCAGCAGCCCCCAAAAAACGACAAAAAACAATAAAATAAGCACAATCCCAGCCCATCCATGGCCTCAATTATGTTTAAATTCAAGAAGACACCCCGCAGAAAGACTAGGCCCATGCAACACTCACCACCCCTGGGCAAAGGGCCCCACCAGCAGACCCAAAAAAACGACAAAAAACAATCAAATCAGCACAATCCCAGCCCATCCATGGCCTCAATGGTGTTTAAATTCAAGAAGACACCCCTCAGAAACACTAGGCCCATGCAACACTCACTACCCCTGGGCATAATGGATGAAAAGTAGGCAAAATAAGTGCAGGCCTCAGACACTGCCTCTCCTCAAAATGGCCCCTTACACCCCAAGCACATGTTGCCTGTACCAGCCAGCACTCAAGATGGCCACCACCACCACCCACATGGCCAGTCCACATCAACAGTACACCCCCCAAAAACAGAAAAACAGCCAGAAATCACCACAATCCAATGCCATCCATGATGTTTACATTAAAGAGAGTGAGACCTCACCACAGGCACACTCAGTCCATGCACCAACACCCCTGGGCAAAAGGCCACACCATCAGCCCCCAAAAAACGACAAAAAACAATAAAATAAGCACAATCCCAGCCCATCCATGGCCTCAATTATGTTTAAATTCAAGAAGACACCCCACAGAAAGACTAGGCACATGCAACACTCACCACCCCTGGGCAAAGGGCCCCACCAGCAGGCCCAAAAAAATGACAAAAATCAGCACAATCCCAGCCCATCAATGGCCGCAATGGTGTTTAAATTCAACAAAACAGTTGTATCATGCACCCCTAACCAACCCTGGTCCTACTGGATACTGTGGCTACCCACAATATAATTTATTTAATGTTCTGAAAAAGTTCCAAAATTTTACTTGCAGCAACTGTAATGCCCCAAACAAACTTACTTGTGAAAGTTGATTTCTAATCCAAAAGTGATCCAAAGACAGTCAAAAAGGCCTCAAATCCAAATATCCAGCAGCACCCACAAAAAGTAATCCTTCCAGCTCCAGATCCAAATGAAAGTGACCAGGAGATGGACAAAGCACTGGGAGGAGCCTGCTGGACAGGAACAGGAAGTTGGAGACTGTGGGGCACTTCCTTCCTCCCCCCCCCCAAAAATGGACTCCTTGCAAAAAAAAGGCCATGCAAATGTCAACCTGAGGAGTGATTCTGATAAAAATCATAATTTTCTGAAGGTTTATCCTGTTTGCTGGTGATTGTCTTGTGCAGAATTGCAAAAGCTCTATTTCGCGAGTGCGAGATTGTTCCTTTCCGCCACAACTACGTGTTCGCAATTGCGAACTCTCGCGAGGTGTGCTGTGCAAGGTGGCAAGCCGCGATTACGTATTCGCGGGCGCCAAACTCCCGCGGGATCACGCAGCAAGATCTAAAATGGCGCGGCACTCGCAAAGAAAAACAACTCGGCAAACGCTAAATGACGGAAAGTGAACGCCGTGCACCACGCCGCGCGCCGCAACCAAGCAAAAAATCCGCCGCGAGCGGATTCACGGATTTTCGACAAATTCGCGAGAGTTCGCGGATTGCGAATTTGCCGAAAATCCGAAAAATCCGCGATCAGAGCGGATTTTACGCCCATGCTTACCCACAAGTCCCCAGAGATGACCCCTGCAGAAAGAAAAGGGTCCAAAGAAGTCCTGGAGCATTAAGAGGGAGCACAGCAGCTCCCAGTAAAGGCAAGTCCTCCAGGAATCCAGGGGCTGGGCAGGGTCCAGGAAGACAAGCCTTCCCCTGGGCCCAAGCAGCAGCACGCCCCTGGTAGTTTCAAGTTTGGCAAACAAGAACATCTTCAGGGTGTCACAGCACCCTTTTTGTACAGCATTTCCCTTTGTCTGTGTCTGCAGGGTGGGGGGGAAACCAGGCGCAGCTGGTTTGGGAGCACTCTTGATGTGCTCAGCCACCCCTTCTATTCACTAGTCAGGCTAGGGCCATCAGTCGCACCACAGTGGGCGGAGCCAGCATTGTGTGGGGAAAGCCCAGCCCTATTCAGGTCCCAGGTGCACCCCTCCCTCATATCAGCATGTTAATCTCTCCACTCACGACCGGGGCAGACCCATCCAGACTCCTGGAGCCAGGCTCACCAGCCAGCTCCAGCCAATCACGTGCCAGCACACTCACTACACACGCACACCCATGTCTAGAAGTGGCACTTCCACACTAGACACAGTCATGCCGCATACATCATTGCGCAGCATTCAATCTCACGAGTTTCCACATACCAAACTCGACCCTGCACTCCCCACACATCAGGAACTACCATGGTCACACATATTCCCCATGCATTCCTATGGGAGGGCAGGTCACTCACCACACATACACAGAGAGCTCACGCACTTTAAACTGTACCACAGTGAAAAAGTGCGCAGAGGCCTAAAATCACCAACACCAGGTTACAGAAATAGGCTAGGAAAAAGTAAAAAAAAAGTTTCGGGGTGAACCTGCCAAAAGGGCCGGGTCCAACACGGCAACATTAACGTGTTAAAGTTTTGACGCGCCTGTTCCCCCCCCTCCCCCTCCACCCCAAATAAGTTGTGAGAGTTGGAAACGCAGGGTACTAAAGAAAAAGGGACCCGGATGATAAGGGCTATTGATAAAGAGGTATAACAGTTTTGGTAGCAACTCAGCTAGCGGTTACTCTCAGCGGGGATGCGGAGTTAGATGCCCCTAGGTTTCAGAATGGACTGAAGGCGGTGGCCAACTGGATGACGGCGAACTGTCTCCAGCTTAATGCAACTAAAACAGAAATTATGATTGTCGGCAAGAGAGCGGAGCTTTGGGGGGACAGGTGGTGGCCCTTGGAGTTGGGACCAGCTCCGACTCCGGTTTCGGAATTAAGAAACCTGGGAGTATGGCTGGACTCTGGCCTTAACTTTGTTGGCCACACCAAGAAAACCGCGGCCTGTTGTTTTGGTGTTCTTCGGGGCTTAAGACCTGTTCTTAAATTTTTCGATGCCCCGACCAGGCAGCTGGTGATTCAGGCCACTGTTATTTCTCGGCTCGACTACGCCAGCTCTCTTCTGGTGGGGGCCAATCAGGCAGAAATTACTCGCCTACAGCGTGTCCAAAATGCTGCAGCTAGAGCGATAGTCGGTCTGCCCAGATTCTGTTCTGTTTCCAACGTTCTCCGTTCCTTGCATTGGCTACCGGTGAGGAGGAGAATCCATTTTAAGGTCTTATGTTTGGCCTTTAAAATTTTGAAAGGCACTGCCCCTCAGATTCTGGCTAACCTTTTATCCTTTTATGTTCCGACACGCTCTCTCCGATCCTTGGGCCAGGCTCTTGCTGTGGTCCCTCGATTTAAGCTGTGTCGTGTAGGTGGACGATCTTTTCGCGTGAGAACCGCGGCTATCTGGAACTCTCTCCCGGTGGAGATTCGCTTGCTGGAGGATCTCATGCAGTTCCGGAAAGCCATTAAAACCTTCTTGTTTTAGATCTGCCCTTTAGTTATTCTCTTCTGGTTGTGTTTTTTAGTAATGTTGTGTTTAACCTTGTCAGGCGCCAGGACGCTCCTTCGCTGGAGCAGCTGTGCGCCCAATAAAAAACTATAACATAACATAACATAACACAGGACCATCTTAATTAATGATATATGACCTGCCATCGATAGGGGGTCACAGTCATTTAATAACTGTGTCAGTGATTTTATCAATAGCTGTGCCATAATTCCGCCTCATAAGAGCATCCTTATCTCTAGTCACATATATCCCAAGGTATTTGACCTCATCAGTTCCCCACAGCAGGGGGTGGTCTAGGGGGTGTTCCAGTGTATTACCCGTTAAAGGAAAAACAGCAGATTTCGACCGACTGATTTGTACCCCAGAGATAGCACCAAATTTGGTAATCTCGCGTAAAATAGGGTTAAGATTTTCTTGGGGATTTTTAACATACAGTGTCACATCATCCGCGTAAAGCGAAATAAGTACCTGTCTGGAGGGGTAGACCAGAGCCTTATCATTATGGTGCTGTCTAAGTTTGGCGGCCAGGGGCTCGATTACTAGAGCAAATAAAATGGGGGACATGGGGCAGCCTTGGCGTGTCCCCCTAGATATCTCAAAGGGAGCAGACTTAGCCCCATTCAATAGAACAGAGGCCACTGGTTGGCTATAGAGGAGTCGCACCCATTGCAGGAAAGTAGCAGGCATCCCCATATGCCCCAGAGTGCCTAAGAGATAATCCCACTCCTGGGAATCAAACGCTTTAGTAGCGTCTAGGAATACTGCCACCACGGAGCAGATAGGGTCAATGTCCTGCAGGACTGCCGCCAAGGTTCTCAAGTTGTGTGATGTAGCCCTGCTTGGAATGAAGCCTGCCTGATCCGGGAGCACAAGGCGCTGCATCAACAGGTTCAGCCGTGTTGCCAGGACCTTAGTGAGGATTTTGGTATCGCAATTTAGCAGTGACAACGGGTCTGTATGAATCACAATTATTCAGAGGTTTCCCCGGCTTTAATAGTGAGGTTATGAGGGCATCATGCATTGTAACAGGCAAACAACTTTCCTCAAAAGCTGCGTAGTATACTTCTTTCAGGATAGGAGCCTGGATAGTGACATAAGTTTTTATAAAACTCAATTGGAATCCCATCCGACCCTGGGTCGCGACCTGACTTCATTTGCATAATAGCCTCTACAATTTCATCTAGCTCCAAGTCTAATGCAAGAAATTTTCTCTGCACATTTCCCAGCCAAGCTAGTGCCGTATCCTCGAAATAGTCAGACAAGCCTAATGGGGCACCCCTCTGTGACGAATAGAGCGAACTGTAAAAATCTCGGAATGTGTTAAGTAGATCAGGCAGGTTCCTATGTACATTGCCCCGATTATCTTGTATCTCTGTGATGTAATTGGAGACTCTTGGTGGCTTAACCGCTACTGCCAATGCCCTCTCCGGCCGATCCCCTTCTCCATACACCCTTGTCAAGTGTGGTTTTCCCCTGAACTTACATTCCCTATCCGCTAGCTCTTCGTACTCCATCAGTTTGCTGCATAGAGTGGCTTTGAGTGCCGAATTGGGAGCACAGTTGCCTATATCTCTTTCTAAGGTCCTAAGCTCGGATTCCAGGGATGTGAGATCTTTACGCAATGTTTTTTAGGACACCGCCTCCTTTAGCTATACATATGCACCGTATCGTTACTTTAAATGCCCCCCACACCCTGGTAATGCTGGGGACCGAAGCAGTGTTACGTTAAGAAAAATCGAGGATCTCTTGTTTGAGCTTTGTCTTAAATACAGCATCTTGCAAATGCGAGGGGTTGAGACGCCAATTAATGTATGGGGAATATTGTAAGGGAGCATGCAGGTCCACAAGCACTGGAGAATGGTCTGAATATGTCCGGGCCAGATGAGTGACTCGACCCAGCCAGTGCGACATTCCAACAGACACAAATATATAATCCAATCTGGCCCAAGAAGAGTGGACTGCGGAATAGTGTGTGCCTTCACGCACCATCGGGTGCGTGTGCCTCCACAAGTCTAGTAAATAATTGTCAGCTACGATGGCCTGTAGCGTACGTTGTGTAGCGGTAAAGTGAGACGGGGAGGCATGTGATCTATCCATGTGTGGTTGCAGTGCAGTATTGAAATCTCCCCCCCATATAACATAGGAAGTACCAACTTCTCGAATCTTATCCCATAATTGAAGCAGAGCTTGGGGATCATCATTGTTAGGGCCGTAGTAGCTAGCCAAAGAGACATCATAGGAGTAAATTCTCCCCCATACCAGACAATATCTCCCCCCCATCCGCAACAATTCCTCCTTGCACAAAGGGTACCCCTTTTTTAAACAATATGGTGACCCCACGTGAATATTTAGAGTAGGAGGCGATCCTGCAACATGGCCACCTCAATATTGTGTCTATCTAGATACCCCAGCACCTACATCTTCTTACTGGGGTTGTTTAGGCCCCGCACATTCCAGGACACTACCTTAAGGTTGTGAATATTACAGGAGTGTACTGACATAATCGCTGCAGTAAAAGATTGAGCCTGACCAGATCTTTTTGACTATAATTAGGAATGACATCTGAAAATGGGGAAATGGAAAACAATGACCCCCCGCCCACACCGGCTTCCCCAACTCGCCGGGTACAGTCCCCCTACCTAACCCAATGCCCATCCAGAGACTGTGAACTTGTCCTTTCCGAAATTAGAATAGTGGAACGCCCTCATGCGGAGGCCACCAGGGGCCCACGACCCACCCACTTCCTCCATTCTTACACCTACCTACTGCACCGCATACAGCAGTCAGTTACGGCAGGACGGAGGGAAGGTGCCGAGCTATGCAAGTAACACATAATATAAAGTATAGTTATACATCACCAAAATCAAGAGTCTCGTAAGTGACAAAGTGGCCCTCCAAGGCTCGGAAGGATCAATGTCCGTTGGATAAGTCAGTCCGGTTCCGACAATGGAGATTGAGATCTCGAGCGCCTCTGCAGTCCTGCTTCTTTAGTCACATCCTTGCGGCATTTCTTGAGGTAATCTTCTACTTGCTGCGGGTTCTGAAATAGGTGTTGCTTTCCACGGTGCGTGACCTTCAATTTGGCTGGGTAGAGCATCGCATACGCTATGTCTTGCTATTGGAGCTTCTTCTTCACCACAGTATACTTGCGCCTAGCCTCCTTAACTGACGGCGTAAAGTCTGGAAAGAATGCCAACATGGTAGTCTCGTAGTGGACTTGCTTCTTTTCTCTGGCCAAGCGCAGGACCGCATCTCTATCGCGGTAATTAAGAAAGCGGGCAATGACTGGCCTCGGCGGCGCTCCCGGGGGTGGACGAGCTGCCAGGGACCTGTGAGCTCTTTCCACCGTGAGATGGGCCAAGAAAGATTCCCTACCAAATAGGTACACAAGCAATTTTTCGATAAAGTCCTCCATGCGGCCCACATTTGTCGACTCCGCAAGGCCCAAAATGCGAACATTATTTTGTCTGGACCGCGCCTCTAAATCCTCGTTTTTATCTGCAATAATTTTGAGCAGCTTTTCCATTTGCGTCAGTTGCCCCTTGCTTGCAGTGGCCCCATCTTCCAAATCCGAAACTCTGGTTTCAGCTTCCTTCAAGCGCTGCTCATGTTGGTCCAGCTTGTTAACCATGGCCTCCATCCTCCTGTTCATGGTGTTCATCTTATCATAGATTAAGGTGAGGCTGTGCCTCATACCCAGCAGGAGGGCCTTCCAGTCTTCTTCAGAAGCATCTAGAGCCTTCGAGTCCTCACACTGCGATGACAGCGACCTCGGCGTCTTACGTGTTTCAAAGGGGATTTTTGTTTGCTTAGCTTCTGTACGCCCCATAGTAGCAGCTGCAAATCAAGGCTGAGGAGCAATCCAGGCACTCCCCGCGGTAGCCCCCAGGTCCAAGCACAGAATAGCAGGCAAGAAGCCCCAGGCGCCGGTAAGGAATGAGGGTGCTGAGTAGCAAGCAGGGTCGCGCCGTCCCGTGAAGACAAGCAGCAGGGGTTCACACAACATACCAGGCCGAGTTCCTTAATGCCCAGCGTACTCTGTAGGCAGCATGTCCAACCACCCGACAGCAAGGATATCAGAAGAGGACTCAGGCAGGGAAATTAACCAAACAAGTATCTCAGGAGCAGGTACACTTCCAAGACACAGCGACCACAGTTCTCTGGCTCCAGTGGTACTCTCTCTCCCAATGGTCATACCACGTACTCCAATTCCAGCAGGTAAGGGGAGGGGGGCGCAGGGCACTGTACTCCCTGCACAGGAATCACGCAGTCTCGGAACCAGTCTAACACTCTGGCCGCCGCAGAACTCCGCCGCTCAATGGGGAGATGAACCCTCCGGATATCCACCTCGATGCGTCCCACAAAATGGCGGCCGCCGTCTTCAGGGCCCGGAATTATGGAGGGCCGCCCGCGCTGAGCTGAGCAGGCAACCGAAGGCGGGCCAAGGGTACAAGAAAACGGAGGTCCTCAGCTCCCGAGCAGAGCCAGGTTCTCCCTTACCCTTCTGGCAGCCATCCGACTCTTCAGGGCAGCAGCAGCAGAGCCGTGTGCGCCTCTGCGCACCCACGTGTGCAGTCCCAGCACCTGCAACGGGGGTACACCAAATTGCGGGCGGCGCGAAACGTACTGGCCCCCAGGGCGCCTATCGCCCGCAGCGCTTTTTTCTGTGGCCGAGGTGGGGGGGGGCCAAAGTCAAGACCCCTCCGGAGCCGCAGGTTCCACCCCGCCGACTCGAGGAGCCGTAGACCTCCAACCGCCCCTCCCGGCACGGTGCACTAGCAGGCAGGCAGCGTGAGTCCTTTGCTCGCAGCGCGAGCCAGTTAGTGCCCTCAAACGCTCGCGTCACTGTGTAGCCATCCGTCTCCTCAGCTAGCCTCAAAACTAGAGGGTAGATGGTAGCGGCCTGACGCGCCGCGTGCCTCTGGCCTGCGGCCTACTTTCCAACCTGACCTCGGCCTCTCGTAGCAGCTTCGCCGCTCCCCGGACTCAGGAGCGATATCCAGCAGTCCGCAAGTACAACAGCAGCTCTGGGCACGCCTCTACACCGGACTGTCCACTGCAAAGTAGGATCATCGGAGCCCTCAGGACCTCAGCAAACTCGAGGTGAGGTCAGTGTGCAAAATAAATGAGATAGGATGGGTAAAAAGGATGGAATATAGTTCGGCAGGGCGCGAGCCTCACCGGTGTGCAGCCATATTGGTTGTGCGCCACCTAGTGCCCCCAGAGATGGAAGATTTCTGTTGGAAAAGGGGAGGGCGTTCCAAAGTTTCATAGCACCCACTGGAAAGCTTATACAGCCCCAGTTAGCATTACAAAATCTCTGAGAGAGCATCAGTTTTGCCCCTTCAGACCTAAGACATCTGTTTGGGAATCTGCACTGTTTTGCAGCAGTGGGTATGCTGAAGATAAGTGACTGCTTTTTCAAACAGTGCTCTGGGGCAACAGATAGCTCGCCTGGCAGTGCTTACTTTGAGCCGTTGGGAGGCCTCCCCCACTTATTTCTGGGGATTGGCACTTATTTTTCCCCATCAGACTTGACCCGCAGCAAGAGAGAGGAAAACACTAAGGAAGAAGAGAAAGACAGAATAACCTCGACAAAGGAAGAAAGCATCAACCTGCAAGAGAGAGATGAAGGGAAAGGAAATGTCTAGTAGTGGATTAGCGAGACACACACACACACACACACACACACACACCCTGAAATTTTTGCCTTCCTCCTGGTTTTTTTCTGAACTGGTGTTAATGGTTTTAGGACTCTGGGCACTTTATGACTGCTGTCCAGTGTAAAGTGTGTGTGCTCTCTGTGGTAAACGTGGTAAGATTGGTCTACACCTGTTTGGCATATTTAATTTACCTAGCAGTCCTCTGTAAAGTGGTATCTCATATACCCAGGGCCAATATGTTATGTTATGTTATGTTATATTTACTTTTGTATAGCGCACGGCTACTCAAAAAGAGTGTCCCGGCGCTTTGAGTAAGGAGGACAACTGCACAATAACATAACATAGTTAAAAAAGAAAAGAAGAAGACAGCGAAAAAGAGGGCAAACCAGATATATGCAGCCTACTGGGTAAACAACCAGGTTTTAAGACCTTTTCTAAAGGCAAGAAGGCTGGTGGCTCCCCGAAGTGTGAGCGGCAGAGAGTTCCACAACTGTGGCGCCAGTAGTCCAAAGGAGCGACCTCCCAGGCGAGCTCTCTTCACTCGCGGGACCACCGCCAAGAACAGAAATTCCGATCTCAAGGAACGCATAGGGTGGTAGAATACAAGTCTCTTTTGGAGGTACTTTGCTCCAACCGCATGGAGGGCCTTGTAGGCCAAGGTCAAAGCCTTGAAGGCGATCCGCTTGCGGATTGGAAGCCAGTGCAAAGTCTGCAGCAAGCCTGCTGCACTGGCACGTCTATTCAGGCCAAAGATAGCTCTCGCAGCAGCATTCTGCACCACTTGGAGCCGCTGTAGCAGGTACTCTGGCAGGCCCAAGTAGAGAGCGTTCGAATAGTCTAGCCTAGAGCCGATCAGGGCCTGCACAGTCAGCTTTCTGTGCTCCTCAGACAAAAGAGGAAGAAACCTCCGCAGCATCCTTAGGAGGCCAAAGCACATCCCTGACACCCCGAGGATCTGGGATTTCAAAGTAAGCCCCTTATCCATCTTGACCCCCAAGTTCTTCACAATCTGGGATGAACACGACGGAGGGAACATATTGATGGGCCACCAAGCCTGCCAGTCTGGCTCCGTGTCGCACCCAAAGAAGAGTACCTCGGACTTATCGGAATTGCACTTGAGGCTGTTCAGTTGGAACCATTGAAAAACAGCCCCAAGGCAATCCCGGATACTCTCCCCATCAAAGTCTCCTCCTCTCTTACACGAGAAGAGGAGCTGGGTGTCGTCTGCGTAGGATACGATCCGGGCCCCGAACGACTCCGCCAACGCCACCAGAGGGGTCATGAAGATGTTAAAAAGGGTCGGGCTCAAAATAGAACCCTGTGGGACCCCGACTCCCAAAGGCGGCATCACGGCGGAATCTGGCGAGGCCCAGACCGTTTGCCGGCGGCCAGCTAGAAAGGAGGAAAACCAGCTGAGCGCCGTCCCCCGTAGTCCTATCTCATAGAGTCTTGCGAGAAGGCCATCATGGGGGACGGTGTCGAAAGCCGCCGACAAATCCAGCAACACCAGCATGGCTTTGCCTCCCGAGTCCAGAACCCCTTTAATGGTTTCTGATACCTCAAGGAGCGCGGTCTCTGTGCTGAGGTTTGGACGGAAGCCAGACTGAGTTATGTTATGTTATGTTATGTTATGTTATTTCGGCTCTTCTATAGCGCAACAGCTACTCCCGAAGGAGTGTCCCGGCGCTTTGGCGAAGGAAACCTTCAATATGGCAACACAACACGACAACAAAGGAAAATGGCAAGCCTATCTAGTAAAAAGCCAAGTTTTTAAAGCCCTTCTAAAGGACAAAAGACAGGGAGTCTGTCTTAGAAAAAGCGGGAGCTCATTCCACGCACGGGGAGCCAAATGGTGAAAAGAGCGACCGCCCTGTCTAGCTCGTTTGATGGCCGGGACTACCATCTTAGACAGGGAGGCAGACCGTAAGGCTCTGTTTGGTTTATAGAAAGCCAAACGTTTCCTCATATATTTGGGGCCAATGGCATGAAGAGCTTTGAAAGTCAGCGTCAGGCTCTTAAACTGAACTCTCTTGGCTATAGGGAGCCAATGCAGCTCTTGCAACAGAACAGAGGCACTTGCACGTCTAGGGAGCCCGTAAATGGCCCGGGCAGCTGAATTTTGGACAACTTGAAGCCGCCTCACCAGGTACTTTGGAAGCCCTAGGTAGAGGGCATTCGCGTAGTCCAATCTGGACCCTACAAGTGCTTGAACAATGATCCGTCTGTGTTTGATGGATATCAGGGCAAAAATTTTCTCAGCATCCGAAGGATGCCGAAACATTTCCCCGACAGGCTAGATATTTGGGGCCCATAAGAAAGATCATTGTCAATCATAATACCCAAATTTTTGGCTTTTACGCTTGCCTTAGCAGGTGGAAACAAATCCTGAGGCCACCAACTTTTCCAAACTGGCTCAGAGGAAAAACCGAAAAAAAGCAGCTCCGATTTATCGGAGTTGCATTTTAAACCATGCTCCCTGAACCAGCCGAAGACCGCCTCTAGACAGCTTCTGATGTGGCTCCCGTCAAACACCTCATTCCTGTTATGGGTAAACAGGAGTTGGGTGTCGTCGGCATAGGACACGATCTGGGCGCCGAAAGACTCCGCTACCTCTGCAAGGGGGGCCAAAAAGATGTTAAAAAGCAGGGGGCTAAGAATAGACCCCTGCGGGACTCCCACTTCCAGAGGTGCCATAGCTGCGGAGTGAGGAGGCGCCCAGATCGTTTGTCGGCGGTCGGCTAAGAAGGATTTAAGCCAGTTCCACACCGTCCCCCGAAGACCACATTCCCAGAGACGTATTAGGAGGGTTTCGTGGGGAACGGTGTCGAACGCCGCCGACAGGTCCAGCATGACCAACATGGCCTTGCCTCCCGCATCCAACACCTCTCTGATGGCGACAGTGACCTCCAACAACGCGGTCTCCGTGCTGTAGTTTGCACGAAAACCGGATTGGGTGTTGTGCAACAGATCGTTCTCTTCGATGTAGTCCGAGATCGCTCTGTGCACGTGTCTTTCTGCCACCTTCGCCAAGGCAGGAAGGAGAGATATAGGCCGATAATTGGCATGAACGGTGGAGTCTAAAGTTGTTTTTTTTAGAAGAGGCAGAATAAGCGCAGCTTTCCACGCCGAGGGAACCACACCGGATGACAAAGAAGCATTAAGAATGGAGTTGATAGGACCATTTAAGACTGGGGCCATTTTCCTAAGACAGGAGACCGGGCAAGGGTCCAAAGGTGAGCCAGACTTCAGTCCAGTAAGAAGGGCTAATGAGGCGTCAGGGCTTAACGGGGGAAATTCGCAAAGAGTAGGGGCCACCACTGGGTTGGGGAGGTAAAGAGCACCCGTTAAATCCACCTTAGTGCCATTGGAGTAACTGGCAAGAGACTCTTGAATAGTCGTTATTTTTTTAACGAAATAGTGTGCCAAATCCAACAGCCAAGATTTTGAATGGGATTGATCCAAGGTACTAGAGGATGGTGCAGTGAAATCCTTAACAATTTTAAAAATTTCCCTACTTGTGTTGCCCGCCTCGTCAATACGACGTTCCAGATGAAGTTTTTTCTCATTCCAGATCAGTTTGTGGTAGGATCTAGTCAGAGTTTTAAGTTTAGCTTTAGCCGAAGGATTGTAGGATTGAGTAGCATGCAGGATCTCATTTGTCTCCAGAAAATTGGAAAGCACCGTCTGAACGTGCTTTTCCACAATTTTCGTGCGAGCCGGCAGCAGAGAGATAGGCCTGTAGTTGACTGGGGCCTTCGGGTCCAGGCCAGGCTTCTTGAGCAGCGGGATGACCATTGCCTGCTTCCAGGCCTGCGGAACCACCCCCCGGCTCAGCGAGAGATTCAATAGCGGGTTCGCCAGGGGATTAATCACGTCTGCTATTTTTGCCAGAAACTTAGCGGGACACGGGTCCAGCGGCGAGCCCGATTTGAGATTGCCCATGAGTGCTAAAGAGGCGGGGGTGGAAATAGGTGGAAACACGCCCAACGTCAAACCAGGCGAGGCCAGAGGGGGCCGGTTAGCCTCAGGATTAATCAGCCCCACGGGTACACTCGATGGAAAGGAGTCCTGTATCAGCTGGATCTTGCTAGTAAAAAAGTTAGCAAGATCCGACGCCCAGGAATCAACTGGCCTCTCATCAGAGGTATTAGACCGCGGAGATGTAAATTCTCTCACAATGGAGAAAATCTCCTTACAGGAGTTGGAAGCGGCCTCTATCCTCCCTGCCAAATAGGCTTTTTTTCCCAGGCGGATGTCCCGGTGATAGGCCTTAACCGCCGTCTTATAGGTCAGCTTGGCCACTGTGTCGTATTGTGCCCGGCAAGCTCTTTCGGCCACCTTACACTGCTGCCGCGTAGCCGACAGTGCTGCGGTGAACCACGGAGCGGAGACCCGTTTCGGTGTCAAGCGGGGGGTCAGTTCCGGGGCGAGATCGTTTAGCCTGACTACAAGCCACGCATGCAAGGACTCCAGATCAATTAAAAGCTACTGGTGGGCTTGCAACGCTGCTTGTGCCACCCACGAAAGAAGCCTTTCAAACCTGCCTCAGGCCTCGGCCATTGCAGGGCCTGTGCGCTCAGTTTACTGCTGCTGTGACGTGGCACATAAAGTGGGTGCCTCGTCTGTGACTCCCCTTTTACTACATATCAGTCACCCCTAAGGTAGGGCAGGGTGCATTTTAGGTAAAGGATAGGACATGTGCCTTAACTTTATGGCATGTCCTGGTAGTGACTAACAGCCATTTTGGTTTCTCACTGCTGTGAGGCTGCCCTCTCATGGGAATTCTTTGGGGATTCCCTGTTAAGTGTTTCAGTGGTGTTTCTTGATATGAGAGGGGCAGCGTGATCAATTTTGGTATGTTTGGAATAGTGATAATAAATGCTGCTTAATGGTGTTCGCAGATTTATTATCACTATTTTAGAAATGCCACTTTTAGAAGTTGGTACAAAAGGGGGTGTGATGGACGGAGCATCTGAAACCAATCAAACACTCACACCCGTTCAACAGATCTGGGTTTAATCCATCACCGTTCTTTAGCCCACTCTGCCACCCCAGTTCAGACATGCCCATATGCAAATCAGTCTGACCCTGTGCCCCATGGGAACAGTCCAGCCCGAACTGCCAAGCCATGCCTTCCCTGGACCGGAATCAAGCTTCCTAGGACCGGTTTCTGGCATTTCAGCCGGATTTCAGATCTGTTGACTGAGTGTGAGTGTTTGATTGGTTCAGATGCTCCGTCCATCACCACCCCTTTTTGTACCACTTTTAGAAGTTGGCATTTCTGTGTGCTATGTGCTTGTCTAATGTGTATTACATGTCTGGCTCTGGAGTGACAGGGACTGGGGAGGTGCCGTGGCTCCAGAGGGGCTGGGTGAGTCAGCGCTAGGCTGAATAGGCCGATCAGCATTTGAAGTAGTGGGAGGAGTAGCCCCTGAATAGGTCTGTGCCTGCCTTGTACAATGCTGGCTCCACCCCCTGTGGTGTGTCTGGGGCCAGGACCTGCAATGTCAAGGAGGACTGTTGTGCACTGTAAATAAAATATTGAGTGCTCCCCAGAACTGGTTTTGACAAGATCCCCAAGCCCTGTGCCAGGGCAGAACAGAGACCTGGCAGGTATAAATATTGGGGCTGTGACCCCATGTAAGAGGCTGTTGGTGCTTACGTGTTGCTGAAGGACTGCTGGGCAAGAAGGAACCGCCTTGGGACCCAGCTGATGTCTCCTGGGGGTCCCTACGTACTGGCCTGCCTGTGCCCAGCTCTGCCTTCTGGACTTTGAAGCTCCTATCATGCAGCCTTAACGCTAAGAGAGCGCTGGATTCATTAGAGGGTGCCTCCTCTTTGATGTGGGGGAAAAGCAGCTGCACTGCGTGCCGCGGGCAGCTGCACTTGTAAAACTCCAGAGGAGGGGGGATTGCCCGACGGGAGGCCCGACTGCTCGGGCCGTCTTTAGCTTGCTCCAAGTTGGAGAGCGGTATCGTGTTCACAGCTGCACTGTTGAATTACTGGCCCCTGAAGAGGGGACACGCAATTCACAGAGCCCTTGCTTTTGACAAAGGGCATTGCGGGGATGTCCCAGGTCGGCCCCCGAGGTTGAGGCCAGTCGGTCTGATGGTAGCCCCCTAAGTTTAGGTGGGGCCAGAGGGGATATGGTGTAAGGATCACCTAAGGTACAGTTTGATCTCTAAGAGGGGTCTCCTATGTTTATGGAATCTGCACTACGGCTGATTATTATGCTTTACATAATATGTTGTAATGCCATGAATATGCATAATGTGCTTATGCTAAATGGCTATTGCCAGTAGTTACTGGTTGTCTTATTTTCACTACTTGTGATTCTAATGGTGATGACAGTGGCCAGATTGGCCCTGCAATGTATGGAATCCCTGTAAAGTTATACCTAGTGCCAGGTGGCACAGTGTACATATGTGATTACGTTCTAATGTGTTTAAGTGTCATGGCTAGGCGGAGATAAACACAAGAATAGGAACACTAAATGTATGAATGGCATGTAACTAAAGACTACAACTCCCATAATCCTAAGGGAGAGGTATCCAGAGCACCTGATGGAGGATACATAAGCCCCACCTTTGCATCTAAACAGGGTTTGTCACTTTAGTAACTTGCTAGCTCGAAGGAGAGCGTTTTCTTACTTGTTTGGATTTCCTGCAGCGTCTGTCTGAAGACGGCTGCCTTTCCAGGAATCACGGTATTTGGCGGAGCGGCGCTCCGCTAGGAGGATTCTCTTCGCCTCCTTTTGGATCACACTGTGCATTTTCCTTCGTAGGCTGCGCCCTGGCTGCGGCGCTAAGCTCGAGGCGTCTCAGCGCCTCCCTTGCCTCGGAGACTCACACGCCGTGCCCTGGCTGGCGAAGCTTTGCTGAGGCATCTCGGCGCTTACATGGAAACACTCAAGTCCCGTTCATTCTTCATGGACAAGGCACGCTTGCCTCTAACCTGTTGAGGCAGCGTAAGGGAATTGAGTAGCGTCTCCTCGGTATTTCTAACAGACCTACGTGTAACAGCTTCTGGTCCTACTGTGTACACGCAAAGTACTTTGGGCCCTATTAACAAGCATGGGCGATACATTATCGCCGCTTTTATCGGCAGGAAACTGCCGATAAAGCGGCAATACTGGGCTTGATAATATGCCCTTGTGAATTCCCATAGAAGCCCAGGTTAACACCAGAACCTGGGCTTCTATGGGAATTCAGAAGGACATAATAACAAGCCCATTATCGCCGCTTTCTCTGCAGTTTCCTGCTGATAAAAGCGGCGATAATGTATCGCCCATGCTTGATAATATGGCCCTTTGTTCTATTCACGTTCAGGTGATTCCTTTGTTTTCACCATCTTGCCACTGGAGTATAAATGTAAATGTAAATGTGTTGGATTTGTAAAGCGCACAGCTGCCCGTGAGCGTCCCGGCGCTTGCTTAGGGAACCCGTCCTGATATTCCCCTGTGAGAAACCCCGGCAGGGTGTCCACAAGGTGAAAGCCAGGCATCCCGCCGCGAGGGGCCGTAGTGGAGATTAAGCAAGCTATTGCCCAGAGTCGCAGAGTGTGACCCCGTGAGTTGAGTAGGCACCAGAGCGAGAATTGTCGAGTCCGTGGAATTTTGAGCCCGAGACCCGCCGAGGCAGGGAATCGAACCCTGGTCCACAGTCAATCTCAGCTTCCGGGTCTGCCGCCTCTAACCACTGAGCCACGCTTCTCCACTCCACTGAGCCACGCTTCTCCACTGGAGTATACTAAGCCACAGTTTCTTTGTTGATATTCTCCTTGATTCACAACCACAATATCAGCACTAGGAAGCGCCATAGTGTTGTTACTGTCACAGATTCCTCATAATCAAGCCTTGGCAAATGCAAATGCCTGGGAGGAACTAGAGAGTTGCAATGAAGACGTACAGAGACTATTAATGGATGGTATATCAGTCAGCTTGGAGAGAAGCATCTTCATTCAGATAAGTGCCTCAATTTTTGGTATGGACTGAACGGCAGCTATCCATTTTTTTTGTTTATTTATTTTTTTGGTTTTTTTGCCTGTGATATCAGAGAGTACGGTTGTTGATAAAGTGAGTACTACCACTTAAGGGTGAATGTTTGTGGGGTGAGAACAGAGGGGGGTACCTTCTTATGAATGTCTTGTCTTTCACTTACAGGGCGGATGGGGTGGAGTGCAGGAGAGTGAGGTCTACAACACCTGACGACATCCCTTATCTATGCTAAAACAACTGCATCGTTATTGTTTAGTTTGTCCCTTTTTTCCATTCCCCCCTGGTGCTATTATCCTTGCAGTATATATATATATATCTTACTCAGGGCTATTTCCATTGAGGTGTAAGGGATTAATTAACATAATCATCGTTCCCGCTGTATCTGGCTTCAAAGGTTAGTGAAACCTTTCTCGGTATGACAGAGTGACAAACCCACGGATAAATACAGCCTGAATGATGGATACTAACACTGTGCTTACTTTAGTGTTGGAAACCTTGACAGCTCTAAGAATGGAGGTGGATGCCTTCAGAGTTGAAAACCAAGAGCTGCGTAATGAATTGAGTACCATGAGACGTGAAGTCGCAGGTTTGTCTCGCACTAGTCCCACGGCTTCTGGGGGTACTCACTATATTAGAAATTGGACACTTCCCCCACCTGTCTCTCATGACACAGGAGCAGGGCAATCGACACAAGCAGTGGGATGGAGCACTGGTCCTTCTACCATCCAAGTTATACAACCTGCACACTTACCCTTAGCTCCTCCAGAAAGATTCTATGGGTATCCTAAGAAGTTTGGTATATTTTTAGGGCAGTGTAAACTGCACTTTATGTGTAAACCAGCCTTGTTTCCTAATGACCAAACCAAAATCGCCTTTGTGATGTCTTATCTTGGGGGTAACGCTGCTAGCTGGTCATTTCCCCTCATAGAAAGAGATGACCCTGCCTTGCGTAATTTCGATTCCTTTTGTGAGGAAATGCGCAAGTTAATTGATAGAAAGGCTCACTTACTCTCACTGGATAGATAATTAATTACTCTCAAACAAGGTTGTCAGGACTTATTGTTTTACATAGCCACCTTCAATAGACTCATTGCCGAAACTGACTGGCCCATGGAGAAAAGAACCTCCCTATACTATCAGGGATTACGTAGTGAGTTGAAAGACGTCCTGGCACAGGTAGTGCATATGCCCTCCACATGTGATGAACTCATTGATCTCACTGTACAGTTAGATCATCGATTGCAGGAAAAGAAGGGAGACAAACATCTTGTCGAAACTAGGTACTACACCCTCGTTCCCAAACATTACCTGAAGGGACCACTTCTGCTTCAGATGGAAGCAAACCCATGCAGATCAGTGGTATTAGGGGTCCCTTGAACTCAGAAGAAAGAGACAGGAGAAGAAAACAAAGGCTCTGCATGTACTGTGGGAAACCTGGACACTTTATTAAAGATTGTAAGGCAAAAATGAAGACCCCTTATAAAGAATTTACAGGTAGTCAGAAAGCGTCCGTGGTGGATTACCTGCATGAGCATTCAGAAAACTAGAACGCCCAAACAAGTCCCAGACCCCTTGTTTGAGGCCACCAGAGGAAGAGTTCTGCCCTGCTGTGGTGAATACAGTCCAAACCGCTGTAGCCCATATGAATATGTGTGTCACTTTGGATATACCTGAATCTGGAGTAGTGTTAGTACACGCCTTATTGGATTCCGGGGCTACAGGAAACTTTATGGATCAAAGCTACGCCAAGGAAATAGGAATGCCATGTGTAAAAAAGAAAATCCCAGAAATGGTAAAAGCGGTTGAAGGCACCGAACTAACATCTGGTCCTGTGCGCTATCATACTCAACAGATCAAGATGCAGGTGGGCACACACCATTGTGAATATATTCAGTTTGATTTGATAGGCGCCCCCAATTTCACTCTCATATTGGGCATGCCATGGCTTACACTACATTATCCTTACATGCAATGGTCGGCACGAACAGTGACATTGAATTCTGCATATTGCAAGGAACATTGCACACTGGATAGAATGCATGGGGATGCCAAAGGAACAAATCCTGCGGAGTTACTAGCCAACAGTTGCATCACACAAAGTGTGGGATGTATTACTACCCTGCCACAGGAATACCAGCAATACCATATGGTGTTCAGCGAACAAGAAGCCGGTAAGCTGCCTCCACACAGGGCCTATGACTGTGTTATCGAGCTAGAACCAGGAGCTAGCATCCCTTGTAGCCGTATTTATGCCCTCACTGAAGCAGAGACAACCTATTTACAACAATACCTGTAAAAGCTATTGGATAATGGATTTATCCGTCCGTCCTCGTCACCAGCGTCCTCGCCTCTTTTCTTCATACCAAAACGAGAGGGAGGCCTAAGGGCTTGTATCGATTATAGGGCAATCAATTGAGTCACCAAGAAAAACAGATACCCTTTGCCCTTGATACCCGTCATGATGGATCAATTGAAAGGGGCTACGGTATTTACTAAACTCGATCTCAGTGGAGCGAATCATCTGGTGAGAGTGCGGCGGGGGGATGAATGGAAAACTGCCTTCAGAACCAAATTCGGATTATACGAATATCAGGTGAAACCCTTCGGGCTGTGTAATGCCCACGCCGCATTACAATTCTTCATGGATGAAGTGTTGAGAGGCTTATTTGACGTTTCATGCATTGTCTACATAGACGACATTCTTGTGTATTCAACTTCCCTAGAAGAGCACATCTTGTATGTAAAGGCAGTACTAGCACGACTACAGCAGTATTCACTGTAGGCATAACTTGAAAAATTTCTATTTCATACCCAAGAAGTCGAGTTTTCAGGATATATCATTGGCCCTAAAGGGTTGTGTAGGGACAAAAAGAAGACTAAGGCAATTATGGAATGGGATTCCCCCTCTAACTTGAAGGCCCTACAGAGTTTTTTGGGACTTGCCAACTTTTATAGGAGGTTTATACAGAACTTCTACAGCATCATTCAACCCTTGACTCTACTCCTTCGAAAGGGAGCTATCTTCAAGTGGACTACAGCAGCAGAAGAAGCATTTCAAGCATTAAAACGGCTTTTCACTAGCGCTCCCATTTTGAGACACACAGATGCATCCCAACCATATATCTTGGAGACTGATGCATCATACTATGCCATAGGTGGAATCCTATCTCAGCGACACCCAGACACCGGCCAGTTACATCCTGTCGCCTTCTTCTCAAAGAAACTATCCAGTTGTGAGGTGAATTACAGCATTACAGACAAAGAATTGTTGGCCATTAAACGTGCATGCGAGGAATGGAGACATCATCTCTTGGGGGCCAGACACACAGTAGAAATCTACACAGATCATCAAAATCTGCTTTTTCTAATGAGTGCTTGAGCACTAACATCTAGACAGCTACGATGGTCGTTCTTCTTTGCTAATTTCGACTTTGTGATTAAGTACAAACCAGGCCCCCAAAATGGAAATGCGGATGCGCTTTCCAGACATATGCCTATCCCTACAGAAAACATGGATAAAGAAGAAGAGTCTCCCATTATTCTACAAAAGGCTTCCTTTCTTATAGATGTTGCAGCTGTAACCACCAACCAGGATTTTCTCAAAGAAGTAAAGAAACACACAACAGGACTAGACAAGAAGGCTTGGGTATTGAAGGAAGCCACACACAGATCCGTGAAAAAAAGACTTGATGGTCCACGATAACAAATTATATGTCCCTGACGGCCCTTTACAACAACAAGTTCTCCACTGGATCCACAATACTGCCTTACGGGCGTCACATGGGAATCCCAAAAACTATGCAAACCTTGAATCGATACTTTTGGTGGGAAACACTTCGAAAAGACACTGAAAAGTATATTTTAGAATGTTTTGTTTGTACCCAATCTAAGGCCCTACATCAAAGGCCCGGTGGTTTTCTTAGACCAATACCTACTCCACAAGCACCCTGGCACACAGTATCTATGGACTTCATAGTTGAAATGTATCTCAGTGTAGGTTACGATACAATCTTAGTGGTAGTGGATTATTTGACAAAAATGGGTCACTTCATTGCTCTAAAGAAACTGACGTCTTCAGCTGAGTTGGCCACTATCTTTTTGCAAAGCATAGTTAGACTACATGGAATTCCTTCTGTATTCATTACCGACAGAGGAACCCAGTTCACCTCCTGCTTCTGAAAATCATTATGTGAAATCATGAAGATAGAAGCTCGGCTATCTACAAGTTATCATCCACAAACAGATGGCAAAACGGAAAAATTGAATCAGACCTTAGAGCAATATCTCAGATGTTTCACATTATTTCAGCATGATGAATGGAGTACTCTTCTGTGGACAGCAGAATTTGCCTACAATAACACCGACCATACTTCATTGGGATGTTCCCCTTTTTTTTGTCTCAATGGTTTTCATCCCAATATGCTGCCCTTTGACCATCCTGTGTCATCTAATCTCCCTTCAATTCAAGAACATCATGCGCACCTTAAATTAGTGTTAGACACTGCCAAAACACATTTAGGAGAAGCACGAACAAGGGACAAACTCCAGGCAGATAAGAGGAGACTACCCGAACCTTCTTACACAGTAGGAGATCAAGTGTGGCTAAGCACAAAATACCTTAAGTTCAAGGGAAGCAATAGGTTACAGCCTAAATTCATAGGGCCATACCCCATTGACAAAGTGGCAAACCCTGTTGCAATGAAGCTTCTCCTTCCCCCCGCCTGGCGAATGCACCCAGTGTTCCATGTGTCCCTTTTGAAACCCTGTTTGCAAGGTACCCGTTTGCCCATAAGGCCCCCATCAGTTAACATTGATGGAGACGAAGAGTATGAGGTACAAAGTATCCTGGATTCAAAGTACATCAGGGGTAGAGTGCACTACTTGGTAGACTGGAAGGGGTATGGGCCCGAGGACAGGTCATGGGAACCAGTGTCCAACTTGCATTGCCCTGGGCTTTTGAGGCGCTTTCATACTCGCTACCCTGCCAAACCTGGAGGCCCATCGAGACGACGGCCATTAAGAGGGGGTACTGTCATGGCTAGGCGGAGATAGACACAAGAATAGGTACACTAAATGTATGAATGGATTGTAACTAAAGACTACAACTCCCATAATCCTAAGGGAGAGGTATCCAGAGCACCTGATGGAGGATACATAAGCCCCACCTTTGCATCTAAACAGGGCTTGTCACTTTAGTAACTTGCTAGCTCGTAGGAGAGCGTTTTTCTTACTTGTTTGGATTTCCTGCAGCGTCTGTCTGAAGACGGCTGCCTTTCCAGGAACTACGGCGCTCCGCTAGGAGGATTCTCTTCGCCTCCTCTTGGATCACGCTGTGCATTTTTCTTCGTACGCCGCGCCCTGGCTGGCGGCGCTTTGCTGGAGGCGTCTCAGCGCCTCCCTCGCCTCGGAGACTCACACGCCGCGCCCTGGCTGGCGAAGCTTTGCTGAGGCATCTCGGCGTTTACATGGAAACACTCAAGTCCCGTTCATTCTTCATGGAGAAGGCACACTTGCCTCTAACCTGTTGAGGCAGCGTGAGAGAATCGAGTAGCGTCTCTTATGCTTTACTCGGTATTTCTAACAGACCTGCGTGTAACAGCTTCTGGTCCTGCTGTGTACACGCAAAGTACTTTTTTCTATTCATGTTCGGGTGATTCTTTTGTTTTCACCATCTTGCCACTGGAGTATACTAAGCCACAGTTTCTTTGTTGATATTCTCCTTGATCCACAACCACAATATCAGCACTAGGAAGCGCCATAGTGTTGTTACTGTCACAGATTCCTCATAATCAAGCCTTGGTAAATGCAAATGCCTGGTAGGAACCAAAGAGTTGCAATGAAGGCGTACAGAGACTATTAATGGATGGTATATCAGTCAGCTTGGAGAAGCATCTTCATTCAGATAAGTGCCTCAATTTGTGGTATGGACTGAACTGCTGCTATCCATTTTTTTGGTTTATTTATTTTTTCCTTTTTTGCCTGTGATATCAGAGAGTAGGGTTGTTGATAAAGTGAGTACTACCACTTAAGGGTGAATGTTTGTAGGGTGAGAACAGAGGGGGGTACCTTCTTATGAATGTCTTGTGTTTCACTTACAGGGCGGATGGGGTGGAGTGCAGGAGAGTGAGGTCTACAACACCTGACGACATCCCTTATCTATGCTGAACAACTGCATCTTTATTGTTTCTTTTGTCCCTTTTTTCCCTTCCCCCCGGTGGTATTATCCTTGCAGTATATATATATACTCAGGGGTATTTCCATTGAGGTGGAAGGGATTAATTAGCATCATCATCGTTCCCGCTGTATCTGGCTTCAAAGGTTAGTGAAACCTTTCTCTGTATGACATTATGACTGATACAAAGGCTATTTTTGATATAACCTTGTGTGGAGTTTTTTTTGTGGTGTGCCTAGTGTGTCGCTGCTGTGTGTGTGTGTTGCGCAAACGCTTTACACATTGCCTCCGGGATAGGCCTGACTGCTCGTGCTTAGCTACCAAGGGGGTGAGCAGGGGTTATCTTTGGTGTGTAACTCCCTTGCCCTGACTAGAGTGGTTGTTTCTGCCTGGCTTTGGCGCATGCCTTAGCCAACCAGAAATATCATTTCTAACACACTTCATTTACATTCTGATAGTTTGTTCATAAATTACACCTCGGCCATCGGTTTCCCCCCAGCCAATACCAGGCATTACCATCACTTCCTCTTATTAGCGACCATCCCTAGCAGTGTCCGTAGTCCGTGGATGTTCTTGAAGATATGCCGTTAGCAGGCTCCATAGTTCCTTAGGTCTAGATGTGGCTGGTAGTACTGCCTCATATGTTTCAATGTGTCTCTGCAGTATACTATATATCCATTTTTTATATACAGGATTTATCTTACACTCCCAGGGTATTGGCACCCTCCTTTTGGCTAAAATTAAGGCTATTGCTATGAATTTACACTGTTGCGGCTGTATAATTTTGAGCATACCCAACAAACACACCCGCACCGAACACTCCACTAGGCATTCCATCATAGTGTATAGTGCAGCAACCACTTTCTCCCAGAATCTTTGCACTGAGTCGCAACTCTATGCCAGATGTAGAAAGTCAGCATCTGGCCTCCCACACCTGCGACATCTTGCGTCTTCTCGTAGCCCATACCAGCATAGCTGTGCAGGCGTGTAGGACACCTGATGGAGATATTTGTTATGTAGAATTCTTAGGTTCCCATTGGGCGTTAGCATTTGTGTTGGTGCTCAACAGAATTCCTATTCCTTGCTGGTCAGGGGCTCCTCCAGTGTTCGGTTCCAGCACTCACCTGCCACACTCTCACTCAGTTTATTCTCTGTGTGCATGGCTTTGTACAGCCTCATAACCATGTGCTTAGTGTTTGGGTCAGTGATCAGTGTCTGCAGGGTGGCCAATGCAGACGGCTCCTCTGGGAAGGAGGGGTGTAACTTTTTAATTATCGGCCAAAGGCAGCAATAAGTGAATTTAACCGTGGCACCTGGTTGCTAATATATGTCCTATCGTTTGCATCCAAAAACTTGCCATCTGGGTATAGGCGTCTAGGCATTGTTGTTAACCCCACCTGTTTTAAAAATGCTAGACTTCCCTGCTCTTTAGTCACTGAAATATCTGGGTGGTATGCCATCAGCATTGCTGGTGCGTATAGTGGAAGTTTGTGCCCCCTTGCCCCATGACATGGTTCGCTGCCTCTGTACTGTAAAGGGTGTTGTTTTCTGTGCTTGGTATATCTCTACGGCGGTGTGACAGCATGCTACCCAGGGGGACAGGATGAGCGTCCTCCATCTCCACTACTAAGTATGGCATGTATCCCGGGAGGGTGAAACCAGTAGTGTGCGTACTGAACTTTAGTGCACAGATAGTCTAAGTGTAGGTCTGGTGCCGCAAAGCCTTTCTGATTATATAGCAACGTCATTGCATCCCAGTCAATCCTGGGTTGCTTCCCGGTCCATGCTAGGTTGGTCATGTAGGTGCGTAGCTTTTTGAAGAAGTGGGAGGGCATCACAATTGGGATATTGTTGAAGAGATATAAAAATGTAGGTAGGACTACCATTTTCATGATGGCAATCCTATCCGAAAGTGGAAGTTGCATTTTACTCCATCTATCTATGTAAGTTTCCAACTTTCTCATTGCCACTCCGTAATTTTCTCTTACTACCACCTCAGGGTCCCTAAGGATCCATATCCCCAGGTATTTAAACAGTTCAATTTTAGGGGGTATTCCAAGTGGTGAGGAGCAGTGGTGCTGGATAAGGGGAGTATTGTGATTTACCCCAATTGATACGAAGGGCGGACTACCCCATGACTTTATATATTCTCTCAAAATGGATGACAGGTTTGCTCATGGGTGGTGTACATATATTACAATATCGTCCGCATATAGTGAGATACCTATTGGACGTTGTCGGAATTTCAATGCTACATTTGCGTGCCTTTGCCTAATCTTACATGCAAGAGGTTCAAGGGCAATCCAAATCGAATTGGGGAAAGGGGAAATATTTCTGCCTCGATATATCCATATGTGCTCCAATATGTGTCCGTTCACATGGACCCTTGCTACTGGTTGAGTATAGAGGGGTTAGATTCATTCTATCAGCCCATTGGATTTAAAACCGTAAATAGGTACCCTCATTCCATCGAGTCGAAGGCTTTGGCCGCATCCAGGAGCATTAATGCTGCCTTCAACTCTGGGTTCAGCTGATGCTGGAGTGCAAATATTATCCACAAGTTATGTGAAGTGGAGCATACTGAAATAAAGCCCAACTGGTTTGATAGTATAATAGGTTGGAGCAGAGGCTGCAACCTAGTGACTAGAATTTTGGCTAAAATTTTGATGTCTGTGTTGATGAGCAAGAGTGGATGATAGGAATCGCATCTATCTGGTTCTTTGTCCGGTTTCAAGAGTGCCGCTCTTATTGTTGCTGGCAGAATCTCCCTTTTGTAAACGTCCTCTTATATCTCTAATATGTACGGGCCCACCAGGTCCTCATATTCCTTACAGAACTAACTTGTGAACCCATCCGCTTTCCCATACAGTAGGGCCCTTATAGCCTCCTGCACCTCCTGTAGGGTGATCGGTTGGGCCAAGTACTCTCTTTGCTCATCAAACAGCCACACAATCTCAATATGCTCTAGGTACTTCTCTTTTTCTGGATCCACTGCTGTCTCGTGGGAATCATAGAGGGATTCATATACCTCTGCAAATGTTTTGAGTATTCCCTTTATGTCGTAGTGGTCTTCCCCGTCGTCATTCTTTATTTTTGTAACCGCCTGAATTTTCTCCTCCAGTCGTATTTTATTGGCCAACATACGGCTGGGTCTACCCCCTTCCTAATATGCTCTTGCAATGAAGAAGCGCACGTCAAGTATTTCAATTCGCTTTCTGTGAATTCATTGTATTGCGTAAGGTGATTGCTGATATGCACCAAGATATCAGCTGGACGCATGTCCTCATATTCTGCTTCCAGCTGCTGGAGTGTAATTTCTAATTTCTGCAATTGTGTAGGCAGGTCCTTTAAAATGCCTGCATTAGTGCTGACACATACCCCTCTTATGGTTGCTTTGAAGGCCTCCCACAGCTTACTTGCACTGTCTACTGAGACCTTTTTTAACTCAAAGTTTTATTTTATGGCCTCCCGGATGGTTTCATTATATGTTTGGTCTATTAAGCCAGCAGAATTTAACCTCCATATGTATTGCGTGGGCATGTGTGTTAGAATGTTCACTGTCAGTGTCAATGGTTTATAGTCCAACAGTGTCCTGGCCAAGTGTTAGATGTTTTTAGCCAATTATCTGCCCCACCAGTCGTCAGCCAATAGTTCAATCTGGACAAGCTAGCATGTACTATCAAGTTGTACGTTCCTTCTCGTTGGATTACATATTCGCCACACATCCACCATATGGAACTCCTCTTTACCAGCTAGTATCACCTTCGCCGCCTGCCAGTTGTGTCCCACCATTGCAGTTGACCTGTCACTGGCTGTTTCTAGAGCTACATTTAGGTACCCACCCTATAGTAGCTCCGTCTGAGGGAGTGAACATAATTAGTTCCATATTAGTGTGTAGGACCCAGGATCATCTGTATTGTGGCTGTACCTATTCACTATTGTCACTCTTGAGCCCTGTAGCACCCCCATCAGGATCACATATCAACCCTGTTCATCAATTAGTGTGTGTTCTATCTCAAATGACACCTCCTTTTTGATCAGAGTCATGACTCCTCTAGAGTAGGAGGAGTATGACTAGGCCACTCCCGCCCCCTTCACCCCCACCCCATTTTCAGTACGCTTGGTCAGATGTGTTTCCTGTAGTATGGCAATTTTTATGTGGCGTCTGTCCAGCTAAACCAATACTTGTCTAGTTTTTCGGGGGTCGTTTAGTCCCCAGACATTCCAGGTAACTAATGTACGAGGTTCTGGCCAGTTGGAGCTGTTCATTTGTGCACCAGTGGTATGCATATCCCCATGAACACCTTATGTCTGTCATACAGGTACTAACGTAGTGCGTTGTATCTATGTGTGTGGCAATGACAGTGAACTCTAATAATCCCCCCTCCAACTTCAGCATCCCAATCATGCCAAAGGTCTCCTTAGGTAACATATTCATGACTACTTGTGGCAGGTAAAGTAACTTAGCACTGCTAGTCAATGCCATCTAATTTGATCTGTTTCGGGGTACACTTATAGGGGGCAACTACCTGTCCCAACTCACACCCCTTGAATAGAGTGCTGTGAGCCCACTTCTTATTCAGAGAGTGAATCCCAGTGACCCCATGAGCTTAATACAATCTTATATCAGTAGTCCCTATTAACTCACAATTAGCAGGAATACGTACAGCATTACCAATTTCAGATCGTTCACACATGTTACCAGATATATTTTGCCCATAGCGGCCTCTCACCGCTACGTGAATTGTTCTCCACTACCTCGGTTCAGGCCAAGTCCAATCCATGCTCCTCTGTTGGGTCTGCCTGAAGTAATTTAATCGTCTTCAGATTGCCATGTCTTGTCTTTCGAAACAAGCGTATCGACGTAGGTGTGTGAAAATTCTTGTCTTTGCCCTTATGAGTTATTTTCAGCCTCGCTGGGTACATCATAGCATAGGTTATTTCTGCTTTTTGAAGATTTTTTTTTTACTGGTAGATATTCTTTTGTGGCTGTGCATCACTAGTGTGAAGTCTGCAAAGAAGCTTCGTACATTTCCTTGGTGGTTTATATCCTTTTGTCTCATACCAAACACAAAACCTCAGGAGTCTTAAAATGATTGGCCGCTATGGTGCTTTCGGAGGGAGTCTTGGTGCCAGGGAGCGGTGAGCACGTTCTAGTATCAGTATTCGTGACAGGGACTCTGTGCCAAAGATCTCCATCAGCATATATTCAACGTATGACTCCATTTACCCCTTGTTTGTCGACTCTGTGACTTACATAATGCGCACATTATTTCTCCTGGACCGGGTGTTCAAGTCTTCATTTTTGGCTTAGATAAGGGCAAGCACTTTTTCCATCTTGCGACACCTTGTATTTACAGATTGTGCAGTGCCTCCAATGTAGACTGTCTCTGTTCCACTTCCATGAGTCTCGATGCATGCTGGTCCATCTTGGCTGTCAAAATGTCCATCTGCAGGTTCAAGCCGTCTATGTAGTGTAAGCTTTGCTGCATCATGGCTAGTGTGGCTTCCAGCGCACTAGTAGGCTGGCTTTGCCCCTACATATCCAACTTGGTTGTAGCCTCTCCAGTTGCTCATGTGGCCTTCTACAATTCAAGTGTGATCCTAGGCTGTGTCTAGTCCGGTTTCCCTATTTGGGCTCTTTGTTTGTGTTACTTCACGTTGTAAGCGGTTGTAATAGCTCCTTGTCCTTCAACACTGTCTAGCTATCAGTGCCCTCTACCAGGTTTCAGTGTATTGTGCACCACCACGCTTTTCCCTGAAACTGTCTCTCACTCAGGTGCTGGTATGTTCTGCCCAGACGCACTCTGCAAAGCTTGTATTTTGTTGTTGTGTGGTTTGTCTTAGCCTTGCAGCCTTCTTGCCTCAGCTTCTATTCCCTGCAGGTCATGTGCCACTGAAATACTGGCCAACACCCTCTAGGCTGCATCGCGGCACTTCAGTGGTTTATTTTACTGCCCTTTACACATCCCCATACTTCCCACTGGCACAGGACATGTTCTGTATGAGGTAGTGCCACTCACACTTATTAATATTATACTGTTCTTACCCTGTAGTGCAGCAGCTTCTCAATGCAGCTGCTCACCAATCCTTCCCCGTGTGCGTCGAGGCCTCTTGCTATCGTTGAGCTGTGAGAGCACACAACCAGCGCACCATGCCTCCCCGGTGGACACAGAAATCTACAGGTGCCCACTGCCATTTCCACTCAGTCGGGTTCTGGCAAATAGTGATCCTGGTGGATCGTGGCGTTGTAGGGTTCCACCGTCTCGGTCTTGCTTCTGGGCTGTTCTCCTCTTGAACCCAGGCCAACTGCACGGTACAGCGGGTGTCAGTGCCCGTAAGCAGTCGCTCGGGATCGCGTCTGACTCACAGCTCTTTAACATGCGTCTTAAGGCATCTGCTCACCTTTGAGGTCTGGTCCATGAACGCCCGAGACCCCCACGCTCTTCGCAGTGTGTTTTGTAGTAGGGGCTACATTTGAGAACTCCGCTCTCTATGTCTCAATGGGTCAGAGTCGCCATTTTGTGTGACGTGTCCCGCTGCGATGTTCCGCTGTGTCCATCAGGATATCGATTTTGCTGGCATGCCCCAGGAATATTCAGCTTTGTATGCCTCGGCTCGCTTAGTTTGGGCATCCACTTACATGATTATTTCGGATTTCAGACTCACTGCCGGCAGAGCTGCACTAGAGTGCGGCCATCTTGCTATGGGCTCTCTAGCTGCCCCGTCACAGGATATTTTGTGTTAAATATCAACATACTCCATTGTTTGCAAACATCAAGGAAAACAAACAGATCACAATTTAAGGTATGTTTAAAAAACACAAGCTAAAAGTATTTGTGAAATGTTCTAATAAAAAGCGTCATAATGGTGTAATATGGCTTTTACAGTTTATACCGCCAGATACAATGTTTTCCAAACACCACATATATTTTTCTGTAGGATCCAAAAAAAGCAAAAAAATTATGCTCACATCAATCATTACAACAGCCCTAAATCTATAAAACCAATGGTCATTTTGTGGTGACTGAAGGTTATAACAGAGCAGAAGTATTTTACTTGATAATTTACTCCTAAGTTTGTGGGCATCGTCCAAATGTGTATCCAAATTTTTACAGCATACATCCTCTGCACCATGTGTAAAATATATGATTAGTTGTTTTCTTCCCTATCCTGTTTCTCACTTACATATTTTTTTGGGGTGGTCGTTTAAATGCATGATCTTGCACCCATCATGATCTTGCACCCATCATGTTATTACTACACTAGGATTTCAATAAAAGAGGTCCATTTAAGAGTGTTACTTAGTATAATATCCTTGTACCTGTACCTTTGATCTCTTCACCAGTTTATACAGCGTGGTCCATCAGTGCTTCCACATTGGATCCGAGACATCCGAAGTAAGCTGTTTAAAAACGTAGCGTGTGTTATCTCTTTTGCGCCAATGACAGACCATGTAGTCCGACACGGAAGCACCTACTGATTATTTGGTGGTTTCTCGTCTATCCTGAATATTTTTTAGTGCCACCATGTTGTTTGCAACTATTGTGCCATGCATTTATTTATAGGGTTTTACATAGTGCGAACAAGACCCTTGCGGGTATCAGAGCGCTGTACAGCTGTATGTAGGATACAAACAGTTACATGTATAAACAGGGTTCAAGTGAGTTTAGATAAGAGAATAGATTTCACTTCTTTTCTTAAGGAGACAAAGGAAGCATTAAGTCTGGGTACTGCGGGCAATGCATTCCAAATTCTGGGCGCCATTCCTGAGAAGGCCCGGTTATAAGTTTTCTTTTTGGCAAAACGTTGAGGTTCCAGTAGAAGGTTATTGGAGCTCCTGGAGAATCTGTTGCCACAGGAGAGCACTAGTTGCTGTGCTAGGTAGCTAGGAGTTTTGTGATGTATGGCCTTGTAAGTCAAACATGCGATTTTTAGATGGATCCTGGCTTCAAAAGGTACCCAGTTGTGGGCTCTAAGGTCAGGAGAGATGTGACAGTTTCTTTTTGAGCCTGTGATGTGTGTCGCTGCTGTGTTGATTGAGTCTCTAAGGGGGGCAGTCCTTGATCTGGGGAGACCGCAGAGGGAAGCACCCCCATATTCTAGTCTTGGGATTACTAGTGCTTGCACCGCTAGTTTAAAGTCGTTTGCGGGAAGGAACGGTTTGAGACTTTTCAGGGTGTTCATCTGAAACTTTGCTCCTTTTGTTGCAATGCTGATGTGTATGCATGATAGTATGCTACCAATTTTACACTACTAGTTGCAGTATGAGTGAGATCATATGGGTCCAGATTCCCTCCTTAACTTAGGCTCTAAAATGTAACAGCAAAAAATATTTTTAAATCCCTCCTGCAGGTAAAAAAGTCCATCCTTAATTCTCTGAGCAGCATCTTTTTATTGCTGTTCTCTTAAACATGGGGGTATTAATATGTACTGTGCATAGTGTTATATTACATTTGCTCCATTGTAGTACCTTCTATTCTGAAGAAACAATCTGCATTCACTACTATAATTTGAAATACTGGTTTTGTCATGCAATAACCTCAAGGCCATAGCTCATTTATGAGTTAATTTAACTTTCCATTGGACTTATACATATGATTTTAATGTGACTTCCTCCTTACCCTTTTCTACTCTTTCGCTTTTGCATAGATATAAACAACAAGTAGAATTGTAAATGGGTAACAGTGAATTATGGGAATGTTTTTCACCAAGGGGTTCTGAGTGACATCAAATAGACAACTCGGAACCACCATACCTCATATTTTACCCACTTCTAATTGAATGTTGTTAATGGGCGCAACATCATTCATTCATGATTGTAACTCCTATGCAGAAGTAATGGGGAGCCATACATAACACAGACTCTCCTCTCTGTCCCAAATTAAACAAGCATTTACAATGCAATGGTCTCGGCATTATTAAAGGTAGAGCTATTGGCATTGCTCATGACATTTTTTTTAAAAACATAAATAAATGGCATTGTCATTTACAATGGCAAAACGTGAGCATTAGAGAGTAGTAGAGAGTATTCGCGGACACAGAGCCACACACACACACAGAGCCGCACACACAGACAGAGCCACGCACACACACACAGACAGACAGAGCCATGCACACACACACAGACAGACAGAGCCACGCACACACACACAAACAGATACATGCACTCACACACGGACAGAGCCACGCACACACACAGATAGAGCCACGCACACACACAGACAGAGCCACGCACACACACACAGACAGAGCCACGCACACACACACAGACAGAGCCACACACACAGACAGAGCCACGCACACACACAGATAGAGCCACGCACACACACAGACAGAGCCACACACAGAGCCACGCACACACACAGACAGAGCCACGCACACACACAGAGCCACGCACACACACAGACAGAGCCACGCACACCGGGATGACAAGCAGGGAACAGAGGCAGAGAAAACCAGGGGAACAGAGGCAGAGAAAAACCAGGGGAACAGAGGCAGAGAAAAATCGGGGGAACAGAGGCAGAGAAAAACCGGGATGACAAGCAGGGAACAGAGGCAGAGAAAAACCGGGATGACAAGCAGGGAACAGAGGCACAGAAAAACCGGGATGACAAGCAGGGAACAGAGGCACAGGAAAACCGGGGGAACAGAGGCAGAGAAAAACCGGGGGAACAGTGGCAGAGAAAAACCAGGGTAACAGAGGCAGAGAAAAACCGGGATGACAAGCAAGTAACAGAGGCATAGAAAAACCGGGATGACAAGCAGGGAACAGAGGCAGAGAAAAACCGGGATGACAAGCAGGGAACAGAGGCACAGAAAAACCGGGGGAACAGAGGCACAGAAAATCCAGGATGACAAGCAGGGAACAGAGGCACAGAAAAACCGGGGGAACAGAGGCACAGAAAATCCGGGATGACAAGCAGGGAACAGAGGCACAGAAAAACCGGGGGAACAGAGGCACAGATAAACCGGAATGACATGACAAGCAGGGAACAGAGGCACACAAAAACCGGGGGAACAGAGGCATATAAAAACCGGGATGACAAGCAGGGAACAGAGGCACAGAAAAACCGGGAGAACAGAGGCACAGAAAAACCGGGATGACAAGCAGGGAACAGAGGCACAGAAAAACCGGGGGAACAGAGGCACAGAAAAACCGGGGGAACAGAGGCACAGAAAAACCGGGATGGTTCAGGGGGAAGACATTGAATGTTCTCAGTGTGACAATGGAGTGGAGTGGCATATGCCACTACAATGCAAGCTTTAGCCTTTATACACAACAAAAACTGCTCTAGCTTTTGACCAGGGTTGCCTGCCTGGTAATCTGTGATGCCATCTTGAGTTCCTGGATTTGGAGTCAGAGGCCCTGAACGTCAGGATTGTCGGCACCACGTCCTGGTGGGCATGGTGCCTTTGAGAGAGAGTCAGGTGCTCCGGGTTGGCACCAATCCCCGGGTGGAGCCCGGCAGCCCCACCCCTCGGCTATTACTACACATTTAATGGGAGGTCAGCGTCCTGGTACCACCCTGCTCCCGTACAGTGCCCCATGTGACCCACGCTGGTGGCACCATACTGTGCCCCCACCCCCAAGTGTCTACACCACCCCCGCAAGCACTGACTCATAACGGTGACGCCGACCCCATGCCCCCTGGCCCCCAGTACTCACGATGGTGACGCTGGCCTTGCGCAGGTTGCGGTTCTCTTCCTGCAGGGCTTTGCACTTGAGCTTGTAGGTTTCTAGCTCGATCTTGAGGACCTTGTTCTCCTGCTGCAGAGACGCCAGCCGGTTGCTGAGCTCCTCCAGGCGGAAGGGCGAGATGACGATGCCGGACTTGCTAGAGGAGGAGGAGAATGAGCCCTGCATGGCGGTGGAGCCCGCACCGTCTGTGTCGCTCTCGCTGGCGCTGTCCGCCATGGTTGACCTGGGCCCCGATGTGGCGAAGAGCATTGACGGCGGCAGAGCGTGCTCGCGAGTGCTTACACTGCGCATGTGCACCTACCCTCAGTCGTTGGGACAGAGCGTCTCCCAACCCGCGTTCTGCAGTGGTTGAGCACAGCGCCATTGCCGGGTCTGTGTGAAGCGCCCGCGAGGCGCCGATCAGGGAGATCCCGGACTGCGGCAGGCTCGTTAAGGTGTTAACTATGTCTTTTATGCATATCTTACAATGTATTACCTTGTTATGTAATTTTGGAGGTTATTTATTTATAATTATAACACATTGAAAGGGTTTTTACAAATCAAGCAATTTAGTCTACTTACAATTGGTACAGGCAAACTTGTACATTTGCAGTACAAGGGGTACCCAGGACGTGTAATTTAAGAGTGCCCCCCCAGGGACTTCAATACTTGTGCCACACAAGTGGGGCAACGTAAACCATCGCCCTCGATCGGCCACTGCAGACTAGAAGGGCAGTTTAAACGGCTAACTGTCTTTGCCATTTAAGGTGATGACAAATCTTGAAGTTCCCTTTTAATATGTTACCCCTAAGGTAGGCCTACCAAGCCACAAGGCAGGATGTTGTATGTTAAAAAGTAGAACATGTACTTTTTACATGTTCCAGCAGTCAAACTGTAAATCGTTTTTACTGTGGAAAAGCTAGTAACTCCGTTGGCAAGTACAGAACAAACTTGTTCCTGTAAGCCTTTCTGCTCAAAGCCACAGCTACCTAGGGTTGACCTGAAGTTTTGATACATGAAATCTAAAAGGTGCTGAAGGGGTTGGTCAGTATTACATGGCGAGGTTGCACCCGCATAAAATGCACCCCATTTCTTCACAAAGGGTAAATGGGGAACACTTGGGAGAGAGAGAGGGGTTGCTATTGTTGTGTAGACTGGTACTCAGGCGGCTATCAATTGCCAAACCAATTTACCTGGGTCATGTAATGCCTTTGGGTTGTAAAAAGCTCGGTATGCCACAGGAGGGGTTTGGCCACGTTGGAAGTGGGCAGACTGATGTATCCTGGGACAGCCAGGTGTTCCACTTACCAGGAAATGCTCACCAGGAGGGAGGATACCTGGTAGTACATTGGCTACCAACTACAACCTATCCAAGTGCTGTTTTGGGGCATAAACAAGGCACTGTTGGCAGCCAGATTTGGACTGAAAGGACTGCCCTACTACACCTAGAAACCTGGCGAAGAGGCTGCACCGCCGTGGACTGCACCTGCTGAACCTGGCGGCTAGCAAAGGGCCTGTTTGTTTGTGGAGTAGTCTGGCTGAAGAAAGGGACTTCAGATTGGCAGCTGTGCCACAATAGTTGTAGCCTGCTGGAGCGAATTGGTAGCCCGTCTTTGAATCGCTGAGAAACACCATGTGCAGCAGAGACCAGGACTGGATATTCAAAGTTGCACCTAACACCACTGGACCTGGAAGCACATATTGGACGCCCAGAAGGGGAGTTGGTAGCCATGAGGATTCTGCAGTATTAGGTGTCTGCTGGCCCAGTGCCGATTGGACTTGACAGGACCAAGATGACTTGAGATAAAGCTGTATGGCGAGGCACGCCTCACCCTGCTCGTGGACAGAGGCGTAGTTTAGTTTATCAATGCATCACATCCGCAGAATCAGATTCTTTTCAACATACTGAATCTATTGCATGAGGAATTCAAAGAAGAGTTAGAAGTGCCTGGAAGTCTTGGTATCTATCTGGCTCACCTCTCGTAGAGGGGAAGGACTTGCAGACTTCACCTGGGCCATCAGCACCCCATAAACAGGCTTGTTGGGGGCTCCCGGTCTATTACCGATACTTAACTGTAGGGGGTGCCCAGAATGAGCGGAACGGTCTTACTGAAGTCAAAGGAATAACCAAAGATGCACGATTCAAAAAGGTTACCGACAGGGTTATTAGAAGGACTACAATAGCCTCAGTACCGGTGCGCACTGAACTATCTGCACCTAGCTACGACCAGCCAGCGAGATCCAGAGACCCCCCTCAAACATCTGGGGCAACACTCCTTTGCTCCCCTCTGCCTGCGTCTGCTCCCGATACACACACGCAAGTCACCGGGGCCAACACCCACTGTGTGCAGACAGCGTTTGCTTATTACAAGCACAATTCACAGTCTACGACTAGACACGGCGTTCGCTACTACCAGACTAGGCCATTTGAGGGAAACGTTACTTACTAAAAAGATATGGCAGCACACAGACCCGGTCACTACCAAGGGTTTATTTATCTAGCGGATGCAAACCGGTGTCAAAATGTGGGAGGCACTCTATTACACACACCCCTCCCTCAATTACCGGTAATTACACTATTTGGCTATTTGTAGTCTAGTACGACCTGGCTGGCCAGAAGTATCTGGCAGGTTTTAAAAAGTACAAAAAAGTGAAAAAGACTGTTTAGGCTGCTGCAAGGGGCTTGAAGACTGCGGTTTTAGGCTCTTAATGATCTGTACACTCCGTTTTCTGCATGTTTGACTTGACGACACCCCCCCCCCCCCCCCACCCGGAGCGCTAGCACGAAGATTTCCTTCTACAGATAGGTATGCGTAGGCTCCATTTCCCACCTGGTTTCCGGCCATTCTTTGCATACCTTCTATTCTAGTCTTAAAACCACCGGTCTGATAATCCTAACCCCGCAATACAGCACTAGCTAATCTTGAGTCCATCTGAATACCCGGCCCTAATGATAGCTCGCCACTGGGGGAACTTGAGCTAACGCACTTGAGCAATAACCAACCCCGCGGTATTTGACAAACCGCAGTTCAACGCCTGTCTGGGGTAGTAAGCACTACATAAACACAAGAACGAGGGCATGTACCAACCCACCAGCGAGCAGAGCACAGCAAACCATTGCTCCCTGCAGTGACTTAACCAGGAGGAGGTGCCAGGAAAGCATCTCTAGGGGGGGTGCAGATAATGCTGCCACCCGACAATCTTCCCAAGGCCGGGTTAAGAGGGGTGCATTAAATGCCAAGCTAAATACTGGACATCGCGCGTTAACATGCATGCACTCGTGTGGGTCACCCTGTGAACATACAAGACATCCTCAGGCATGTGTACCTATAAATACTAGAACTACTGCCAATGTGAGGTGGTAGTGGGGATGGAATGCAGTCCTCATGCCAGTTGGAGGCATTTAGTTACACCATCCAGCGCGCTTGGGTTTTGGAACCCTCCCTTAAGGGTAGAGCCGATCTCAGTCCCGAAGCCAGCATCGAGGTAAGATAATCGTGCCTATAGTTAACTGGTAGTGACTCAGTATGAAGGGCCAAGAGAAAGCCCCCCCCAACGTCCTGCAGCCGGGGAGGTCAGCCAAATAGCTCCTACTTGCGGTACCAGAGATTATGGCATCGGCGCCCAGGGAAGCGGTACCACCCCACATTAGGAACTGCGCCCCAACAAATTCAGCATAGCGCCTTCTGGGGACAGCTGCTGCTGAACCCTCCACTGCCCTCAACACAAATCGCAAAGGCTATCTAATCTTAGAGAGAAACAGCCTTGGAGGGGAGGGCTACCTGCCGCCGCTTACAGGTGCACAGCAATGTTAGCAAGCCCCCTTGTCGTCTATGTGGGGCACGTGTCGCGGCCACCTGCACAGGCTCGAGGTCTGTCAGTTGAATGAGTTCGGACACATTCATGTAACTCGTACTAAGTTAGGCAGTAGCATAGCGAGGAAGCCTTTTAAAGCCCACCACCCTAGTAGCTGAACCCGGGTTGTGCATTGGTGGCATTCACCTTCACTTTAAAGCAGGGTAACTTGTGCCCTCGGTCTGTAGTACACCAACAAATGGGTCTACGGTTGCACATTGTGACTCGAGGGACAGGATGTCCCCCCCCCAAAAGCAAGTACGCACACATGACCCCCCCAGCGAATAGGTAAAGAAAAACATGTGCAAAACATTAAACCGCAGGCTGCAAACAAACGCTGCGCTCGCTATTAGTGGCGAAAACAGAAAGGGAAATCACTGAATTGTAGCTGGTCTCGGCTGCCGTCTGCTTTGGGGCGATCCTCCGCCCCCAGCTTCTCCCTCTTGTCGCGGCTCTCAGGATGATGCTCCTGCCCCTCGCGTCGGTGCCCAGTCACAGCACAGCCTTTCACTGACGAGCAGGGAATCCTTAAAGCGCAGGGCAATCCCAGCGCGGCCCAGGGGGGTGACGTCAGCGGTGCAAGGACCGAATTCCCGGGCCCGCAGCGGTGAACATGGGGGAGTTTCTTATGGTGTGACCCTTGCGCCTTCGGCGGGGATTACGGTGCCAGTGTTTTATTATGCTTCCATTCGGGTCCCAGTACAGCGCAGGCACCGCGCTCAGCAGCACCACAGGGAGAACTCCGATATTTTGTTCAGTCAGGACCTCGTAATTTATTACCAGCATGAGCACTCAACACCAATCATCTTTCTCCGAGGCAGGCAAAGTAGAAATGCCTCGGAGAAAGCATAGTCTTTTTCCGATTCGGGGGCGTGGTTTTCATTCTCTCCTCTTCCCATTGGCTGGAAGGTAAAATTCCAGCCAATGGGAAGAGGAGAGAAAGAAAACAAGAAAGATGCTTAAAAAAACGCCCCCGAATCCGGAAAATACGGGTCTTGAACCGAGTGGCGCCCCTCTCCTCCAATGGCTGGCCTCCTTTTAGGAAGCCAACCAATGGAGAAGAGAGGCGGGTTCAAGCCCCCTTACTAAGAAACATAAAATCTCGGAGGTCTGCCCACTGCTTACGCAGTGCGACACAGTCCTCGATCTAAAAAGAGATACATGGCCTCCTATCACCCACCTTACCACTGTCTGTGTCTTTCCATCCCTCACATCCAGAGGCTTCTCTCCCCGCTTTCCAGTGCTGCTCTGATGCGCTATCAGAGAGCTCATCTAGAGCTACCTGGAATTTCAAAAAGTTCTGTTACCCACTACTGCTGTGTCACAGCAGTGAATTACTGGATTTAGGTTCCAGTTGTTCACGCAAATGGCTCTCTATGAGAGCCATGTGTAACATTAGGAACTCATTTTAGATATCAATGACAATTTTCGCAATTAAAATAACTGCAATGCTTAATCATACAAAAATTATATATATACTAGTTCACTCTACTATATATCCCTGCATCAATCAGACCAATCATATAAATACGTTTAGACAAGCTTACAGTATTTTCAAATAATTATCCCTCACTTCAGCCGAAGTAGGCACCTTTATTTATACAAAAGTCCTTTTCTTTTCAACTCTCATCAGCCAGGATAGCTTGACCCCAGTGGCATGGAGAGCACGGGCCCTCGTCTGGTGTAGGAAAGAAGAATCTGCTTCTTATGGTTACCCCCACTTTTTGCTAAATGTGATACTGCTTTTGACTAGTCTGACTGGGATCCTGCTAATCAGGACCCCAGTCTATCTGCTTTCTCCCTAAACTATTATGCAATGTACTTAAGTACACTCCAGATTGGATACTGGGGTACCCTTGTCAGTCCCTAGTATATGGTACACATGTCCCCAGGTCATAGGTACCCCAAAGGCCTCCCATGGGCTGCAGCATGTATTATGCCACCCATGAGAGGCCATGCAAAATGGAACTACAGGCCTGCCATTGCAGCCTGTGTAAGATGGTGCATGCACACCACTTACTTTAGATATAGGTTTACTATATCTAAGGGTCACTGTACTCAAAACCTATAAGTCACCCCTACAGCAGGCCTTAACAATCCTGCAGGCAGGGTGCTTGGTTCTAAGTGAGAGGTTGCCACTGCATGAGCATGGCACCCCTGCAACCTACAGAGTCCATTCTTCCGGGTTGTCAGTGATACAGCCATATACGACATATAGAGTGGCATTACGCGACCGCATACTGATCAGCTCTAAAGTGGCTGAATCAAACCCTATCGTGTTTCGTATCAAACATTGTGGAATCATACCAGTAACCGGTGTGGGTGGTATGATTCCACCCCTCAGAAGCAAGCTTCGTTGGGTCCCTGGTGTTCCCGGTACCAGCCTTCTAGTCCCTGACAGCACAAAATGGTTGCTTCCGACCAGAGACACATTTCTGCCGTTCTGCTGCTGAGCCAAGCTCAAGCAGGGGAAGGCAGAGCAATAGGCATCCTGTCACAGGGAGGTGTGACCACCTCCCAGACAGAATTTAGTGTATTAGGGCTGGGTTGGTGCACTTGCCAGCAACCGAAAGTCTGCATGAGGGGCACATTTGATGTCCCTGTGCACAGTCCAATTCAAACCAGTCCTGGGAGACGTTGGCTCGTGCTCTGGCGCAAAACTGGACAAAGGACATGGGAGTAACCTCCCCACTGTCCAGAGCCTCCCCTGGGAGGGTCCCCTGAATCTGTCCAACCCTTTCCCATGGGTACAAAGGGACTTACCTGGATGTATGACCATAGATTAGAATGGAAAAGCTTCTGAACCAGAAACCAATGAATTTCGACCGTCTGGACACTCTGGACTTCGCTGGACTTCGTTTGGGCCTAACTTTTTCTCCCTCTCAGTCTGAAGCATCGTCTGTGCTGGTGCACCATACAGGCTCCATGCAGGACATGTGGAGCATCAAGGACAACCAAAGATAGCTCCCTTGGAGTGACAAAGTCACTCGCCTGCATCCTCAGGCACCACATCAAGACTGACCGGTCTGCTGCTCTTGAGCTCCTACGGACTCCAAAGGCTCCAGCAGTACAGGAAGTGGGTTCCTACATCTCTCAAGGCCCGACCTGCCCTCTCACCAAGGTTGAGAAAAGAATCCCTTGTGGGAGCTGCACTACCCTTACCCCTGTGCACCACGTTCATTTGCAGTGGCAAATGCTTGTTGGTGTTTCCCGAGCAATTGCATTGGGCTCCGAGAAGCCCCAACCTCTGGCACCATTTTCTACTAAGAACTCTGGCCTCCTCACACCGAGTGCTCCGTGGGCTGATATTTGGTGAACTTGCTTGAGGTCCTCTCATGACTCTTGTGCCTCCTCCGGCCTGTGAGTGCACTTGAGGGTCAACTTTGCTCTTCTTGGGCTCCCCTGGTTGCTCCAGGACTGCCCTGACTCCCCTTGTTTTGGTGAGTCTCCTGGCACTTGCTGGGCCGAACTGTAACCTTATTTGGCCTTCTGCGTGGGTTGCCATTGCCAAGGCTTGTTGGTGCTCCCTCCGGATACAGACCCCTCAGCACTCAACATCCTTTGTGGGATAGCTTGTATGCAGCTCCTGGTCATCCTCTATGTCTCCTGGCCCCCTTGGCTGCAGAGTCAAGAACCTCCTTAACACACCTGAAGCACCCGACATCGGTGGGCATTTGTCTATCAAGCCCCTCGTTACTCCTGAGTGACCCAGACTCTGTCCCTTCTGATATCAGGTACTCTTTGACCAGAATCCACCTTTGGATTCCAACGGACACTTTTCTTCCTTCCAGCAGTGGCTCTTCTTCGAAGTCCTCCATAGGGTTCGACAGCGGTTTCCGTTGCCACTTCAGACCTATACACCCGGCTTCCCTGGGATAGGTAACTCTGGTACTACAGTATCCATGGGTGGGGTGGCTCACCAACCTCCTAACTTCCACAGGGTTTCTTTGGAGTCCACTGGGAAGGGTCCTTAAACTCTAAAACTTCAACCAAGACTCTCCCATAGAATTGTACAGAGCACGTGGTCGTGTTCCCACATTGCACCTGTCCTCCGTGGGGTCCCTACTAACTCACCATGGGTGCTTCCTTGGTGTCCCAGCGATTCTACTTCCTCTAGACACTGTCTTGACTCAAGTCATGGTTCTCTTTTTTTAGTCCTCCTTTCACCATAAGCGTCTGCAATTTTTACAATGAAGACCCCCTTCCAGCCTGGGCGCCCTGGGTCCATGTTCTTGCACTCACTTTAGGCCGACCAGGCCAGCTTCTTTTGTGCGAGGCTTGGTGTAATCATAGGACCATTGAGGCTTTAGCCCAGCCTCATTTCCGTTCCCCAGGAAACTAGTGGTGACCAGATATTTTCCACACCTTGGTACAGTCTCACCATACTGAGTGCTACGCCCAGCCAGTTCTCATAGCACGGGGGTCTAGGGTCTTCCACAACTTACAGATCTCCCTACGGGCTATTGAGATCAAACCAAGAAATAGACCCGTTAATTTATTAGGGAGTTGGCTTGTAAGGTTGTTGTCAAGGCCGAAGATAACTAGGCAAAGTTAAGATTCACCTTAAGTTTGAAAATTCCCTCCAAAGCATTTTCCACATTCTGCCCAAAAATTCTTAGATGATCACAATCGTAAAACATATGTAGATCATCCGCCTCCGCCCAACCACACCTTGGACACAAAGGAGATGAATTTGAAGCAAACCTTGCTATTTTGTTAGGCGTGTAGTATAACCGATTGATAACATAAAAGTGATTCTTTTTTAAAGAAGCAGGTTTCACAAACTTGTATAAGTTTTGGAGAGACGAGAGGTAAAGGTTAACAGAGATATCTTTCAGGACTGATGAATTCCATGCTGAGTGGGGGAGAGGGAGCAGTGCATCTTCCGCATCAAGCAGATTCCTGTACCATAGCCCAACCTCTTTCTTTCTAGGATTTATATTTTGGAGTATATGTTCAACCTCCCAGTTCTCACCAATTTGGTCCTTCTCAGCTGCATACCAGGAACGTAATTGCAAATATTTAAAGCGAGAAAAAGAGTCACCTCTTTTAGCCCTTAGAACTCCCCAAGCGTGGACACCATCCGAAGAAATCAGACCAGATCGAAATTCCCACCGTCTTAATAGAGATGACTAAGTTGTCTTTTAGGCAAGCAGGAAGACCCGGGGAGTCCCAAATTGGGGCAAAATCAGAGTAGTATCTTATTCCCCATCTCGCTTTAACCTTATGCCATACGTTAAGTGCAGATCTTATTACTTTTAAACGGACCTTCTTGAAAAACCTGGGTGCCCCAAATTTGTACAGGAATTCCAGTGCTACCTCCCTCAAAATTGGCCATGGTATCCAGGATCTTCCCCCAGCTGGTTTCAGCAGTACCGAAGAGTAAACAGCAGATATTTTTAAACTGGAAAGGAAGGGAGTACAGAAACACGTCTGGAAGGGCAAGCCCACCCTTTAGTAGCCTCAGTTTTAACTTCTTCTAGGACAACCTGGAATTTTTATTGTTCCAGATGAAGCTCCCTATTTTACTTTGGATTTTACCCAAAAGTTTGCTTGGGAAGACTAGAGGGATAGTACCAAACATATACGTCAACTTAGGTAGGATAACCATTTTGACTAAGTTTACCCTACCGCAAATAGTGAGGGGAAGATTCTGCCATCTCAGGAAAAGGTGGTCGATTTCCTTGGACACTTTCCTCAAGTTAATCACGGGGATATCTACTAGGTCCTGTACTATGGTAATCCCCAGATACCTAAACTCCCCGCAGCATCTCCCGGCCCAGCCTTCAACACCCCAGCACATTACCTCAGTCTTAGAGGGATTAACTGAGTATCCAGAGTACAAACCGAACTCATTCAGGGTATTTTCTTCCCTGGGAAGCACCTCTGCTGGATTATTAGTATAAACCAGCAGATCATCTGCATATAAGGCCAGCTTACAGTTGTAGTCCGAGACCTGAAAAGGAGTAATTTGTACATCAAGTCTCAGGGCTTGAGCAAGAGGTTCAATATAGATGTTAAACAGCAGGGGTGAAATAGGACACCCCTGTTGTGTTCCCCTTTGTCTACTGAAGCTAGGTGTCTGTACGCCATTAAGCAGAATACAGCAGAGGACCCCTCATAGCACCGAATAAGGGTACCCTCAAAAGATGGACCAAATCCCATTGCTTTTAGAGTCTCCCAAGGGAACAACCAGTTGACACAGTCGAACGCCTTGGCTGCGTCATAAGCATCCACCGCCAAGGGTTCCGCCTGTGCCACTGCCAGATCAATACAGCCAATTAGTTGTAAAGTTTGCTCCTGGATATATCTTCCGGGCATGAACCCCTTTTGATCTGCATTAATCAGCTTGGGGCAACCCTGACCAACCTCCCTGCCAAAATGCTAGTAAAGATCTTATAATCTGCATTTAGCAGGGAGATTGGTCTATACGAGTCGGCCTTGAGTGGATCCTTCCCGGGCTTCAGGATTAGCACTATTATCACCTCCTTCCATGACGGGGGAATCCTGCCTTCAGAGCTATAGATGAAGTTAAACAGCTCACAAAGTCTAGGCACTATCACGTCCTCCAGGGTCTTATACACTGCGCCCGGGAGGGCGTCCGTCCCTACAGCTTTATTAATCTTAATCCTTTTTATATTACTCTTAATTTCTTCTTCTGAAATGGGGCCTTCTAGTATGTCCTGGCTCTCTCTGGTCAATATAGACAGAGCTTTGCTTTTTAACAAATCCTGGATTAACGTGGTGGAGGGTACTGTCTCTTCTTTGTAGAGCTTTGAAAATAAAGACAGAAGGCACCGCTGCATATCCTCCTGGTCGCATGAGGTCTCACCAGTCTCATCTACAATCAACTTATTGATGTTATTCTTCACTCTATCAGCTTTAACTTTCCATGCCAAGGTGGCTCCTGCCTTTTCCCCATATTCATAATTTTCCATTTTATGGCTGCCCATTGGGCTCTAATTTGTTGATCTAATTTGCCTCTTTTGTCCAAATATAGGCTCTCTAAGTCCCTAAGGACTTGTGGCAGGTCATCGGGTTGACAGCTCAACCTGACTTTTTCTAGCCTTAATATCTCCTTCTCAACCTTTTGAAAATCTAACATCTCTTCCCTATTTTTGGAACATATCCAGCTATGTAGCACGCCCGAATATGGGCCTTGAATGCGTCCCACACATAGTCCAGAGATGTTGACCCTATATTTTAGGCAAAGTACTCTTCAGTTGATGTTTTAATTACCCTAATTAACTCCTGGTTTGACAACATGGTCCTTTTTAACGTCCACCTAGGGGGGGGTTTAGGTTTGCAACTTAAATATAGAAAGGTTATTGGGGCGTGATCAGATAAAATGCATGGAGAGATGGAAATATCCACTAAGTTCTCCAAACCCCACCTGTCAGTAAGAATGTAATCTATTCTCGACGAGTGGCCATGTTTTTTACTAAAAAAAGTAAACCCTGGTTCTCCATCCCTCTTAGACCTCCAAACATTTACCAACCCAAGCTCATGCATCATATTAATCATTGCCCGATGTGTGCAGTGTGTGACCACGTTTTGGCTATGGTTTGACCTGTTTTTAGTGGGGTTGAGGAGGACATTGAAGTCGCCCCAATTATTATCGGGACAGTAATTTCTGCGAGTTTGGTCTGTACTTTAAGAAGGCAAGCAGGGTCATCTATGTTGGGACCATAGTAATATACGATGGCGAGTTAGATTCCCCCAATATCCACCTGTACCAGAATCCACCTACCAGATTGATCAGTTAGTCAGATCAGACTTGATGGAGCCACCGAGACCAGATCTAAACAAGACCGCAACCCCTTTATTATGAGTTGTCTGCTCAGAACAGCAGAAGTATTCAACCCATCTATATTTACCAAAGACAACTCTAGACTCCAGATGACTAAGGTGAGTCTCTTATAGGAGATAGACCTGGGCTGAAGATTGTTCCAGGTATTTCATAATCAGCCTTTGTCTTCGGGGACAACGCAACCCCTTGACATTCCATGAAATAAACTTTATTTTTGTGGACGTCATTCTTTACCAGATTCTCCTCCCTTTCTCCCTCGCACCCCTTGGCCAGACATGCTAAAAACAGCTTACTTTTTAAAGCAAAATGAAAAACGAGGACATTTTTTATTTTTTCTCCCACTGCAACCCCACCCGTGCTCCCCCTCTCCCCTCCCCACCCGCCCTCCCCCTGTGACCCCATACATCCCCGCACCCTTGGGGAACCCTCCCTTTTCCTCTGGGCATGTGCCCTTGGACAGAACCCCCCCTCGATGTGTGACTATGAAAAAAAAATCCACAATTAATGCTGGTAGGCCGACTCTGCCCAGTGACAGCAGCTTATCACTATTCTATTCATTCCCCCCTGCTGTTATAGTTTTATCATTTATGGTTAAATACATTTTGAGTATCGTATATGCCTTTGATGCTTACGCCTTACTAACACTTCCACTACCACTTCCACCCCATACTCCCTCTCTGATCTTGTCTATTAAGGGGCCAACTTCATCTAGATGATGCAAGCTAAACATGTGATTGTTCCTCATGATCCGCAAGGATGCTGGGAATCTCAGTTGGGTCTTAGCTCCTAGTGTGTTCAAGATCGTCATCCTTTTGCCCCGTTCCCACTGCTTTGTTGCGGTGATATGAGAGACGTCTGAACGAATAGAGAAGGAGAACGAAGTAGAGAACAAACTGCACTTAAGATGACCAGCTCTCAGGGCTAGAGATGGTATTCTCTCCGTGATGGTATACGTAAGAAAGTTCACCAAGATTTTTCTAGGACGTTCTTTTCCTGGGGTTCTCCAGAATGGGTCACGATGTGCCCTTTGAATATCGGAGATCAAGTCAAAACCTGCATCTGCAGAGTCTTTCAGGACGGTTGCCGTTAGGAGAGAAGCGACAAAGTTCTTAATGTCATTCCCTTCCAGATCTTCCGGGACATTTAACATTTTCAAGTTCTTTTTTCTGGAATGATTTTCCAGGCGCTCGATGTCATCTTTCAGGTCCTGATTCTGCTGAGCCAACTTGCTCATCGAGGCAGAAGACGTACACAGAGCTTCCTTAATTTTAGGAATCTCAGCCTCAAGAGCGTCCTTTCTCTGTGCGACCTCCTCCACTTTCTGTGCTAATAGATCACAGGAAGCTGGGATAGCCGCCTGGTTGGTCTCCGAGTTAGTAAACCTCCTGCTGATGTATTCTCGCAAACTCAACAAAATGTCAGCTAGTGACCCAGGTGACCCAGATATAGGCATGGAAGGTGGCAGGGGTGGCTCGGGGGAATGGTGAGGAGACTTAGGGCTTCCTAACACGTGCTGCCCCAGTTGGGAGTGGGACCCACTCTCCTTCTCTGATATTATACTAAGAGTGTTTCCCTGGTCAAGGCTCTGAATCCCCAGTGCTGAGAAGCTGTTTGATAGTTCCACCGACAGATGTAATATTACCGGATGGTCTTGCAAGACTAAGCCCTCCGCTATTCCAGCTGGAGTGCTAAAACGGGGCTGAGGGCTCTTCTCACTAACCATAGGGCCAGCTAAAGTAGTAGTAGAGGTGGTTAGGGCAGCAAGAACGGCCGAGGTAGTAGCCATATTTATAACCTTATCTTTTATAGCTTTATCCTGCCCACACACAACAGCATTACTAGAAATAACCTTATAAAAGGACTTTAGCAACGGCGTGATTTTTTATTTGGTTGACAGCCCCCCCCCTGTTTTTTTTCCGGCCTCTTCCCTTGCCTGGAGGTGTTCCTTCTGTTATACAGGCGCCTTTCACCTGTCTTGTGGTGGCCTTTACTTCTATCGGGGGTGAAGTAACTTTTAATCTGGGGACGACTGAGAGGCTGCTGGGGGGCCTACTACGCAAAGTATAATGACAAACTGCGGGCTCGTGGGAAGATGTTGCTTCAACACGACACAAACCGCTATCAGGGTTGCCTCCCACACTCTTCTCTATACAATGTAATGTTTGATGTGCGGCAGACTTAGCTATGCAAAGCACAGTATCCTTTTTGTAAACCCCCAGCTCTGGAGGAAACCAAGCAGCTCCCAAGCCCAACCCGATCAGTGGAGGAAGTCCCCACCCCTCGCCTCGGGCTCTGGCTCCGGTGGCAGTGTTGTGGAAGCAGGCACTCCCCACGCTCCCTGCCCCAGCTCTTACTGCTTTACTTGGCAATCCGGGTGCTGGCGTGTCCCTCTCCTGTGTCATGGTTCGTATACCACCATTTTAGTATATGGTCTGGTCTACCCCTGGAGCCCGCTGTGTATTAGTGCTATTTACTATTGTTTATGTGCTACAGTATTGGGTGCTTTGTGATTATCTCCATCTAGGAGATACTGTGTCGTACTAGAGAGTGTTAAATTAATAAATACATATTTTTATAACTACTGTGTGGTTCCCCTTTCATTTAACCAATATGATCAGGTTGCATTCTTGTAAAACAAGCTGCTTAACATTCCTTCAATACATTGTGGGAGTGGTCCCAGTACAAAATTACTTAACATAAACACAACATAAAGCAAAAAATAAAAAACATATCAGGCAAATGCAGTTAATGAGGTTCAATTGTTATTTAATCACAATGAACAAACGATGGATTCAAAAATACTTCAAACAGATGAGTGCCCATAGTGGAGAAGGGAGTGTGTAAAGGAGAAGGGTTCAGGTGGTTGGTGTGCAAGGGAACAGGTATAGGACAGGAATCAAGTGCAAGTCTTGTGATCCTCATCAATAATCAATGGACAGCTCTACTTTGAGCCACATAAATCCGAACAATATTAGTAGATTACAAAGCCATGCTACAAAAGTGTCACAGTCAAGAATCGCTGATGAATGAGCTGGCAGGTTCAAGACATGTTGACGTTTCGACCCCGAAAGCTGTAGGTATCTGAAAACCTTACGAGGGGTCCCACGGAGGATTGTTGAAATCTTTTCAAGGTAATTGCCTATTCGGGCACCCATGCTGTTGTCCGCCCTGTTGGTGCATTTACCTACGCTGCAAGGAGTTTCATTTTATTTCACTCGTTGGGTCCTGTTTTTGATTGTTTTCGCACTTGGGGCACTCATCTGTTTGAAGTATTTTTGAATCCATCGTTTGTTCATTGAAATTAAATAACAATTGAACCTCATTAACTGCATTTGCTTGATATGTTTTTTTATTTTTGCTTTATGTTGTGTTAATGTTAAGTAATTTTGTACTGGGACCACTCACACAATGTACTGCTACATACCCAGGTCCCAGGGACATTAATTGGGTTTACCCCTAAGGTAACACAAATCATTCCTTCAAGACTACGCCTGAAGGCTGCTCTCCACAGCTTCCTCATGGATAGTTTCCTAAGGTTATCTTTGATCTCTTAAATCACCATATGGGTTTGTTTGGACGGGTACAAGTTGCCCACTTCAATTAGTGGATAGCACCAGGCCAACTTCTCACATCTGGGCATACCCTTCTCAGTCGGGGTGACAAATGCAAAAAGAACAATTGATTGACAGAATGCAGAACAAGGTCATACATTCACCCCAGTACCGAGATCTGGGCCTAAATCCATCGCCCTGGACAGGCCAGAAGGCATGGTGCAATGTATTTAAAAAGCAGGACATGTACTTTTAAGTTTTACATGTCTTGGCAGTGAAAAACACGTAATTTCTTTTTCACTACTGCAATGCCTATCTCTCCTAAAGGATAATGTTGCAGTAGCCTTATTACATTTTATAAGTGTAATTTCCAAATGGGAAGAAATGATCAGTTTATGTTTGGTGACCCTAGAATCACAATTTAAAAGCCTAACTTAAGGTGAAGTTTGGATTTTAAATTACAATTCCAAAAAAGCCCCTTTTAGAAAGTTGCCATTTTTTTACCTTAGCCATTTGGTGCCTGCAGGCTTTCACTGGTCACATGACTGGGTGTAGTTAACAGTTGGCTTTGTATATTTTTCCCAGACAGCCACGCGCAATGGGGCGCTTAGGTGTGACTGTATGGGCCATCACTGACAGGAAGGGTGGGAGGAGTTGGGCCGAGCCTCTGTTTCCACACATAGGGCTGCATACGCCATGTAGGTTGTCTGGAGCCAGTACTAGGAAGGCAGGGCATCTGTGCACTTCAAATTCATGCCTCTAGAAGCTTCTCCCCAATAGATGCACAACTGTGTATAAAAGAAGGACCTCAGACATCAACTCTTCAGTACACTTCTGGACCTGTGGATACTCTGCCAGGAACAAGGACTGCTGTGCTGCTACAAGGACTGCCACTCTGCTGGACTGCTGCTCTACAGGAACTGCTGCCCTGCTGTGCTGGTCTGCTGATCTCTTCCCTGGGTAAGAAGAACTTGACCTGCAACTTCATCTTGAACTCAGGACCACAGAGTGATTCCAAGGGCTAGTCTGCTGGCCTCCTGCTCTGAGCCGCAGAGATATCTGGCTCTCCGACCGACTCCTGGACCCAGCTGCAGTCAATTCCTGACCCCCAGGTCCTGGCCCTTTGGTGTGGCTCACATGATTTTAAAATGAAGCTTTTGAGCTCTTTGGAACTGCGCTGATAGCACCAAAAATCAGCACGAGCCACTGCCTGCCCGTCTCGTCGCATAGTAACCATTGATCGCCCATGGAGGACTGCAAAATGTAAATTGATACTTGTATAGCGCACTACTCACCCGCAAGGGTCTCAAGGCGCTTGTACGAATACCGCTATGGAACCCATCCTGGCTTTCCCTGTGAGGTGTCCACTCCTGGGCACCCCCAAGGTGGAGGCCAGGCATCCTTAGCGTTGTGGGGGCCTTTGTGGAGATTAAGCAAGCTATTGCCCAGAGTTGCAGAGTGGGACTCCATGATTGGAATAGGCACCGAGGCGAGAATTATCAGGTCCTTGGAATTTTTGAGCCCAAGACCCGCCGAGGCGGGGAATTGAACCCTGGTCCCGGGCTAGACCTCTGCATCAGGGTCTGCCGCTCTAACCATTGAGCCACACTTCTCCACAATGCAACGCTCCAGCCCGCCTGTCCACAACTCTTCATGCCATGCCGGCCACCACCTGCAACGCTCTCCTTTCTCCCTGCGACCCTTTCCACAGGGACTGTATCTGATCAATGCTCCGTCGCAGTTGGCTTGAACTTGTGACTTTGAGTCGTTGCAGCGCAACCAGATATCCCCGGTTGGCACTTTATGCTTTTAGGTGCCATTTCTCACTTTATTCTTTAAAAATCCATACTTCTACTGATTGGATTATTGTCATTCTGGTGTTGTTGTTTTTTTAATTAAGCTCTATAATTCTAACTTTGTGTGGTATCCTTTTTGTGTGGTGACCTCACTGTGTTGCTGTTTGAAGTGTTGCACAAACACTTTACACATCGCATCTAAGTTAAGCCTGGCTACTCTGTACCACGCAACCAGAGGTTTGAGTGTAGGTTAACTTGGGGTGTGTTTGTACCTTACCCTGACTAGAATTGTGGTTGTTGCTTGACAGGGGCTCACACCCCAGTCAACAGTAACCTAATTTCTCATAAAGACAAAGCAGGCTCTTTGTCACTTGAAATATCAATGTTTTTTTTGTCGTTATTTATTTTGGATCAGAACAAAATGAATGTGGGATTTGATTTTTAGTAAACCGTTTCCAAGGGTGCCTAGGATGGTAATCCATTTAATTTTTATTCATTTTTCCTGAGATTGTGTTGGCAGTCAACCCCCTTCTATTTGAGGGATATATTAAATTCTAATTAGTCTCACATTTTTAAGAACCCTCCTCTCATGTTTGTTCCAAAAAACGTACCACTATTTGGTATGTATTATCCTTGTTCTTAAGGGCTCTGCTGTTTTCCTTCCAGTGACATTTTAGAGCATGTATCATCGGTATTGTCTGCTGCATATAATAATTATCATGTAGACCCAACAAGAAGTATTCAGTTAATGAATTTACTGTTTACATTCCAGTACCCAAATATTTAATGAAATGTGTAGATTTATCCTAGAAAGGTTTGTAGTAAGCACATATCTCATGGTCTGGGCATCACTGGGTCAATCCCCACATTAACTTGTGAGTCACTTTAACCTGGCTGTGTACTGAGACCGGGAAAGGAAAGGAGAATCTTAAAGGCTGGGCAGTTGCAATGAGGAAAGCTTAGACTGCTATCTACTGTATGGGTGAGAGCTGTCAAGAACTGTTCACTTTCGGGTCATTAGTGGGAGAGGATAGGGAGCAGCGGAATTTAGACTCCACCCCTACACATCAGGGAAATGCCCTGATGCACCTACATGTGACACTATCATTACAGTGTGCCATAACTTTATTAATGTGTGCGAACATATAAATGCATTCATGAAATTAGGAACTAGAGGTTTACAAATGTGTGCACTAATGTTCAGGTTAAAATGAAGATAGATTCGGAATTGTTTGCATTTATGCTTTGAGTCACATTTGCACATGTTTTGAAAGTTACCTTCGAAAGTGTAATCATGTATGCTTTTTACTCAAACATTGCATTTGTTCTCGAGTTACATGTGCACAAGTATAACTATGTATTTGAAGTGCATGTTTAAATATTTAGTTACATCTAGCCTGACTAAAGGCCTTCATTTTGAATTGTATTTTGGTGTCCCAGTTAGTTCTTTGGTGTGTTTTCAAGGTTTCATTAAGTAGAGAAAAGGAGCATTGTTGTCTGTACTAGTTTTTGACTGTAAGGCCTGAGAAGAGACATCTTGGCAAAAAACGTGAAGATTTAATGAGTAGATCACATCTCCTATTCATCCCGTATCAGGAACGGAAAATGTTCAATGTTGCAGTAGCTGTCCAAGTTCTTTAGGATGGGAAAGTCTGGTAATGTTGCAAATGCACAGTACAAGAAGGGAATTGATTGGTTCTTGGTGGTTTGGGAAGATATATGATTGTTGTTGAAGTTTTACTGGTTTTAACCTCATAGCTGCTGCCGTCGGCCGCTGAACGTTCGGAGCACTACCTGGCTGGTGCTGCGAACGTTAAACGGCTGACGCGGCCCCGCCCACTCTTTGGAATGCCCAGCACTGCGCCGAAATAACGGCCGCAGTTAAGGCATTAATTAGTGCTCACACTGTTAGACGTTAATGCAGATCCCCCTAGACTTTGAGGGGTACATACCTCCCTTCTTCTTTTGTTCATGCTAGTGTGAAGCTTCATGCTAAACACTTATTCCTACTAGAGTCTTTACTATGCTGACACCTTCCACCATTTCCAAATATCCTTGAGTCCCTATTGTACTAACCCTCCTTATTCTAAACTTAGAGCCCTGAATAGATGCCTTTAGAACTTATTATTTTTTAGGAGAGAAGATCGGAGTTTCTTAATTCTTCGTTTCTGTATAGCTGTGGCTGGTGATAATTTTATATCTGATTCTACTGAGACTGAACCTGTTGTGTTATTTCAGCTTGCCAGCTGTCATTCTGTATCTTTTTAATATTCTCTTGATATGCACATTTACTTGTTTGATTATTATATATGTTAAATCAAGATGGGGGAGGAGGAAGGGATTGCGATCCATTCAGCTTCCTTGCATTAATACTCAAACTCAAAAAGGAATGGATCACTTGACCTGAATAACCAGGGTTTGCAGTATTCGTCTGGGTTGTCAATAAAAAACCCTCATTCACGTACTCAAATCGTGAGGCAGTATATCTTGGTTCTCCGCCCTGTGTTTAAAACATGACAACATCATCATTGGGTTTAATTTTTGTGGTATGCTTCCTCCATCCGGGGGGGAGAACCACTGGTTATTGCAGTAGTGATCAACGAAAAAGTGTTCGTGAACAGTGCTCTAGTGAAGTGGAAGTTGGTTGTGATGTTAAAAATCTCGCATACCTAGATTGGGAATTTTTTAATAGGTCTAGGTTCAAGATTGTTTAAAAACTATGTTGTGCGTGTGTGGACTTGTTATTAGTCTGACGCACTATGGTGTCCATTAAAAGGTCGACATGTTTCAGCCCTTTGGTTTGCCCATAAGGGTCAGGGGGGCTTTCTTCAGGACCTATGAAGAGTGTAGGGTCTGCGTATTGTCACAGTTTTTAATGAAACAAGTATATTTTACCCGTTTCTAAGTTCCATCAATAACCTAAAATGGATAATCCTGGAAACCTTACAGAACAAGAGTCATAATGCAGAAAACATACTTTTTGAAAAAGAACAGAGGTGGGTCCACCGCCTCAAAATGAATACACTAGGCCTTAATGACAATATTCCATGGCTAAGCTTGGGATGCTAACACCAACGATATAGACTTCAAAGAAAATTTGCTACATGAATGGAGGATTATGCAGAAAAAAACGCCACCATAATTCACCCAGTAGGATCAACCAACTTATCCATTTACTAATTAAACAGAGCCATCACAATTGTTGCGATAATAAAAGCTTATTCGCAAAACAACTGAATTATCTATCAAGAAAAATCTAGGTATACAAGCTTTTTAACATCACAACCAACTTCCACTTCACTAGAGCACTGTTCACTAACCCTTTTTTCGTTGATCACTACTGCAATAACCAGTGGTTCTCCTCCAGATGGAGGAAGCGTATGACAAAAACTGAACGCAATGATGATGCTGTCACGTTTTTAACACAGGGCGGAGAACCAAGATATACCGCCTTAAGATTTGAGTACGTGAATGAGGGTTTTTTTATTGACAACCCAGACAAATACTGCAAACCCTGGCTACTGAGGTCAAGTGATCAATTCCTTTTTAATTTTGAATATTATATAGTAATAAAACTTCTTAACTTCAACCTTTTATTCCTGGTCCTTATTGGGAGGTTCAATGGGCTTCACAAAAGATTAAATTGTTTTGGTATTGTTAACTCAATTTATGTCTCAGTCAACTTAAAAAGATTAATAAGATGAGGCATTTCCAAAGCATAATTTCACATATTTTATCATAGTCACGCAGCCCTCTATGCCTGGCATCAACCCACAGTTGCAGTGGCTCTGCACTTCTTGCTAGTTTGACCACCTGGCCTATGTTCCCTCACCAATGTTGCTTTCCTCCTGTCCAGGTCCCTTACCTTGCTCCTTTTGCCTCGCTCACCTTTTTGGCTTTTTCTTATTGTATGTTTTTTTGCCAAACATACAACATGTTTGGCTGACTCCATCCTTCTGGTGTGCTGTGACCTCGGAATTCTGGAGTGTCCTGGGTATTTATGCTGGTATCCAAGTTGACGTATATGAATTCACCATTGTAGCTTCTAGCTTCTATCCTGAATTCCGGTAAGAATGCTGATGCTATACTCCATAATGCTTTTCACTATCTACTATTTTTGAGCATTGTTTTCACATTGACCTCTCTGCCATTCTTAAATCCTCTCGGCTTTAGTTCCACAAAACACCTAAGAAGGAGTAAATGGATTAAATCTAAAAAGATGATATTCCATTCTGGATTTTGCCAGGACTCCACTACAACAGCAAGCGTTCCTTTGTATCCTCTTTGCCTTCCCTGTTTTTTATTTTTTTCTCTTGTGAGGTAGAGCTACTAATACCTCCAGAGAGAGATTCTGGGACAGCTGGGATTCTCAGGGGATCGACATCTTCAGCAGAAGCTTGACACCCACACCTACGGCATTCATCAGTTAGCAGAGATAGAAATACTTCCTTGTGTTTGTGGTTGTGTCTGTAGGTGTTACTTATGCTAACTCTTTGCTGTATGACAAGTAACTAATGTTTCTATGATGGTGTCTTTTTAGGTATGGTTGATCCAATTTCAGCACTTCATAATAGTGTTGTGTTTCTATCTAGGACCCTAATTCGATATTCCCGATTTATGCCCTTATGCGGTATAATAAATAGTATCCTTATAAAGGCATAAGAATCATATCCATATTTAGTAATAGCCCATGTAGTCCAAATACGGCAAGGCTACTCCCCTAGACTCCTAGAAAGTACAACGTGTTCTTTAAACAAACCAAGCCCCCAGCAACCCGGGAATTCCCCCTGCTTTTGTTTTGAGTTGCACGAGAACTCCTGGAGTCCAGAAAGAACTGTTAGTTCTTAGTGATGTCTTATGTCCAACCTTACGTCAAACCCGGCACCTTTCAGGTATAAACATACCAACGTTGCCTTAAGCAGACACACGGTGGTTTGGAGCAGAGCGGCTATCTACTTGCCCGATGCCCAGCTGATGCGAGAGCCGAAGGAAGCCGACCCTCCCTTTTGACGGTGTCTTTTTCTCCAGCCGAGAAAATCCAGCTCCGGTGTTTCCAGTCACCCTTGCGGGTCGCTGAGATATCGAGTCCTGAGAGCGAGATACAAGACCTCCTACATTCTAGAACCAAGGTACGGAGCTGACTAAACCCTTAAGAGAATTCTTGACTCAGATTCTTGGCAAAAATCAACTTAACTTAAACTGCAACTTACTTACTCCTTCCCACGTATTAGGCTTAGGTCAGGTACACCGGGGTAGGCATATATTAGAAGCACCAGTTGAGTACGTTAGTCAATGTTTTTAAGTATGTATATATTTTATCCATTTTAAAGTATCATATGGCTAAGAAACCATATCAATGTTTTTACAGTATTATTTCATAATACTCCTTTTACTGTACGCACTTTACTTCATGATAAGTATTGCAATTGTGGCAATTCATTTCTCTTGCATGAGAAAGAAAACTGCTCAATAAATAACACCTTTTATTGAAAACGCCCGTCTCTCTATTTCTCTGCACTCTGGTGAAACTAAGTATGCACGATTGACTGAGTGAAATAACTGTCTATTGTTTTCACATGACTCTAGAGATACACTCTTTATTCTGAGGGAGCAAAGTTGTCATGTTATATGGTTGTCAGAAGCTAATCCCTTCTTGTCTATCCAGGGAAGTTAAACTCCTCCTTGTTTACTCGAGAAAGTTTCTAGTGACCTCTGAGCTAGCTGGCAAAACTAATTAAGTCTAATATAGTCAGTAGAGACATAGTCGACCTCAGTCCTACGTCTACACTGCTGTTTATATTATACCAATGCGCAGAGCCTGTAGGGAAAATAGGAACAACACTACAATAGTCATGTACAATTTCAAATGAAGTTTATTTTTCATACTGAAGATTTTGATAAACCGAATTGTGGTATCTAGTTGGATATCACACTTTAGTTTAATTATTAGTAATTCTATGTAAGTGCAAGAGGTGGGAAATGGTGCCCTATTGTCCTTTATTCCAAGGTGAGGAAATTTGATACAAACTCAGAAACAACAAACCAATAAGAAAAAAAAGACATTTCCAATAGACATGTAAAGTTCACTTAGCAGGTCACCAATCACCGGTATTACAAACCAAATCTGGCTCCTACGTAGGCAGTTGAGTTTGAATTTCTTGTGTTTTCACTTGAAGGGCCCAGGCCTTACCTTGGGATTACCCAGCCCCAGCCCCTTTGTCCGCCCCCACCCCCTTTCCCAAAAGTCTGCTCAATTGAGATTAAATACCTTGGCTTGCTGATTGTTAAGTACCTATTTCCTGTCAGGTTATTTGGACCGTTGATTGTGACCTACGACAACTCCAGTGTTACATAGAGATGGCTGACTTGGAGCCTATGAAGGTAAATGTTTGCTCAATGTTACACCTTTGCAGATTTCTGCAGTCATTTTCTCATAGAAAAGAAAGGGAAAGGCTTTCAACCAGTGTTCAGCCTTAAAGAGTTTAATGAATATTTGATCTACTACCATTCAGGATACACCTACTGAGAGATATCCTGCCTTGCAATTACTTGATTGTCAGGTTGGTCTCATCATCAAGTTTTACCACCATTTTCTGTAGTTGAGATGGCAGGGAAGAGTTCTGAATTAACTGGTCTTGTTGGTCCCCTGGTGCCAGTTACAGAGTTTTCTTCGGGTGCAACTAGCATATACAGTAAATCTGCTACGGAGGCTGGGATGTGTCATCAAATAAGACAGATCAGATCTGTTCCACGTCAGTTCATCTTTACTAGGCTTTATAATTCACTCAGTGTTAGCTATGCTGCACCTTGCTCATAAGAAGGTGGTAGCTATAGTTCATGGCTTCTCTCATTGTAGCAATCTTCCGGGCCTCCCTGTGCTCTGGAGCACTGTAGACATTGAAAGCTGCCCACCTGCTGTAAGGTACTCAGAGCTGATTTCTCTTCCAGAGGAAGTCAGGGTAGAGCTCCAGTGGTGGCTTAATCTCGTGGAGGCCTGAAACACAAGAGCAATGTTTGGGAATGTTCTGAATCTCATTGCTGAGTCAGATGCCAGCCATTCAAGATGGGGATCCTGATGTGGAGATGTGTCTACAGGATGTCTTTGATTAGCACACCAGTTGAGGCAGCACATCAGCTGCCTCAGCCCATGGCTGGATTATTTTGCAGTGAAATGCCTCACGAAGGACAAAGTGGTCTGTTGTATACTACTGAGGATGTACAACATCTCATTCATAATAAATATGAACTTCCTAGGGGGCACCAAATCCAGGATATTGACTGACAAGCCCAAGAATGTCTATCTAGATAGACAAATCTCTGTTGTGGGTGAATACCTTCCAGCATCTCAAATGTAGTGGCACACTGGAACCCCAGACATTTTCAGGAACGCAGTGGCTGAAAATTGGACAGTTGGGAACTTTGCCCGATTGACCTCTTTGGCTCATGACTATGTCACCAACTAGGAATTACTTCAGTTGGCGTGCGGACCCAGGAGCCCTTGTGCTGATTGCGTTTCTCCAAGACTAGGGGGAAGCTTTCTAGTTTCTTGTTGGATCTGTTATCTCATTTTATCTAACTGTATTCTTTTTTCTCTTTCTCTTATCATCCTTCTGTTTCCTCCTCTCCTGTATCTCTTGCTAGGTCCCAATTGCCCAGGCAAATTTGTATTCTTGAGATATTCTCACGTGTGTTAATCTCAGTGTGTATAATTGATCTAAAAAGACATCTCACAGATAAGTGTTACATTCTCATTACCATGTGTTTCTGAGTGGCTAGGAGAGTCTGTTAATTTTTCAGGCATAAGGGTAGCCTAACCTGTAGTCCTTTATATCCCTGATAAACTTGATAATTGTTTTTGTAATCACTTCCTAAATTTGGACATAACACTCAATTTGTTATGATTTTTCTTGCCTGCTAGAGTAGTGAATTCATGTTTTACCTCTTCTATCTCATTTTTAGTTAGCTGATTTTAGTTTTCATCCAGCTTGTGAGCATTTTGATTAGACTTCTTGACATTTAGTTGAGAAGTATTTTCCAGGCTTCTCTTTGGATTTAGTTTAGATGTTCAGTGGAAGGGAAATATTAATATAATTACTGAGTAATGTGTTCTTATGCCTGTACTGGAGTGTCATGGCATCCCACCATTTTAATAAGTCTTTCTTTGAGAGATTTTCCATGTTCATAAGCCGTTCCGTGTGCTACATAAGTTGTTTCTCCCCACTCATGGTACTGCCTGTGTTTGGAATACTGGGTGTCCCAAAAAGATCACTGGCCAATCCTTTATGTTTTTGTGCCAACTAGACAGTATACACCAAGAAAGGCCGCTGTGCCAGTACAAACAATTTATTAGAATAATTTATTGGGTAATATAGGAAAAATCGGTCCATCGCTGTGCCAGTATCTCCTATAAAACCTCATAAGAGTTTCAAATTTCAGTTTATCTCTTTAGGTCATGCATATGGATAAGACCCACAGCCCATTTAATTAATGAATATTTCCCCCTTTTTCAAACATCTATGTAGGATTTCAAACTCCAGTAGTGAACATTCTTGCCTTCTTCCTGACCTTGCCCAGTGGCGAGGAGTGTTTTGCTTCCCTGTCTTGCCCTAGGGCAGAGTAAAGGATCTCTCTTGTAGTCCTGGCTCATATCTTCCCCTCAATCCCATTTACTATAGCTAACAGATGTCAGAATGCTGTGCTCGAGCATTGCTTACCCCTTGGTACTGGGTGAGGATGATAAAGTAATACTCCAAACCAGGCGCACAACGCCCATTGGGCTCAAAGGGCTTCAGCCATCCCCTCCAATCCCCCTACCCCCTCCACCCCCCTTGTCGTGTGTGTCAGCCCGGGCTGAGACAGCTTCTGGGTAAACATACAGACAGTGTTTAATCTGCTGTAGCAGGCCCGGCTCCAGGAATTTTTATTTGCGTGGGCCAAGGGTTCATTCGGGTGGGCCTGATTGGTCTTACATGACTAGCTAGGCCTTCTTCAGGGCCCTCGTTTATCTCTCCTTTTCTTACAAACCCCAGTAAAAAACACCCTTTTCCAAATCTCTTTCTAAAAGTTATCACTTTCAAAAAGTGTTTTTTTGCCATGTAATGTTCCTTTGATGGGAAGAAGTGCTTCCTGAGGTGGGAGTATCAGGCAAGTGACACTTCTCGGGCTCCTTTTGTGCAAGCCTTCAGGGAGAATCACTCTTCATACTTACCTCCACCTTACCCTGGACTCTGCAGCCCACTCCGTTCAAGGCCTGATTATCCACTTTTCTACCACCCCTCTCGAGTGCACCTTATCTCACAGCCGACCTTGGGCCCCAGCCTCATATCAGCCACCATCCGGCTCCACTTACATTATTCCTGTAAAAAACATGAGTAAAATCACCTTCAAACTTAAAACATTGAACATAGCAGTAAATATAATTAGCACACACTTTGACATATGTTCCACAGTTGCCCTAATGACCCGACTGCTAAATAAATTCACAAAATTAGAAAGGCCATGCCAGGGCCAGCTTTAGCGCTGGTGTAAAAGTCTTTTCTGGTGCCCCACCAATTACCTCTTTCTTTGTAGATACATTTACTACCACCCTCCAACAGTGCCCTTCATGGCTCCGTAGCCTCTCTACTCAGGCTCCCTCACTACCACCCTTATCCCTCCGTACCTCACCCCCAATGACCTCATCCTCTGATTCCCTCTCTGCCACCCTCCAACAGTGACCCTAATCTCTCCATAGACCCTCCCCCTCATGAACTCCTCCTCGGATTCCCTTACTGCCACCTCCAACAGTGCCCCTCATCGCTCCATAGCCCCTCTCCCTCAAGACCTCCTTCTCAGATTCCCTCACTGCAACGCTCCACAAGTGCCCCTCATCTCTCCATAGCCCCACTCCCTCAAGACATCCTCCTCAGATTCCCTCACTGCAACGCTCTACCAGTGCCGCTCATCTCTCGATAGCCCCTCCCTCTCATGACCTTCTCCTCAGACTCCCTCACTACCACCCTCAACCAGTGCTCCTCATCTCTCTGTACCTACCTTCCTCATGACTTCCTCCTCAGATACCCTCAATATCACCCTCCAACAGTGCTCCTCATTGCTCCATAGCCCCTCTCCCTCAAGACCTCCTCCATAGATTCCCTCACTGCAACGCTCCACCAGGCCTCTCATCTCTCCATAGCCCCTCCCCCTCATGACCTCCTCCTCAGACTCCCTCACTACCACCCTCCACCAATGCCCCTATCTCTCCGTACCTCCCTTCCTCAGGACCTCCTCCTCGGATACCATCACTGCCATCCTCCAACAGTGGCCTCATCACTCCATAGCCCCTCCCCCTCATGACCTCCTCCTCAGACTCCCTCACTACCACCCTCCACCAGTGCCACTCATCTCTCCGTACCTCCCTTCCTCAGGACCTCCTCCTCGGATACCATCACTGCCACCCTCCAACATTGCCCTTCATCACTCCATAGACCCTCCCCCTCATGACCTCCTCCTCAGACTCCCTCACTACCACCCTCCACCAGTGCCCCTCATCTCTCTGTACCTCACTTCCTCATGACCACCTACTCGGATTCCATCACTGCCACCCTCCAACAGTGCCCCTTATCGCTCCATAGCCACTCCCCCTATTTACCTCCTCCTCGGATTCTCTCACTGCCTCCCTCCACCAGCGCCCCTCATCTCTGCATAGCCACTCTCTCCTATGCATTTCATTTGTTGTATAGCGCTACTCATATCAGTTGGGGTGTCATAGTACTTTACATCACACACACACATTATACAGAGACAATGAATCATACAAGTATGTAAATCAATCTACAGGGAATGTTTCATATGCCAATGAGGATTACAAGGTGTAGGAATCACATTTCATCCAGACTGGTAGGCAGAATATTTTTAGAGGGTTTGGTCTGGAGAAGCACAAATTCAGGATTTAGAGAGTAATCCAGTACATGGGGGGTTGGCTTTGCTGATGAAAATGTTTATCTGCCCAAACTCACTCTTTTTAGCAACATTAGAATAATAAAAGAGTGGGGAAGTTCTAACTATATCGCAACATACATAAAAAAGTGGAGTTCTAACTAAATCAATCAGGTTTGTATGCAGCTCTTTGATGACAGTTCATAGGTCACTTGCCTATGTAAGGATTTTAACTTCTTTGAACTGCAAATAACAAAAGGATATTTGTGACAAAGGCAGTAACCCACTGAGCTAGCCACATAGAATACAGTTTATTTGCATTTCAAAACTATCAACAGGCAAATGATTGCTCTCCAGCAGGATCATAAATCACCAGAGTTATCTGGACATTTTTTATTGTCTTGCATCAGTGGCAGACCTGACCTTGATAATGATAAAAAAATGTTTAAATGAAGCATACTGAAAGAACAACTATAAAATGAAAACAATATACAACAATTGGTGAAGAAAAGAAAACAGCGCAATGAAAAAAAAATGGCAAATACATGCACATTACACTGACATGGAATGAACCTTAATCAGAGCAATAAGATGAGGATACAGAAGAAAAATAGCAGAGATTAATTCATTACATAATCATTAAAACGTGCAGGAGATCTCCTATTTCTGGCAGCACCACAGCTATTTCCTCTTGAAATAGTGGCATAATTGACAGGATGACCAAAAGACTGAGACCTGCCATCCCGGAACACAACATCCCTGAACACAACATCCTGGTAAACGCCAAAACTGTCATGCACAACAGAAGTCTTGTTCTCTGGAACAACAGAAACCATACTCTTACTCCACACTTTGCCACCATCAATCACAATCACACAATCTTGAACACCAACCACCCTCTTTGGGAGAGGAAAATTTGGAAGCACACTTCCTCACAAAATCGGGTTTTTTAATACAAACCCATTCACCAGGCTTGACCGACAAGGTCCTCTAAGGGGTTTTCACACTTGCTCCACCAGATACAGCCTTGCCCACATCAAATACCTTTCCAAGAACATCACTGTCAATCTCTGTTCAAATTCGTTCCAGACACTCTTCCTCTCATCAAGGTGAAAGGGAACACTCCAGTTACACTACACGGGGTAGTTCTATACGCCCACAATAAGTCCTTCAATATTTTCTTCCAATTAGGATTATTTGCTAAAGCCAACTGCAACTGATGTTTTACCACCGAATTAAATCTCTCAACCAAACCATTACTCTTGGGATGATATAGAGAAGTCCTAATGTGGCAAATGCCATTCTTTTGCAAAAATGCAGTCATTTCCACATATACAAATTTTGGTACCATTATCGGTGACCAGTTCCTCTGGATGCCCTTCTCTGGCAAAAACCTTGCTGAGGAAATCCAAAACAACAGAAGTAGACACACATTCAACCATCTTTATCTCAGGCCACCTGGACAAATAATCAATAAGCGCCAAAGCTAATTTAGGAGTGCTGCCTAACACAGCAAACAGTCCAGAAATATCCAAAGTTAAATTACTCCAAGGCATGGACGGAGGTTCCACAGATACTACAGGATATGGAACAGTAACCTGGGATTTGTCATTAATGACACAAGCATCACAATCTTTAACAAACTTCTGCCATTTTGTCAACCCCCGGCCACCAGAAGTCTTCTCTGATTCTACGTTTAAGCACTCTGATACCACCGTGGCCAACATGTGCAAGATGAAGAATTTTACTCTTAAGATCCTCCGGTACAACAAGCAAACTGCCCCTACGCAAAACACCATTGACAAAAGATAATTCCTCACTCACTTTCTCTAAAGCAGCAAAGCTTTCATGTAAATTCTTAACAATAGGCCATCCATGAATCATGTATCTTCTCACACTTGTTAAAACATCATCTCTCTCCACAGCATCCAACCACTCTTTCTCACATAAAGTACCTTCCTAAACCTTACCCATGGAACTCAGTGCACAAACCATAATCAACTCCTCATCATCATAGGTGTCCATATCACAATCGTCCGGGACAGGTAACCTAGACAAACAGACAGCAGCAAAATCTATTTTCCCAGACACATGCTCCAACTTATACTGAAATTCCTGCATGTGATATTGCCATTTGGCAATGAGGGGAGTAGCTCCTTCACCACCATGAGTGCAAAATAGATCCACCAAAGGTTTTTGGTCTGTGCGAAGAACAAACTCTCTCCCCCAAAAGTATGTTTTAAAATACTCAGTTCCCCAACACATGGCAAGGGCCTCCCTCTCAATAGTAGAGTAAGTGGGATCGATCCCACGTACAGTTCGGGATGCAGAATCCACAATCTCCTCACTCCCATTCGAACACTTCTGTAATAGTACTGCCTCCAAACCCTCACTGCTAGCACCAGTCATTAAAATGCTTAAATCATGCATGTTGAAAGACTTTCAGGGATGTGCAGAAACTATGCATTTCGTAATTTATTTGAAGACCCATTCACACTCATTTGTCCACTTGTATCTAGAATTCCTTTTTAGAAGATTGCGTAATACTGCAGTTTTGCTTGAGAATTGCGGAACAAATTTGGCATAAAATTCAACAAAACCTAAAAAAGATCTGAGTTGATCCTTATCACAGGGTGATGGCACAGCCTCAACAGCTTCAAAAATTTACAATTTAGGTTTAACCTCATCAGCAGACACGTGGTGCCCTAAATAGTCAATATCAGACTGAGCAAATTTACATCTGTCTTTCCTCAAAGTCATACCATTTTTCTTCAAAACTTCTAAAACCATTCTTACTCTTGTATCATGCTCTTCGTTATCCTTGCCATAAATTAAAATATCATCCTGAAAACAGCAAATCCTTTCATACCTTTGAACGAAATGTCCATCACTCTGAAACACAGAAGATGCCGACCCTAAACCGACAGGCTTGCTGATATAGCGAAAAGCACCTTCTGGTATAATACATGAAGTTAAGTGTCTGGAATCATGGTCCAACTCCACTTGGTGGTATGCTGCTGACATGATCTAAAGTAGCCAACATTTCATTGATGTTCGGTAAAGGCTGACAATCCACCTAGATATTGTGATTAAGATCACTGAGATCCACAAATAAACGCAAAGATTTGTCAGCCTTATGGGCCAAAACGATCGGAGACAACCATTCTGAATCTTCAATGGGTTCAAGATTGACATGGCACCCAATTTGTCAAGCTCTTTTTTCAACTCTTGTCTCAGACACAAAGGTACCTTCCTGACTTTGTGAACCACAGGAACGGCATTACTCTTTAGGACAATGAGCTGTTTGAAATTGCGAAGCTTGCCCAAACATCACAAAATAACTCACTGAATTCGCTGACCCATCTAGCGGCATTAACATCTTGCACCTCTCCAGCAGCATTTAAACAAGAATTCAACAAACGATCTCTAGTTAACCCTAGATCAGGATGATTGGGATCTAAAACTACGTTGAGATCACCTTGGTGATTCGACCCTGAATAAATTGGATCCATTTTTACCACATACACACTGATATTGTCAGAATTGTCATAAAACTTTAGATTAACCTTGAACTTGCCAACGACGTCTACTTTCTTGCCCCCATAAGCAAACAGCTTAATATCAGATGGCGCAAGTACAACATCATGAAATTTGGTGAACTAATTGTCACAAAGAAGAGTAACCGGAGAACCAGAAACCGCCATAATCTTCACATCATGGCCATTGATCGAAAGATCACACAACAGAGGTTTTCTTTTACCAATTTGTTTGATCAGTGCACACGTCTCATCACATAGAAAACACTCCTCTTCACTAATCATTAAAACTGATACTCATACTTCCGGAGTCATCATCACCCACAACGTCATCCTGGCACCCCTCACTCACAGCGTGTCTATTTTGACTACTTGCTCTACAAATATGAGAAAAAGGACCTTTGGGGCCACAATTAAAGCAAGTTTGACTTAAAGCTGGACAATGTTTGAAATTTCCTAAATGGGACATTCTACCACATCTCTAACAAATAAAATCTTTTTATGTATTCATTGAGGACCCCACAGGTTTTTTAAAAACTTAAAATTCTGGCTTTTAGGTATTTCACCTCCACTTTTCTGTATAACATTAACTTCCTTGGATTCAAACTTAAAATGACTGGCAGCCAACTCTTTCATGCAAATATCAGATTGTTCAATACTCCTTGCAATTTTCAAGGCAAGGTCCAAACCAGGATCCTCACTAGCCAGTAACCTTTCTTGGATTCTCCTATTACACGTTTTCTCAATTAGTTGATCCCGGATTATTTTTTCCTTCAAGTCCCTATAATTACAATTCAAGGACAACGTACGTAAAGCTGAGACATCAATGGATTCTCCAGGAAGTTCTGCCCGTTGCAAAAACCTGTGTCTTTCCAAAACGACATTTTTTTTAGGAGAAAATCTTTTGCTCAAAGTTTGGATTAATGATGCATATTCATCAACAATAGGCTCAGCGTCTCCCTCAACACTGGGAAGAACATAAACAGTTCAATGTATAGCGTTTTTAGAACTGACATGCCTTCATGGCCTAAGTTGTACACTAACAATGCTTTCTTTTTCTTAGATGTGAACACATCGCCGCCTATAGTGTCAAAATAAGCTTCAAAAGCCTCATGCTATTGTATCCAGTTCAATGGAGGAGAACTGGGATTTGCCAGGAAAGGAGGTGGCGGAGATATTCCTTCCATAACTGTAAAAATGCACGCAGACTGAGTTGCTGCTGAAATAAATATTAACTAGGTAATAGAAGTCACTGAATGCTCATTTATTCCACCGAGATAGAGAGAATGAAATTCACAGGTGTAGAAAGCAACTATGCGCTGGAATATGCTGTGCCCATCATCGAGAAAGAGTTGCCATAGTTACATTAAACACTTTTCTGAAAATTAATACCTGCTTTGTATAGATGTATATTAGAAAAGTTGACAGGCAGTGATCAAAGGTGTGCCTGTCACCGTATGCAAAGTAAAACTAAAATGTGTAATCAGCCAAATGTTGACAAGCAAGATTAAAGGTGTGCTTGTCTCTGTATACAAAGTAGTATAATGTAAATAACTCGGGGTCGACAGGCAATTATTAATGGTGTGCCTATCACCGTGACAAAAATGTACCTTAAAGATGGCCACTGTACATATGACGGCAGCGTCTTGATGTCAGATGTAATCATCTGTAGAAGGCAGCAGCGCGCACAGCCACGCGGTCATCCACTGCCCCATGAGCTCTAATGATGTGGCACAGCGCGAGCTCCAACGTGCACTCCAGCACACGTCCCGATGGCTCACCAATTCTCAGAAAACGCCACACACCACGCTGGAAACACAACTGGGAACCTTGACGACGAGAAGGATACCGGAGAGCTGGAAATGCGAAGACAGCAACACAGAACACTAGCACAGCACACCAGCGACACCAGCGCAGAGAAACCAGCACTCCAGAGAAAACAGGAAACAGGTTCCAGGAAGGGCACAGGCAGGACAAAGCAGCTCTCCATGGCCTGCTTATGACTGAATATCTGCGGAATAAGATTGCACCACAAGGGTTATTGGTCAAGAATTAACCTTTTATTTTCCAATCAGACAAAGTTTTCAAAAAGGAATGGTCACTAATCTCGTGGCACTGCACACGGGATTGGTTAGTACTAATCATAAAAACAGCCAAACGGATCACACAGGAGTTGAAAATTAACAAAAAAAAATTGAGGTACAACTAAAGACATACATAAAACCTGCCAAACTAAAAAAGAGACTGGATGAGTTAAATCAACAGATGTCAGATTTTGAAGCCACACTCAAACAAAGTAAATTAAAAAAACTAGGGAAAGACAAAGATCGCTTCACCCCGGAGACTGCGTACCCTTACACGAAGGATGACTACGTCCCCCGCAACGTTAATAGCGACATTGACAGCGACGGTTCGGATACCGGATCATCAGGGTCAAGTACAAGCAGTAACCCAAGGTATAATGGCACACAGAGACAAGGAGGCCAACAACACCCAGGACAAAGAGGATGGAGGGGTTACCAACCGCAACCTTTCTACTCCCAATACGGGGGGCCACCCCCTTTCCCACCATATAATTACGGCCCGCCACCAACAGGCCAGATGTACCAACAATGGGGGAATGAGTTCGATAATGGGTTTTACCAGAACCAGCCTTTTTTATCCTCACGCCCTGGACCGCACCGTGGCCGAAACAGAAAAGGAAACACAGTGTTGTGGCAGAAACCGATCCAAACGGACCCACGGATGAATACAAGGAGCATGACGGGGGCCCTACGAGAGAACCCATCGACCAGCCGGAGGGGGACCTAGTAGTTCAAATTACACACGGAAGTACATGAATTCATCCGCAAAATCAAATTACAGGTCTTTTTTAAGGGGAAAGAAAAACCCACGGAAACTGACACAGGCTTAAGACCAAAATCCACTTTTGTCCCACCAGACAATACTCTACCCATTGAGGTTCTAGCCTATGAGAATGCTGTTATGACCGAACTAAAAGAAATGGACAGAAAAAATCGTCAGGACTTCCATAATACCAGCCGCCACGAACATGAAGCCATTCGTGAGTTGGCCAACAATCAAGACATAACCATCAAGCCCGCTGATAAAGGGGGAGCGATAGTAATTCAGACTACAGCAGCCTATAAAAAAGAGTGCCTCAGGTTGTTATCAGACCAACGTAATTACACAATCCTACCCCAAGATCCAACAGAATCAATCAGGATCACCATCGGATGTATGGTAGAGGAGGCCCTAGCACACAATTGGCTATCAAAAAGGAGGCTGAATTTTTAGTCCAAAAAACACCAAAGACACCCTATTTCTACTGTATCCCCAAAATTCATAAAAATCTGGAAAACCCGCCCGGCAGACCGATTGTCTCAGGGATAGGCTCCATCCTTGAGCCCCTGTCAAAATTCTCGGATGCCTGTTTACGCCCTTTAGTACAAGGGACGGATACTTACCTAATGGACACCAAATCGGTTCTACAACTTTTACAAGATCTCAACTTCGATCCTGACAGCCAACTGTTGCTTAGTCTAGACGTGGAAAGCCTGTACACTAGCCTCCCTCATGATGAAACCATATCTATCATTGAGGAGGTCCTGTACAATACCAACTGGAAATACCAGACCCCAAGAGGCGTGGTAATGGAGTGCATCACGCTGGCATTAACAAAAACTTTTTCGAGTTCGAGGGAACCCTCTACCTCCAACGCCACAGCACCAGCATGGGCAGTACATTCGCGCCGAGCCTGGCGGGTCTGTACGTGCACCATTTAGAAAGCACAAAAATCCTATACACCAACAACCCATACAGACATCATATCAACACCTGGAGGAGGTACATAGACGATATGCTTGTGATATAAAGGAGCGGATTAAATTTAAGTCCCTCTGCTTCGCCCATCGTATCGCTCAGGGCATAGGTCCGGACTATCTTCTAAATCTTCTCACGATACATCGCCCCATTAGAGACCTGAGATCAGCCGGTACGATGATGTTTAAACTTCCCAAAATCACCAGAGCTAGGATGGGCGGATGTTCGTTCAGATTTCTAGCTGCCAAGTGCTGGAACGAACTTCCGCTCGGTCTGCGGATGGAGCCCTCTGAAAATAGGTTCCGGAGAAAACTTAAAACTTTTCTCTTTCCCCGGGCGTAACCTTTGTTCCTTTTTTGTTTCCTTCTGATCCACCCCCGTCCCTTCCTCTAAGTTATTTTGCAGTATTCAGCACGGGGGGGACACTGTTTTTGGGTAACCAGGCGCTTTATAAATGGTTTTATTATTATTATTATATGGCAGGGTAACCAAGAATCTGTATCAGAGTTCATGGAATGGCTGAACCAGCAGAACCGTTTCCTGAAATTTACCCATACAGTTTCAAGGGAGACACTGGTATTTCTTGATCTGAACATTTTTCCCAGGGATGGCAAACTACAAACCACTACCCACTTCAAACCAACCGCAAGGAACTGTCTCCTCCTGTATGACAGCTTCCACCCACAGCATTTACGAACGAATTTACCGTATGGACAATTTTTACGGTTGAGACGAAATTGTACCCAGATCCAAGATTACAAGGCACAAGCACAAGAATTGAAAAACAAACTACAGAAAAGACAGTATCCGGAGAGGATCATTAACAATGCCATGAAGAGGGCAAGAAACAACCACCGGGAAGCATTACTAGAAAACAAAATCCAGACCAATGAGGTAGCCACCAGACCAATCTGCGTGACTACTTACAGCTCCCAAACTAATGAAGTGTCCAAACTCCTGAACAAACATTGGCGAATCCTGACGAGTGGCACCTTAAACATTGAAAAACCACTATTTGCCCACAAACGAGGCAAAAATCTCAAAGACATGCTGGTGCATACACACCCTAAACAACAACAACAACCACAACTCTCGCAACATGGTCTAGGAGGTCACTACCCATGTGGTAATTGGGCGAGCTGTCATCTCACTCGGAAAAGTAAACACTTGATCTTTGCCAATGGAACCAAATGGGAGCAACGAAAACTAACTAACTGTAATAGCAAGAATGTCATTTACGTGATCACCTGCCCTTGTAATTTGGAATACATTTGTATGACCAAAAGACCAGTGAAAGTGCGAATTGGTGAGCACAAGTGCAACATCCGGTGTAGAAAGATAACAACGAAAATGGCCACCCACTTCTTGGAAAGTGAACATTGTGTCAATGACATTAAATTGACAGTAGTTGAACAGCTATCGTGAGAACAAGGACTCTTTGAGAAAGAGCAAAGATGGGTTTTTAGACTAGGGACAAGCACCGTTGGCCTGAATGATAATATTCCCTGGGGTCAGTTAACCTAGACAGTTTCCCTCGAGATTCCTTACTGCTCTCACAGACACAGGAGATACCAGCTGAATACACACAGACATATTGCCAAGACCCTATTAGGCTTTATTCTCATAAATATCATTGAAACCTGCCGCACTGCTTTTTAGTGAGCCGCTATTCTTTCACCATGAGGAGACAGCTGACCTCATGTGTGAAAAACAGCAGAGCACCCCCTTTTTGGCTCAACCACCCCTCTTCCGAATGCATACAGACAGCATAACTGCAGAAGGATTTCAATAGGCACGTTTAGAAACGCATGCGTCGTTTCGCAACACTGCCCTTCCAAGCGGCATGCGATAAAGCGATTCTACCGCGATGAAAACGCATGCGCGTATCAAACTGAAACAAGGGAGTCAAGGTGCGCATGCGCGAACCGAACACGCTTACCGAGAGAGTCGCGGGCAGAACCGGCATAAATCCTTATATGAGCATACAGGAAACACCAATTAACCAATCGTCCAATTATCCCTACCTCTGGCAAGGATATAAAAAAAAACCCGTACCTTGGACTCCACTTGGCATCATCACCGGAGCCACGGAGGGGTCGATCGGGAGGAATTTCCTTGCTGAAATCGTGAGTAGTATGGGGTAAAGAGCGGCTACTGTCTCCACGACGCTAATGTAAGTAGGATAGGGACTTGAATATCGTTTTTCTCCAAACAGGTGCTAAGTAGCATACCAGACCCTGACGTTTGGCTCATGAAGCTTATTCAACCCCATCTAAACAGTATGTTGTGAATACTTACATGCATGAAGCATCTCTTTTCTTTAAAGGGGCACAATACAACCTTGCTCAAACAGTTTTACCACGAATGGTGTTACGCTCTGAAACTACGCTAAACACCATAACTACAAAATAAGTGTGTGTTTTATGTTTTTATGTTAGTGAGTCTAGTTTGTCCCTGTTTTTATCCCACTATAGGCACAATTGGCACCAGTAGTTATAGTACTGTCCGCAAATTTGTCACCTGTAACCACTGGTCACATTACCTATGGATGTGGAGAAGTAGACTACCCCCAAAAAACTTTTGTCTTCTTTTCCTTTACAGGTTGACTAAAAAACGACGTTTTGTTAGGTACATTGTTTTACCTGCACTGTAATTCTCACTTTTTATTGGCAAAGTCTGATAAAGGTTAGAGAAACGTGAGTAAGGTGGGGATTTATGCACCCCGTCCTGAAGAAGGTGTCTTTAGACCGAAACATGTCGACGCACACCAAGAGGAGGTAATGCACATTGTCTGCATGGTAACCTCCCACACTTTAATTTTAACAGCACCAGCCCGGGGGTTTATTAAATATTTTTTAGTCATCCTACGAGCCAGGTCCTTTTTAACCTTCACTTAGTTCTAAACCCACCTCACACTCACATAAATCAAAACCCCTCATCCGCACCACACATAGTCTACCAAGTGCTCCCGCGTATCCGTAGGTCGCAGCACGACGTACCCCGTAGAGGGGTACGATGACCCCGATGATGAAGCATGACACCAAGGGGCCTGTTGGTGTGTGAGGGGACCTAAAAACAAGGAAGGTGTTCCCCAATTGTGGAGGATACACCCAATACATGAAGAATGGATTCTGTTTGTTTATTAACATATGTTTAGGGAGAACGAATCCATTTCGATTTTCTCTCTCTCCCCTTTTTGTTGTTGATAGGACAAAGGAGGTGGACAGACTGAGGGTCGCTCATCGCCACTGGAAGGACGTACGGAGCCAGAGATGTGTAGGTACGTCCTTTTTTGGCCGTCAGCCTCGACCACCAAGCAGCAACTGCCACCAGGAGAATCTCCCATCCCCAACCTTCCCAATTCCATCAGAGAGCCCCACACATACACAAAGTATGTGTCTTGCTGGGCCTGCCCTGATTTCAAAAACCCTATGTCACAGCCCAATAAGCAGCTGCAGGGACCAGGAAAGGTGAATCAGGATATACAAAGTTCTTTTCTCTAGTGTGGAATAGCAAAGGAAATATCCACACAGCAGGACAGTAGGCAAAGGTTAGCAGTGCCAAAGAAAGGATTTGTTCCCTTCGCCATGCCCCTATTTTACCTGCACGAGTGGGCGGGGACAAAGCCCACCTTTTTAAAAGGAGATACGTGATTGGGGGTGCCTTTGAGGAAGAGCCCACACCCAATCACACAACTCCCAGGACAGGAAGAAAAACAACATTTGAAGAAACCTTTTAAATTAAAGTGACCATTTTCTATTGGCCTTCATGCTGTCACTGAGAGTGCCAGGCTCATGGTTGGGTGGGCCCGGCCCACCCGCTAGAACCGGGCCTGTGCGGTAGTCTGCTAGTCTGGCGTCCCTCGTATTGCAGCCGCACCCGAGTACTTAACAGGTCTTTAAAAGACCATTTACTTGTTAACGAGGCTTTGTTGTTATTCACCCCTTCTTAGAGCCCCTGCATCTCCACTCTGCCTATTGCTGGAAGAAATAGCCCCCCCCCCAAATTTGTATTCCCCCCCCCCCCCCACCTCGCTTGCCCCTCCCTGAGATTTGGGACTAGTTGCGCCTCTGCTCCAAACCTGCTTGTGGGGAACCTTTTTCAGGGAGGAAAGACTGGCGATCATTGCAGAGTGTTTACGCTCTCTGGACTCCGGGTGAATGCGCCCATAGAAAGCGCTACGCATCAGCGCCCCAATAATGAGCTACAGTTTCTGGTAGGCCACAAACCCTTGTGAACTCTGGCCCACAGCATCTTTGTTTTCTATATGAGGAAAATTCCAATGATTTACACTATCCATTCCTTAAGCGAACAGGCAAATACCGACCAGTATAAAAAGTACGACGAAGTTAGACATAAAACCACTTGCAGATGCTCAGGAATAATTAGAGGGACATTAGTGCGGCGGCAGGACTGCATCGATTTCGGAGTGAATAGCTTGCACGATATAATCAATGAAAGCAAATTGGTAGATTTTGAAGAGCTGCTATCTGCATTTCATTTGAAGGCATTGTAAACGTGCCTTCAAATACAATTACGGTATTGGTGCTACCCCATCAGATTACCAATCTTTAGAGACACATATCTTCACATCAATAACAACTTTAGATCAATGGCCGTTTCCAAGATAAAAGCAACCATATTAACTTCTTGACCCGTGCATGCCTTTCATGCTGGACTATGGCCCAGCTAGTCCAAAACACAACCTCTTTAAGAATTCTGCTCCCTCTGGAGTCACCAAGGATGTTAGATGTCAGGAGTATTTTTGAAGTTCATTGTGGTGGCAGGCAGTTGAAGTCACGTGTTGAATAAACGTATTCTGACATTTCCATAATATTTGTGAGCTGGAAGTGCTGCAACTTAACGTTAACAATCAAATGGTACAAAAGCACAAACATCATCAGGGCTCATTTTCATTGTCACCGAATCCCACAGCCACCCACCACTCTGACTTGCCAGCACTCTTCAAGATCGTTTTATGACAGCAGCATTTGGATTTCCCTATTCCTCGCATTGAAAACCTTCAGAGGTTGCCTCAAGTGCCTAATTTGAGGCTGTGGTTTCTGGTGCTCAGTACCGGCACTTTATAATCAACACAGGCACTTTTCATGAGCACCAGTTAAGGACACATTCATTTAAGGAAGGCATGGGGAGATTAAGTGATTTTCCCAGAATCACAGGATGTTGAGCTGACTTGAACCTGGCTCCCCAGCTCCGAAGTCGGAGCTCTAGCTATTAGGCCACATCCTATCTCCACTTTCATGGTTAGTTTTTGGCTCTGTTGTAGGCGCCACTAACAGGAGAAATGGGCTGATGCAAGCTGCCTCCTGACGAGAGCCCAGCACTTATTGTTTTACAAATGAACCACCTTGTGTTTCCCAACTTGACTTCCCCAACTTAATCTACATACTCACATCCACCACTCCAATCCCCACTGCCTCGCCACCGAAATAACCTGTTCAATTCAGTCTTGCATATTAATCTTTCCAATATATTAAACTCTGTCAAGGCAAACCCCTATGAAGACAACACCCTTCCTTCTTCAGTCATCAAAGGGCTCAGAGGCGAAACCCTCACACTCCTGCTCCACAAAACATTGCAAGACGGACAAAAACAGAAAGCAAGCCTTCTCTATCCATGCTCCCAGGATCCGGAACAAATCAGCACTGACTGTCTTGGAACTCAGAAAAAATACCTGAAGAAGCACCTCTTCGAGGAGCACTACACATGACCCTGCAATATATCCTTGACCTTGCCCAGTGATTGTATCTTCCGGGTGCATGGCTTTGTTCCCTGTTCAGTGCTGAGTTGGTCTTGAGCTTGGTCTGTGCTCTATAAATACCAAGCCGTAAATTCATACATATATGGTGCTCAGATTTTTTTAATACTTTCTTTATTTTCTATTGTATACTTTCATTACTTTCCCAATAATCCACTGACTTTTTAACAATAGATATGATCAAACAATATGTAAAAAGCAACATCCTGGCTCAGGAAATACCCACCGCTTTTCAGATTGTCAAAGGCATGCTCTCATTTCTTTTATTCAGTCTACTTCCAGCCAGCTGCGATTTTGAGATTGACTAATCTGAAAAGATATCAACAGTTAAGGATTCCCAAGCAGGCAGCAAGTGAGGGGGAAAGAAAAACCACAGCAGTGTGTTGTAGCTTTGTTTCATGGCCTTCAAACTGATTTGATCCTCAAGAACCAACTCTATCAGCTTACTCCTCAATCATTCTGAAACCATCAACAAACCCAGACGTCACATAAACCCATTGCCAGTAGGCAATTTGCTAGCAACATCACAATAAGCTCCTTTCTCTACAAAAGCACTTCCCTTTTTGTGGCCAAACTTCTCTGAATAACTTGACCACTCATTCAGAAGACCATGCGCTTTCCTCTACTCTTCATCACCCAGCACTTTAAAGCCATGTATACAAGATTCACCAAATACTCATCATGTTCAGAAGACTTTTCTTCTACCTACTGCACATTACCTTCTACACCAACAGCCAAACAAGACAGCAAAACTGCAATTACATTGCAAACACCTGGTATGAACTCTGCTTTATAAGAGTATTCCTGTGATCTATATTGCCACTTTCCTATTTTTTGCCATCACTGAACCTTCCACCTTGATGGTAAAAAAATCAATTAGATGTTTGTCACTCATGTTCAAGTCAAATCCTAGTCTGCATAAAACACACACTGTTTTTTTACTACTTTATTTTTTCTCTATATTCTGGTGGAAAACCCATTTAGATAGTGTTGGGTGATGATGGTAGTGGGGCAGGAACCATGGATGACTATAGAGTGTGCTTTGATAAGAAGCAATTGAATGTCTAGTAGGAAGGATGTGTATTTTAGTGAGTGGTATGTGGATTAGGTTACAGGTATTTCAGTGGGTATGGTGTGAAATGAGATGGTGAAGTAAGTTTATCTGGAGCAGGGATTCTGGCCATAGATCCTTCGAAGATGGGTGTTGATACATGCATTGATTCCACTTCCTGTGTAGATAAATGTTAGGAAATACAGTGATATCACTTCCTGTAAAGATGGATGCTGGGAAATCCAGAGATGGCTTTCGTGCCAAGATACATCCTGGTAACATATATTTGCTGGATTTCATATGTAGATGCCTCAACATGTGAAGCTTGTTCACAAACATTGTTGTGAATAGAAGCCTACAAGACAATCATATGTAATGTTCAACAGGGGGGCATTTTATTGTGTTTTCCAAAAGGACAAAAAACGACAGAGTTAATAACCAGCATAGCCCACAGAGTTATCATGCATGCATTTGATAGCACAGTTAAGTGGTACTAGACAGGCATATGAAAGTGAGAAGTTTAGACTGTATCATTGGCTTTGCCGATCAATTCACAAGGTGTGGATATGACTTACATTTGGCATTACCTCAACCCCTCTTCGAAGATTTCATTGTCACAGTATGGATGTTCTCATAGAATCATTGTGGATGCAGCCCCACTTATGCTTTAGTGTACTTTCCATTTGTACCTAATAGCAATAGCGGCTGCTACCGAACTGGGGTGGTGGAAGGGGGGGGGGGGGGGGGTTAATTAACAAAAAAAAATACTTACCTTGGAACGGCCAGCCAGCCGCTGCCGCCTCCCCTGCCTCATCTTCCATCTTCCTTTCTGCAGTCCGCCGGCAGCAGGAAGCCCCCGACACACAGGCTCCCCTGAGCCAATCACAACACTGCAATGCAGCGTTGTGATTGGTCTGAGCGGCGTAGATGGGCACTCCGACTGGGACAGGGAGCCTGTGCATGTTCCTCACCAGGCTGTGTAATGCAGCCTGGTAGGAACATGCAAAGTGCGCATGAACTGTTTGGGCAGCCCAAGATGGCCAAACAGTTCTTGTGCACTTAGGGAGCGCACACCACTCCTCCACTGCTCTGGCCACACTGCACACAGGTCGCTGACTGCACACAAAAGGAAAAATAAAATGACAATAACAATACGTTATTAACATTTTATTTTACCTTTTTGGGTAGTGAGGCAGCCCTCAGCCGCCTTGTGGAGAAGCCGCCACTGCCTGCTAGTTATTTGTTGGAAGTAAGATGGGTCTCTGTAAAATGATTATGAAATGCTGTATTCAGCCAACAATTCTAGGTTAGTTTCTGTGTGTTGGCTTCATTTGTCTCTTTCTTTCACGCTATGTGCTAACTGCTTTCTTATTGTGTATATATTTGTTGGATGGATTCGTGTTTGGCTACGCATTCCTTATTCGACTGTGATGATAGGCACAACATCACCCGCAAATTATATTCTTCTTATTTTTGTACGGTTGGAATTGTTAAAAAGCAATTATTATCGAAAAAACTAAGATAAAACACCGCAGTACTTTACCTTCACATGAAGCAAGTACATAAAACAAGATATAAATGGATATTTTGACCGAGAATCACAAATAATAACAATCTTGATAGTTTGTTGATGGCTTCCTGCATTAGTATTCCACTGAGATACTTTTCCTCCTTTAAAAGCAATCAGTGGGAAAACATGTCAGCCCTGCTGCACTCTTACAGCACACTGCATTTCGATTGGATGACTGTTTCCACGTTCCGTGATGGAAAAGAGTCAAATGGCGTACTTAGGTAGGCTCGACGATTTACTACAACAGCGTGCAATGCATTATCGCTCCTTGACATTGTCCAGTTGTTCAGAACAATTTTCGTCCATGCAGCAGGCAGCTGTAATAGCTCTGCCCCACCGCTCATGACACGATGAGTACTTATCACATAGGTCATTAACACCTTAGTATCTTCTGCTTCTGTCTCACCTTTAACCTTGCTGCACGTCTTCAGCGTTCCACTCATATTTTACCACTCTCCTAGGGTTGGATTGGGGGCACAATTCAGCCCAAAAAAAGTAGTCTACATTTGCTGATTGCAACCTTTCATCTGAAACTGATTAGCTAAGATAATGGAGCTAATTGATGACAAACATTTGTGTGGTAAAAGTATTTTAAAGCTGATAGAGCCAGTACCTAAACAGGAAATGAACATTCCAATGAAAAAAATGTACTTTAGAAGTAAGGAATTATCTTAAATACTAGACACTTTTTTTAATTGTGTTTTTATCCATACGTTTGCTGTGGGTGTTTTGATTAATGTTCACTGGGAAACATATGGAACAGACCTAACTGCCTTTCACACTCACATTTTTATGATATTCATTTTATTTTTGGCAGTACTTAAGAGAGGTTCTCCAATGTTCAGAGTCTGGTGAAAGGTGCATTTCTGTTTTTTGTTTTAGTTCAGCATCATGTGTACGTTCTGAGAAAGGGAATGATGCTAGTATGTAAATGCAAAAAGAAACAAATAATAGTGTCACTTTCCTTGCATGCAGTTTTATATAGCATGAATTAGGCCCAGAGGCATTGGAGCACTTTATGTGAGAACCAGATAACGTTACAGTCGATCATAATATTTTCTTTAGGTTCATGTAGATTTCCTGAATTGCCCAGAATCACAGGATGTTAAACTGACGCTGGGACTTGAACCTGGTTTCCCAGTTTCAAAGTCAACTACGGCCACAACCTGTCCCTGTTGACTGCAGAAATTGATATCTGGCAGACAAATTACAAGAGCAGTAAATGATGTATCTGTGCTGCTTGGATGGAGTGGAGGAGGAAAACAATTTCCTGAGAATCTCCCGTGCTGGCCCTCACCAACCCCCACCACCCAATGCTCCAGTCCTCTTCCTGCTGCTGTCCCCTGAAAAGTAAGTGATAATAATCTTCCCATTAGAAGCTCCTTGCAGACTCTGTCACACCTGGAAGGAGGCAGGCACACCTCATGCTTGACTAACACAAGTAACACTAAGACTGGTAGCGGTTCATTGTGGTACACAGTTTATGTTGGAGGCTACCGTCTGCCAGTACTCCGTGCCTCTGGTTCCCTCAGCCCAGGTCTTTCTGGCTTTTTTGGTTATATATACACCTTATGCTGGGCCAGTCCAAGCAGCCCATTGTTGTTCTGCACCTGACATTAGCCCGCTGGCCTCACTTCATGTGCATGGGGTCATCATGTGTGTAAGGCTGTGACAACAGCCTTTAACACTGTGCACCAAGGGTGGACTCTAAAAACCGGCCCATTGGCTGATGCCCGATTGCCCGCCTTGCCAATCCGAGGCTGCACTCTCTTGACCTATGCTAAGCATTTCGTACTCATTTGAATTTGCCAATGAAAAGGCGCGTTCTTTTAGCTTTCGAATTACGTCTCCACACCTTCCTAATGTATGAAATGTGTTTCACCCTTACAAAGCCTGCACTGCGCAAAGCGACAGACAAGGATGGGAAAAAAATAACAGAATGAACTAAGGAGATATTATTAGTCGAAAATGTCTTTGTGGCTCATAGTACATAATGTACATCATTGCACTTAATTTGTGGCCCAAGGTAGGTTTTATATTAATATTATTATACATTTTATTAAAGCATCCTGCGAACCACCCCCCGCCCCCATGCTTGCCCCCACACCCGTGATCCGTGCCTAGCGCCCCTGATGGAAACTATCATTGGGGACAGCTTTTCCCAGCAAATGATAGCTGTGGGCATCGGGGGAGCATTTACATGCTTTCTCCCCCTACACAGGGCCAATGTTTCATGATTGTAGCAAGTGACTTAGGAAGGGTGCCTCCCTATGTTACTGAGGTAGGAGGGGTGCTTTTTGCCCTGCCGGAGGGCTGACAGCACTCCTTCTTGTGATGCAGTGGTCCCATCGCTTCCCTGGGCCCTAGTGCACTGCACCTGCTGCATGATTGATAGCTTCTGCCCTGATAGCAACCCCATCTCTATTAAGGGGCAGGTTGCAATGTTGCCAATAAGTGAATGTAACTGTGGAAAGGAAGGTCTGCGCTGCTTTGTTGGCCTCAATTTCTGCATTTGCAGATTGTTAGGAGCATTCGCGATTGACTTTTTAAACACAAAAACTGAAAATAAAGTTTATGAAAAAGTGATGGGTGGAATGCTGGAATTCATCTCAGTCACAGGTGACTGCTCGGACCACCTCCCAGTTCATCCTTATTTTGCACACCATGCCGCCTCAGTTTTGACCCAGCCATATGCAAAGGAGTAAGAGTGTTTCCTAATTACCTTCAGCATACCCTAATTACCTTCAGCATCCACTGGCTCTTATGCCACCTGCCCCGTTACAGACACAACACTACCCAAGTTCCATGCCAGATTACCCTCCTGCAAATAGGTCTACCCGGCCCCAAGAGCTCTGGAATATCCCTCTGAGAAACTTGTATGATCCACTATCTTGGTTATCGACGAACGATTGACCAGCACGTTTATCTGGGGTTGATGTTCCCGAATCTGAGTGTTCGAGGGGGGGTGCTGCACCGGGTATCTTAACCAATGTGCCTGAAAGTATGGAAGCCCAACCCCAACATCCTGTGGAGAGCTGTCTCTCCTATAGTGGAGAGCCAGAAATACCTACCTTTGTATTTCCTCCTATGTTGATTAATGATGTTGATATTGTAGGAGTAAGCTCTGGGTTATCGTGCCAGGCAGGGCCAATGTGTCTGTCAACGGTTGGTCAGGTTACAGTTGTAATGGGGCATGTTGATCCCACCCCCCTGTCTGATGTATCTAATTCTAGTGTTGTAACCGAAATGAGTGAACTTTTATGTAAAAAGGGCACCATCCTGGGATGTTGGAATGTTGCGGGAATAGATTCTTATATTAGTATCCCCGATTGGGCTGATTTTATTCGACGGGGTGATGTCTGGTCATTTCAGGAGACCTGGGCGATCAAATCAGTGTATTTTCCAGGCTTCCTGAATTTTAATAAACCAGCAGTTAGAGGCCACAGAGGTAGGGCCATGGGTGGGCTCATTATATGGGTTCGCCAGGTAGCAGGTGTGTCTGTGAAGGAAGTTTTTATAGATTGTCCTGATATTTTGATAATTAGTGTGAAAACCAGTAGTGGGCTGACCTTACTGCTTATTAATGTGTATGTTAGAGGCACATCGGGTGGCAGAGTTTCAACGACCCTTACTTGTTTGGATGGCTTCCTGGGTTCCACACAACTATCTGGTTATGTGGTTGTCATGGGGGATTTTAATACCTGTTTTGAACCCCTAGGTATAGAGGATGGACTACTGACCGAGGATGAGGATTTGACCTGGGGGATTCCCCAACTCGACTTACCCCCGATTGCTAAGTGGTCCCAGGCAGCTACATTTATTAAAGGTTTCTGTTTAAACTGGGGGCTGCGTGCCCTTAATGGACGCGTAAACTCTGATAGGGAGGGTAATAAAACGTTTTTTAATGGTAGACATGCCAGTCGCATTGATTATATCCTAGTTGATATTAAAATGTGGCATTTAGTTCAGGACATGTCAATTAAGCCGCGTCCAGAAAGTGACCACGAACCACTTATAGCGGAATTGAAGGATTCCAGCTTTGCAGGGCCGGTCGATCCACAGCCTAATCCTGTACAAGAGGCAGTGGTATTAACAAATGATCTGAGGAGGGTGCGCTGGCCAAAGGTTGCTGTGGATACTGAAGCACGTGCAAAAATTAGGACCCTGGTATTAAATTCACTAACGGAGATTGAAAATTGTGGAAACCAGGAAACGACAATCTCAAAAATCACAGATATCCATGCTGGCTTATTTTTGTCCCTAAAAACGTTGTTTGTAAAATTGGTTGTTGTTAATAGGGCTAGGGGGAAGGGTAAAAAGCCAGCAAATTGGTATAATGAAGCTTGTCGAATATCCCAGTTATCTTTGTTCAAGGCCTTGAAATCAAAGAACCAAGCTTTAATTAAAAACTGCAGGAAGGAATATAAAGTAGTTAAACTTCGGGCCAAAGCCATATGGGACGACGAGCGCTGGAGCCTCTTAGCTGAGGCGTGTGGTGCCAGGAACCTTCAACACTTTTGGCACCTCCTTAGGTGGGGTCAGTCCCAGGATGACCGTCCTAGCCCAGCATCCATCGAACAAAATAAATGGGTGACATATTTTGAGGAACAATTCAGATGTCATGGCATCACACAAGATTCCATTAGCTGGCCTATTACCTTCGGTACACTTGTGTTTACAGCTAAAGAAGTAGAATTAGTCCTGAAAGCTATCCCAAGAGGTAAAGCACCTGGTCCAGACTGCATTCCAGCGGACCTATTCCAACAAGACCATGATTTATGGGTACCGTACTTAGTACGATTGGCAAATGCGCTGGCTATGGGCGCTAGGATCCCTGATTCATGGGCAGGTGCCGAAATATTGCCCATATTTAAGAAGGGAGATCGGTCGGTTCCCTCCAACTACCGGCCGATCAGCTTAATTGACGCGGTCCAGAAGATTATCAGTCGTCTTGTCCTGTTAAGGGTTCAGGCCTGGATTGAGGAATTTAACATCCTTACTCCTCTCCAAGCTGGGTTTAGACCCTGTGTGAGCACTTTGGACCAGGCGTTTCGTTTTATGCTTCTGCACTGGAAGACGGTTACCCTGGGCAAAGGCAACCTATATGCCGCCTTTGTGGATCTGCGGTCAGCTTTTGACCTTGTCCCAAGGGCTGGGCTTTGGAATTGCCTCTTAGATATGGGCATGCCTCCTATTCTGGTGCGCCTTATAGTTAACCTCCACGCTGAGACATTTGCGTTTGTGCGATGGGGTAAACCGGGTGAGGTGACAGAGAATTTTTCAGTGGCAAAGGGTGTCAGGCAAGGTTGCGTCTTGGCGCCTACCTTGTTCTCTCTATATATTAACAGAGTCACGAAGTACTTCGACAACTTTTCAACGGATGCTCCAACCCTGGCAGGCATGAGAATCCCCCTGCTCATGTTCGCTGATGACACTCTCCTGATTTCAAGAACCAGACAGGGCCTACAATGTGCACTGACTAGGTTCGAGAGTTTCTGCAGCGATCATGAGCTGGAGGTGAATGTCTCCAAAACCAAATTTATGGTTTTAAGGGGGCGCAAACAAATTAATGCTAGGGTTTCTATGGGGGATATCCCCCTGGAGCAAACTAAACACTTCACCTATCTGGGTGTCACCTTTAGTGACACCTTGAGTTGGAACCATCAGATCGAGCTTATGACCCTGAAACATCAACAGCTGGGCGGAGCTCTGATCAAAGAATACAAAGGGTCATATACGAGGCCAATGTCTCCCCTTAAAAGATCTACGGTGGTAAGGTTCTCTCAGCCATCTTGTATGGCGCGGAACTATGGGGCAGTAGCAATTTGAACTCACTAAAAATTGCCCAAAACAAATTCTTAAGATTGTCCATAGGTCTCCCCCAGTCGACCCCAATAATACCCCTTCTCTACGATTTAGGGTGCCAACCGGTGGAGGCCCAAGCTAGATTCCGTCCTGTTGCATTTTGGCGCCGTTTGTGGACAACGCCTGAACTCCACCATTATGCAGCAGCATGTCTGGAGGTCAAAAATAGCCCTGGTGCCTCAAGTGTAGGATGGTTCAGAGATCTTAAGACTATCCTATTAGCCTTGGGCCTCGGTGATTTGTGGCTTTCGCCTGAGTCAGCTAGCTTTCCCTCTAAAAAGGACTTAAAAAGATGTTACTGGGACTGGGTGACCCATAATATGTACATGGAAACAAATCCTAGTAGTCTCACTGGACTGTTCCTTGTACATAAGGATATATCCAAGTTAGAGGGGTTCTGGGACATCATAACTAAACCCTTGGACCGCAAACTATTTTTCCAACTCAGATGCGGTTCTCTTCCGATTGGGGAGTTTACTCAAAAATGGGGCACCGAAAGGATGTGTTTTTGTCCAAAATGTAAAGATACTAGGGAAAGCCTGGACCATTTATTGTACGTGTGCCCATTATATTCTGCCCCCAGAGCCAAATGGCTAAAACCTGTATGCCGGCAGCTAGGAACAAGATTGGCTGTAGAAGCAACCAGACTGTTAAAAACCAATTTGGATCCGCTTATTGTTGTGGGGGTCGCGAAATTTCTTGGATGGGCCTGGGTGCTTAGAAGCAGGTTTATTAACAATAATTGATAGGTGACTATCCAGTACTTTTTAACCTGATGATGCAATGTCTCCCATGTGTTATTATCTAAATTTTTGTATCCATGTACAAGAAGCTGATTAGCTTGTCAAATGATTTAATAATTGTATTATCTGTTTATATGTATATATTGTATTTTATGTCTTTTATGATGAACTAATCGAATAAAGACTTCTTGACATTGAGTAAGAGTGTCCATGCCTACCTCTACATCATCTTCCCCTTTGTGGAACAAAACAAATAAAAAACAGTGCACATTAAAGTCTTTGTACTTTGCAGGCATGGATACATTGTGAGAAGAAGCTCTAACCGTGCTCACATGTTCTGTTGCATTGGTACATTCAGAAGGACTGAGGTCAACATATTCATTCGAATTACCTGTAGAACTCTCCTAAGTGAGATCTGAATCTGTACCTAATTCAGAAGTGTTGGATACAATAGTAACAGGAGAGCAGGTCCCATGATAAAGACAAACCCCACCTGAGTGACATTTTGAATTCTCCAAAGCAAACCAATCATGAGAGTCTTCACCGGCTTTGTGTGTGATAATTCTACCAGCTTGTTCATGTAAAACTCTCACAAGAGCTCTGTAGCTCCACTAACCTCTCTCATTAAGCAGTACTGAGCCACTGGAAAGCGTGACAACCTGGACTATCTTAGAGAATTTTATCTCACCTTTTTTTACTCTGATGGGTCGCTTGATCAAAACCCAATCACCAGCTTTGAGATCCACATTTTCACACCATGCACTCTGTCATAGTAAGTTTTTTGCACAGATTGATCTGCAGTGACTCTCTCTTTGACCATACTATTGATTTTGCATTGACAATTTTCCACTTTTGGCATAAGGTCTTTGACGCAATCAGGACATAAGTCAGACCTCGGTTGTCTTTTCCGTAATAGACAAAAAGGTGAAATACCAGTGGTAGAGTGTGGAGTGAAATGATAAGCCCACTCCTTTTTTCTAAGAAACTCTTCAACGCAAACTCTGCTGGCCAGTGCAGACTGTATTCCCTCCTGTAGGAACTTGCTTATCCCCTCCACCAGACCATTTGCAGCTGGAGAGTACAAAGCGACTCTGAAATGTCTGATATGAAAATTGTGAACAAATTCCTTTATTTGTAAGGAAGTGAAATGTACACCATTGTCAGTAACTAACTCCCTTGGAGATCCTTCTATGTCAAACATCTTCAAAGAATTTATGACCATAGTTGTATTGGTTGCAGGGACAAATTCAAAATATACCCATTTAGAGAAATAGTCCACTAAGACTAGTAAAATTATTTTGTCAGAAAGTAGTACCTCGAAAGGTCCTGCAAAACCCAATGCAATCTTGGACCATCCAGAATTAGGAAGAGGAACTGTGTGGAAAGATGTTTTGTGTGTTACCCAATGCTTATCTGATAACATTCACATCATACATCCTGAAATCCAACTCGTAACTTGGGTATCTAATGAAGGCCACCAAAAGAATTGTTTATGATTTGTGCAAGTAACTCCCTCCCCTAAAAGACCTTGGTGAGCAGCCTCAATAGGTTTGGGGCTAACATCAGCGGGAGGGACAGTAACATCATTGCGTAACAAAATACAATCTACAACAGACAGTTCATCCTCCACATGTGCAAAAGTTTTGAGAGAAGTGGCCATCCTTTTTCAATAGAGTCCATAACCGTAGTTAATACATTCTGTCATTCTTAAGGGCATTCAACCATTCATCACAGGAAACTAGACCTGAATTGCTCAAGATTTCATCCAATGTGGCTTCTACAGATTACATTTCATCAGGAAATTTAGTTTGAGCCATACTTTCCACTGGCATCCTGGATAAACAGTAATTCCTAGAGTTCTTGGCTCCACGGATGTAATCAATTTTAAAATTGTATTCTTGCAAATGGGAGAGAAGCCTGACCAACCTTGCCAAAGCTTTTCCCAATCCATTGCCATTAAGCAAGTGTATTAGGGGTGTGTGATCCATAAACAAGTCAAACCACATGCCTCAAAGAAAAATCTTAAACTTCTCAATTTCCCATGAGCAGGCCAACGCTTCCCTTTCAGTGGTACTGTGGTCTGACTCTGAGGATTTCAAAGAGCGGAAAGCAAAGGGAACAGCGTGTTCTTTGGTGTCATAAAATTGTGAGAGAACAGCCCCTATACTAACTTAATTTACATCTACTGTGAGAATCCATTTACTTTCAGGTCTAATCGAGGATAAGGCTATAGCATCAATTATAATGCTCTTGTTCTTAGAGAAAGCTTTGTCAGCAAGATCATCCCAGGTAAATTGTGTGCACTTATGCAATACCTTACGGAGCGGTTGAGCAACTAGTGCATACCCTTGGATAAACCTTGAGGAGTACTAACTCATACCAAGGAAAGATCTCAAGGTGTTCTTGTCTTTGGGTGGGTCTACATCCAGTATCGCCGGAATCAAAGCAAATTTTGGTTTAATGCCTGTGTCATCCATAATTATCTCCAACGGAAGCAATGTACACAGAACCCATCCGAGTAATATCTCTAACACTCCTGCAAACTCCTTGGAAGTGTCCTACCTTATGACACTTGTTGCACCTCTTCCCCAAAGCTGGATATGCATTTTGGATTGGCATCGGAAGCAATATGTCCCACTCCTGTTTTGTGAAAACTTGGTATTTTTATCTTTACTGACAATATTTTCACAGATTCATGAATTTGTACAGTACGCTTGTGCACTAACATCACTCGAAATGCATTTGCTCGAAATAACTGAGCGTTCTATAGCTTTAGCCATATCCACAACTTCCATTAACGTGGGATCACGAAAACTGAGTAATCGTTCCTGAATTTTTCTGGAGTTGCAACTGTAGACAAGTTGATCCCTGATGCATACGTCAAATGAATTTCCAAAGTTACATGCCACCGCCTGGATCCAAAGTGCAGAAACACATTCCTCAACAGATTCCTCTTGAGCCTGTTTTCTCTTTAAAAAGGTGCATCTTTCAAGCGTAACACTTGGTTGCTTCGTAAGCGTGTTTTTATGTCTTTTAATTGCCTCAATATACTCATTCCAACTCTCGAAATACGATGGGGGTAGAGCAACTGGTAAGTTGTCATAAACTTGTTTGCTTTCAGCCCCTAGATTACCATAAAGGATGGCTGCCTTTCTTTTTGGTGAAAATTTCTCTGCATCATTGGCCACAATAACATTTTCAAAAGACTTGAACCATTTTTCCAACGCAAGTGGAGGTTTTCCAAGATTCTGAAGAAAAGGGTCAATTTGAATAAACTGCTGTAAATTAGACATTACCAAACGCTGAGCAGAAATCTTACAGTCTGATATTTTTTGTAAAACAGTACGAATAAAGTTTTATGATTGTAGATAAAGTAAATACCTTTTGTTTTCCTTACAATGTTGCTGAGAGAAATAATATGCTACTGTAGTATTTCATCCTCCATGTCAATGGAACAAATAACTGATTGTGCCAAGACATCATGTTCCAAATTTAACAAAGCTTTTGCATAAACAATGCTGTTTGGACCAAACCAAGATGGCCACCATGTAAATATGGCATGTTACGCTGTTCTAACGCACCGTGAACGTTGGTGCACACACCCACCCTGCTCTGCACTGTGCGCATAAGCACACCCACCACACGCTGCACTGTGCATGTGAGCATCGTCTCAGAGGTACACCCAGCTCGCGCCAGGAAGACGTTTCCAAAATGCTTCAGATGAACTTGCGTGATCCATGCAGGTGACGGAGCAAGTTGGGTGGTGGTTCAATGATTAACTGCAACTGGGCAAGCAAGGCAGACCAGGATTTAAAAGTGGTGCATCCTCAAAAATCCTCTACAGCAAACCACGTGGACAGTGTGCTCCCACAAGTCCTCAAGCATAATTTGTCACCAAATATGTTGAGAAGGAGTCCAAGGTAAGGGTGAGGCTCAGTTGTATTTTCCAATGTGTAGTTTATTGAATAATTAAAAGAGCCCACATCCCGTCTCCACGGAGTCCAGTCTGCAACTACCCAAGCTGTAGTTGGACACCGTGAAGAAGGAACGCTGAGCGTGCGACAAGTTAAAAGCATACACACATTAAAGTGAACATGGTGCAAGACCACTTACAATAACAGCGTAGTATGCGCCATGAAATAAACAAAAGGCTAAGAGTGTCCATGCCTACCAACACAGGAGCACCATTCTGAAGGAGTGAGAAAGGATTCCCGAACTTGTAAACACAGCAGTAAGCATGTCTCATGTTGGGCGGTTTGCGACACCGCATGTTCGTTTTAGTAGCTGGTTAGCATGTTGGAAATTGATTGCGGTCTGCAACAAGTCAGTCAGAAATCACTATATTCGAACTGTGTTTACAGATCATAAAAGTACTCAATTCATCAGTTATTCAATAAAAATTATAAAATACTGTTAAAAACAATCATAAAAACACTAGAAGAAATCCTATAATTCATTCCGGGTTATTGTACAATCTTCTGGACTTTAGGGAAAAGCCATAAAAAGGATGCAACACATTAACAAACATAATGGTCAGACAGCATTAAAAAGAACATTCCTTGGTGACACTCTCTAAAATTTTACTTGTGCATAATTGGCAGAATAAACCTTTTATGATGATCCTTATAAAATTTACAAAAGAATAAAATATGTATGTCAGATTGTGAAGACACCCTATCACAAGCGCAAAATGGTAAAGCTTGTAAAGAAAAAATACCAGATGGGTATCCCAATATACAGGAAATATGGTTTAGCCTAAACTTCAACAGTATAGATCTATGGCTTGAGTTTGTCACGGCCATCAGGTAAGAAACTTGCCCCTCGCTTAGTGACGGTCCCTCTAGATTAGTTCGCAAAATATATTTAGAACTGTTGAGTCGATTCCTTTTTTCATCCATATAATCTAAAAAGCGAGCTTTAATAGCTTTTTTTGAGATTTTCTGGCAGGTGCTAGGTGTTTCGAAAATAGTTTCTAGGTCCAAGGAAATCAGGTTATTTTTGACATGCGATAACCAAAAAATCCGTTGTGCATGTTCCAGTGCAAGGTAGTCTGCCATGAACTGCTGAGTTAAATCAACAGGATCCCTTCTCCAGATGGAATGCCATAAAAGGATTGGGGCCAAGGATATCTGGTCTGATATGTAAGGAACTTTCAGCTCGAAATGGCAGTTGTAATTAGAACAGCTTCTAGGGAGACTGACAAGTTTCTTCTAAAATATATTTTCTATTGATTGCAGTGTTGCATGGTTAGTACATCCCCACACGCCAGCTCCATATGTGGCTACTGTAGTGCTCCTGGCTAAATGTACCTTTTTTTTTTACAACATCTAGGAGTTTCGAGCATAATTTTTTGGAAACAGAGAATAGAGCACCAGTACTTTTTTCTAGCACTAAACACCTGCTTCTCATCATACGGGACCATGATAACGCTTTATCGATTGTCACGCCTAAGTAGGAAAACGTATTTGTCTGGGCCACTCTCCGACTTGCTATATAAAATGAAGGAGCTTTCTTTGGCTTTGGCCCAGTCACTAAAATGAAGCATTTTGTCTCATTGGTTTGTAAGTCTAAATTATGCATAAAATTGACATAAGTATCTAAACGCTTCTGGAGCATCAGGCCAATGCGTGCTGTTAGGACTGCATCATTTGTGTAAAGAAGGATAGGGATGCGGACTGTGTTCATCCATGGGACGTCAGGGGTTGAGTTTAACAAGGGGGCCTCCACTCCATTGGTATGCAGTGAAAAAAGAAAGGGGCAAGGACGCACCCCTGACATACCTCATAGGGAACCACCTGGTGACTGTCTGATATAAAGGATAATAGCTTCATCAATCTCCATATCCCTCATGATTCTCCACAGATGATGATGAGCAATGCAGTCAAAAGCTGCTGAGAGTTTGCGTTGATTGGCTTGTGAATACTTAGCGATAAGCAAGCTCATGTTTAAACATTGGTCCTGAGTGCCTTTTCCCTTCTTAAATCCATACTGAGTTGGGATCAAGATATTCTTAAATGTAGCCCATTCCTCTATTCTATTCAATAAGACCTGTCCCATAAATTTAGCCATACTGTCCTGAAGTGAAATGGGCCTATAGTTTTTGTCTCTTATTTCTCCCCCTTCTTAAATATCCGGATTATAATAGATTTAGACCATGATTCCAGCGGGCCCACTTTAGCTACCACATTAAAAACATTGGTTAAAACAGGGCCCCAAAGGTCTGGGAGCTCAGTAAAGTAGTCTATTGGGGGCGTGGCTACGACAGCTGACATGGCGGACGCAGCTTAGCTGAGTTCCGTCCCGCCGCTGCAATTATCCGCCGCTTTATCCTTCCTCCCCCTCGCGTAGCAGCAATCTGACCCTGTGGGGTGTAGCGGAGGAGTATTGCCGGCCTCGGTGAAATTCCCGGTCACATCACGGGCCCGCAAGGCTGATTCCCGCCCGAGTGAAGATTGCGGCCTGCAGTGGCGAGGGACGCCGGGACCTTGAGTTTGAGGGCATCCGACGGAGCGTGTGGACAGCGGGGGCCTCGCGGGCTCGGCTCCGGCGGTGCCGCCGAGTGACGGGAGATCGCGGCAGGGAGCCCACACGTATGTAACACCGCCTGGCTGGGACTGCTGGAAGCGGGGGCGGTGGCCTTAGGAAGCGGCATATTACCGGGAGGGCCACGGACGCGGCGATCGCCTCACCCCCCCCACCATCGGAGTCTGCCGCTCGAGGGGAGGAGAGACGAGCGGACCTTCTGGCGGCCGCGTCGGACCTGGGCTGATGAAGAGGGGGCCTTTGGCTGCCGGGGGACGCGGCGGGGGGTGCCCCGGTCCGGGCCTCCAGATTTAGCTGCTAACTTCTCTTGGTGTGAGGCTGGGCCCTGCTGGCGCTTTGTACCCAGAGCATTCTCCTGCACCCTGGCGGTAGGCTTCACAATACCGCCCCATAGACACTTGCTACTGCCGAACTGGGCTGCATAGGAGCTATGGCCCTCTAGCACACGGCGTGGACAGGAGGTTGTTGGTGTCTCCACGGCGGGGTGCTAGTAGCGGAGTTGGGAGCTGGGGCTGCGGACTGGGCCCTGATTGCTGATTGGCCGACGCTCGGCACCAAGTGGTCAGTGTCATACCCATAGCGGGGCTCGGACGGCGATATCCGGTGGAAGGCAAGGCCCGGGCGGCGGAAAAGCGCGGCAACGCGAATCGCAAGACACCTCCCGCCGACGACCAGACATGACCAGAGGCGGGAACGGGAGTGGCGCCTCGAAGTAAGGTACTATCGATAAATTCACTGGCCCGAGTGGGAATTCCGGGGCCGCTGGCGGCCAGCACGTCCAGGGCCCGGACAATGCAGCTCTATTGGCCGCGATCAACCAGTCCAGGGACACACTGGACGCCAAGATAGGGGCCGTAGGGGCGGATGTCACTCTGCTGCGGCAGGACTTACGGAATGCGGTGGCCCGTATTACAGACGCGGAGGCTCGAATCACTGGAGTGGAGGAAAACATGGTGACCCTCAAAAAGAAAGTGGCCAATATGGAGGGTATACAGAGGGGCCTGGCACTCCGGGCCGAGGACGCTGAGGGGCGGGCTCAACGCAATAACCTGCGCTTTGTTGGTTTTCCGGAGGACTGCAAGAAGGGTAATATGGAGGCGTTCCTCACGGAGTGGTTGGAGAGCTGGCTCCCGCCGGAGTCCCTGTCCCGCTGCTTTGTCATCGAGCGGGCCCACAGAGCACTGACCCAAAAACCTCCAGTTGGTGAGCGCCCGCGGCCGGTGATAGCTAGGCTCCTTAACTACCATGATCGCGATACAGTACTGAAGCAGGCCCGGCTGAAGGAACCTCTAATGTACGACAATCAGCGGATCATGGTATTCCCGGATTATACGAAATTGGTACAGCAGCAACGGCAGTCCTTCACGGCGGCCAAGGCCCGCCTGCGAAACCTCAAAATACAGTATGCTCTACTTTATCCGGCTCGTCTGCGAGTGGTCTTCCAGTCACGAACTCAATTCTTCAACTCTCCTGAGGAAGTGTTTGCTTGGACTGGTGAAACAGTGCGGATACGACCGCATACCCCGCCGGCCAGAGACTCGGACTCCTCATCCTCGACGGCGCCGCCGCGGACCCCCAGGTGCTCACGGAGCAGAAGCAACTGGAGGGCTCGTTCTTCGAAACGCTCCCCAGCCAAGGGAGGGAACTCGGGCGACGCTCCGACACTGAATGCTCCGAAGGTGGATCCATGATAAGTGAGGAACTCTGGCTTGCCTTTCGGTGTTGAGTCCTACACCGGGCTCTGGACACTTGACTGCTTTCGCTGACCCAGCTGGAGGTGAGGTATGCCTTCAGGGGCGCCGTTGTACTGGGACACACTGTAGACTGCTTAGCAAGAGATGCTGCAAAAGGTGGGGAGGGATGGACTAAGAGAATACTTATTGATTTAAGCATAATGTGTCCTGTCACTGTGTGGTTTGCGTTCTAACTAATCTACATTAATGTCTTGTTTTAGTCTACAGAAGAAGAAGATACTTTATTTGCTTGACACACTGTAGACTGCTTAGCAAGAGATGCTGCAAAAGGTGGGGAGGGATGGACTAAGAGAATACTTATTGATTTAAGCATAATGTGTCCTGTCACTGTGTGGTTTGCGTTCTAACTAATCTACATTAATGTCTTGTTTTAGTCTACAGAAGAAGAAGATGTGCCTCCAGTTAATGGTTTTTTGATCTCCTAAGAAGACTATTAGGGGTGTTTTGGGTTGTTGATGGGGCTCCCTTGCCATGGACGTCCCCGGGCCTCCCGTTGGGGGCTAGGGACATTTCACCCCGCGACAGGTACTTCAATGTTGATGAGGTATGGGGGGGGGACGGGGATCTGGGGTCCAGTTGGGGTTTTGTGTGTTGAGTGGGGTAGCCTTGGGGCGGGGGGGGAGGAGGGAGGGCCTGGGGGGTGTTGGAGTGGGAGGGTGGGAGAGGGATGGGTGGCTGTGCACATGGTTGTCTCGACCGACGTTATTGGCGTGTCCTGGCCCGGAATGTCCGTTGCAACTTGCATTATTACGCATGCACCTTGATGGCGGTTAATGACCCTGAGCAGAGGCCCACTGGGGCCACCATGAAAGTGATGAGTTGGAATGTAAGGGGCATGCTTGACAAGATCAAGCGGGGAGCGGTATTACGACTGGGGAAGAGAGAGAGAGTGGATGTCCTTTTACTTCAGGAAACACACTTGCTGGGTAACAAAACGCTAGGCCTGCAGCGGTATGGTTATGATCAGGTCTATCATGCGGGATTTGTAAGGGGATCTCGGGGAGTAGCAGTCCTATTACATCGTAGGCTATCCTTCACGTACACAAAGCAATGGATTGACCCACAGGGCAGATATGTGTTCATACAAGGAATGTTAGGCACTGAGACACTGATCATTGGAAGCGTCTATGACCCACCCCCACTCCAATGGGCATTGATTGAGAAATTGTTTGATGTGTGGGCTGAAATCCCAGAGGGGATGGCTATCATTGGAGGAGACTGGAATGATGTTATGTGCAGCGCGATGGACAGGTGCCGCCCCCAGAGTGTTCCCATAGTCGATACCCCCACTAGACTGGGTGATATGGCACGTGGCATGGGTTGGGTTGACACATGGCGTTATCTCCATACACATGAACAGGAATACACATATGTTTCGGCGGTTCACCACTCGTTCTCGAGACTAGACTATGTCTTCGTCCCTACGGCCGCGGCGTGGAGGGTCGCCTTGTGGAATTTTAGTTCGTGTACTGAACATCATCTACGCCATCTTGCAGATTCACATACGACAGCCATTTTAGGTACCATGGTCTCCCTGTTCACGATCGCCCGACAAATCACTTCCCTGAACCTTGCAAGCCTTCCCCGCGCACCCTGGCTGCCCCCGCACTCACATGCACAAGTCATGAACCCTCCCCTCCCATGACTCTGTCTCAGGGAATCACACCCCGCGCCTGACCAACACCTCCTTTCCGTCCATGAATACCCCTCCTTTGATGACCCGTTCCTCTGAGCCCGACTGCCTGTACGAACCGCTGGTCATCCTTTAGCCCGAGGATACAGTTTATTGCCCATTACTGTATGCACTCGCCTTTCCTGAAAGGAGCCACTATTGATCACGATCTCCCCACCCCCTGAGATTCGATCAGGCGCACACATTCCAAAGGAATCGGCAGAACACTCAGCTGCGTGATAGCCCCCTCCCAATCATATGAGGGGAAAGGGCCCCTACTGTTGTCATGTGTTGGAAGGGGCCGGAACTGGGGGGGCGCCGGTGATGTCGTTCTCATACTTCACAATGTCCCTGTTGTAATAAAGGACGTTCACATGTCTTAAACCAGTGTATAAAAGACCAGGTCTCAGAGAGGTTGAGAGAGCACCTCGAGACGATACCTTGTTGTCCGATCTGATGTGTTCTACTCCGTCGGAATAAAACTTGTTTCCTGTCTTCCTGTCTCCAGCGCCTGCCTCTTCATTGAATAACTTCGTATGGTATTAGAGGCGTTTTACGCCGGGCAAATTTAACTTAGGAAACATCTACTGAAATCGCCTGACCATTTTGAATTGATCTTTATCAATTGGCGTCCCAAACGTGGGGCCCATCAGCGACACGTGGATCCAGTGGGAGAGGTCCCGACGACAGAGTGAACAACTGCAACGATCGGAAGAGCTCCTGTCCAATAGACCCTCGTCTGACAGCCGATCATCTGAACTTCACTGATTCCGAGCAGACCTCTCCCGAGTGATCTACGGTCCTGACTGGGAACCACCAGGAGTGCCGCGATAGCAACAAGAGAATAGAGGACAATCGGGCGCTGGAAGCGGAAGACGAGAAACGGTCCATGCGGTCCGGGTAAGGTCGTGACATACGACAAATTGCGAAATTGATTGATTGATTGTTTGAAAATACTAGTATTACTTATTGACTGTTTCTGAGAAATTCTCTATTTGCAAACAAGCACAGAATCGCCATACTCTGTTTAGTCTTTGCAGATAGTGAAGGGTAGGCAACGCAAACCTTTAACACGTCGTGCCTACTTTTCTCCTCATTGATTGATTGATTGAATCGAGCATTGAATTGTTCGAAGTTGGTTCTCTTAAGGATTTTCTCTGCCTGCAAACGGGGAAGAATAGGAATATTCTCTCTCCCTTTGCAGATAGTGAAGGGTAGGCAACGCAAGCCTTTAACACGTCGTGCCTATTTCATTCCTCATTGATTGATTGTTTGTCCAAACATGGACTGTTTGGAATTGGTTCTTTCTGGAGGTATTCTCTGTTTGCAAATAGCGTAGAATAGAATATTCTGTCCAGTCTTTGCAAATAGTGAAAAGATAGGTAGTGCAGGCTTTTGCCCCCCATTGTAATCCGTCATGCCTATCTTCTCCCCATTGGTTCATAGTTGGGTCAACCCGGACCGCTTATTAGAGATGAACCATCCAGCTCCACTGGAAGGCACCCCTAATAAGGACATGTTTACTAAGCAAGGACTAGTCGCTGTAGCTTATAGTAAGTTATGGCATAAATATACAAAAAAGGATCCTAAAAGTCAGTGGCCACTGATAGGTTCTTTTGATGAAAATAAAATAAAAACACTAGAAGCAGCTGTAAAAATAAACAAGGCAACGCCCACTATGCTTGATAGTATTGGCATGTGGCGCAAAGAAGCGGAACATCGCAGGAAAAGAGAGGAAGCGAAAATAGTGAAAGAGTTACGAAAAGCCGCCCATCTGGCCGCAAAAGAACTAGATGAAGAAATAAGAAGAAGAGAGGAAGTTAAACAAACGCAAGAATCAGGACCGGCAGGCCAATGCCCTGTCAGGACCACCTCTGCGCTCTACCCGGAGATGCCCTCCAAACAGCGGGCAAATGACGAGTTACTGCTCGTTCCTCCAATTATCTACATGCCTCCTCCTTATGCTCCCAGCCAGCCTCTAGCACAACACTCACCAGTTCAAAGTGCAGGTGTGGGTGACTCTAGCGCTAGTGCCCCGGCTCTTACAGCCTTCGCACCAGCCGCATTGGTAACAACAGCAGATGAACATGAGACTAGCAGGCACCTAACAGCCAGACCAAATAGGTTGAGCAAAGATGAGCGGGATGGAATCGACAAGATAGCAAAAACATTGGTAGAACGGAAGGAGAGTGAAGAATATACGATGAATATGCACAATTCACATGCCGGTAGTCACAGACGGCATTTCATTTTACGGTTCAGCTACCACACCCTGAACGCATATGAGGATAGGTACCAGAATAAGGGTCCTGCAAAACTGACGACTCTATATAGAAGGATCGATGTTGGAGATGGGACTGAGAGTGATGTGACGGACCTCTTCATGCAAACGCTTGAGGTCTTCCGCCACCTCGCGGAACAGAAACCAGAGGTCAAGATCACAGTCCCTGAGACGATTGAGCCCTCATTAGAAGCAGCCAACACTATGATGCCTATCAGAGAAGCCGCCCCCTATTGGGTTCCCCCAAGAGGTCAGGGAACAAACAACGATATCAACCACGCAGATGCAAAAGGGAGGGTTGTGTACAACTGGGTTTACCAACCATGGGATCGGCAAGATATTTGAACTTTTAGACAAACCCTGCCCGATTTACGAAAGAACCCTACAGCATTTTATACAGAACTAGGCACAGCCTTGGGCTCAACCATAATGACTCTATCGGACATGGATTTGTTTTTCGGGTTGTGTCTGCCGGCTGATGTGTGGAAGCAAATCCGGAGAGCCGACCACACGGACCTGTTCGGACACACCTGGAAACAACTTGATGACCTAGATAGGTAGCGAGAGCCCGGAAAGAAACCTGTAAAAGACATACTGGAACTCCCCGACAAAATAGTACAGAAGCTAAAGACGTTGATCCCAGAAAAGAAGGTAGACTGGTCGGTAGTCACGGCTTGTCGTCAGAAACCTCAGGAAGATGTATCAGAATATTTCTCCCGATTTGAAACAGTGTTCTCCGACTACAGTGGTCAAGACATGACCACCGCAACCGGACAACACCTATTCGTGCAAAACTACGTAAAAGGACTATCGCAAGAGGTCTCCCAAAAGTTACAGACGAGTGAGAGTAGTTGGGGAGCCTCCAAACCTGCAGCTATCCTTCAGATGGCTCAGTATTATGAACACCAAAAGAACGAGAACGAGAGGGCGAATGAGAAAAAGAAAAAGGACTTAAAGGAACGAGTGATGATTGCCCAATTGCATGAAGTGACTACAGGAAGGGAACGATATAGGGGAAACTACCAGTCGAATGCCCCTAGGAATTCGGCCCCTAGAGACCGCAACTCCACACCTGGCGCTCCACGAACCGACCTCGATGAGAACCAGTGTGCATTTTGCAAAGAATTTGGGCACTGGAAGTCTTAATGCCTGGCCCTTCGGGAAATGATTAAAAATAAAGAGACAAGGGACATGATAAATGGCTCCAAAACTGGAGGGCAGGGACGAGGGCAGACCCGCGACACCACCAATGACCGATCTGGCAGACCAAACACATTTGACCGCCCCCGACAGAATCAGTGCCAACAGTCCGACTACAACAATGCTCACGACTCTGCATAGGACTGCCAGGGGCAAGGGAGGGATCCAGTCGAGCTCTGTGTTGACCAGCAAGGTCCTTACGTCACTGCTAAGGTCCTGGGTACAAAGTCTCCATTTTTGGTAGACACTGGAGCGACACGTAGTGTATTATCAAAACGACTGATTCCAAAGGCACCCTTGTCTGGCTCACACATTACCTCGATAGGTTTCGATGGAACGCCCTCCACTAATCCCCTGTCTGTACCTATCTCCTTTGACCTAGGAAACAATCCCACTGACACAACATTTCTGCTCTCCTCCAACTCCCCTGACGCCATTATGGGTATTGATTTACTGAAACATTTCTGAGCTACTATTAGGTGTTCCCCAGATGGAGTCCGAGTCATCCTGTACGACAACCCGAGCATGTCCAGACCCTACCCCGCACGACATATGTACGCCATAACAGATGCTGACCTATCCTTGCTCGATACCCTACCCCTGTACCTATGGGCCAGAAACGACTCGGATGTAGGGCGAATGATGATCGATCCTGTACACATAACTGTTCGACCAGATGCAATACTCCCGAAACTCCCACAGTACCGGATATCGCCTGAAGGCGAGAAGGCATTGGTAGCGATTATTCAGTCTTTGGTAGATGCAGGAGTGGTAGAGGAAGTGGTTAGTAATGTCTGCAATAGCCCTATCCTACCCATTGTTAAGAAGCAAGGTGAGGGAGATGAGAAAGCGTACCGCTTCATCATCGACCTGCGAGAAGTCAACAAAGTGGTGGTGCCACAGTACCCCGTAGTCTCAGACATCGCCACCATCCTGACTCTCATCCCGTCCACTGCCACCACCTTCACTGTTATTGATCCTAAAAATGCATTTTTCTCTATCCCCATCCATCCAGACAGCCGTTATCTCTTCGGCTTCACTTTAAAAAACCGTTCGTACCGATCGGTATGAACGGTTGAGCTCCCCAGGGCTACACTGAAAGTCCCAGCATTTACAGCCAGGCCCTCAAAAGACAGCTGGACGCCGTCCAGCTACCAGATGGAGTTGTGTTGATCCAATATGTTGACGATATCCTTTTGGCGGCCGACACCACTCCACTTGCAATCACAGCCACTGTCCAACTCTTGCACTTTCTTGCGGAGAATGGCCACAAAGTCTCCAAAAAGAAACTGCAGTTCTGTCAGCCCCAAGTAACATACCTAGGCCACCTCCTGTCCAAAGAAGGGAGGAAACTTACGCCCGACCGAATCCAAACCATCCTAGACACGCCCATTCCAAAAACGCAGAAGCAAGTCCGTTCATTAGTGGGCCTTACTTCTTTCTGCCGACAATGGTTACCAAATTTCAGTCTCATTATAAAACCCCTACTTTCCCTGTTGGCCAAAGATGTTCCGTTCCCACTCCCGTGGACTCCCGAATGCCAAGCATCCTTAAAGGAGTTGCGGGATGCCCTTTGCTCGGCACCCGTTCTAGGAACACCAGATTACTCCAAGCCCTTCTCCCTCTTCACTCACGAAAGGGAGGGATGCGCATTGTCTGTTCTAACTCAGCCCATCGGCGCCAAACAACGCCCTTGTGCCTACTTCTCTGCCACCCTTGACCCAGTCGCAAGAGCTCTACCTGCCTGCCTTCAAGCAGTAGCCGCTGCTGCTGTCTCTATCCGCCAGAGTGAGGGAATTGTGCTTTCGAACTCTCTCACGGTATTAGTGCCCCATGCAGTTGACACCCTTTTGAACCAGACCAAGACTCAACACCTGACTAGTGCACGACTGACAGGGTACGAATTGACTCTACTTGCACCCCACATCACCCTGAAGAGATGCACGACATTGAATCCTGCTACACTGTTACCCTTGCCCGAAAATGACCCCGATGTGCCCCCTATACACGACTGTGTGACCCTCACGGACGAACAGACTAGGAGTAGAATTGACCTCCGAGACATTGCTTTTACAGATCCTGATGGAGAACTATGGGTAGATGGCTCTTGTATCAAACTCCCAGACGGCACCACTTCTGCTGCCTATGCGGTGACGACAGCTCGAACAGTAGTTGAAACAGCTTGCATCACACAACGATCCGCACAGGCAGCAGAACTAATTGTCCTCACACGAGCATGTATCATAGCAGCAGGAACCACAGCAAACATTTACACGGACAGCCAGTATGCCTTCGGGGTGGTTCATCATTTTGGGCTCCTGTGGAGAGAAAGGGGATTCCTGACGTCCCACGGTACGCCCATCCTTCACGGAGATTTAGTCTCCGCCCTGATTGAAGCAGTTCTTCTCCCCAAACGATTAGCAGTGATCAAATGCCAGGCACACAAGAAGGTGACAGATTTAGTTGGACAGGGAAACGCACTAGCCGACATCACTGCCCGAACCTCCGCTGAGAATAGGGCAACGACACGCATGTATGTGACCAGGTCACAAGCAGAAAAATGGACCGACGCTAGGGAAACGATCAGGGACATCCAATCGGCCAGCACACCACACGAATTGACTGAGTGGGCGCGGGTGGGTCTAAGGGACGATGAAGGCTGCTGGCGGACAAAAGACACGAACAAATGGTTGCTGCCTGATGCATACTTGATCCCCATACTGACCATGGCACACTCCCCTGCACACATAGGTTCTGCCCCCATGATTGAACTCATTTCCAAAGTCTGGCACAACAACAAGATCCCCGACTCGGCCAAACGCCTAGTCCAGCAGTGCCTTATCTGCTTACAACACAACCCCGGGAAAGGAACTGTGGTACCCCGGGGAGGGTTTGGAATCCCCGACCACCCTTTTGAGGTCCTCCAGATGGATTACATCCAATTAGAGAGGTGCCAAGGCTTGAAGTACGTATTGGTCATTGTATGTGCCTTCAGCAAATGGGTGGAAGCCTATCCGACCCGTGATAACACTGCCATGACTACTGCCAAAGTACTACTGAAAGAGTTTTTCCCTCGCTACGGCCTTTGTCGAATTTTATGGAGCGACAATGGCCCTCACTTCATAGCTGAAGTTATCCAACTAATCCTGAAGGGGTTGGGGGTAAAACAAAGATTCCACGCAGTCTTCCACCCCCAATCTGCTGGCCTGGTTGAACGACACAACGCTACACTGAAACTGAAACTGTCAAAAATAGTGGCCACCACAGGACTTAAGTGGCCAGATGCCCTTCCACTGGCATTACTATCGATGCGCTCCACTCCCACTAAGCACCACTTGACCCCCTACGAAGTTGTGTTTGGGCGGCCTATGAACCTCTGGACTGCTCCCAAACCGACCTCCATTCACGACGTCCCCGACGTGTTGCTGTCAGATTATTTATACAAATTAACTAAAACATTGTCTGTCATTCATCAACAGGTGCAGCAGGCCATCCCCGATGCTTCCAGGGGTCCCGGTCACGATATCCAACCGGGTGACTACGTCCTGATCCGGAACTTTCAACGAGCGAAGAGTCTGGAACCCCGGTGGACGGGCCCCTGGCAAGTACTGATCACCACTCGGACGGCTCTTCGAGTGGAGGGGAAAAAGAACTGGCTGCATGCGCACCACTGCAAGAAGGTTTCCTCAACCCTGGCCACGACAGACAACGTCAGCACCCAAGAAGAGCTCCTGAACAAAGACCGACCATCACTAAACTGCTATCCTGATACCGAGGCACTTGAACTTGCAAAACACTCTGATCCCACTGTGCCATCTCGAGAAGGGTATTTCCTGCGTCGAAAGGAGGGAGCTTCGGCTAAGTAGGCCACTGACTAAGTTAAAAATCTCAGAACGGTGACCCAAAGCAACCAAGGGTTACCCGGAGAGAAGCTAAACAAAGTCTGTGGTTCTGCCCACTTCCGAGCACCTTGAAGATGAAGATGATGGAAGCGCCAGATAAGAAGATGATGGAAGCGCCAGATAAGAAGACGTCGGAAGCAACAGGAAATACCCACTACCGGAATCCAAAGACTGACAATTTGCACAAATCAAAGACAATCGCTTTCTTCATTGTCTTCCTCTTTTGCCTCCTCCTCTTTTGCCTCCTCCTCATGACTTCCTTCTGGATCTTGGAGGAAAGCACACCCGCTCACCAGATGTTGCCAACCACTGTCCAGCCAACCACCGTGAAAGAGCACCACCTGATCACCCTTTCACCTCAGCTCCGAGAAAGGCGTAGGGAGTTCTGGAACAATTCCTTCGTACAACTGTTGCACCAGCACAACCTTGCTGCAAATGCCATGAACTGCTGGATCTGTGGGTTGCTCCCACATGCTACCGGACACTCCATCCCCTTCATCCCTTCTCCTTTCTCAGTTCACGGCTCCTGCCTCGCCTGGTTGATCCTCATGCAGGAAAGCCACAAGGACAACGCCACTTCTGGTCAGACAGTGTCACACTTCTACTATGGGTTCTGGCTGAACAAAACAGGAAAACCCTTTTGTCCTGCAATTTCAGGTTCAACCTTCCTTACGAACATCCCTGCCAAAGAAAGGGTCGAAATGCAAGTACTCCACAATCCAGCCAGACCCACCTTCTCCCACCTGCGGAAACAAACGGCTGCCACCCTGACCGTGGCCCTGTCTGTCATCAATGTCACAGGACTCGTATGCCTCGAAGGACAAGGAACGCAGCTGGTGGGTCACGGTTCTTGTCGCATCACCAAAACATTGGTCTCAGCTGACCCCCCCTCCTTTGTTGCTTCCCCGAATATGTACTTTGTTTGTGGCACCAAAGCTTACACCTGGCTCCCAAAAGGCTGGAGGGGTACGTGCTACATCGCCTTCATTCTTCCTCCCACGTATGTGGCTCCAGCCAATCACCACCGGCAAAAGCGCGCCGGAGATGTTGAACAAGCCGACTCCACCGGAGCACAGTTCCTGGATGCAGCAAAGGGACTTGTTCCTCTGTGGGGACCAATGGCAAATAGCCGCGCTATCCGACACCTGACTCAGGCAGTAGAAACAACAATTAACATCACCGCTGGCATCCTTGCTAACAACACGGCTGAGCTTCAGGCAGTCCGCCTGGTGGCTCTTCAAAACCGTCTTGTTCTAGATGTGGTTCTGGCGGACCGTGGAGGTGCATGCCGCATCATCGGCTCCAGCTGTTGCACCTACGTGCCAGATAACTCACCTTCAGTCTACAAAGCAATCGAACACCTCCACAGACTGTCCTCGGAAGTTCACCAGGAGCAGGAAGGATGGTCGCTTGGAGGCTGGTTCTGGGACACTTTGACGAACTGGGGATGGAGATTGTTCACGTTTTTATTGATACCAATCATGATACTGTGTGGGTGTTGCTTAGGTATTCAATGTTTACCACCTTTATGTGCACTTATTTCGAACTGTATGTGCCCAAAGACTTTGAACTTTAAACCTGAGCACATGAGTCCCCTATACGAGATAGAGGTGCGTGGTCTCATGGGGATTGATCCGAACTGACAAGCTGGCGAGACATGTTAAAGGGAGGACTGTGGAATTTTAGTTCGTGTACTGAACATCATCTACGCCATCTTGCAGATTCACATATGAACATACACGACAGCCATTTTAGGTACCATGGTCTCCCTGTTCACGATCGCCCGACAGCACACTTCCCTGAACCTTGCAAGCCTTCCCCGCGCACCCTGGCTGCCCCCGCACTCACATGCACAAGTCATGAACCCTCCCCTCCCATGACTCTGTCTCAGGGAATCACACCCCGCGCCTGACCAACACCTCCTTTCCGTCCATGAATACCCCTCCTTTGATGACCCCTTCCTCTGAGCCCGACTGCCTGTACGAACCGCTGGTCATCCTTTAGCCCGAGGATACAGTTTATTGCCCATTACTGTATGCACTCGCCTTTCCTGAAAGGAGCCACTATTGATCACGACCTCCCCACCCCCTGAGATTCGATCAGGCGCACACATTCCAAAGGAATCGGCAGAACACTCAGCTGCGTGATAGCCCCCTCCCAATCATATGAGGGGAAAGGGCCCCTACTGTTGTCATGTGTTGGAAGGGGCCGGAACTGGGGGGGTGCCGGTGATGTCGTTCTCATACTTCACAATGTCCCTGTTGTAATAAAGGACGTTCACATGTCTTAAACCAGTGTATAAAAGACCAGGTCTCAGAGAGGTTAAGAGAGCACCTCGAGACGATACCTTGTTCTCCGATCTGATGTGTTCTACTCCGTCGGAATAAAACTTGTTTCCTGTCTTCCTGTCTCCAGCGCCTGCCTCTTCATTGAATAACTTCGTATGGTATTAGAGGCGTTTTACGCCGGGCAAATTTAACTTAGGAAACATCTACTGAAATCGCCTGACCATTTTGAATTGATCTTTATCAGCCTCGGCGTCTATCCTGCCGCGAGGCCTCTCAGACCACTCGCCGGTTATGATAGAGGTTACCTTAGACAGGAAGAGACAGCCATTTCGGTGGCGCCTATCGACCTGGCATCTGCAGCGTGAGGCCTATCAGCAGCACATGGGAGCGGCTATTGCCCACTACTGGGAGGATAATGTAGGCACAGTGCGGGATGCAAGGACAGTATGGGAGGCCCTTAAACCCACCTTGCGCGGCGTAGATATAGCCTGGTGTGCGGCAGCGCGCAGACAGCGGAAAGAAGAGCTGGTAAGGGCGGCAGCAACAGTGGAACAGTTAGAGACTCAGAGCAGGTTGGAGTGTCGGGAAGAGGAGGTGGGGCAGTTGCTCTTGGCGCAGCACTCGTACGCATCTCTACTGTTAGATGAGGCGCAGCAAATCTGGCTAGCTACGAAGAGTAGAGTATATCAATGGGGAGACAAGTGCTGTACTATGCTCCACCGGCTCTGTCAGAACGCGCCTTCTGCGGGTACACTGCCGGGCCTTAAAGACGACACAGGGGCCTCAATCTCGGACCCGAAGGAGTTGGCGGATAGCTTTGCCACTTACCTTGCAGCCCAGTACGCTCCCCGGGACTCTCTCCGGTTTCCAGATATTGACAAATTTATAGCCGACCTTCCGCCCCGTGCACTTCCGGACACTGTATGGGACCTGCTGGAAGTTCCCCTATCAGCGGAGGAATTGGGCACAGCCTTGGGAGAGCTCAATACTGGTAAGGCGCCCGGACCGAATGGGTTCCCGAGTGAATTTTTCAAACGATACCATCTTCAACTGGGGCATCACTACGGGCTGGCCCTGGAGGCGGCGAGGGAGGATGGCCTCTTGCCGGCAGACTGGAGACATGCCGAGATAGTAGTGTTTTGCAAACCTGGGCGGCCCCCGGACCGCCACGAGTTCTATCGCCCAATCTCTCTTTTAAATGTAGAGGCCAAGATCTTGGCCAAGGCCCTTGCAAACAGATTGCTCCCGTATGTCACAGACCTTGTCCATCCAGATCAGGCCGGCTTTATGCCTAAAAGGGCGACGAGACATAACATTAGGCGCGCACAAGCAGCGATAGAGATGATGGTTAGAACGGGAGATCAGGCGGCGCTACTCCTTGCAGATATTGATAAGGCCTTTGACTCTCTGAGCTGGGCCTATCTGTTCGCGCTTCTCCCGCGGCTGAATTTTGGGCCTCGTTTTCTGTCATATATTCGGCTGTTGTACGCAGACTTAATGGCCACAGTGAGAGTGGCCGGGGAGACATCGAGGACCTTTCCAATAAGAAGGGGTACCAGGCAGGGGTGCCCTCTGTCGCCGTACCTGTTCGCCCTGGCAATGGAGCCGTTGGCGGCGTGGGTCAGAATAGACGCACAGCTACGGGGCTTTGAATGGGACGACGGGCCGTCAGACAGAATTGCACTATATGCAGATGACGTTCTGTTCTTCCTCACGAATGTGAACCGATCGGGTCCTCGAGTCCTTGAAATCATGAGAGTCTTTGGTGAAGTATCTGGGTTGTATTTAAATTTGCAGAAGTCCACATTATGGACGCTGGGGGATCGCTCCGGGATTGGGGCGTGGGCCTCGGTGCTGCAGATGGCGACCGAGGGCCTCAAGTACTTGGACGTGTTTTTGACCATCTCGCCGACCATTGCATGGGCACGCAATATCAACCCAGTGTGGACTCGAGTCCAGCAGGAGATGAAGTGCTGGTCCCATATGCCCCTCAATATTTATGGTAGGTCCGCTATCTTCAAGATGGTTGCCCTTCCTCGCCTGCTCTATCAACTACAGAGCCACCCGTACCCGATCCAATCGCTGTGGTTTAAACAAGTTAACACCGCGTTGAGTTTATTCTTATGGGCGGGGGGGTCGTCGAGAGTGGCGTTGCGCACATTCTTCCTATCCACCTACTGTGGAGGTTGGCGACATCAGACATACTGTCATACTACCAGGCGGCACACCTTGTGGTCCTCAATGATTGGTGGTATGGCGACCGGGGAGACCCAGCCTATGCCGTGGAGAGATATCTGATGGACCCAAACACTACCCACACGATCTTGTACTCGGCACGATTAAGAAAAAGGCTGCAGAGTGCCACACATATAGTTTTTCAAGTCTGGAGACAGGCACTGCGTCGTATGGGTTGGTGGGGAGGGGAAAATTGACAAGAGAAACCCCACTTTGGCACAATGGGCAGCTGCCGGCGCTGGCGTTACTGCGGGGCTTCGATGGATGGGACTCAATTGGAATCTCTACGCTGGGCCATGTCATGAAGGGCACGATACTGAAGTCGTTTCAGGAACTTAGCGAAGAGTTCAGTATGCCCCGTACGCAATTCTTTAGATACTTACAGTTTAGACATGCCCTCGCGCCTAGGTTGGCTCGCCTCGATGTTCTGCCGGCGTTCAGCCCTATAGAGGCAAAGGTGTTTATGGGAGATCTAGAGGACAAGAAAATATCTCGCAAATATCAGACTTTGGTTACACATTGTTCTTCCGATCTGCAGGCCCTGCGGGACCGGTGGGACCTGGATGAGGACGACTGGCGCAAAGCACTTGAGTCCCCCAGAGGGGCAGCCATAGCGGTCTGCTTACGCCTGATCCAATTTAAATATCTGCACCACGCATACTATACCAGAGAGAGATTGTGGAAGGCAGGCCTGATTGACTCCCCAGTATGCTTGCGATGTGGCAGTGAGAGGGGGGACCTGCTGCACACGGTGTGGGGTTGTAGTGGCCTCGAGAGGTTTTGGGCTGGAATATGGACCTGTTTGTCTGAAGTACTAGGATGGGACCTCCCCCGTATTCCTAAGCTGGGGTTGCTGCATGTCCTGGAAGGGGTGGGAGGCAATATCTATAAGAGACATTTGCTTCTACTGGGCCTCACGATCGCGAAAAGAGACATTGCACAGGCCTGGAAGGACCCCAGGGCTCCTACAGTGGCTAAATGGGAAAAGGGCCTAGATTTTTACATGGGGCTGGAACGTCCAGTGTTCGAGGCTAGAGGCTGCCCCCGGAAACACTACAAAATATGGAAACGGTGGGCGGACTACAGGGGCCTGTGGCTTGAGCCCCCAGCACTCGACAGGACTGTGGAGGAGCAGCTGTGATGGACATGTGGAGGCCATAATCTACACGCTGACTTATGTATGTTTATTCATTGCGGACTTGGCGAGACGCTGTGCACAGGGGGGGGTTGCGGGGGGCAGGGGGGTTGGGGGGGAGGGAAGGGAGTTTCATTGTATGACTATGCATCGCTATTCATTGATATAATGTACTTGCTACAGCCTCTCCGGGACTCGGGGTGCTGTGTCTTCTGTGCGATTCATAAATAAAAAAAGTGTTCTTAAAAAAAAAAAAAGTAGTCTATTGGGGTGCCATCCGGGCCTTGTTATTTGTGCATTGGGAGAGGGCTTCTCTTATGTCTAAAAGATTAACGGTAATTTAACAGGAGTTAAATTGGGGCCATTATTATTCATGGGCAAATGCCTTCCTTCACTCCCATGACAAATATTTTGTAATAATGGGCCACCCATGATTCTTCATCCACATGGCTATCTAGATTGGGGTCTAGAAATGCTTTCAGAAATGGGGCATTGATTACCTTCCAGAATTCCCTGTATTTTTTTAGGGTTGAAGCCTACTAGAGTTGATTCCAGGCTTCCTCCTTCAGTGCTTGTAATGTGGCCTGCCTAGAATCTTTGTAGAGTTTGTGTGATAGCTTGACCTGTGCCCCATCTCTTGGTCCACTCCTAAGGGCCTTTTGTAGGTTTGAGCCCGCTCTGGTACAATTTTGATCAAAGCACCGTGAGACGGGGAGTTTAATGGCTACACCATTTTTTGTTAGGTTCTTTTTTACCTCACACAGTATTGACTCAAGGCATTCACAATCTTGGTTGGACCATTAATTATTTCGAGGCATGTCATGATTTCGTTATATTTATTTTTGACTACCTCAGGGACGAGTTTTTCCTTATCAGTTTTACCCCATTTTATGATAAAACCATTTTTTCTAGTGATTGCGGGCTGCAACAAGTCAATTACGCATGTTAGGGACAGTGGTTTAGAACATAGCTCGTTTCTCCTCATCGACATTCGGGTATGGGTTGCCGTTGGGGATTCTGATGTGATTATCCATTAATTAGGGATGCCTAGAAGCGTCATGTTTTCAAACATGACTAAAGAAAAACAATGGTTCTGTCGGAAAACACAATTACATTGAAGATATACTGTATAATCAACTAAGAGACATGATTCTAAGGAGACATCGTAAAAAACAAACATCTGACCACATAAGAAGATGTAGGCAAATAATTGTATTTTAACCTTCTTCACGGTTTGAATCTATTGCAGCTGTCCAGAACATACAATAAGTAAACAAACTATACATTTAAGAAGTGAGTCGTGACTGGTGACTGGGTGCTCAACGGAAGATTAGACAGAAAACACAATCATGAACATACATGAATATATATATATATATATATATATATATATATATATATATATATATATATATATATACAATGTTTAAATCCAGTGTGTCCACAATTCATTACACTTGTTTCAAAACGGATCAATTATTTCTTTCGTTCGTTGAAACTTTGTGTGGACCGATACACAGACAGAACGTCGATGTTTCAACCCTAAATGTGATGCGCTGATTTGTCTGCATCTAAAGGCGGGTCTTCCTCAGGACTGCAAAAAGTAGGACAGCCTATAAATGTAAATGAGTATGGTCAGGGTCTGAGGTGTGTCAGAATATTGAAAATACGTTCCCTTGCAATGCCAGACCGGCTTACCTTAGAAAGGAGTTATTTAAGCGGTGGCTTCAACTGTAGTGAGGAGGATGTCAGCCGACAAACTCCGACTTTTTGGTGGGTCAAGATCCTGTGAAAAAGGGGTAAAATTCGAGAAGCTGTTATGGCTTCTCAATTGCGCTGTAAGTCATAACGTGAGGGTAATGGGGTAAGGGCTATGCATACCTTCTTTGGGTTTATTTGGTCTTTAACACCATCAGGTGCGGAGATAATTGTTAGGTTTCATGTCCAGTCCCCTTTCTGTGGCCATGCACTATCCATCACATGTCTTACCTGAATGGGGGATTTCAGCTGTGCACGCCCCTTTCCTTTTGCTTGGTATCTTTTCCAGGTTTGGTTCCAGGTCCTGGGTGTGTTTTCCTGTCCCGTTTTGAAGACTCCGGTGCTTGTGGGCTCATAGGCACCTCTTGATACTCTTCCCCCTGTTTCTTGTTTTTGTTCGTTTGGATTACCCTCCCTTCCACCGTCCCTTATCCCGTGGACCCTGTTGTGGATTACGTACTGTTCACCGAAGGTCTTGGTTTTTGGCATATCCCGTTTTTTGTGTCAGAACATAGTGCTTTAGGGTTCTGGGGCTCCAGTACCCTCGGATGAGACTTAGCGGTTAGAGACCGGCTGGTGCTGAGGAGCCGCTTGTGACTTTTTGTGGAGACACACGGCGGTGCGTTGTCCTAGCGGTTCCAACTTCCGCATCTTCTTCCTCCACTCGACGTCATTGTACAGATTCGGGAGCTTTCGGCGTCCAAGGATTCCGAAAGGAGCAAGAGAGCAAGAGAGAGTGCTCCGTTTCCACTGTTCGTGGAGTTTGTTCTAGTACCCGTAGTTTTGGAAAGCCTCGTTCCCTTTTCCCTAAAGTGGGTTTTTTTTCTGTCATATTAGACTTTTTCCCCCCTATTGTTGATAAGGAGAAGGGTTGGATATATTATTTTTTGAATTGACTTCCTGGATTTGACCCCATGACAGAAACAGAGAGCAAATCTAAAGAGGACCACTGCCCCCACTGGACTTGCTGTGCACGAACTCCTGGTAAGACAGTTAAAGTTGTGATGGGTATGTCATGGTCATGGTAGACAGTGGGAGGGGGTCTGCTGATGTATACCAGTATTGATTAGTAATGTTGTGCCTTGTCTTATAGGTCAAGGCACGTGGGGGTTCTAACAGAAGTAGAAGTGGTTCCCTTGTCTCTCTTCCTTGTCTTTCGTTTTTTCTTCCACCCTCTCCCGGTGTTCATCTGCTTACTCATTGTGTTTTATCCGGTGAGTGGCATATGGGCAGGGGAAGCGGATTGGGCCATACGTCGTTCCTGCAGTGTGGTGGGCATTCTGCAGTGGAATCTCACAGAATACCAAGCCCAAGAACATATATACACTGCCCGGACGAGTATGGACGAACTGCTTAATCCCACGAGCGGGGCAGCTAGTCCACCTACCATGCAGGACTTGATGGGAGTGATTACTGCATTACAAGCTCAGGTGCAGGATTTACAAGAGGAGCTGGGTGCTGCAAAGACTAGAGAACAGGCACAGTCCAGGTGTCAAGGTCCCATTTTGCAGCCCGCAACCTTTCAGTATGACAGAGGAGCAGGACAGGGTTCCAGTGAGGGAGGGACTCCCATCGCAGTAACAGTAAATTCTCCGGTTCCTGTTCCATTGGCAGCCCCGGAGAGGTTTACAGGGGATAGTGAGAAATTTAGTATATTTATGAATCAGTGCCAGTTACACTTTATGTGTAGGCCTAATGCCTTTCCGGATGATTCAGCTAAGGTCGCGTTTGTCATTTCTTATTTGGCTGGCACACCTGCCCTGTGGGCTATTCCCCTGGTGGACAACAACGATCGAGTGTTGTATAATTATCCTGCTTTCAGAGAGCTGATGCGGGGATTGTTTGCGAAACACGCGTTCATGCAGGCCAGCGATGCTGAACTGTTGAAACTGCGGCAGGGCAGACAGGATCTGTTGACATATATTTCCACGTTTAATCGGCTGGTGTCAGAAACCCAGTGGCCAATGGCAAAAATAACTTCTTTGTTTTACCAGGGGCTATGTGAAGAACTGAAAGACATAGTATCTCAGGTAGTCGATCCTCCTGATGATTGTGCTGCTTTCATTGACCTAGTGGTCAAATTGAACCACAGGTTGTCAGAAAGATGCGGGGAACGTAATCGTTTTCAGTCCACACGTGGGGGGTTTAGTAGACCTGATGTAAAACCAGTGGTGGAACATAAAACAGGGCTGGAATCTATGGAAATAGGGGGAACACTGGGTAGTGTGTCTCTTGAGGAGAAGAGACGTAGAAAAGAGAAGAACTTGTGTTTATATTGTGGTCAGGGAGGACATTACGCTAGGGAGTGCCCGGTGAAGACTTCTACTGCTCCTTATGGTAAGAAGGTGGCTCTGATACAGCATGAAAAGGCTCCTTCTTCTGTGGATAATGTGTTATCCAATGCGGTACAGGGGGCAGTAGAACGGGTACCTAGACATTTCATTATCTCTGCTTTCCTGATGATTACCACTAGCAATCGAGTGCCTGTTTCAATATTATTAGATTCAGGCGCTACAGGGAACTTTATTGTGTTTTCACAAAGACAAGGGAACCCGAAAGGTATGTCATAGGGACCTTGGGCAGTATCAATTTACAAAAAACAGTGGTCCCTACATGTGGACAAGATAACATACAAAAATCATTAATCATACACCTGTAGTATGTCTTTTGTCCAGCCGGACAAGAAAATTTATTTTAAATGTTCTGGTTGATAAAGTGAATTTTAAGAACCAAAAAAGATAACAAGTGGGCACAGCCGTGACCCACAACAATCAAGACAAAACAACAAAGAAATGGCCAAAAGGGCAAAGGGAAAATCTGTCTGTATACTTGTGGTCAGTGCTACAGACTCAATCTCTTAAACATAACCATACCATTGCATCAAATAATATAGCATTATCATATTGCATATGGGGTTTTTTAGTCGACGACGTTTCGATGCCTTTTTACATTTGTGACATCATCATCAGGACAAGAATTATCAACATTATTGTTTTGTACAACAGTTCTTAACACAATGCCTATTATCGCATTACTTTACATGAAGGAAATGGGAGGCAAGGGGGAAGGAAAAACAGGAAATATATATCAGTTTAGGCATGTTGGAGAGTTTTTTTTTAAAAACGAGTGACGAGAATTGCAGCGAGTGAAGAGGTGATGATTGTGACCTTGGAGGTGTTCAGGCATGCGTGTGGTTGGACGGAGCGGGTAAACGGCGAGTGTAGGGGATAGTGATATAAACACGAGTTCAAGGTCTCTATTGAGATCAATGGGATGTGAGGTAGAAATAATTTAATCAATATTCGCTTGCTGGCTAAGCGGTCGTTCTGGTGATCGAATGGAAATATGTCTAAGGCAATTGCATGGCTGGGTCGTGAATGACGTGAAGAAATAACGTGACTAGGTCTCTGGATGTGACAATAATCGCGGGCGGTGGCAGGAGAAAGAACCGAGTAACCTACATGTTGGTTTCCTCGTAGGTTCAGGAATACTGATGAGTAAACGCTGATAGATGTGCTTTCTGAGGAAAAAAAGTTGTGGGGTTAGTGATTCCGGTCGTCTGTCTTAAGCGGAGTGCCGGAGTGAGGGGGTAGGACATATTTACCTTTCACATCAAGTCCAGGGGTTCCACCAGGCCGCCCCATAGTATCTGGGTGCGGCTCAATTCTTGAACCATTGGGCCACTATATAGATTTCTTTATCAAGGCATTTGTACCGGATACCACATGCTATATCAAAGACAGTATGGCTTTGATTAACATGATCGAAGACTATCCATTTGATCCCACATCCAGCACCATGTGCACGCTGGATGTGGAATCACTATATACTAACATCCCCCAATATGAATCCCTTCGTGTGATTGAAGGGATGTTAGAGACACGGACACGCCCACATAATGTCCCATCTAACTTTATCCTCCAGTTACTGGAAATTTGCCTGACGAAGAACTTTTTCCTTTTCGAAGGACAGTTTTATGGCCAGGTTAGGGGTACCTCCATGGGAGCGATTTTTGCCCCTAACCTGGCTATTCTGTACATGGACTACTTGGAGACCAACAACATTCTGAATGCGTCCAATCCTTTCCACAATGGCATCACAATGTGGAAACGCTACATTGACGACATTTTTTTACTATGGACTGAATCACTTGATAACCTCACATCTTTCCAACACTGGCTTAACAACAATAGTGGAGGCCTCAAATATACCTTATCGACTAGTAAGGATTCTATCCCATTCTTAGACCTAGAAATAAGACACACTGAAGGTCGGCTCACCACCGCCCTACACCGAAAACCCACTGAGCGCAACACTCACTTAGAGTACACTAGCCATCACCCGAGAGCCTTGTCTCTCTTCCTTGTCTTTCGTTTTTTCTTCCCCTTTCCCACCCTCTCCCGGTGTTCATCTGCTTACTCATTGTGTTTTATCCGGTGAGTGGCATATGGGCAGGGGAAGCGGATTGGGCCATACGTCGTTCCTGCAGTGTGGTGGGCATTCTGAAGTGGAATCTAACAATAATACAATTTTTCCTAGTGATTGTGGGCTGCAACAAGTCAATTTCTCAAATTAGTGACAGTGGTTTAGAACATAGCTCATTCCTCCTCATCGACATTCGGGTATGGGATGCCGTTGGGGATTCTGATGTGATTATCCATTATTTAGAGATGATTAGTAGCATGTGCAGAAGGTCTCGATTTGCTTCCTGGTTGTGGAGCGATCGATGGGCAGTGCTCCATATAAATAGACCAGCTGGAGCTTCAGATAAGTGCTCCTTGGGGGTTAAGGCACTGATTCTTGAATTGTTGTCAATGTTACCTTGGTGTCACATTATTTGTTTGGTTTGTGGGCTAGCATTAAGCAAAGAAAAGGCATCTTTCTCCATCCTCAGCTTCTTCCTTGTACCGTTCCGCCTCATTACTGCCTCAGCCCAAGAATGGCAGATCTACCAGAGATTATGAGAGGATTAAAAAGCTGATTCTGGAAACACTTCTCTCTCTTTAGAAAAAGAAGAAGGACATGGGTGATGCAACTGGCCCAGACTCTATATATTTGAAGAACCGGGTTTTAGAACCCAGCGACGCCAGGGACACGCCCAAAGTCTTTGGGTTCTCCTGTCTTGGCAAACAGAGACACGGAATACTTCTAGGTGGCGTCAGATATCAAATTTATTAGCTGCAGCTAGTAACAGTAATCTCAGCAATACAACACGGTGTACAACTCAAGAAACTGTTCAATTTCATAGAGCAATACATCACCTTTTATACACAATATTCTCATTATAAATGTACACCCACTGCGCAAAATTCTGACCAATAGGACACATTTTCTAACTGAGTATCACATTAACAAAAAAACAATTTACAGTAACCCAACCCAAAAGTTAATTATTAGGAATGTCCCAAATTCAATCTTTGCAAGCCGGACAAACCCATAATTGAAAGCACTACCCATGTAATGAAAAGTAGTAAGAAAAGAAACAATTCAGATGCTGATTAGGATAAGATATGTGCAAGGAAACTAAAGGATAACGATATCCTGAACATTGATTGGCAATCTCAGACAACGATCAGCCAGAGAAATTGACGTTGTGAAGGGTCAGTTTAAGGTGAAGAGGTCAGCGTCCTGCAGTTCACTCACAAGTCAGAAAAGGGTCTGTTTAATGCATACATGAACAATGAGGCCCATGCAACTTTGTTCGTTCGGTTACCTCCACGGCCTACGTGAGGGCAACACAAAATGGCGTTATGAACAACGCAAACAAAATGGAGTCCGGTTTTGAAAACCACGGAACCTCATATTCCGATCTTTTTGACTGTAATTTATGGGATGCCTCCACTTCTGCTACTCCAGAGCAGGCTGGAATATATATTTCAAAGGACCTTTTAACAGACTTGCTGTCTCATATCAAAGACAAAATGGGGTTTCCAGCAGAAGTGGTGGCCAGTTCTTCTAAAGATTCTGTTTTCCCGAAGTTTAAGAAATTGATGAGTATAGGGATTCAAATTAATCAATATGTACTTAATATCATCTTAAACAAATGGAAAGATCCCTACAAGATTAGTATTCCAAGATTTATGTCATTCCTGTATCCTTTGGAGAACATGGAGGAGAAGCTACCAGAAACGATTCATGCAGCTTCAATAGTGGCCAGCTTGGTGGGATGATCCTCAATGACAGAAGAAAATATTCTGAAGGATCCTGCAGACAAATAAGTGGAGGCAGCCACAAAAAAGGTATATGCAAGATCATATCTGTCTTTTTCGCTCAGGGTTTTTTAAAGCCTATACTTCCCAGTCTCTGTGTTAGACCTGTCAGCCTTAGTGTGGTCTTCCCCCAAACTTTTTGCCTCTCCTCCTCCATTGTAGCTGAACCTATTTTTGTTGAGCACAGCCCCAATTGCAATTGAATAGCCTGTGCTCTGCCTTCACACAGAGAAGAGTTTGAAAGTGAAAGGCAGGCTGTGGAGATCTGCTTCTAGTACTGGGATACCTCAAACACCTCACATTGAGACAGCCATGTGCTTTATAAACTATATTATTATTATTAAAGGGCCTAACAACCCCACATTGTTACTGCAGCCAGCTTTGAGCCAGGGAAGGGGAGGCAGGAAATGTCATGCACCTCAAAGCCACCTTCCAGAACCAGGGCACCAGGGTAAAAAAGGGGACCTTAGACACCAGCCCTTCAGTACACTTTTGGACCTGTGGATACTCTGCCAGGAAGAAGGACTGCTCTGATGCTGAAAGGACTGCCACTCTACTGGACTGTTGACCTGCTGAACCTGCTGTTGCCATGCTGAATAGCTGCCTTTATGCCCTGCTGCCCTCTTGCCTGGGGAGGGAGAACTGGACCTGCAACTTCAACCTTGAACCCAGGATACTAGAGTGACTCCAAAGGATAGTCTGCTGGCTTGCTGATCTGAGCCTCAGGGAGACAAAAGGCTCCCCAACATTCTGCACCAGCACTTGGACCCTGCTGAAGTGAGTTTGGGATCCCCAAGTAGTGCCCCTCAGGCCCAGGAGTGTGGTGTTGCTCAGAGAGCTGGATTTAAGCTTTTAGGCTCTTTCAAATGGCGAACGGGCTTGTTCGCACCGGAACCTCGACGCTCGCACCACAAATCAATGGGAAGCTCTGTCAGCCCAACAATTTGCACTACAGAATCAACAGCTCGTGAAGACCACCAATGCAAAGCTCCAGCAACGCGTGTCCGCGATGCCTGACCTGCACTTTGCGCTACACCGACAACCTCCCACAATGACCTCCCTGCTCCTTGCGGTTCCTCCTCGCGGTCCCCTCCACTGCGAACGGAACTCTTGGTATGGATTTTTGATAAGGTAAACTTCAGTGGGCCTCTCCTGGTGACAGTAGCGGACCAGAGCTCCGTTGCGGTAGGCCTGAAAGTGTGACATTGATCCGGTCCAGCACAACCAGATATCCCTAGTTGGTGCTATATGCTTTTTGGCACTATTTTCACTAAGGGGCCGATTACAATGGCGGACGGAACATCGTCCTTACTGCCATGGCAATGGGAAAAGACCGCCCGTATGGCTCACGGCGGCACCACCAGTCCCATTACGATGCACCGCGGGGAAAGAACACCCGCCGTAGTCGGAATCAATGAAACACTGCCGTGCACGTGCGGAAAAGCTGAAACACTGTCCACGGCGGTCCTATTCGCCACGGCAAGCCCACAAACCGCCGATACATCAGCAGAATTCCCGCCAGTGCAATCATGATGGCACCGCGGTGCTTGTGGTATGACCGCTTGTTACCGACCGCTGCGAATGTCAACAATCATGAATGTGAGCCCCGGAGACCAGACCAGCGCGTTCTGACCACGGCAGTACATCGGAAATAGAAATGGCGGTTGAAGGCTACTACAGCACAAAACCAACTAATGCGGAAGTGCAACTGGCTCAGCCAATAAAAACAAGTAACACATCCCATTGACAGATGCCCCTGGAACACATAAATTACAAATCTCAGCTCAACACAGACAACACACCTGACATGAATACTCCCAGAAAACACACCCACATAGCTGAGCATAAAACCAGCCCCTGCCTTATCACACTCCCCAGCAAAACTCCAGAAGTGTAGGGCCCGACCTCATTACACAAACGAAAGCCAAACCTGCACACATCACCCCATCACAAACACACCCACACCACACCACACACATCATCATCACCCCCACCCACAAGTGCTCTCCTAACCACTAAGCAAGTCACACACCGTGGCACAGAAAATGCCAACGTTCACTGATGGTGAGTTGTCAGTCATGGTGGATGAGATCATAAGAGTAGAGCCATACATCTTAGTAAGCAGGGTACAACAGACCCCAGCAGCCAGGCAAAGTCAAATGTGGCAAAGGATAGTGGGCAGAGTCAATGCTGTAGGGAAAGTTCCACGCAACAGGAAGGAGATCAGGAAGAGGTGGACTGACCTCAAGAGCAAGGTTAAGGAGAAGAACAGCAAGAACCATGAGCTGGCCAACCGTACTGGCATTGGACCTCCCATCCCACCAAGAACATTCAACCCATGGGAGGAGAAGGTGCTGGGTATACTGCACCCAGAGAGTTGCACTGGAATTGAGGGTGGATTAGAGTCTGGTAAGTACCAACAAAATACTTCCATAACACTGCAATGTAGTATCTTGCACAACTGTAAAGCAACTGTTCCTAGGCCCAAATCTCCTCATGTCCAAAACACTCCCCCCAAACAGGTCTCACAGATCCCACATCAACTCCCTCTCATTCAGCACAAATGTACCTAGCAGTATTTAAGTGGTGGCACGTGTACAGGCAGCCTACACTACAATTCCCACCAGGCCCCCTTGTCCCACAGCTGAGCAGGATGTAGCACTCCCCCTGAAGCATGTGGCAGCCCCTGCATTGTTCACCTCCAGCCAACAGGTAGGCAGCCATCTTGCCTGGGAGGCCGGTTTGGGGGAGGGAGGCGTGTACCACTACTCCCACCATGACCCCTGCCCCACAGCATCATCAAGATGGATCCCTCCCCCATCCCACCCAGAAGCACTTGGAAGCCATTGCATTGTTCACCTTCACCTAACAGGTAGGTAGCCATCTTCACAGGGAGGGCTGTTTGGGTGAGGGAGGCCTGTACTTCTACTCCCACCATGCCCCCTATCCCACAGCATCATCAAGATGGATCCCTTCCTCACCCCACCCAGAAGCACTTGGAAGCCATTGCATTGTTCACCTTCACCTAACAGGTAGGTAGCCATCTTACCTGGGAGGCGTGTGTGGGGGGAGGGAGGCCTGTACCACTACTCCCACCATGCTCCCTGTCCCACAGCATCATCAACATGAATCCCTCCTCCACCCCAGCCAGAAGCACTTGGAAGCCATTGCATTGTTCACTTTCACCTAACAGGTAGGTAGTCATCTTGCCTAGGAGGTATGTGTGGGGGGAGGTAGGCCTGTACCACCACTCCCACCATGCCCCCTGTCCCACAGCATCATCAAGATGGATCCCTACCCCACCCCACCCAGAAGCACTTGGAAGCCATTGCATTGTTCACCTTCACCTAACAGGTAGGTAGCCATCTTCACAGGGAGGGCTGTTTGGGGGAGGGAGGGAGGCCTGTACCACTACTCCCACCATGCCCCTTGTCCCACAGCATCATCAAGATGGATCCCTCCCCTACCCCACCCAGAAGCACTTGGAAGCCATTGCATTGTTCACCTTCACCTAAAAGGTAGGTAGCCATCTTGCCTGGGAGGGCTGTTTGGGGGAGGGAGGCCTGTACCACTACTCCCACCATGCCCCCTGTCCCACAGCATCATCAAGATGGATCCCTCCCCACCCCACCCCACCCAGAAGCACTTGGAAGCCATTGCATTGTTCACTTTCACCTAACAGGTAGGTAGCCATCTTGCCTGGGAGGGCTGTTTGGGGGAGGGGGGTCTGTAACACTACTGCCACCATGCCCCCTGTCCCACAGCATCATCAAGATGGATCCCTCCCCCACCCAGAAGCACTTGGAAGCCATTGCATTGTTCACCTTCACCTAACAGGTAGGTAGCCATCTTTACACAGAGGGCTGTTTGGGGGGAGGGAGGCCTGTACCACTACTCCCACCATACCCCCTGTCCCACAGCCTACCGAGATGGAGCACTCACTCCCACCACACCCAGGAGCACCTGGAAGCCATTGCAGCACACCAAACAAACTAACAGGTAGTTAGCCATATTGCCTGGGAGGGCTGTCTTGTGGTGGGAGGCCTGAACTACAAATCCCACCAGCCCCCTTGTCCAACAGCTGAGCAGGATGTAGCACTCCCCATACCACCAAGCATGGGGAAGCTCTCACATTGCTATCCTAAAACTTACAGGTAGGTAGTAACCATGTGCAGCATGCTCAGCTGTCACAAATGCATGTTGCCACATGTACACAACAGCAATGCAAATCATGTAGATGATGACATGTCTGTGTTGTCACACCGTGTGTACACTGCACCAAGTTCCAATTCACAACAGACACCATGGTCTAGTAAGGTATGTACCTCAACATAATGTCATGGTGCACTGTCTTCTTGCAGACATGCAAAGCCATTTCATTGTCAATTATCTGTTGCATCAAATGTCTCAAATATCAGTGTAACATCAAGCTTGTTGTGTGCAACTCAATTACCATATGACCTCTGTCCAACAGGAGAACAACAAATAACTCCACAGGATGACGACAACATGCAGAGCCAGTCCCCACCACCAGAACGTGAGCACTCTGATGCAGATTCACTCACATTCTCCGACCGTCACCACAACCACCACGGCAACAACAACTGGCCTGGCCCCTGCCACCACAACCTGTGTGGCATCCACCAATATCATCTTCACCACGGCAACAACAACTGTGCTGGCCCCTGTCACTACGACCTGTGTGCCATCCACCACCATCCTCTCCACCACGGTAACAACTGTGCTGACCCCTGCCACCACAACCTGTGTGGCCTCCAACAACCCCATCACCACTGCTGCCTGTAACAATCGCCCTGCCACGGTGGTTACCAACACCACAGCACATTCACAGCATGGCAGGGAGAGTGTGCCAGTGCGTCGTGGGACAATGCCACAGCGAAATGGCAGGAGGGCAGGTGGGAGGAGACAAGGGGTAGAGACACAGGAGGACAATGACCCTGAATCCCTGGCCACCATTGCAAGAGTCCTTGGTTCCTACCGGGAGAATCATGGAGTAATGTGCCAGCTTGCCGAGGACATGCATGAGAGCCGCATGCTGCAGCAGTCCATGGACACATGGATGGGCCAACTGGTCAACATTGGTGGCCAGCTAGTGGGTGTGCTCAGGGACAACCTCCCAGACCCAAGTGTAGATCAACCCCCTCTAGTGGCATGCCTGCCAGGCAGAACAACTGATCAGCTATAGCCACAGAGAGGGCTGTGCTGGAGGAGAGGGAGTCCTCAGACACCACAGACCCTGAAGCAAGTGCAGCCCCTGCCAAATGCACCAGGGGCCGTCCGAGAATCCTCAGGGGCGGATCTGGTGGCAGGCCACCATACCAACACCACACACAGAGCCAGCCATGATGGTACCTTGTTCTTCCTCCTTGCATGGACTCTGTAGACTCTGTTAGCCCATGTTGCCAAGTTGATGGCCTAAGTCTGTTGGACTGTGTGACTCCTGCTTTGTGCAGACTACTACATTTATCTCATCTAGCATGACAGACAAACAATGTGTACACTCCGCAAAATTGTGTACATATTCACTTCACTTGCACAAATCCTCTGTTTCAATAAACACCCATCACATACCTATGTCTGTGTCAGCGCCATGTTTATTTACGTAGGTACAATGACAATTCAGTGTCCACCGTAATACCAGCAGTGAATGTGAAGAGGCCTTGACAGTGTGAATGAACCTGGAAAGACACAAGAGAATGACATTTACTACTCATGTTATGCCATTGCAGCTGAAACACATCAATAGTCATCAATGGTACTTAGACAAGCACAGATAGCAATGCACAATTAACTCAACATACACATGAAGTACCTGGAGACAAATACCCTGTGCAACACACATCAGCCATCATCTCACATGCAACAACTGCCAGCAGTCAAGAACATCAATGCCTTCACACTGACATCCGAGTCAACACATGATCTCCCTGTCCTACGAAGTCACTTACATTCAAGGGAAGTAGTTGGCAATTAGCTGTTGCCGCAGGTCACCACCTTCCTCTTCACCACTATCGTCATCACTGGAAGTGTGTGGGTTTGAAGGAGGGGGCATCTGCTGCTCATCCTCATCCAGGATGAGTGGAACGGTTTTGCACACGGCAAGGTTGTGGAGCATGCAGCATGCCACTAGTATCCGGCACACCTTCTGTGGGGAATACAACAGTGCACCTCCACTCTTGTCCAAGCACCGGAATCGGGACTTCAGCAGGCCGAAGGTGCGCTCAATCACACGGCATGTCCTACCATGTGCCTCGTTGTAGTTGACTTCACCTGGGGTACCTGGATTCCTTATTGGGCTCAGCAGCCAAGGCCGGTTGGGATATGATGAGTCACCTAGGAGTGGCATACACAGAGAAAGTTAGTGATACAAACAGTGGAAGAGAACAACATGTCACACACAGCACATTACTTGACTCAGTCTACTCACCTACAAGCCATGCACGCTCTTGAAGTAGATCTGCCATCAACCGTGGTACCACGCTGCTCCGCAGGTTGTTGGAGTCATGCTCAGAGCCGGCAAATCTCGCACTGGCTGATGATAATATCAGCTTGGCAAACCACCTGCACATTAATGGAATAGTAGTTCTTCCTGTTCCTATACACCTGCTCACGTGCTTGTGGTGGTACAAGGCCAATGTGTGTGCAGTCAATGGACCCCACTACATGAGGAATGCGGCCAAGGGCATAAAAACCAGCCTTCACAGCAGGCAAATCTTGTTAACTTGGGAATCTAATGTATTGGTCCTTGTACAGCATCATTGCAGACACAACCTCCCAGAGCACCCTGCTGAACTTGCCTTGCGACATACCACCACCAATGGCAACCGTGTATTGGAAAGAGCCCGTAGCAAAAAAATGCAGGGCTGCCATGAGCTTCACTGTTGGGGACAGGGCAGTTGGATATGTCCGTTGAGGTGTCAGATGGGGCTGAAACTGAGCACACAGCTCTTGCAGTGTTGCGCGATCAAGATGGAACTTCCTGATGACGTCCACATTCTCCATGTCTGCCAGCACTGTGAAAGGACAGTGCACATTTGGTCGTCGCCTTTATGAAAAGGAAGAGGAATAATGTAATTCAGATAACGCTATGACATGTGTCAAACATATCACATATTGACTTGCGCAGCACAAACAATTAAGGGACTTCAACCATTCATGAATCCACAACCCAGAGGCAGGTACACATTGTAAACATATGGGGTTACATCTGGTCATATTGCACATACTGACTAACTCAAAAACAGATTTGGATGTTGTGAATGACACACCAATGCATCTTGTGTACTAAGTCCTAGGAGTAGGTGACACAGCAGATGTATGATACAGCTATACTGCTGACTAACATGTAGCTGCAGTGCCTGCCACACCTTGCTGATCAACTTGCACAGACCACCAGTGTTCACCACAATGTACCCAGAGTGTATATGCAGATCACATGTACTAGATCATTCAGATATGTGCACATCAAAATGACCGCAGTATATGTCCATGCAATCATGTGTGTGGACTGATTGTCCCTCTCACACAGTGATTACATGGTAATCATTGTACCATATGACAGAAGCAAAAGATGTACATGCACACACATGTCATAGCTGACAGGAGTAAGTGCATCTCAAGGCATTTTACTTTGCCCACACACATGGCATGTGTAGGTATCAGTGAGTTGTATGTCACACTAGCATTCATATTAAGAAACAACTGCAAGAAGACACTGTGATGCCATCTTGTTTAGGAAGAAAAGTCGCGGAGTCACATTGCTAGTGCATACAGTGTCCATATGTGCGGTAGGCATGCACCGCATCCCCGGGTCAGCTCATTGGATATACTTGAAAGATACAACATAGCGGTAGCGACCGCCTGGCCTCCGCGGTGTGACACCGCCAATGCCATTGCAGCCAATGGGTATGGCAATCACGGTGGTGTGATGCTGCATTTGACAACCGCGTTAGGCGTGCTCCGGATCCACGGGTCAGCTCATTGGATATACTTGTAAGATGCAACATAGCGGTAGCGACCACCTGGCCTTTGAGGTGTGACACCCCCAATGCCTTTGCAGCCAATTGGTCCGCCGATCGCGGTGGTGTGATGCAACATTTGAAAAACGCGGTAGGCGTGCTCCGCATCTGGGGGTCAGCTCATTGGATATACTTGTAAGATGCAACATAGCGGTAGTGACTGCCTGGCCCCCGCGGTGCGACACCCCCAATGCCATTGCAGCCAATGGGACCCGCGATTGCGGTGGTGTGATGCAACATTTGAAAACCGCGGTAGGCGTGTTCCGCATCCGCGGGTCTGCTCATTGGACATACTTGAAAGATGCCAGCCAGCCAGCCCAATTGCAGTAGCTGACTATCACTGTAACAACCCCAGGGGCCTATAAATGTATGTGAGAGCCCAACAGATCTCACATGCCTTCAGACACTGCTGACTGCCATTACTCCACAGCAACTGCTTGTTTCCCAGATTCCTGGATACTGTGATGTCGAGGATGGAGAAAGTCAGGGCCAGTCCCTTCACCCAGAGGACTTGAGGTTCTGGTGGAAGAGGTCCTTGGACAGTATGGGTGGCTTTTTGGTGCGCCAGGTGTACTGGTAAGTGTGAATGATTACAAGTGTGATACTGCTCAGAATGTCACCTAGATGTTCGTGTGCACTAGTATGTACCTGTGAGTGCAAGTTCATGTGCAGGCATCTACATAGTTATCATTGCATGCTCCATACATGGGCTGTGTGAATTGCATTGGGACACGTGCTGTGGAGGTAATTTGTACACCTCTCCATCCATTCCTGTACTACAGCAATGAACATGGTGTTGTGAGATTAGCTATTGTAAATCTGGCTCACTCTGCCATGCAATGCAATGTAATGTAAATGATGTTTGTAGCCTCATTATGCAACATAGCTGACAGGGAATTTTTCAAAGCTGGCACACGGACAAATGTTGTTTTGATACAGTCCAAGTCAGGACTTACTCTGACTGTACCATGTGATGTTATTGTCCACTCACACGTGACAAACTCACTAGTGGATGTTCATATATATACTGTAAAAGGCCAATGGATGATGTGTGTTGTGAAATGCTATAGTGCATGATGTTTAGGTGTGCAGCATGTTCAACAGTCCTATGCATGACTGTAACCCAGTTCTGTAAGTTGCAACTCCACACACCTATTACCCAAAGAGCCATCATAGGACTGAGTATTGCACAATACAGGTATTGACATTGTGATAAGGGCATGGTGACTCTGAATATGTCAAGAAATGCATCATACACGAGGCAGTGAGGTATCACCATGCCAAGGGCATTGGGGTGTGAGGGGAGTGGTTGACACAGTCATTCAGGTACAACACATCTTTTGCACTGTGTTACATGTGTAGCTCACTCACAGACTGCGTCACCGATTGGTGCCTACTGCACATAGCTTTCAGTGCTGCCCTTGTGCCTGTGTAGGTGATGGCCATGCCCTGTGTCCTGCATCACACGTACATATGTATGTAGTGATGTCATGCAAATGTACAATGTGTAATGCTCTATGGCCTGTGATGAGGATGTGCTGCTTCGTGTGGCATGCATTTCCGTTCTCCTGTACTGACACACGGTGTGAATTTACACAGGGTGTCTGATACTTCCTTTTTCTGTCTCCCATGCCTGCAGTTGAAGGTCAACCAACGTAAGTCCGCATAGAAGGACATTGCACAGAAGGTGTGGGCCCTCGGTGTATCCAACAGACGGCACACACACTGCCATAAGAGGTGGGATGACATCTCCCGTCTCAGCAAGACCGTGGGAGAGATGACGGGGCTGACACCGCGGACAGGGAGGCTGGGCCGACGGACCCTGACTCCAATTATGTCCCGCATTTTGTCTGTGACACAGCCAGAACTATATGGACGTTTGAGGGCCCATCAGCAGGATATTTGTGGTCTGAGTATTCAGAGAAGGCTGACTTCCTGTGGGACTGACTGCATGAATGGCATCCGTGAGCCACTTCTGTTGTTGTTGATGTGTCAATTCCGATGAGATTACTACTCAGTGGCCTATGTGTGGAATACAGGTGTCATGTTACTTCCATGGATGTGAATCCACATGTTTAAGGTACAATGGCACTTGATGTTGCGTCATGACATGTAGCATTATGACATGTTGTGCATTGTGGGTGTGAACGACATCAGCAGTCAGTCTACAGCAGTGTGCAACATGTAAGTGTGCATTTGACGATCTGTTCCTTGCAGGACTTTGAAATGGTGTGACCTACACTTCTGACAACGTGCAAATGTTTTTGTGATTACTTGTACGATTTGATATGCATCATTATCTCTGGTACAATGTAAGATGCAATTACTAGTATTTGTGTTGTCTCCTTACAGTGACTGCATATGTCACGGGGCAACAGGCTGTGTTGTATGCCTGTATCACATACAGGCACCTGGGTTTGCCTACAGGGATGTCCATGTTGGGTTCATAGGGAGCAAGGCCAGGATGTTTGCCTGTGTGTATGTCACATGGGACCTTGCTGTCAACAATGCATGTTTGCATCAGCCTTTGTACCTAGCATTGTTGTTACAAACGCACACTGCACAGGGTGTTGTACAACATGATGTTGTCATTATGTACTTTGGTGTTGTGCATGCATACGTTCTTTGTGTCTCTTGCACTGTACTAAACCTATGTCTCTGTCCATTGCAGAATCTACTGAATGCACAGGAGGCAATGAGACGGACACCAGTGCTGAAGAATCTGGCACGCATGAGTCATATGAGGTCACTGACACGGAGTTGTCCAGCGCCTCGGAGGGGGACAGGAGTGTCCATGAAGAATCCATGGCCACAGGGAGTGACAATGCAGAATCTACATCCACAACACATCGGCCAGTGCCCACCATCCCGCCTACTACCACTGCTGCATTCCGTGCATGCAGGGCTGTCAAGGGTAGAGTCACATTCACCCCAAGCACTGCTGCCCCTGCCCCAGTGTCCCCTGCTGCCCTCTGTGTTGAGGCTCTAGACCTCTTGCTGCAGTTGTGTGTCGGGCAGACAGCTCTACTAAATGCATACCAGGATCAGGACAAGAAGTTGGGAGAAGTTCTGGCATTCAAGGAGGGCATTAATTCAGACGTGGGTGGGCTACACAGGACTCCCCAGGGTTTGTCCTCGACTTGACTGCTGCCATTCAGCTGTAACGGCCTCAAAGTCCGGCTCCTGTCCCTTCAACAAGCACCCCGCCAGTGGCAACACCTGTGGAGAGTGAACACACAACAGAGCCCTCAGGCCCCAAGTTGGTAAGACGCAGCCCACAACAGCACCACCCCAAGCGTGGCAGACCACAAACACCATCCCCTAAACTAGACACAGGCAGACAGGGAGACAAAGAAACACGCCCTTCAGATGAGACTCTGGGGCATCAGGCAAAGAAGCAGGCCTCTAGCTCACGTTCCAAGACATCACACCCAGCACAGGACCCTCCCATCCAGAAAACTGCTGCTAAAGACACAAAGACAGTTGCCATACCTGCTGTGGTGCAGGTGCCTGTGAAGGCGAAGCAATAACTGCTTCCTAAGACACTCTCACCACAAACCTCCACTCCCACCAACACCCCTGTGAAGCGTAGTCAGCAGAGCAATGTGCGGGGGGCAACAGGACTACAGAGGATGGAGAGCAAAAGTCAGGCCAACACCAAGGCTAAGTCCAAATCCGTCAAACGCCTGCACCTGTGACACCTTTGTTGGAGGGTGTATCTGTTGTGCCCGCACCATTTCCCAGTCAGCCAACGGCAATTCTGAAATATCGTATCCCTAAGAAGTGTAGTCAGCCCTCCACATTCTCCCTCACCCACCCTGTCTCACGGCAGCTGATGCACGCCTCCAGGTGCCACCATGCCACCCGGGCCTTTCAGCACTCCGCATGGCACAGCCACTACTGCCTCTGCCTCTGCTGGTCCTCTGTCTCCTAGGTCAGGTACTACCACTGGGCTGGACACTCTTCCACCTCAAAGTTCAGAAGATAGGCAGGTCTGATGCCAAATGCTTCCCATCTCTCCCACAGCTTTGCCTGGATGGAGCTCTGGTATCACCGTATCATTTGGATTCACATGTCAGCGCGCTGTGTGGCACATTCACTGTATATTCTCATGCACACATGTGCATTGTTTGAACTATGGACTGGACAATGTCATTTCCTTTGTTGGCAATTTGATGGCTATCATGTTATTTTGCAATAAAAACTGTTACTCCTGTTGTATACTTCATTGGTGCACTTGCAGAACTAAACAGTTTTATGGGTGTGTATGGCTCAATGTGCAACATGCTCTGCATGGCACTTCCACATTGCTATTTCATTGATTAAGTTTGTAATAGTTTGACTGATGTAACACTCACTCTTGTTAGGATCAACTATGTGGCTTGGGAGTGCAATTATGGTTGTTTGTGTTGATGTACTCTTACACTAATCATATCACCTTGCGATTCCTTCAATTGTACACATGAGATGTTAGGAGGCTATGCCACAACCAAGGTGTATTGTACACACAGTGTGACTTGCGGGGTGACCATGGTTAGTGTTATCTGTGTGATGGGTTTGGATGTGTGAACAGTAGTGTATGTGTTGTAATCTTGTGTAGGCCTGTCTGCATACTCACATGGGTATATTTGTGTGTGCGCACTTGAGTAGTCAGGCAGTGTGCTTGGCCTGTCCTTGTCAGTGTTGTTGATGTGTACTTAACGTGCCGTATACACACGTGTATGATCCTGGTATGCATTGCCTGTTTGTTTATTTGGTCTGACAAGTGCCTCTAAATGTTTGCACATGGATGAGTTTGATGTTGGGCAGTGTGTCCTTGCACTCCTTGTGGACACATTCCTGTTTTTGCTGTCAGTTGAGAGTGTGCAGTGTGTGACTGCAAAGTCTGAGTTGTTGAGGCACGTGTGTCATGTAATCGGGAGCTACGTGTGCTGTCCTTTTCAGCCAGACTGACATGTTGGTGGATTTTTCACCTGCTTTGCTGTCACTTGTCTGGTTTTCTTTACTGATGCAGTGTTTGTTGTGGGTATTCATGGCATCCCCTATGTGTGGTTATGATGTGTGCACATGTGAATGACTGGTTGATGTGTTTTGGGATGTACAATTATCACCTGTGCAATCCTGATGTATACACCACTTCAGTCGCATGTGTTCCACCCCATGCTTTCACAATGTGTGACCCTCACCAGCACTTCATGGTGTGAAGTGGTACTGTGAGTGGCTGCTCGGTGTACTGGTCCTATGTGCTGCTCAGGACACTTTAACATGCATATGGGTGTCATTGTAAGGTACCTACTTGCAGGCATGGTTGCACATGTGCAGGGCATGTGTTTAACAGCACATTCCTCTAGTCAAGTTGTTTGTATCTGTGTTTTGCTTTGTTGTTCCGCTGTGGTTGTGGTCAGTGCTATATGTGTGTTTAAAGAGCTACAGTTACACTGGCTGTGTGTGTTGTGATATATGCAGTGTGATAACTTGTGTTGTGTATTCACATGCTGGGGCAATCAGATATGTGTGATTGTGTTCAGACTGCTTACTGGCCATGCAGTGCTGTCAGTGTATTCTATCCACTATGTTTGCTGCCACATCAGGCACATCTATTTTTATTCATGTATTTGTGGTGGTCACATGTCAGTATGTGCTTTTGTACATTGCTGTGTGTGTGATCCACACAATGTCAACTTAATTAGCACATGGATTGGGTGGTGTTTTGCCAACTGCTGTTGACTCTGCTTGTCATATGGTTCAACCACGATTACCTATGTGGCACCAGTATGCTGGTGGGCTTTGTTCCCTGACACCCACCTTGCCACTAGCAGGGAGGGGGCTGACACCAGGGGTACCTGTATGCTGGTGGGCTTTGGTCCCTGATACTCACCTTGCCACTAGCAGGGAGGGGGGCTGACACCAGGGGCACCTGTATGCTTGTGGGCTTTGGTCCCTGATACTCACCTTTCCACTAGCAGGGAGGGGGGCTGACACCAGGGGCACCTGTGTGGCACCAGTATGCTGGTGGGCTTTGGTCCCCGACACTCACCTTGCCACTAGCAGGGAAGGGGCTGACACCAGGGGCACCAGTGTGGCAAGTCAATACAGGTGTTGTTTTGCCACATTACACCTATGACCTGGTTGCCAGACATCACTTTCCCTGATTGTCAGATGGGCACACATTTGTATGTGGTGCAGGTTGTGATGGTAGTAGCTGTGATTGTATCAGGTAATGACAGCTGCTACCAATGGGGGCACGGAGCAGATCTATTCTAGATTAAATATTTCTATGACTTCCACCTTACAACAATGCATGGCTACTCCTGTTTTATCTAATCCTGGAATTTGGCTAGAGGTTCAGGAGGAGGCCAACATAAATAAACTTGAACAATGGACTCTGTTTGATGCTATTTCTTTCAATCGTATCTTAAAAAGTATCAAATCTGGTTCCCCTCGGGACCCGCTTCCTATTACTATATTGCAAAAAATGGACTCACCTGCTTTGCAGATGATTATGACTTAATGCCTCCTTACGCGAAGCCCTGATTCCTTCTGAGTGGAAGCATGCAATGGTTTTTCCACTGTTAAAAAAACCTAACGCTGACCCAGCCCAGTTATCCAACTTTCGACCCATCTCCCTGCTCCCAGTTTTCTCCAAGTTACTGGAGAAACATGTGAATTTGCAATTAACTCATTACATTGAAACCCATAAGCTCTTACACCCATTTCAATCAGGGTTTAGAGAAGGGTATTCCACAGAAGCTACACTTCTGGGAGTCAGTGAAATGTTGCGTAGTCATCTGGATGTTGGTGACACTGTGGCGCTCATTCTCTTAGATCTGAGCGCCGCCTTTGATATGGTTTCGCATACCGTGCTTTGGAAAACTCTCCAATCCATTGGCGTGACTGGAGCTTCCCTGTAATGGCTAGCAAATTGTTTGTCGGATCGCACGTTTCAGATCTCTTCCTCAAAACCAGATTCTAAAATCCATGCCTTCCCCTATGGGGTGCCACAGGGCTCGATTCTTAGCCCCTTATTGTTTAACATTTATGTCAAACATGTGGCTGATATCGCTGAGGAGGTAGGACTGTCAATCTTTTCCTACGCTGATGACACCCAAATAGTCTTCTCCCTTTCTGCTAAAGGAGCTTCTAGGCCCTCTTCTCTTCAAGATGGGCTTAGTAAAATCATGCAGTGGATGCAAGTTAATTCACTTAAACTCAACGGCGAGAAGACAGAGGTGCTCATTCTGGGGAATAACAAAGAGCTTTGGGGCCCCCTACATTGGCCCCCTGAATTGGATGCCACCCCTCAGCCTACTAAGCAGACCCGTAACTTGGGATTTATCATCGATGATCATCTTTCGATGAGGCCTCAAGCTATAAAGGTGGCTGCAACATGCTTCTCCATACTTAGATGGCTCAAAAAGATTTTATGGATGTTGCCAGATTCCACAAAAATAACGGTAGTCCAGGCTTTGGTCACCTCTCGCCTGGACTACGGCAACATCCTCTTTCTTGGAGCCAATAAGGAAGTTATTCGTAAGTTGCAAGTTGTTCAAAATGCTGCTGCTCGTCTGCTCGGTCAGATTCCTATAACTACATCTGTTTCTAGTTTCTTGCGTGATCTCCACTGGTTGAAAGTGGAGAATCGCATTAAATTTAAGACCTTCACTTATATGTATAGAACAAACAAGGTCCTGCATTGTCTAAGTTCCATTGCTCCACTGTATGTCCCTTCTCGTCTTCTTCACTCAGCAAACTAGATAAAATTTGCGGTTCCAAGATATAGATCATCTAGGGTAGGTGGACGATCTTTTTCCTATTTGGGCCCTACTTTGTGGAATTCTCTTCCTCTGTTTTTGAGGAATGAGCCTAGTTTTGTGCACTTCCGTAAGCTGTTGAAAACCTGGCTCTTTAATCAATAGGTTTCCATCTTTCTTTTGATTACTGTGACCTTTTTCAGGTGGCGCCGGGAAACTCTTGGGTAGCTGAGCGCCTTATAAAAGTAAATAACATAACATAACATAGCATAATAATGGGGGCACGCTATTTACTTTGGGCCCAGGTCCCACCCAATCCTTACCCCCTCACTGACACTGCGCATGCGTGGCGCTGGCCATGCCTACTGGGTTGTGCGGATGTTTTCCTGCGTCGTCAACCCTGCGGTGACGTGACGGGGAGATGGCGGTGCTTACTTTGTTGATGGATGATACAGGTGCGTAGCTGTGTGTTCACAACTTGCGGCGCCTTGCAATGACACTGGTGGATATGGTCCTGTGCCCACCAGGATGTCTGGAATGGATAGAAAGACATTTGCAGGTCAGGTGTTGTGTGTTGATGTTGTGTGCGGATGTGTGTCATTGACGTACCTGCGGCGTTGTGCGCGGCAGAGGCGTCTTTGTTGATGGTAAATCAGGAACAGCAGCGGTAGGGCCTGTAGGGCAGGTTTCATTGCGGTAGCGACTGCGTGGAGCACTCTGGGATTCCTGTTTTGCTCCGCTGTGTTGCTTCTGCCGTGTTTCGATGGGTGGTTTCTCCGTTGCGGTCAGGTGACCTATTTGAGGCATTGTAATTGGTACGGTGGTCTCACGTCATTACGCCTGGCGGTCTCTCGCTATTGGCTACGTCCGCCCTCGTCACGGAACTAAACCACTGGCGGAACTGGAAAAACCACGGCGGACGGAAATTGGCTATGTCTGCCCATCGTAATGTGGCGGTCGGGGATTTGCGGCCGGAAGAAGGCCACACCGGCCCAGCGGTGGCGGACTGCCTGCTATCGTAATCGGCCCCTAAAATCTTCAAAAATGCATCACTCTGGTTCTACTGATTGGAGTTTTGTCATTTTGATGGCTAATAATTTATTGCAATGTATTCTATTTTTCTAACTTGGTTTTGGATTTTTCCAGTATTGTGTTGTCACTTTATTACTGTTTGTGTGCTGCACAAATACTTCAGACATTGCCTCCAAGTCAAGCCTGACTGCTTTTTGTGCCACCCTACCAAGGGTTAAGCACAGGTTAATTTAGGGACTTTTTGTGATTCAACCTACAGGGGATTGGGGCTGTTGATTGACCAGGGCTGATCAGGACTTGTGGGAAGAAAACTAGACCACAACGATGGACCCTTTTTTTGTACTATCAGCACCTGCTATCCTATCCCCCCTAATCCAATGTATTTTACCCTCAAGTTACAATCGAGGTTTGTGTGCACACTGTATGGCACCCACCGTTACTGTGCCTTTTCCCTAAGGAACTGATTACAGGTTAACAAACACAAAGGTGCACCACAGAGTTCTTCAAATAACAGTTCTGTTAATGAATTATGCAAAAATGATGTCTTTCTTGTATTTTCAGAATTCTTTATTTTTCAACGTTAGCACCATACAGCCGACGCGTTTCGTCCCTATGGGACTTCTTCAGGGCTTTTGAATTGAAGGTAGTACTTCCAGTTTGAGTCTTGAAGGTTGGAAATCTGTGTGGCGCCTTTCCCATTGGAATATCTTCATAAACAATAATTATGCAAGGCCTGTGCTGAGTCCTCTTTTTTTCTATGTTAGGAATTGGAGTCAGATGATGTGGGTGATGCGGGCTTCATATGTTGTCTTTTTCAACTCCACCATGTAGTAAAGAAGATTTTTCAATCCATAAAAAACAATCTGTGTCGGTATCAATATTATCCGGCAATTCCAATGGATGAATCACTAGGACTTATGTGTGGGCACTGGAGTACCAGCAAGTCGATCATAATAAATCGACCTGTCCTCATCCACAGCGCCTTTCACCTTCTCCGAAATCCGAGATCCCAGCCTAATAATTTATTGCAATGTATTCTATTTTTCTAACTTGGTTTTGGATTTTTCCAGTATTGTGTTGTCACTTTATTACTGTTTGTGTGCTGCACAAATACTTCAGACATTGCCTCCAAGTCAAGCCTGACTGCTTTTTGTGCCACCCTACCAAGGGTTAAGCACAGGTTAATTTAGGGACTTTTTGTGATTCAACCTACAGGGGATTGGGGCTGTTGATTGACCAGGGCTGATCAGGACTTGTGTTTGTGCAGTACAATATAGTGGTTTGTGTTACACAAAAATCCCAGATAAATAATTTAACATCAAAGTGACCCCTTTTTAAATTCTCCTTAATCTTTATTGGCTGGTCTTATTTTTCTACATTTATGTAACCCTGCTGTCCTCTATTACAATGGAGCTTGAGCTGATTAATTTTGACAACCTCACTAGGCCTAGCTGCAAAGACTCTGCAAGGAGAGGTGGCTGAATGTGGGCTTGAAAGCTTCCAAAATGGATCTACAGATGGCCCTATGGCCCTACAAGAAAGTCCAGAGGCTGCAAGCAGCAACAGTGGAGGATAACCCCTAGAAGGACCTGGATTGGAGTAAGGATGAGGACCAGGCATCAGCGAGGAACCCTGGGCTGCAGGAAGGGCCCCAGAAAGGGCCCCACTGCCCCAATATAGGGACCAGGATGCCCAGGATGAGGCAGGAAGCACTGTGTCTTCCAGGTGCCTGCCACCAGAGGAGTTGGGGGACAGGAGGAAGAAAGGGAAGCTCAAGCTGAGATGGCCAAGTTAAGGCTTGAGACTGAGAAGGAGAAGGCTAATGCTGAGAAAGCCTTGGTAAAGAAGAAGGCTGAGGATGAGAGGGCTTAGCTGAAAAGAAACTACTGTAGGAACATGAGAAAAACATGAGGAAGCTGGAGCTAAAGACAAGGCAACCTACCGGACCCAACAGTGAAAGTGGCAGTGTACCAACAGTGTCTGCTGGAGAAGTGAGTCTGCATACCCCAGGAACTGGTGCCTAACTATGTGGTGGGAGATGATATAGACAAGTGGTTTGCTGCTCATGAAGTTGCACTCAGGGTAAATAAGTTCCCAGAGGAATACTCTGCGAGTATCCTGTGGAGGGACACATGCCTGTCACTGGAGGCAGTGGATCAGACTTGGTATGCCCCATGAAGGGCAATCCTTGTTGCTAAGTTTGGGCTGACTCCTGAGAAGTACCTTCAGTGGTTCAGGGACAGCCATAAGCTCCCAAATCAGTCCTGGGTGGATTTCTTAGATTATGCCAGCAAAGCACTGAAGGGCTGTGGGAGGGGCACCAAAGTGGATGATTTTACTGGACTACACAACCTAAAGTTAAGGGAGCACATGCTCAATATTTGTTTTACCGAGCTGCGCTAACACCTATTAGATAGCAGGCTTACTGATCCCGGGGAGCATGCTGAGGAGGCAGACCTTTGGGTCAGCACCAGAGTGTCTAAGAAGGCATCAGGGGGGACTCCCAAACGGGTGGTCAGGGACAGGAGACGAAAGAGGAGATTAAAATAAAACCAAGGAGTTCTCTTAAGGCCCCCAAAACAATTCACTGGGGAAAAGGTCCCAATCCCAATCTGGCCACCAGAAAAAAATACTTCATAGATCAGAGAACTAGAATGTTTGTCCCTAAGTACTATGAGTGCTATGAATGTGAGTATGTCAAGGGAGATGCCAAATGCTCCACGAGGGCACTGCCCACCAGTGGTGGGCTTTTACAGGGGATAGCCAGTGTAGTGCTTGGGTAGGAGATGGCCCCGGTTAGTGTGAGAGAAAGTCGTGAGGTTACACTAGTGTTCCTGGGTGACAAGAAGATGGTGCCCGAAGCCCACAAGTCCTCCAATACTTTGAAGTACAGGCAGCGGTTCACCATCAATGGGAAGAAGGTGGAGGCTCTGGGGGACAAAGGAGCCACTGTGACTATTATCAAGTGACACCTGGTGTCCTCAGAGCAGGTGATACTCAATACATTTCACCAGGTTGTGGTAGCAGACAACCGGGAGGGCCACTACCCTTTGGCTCTGGTTCCCTTTGTCCAGTGGGGGGGGGGTCTCAGGTCTTCTGAAAGTTGCTGTGAGCTCTGCTATGCCTGTCGACTGTCTGTTAGGGAATGACTTGGAGCACACTACCTGGAAGGAAGTGGAGCACATACCTGGAAATGTTAGGGTTGCTTGTGCCTACTGGGGAGGACACTGTCTCCTTTGGTAAGCTGCCTCAACTTGTTGGATGGCAAGTAAAAAGGGGAACCACTAGGGAGACGTTCTGGGAGGCACAGAAGGAGTGCCCAACCCTTGAGGCTACAAGGTGGGACTCTGAAGCCCAACTCAGCTGGTGAGACCTCTGGAGATCACCTCGTATATTGGGAAACTTACCTCCTGTATAGTGTCCCTAAGGCTACTGAGCCTGGGCCAGCTCGTGTATAGGTAGTTCCCCATTGTTATAGGGCCTTCCTACTCAGGTTGGCTCATGAGATACCCCTAACAGGTCATCTGGGGCAGGACAAGACCTTTGCCAGGATTGTCACCCACTTTTACTGGCCCCAGATGAGGACAGCTATTGATGCATTCTGTACGACCTGTCTTACCTGCCAGGCCAGTAGGAAGACTGACAAAAAGCTAAAAGCTCTCCGACTGTCATGCCTGTTGTGTGCACACCTTTGGAGAGGGTGGGCATTGATATTGTAGGATTATTGGACCTCAGACAGTCTTAAGCAACAGGTTGATCCTGGTTTTGGTGGATCATGCCACTAAGTACCCAGAGGCCAACCCTCTTAGGACTGTCACTGCATCTGCAGTGGCTAGGGCTCTGATGGGGATTGTTAGTGTTATTTCCCAAAGAAGTGGCATCATACAGGGGCACCAACTTCATGTCCGCGTGTCAAGTTACAACTATGTATGCGTACAAGCTCCTCAGGATCAGAGCGATGCTCAGATTGGGTCCACACCTCAATACTACCAATAGACCTGTAAAGAAGAGATAAAGACAACTAAGGTCTCCACTCTCATTGCTATTAGAAGATAACATATATATAGTGTTGCTATGAAAAATTTCAATCATATGGGATGCTGCTTTTTGCAACCAATGACTTTCCTTAGGCACCATGTTCAGTCTCATATATCCTTCCTTGCTGATATGCACACAAATTCCCAAATGCAAATGAATCACAAGTGAACTCAAAAATCCTCATTCAAAGCTTTGTGATACTAGTGTAAGTCAGGCCATGTGCTACATAGAAATTCATACGTACCATGCAAACACTGTAAATCCCATGTATGTTTGTCAATGACGAACCAAATAGTGTCACCAAACATTAGATTCAGAAAAATTTTTCTTTTCTGAAATGGGAAATATGCAGCCAATGAACCAACATCAGCGAAAAGAAAATATCCTTTAGGTAAATGATAGTTACTCACAAAAGAAAATGTTAATCCCAAAGTGTTCATTTATCTCTCAAGTTTAAATGTTACCAGGAAAAAAATTCTCTTACAAAAATAGAAGACCAGTCTTGTATTTTAGGAGTTGAGGAAAAGAGCAGGAAGTAAAACAAACACTCTGTGATTGAGCTGTGCAACATCCTTAAAGTAAAAAATCAAATAGTCCCGTCTCTGTATAATGTCAGAAGCCCAGCACGCTTTGCCAAACAGGATAAGAATTACAGCTAAACAGCTGTTACCAGCAACAGGCTTGTAGAATGCAAAAGTTCATGAGACTTCCAGTAGGAGGAAATGAATTCAAATAATTCATGCGCTCCTTGCGCTGCAGAAAATTAAAACACACCAGCTGGTGTGTATCCAACAACCAGAGAAATCCTCCCTTCGTACTTTTACAGGAAACTTTAGAGCGTCAGAAAAGGCAGACCTCCTTTAGCCACCAAAATCCACAGTTCCTTTTACTTGAAAACATGCAAATGCTACCAAAACCGGCAGCCCAAATCCTCACTTCTTCAGCTCCACTCAAGAACATAACTGACTACACAGCTGAATGAAATTACGCATGTCAGTCTACATGCAAGTACTCTACTTATAGTCACTTCCCCTAATAATTGATTGAGCTGTTCGCAATGGACCATTGGAGTTGTACTGAACTTCGTACGTGCATATGGAGGAAATAACATTGTATTACTGTTGTCTTTTATTGGGGGTTTCCTGAGCCTGCATATGAAACTTGAAGGTGCCTATGCCTGCCTTTTCCTGACACAGCGTACATGTAGTTTGTGAGGAAGAAGTGTGGGATTACTTATAAGTGCTCCACACCCTACCATCCACAAACAAACAGGCTTGTCGAAAGATTCAGCAAGACCCTTAAGGACATGAATATGGACATGGCGGAGCCCACGAGGCAGAAGTGGGATGTCCTCTTACCACGCTTGCTCTTTGCTTATAGAGAAGTGCCACAGAAGGGAGTGGGCTTTAGTCCATTTAAACTTATGTATGGTCATTCAGTAAGGGGGCTTCTCAGTCTGATCAAGGAGGGGTAGGAGCAAGCTCCCAACAAACCCCTTCTGGATGTGATTAGCTACATGCTAGCCCTCAGGAACCAGATGGCCAAGTTTTGGAAAAGACTTCTGAGAGCTTGGAGAATAGCCAGGGGGTAATGAAGCAATGGTGTGACCAACAGCTGCCACTGCGGAATTCCACCATAGGCAGAAAGTGTAGGTGATGGGCCCTAAACAGCCATGTGCACTCCAGGATTGCTGGACTGGGCCTTATGAGGTGGTGAAGAGGAAGGGGGAGTCCACTTCCCTGGGGGATCTGAATACCCTCAGAAATCCCTTGAGGTGTTCCATCTCAACCACCTCAAACTGTTTAATTACCGAGTTCAGAGGTTGGATCGTCTCTTGGGGGATTCTTGGTTTCACACCTACACACACTCTAGGTACACTTAGAGTAGGGTTCACATAGTAGGAGTACACTAGATTACTGCCTTGTTTATATGCCTGCATATATACATTGTTTAGCACCATGGTAGGTCTATACCTACAATTACGCTTTTGCTATTTGTAAACACATTTATCTGCTTCTGTCTACTAATCATTGCAGCACACATATTTTATGCAAGAATAACGTTGGTTCGATAAATATTACAAAATGTGTATTCTCTGTATATTTCTCTGAGAACAAGTAAGCACAGGTGACTGAGCAAAAGGTTCTGTACTGTTTCCAAGATCCCTGAGGGGTCAGGCTTGTCATGTTCAGTGGTTGCCAGAAAAACGTTCGCTCCCTGGGAGTGTCCTTATATGTCTAAATGGGCAAAAGGGCTACTTGAAAATATCGCCCGGAAATATCAGACAAAAAAGGGTTAAAAAAATGGCACTTTGGGAGTAAACTATTGTGAAAAAGGGGCTAGGGACAGATACTCATATATAGTATATATACATACAATCACACATATATGTATATATGTACATATGTGTGCTTGTATATATATACATATATATGTTCTTTCATTGAAATAACACATTAGGAATTATTCTTTCTATACAACCAAACTTAAACTACACAAACATTACAAATTCTGAACTTCTAATTATACCTTAAATTAACAATTTATACACCACCTTTACATTACTATAACTTTATTTATTCTTTAGATACAAACCAAACCTAAAGTACACAAAAATTAGAAATCATACATATACTTTGATTTATAATTTATGAAACATCTTCAAATTATTATATGTTGTGCACCTTCATACACAGTGTATTCAACTCGATAGCCACACTCCATTTTTTGCCTTCTCCAAGCACTGCTTATACCCTTTTATATCATATTGCATTCAAAATAACGGTTGTGAGATCACAAATCACATTATTTATGGAAACACAGTACATGGCAGAGTAGCGAGTTATAGGTAATGTAGTGTGGCTACCGAGTTCAATCCACTGAGTAGAGTATAATAGAGTAGAGTGGAGTGATGTACAGTTTAATAGTGTGGAGCGAAGTAGCATAGAGTGGAGTGGTACACAGTAGAATGATGTACTAAAGTGCTGAATAGTGGAGTAGCATAAAGTACAGTAGCATAGAGCGGAATAGCGTAGAGTGGAGTGTTGTGGAGTGCCGTTGAATAGAACAGCGAAGAGTGGAGTCGCATAGAGTGGACTGCTGTAGTGTGGAGTGGCATACATTAGAGATGTTTGCACTTTGGGACCGACGTCCCCTTCTTTTCTTGCCAGTTCCCGGGCTAGTGACTTATCAAGGTCCTGGCTTCAAAAACTTCACACTCTTCCACAGATTGAAGACACTATCTCTTAAACTAAGACTTGTGCGCATCTATGGCCCAGTGGACTGAATTTATATTCACTGAAGAGATATATAACACATTACCACGCTGTGACTAATTCCTCAGTACTGTCTCTCCAAGCCTTGAAAAAGTCATTTCACAATGAAACACGTGTCAGCTGTTGTTCAAGTTGAATTTTGGAAATAAAGAATATGGAACTATCTTTTGGCATATTTGCATCTATCAAGCTGTGCTGTTGAAGACAACTAAAAGGACCCACTGAGAAACGGACCTTGATATTTTCTTTTTGTGGTGGTGCTCTGAAGACTATTTCAAAAATTAGCATACAGTGGTGTAGCAAAGGGTGGAATTTGTAGATTGGAATACCATTGAGTATAGTGATGTAGAGTGGAGTGCCATACAGTGGAATAGAATAGAGTGGAGTGGTGCATAGTGGAATAGCCTAGAGTGGAGCAGGTTAGAGTGGAGTGACGTACATTGGAGTGGCATAGACTGGAGTGGCGTACAGTGTAATAGCATACAGTGTAGTGCATAGAGTGGAGTGACATACTGTGAAATAGCATAGGGTGGAGTGGCATAGAATGTAGTGGCAAACGGTGAAGGGAAGCAGAGTGGAGTTGCGTGGCATGGCGTACAGTGTAATAGCATACAGTGGAGTGGTGTAGAGTGGAGTGGCTTAGAGTGGCGTGTGGGACAATGGAGTGGCATACAGTGGACTAGCGTACAGTGGAGAGTGGCGTACAGTGAAATAACATATAGCGGAGTGGCTTAGAGTGGAATGCCATAGAGTGGAGTGGCGTAGAGTACAGTGTAGTAGTGCAGATTAGTGTAGAGTAGAGTAGCATATAGAGTAATAGCGTACAGTAGAGTGCCATACACTGAAATAGCCCGAAGTGAAGTACAGTACAGTAGAGTGGCATAGAGTAAAATGGTGTGCAGTGGAGTAGTGCACAGTGGTGTGTTGTACAGTGGAATAGCATAGACTGGAGTGGCGTAGAGTAGAGTGGCATTGGATACAACATCATACAGTGGAGAAGCGTAGAGTGGAGTTGCATACTGTGGAGAGGAGAACAGTGGCATGCCGTACAGCGGAGAGGCATAAACTGGAGTGGCCTACAGTGGAATAGCATACAGTGAAGTTGGATAGAGAGGAATAGAGTAAAGTCGAGTGGTGTAGAGTGTAGTTGCGCACGGTGGAATAGCATACAGAGGAATAGCGTACAGTGGATTGGGGTACAATGGAGTAGGATACAGTGGAGTGACAGACTGGAGTGGCGTACAGTGTAGTGGCATAGAGTGTAATAGTATACCGTAGAGTGGTGTACAGTAGAGTGGACTGGAGTGTGGTAGAGTGTAGTGGCATACAGTGGAATGGCATTGAATGTAGTGTTGTAGAGTCGAGTGGCGTCGTTGGTAAAAAAATATATTTATATTTTTCTATATGTTTTTACAGCACTTTAGGGTAAACTACACATTTGTTTTACAAATAGGGCGATAATTTGTACCTATTACTGTGATACTCAGTAGACTATTTTGTAAAAAATTAAATATGTAAACAAAATAAAATACACTGTTGTACACTATGGGCCAGGTGTAGGTCGCCAAATACCGGCCGGTAACAGATGATTTCGTCCGTTACCGACCGGTATTTGGAGTTTGATATGTAGGGGGCCTAAATTTACAGAATCGGTAAAGTTACAGATTCGGTATATTTACCGATTTGGTAAAATACTGAATCGGTAAATTTACCGATTCTGTAAATCCAGATGTAGGTGGCACTGAAAACAGTGCCTCAGGCCATTAGGAATTCATTATTTACCACCAAATAATACTTGGTGGTAAATAATGAATTTCTGTGTACATGCACATTTGTGCATGTACACTGGTGCCATGTGGCACACATACATGCCCTAAGGGCATGTATGTGTGTCACATTGCACACAAGCCAGAATCAGGGGTGCAACAGGGTGTCAAAGTGACACACGGTTCCCCTTGTAAATTCGGTAATTTTACAGAATCGGTATTTACCGATTCGGTAATTGACATTGATTCCTGTGGGCCTCAAATCGGTAATCTGGGATTACCTACATCTGGCCCTATATGTGTAAAATGTAGTGAGTACAGTGTATTTAAAAATGTGTAAAATATTTGTTTTTTTATTTCTTTTAAGCACCACAGTACTTTTTGGAAACTACTGCGGTACTCTGTACATTAAAAAAATATATATAGACACGTTTAAATACATTTCCCTAACTATTACCACTTTAATAAAGTAAGTAATAGGTAGGGAAAAAGTATAAAACATAATACCTACTTATATCTAAGGCCATACCCAGAACACAGCCAAAATGTACTTAAAGCAACATATCTGCCTTAAACTGTTGTAAAGGCAATCATTAGCCAACCATATAATGCCTTGTCATCACTGTGTACCGTGGTACTTTTGAGAAATACTGCAAAAGTTTGCGAAGCTACCGCAGCAACAGATTAACTTTGAAATACTTACCCTACTTACCTGTATTACCAAAAAGGATCCTCTATACACCATGATCTATATTCTAGCCAAACTCCATTCTAATCCATTCTGCTGTTTTTGCGCTATGTTTGACACAGAGGTCTATGGAAAATGCTGGCAGAAAAAAGCATTTTGGGGCCCCCTTTCTATCTTTACACCCCCTTGACCAATCACCACGAAAAGTTCTGTCATCTGCCAATGTGTAAAAAGCTATAGGTCTGGAAAGGTTTGTGGAAATTTGTCAAATGGGGATTAAGTTATTAGCAAGCAAAAATCTGAGGAATGTCCATACCCGGGATTCCTAACTGCAACTACAGAGTGGCTATTGCCATTCTGTAATAGAGGTATCTATATCTATATATCTATCTCTATCTCTATTGATAGGGGTAGATATTACAGAGTGGCAGTCAGAGGTATGATCGGTAATAACTTTGTTACCTTTTGATGAATCACCATGAAACCTTGCAGATATATTCCTTATTTTGACATTGACATTTGACTGTTTAGATCACACTTTGTTTTCTGCGTTAGCTTGAAATAAAGCTTATAACGTTTTTAATGTATAGGAAGAAATTAGGCAGTTTAGCAAACTCTGTAGAGTCAGTTTTATTGATTTATATATTTTTAAAAGAATTTGCTCTCGAAAGTATTTAGAAAGTACTCCAGTACTTCTAGAAATAAAGAAAAAACCTTATATATGACAAAATAAAAGTACATAAAATATAGGGTGGTTCTTAAAAGGGCCTTTGTGTTTTTTTATTAGTTTACATATTCATATTTGTTTATGAAGCAACATTTTTTTTGTTGAAAATATGGTTTTCATAGATTGAAAAAAGTACATCATTAGGACGATACAGTGCTGAGTTGCCGTATAGTATATTTAAATGAAAAACTGAAGACATTGTATGATCACAAGGGAATGCTGACACAGCCTTGTTCACGTATCTTGAAGTCTTTTCAAGGTTGGCAGCTTATTCAGTAGACCACTTCCACTCTTGTCTCAGACAAACACTTGAGCACACAAACTGTATGTTAGGCAATATAGATATTAAGATGGAACACATCACCTTCGTCTCAATTTCAATCTAATTTCAGTTAAGTGTCCTATATCATTGCCAGCACAGTGGATAACCATAAAGTGGGGCTGGCCAAATGTACTAACAGAGGAAAGGACAGGGAGTAACTGATTCCTCTTTCATCAATCCAAGTTAGTTCAACTCCTTTCAAACCTAAATCATTTCGACACCTACATTCTTAGCATGGTGTCTCAGCACAAAACATGAAATTGTGCCCAAGAAAATAAACTCTAATCATCTTTCACATACACTGACATACATAAATAAGGAGCACAGAGATAGACAAAAAGATGTATAAAGAGTTAGATCATTGGCCCTTAGGAAACTACATAATAGCAACAACTTAATTTTGAAAAGAAGACAATTATTTGCTTAAATAGAAAAATGTAATGCTAAGAACAATATGTATTGAAGAAAAAATAAACCAGCGGTCTCTATAAGAATGGAAATTCACTTATAATTATAATATCAGAGAAACATCCACTCTGTAGCTAATGACATTTGTACTGAAATATAAAATGTCATCACTCCTTAAAAAGTGCAAACTTCTCAAAAACTGACACGTCTACCCATTTTGGACCATTGCTAACCTCCAAGGACATTCATAAGGTTGTTTGAGAAATCACGTGTGCGAAACCACATTCCATCATAACAAAATGCTCTCCACACATCACTCAATGGTAAGAAAACTTGTGGGGACAATATTGTAGTGCAAGAGACACTCCTTTGTTTTGACACCACGTGGTGACCTTTGACTACCATTGTTGTAATTGACTTTTTGTGTTTTACTCCATCCTAGCTCGAATGTCCTGTATTTGCACATTTCTTTGAAGATTTCCTGCTTGTCTCTTTGTAGTTTTAGAGTGGGAGCTTTCACAGAGTAGAACAGTCTTGCCAGGAACAGAACATATGGGATGTACATTTGAAAGTATGATAGAGAGAGAGAGAGAGAGAGAGAGAGAGAGAGGTGGAATGAACTTCTTGGTCTCAGAGTGCAGTGTTATAAGCAGTTGTGCTCAAATGTGCATTATTTTGTATATTGGGAAGTATTATGAGGTTCTTACTATTGGCTTTGACCTGCCCTCATGTCATCTTGAATTATGACTCTGTGTTGCTTGAGCTTTTTGCGCACACAGGTAGGCCCCAGATTACTCAAGTTGTTTTGGTTATTCATGTTCAAGGTGGTTTTGTTTCTGTGCTTTCGGAGATTGCTGAATGTAGTGCCGGAGACTTATGTAAGCTTCATTATGACAAAGGCTGGAAAGAGGCTGTAAAAGTGGAGAAGGAACTTGAGAACTCTTTTTTTTTTAAAATGCTTGCATGGAAAGTGGCCAATTCCAGTAAGTTTCCTTGGCACAGAGGAGGGCCTCTTGCAACCTTCTAGTGTGTTTTAAGATTATAAAGCTGGAATTTGTTTGGAGTACAAATGAGGATGGACGCGTCTACTTCAGCAGAACACTGGTTTGCTGAAGCTCTTAACCCCGGCTGTGAATCCCCTAGTCTGGAGTTGGCTAAGATGCAGTGTTTGTAGCCGCTGAGGTGTTTTGTTTTTGAGTATTGACTTTGTGATGTGTGAGTGAGTCTGCATGCACATCCAAGTCTCCCGTGGGTATAATAATCTGAGGTGTTTTCATTGTGATGTGTGAGTGTCTGTGTGCACATCCAAGTCTTCAGTGGTTGTAATCGTCTTGTGTATTTAGTGTATATATCTTTCTGAATTCTTGCAGGGCGTCCCGTATTATCTGCTTGTACTTCATTTTGTGTTGGTATTGCTTGCACATATATGTACTTATATAAATATATATGTATCAATATACATTTGAATGTTGTTCATTTGACATCTGGGAAAGCCTTTTTGTTAGAGTGTTGCACAGATAAAACCCCAAGCATTATTCTGAATACAGTATTTGATGTGTCTAATTTGAATAAAAGGGAAATCCCTTTCCAGGTGGTGTTGTGTTGCTTTTATTGATTCATCTTGTTTGCGCCTCCGTGTGAGAGGACGGTATTTTCTATTACTTAGGAGTGCGAAGCAATACAATTATACTTTGTGAAAACACCATCATTGCAATTGGAAGCACTACATTGTACTCTTATTAACTCTCATCTAGCACAAGTCAACTATGTTACAGACTATATCCAATCTAAATACTTTGATCCACTCTCTGAGAACAATAATTGTCCAGAATTTGCCTTTACCCCGAATATATCCAACACATGCGGTGGGCTTGCTGAGAGTGGGACTGGGGAGGTAGGATGGATTTACAACCGAGCTACATTTTACACTACCAATCAGCTGTGTGTCTGGAAGGGATTATTAGCAAACGTTTGCTCACTACCTAAACATGCCACTGAACTCTGGGATCTGGTGAGTTCAGAATCCCCTGACCTTGGTTTCTTAACAGAAGCCTGGTTGAAAGCTACCTCCACGCCTGACATTTTCCTGGCTCTCACTGAGAATAATCGGATTCTTTGACTGGATAGAGTAGGGAAAGCGAGCGGCGGAGTGGTGATAATCTTTAGAGAAGAGTTGAAAGCTAATATTATTGACTCCGTTTCAGATACCCAGATGGAAATCTGTATATTCAAAGTGGAGCTATCACATCAGGAAACTTTAAAGGGTGCTCTGATATAGCGTCCTCCGGTCCACTTAAAGATTTTAATTTAAACTTAATTGAGAAAATTGCCCCTCACATTATTGCCTCCAATCACTTCCTGCTGTTAGGGGATTTCAATATCCACAGTGAGGACAAAGAGAACACTGATGCTACCAACTTTTTAGCGGATATGGCCACTCTGGGCCTGGGAAAGATTAACACTGCTCCCTCACATTTGGCTGGTCACAGCCTGGATATTATACTTACCAATTCCTCTCTCATAAGTACTGATCCCCTTGGCCATTGACATGGTCAGACCACTCTATGATTCCGTTTCAGATCACTAGCTGCCTCAGGCACTTAATTGGATGGTCAGTTTCCTTGACCAACGCACTAAGACCGTCAATTCTGGTCCTTTCCATTTCCCAAACTTTGAAACTCACTAAGGGGGTGCCCTAGGGCTCTTGTTTGAGCCCAACTCTGTTTAATATCTATGTGGCCCCCCTTGCCAAGGTTATTAGGGAGTACGGCTTCACTCCTGTTTCTTACGCTGACGATACCCAACTGTTCCTGTCCTTTTATAAGGACTCTGAGTCTGTTGATCAGCGTTTTACTAAAGGGATGTCAGCTATTGCAGAGTGGATGACGCACCACTGTCTGCAACTAAATGCATCCAAGACAGAAATGTTGTTGTTTGGGTCAGCCCAGAATTTCTGGTCCCCTGGGTGGTGGCCTGCTACTTTGGGTTCTGCTCCTACTCCTACCTTGTTGGCAAAAAACCTGGGCGTTCGCTTGGATGTGTTGTTATCCATGAAGGACCAAGTGATGACTACAGCAGGGACTTGTTATCATACACTAAGCCTCTTTCACAGAGGTACACAGTGTTGTCAACTCTTTAGCCACAATATATTAACTATAACTCACCCCTCAACCATGCACAGTGTTATCATAATTTATGTCATTGGAGTTGTCATGAGTCGCTTTATGAATGCTGTGATTTAATATGATATAAGTGATGTAATATGAAAGGGTATAAGCAGTTCATAGGGAGGTGAGAGTTATAGTTAATTTATTGTGACTAGCGAGCTGACAACACGGTGTGTGGAGGTGCGCGAGTTATAGTAAATTTCAATATCACAAAAACCAGAGGGTTAAGCCAAAGCTTAACCCTCTGGTAGCTTGGCACAAAGCAGTCAGGCTTGACATAGAGGCATCAGGGTGAACACAAAAGTCACTAAATTAACCTATATTTAACCCTCTGGTAGCTTGGCACAAAGCAGTCAAGCTTAATGTAGAGGCAATTTGTAAAGTATTTGCGGACCACTCAAAAAGTAATAAAGTGAAAACACAATTTATCGATCCGAGCTTAAAGAGTTTTTGACCACATATGGTACTATGAAAATACCTTGGTTTTGACATATAAGGGATCTCTGTTCTAAACTAGGCATGGTGGATCTATGGAGGACTCCTAAGGCATCTTGTCCCTTAATCTCACGGCTGGAATTGGTAAGATCTTACAGATCACACAATCTTTCTGTTATACAGGAAAGTTCCTCTTGTGGCAGATTGACAGCTGAGTATCTACAAGTTAAAGATGTATATAGTAGGGAACTTTTCCTGGATGACATTCAACCAACTCTGTCCACGAAATTGCATGTACAGTTTAGATTTGGGACTCTACCGCTTCATGTATACACTATGAGTGGTCCAAAATACACACTGGTAAATGTTCCACCTGTGACTACAAGGAAGAGACCGAGTTACATGTCTTACTCCTCTGCCCTGCCTATGCACTACCGCGACAGTACTGGCTTGTTCAACTATGTAAGAATTTAGATTTTGTATGCTATGTGGAAGCACATCGAGTATTAAAATATGACACTCATGCCGCCACAGTTTTCGCTGTATCTCGCTTTTTAAATTCTATGTGGCATATACGGCGGACTTTTCTAAAATAGTATCTGCATTGGTAATGTATTAGTTTTCCTTAGCCATTTTTATATTCATCTATTTTATTCTGGTATTATCTTGGTACTTTAAAAATATTTTTATAGTAGTAAATGTTAGCAATTTGTTCCTTTTTGAACAGAAAAACGAATACACTGCAACCCAAATTGGTCTCAGAACACATTTTAAAGTTACACTTTATTATGGCCATAAATAGCCTGTTTGTCCATTCTGCCAACTTTGTAATGTGAAACTATTCTCTTGTTGTGTAGTATATGATGAAACATATTTTAGAGTGTTTTTCTTTGATATGTACTTTAATGGTCTTCGTGGTGAATTAAAGTTGTTGAATGGGAAAAATGGAATGGAAAACACAATAGTAGAAAAATCCTAAACCAATTTAGAAAAGTAGAGTTAAGAGTGCATTTTAATTAAAATAATGATACCAAGACAACAAAAATCCAATTAATAGAATCAGAGATATTACATGTTAAAGTTCTTAGTGAAAATAGCACCTGGAAGCACAAAACGCCACTTCCATACATCTGGTTGTGCTAGACTGAGGAAAAGTCACAAGTTCAGACCGACTGCAGTGCAGTTGAAAAGTTACCTTCTTAAGTCCTCCGTTTGCGTTGGAGGAGGCTACCAGTGTGAAGAGCAGGCTGGGCATCTCGGATTGTCATTGCTGTAGCATGAAGATCAGGCTGTTGCTGGAGCTTCTTCTTGGTGGTCATCACAGAATATCATTGCTGTAGGTCTTGTGCTGCCTATCATTGCAGGAAGTTGGCGTGAACGTCTCATTTGTGGTCTTTGTGTTCAGGAGGGAGTTGGCGTGAAGGGGCATATGCATGGTCGTAAAGAGCCCAACTTCAGGATTTTCACCTTTTTCTTCTTGGAGGACCTTCCCCTTATGTTAACAAAGGATCCAGAACGTAGGGATCCTCTTTGGGGTCAGGACGCACTCCAGCAGAGGCCAGCAGCAGGGCTTAGGCAGATCCAATTGCAACTGATGAGCTGGACAGTTGCACAGAAGCCTCTGAAAACTTGTTGTGTCCCTGTAGCTCACACAAGAGATCAGCCAATTGACTGTTAGATGTACTCTGGGTGGCCTTGGATCAAGGTAGGCAGGTTCAATCTTCCTTCTTCAGGAAGCAAGGCAGTCCTTCTGGCAGCAGGGCAGTCCTTCTTCTGAATCTTCCCTAGGTCCAAGAGTGTTCTGATATAGGGTTGGAAAGGGCCACCTTTTCTGCCCCCAAAACTGATTCTGTTCAGTTCTGCCCCTTCCCCAGGTCCAGGTCCAGGCTCCAAACTGGCTAAGTTTACAAAAGGCAGGTTAGGCCTGGTGTCAGGTTCTTTTGTGTGTGCTGGAGGCAAAACACTTTGAAGTATAAGTGAAGCTGTCTACAGCTCCTCCCAACCGACCTGCCTGGATGGCTCATTCTGTCTGCACCTAAGCCCCTTTTGACTCATTGTCTGGAAAAATACACAATCCCCAACAACAAACCCATTGACAGTTATGTGACCCAGGACACTGGCAGAAAGGGACAGTTGGTTGGGACAAGAAAATGACAATTTTTAAAAAGTGGAATTTTCAGAATTGCATCTTAAATCCAACTTCACCATCAAAGAGGATTTCAAATTACAATGAATTTAAGTGTAAAAAGCATAACTCTTTATGCTCTCAATTTGAAGTTAGCACGTATTCAATATAATAAGGTTGGCAGGATCTGCCGGCCGAAGCACCTATGCGTCAGGGTTTCTAAGTTGCAAAAACTCAGTTTCCCATGATGCACATAGCCCTGAGGCTCATGGGTATTAAAGACGTTCACACATGTAGGTCAACGTGCGTAATTCTCTATTCTATTTTCGTCCGGGGACCTTTATCGGCGGATCTGGTCTATTTCCGAATCAGCAAGTCAGGAGACGTAATTTCCTGCACCCCGATTTCTGTTACTCTAGGGGAGATCGGTGCCTGGTTGGAGGCGTACTAGCGCCTCTGATATTCCTGCAGTATTTTGTGGCAGCAGGGCTTTGTGCACCTAGCGTGGGAAGACAAGGAGTCTTAGTCGCACTGAATACCGGCATCCTCGCGGGATCGGCAACAGGTATTTAACCTTGAGTTCTATAGTGGGGAAAAACAGATTTGCATCCCGCTGTGTGGAGAGACTCCTTTCCTCGCTCCGAAAGAAAACTAATCACTCGGCTTCCAGGTAGGGAGTCTTTGAGGTGATTAGCCTCATCTCTTTGTTTGGAACTGGGCTGAAATTAAGTTACAGTAGCATTTTGTTAGTCTGTTGGAGATCTTTACTTTTGTCACGTTCACTGCCAATTAAGGATTAGCGTTCATTGTGAATGTGAGGATGTGCTAAGTGGGCTTAAAGGAGATACATACTAGGGGCATGACTTTTGGAATCAAGAAGTTAAATACTATTTAAATATTATTGTTCAATTCTCATAACTATTTCATATCTTGCTTTTGAGTGGTACGTATGTTGTATGGTGTTTCAAATTGAATATCTCAGTGCAGTTCAGAAATATGACATAGAGGAGTAAAAGATATTGATTCTATTTGTTTTTGTCTGATGAGGTTCATGCAGGGAGAAATGTACAAATGGTTCTGTCTCAGCATTTTCTGTCGATTGTGAGAACGTTTCTATGTTTATAAGGTATTTACAGATTCTTAGTGAGACATACAGAGAGTTTACTTGTATCTTGTACTCTACTTATTTATTCTTTCTTTTTACACAGGTTCAAAATCACTGCAGTTCCTTTCCTACACCCCTATCCCTCGCTTGACCACGTCACTACTCTGTGTACATATTATTGCTACAGAGTTGGGGATGTCAGGCGGTGTACCACCTTGTGCATCATTCTGGTTCTGAGGAGATCCATTTTGTGGGTCTGACAAAGGTAACCCAGTGATGGTTAATGGGAGAGATAGTCCTTGAAAAATAACTTTAGAAGTTTTTCATTCCCAAGACAAGTAAAACTTAAAGCCATCCATCTCCTATATGTTAATCCCTTTGCTGCTATGCCTTCCCCCCGTGCTAAGCCTTTATTTGGCTATTTGGGGTAGCTCGCGCTTAGGCCTCTGTAACTTTTTGACTACATAAGGTATCCACGTCAAATGTGCGTCCTTTTCTTCCAACATCATGGGAATTTTAAAGGTACACAGGGTTTGTTGAGACCCAAAAATTAGCCAAAATACAGTTATTTATTTAAATGTGAAAAAAGTGCTGCAGAGAAAAGCGTCTGTTTTTTCCCTGCAAATGGCATCAACAAAGGGTTTATGTTGCTGAAACCACCATCTTCCCAGCTTTCAGGGACTGACAGACATTTGTCAGATAACCAACATTTTGTACATAGTTTTGATATTTTACAGGAACATAGCCTATTTGTGCTATTTTTTGTGCTTTCAACCTCCTTCCAGTTAATGGTAGAAAAGGGTATGAAAGCAATAATGGATCCTGGAAAGCTATATACTTCAGAAAAGTAGACACAATTCTGAATTCAGCAAGGGGTCATTTGTGTAGATCCTGCAAGGTTTCTTTATAGAAACTAACAGTTGAAATAGGAAAAATTGAAAATGAGTTAAAACACAGCCATTTGTACCAACATTTTCACCTGTCACTTCTTCGAAGTATGACAGATATTTGAAAGCAATATGCCGTTGAATTTGCTGGACCCTTCTGGTTGTGGGGATATATTGGACTTGTAGGTTCACCAAAAATCTGAGGAACCCAGAGCCAATAACTGAGCAGTGTCTAGCAATGGTTTTTTATTGTGTACCGGATATATAGCAATTCATTTGGGAAAATGAAAACAGTGAAAAATCGGTATGAAAGACACCTATGTATTTCCTAAATGGGAACAAAACATAGAGTTTAGAAACAGTAGCTATTTGCATGAAATTGTGGGTAAACATACTAGCATGTGAATAATAGGTCATTTTTCAAAGTGACTAAAACAGACCCTTTTTTTGCAAAGTGTCTAGCTGTGGATTTTGAACCCTAGCTCAGCGGGCACCTAGGGAAACCTAGCAAACCTATACATTTTTGGAAACTAGACACCCAGAGGAATCTAGTATGGGGTGACTTGAGTGGCTCGTACCAGGTTATGTTACCCAGAATCCCTTGCAAACCTCAAACTTTGTAAAAAAATAACACATTTTCATAACATTTCTGTGATGGAAAGTTCTAGAATCTGCACAGATCTACAAAATTCTACCCACCCCGCATTCCCCAAATTCTTCCAAAAAAGATGTTGCCTCACTTGTGTGGGTAGTCCTAGTGCCCGCAACTGCAACGTTGACACACCACATTTTTACAGTGAAAACTGACCCTTTTTTTTCAAAGTCCCTAGCTGTGGGTTTTGAACATTAGCTCTGCCAGCACGTAGGGACACCTAGCAAGCCTATATATTTTCGAAATCTATACACCCAGGGGAATGCAGGATGGGATGACTTGTGTGGCTCTCACCAGGTTCTGTTACCCAGAATCCCTTGCAAACCTCAAACTTTGTCAAAAAACACATTTTCCTCACATTTCTGTGATGGAAAGTTCTGGAATCTGAGTGGATCGACAAAATTCCACCTACCCATTGTATGGTTAGGCCTAGTGACCACGACAGGAAATGGCCCAAAACAAAATGTGCACACACCATATTTTAGCTCTGCTGGCACCTAGGGAAACCTAGCAAACCTATACATTTTCGAAAATTAGACACCCAGGAGAATTCAGGATGTGGTGATTTTTTGGGCTCTCACCAGGTTCTGTTACCCAGAATCCCTTGCAAACCTCCAACTTTGTAAAAAAACAACACATTTTCCTCAAATTTCTGTGATGGAAGGTTCTGTGATCTGTGTGGATCCCCAAAATTCCACCCATCCCGAATTCCCCAAAATCTTCTGGTAAAAATGGTATCTCACTTGTGTGGGTAGGCCTATTGCCCATGACAGGAAACGGCCCAAAACGCAAAATTTTTACAGTGAAAACTGACCCCTTTTTTGCAAAGTGTCTAGCTGTAGATTTTAAACCCTAGCTCTGCCGGCACCTAGGGAAACCTAGCAAACCTATAATTTTTTTAAACTAGACACCCAGGGGAATCCAGCATGGGGTGACTTGTGTGGCTTTGACCAGGTTCTGTTACCCAAAATCCCTTGCAAACCTCAAACTTCGTACAAAAAAATAAAACATTTTCCACACATTTCTGTGATGGAAAGTTCTGGAATCTGCGTTAGTCCACAAACTTCCACCAACCCCGCATTCTCTAAAGTCTCCCAATAAAAATGGTACCTCACTTGTGTGAGTGGGTCAAGTACCCATAACAGGCAAGGTTCCAAAACTTATTGTGGAGACATCAAAATTACCTATCACCAAACGACCTGGATTTGCAAGTGGGGGCACCTGGGTTTTTGGCCCCGGGCTCAGCGGCCAACTAGGGAAACCTACCAAACCCTCACATTTTTGAAAACTAGACACCATGGGGGGTCCAGTGTTGTATGGCTTGCATGGATCCCTCAGCGTTTCCCTGCCCAGAATACCCTGCAAACCTCAAATTTGCTGAAAGAAACTATATTTTCTCACTTTTCTGTGTTGGAAAGTTGTGGGATCACTGGGCTGACACAAATGTCCTACCACCTAGCATTGCAAAAATGGCACCTCACTCGTGTGGGTGGATCAAGTACCCGCGACAGGCAAGGACCCAAAACCTATTGAGGCGATGTCAAAATTACCTGGTTTTGCAAGGAGGGTCCCATGAGTTTTTGGCACCGGGCTCAGCAGCCATCTAGGGAAACCGACCAAACCCACACATTAAAAATGGTACCTCACTTGTGTGGGTAGGCATAGTGGCTGCAACAGGAATTGACCCAAATCGTTCTGTGGTGACTTCAAAATTACCTATCATAAAACGGTTCTCTGATAAAATATCGATGTCACAAACATCGATGTTCTAAATATCGAGTTAAAAGAATCGACTACAAAAATATTGACTCCCATACCGTAACAGGTAAGTACAAAAATATTGACTAAAAAATATCAAGGTAAAAAATATAGATGTAAAAAATGTTGATTTAAAAAAAAATATATAAAAAAGAGTGTATATTAAATATATTAAATAAGAATATTATTTTTAACAAAACACATTTTATTTATTATACATTTTAACTAAATATAACAAATAAACGTAATATAAAAAATAAAAACACACAAAAATAATAATTTATACATATACAAATATTTACTTACAATTTGTTTATTAACTATTATCTTTGTTTAATTTTTAAACTTTAACATTTTATAAAAATAAAATATATATATATATATATATATATATATCAATAATTTAAAATAAAATAGAAACATTCTATAATCAATTAAAACATTAAACTATTAAAGAAAATGTAAACTAACATTTCCCAATACAATAAGTGCAACCATAGGGAAAGTGTTGGATAGCAGAATAATTAAATTTACTCTTCCAACTCCAGTGAATGCAACAGTAGGGAAAATTTTGGATAGCGGAGTGGTAAAAATTACTATTCCCACTTCAGTGATAGCAACAGATGGGAAAGTGTTGGATAGCTGAGGGGAAACAATTACTAGTCCCACTCCAAAGAGTGCAATAGTAGGGAAAGTGTTAGATAGCTGAGGGGTAAAAATTACTACTCTGACTCCAAAGAGTGCAACAAGAGAGAAAATGTTGGATAGCGGTGAGGTGAAAATTACTATTCCCACTCCATCAACTGCAAAAGTAGGGTACGTGTTGGATAGTGAAGGAATTCAATTTACTATTCCAACTCCAGTGAGTGCAACAGTAGGAAAAATGTTGGATAGCGGAGTGGTAAAAATTACTATTCCCACTCCATTAAGTGCAACAATAGGGAGAGTTTTGGATAGCGGAGGGGTAAAAATTACTATTCCCACTCTTAAGAGTGCAATAGTAGGGAAAGTGTTGGATAGCGGAGGGGTAAAAATTACAATTTCTACTCCGGTGAGTGCAACATTAGAGAAAGTGCTGGATAGTGGAGGGGTAAAAATTACTATTTCCACTCTAGTGAATGCTACAGTATGGAAAGTGCTGGATAGCCAAGAGGTAAAAATGACTATTCCCATTCCAGTGAGTGAAACATTAGGGAAAGTGTTGGATAGCAGAGAAACAAAATAACACTTAAACAGTTGACAAAAAAACAAAAAAATATTACAACATTTTAAAAATAGAAAACAATATTTAAAAAACATAAATTTAAATCTATTAAACATATAAAAGAACACATATTATAATATTAATTACATATAACAAAAACCTACAAATAATATATCAAATAAATTAATAAATACATTTATACACAATATTTTTTCAAAAGTAGCAAATATTAACGAGCAAATAAAAGATTTAAAACATAAATGTATTAATTTTATTGCATACCCTATTACACCACACCAATAACAAATCACTTCATCAAATTTCTTTCTATAATTACCATAATTATTAATACATTAAAAAACATCTTATTAATAAAAAAAATAAACATTAATTGAGTACACATGCTATAATACTCTAATATCCACAACACACACCTAAATTAAACTATAAAATATTAAAACACAATTATATATTATTTTGTAAAGAAAAACTAATAATTAAATACCAAAATGTTATTTACTACCCAGCCTTTACCCCTTTAAAAGTAAAAACAAAATGCAAAAAAATAAACATTTGCCAAAATAAATATCAAATAATTAACATTAATTAACAACTATATTTTAATTAATTAAACAGAAATTACTTCCTACCCTTTACTCCTATAAACACCACAACACACACATACAATTAATTACACAATTACCATAATAAATTACCAATTAATTAAATGAAATAATTAACAGCTAATTATTAATTCATCAATGAAAAATAATTTACTTCCCACCCTTCCCATCCTATACACCTATAAAAACTACCACACACACAAATATAATTAATTAAACAATTACCAAAATTAATTACAAATTAATTAATTAAAATAATTAACCAATTATTAGTTCATAAATTAAAAATACATTTCTTCCCACCATTTACACCTATAAACACAACACAAACCTAGAATTAATTACACAATTACCACAATTAATTACCAATGAATTAATGTAAAATAATTAATAGCCAATTATTAATTAATTAATAACAAACTAAATTGACATATTTAATAATATAACATCTCAATTAAACAAATATTAATAAATAAAAATGAATCAATACATTAAATATAATTAAATTACTTCGGTCCCTGGTCTCCTATAAACCCACAACCCAGTACGGAACTAATAATGCAAAAAATAAAATAAAAAATAAATTTAATATAATGAAATTACTTCCCACCCTATTTCCAATTTTTTTTTTTTAAAACCATAACCCGTTACGGGACTAAAAGCTTAAAATTCTAATTTTAAAAAATGTATAACTACTAAAAATGTATCACATATATTAAAAATACAAACAAATCTTATACAAAATAACATACATCACATACATATAAAATATATACTAAAATACATAACAATAATGAAAAAACGATATTTTTAACAGCTATATTTTTGCAAACGATATTTAACACTTCGATATTTTTAAAAACTATATTTCTTACCTTAAATCAATGTTCTTGACCACCATATTCTTGCTGTCGATATTCCTGACCCATGATATTAATAACTTGATATTTGTGCAACTCGATATTTTGTACTCAATATTCTGTCTCTGCATCTCATAAAACGACCTGGTTTTTTGGTCCCAGGTTCGCGGCTATCTAAGGAAACCTATCAAACCTACACATTTCTGAAAACTAGAGACCCCGGGAGTCCTGTGAGGTATGGCTTGCGTGGATCCCCCAGCGTTTCCTTACCCTGAATCCCCTGCAAACCTAACATTTTGCTGAAAAAAATCAAACTTTTCTCAAGTTTTTGTGTGGGAAAGTTGAAGATCACCGGGCTGACACAAATTTCCTACCACTCAGCGTTTCCCCAGGTGTCCTGATAAAAATGGTACCTCACTCGTGTGGGTGGGTCAAGTACCCGCAACAGGAAAGAGCCCTAAACATATTGTGGGGTCTTCAAAATGACCAATCATAAAACGACCTGCTTTTGCAGGGGGGGGCACCTGGGCTTTTGTCCCCGGGCTCTGTGGCCATCTAAGGAAATTTACCAAAACCATACATTTCTGAAAACTAGACACCATGGGGAGTCCAGTGAGGTATGGCTTGCGTGGATCCCCCAAAAGTTCCCTACCCAGAACCCCCTGCAAACCTCAAATTTAGCTGAATAAATCAGTTTTTCCACACATTTTTGTGTGGAATCACCATGCCGGCACAAATATCCTACCACCCAGAATTCCCCTTGTTCTCCCGAACTACGTTTCAGTTTTATATTCAATGCACTGACGTCAGTGCGCCATTCGTGCGAACGTCATTGCATTGGAAATACAAAATGGCCTCGGGAGGTTGGGAAGCTCTTCCCCAACCTCATGAGGCCAAAAAAAAAAAGGAAATCCCTCTGCTGTCTGCAGCAGAGGGATTTAGTGCCCCTGCACAGGAGCACCGGTGCTCATGACGAAACCATTCTGTTACCAGGCACCCTGCCCTAGGAGACTTTAGGGCCTACTTTAGGGGTGACGTATTAGTATTAAAAAAGGAAGGTTTACGCCTTGTAAAAGGTTTTTTTGCCAGGTTGAAATAGCAATTTAAAACGGCTCTACAGGCAGCATTGACAGGGCTGTGAAATGTTTTAAAACACTACTTTAGTGGGGAGCACAATGAGTGCTGCAGCTCACTTGTAACATTTAATTTACCGGCCCTCTGTACATTCATTATCACATAATAGGGACTTCCAGATCAATTAAAGATACCAAGCAGGTGAATACTAATAATGCCATGTTTTAAGGAGAGAGCACCAGCACTTTCACTCTGGTTTGCAGGGGAAAAGTGCATCAAGTCCTAAAAAAAAAAAAAAAGGCTCAGCAACAAGAGGCAGATGACGGCAAAATCTGGGGTGAAACTGCAGAGAGGGCCAGGTCCAAGAGTAGTTTATATGACTAACAATTCCCAGCAGGGCTGCCACATCCAGCACAATAAACATATGTGTGCAGAACTCTTAATAACACACCAGAAAATATGTTGTCTCTAAAAGCTGTAAATAACAGATGTTTCTGTTGCTTAATGAAATTGCACCCAATCTCACAGCCTCAGAAGTATAAATGTCTGAGGTGGCATGGCCAGGATTTGAATTTATGACCTACAAGCTTCATTAAGCAATCCTGCCCCGCCACTTCTCAGCTCGGTTGCTACTCCTTTTATCAACAGTACTATCACAAATCAGTAGAGCACATATATGTTCATGGATTGGACTGCCACGTTTCAACATGGCAACCTACATTTTCACAGATAGCATCATCACTTGTAAAAGGGCTGCTGCAGTCTTTGGTGCTTTATCATCTGTTCTCAAGAGGGTGGTTTATCTAATGTTGGAACCACACGCTCACTTCTTAACAACAAGCAGATCTGTGTCTAATATGTAATTTCATCTCTCCTCATTGCACAGAAAATGAGAGCATGCTTCTTGCATGCTGCTACAAAGCTAACATTCACTTATGCCGTTCATTTTACATGGCCAAATCTCTGCATTCCGGAAGCAATGAACAAAGCAAGGGGTGCGGGTTCTAAATGTAGTTAACGAGAGGGCGGGGCACTCTTGTAAGGGAAAGAAGGTAGGTTAAGTTGGACTTGGGAATCAAACGCTTCCACCATTAGGCAGTGTGGTATTCATTGCCCCGTGAATCTAACTGCCCATGAGCGCCATACATACAAAAATGTGTGTAAGGTGCACCATTCTGAAGTTACGCCTTCATATGAGTTTATAAACTATGCTGATTCTCTTTGGATGGTCTGCAGTCGTACCTTCCACATGTAGGTATAAACAGGTTAAGTTACTGGTAGGTATGACTAAAATGACGGACATCTGTTGTGCGTATTTGAGGCACCTGCAATAAGAAAACTTATAATCGTTTTTTCCCTTCTTTTGTATGAATCTGCAAGTAAACTAAATTCCTCTGTCTTGTGTTCAAAGTAAAGCGCACAGGAGTGGTTATTGGGGATAGTGTGAACACCCAGGAAGTTATTGCTCATTGCTTATGTTTTTCCGCCCTGTTTGCGCACACATACACAGTTTGCACACCTCCTAAACGCAGGTGAAGTAAGTCTACAAATATGGTGTATGATTTATCAACAATTCACAAAGACATTCGTTCACGTCTAAGCAATTGTTATGTAGGTGCACAATGTGCTCACCTAGTTGCAGGAGGTAAACACATTGAAATATGGGCATTTATGTACCGTAGGTTTCATCTTACTACTTGCATAGATTTCCACATTTTAGAGGAGTAGCAGATATCCCCAGAAATATGCTTGAAAATATAGATTTCCTGGTATACTTTTTGTCCAATATACGTATTCTATCTAGGGAGCTGTCTACAAGGAACACAGACGTAAGTACTGCAGGATTGTACATTTGCACATGCACCCGGCAGATGTGAAGAAATCTCTTCCATCGAAAACCTCAAAAAAAAAAAATATGCGAAGGTTAGAATAAATTAAACATGAATACGTCAAATATTCAGACATTATGTAGAAGATGTCATTGGAAGTTAAGACTCTACTGCATAAAGGCATCCTTCATATATACATAGCACATCACAGTATGTTCAGATCCCCATCTCAAGATCATTCTGCCAGCTCGCCTTGCCTTGCAGCTTTATTTGTCCCTGCCACATGAATGACGGACAATGTCTGCTTTGGTAGAATGTTTGTTAAAGGGCGAAGGCCCTGTTTTTGCTCTGATTGCTGTACTTTTTTTTTTTTTTTTTTTTTTTTATTTCAAAAAGTTTTTATTGAATTGAATAGAATAAGAGAGAGAAAGAAAGAAGAAAGAGAGAGGGGGGGGGGTGATTTAAACGCCGATTTGAACTACCTGCATTGCCTGCTGAACAAGCCATTAGGTTGGGCTGGCCCTCACCCCTCTCTCTTCCCATCAGCAACACAACTAGCAGAGGTAGTAGTCCATATCAGTTTAACCGACCTATTCCTGAACTCTAACTACTACTGACGTGACTCCACCTACTTCTCTTGTGCGACTGATGGAGCAGCAGCAGTTTTAATTCCTTATTGGATTCTGATGTTCATTGGGGAACCAGTTTCCATTTAAAGTATTCTAAAATGACAATTACAATGTAAGCCACTTGGTCCTACAAGAATGACAGACAGGGAAGGTTTAAACCTTATTTTCAGAATTTAGTCATACAATATAGTCAATTCAATTTATCAATGAATCAGAATGCAAAGCTCAGTTAATATACAGAGCCAATCAAAGAACTCAGTAAAGTTCAGATCAGCAAAATAAAAAATATATAATGGGAGAGCGATCCGGCAGGGATTCTCCTCCAAGGGTCAGTAGGAAAAGGCATCTAACACATCCAAAAAGCACACTCTTATGGGGTTCAAAGAAAAGGAATATCATCCATTCAATAGAGTTGTACACAATTCTCACAAAATAGACCAATCCGCAATAAACAGAATGAAACAGTTGGAAGCATATACCAGTGGCGTAGTAAGGAGGGTTGGGGAGGCGGTCCACCTTTGGTGGCACACGTTTTGGGGGAGGCGGCCTCCCCCTTACCTGCGGCTGCCGCGTGGATCCCAACTCCCGCTCTTACATGCCGCCGTGGGCAGCAAACACAGGGTCCGCCACGGGCGGCACATGGGCTAGCTAGGCCACTGGCATATACATTTCAAAATTCTCTCATAATTCTGCATCATGAGACTTCTCACAGACACTATCTAAACTAGAACATATGTTGCTACATTATGTATAATTTTACTAAGACAACTAGGTTAGACCTTGAGCATATGGAATTGTGTTGAAACAAAATTTTAGGTTGTTGTCTTGCCTGTGAAAAATGTATTCAACATCATTTTACTGAGACAAATACGAATTAGTCTACGTGATACAAAACATTGGCAACAAACGTCACACAAAAATGGAGTGCAAGACCTACAAGTGCTAAGTTAGTTAGAATTCGATTTTCATTACCACAATGCATTTATTTTCAGATAAAGAAAGATAACACTACCTGTTTCTTAATGTCTTACTACTATCTCCACCTTACCATTTCTCGCTCTTCTTTCTCAGTGTCTCCCTTCACTTCTCCTACTCTCCTCTCCATCCACCCTCTTTTCTTTTTCTGCTTTCCTGATTTCTCTCTTCTCTTCTCATTTCGTATATTCTGGTCAATGAATATATTTCTGAAGCTTCCTGGCTTTTTCATTAGTACATCTTATATTTACCACTGAGGGTCAGCATATCCTACACACTTCCCAATATGACCATCAAAAGCAAATACAGTACGCAAAATAGCATTTTATTTGTCAAAACCAAAGGTTTCGCTGTTGCTGGACAACATGAAGCGATCCATCTAATTTCTATGATGCAAAAAAATGAAACTACAAATCCCAGAATGCTATGTGCTGTTGCTTAAAAAGACAGTTTTAACTGGTAGTGTATGACTGCTGCTGCCTGACAGCCATGCATGATCTCACATTGCCTCTCTCAGCCCTGAGCAGCACACCCCATCTTGATGGGGCCTGCCCTACAGTGAGCAGTGTTCTCCCCACAGAATACTCTTAGGGGCACTAGGGAGTGAATATTTATGTATGGGCTATGGGCGGAGACAATGCAAGCAGTCTACAGCCCAGCAGTGGTGAAGGAAAGTGTACTGCTGCGAAAAAACATTGGCTCTATCACTTCTTTCATTGTAGTGAAGATCTTGATTTAAAGTGCTGATTACATTTTCGAGATACTTCAAAGTGCACATTGGGTGGTATATTGCTTGGTTAATGCGCACTTCTCTCGTTTTGCAAATTAATAAGATATAATGAGCTTTTCACTGAAAAAAAGATATATAATTCTATTACATGTGGTTGGCAATCACAAGATTTGTGAGGTTCTATAATGTGCGTGTTTTCGAGCACTGCCAGATAATTGACTGCATCTATTTACCATGTCAAGGCAAGATGGCGTCAGCCCCAAGCTATGCATTCCCTGTTTGTAATTAACGTAATGAAATCTTGTTTTTAATCAGAATTTATTTATAACAAACCATGGCGACTAAATTAGCATCGCCGTGAGACAATTGTTTACACAGCTGCCTGTCAACAATGTACTCTAGTTAAGCTGAGATATTTAAAAAAAAAGTTTTTTAATACAGTATGTGGACATTTGCTATTGTGAAGACTATTCGGTGGGGAGTAATAGCAATCTTTGCTAGTCCCACGGTTGCAGTGCCAGGTGAAATCCCCATTGCATCTGTGGAGAATGCAATGCCTGTGAGGCATACTTGATCTGAGAACTCTGTAGGTAGAAAAAAGGCCTACAGGGGTCCCTTCGCGGATCCTTCTTCTGAAACAGAAGAGGGAACAAAGCCATTGGGCCCAATTCACACAAGCATTGGCATTGTGTAAAGATGCGGAGGAAGCAATGAAATGTTTAAAATAGGATTTATTTAAGTTAAATCCAAGGACCCACTGGAGCACAAACCAAAGCGTCTAGATCAGATCAGCTCCAACCGCTCCTCTGATCTAGAACTCAGGTTCACAACAACATTCTCCATTACATGTGTAACATTCTACAATACCAATGACAATTCCATTAGTGACATCAATAATAACACTAGAAAGAAAAGAAGGGTATTACCACATGTATCTTTTCCACAAATAAAACAAAATAAAATAAAACAAAACAAAACAAAAGAAAGATAAAACAAAACAAAGAAAGATTAATCCAGAATATAATCATCTAATCTCTTTGGCAACTTAACACATCTTTTATGAGAAACATGTGACCCAAGAGCAGATGAACTAGTACGAGCATCACAATCAGAAACAGAAGAATCCAGAATAGGATCAGACTCTGAACGAAGAGTAGAACCAAGACCATCACTGGAACAAGCAAACTGTTCCTTCTGTAATGGAGCAGAAAAGGGATTATCAAACCAAACATCTTCAGCATCTTCCCTTTTATCAAAACAAAATTCTTGGCCAGGTCTAAGAACAACCACAGAACTTTTACTCCACCACCCTCTGCCCTTGAGAAAGACAGTGGATTCAGAAACTTGTTCCACTTCAAAGGGCCTGCTGAACTTAGACATACCTTTGGATGTGTGAGAAGGATTAACAATCCTAACCCAATCACCAACATTCACAACCTTACTCTTACAATGATGAAAATCATCATGATAGGACTTCCCTGACATTCGTGCAGAAGTGATATTATCTCTAGCTTTAGAGACAGAAGACTCAAAACTTTCTGTCAAATTGCTCTTATTTTTAAGTTGAGGCAAAAACAAAGATCTAGCTTGTCTGCCTCTCATCAGACAAAAAGGAGAAACTCCCGTACAAGAATTAGGAGTCAAATGATAACTCCAAATTTTGTCTTTCAAAAAGTCAAAAACATCCAAACTACTCTCCAAAGCAGCTTGGATCCCCTCTTTAAAAAATCTGTTGGCCCTTTCAACCTGTCCATTAGAACGGGGACTATAAAGAGGAGCCCTCTTGGCAGACACTCCAAACTTTTTAAGAAACATTTCCATTTTGTTGGAAACAAACTGAACACCATTGTCAGACCTAATAGAAATAGGTGCCCCCTCAATCCTGAAAACATTGTCCAGGAAACTAATAACCACATCAGTACTAGGATGCTCTACAAAAGAATAATGTAACCACTTAGAAAAATCATCAATAAGAACAATTAAAAATCTATTTTCTCTGCCAAGACAATCATAAGGTCCTGAAAAGTCAATAGAAAGCTTTTGCCACGGACCTGTAGGAGCTTCACTAATAGACAATGGTTCAGTAGAAACATTCCAGTGCTTGTCAGACCTAACACATACCGCACAGTTATTGATAAACTTCTCAACAGAAGCATCCAACCCAGGCCACCAATAATGACTCTTAAGCAACCTCTTTGTACCTGAAACACCAGGATGCCCTGAATGTGCTAATTTGATAATCTTCTCCCTGAGACTCCCTGGTGGAACAAACAAATCATTCCTCAATAAAATTCCATTTTCAATCGATTACTCATTCGCCACTTGTGCAAAACTCCTCAATGATGATTCAAGATTTTTAACAGAGGGCCATCCATTAACAACAAAAGATTTTACCTTAACTAACAAATTATCTTTACCAACATGATCATTCCATTCATCCTCATCAATGCCAAATTTGCTGGACTCAACAGCATCCAAAGCAGCCACTACACACTCTTGCTGATCAGTGACCTCATGACAAGAATCACCAAGAGGAGATAACCTAGATAAGCAGTCTGCAGCAAAATTCTTTCCACCCGGAATATGCTGAATCTCAAAGTTAAACTCCTGCAGTCTCGCTATTAACCGAACCAACCTAGAAGAAGCCCTACCACTCTTTACACCATCCATCATATAAACCAAAGGCTTATGGTCCGTCACCAAAACAAAAGGCCTACCCCACAAAAAATTCGTGACAGGACCTCCGCATTGAAAAAACTGTAGTCCGGAGGTCTTGCGACAAGAGTGACCAGATCTTGAGAACCCAAAAAAATGGGACATTTTGCCTCTATCCAGAGACCAGACGTCTGAGACCTTGTGGTTTTGGGCAATGGCTCGACATACCTGAAGAAAATGCTTCAACACATTTGGTACTTTGGTCAAAGGGAGTGGCAAACTGTCAACCAACATGTGTTTGAGAACCAATATCAATATTGAACAGTTATTGAGCATTTCTCCTACAGATGGAAAACAAGAGTAATCTGAAGGAATGACAGTCAGAGTATTGCATTTATAAAACAGTCCTTGTTTGATAGCCTAGTGTCTAAGAGAACGCTTAGTATAATTTGAAGCATTATGAATACTGTTACAAGCCAGCAAACTTCCCTTTAATAAATGTTACTGATCATTCTTAGGTGGGATCTAGAAAAAGCTGCGCTAATCTCAGACTTACTAGAAACACTAGAGTAGACTGAAACAATGGAATGTTTGTGTCACATGGGAAAGACATATGTAAGCGAGGGGAAACAACCTTTACAGCGCAACTTTTACGAAGCACTACCATTACAACGAAACTTTTACAACGCAACATCCATTACATCGCCTGCCATTACAACGTAACCATTACAACGCATGACACTACAACACATACCACTACAACGCATGTCATTACAACGCATACCATTACAACGCATAACATTACAACAAGACTATTGAGATCTGATAAACACTTGCAGCTAAAAAGATGATAGCAGATACTTCAACATTCACATCTTACCGGAAACACATATAATTGCACAAATCATTTAAAAAAAATACTGTTGATTCTGAAGTATATACTTGTGATAGGGCTTCTGAGCTATGGTATGACACCTTGGCACTTTGGAGTCAAAGAACAATGTAAAGTATGAGTCATGTTTGCCTTCCTGAATTCCACCACACATTCCTACAAGTTTACCAGTCCTGGTTTTCTAGGGGTATTAAAAGCGTTACAAATCTAGAGTACAATACAAAGGAAATCATTTTTTCAAATACTGACATTTAATTTCGTATTTTTCAAGTAACTCCATTTAACTTTGTACTCCTAGCATGAGTAAATATGTAAAAAATTGTGATGGAAAGTTCTGGAATCTGCGTTAGTCCACAAACTTCCACCAACCCCGCATTCTCTAAAGTCTCCCAATAAAAATGGTACCTCACTTGTGTGAGTGGGTCAAGTACCCATAACAGGCAAGGTTCCAAAACTTATTGTGGAGACATCAAAATTACCTATCACCAAACGACCTGGATTTGCAAGTGGGGGCACCTGGGTTTTTGGCCCCGGGCTCAGCGGCCAACTAGGGAAACCTACCAAACCCTCACATTTTTGAAAACTAGACACCATGGGGGGTCCAGTGTTGTATGGCTTGCATGGATCCCTCAGCGTTTCCCTGCCCAGAATACCCTGCAAACCTCAAATTTGCTGAAAGAAACTATATTTTCTCACTTTTCTGTGTTGGAAAGTTGTGGGATCACTGGGCTGACACAAATGTCCTACCACCTAGCATTGCAAAAATGGCACCTCACTCGTGTGGGTGGATCAAGTACCCGCGACAGGCAAGGGCCCAAAACCTATTGAGGCGATGTCAAAATTACCTGGTTTTGCAAGGAGGGTCCCATGAGTTTTTGGCACCGGGCTCAGCAGCCATCTAGGGAAACCGACCAAACCCACACATTAAAAATGGTACCTCACTTGTGTGGGTAGGCATAGTGGCTGCAACAGGAATTGACCCAAATCGTTCTGTGGTGACTTCAAAATTACCTATCATAAAACGGTTCTCTGATAAAATATCGATGTCACAAACATCGATGTTCTAAATATCGAGTTAAAAGAATCGTCTACAAAAATATTGACTCCCATACCGTAACAGGTAAGTACAAAAATATTGACTAAAAAATATCAAGGTAAAAAATATAGATGTAAAAAATGTTGATTTAAAAAAAAAATATATAAAAAAGAGTGTATATTAAATATATTAAATAAGAATATTATTTTTAACAAAACACATTACATTTATTATACATTTTAACTAATAAATATAACAAAGAAACGTAATATAAAAAATAGAAACACACAAAAATAATAATTTATACATATACAAATATTTACTTACAATTTGTTTATTAACTATTATCTTTGTTTAATTTTTAAACTTTAACATTTTATAAAAATAAAATATATATATATATATCAATATTTTAAAATAAAATAGAAACATTCTATAATCAATTAAAACATTAAACTATTAAAGAAAATGTAAACTAACATTTCCCAATACAATAAGTGCAACCATAGGGAAAGTGTTGGATAGCAGAATAATTAAATTTACTCTTCCAACTCCAGTGAATGCAACAGTAGGGAAAATTTTGGATAGCGGAGTGGTAAAAATTACTATTCCCACTTCAGTGATAGCAACAGATGGGAAAGTGTTGGATAGCTGATGGGAAACAATTACTAGTCCCACTCCAAAGAGTGCAATAGTAGGGAAAGTGTTAGATAGCTGAGGGGTAAAAATTACTACTCTGACTCCAAAGAGTGCAACAAGAGAGAAAATGTTGGATAGCGGTGAGGTGAAAATTACTATTCCCACTCCATCAACTGCAAAAGTAGGGTACGTGTTGGATAGTGAAGGAATTCAATTTACTATTCCAACTCCAGTGAGTGCAACAGTAGGAAAAATGTTGGATAGCGGAGTGGTAAAAATTACTATTCCCACTCCATTAAGTGCAACAATAGGGAGAGTTTTGGATAGCGGAGGGGTAAAAATTACTATTCCCACTCTTAAGAGTGCAATAGTAGGGAAAGTGTTGGATAGCGGAGGGGTAAAAATTACAATTTCTACTCCGGTGAGTGCAACATTAGAGAAAGTGCTGGATAGTGGAGGGGTAAAAATTACTATTTCCACTCTAGTGAATGCTACAGTATGGAAAGTGCTGGATAGCCAAGAGGTAAAAATGACTATTCCCATTCCAGTGAGTGAAACATTAGGGAAAGTGTTGGATAGCAGAGAAACAAAATAACACTTAAACAGTTGACAAAAAAACAAAAAAATATTACAACATTTTAAAAATAGAAAACAATATTTAAAAAACATAAATTTAAATCTATTAAACATATAAAAGAACACATATTATAATATTAATTACATATAACAAAAACCTACAAATAATATATCAAATAAATTAATAAGTACATTTATAAACAATATTTTTTCAAAAGTAGCAAATATTAACGAGCAAATAAATGATTTAAAACATAAATGTATTAATTTTTTTTTTGCATACCCTATTACACCACACCAATAACAAATCACTTCATCATTTTTGATTACATTTCTTTCTATAATTACCATTAATTATTAATACATTAAAAAACATCTTATTAATAAAAAAATAAACATTAATTGAGTTCACATGCTATAACACTCTAATATCCACAACACACACCTAAATTAAACTATAAAATATTAAAACACAATTATATATTATTTTGTAAAGAAAAACTAATAATTAAATACCAAAATGTTATTTACTACCCAGCCTTTACCCCTTTAAAAGTAAAAACAAAATGCAAAAAAATAAACATTTGCCAAAATAAATATCAAATAATTAACATTAATTAACAACTATATTTTAATTAATTAAACAGAAATGACTTCCTACCCTTTACTCCTATAAACACCACAACACACACATACAATTAATTACACAATTACCATAATAAATTACCAATTAATTAAATGAAATAATTAACAGCTAATTATTAATTCATCAATGAAAAATAATTTACTTCCCACCCTTCCCATCCTATCCAATTTTTTTTTTTTAAAACCATAACCCGTTACGGGACTAAAAGCTTAAAATTCTAATTTAAAAAAATTAATAACTACTAAAAATGTATCACATATATTAAAAATACAAACAAATCTTATACAAAATAACATACATCACATACATATAAAATATATACTAAAATACATAACAATAATGAAAAAACGATATTTTTAACAGCTATATTTTTGCAAACGATATTTAACACTTCGATATTTTTAAAAACTATATTTCTTACCTTAAATCAATGTTCCTGACCACCATATTCTTGCTGTCGATATTCCTGACCCATGATATTAATAACTTGATATTTGTGCAACTCGATATTTTGTACTCAATATTCTGTCTCTGCATCTCATAAAACGACCTGGTTTTTTGGTCCCAGGTTCGCGGCTATCTAAGGAAACCTATCAAACCTACACATTTCTGAAAACTAGAGACCCCGGGAGTCCAGTGAGGTATGGCTTGCGTGGATCCCCCAGCGTTTCCTTACCCTGAATCCCCTGCAAACCTAACATTTTGCTGAAAAAAATCAAACTTTTCTCAAGTTTTTGTGTGGGAAAGTTGAAGATCACCGGGCTGACACAAATTTCCTACCACTCAGCGTTTCCCCAGGTGTCCTGATAAAAATGGTACCTCACTTGTGTGGGTGGGTCAAGTACCCGCAACAGGAAAGAGCCCTAAACATATTGTGGGGTCTTCAAAATGACCAATCATAAAACGACCTGCTTTTGCAGGGGGGGGCACCTGGGCTTTTGTCCCCGGGCTCTGTGGCCATCTAAGGAAATTTACCAAAACCATACATTTCTGAAAACTAGACACCATGGGGAGTCCAGTGAGGTATGGCTTGCGTGGATCCCCCAAAAGTTCCCTACCCAGAACCCCCTGCAAACCTCAAATTTAGCTGAATAAATCAGTTTTTCCAAACATTTTTGTGTGGAATCACCATGCCGGCACAAATATCCTACCACCCAGAATTCCCCTTGTTCTCCCGAACTACGTTTCAGTTTTATATTCAATGCACTGACGTCAGTGCGCCATTCGTGCGAACGTCATTGCATTGGAAATACAAAATGGCCTCGGGAGGTTGGGAAGCTCTTCCCCAACCTCATGAGGCCAAAAAAAAAAAGGAAATCCCTCTGCTGTCTGCAGCAGAGGGATTTAGTGCCCCTGCACAGGAGCACCGGTGCTCATGACGGAACCATTCTGTTACCAGGCACCCTGCCCTAGGAGACTTTAGGGCCTACTTTAGGGGTGACGTATTAGTATTAAAAAAGGAAGGTTTACGCCTTGTAAAAGGTTTTTTTGCCAGGTTGAAATAGCAATTTAAAACGGCTCTACAGGCAGCATTGACAGGGCTGTGAAATGTTTTAAAACACTACTTTAGTGGGGAGCACAATGAGTGCTGCAGCTCACTTGTAACATTTAATTTACCGGCCCTCTGTACATTCATTATCACATAATAGGGACTTCCAGATCAATTAAAGATACCAAGCAGGTGAATACTAATAATGCCATGTTTTAAGGAGAGAGCACCAGCACTTTCACTCTGGTTAGCAGGGGAAAAGTGCATCAAGTCCTAAAAAAAAAAAAAAGGCTCAGCAACAAGAGGCAGATGACGGCAAAATCTGGGGTGAAACTGCAGAGAGGGCCAGGTCCAAGAGTAGTTTATATGACTAACAATTCCCAGCAGGGCTGCCACATCCAGCACAATAAACATATGTGTGCAGAACTCTTAATAACACACCAGAAAATGTGTTGTCTCTAAAAGCTGTAAATAACAGATGTTTCTGTTGCTTAATGAAATTGCACCCAATTTCACAGCCTCAGAAGTATAAATGTCTGAGGTGGCATGACCAGGATTTGAATTTATGACCTACAAGCTTCAATAAGCAATCCTGCCCCGCCACTTCTCAGCTCGGTTGCTACTCCTTTTATCAACAGTACTATCACAGATCAGTAGAGCACATATATGTTCATGGATTGGACTGCCACGTTTCAACATGGCAACCTACATTTTCACAGATAGCATCATCACTTGTAAAAGGGCTGCTGCAGTCTTTGGTGCTTTATCATCTGTTCTCAAGAGGGTGGTTTATCTAATGTTGGAACCACACGCTCACTTCTTAACAACAAGCAGATCTGTGTCTAATATGTAATTTCATCTCTCCTCATTGCACAGAAAATGAGAGCATGCTTCTTGCATGCTGCTACAAAGCTAACATTCACTTATGCCGTTCATTTTACATGGCCAAATCTCTGCATTCCGGAAGCAATGAACAAAGCAAGGGGTGCGGGTTCTAAATGTAGTTAACGAGAGGGCGGGGCACTCTTGTAAGGGAAAGAAGGTAGGTTAAGTTGGACTTGGGAATCAAACGCTTCCACCATTAGGCAGTGTGGTATTCATTGCCCCGTGAATCTAACTGCCCATGAGCGCCATACATACAAAAATGTGTGTAAGGTGCACCATTGTGAAGTTACGCCTTCATATGAGTTTATAAACTATGCTGATTCTCTTTGGATGGTCTGCAGTCGTACCTTCCACATGTAGGTATAAACAGGTTAAGTTACTGGTAGGTATGACTAAAATGACGGTCATCTGTTGTGCGTATTTGAGGCACCTGCAATAAGAAAACTTATAATCGTTTTTTCCCTTCTTTTGTATGAATCTGCAAGTAAACTAAATTCCTCTGTCTTGTGTTCAAAGTAAAGCGCACAGGAGTGGTTATTGGGGATAGTGTGAACACCCAGGAAGTTATTGCTCATTGCTTATGTTTTTCCGCCCTGTTTGCACACATACACAGTTTGCGCACCTCCTAAACGCAGGTGAAGTAAGTCTACAAATATGGTGTATGATTTATCAACAATTCACAAAGACATTCGTTCACGTCTAAGCAATTGTTATGTAGGTGCACAATGTGCTCACCTAGTTGCAGGAGGTAAACACATTGAAATATGGGCATTTATGTACCGTAGGTTTCATCTTACTACTTGCATAGATTTCCACATTTTAGAGGAGTAGCAGATATCCCCAGAAATATGCTTGAAAATATAGATTTCCTGGTATACTTTTTGTCCAATATACGTATTCTATCTAGGGAGCTGTCTACAAGGAACACAGACGTAAGTACTGCAGGATTGTACATTTGCACATGCACCCGGCAAATGTGAAGAAATCTCTTCCATCGAAAACCTCAAAAAAAAAAAATATGCGAAGGTTAGAATAAATTAAACATGAATACGTCAAATATTCAGACATTATGTAGAAGATGTAATTGGAAGTTAAGACTCTACTGCATAAAGGCATCCTTCATATATACATAGCACATCACAGTATGTTCAGATCCCCATCTCAAGATCATTCTGCCAGCTCGCCTTGCCTTGCAGCTTTATTTGTCCCTGCCAAATGAATGACGGACAATGTCTGCTTTGGTAGAATGTTTGTTAAAGGGCGAAGGCCCTGTTTTTGCTCTGATTGCTGTGCTTTTAAATGCCGATTTGAACTACCTGCATTGCCTGCTGAACAAGCCATTAGGTTGGGCTGGCCCTCACCCCTCTCTCTTCCCATCAGCAACACAACTAGCAGAGGTAGTAGTCCATATCAGTTTAACCGATCTATTCCTGAACTCTAACTACTACTGACGTGACTCCACCTACTTCTCTTGTGCGACTGATGGAGCAGCAGCAGTTTTAATTCCTTATTGGATTCTGATGTTCATTGGGGAACCAGTTTCCATTTAAAGTATTCTAAAATGACAATTACAATGTAAGCCACTTGGTCCTACAAGAATGACAGACAGGGAAGGTTTAAACCTTATTTTCAGAATTTAGTCATACAATATAGTCAATTCAATTTATCAATGAATCAGAATGCAAAGCTCAGTTAATATACAGAGCCAATCAAAGAACTCAGTAAAGTTCAGATCAGCAAAATAAAAAATATATAATGGGAGAGCGATCCGGCAGGGATTCTCCTCCAAGGGTCAGTAGGAAAAGGCATCTAACACATCCAAAAAGCACACTCTTATGGGGTTCAAAGAAAAGGAATATCATCCATTCAATAGAGTTGTACACAATTCTCACAAAATAGACCAATCCGCAATAAACAGAATGAAACAGTTGGAAGCATATACCAGTGGCGTAGTAAGGAGGGTTGGGGAGGCGGTCCACCTTTGGTGGCACACGTTTTGGGGGAGGCGGCCTCCCCCTTACCTGCGGCTGCCGCGTGGATCCCAACTCCCGCTCTTACATGCCGCCGTGGGCAGCAAACACAGGGTCCACCACGGGCGGCACATGGGCTAGCTAGGCCACTGGCATATACATTTCAAAATTCTCTCATAATTCTGCATCATGAGACTTCTCACAGACACTATCTAAACTAGAACATATGTTGCTACATTATGTATAATTTTACTAAGACAACTAGTTTAGACCTTGAGCATATGGAATTGTGTTGAAACAAAATTTTAGGTCGTTGTCTTGCCTGTGAAAAATGCATTCAACATCATTTTACTGAGACAAATACGAATTAGTCTACGTGATACAAAACATTGGCAACAAACGTCACACAAAAATGGAGTGCAAGACCTACAAGTGCTAAGTTAGTTAGAATTCGATTTTCATTACCACAATGCATTTATTTTCAGAAAAAGAAAGATAACACTACCTGTTTCTTAATGTCTTACTACTATCTCCACCTTACCATTTCTCGCTCTTCTTTCTCAGTGTCTCCCTTCACTTCTCCTACTCTCCTCTCCATCCACCCTCTTTTCTTTTTCTGCTTTCCTGATTTCTCTCTTCTCTTCTCATTTCGTATATTCTGGTCAATGAATATATTTCTGAAGCTTCCTGGCTTTTTCATTAGTACATCTTATATTTACCACTGAGGGTCAGCATATCCTACACACTTCCCAATATGACCATCAAAAGCAAATACAGTACGCAAAATAGCATTTTATTTGTCAAAACCAAAGGTTTCGCTGTTGCTGGACAACATGAAGCGATCCATCTAATTTCTATGATGCAAAAAAATGAAACTACAAATCCCAGAATGCTATGTGCTGTTGCTTAAAAAGACAGTTTTAACTGGTAGTGTATGACTGCTGCTGCCTGACAGCCATGCATGATCTCACATTGCCTCTCTCAGCCCTGAGCAGCACACCCCATCTTGATGGGGCCTGCCCTACAGTGAGCAGTGTTCTCCCCACAGAATACTCTTAGGGGCACTAGGGAGTGAATATTTATGCATGGGCTATGGGCGGAGACAATGCAAGCAGTCTACAGCCCAGCAGTGGTGAAGGAAAGTGTACTGCTGCGAAAAAACATTGGCTCTATCACTTCTTTCATTGTAGTAAAGATCTTGATTTAAAGTGCTGATTACATTTTCGAGATACTTCAAAGTGCACATTGGGTGGTATATTGCTTGGTTAATGCGCACTTCTCTCGTTTTGCAAATTAATAAGATATAATGAGCTTTTCACTGAAAAAAAGATATATAATTCTATTACATGTGGTTGGCAATCACAAGATTTGTGAGGTTCTATAATGTGCGTGTTTTCGAGCACTGCCAGATAATTGACTGCATCTATTTACCATGTCAAGGCAAGATGGCGTCAGCCCCAAGCTATGCATTCCCTGTTTGTAATTAACGTAATGAAATCTTGTTTTTAATCAGAATTTATTTATAACAAAGCATGGCGACTAAATTAGCATCGCCGTGAGACAATTGTTTACACAGCTGCCTGTCAACAATGTACTCTAGTTAAGCTGAGATATTTTTTGAAAATTTTTTTTAATACAGTATGTGGACATTTGCTATTGTGAAGACTATTCGGTGGGGAGTAATGGCAATCTTTGCTAGTCCCACGGTTGCAGTGCCAGGTGAAATCCCCATTGCATCTGTGGAGAATGCAATGCCTGTGAGGCATACTTGATCTGAGAACTCTGTAGGTAGAAAAAAGGCCTACAGGGGTCCCTTCGCGGATCCTTCTTCTGAAACAGAAGAGGGAACAAAGCCATTGGGCCCAATTTACACAAGCATTGGCATTGTGTAAAGATGCGGAGGAAGCAATGAAATGTTTAAAATAGGATTTATTTAAGTTAAATCCAAGGACCCACTGGAGCACAAACCAAAGCGTCTAGATCAGATCAGCTCCAACCGCTTCTCTGATCTAGAACTCAGGTTCACAACAACATTCTCCATTACATGTGTAACATTCTACAATACCAATGACAATTCCATTAGTGACATCAATAATAACACTAGAAAGAAAAGAAGGGTATTACCACATGTATCTTTTCCACAAATAAAACAAAAAAAAATAAAACAAAACAAAACAAAAGAAAGATAAAACAAAACAAAGAAAGATTAATCCAGAATATAATCATCTAATCTCTTTGGCAACTTAACACATCTTTTATGAGAAACATGTGACCCAAGAGCAGATGAACTAGTACGAGCATCACAATCAGAAACAGAAGAATCCAGAATAGGATCAGACTCTGAACGAAGAGTAGAACCAAAACCATCACTGGAACAAGCAAACTGTTCCTTCTGTAATGGAGCAGAAAAGGGATTATCAAACCAAACATCTTCAGCATCTTCCCTTTTATCAAAACAAAATTCTTGGCCAGGTCTAAGAACAACCACAGAACTTTTACTCCACCACCCTCTGCCCTTGAGAAAGACAGTGGATTCAGAAACTTGTTACACTTCAAAGGGCCTGCTGAACTTAGACATACCTTTGGATGTGTGAGAAGGATTAACAATCCTAACCCAATCACCAACATTCACAACCTTACTCTTACAATGATGAAAATCATCATGATAGGACTTCCCTGACATTCGTGCAGAAGTGATATTATCTCTAGCTTTAGAGACAGAAGACTCAAAACTTTCTGTCAAATTGCTCTTATTTTTAAGTTGAGGCAAAAACAAAGATCTAGCTTGTCTGCCTCTCATCAGACAAAAAGGAGAAACTCCCGTACAAGAATTAGGAGTCAAATGATAACTCCAAATTTTGTCTTTCAAAAAGTCAAAAACATCCAAACTACTCTCCAAAGCAGCTTGGATCCCCTCTTTAAAAAATCTGTTGGCCCTTTCAACCTGTCCATTAGAACGGGGACTATAAAGAGGAGCCCTCTTGGCAGACACTCCAAACTTTTTAAGAAACATTTCCATTTTGTTGGAAACGAACTGAACACCATTGTCAGACCTAATAGAAATAGGTGCCCCCTCAATCCTGAAAACATTGTCCAGGAAACTAATAACCACATCAGTACTAGGATGCTCTACAAAAGAATAATGTAACCACTTAGAAAAATCATCAATAAGAACAATTAAAAATCTATTTTCTCTGCCAAGACAATCATAAGGTCCTGAAAAGTCAACAGAAAGCTTTTGCCACGGACCTGTAGGAGCTTCACTAATAGACAATGGTTCAGTAGAAACATTCCAGTGCTTGTCAGACCTAACACACACCGCACAGTTATTGATAAACTTCTCAACAGAAGCATCCAACCCAGGCCACCAATAATGACTCTTAAGCAACCTCTTTGTACCTGAAACACCAGGATGCCCTGAATGTGCTAATTTGATAATCTTCTCCCTGAGACTCCCTGGTGGAACAAACAAATCATTCCTCAATAAAATTCCATTTTCAATCGATTACTCATTCGCCACTTGTGCAAAACTCCTCAATGATGATTCAAGATTTTTAACAGAGGGCCATCCATTAACAACAAAAGATTTTACCTTAACTAACAAATTATCTTTACCAACATGATCCTTCCATTCATCCTCATCAATGCCAAATTTGCTGGACTCAACAGCATCCAAAGCAGCCACTACACACTCTTGCTGATCAGTGACCTCATGACAAGAATCACCAAGAGGAGATAACCTAGATAAGCAGTCTGCAGCAAAATTCTTTCCACCCGGAATATGCTGAATCTCAAAGTTAAACTCCTGCAGTCTCGCTATTAACCGAACCAACCTAGAAGAAGCCCTACCACTCTTTACACCATCCATCATATAAACCAAAGGCTTATGGTCCGTCACCAAAACAAAAGGCCAACCCCACAAAAAATTCGTGATAGGACCTCCGCATTGAAAAAACTGTAGTCCGGAGGTCTTGCGACAAGAGTGACCAGATCTTGAGAACCAAAAAAAATGGGACATTTTGCCTCTATCCAGAGACCGGACGTCTGAGACCTTGTGGTTTTGGGCAATGGCTCGACATACCTGAAGAAAATGCTTCAACACATTTGGTACTTTGGTCAAAGGGAGTGGCAAACTGTCAACCAACATGTGTTTGAGAACCAATATCAATATAGAACAGTTATTGAGCATTTCTCCTACAGATGGAAAACAAGAGTAATCTGAAGGAATGACAGTCAGAGTATTGCATTTATAAAACAGTCCTTGTTTGATAGCCTAGTGTCTAAGAGAACGCTTAGTATAATTTGAAGCATTATGAATACTGTTACAAGCCAGCAAACTTCCCTTTAATAAATGTTACTGATCATTCTTAGGTGGGATCTAGAAAAAGCTGCGCTAATCTCAGACTTACTAGAAACACTAGAGTAGACTGAAACAATGGAATGTTTGTGTCACATGGGAAAGACATATGTAAGCGAGGGGAAACAACCTTTACAGCGCAACTTTTACGACGCACTACCATTACAACGAAACTTTTACAACGCAACATCCATTACATCGCCTGCCATTACAACGTAACCATTACAACGCATGACACTACAACACATACCACTACAACGCATGTCATTACAACGCATACCATTACAACGCATAACATTACAACAAGACTATTGAGATCTGATAAACACTTGCAGCTAAAAAGATGATAGCAGATACTTCAACATTCACATCTTACCGGAAACACATATAATTGCACAAATCATTTAAAAAAAAAAATACTGTTGATTCTGAAGTATATACTTGTGATAGGGCTTCTGAGCTATGGTATGACACCTTGGCACTTTGGAGTCAAAGAACAATGTAAAGTATGAGTCATGTTTGCCTTCCTGAATTCCACCACACATTCCTACAAGTTTACCAGTCCTGGTTTTCTAGGGGTATTAAAAGCTTTACAAATCTAGAGTACAATACAAAGGAAATCATTTTTTCAAATACTGACATTTAATTTCGTATTTTTCAAGTAACTCCATTTAACTTTGTACTCCTAGCATGAGTAAAATATGTAAAAAATTGGCGCACTTCGAAATGGCATATTTAGCTTTCCTACAAGGCCATAGTATATGATGTAGAACTATGCCCATGGGATTTCAAGTAAAAATGTCACCTGAGCACCTCAATACGTAATGTGTCATCCACTAGTGTGACAGGGAAAACATGGCTTCAGTGTAGCAGGACTGCTACTGTTTAAACCTGCAGTCCAACCTGTCAAAATAACCCTTTTTGACAAGGAAGAACCTCCCTTTGAAATATTTAAATATTAACATGTCACCCCTATGTAAGTCTTGCAGCCCACAAGGTCGAGGGCATGACATTTAAAAGTGGGACGTGTAGAAATGTGTATAATGTTGCTACATTGAGTAGGCCCTAAACACTATTTTCACTGTGGAAGACCCTGGCTGATCTATGAAGTAAACTAGAGTACATATTAAAATATTAATTCTGCTTTCCCAAGTTTAGGACAAGCTAGAAAAATAGTTTCACCACAATTTTTAATATGTATTTCTAATTTAGTAGTGAAGTTTGATTTACAATCAATACTTTGGGACAGTTTTCATTAGCCTGCTAGCAGCTACCCTGCCAGTGCTTGACCTTAATGTAGTGTGAAAACTGCTCCTGGAGTTGAAATAATGGCCGGGGTGTGGGGATGTGTTTTTTGTTCTTCTTGCATGAAGACCGGTTAGGGAAAATAGGAACTGCTGAAAAAGTGGGTAGGGTTGACCCTAGGAACTTTTTCCCAGTGGTTAGGGATGAGCCCAAAGTCAGCCTCACCCACGAGCTTGTCCCAACCATAAATATTGCACCCCCCAGGGACCTTCCTCGGAAAACTTTCTAGACATGTGGAAGAAGAGAAGAAGGACTTTTTTTGCCCTTTGAGACATGTGAGTAGACCTGGATGCCTCCCACTTGTACCCAGGACAAGGAAGTCGACTCCAAGGGTCAGTTGGATGACCTACTGTATGGCTACAGGGACAAAACAAGCTGCAAGAGGCATTTTCTTGAAGTGTCCATCTGATCAGTTGCAACTGGTCTCTGTTGATGGCTTAAGCTGGAAATAGTCCTGATCCCTATGTGCTGTACCTGAGGTCCCTGGGACCCTTTGCTGCGTCTAACTGAACTTCACCTACAATTTCTAAAAAGTTGTGAGACTTGGGATTATGCTGACTTCCAGGCTTTAGAGTACCAGGACCAACCACCATAGCTGATCCGACTAAGCATGACTTTGCTGGGCTGATGCAACATATTTCTCAATCTTGGAGTATGACTACAGCAAAGAGTCAGTTTTAGCAAACGTTGCTGAAAAGGTATCCTGCTTGGTGGATCTCATCATCACACACAGTCGGTGGCTTAGTCCTGCTGGGGAATTCTGAACTCTGAAAATGACACTAAGGGCCTGATTATGATCTTGGCGGACAGGGCTACTCTGTCACAAACGTGATGGATATCCTGTCCGCTGTATTACAATTCCATTATATAGTATGAAACTTGTGTTGGACTTGGCCGTTTTTGCAGAGTCATCCCAGAACTTGTTGCCTTCCTCCTGTATTTTTTCTGACCTGTTGTTGGTTGTTTTATTACTCTGGGCACTTTATCACTGCCGTTCAGTGCTAAAGTGCAGGTACTCTCTAGTGTAAACTTGGTAAGATTGGTCTACACCATTTTAACATTTTTAATTTACCTATGAGTTTCTTGTACAGTGGTATCCTATATACCCACGGCCAATAAATTATATGCAACTGGTGGGCTTGAAAAAAGAACAATTGGTGAACAGAATGCAGAACAATGTCATACATTTACCCCAGTACAGAGATCTGGGCCTAATTCCATAATTTTTCTGCTCACCATGCAATTCCAGTTTGGACCCAGCCACATGCAAATTAGTCTTGACCCTGCGCCCAATCGGAACAGTCCAGCCCGAACTGCCAGGCCAAGTCCTCCATGGACTGGAAACAAGCATCCAAGGACCGGTTTCGGGCTTCCAGCCCTCAGCCCTCATCAGCCATGATAGCTTGACTCCAGTGGCATAAGAGCGTGGGACCCACGTCTGGACATACCCGTCCCACTCGGGGTGACAAATGCAAAAAGAACAATTAATCGACAGAATGCAGATCAATGTCATACATTAGCCTCAGTACAGAAATCTGGGCCTAAATCCATTGTTTTTTGCTCACCATGCCATTCCAGTTTGGACCGGGTGAAACCTCGACATAGGCCCCGGGGATGAGAATTGCCACATTTCATGGTATAGGCAGGCACGTGGCCTGGAAGCCTATACAAAGGACACCAGGTGCCCTAAAGAGAAGCGTAGGTGTCACACTGAGTGTGGGGCACTGTTGCTATGGGTTTGTTACCTAATGCTTTAAGTGTTTTGTGGTGCACTACTGATGTTGGTGTTGGATATCCTTAGGCTGCACTGTGGCTGATTATGTTCTGCATATGGTGTAGCGCTCAGTGTAATACCACCAGTAATTACTGGTGACCCTAACTGTAATGATTGACTAGGGCCAGATTGGTGGTGTTCTAATGTTTTTTTATTGGATAATACAAAGGCTATTTTTATATAACCTTGTGTGAGTTTCTTTTGTGGTGTGCCTAGTGTGTCGCTGCTGTGTGAGTGTGTTGCGCAAATGCTCTACACATTGCCTCTGGAAAAAGCCTGACTGCTCTGCCAAGCTACAAAGGGAGTGAGCAGAGGTTATCTTCAGGGTGTAACTCCCTTGCCCTGACTAGAGTGGTTCTGCCTAGTTTAGGCGCATGCCCTAGCCAACCAGAAACCCCATTTCTAACAACTTGTAATATGGCGGATGGGATATCCGTCACATTTATGACGGGGTATCCCATCTGACAAGATCATATTTAGGCCCTAAGTCCCACCGCGCCGCATCTCAGTCAGCCTGAAATTATGCCTAGTTTCCGGTCACACATGAACTATGATTACTGATTGGCAATGTAAGAAATTACCACTTTTGGCATAACCAAGCCCTATTTTTGGGATTGATGCGTTTGGTGTTTAGACTCTATACACTGCGACCCTGCTAACTAGGAACAGTGCAAGGAATTATCCTTAAAATCTTGTTGAATGGGTTAAAAACCCTGATTGGCACATTTAATTTACCTATAAGGCCCTAGCATATGGTACCCACTGTACCAATGGACAGTAAGTGAAATTTCACTAGTGGACTGCAGCACCTATTGTGCGATCACTAAAGTTACAATGCAAAGTATATTTTCAGGCCTGCTCCTGCAGCCTAAGTGTGCCGTTTTAAGCCTGTAAATTTGAGCTGACAAAATACATTTTTGCCAAGAGCAAATCTTCCTTTTACATAATTTTAAGTCATGCCTAAGGTAGGTCCTGAATGCCAATAGCACAAGAAGCGTGATATTTAAAAAGAAGATGCTGTGTACTCAACGTTTACATGTCTGAGCAATGGAAAATCTCCAAAGTTGTTTTTCACTGTGGCAAGACTCACTGTCTCATAGGAAAGCACTGGGGTACATTATAACATATTATAAACTTCAGTTTGGGAGTAGTTAGAAAAATGATTCAAGGACTCAAGCTAATAGTAATTCGAAATCCAATATAATGATTTGGTCAGGTTTTAAATTACTATTTTGAAAATCCACCGTTAGAAAGTTGGTATTTTCCTTCCTAAGCCTAATCTGCCTTTTTGCCAGTGTTTAAAGCCACCAGACTGGATATACATCTGGGCAGTTCTCAAGTACTTAATTGCACTTCAAAGGGTGCCTACCTTGTCACAAGCAAATATAACCCACACCTGGGCACGCCTCCTCGACTGTCCTGCTAGCAAGCCAGGCACCAATCCTGTGTCAAAACCAGTTTTGAGTGACTACAAGGGAGGGTTTGACCATTATCATAGAAACACAACTGGGTGGGCACTGGGAGCTCCACAAAAGGGAAGGTTCTGCCATGTTGGTTTTAGGTGGAGATGGTCACTGTGGGATAGTGTGGTATCTCCCTCTTTCTGTCTCCCCCGGCGCCTTCGCATGTGATGGTGCTGCTCGCGGTGACGTCACTTAGAATGTCACCACGACCAGCGTTCCAAGGCGAGCGCCGGGGACACTCTGAGGCAACAGTAGTTCGAGAGGCTGTGGCTGAGGTCACGGGAGTGTGTACTTTAAAATAAAAGGTTCTTTGAGTTCACCACCCTGTGTTCGGGTCTTATCTTTTGGTGAATTCCACACTGGCGACGAGGGTTAAAGCCCGTGACCTCAACACGCCAAGAAAGAAAATCGGAACTGCAGCAGCATTAACGAAGGATCAAGGATGACAGCTGAGAATTTTACACGGAAGCAAGCGTCGCTGTGAGCCTCCGTTTCAAGCGAAAAGTAAATGTGACCCGAGGACCATCTGGTAACCGCCAGCTGTGAGCGGTGTAAGGCGTGTGAAGAAAAGAACTGCCCTGGTCATCAAACAAAGTAAGGTGACTTTTTTCGTGCCTACAGCGCGCACCCTATCAGCACTTTGACGGTCTACCTGACGCAAGCGCAGCATGTATAAAGCGCTGATACTGACGGAAATTTAATGTGCATCAGCCTGGCTAGCGGGGAGGAAATTATCCCTCAAGGAACATTCTAAAATATTGGCGCAAGCTCCGCTCGAGCCTCCTGTCACGGAATTGAAGTAAAGGCTGTGATCGCGCGTCCCCTCTACGCACAAGTAGGGAAGCGTTTGGCATAAACAACACAGGGGCGCGTGAAATCCACTCAGACTCTGGTCTTCCGCCCACGTTGTGTTTTGACAACTCACAAGGTGAGGAAACCTTCCGGTTCATGTCGGCCCCTGCCAGCGGCAAATTAAAGCGCCAACTGAGCTGTGATTCTAAGCGAGAGCCAAGCGCATAGTTCCCAGTCCGGCAATTGAGTCTTTCACCGCGCGCTTCTTTTGTCATCAGCAGGGCAGCGTTGCGTGTTGTCGCCACTGGGGCGAGCAAAGCCTGGCCTTCTTTGATGTACCCTCCCTGCTCCGGGCCCATGCGATAGTGGAGTTTGACAATTGGCATCCTGCTAAGGGAAGTTCTCACAGGGCAGCGCTAGAGGTGAGGAGTATAGGAGCTGAAGTGCTCTCCTGAAACATAGCAGTTTGGACTGTTATTTGACGCGCACTTACCAGCGCTGCGAGGAAGAGGAAGGTGTTTTGGCTGCTGCGAAGAACGTGTGTAAAACACCCAGAGACCTCTGAGAGCGCGACGTGGAAGGGGAAAGGAGCCTACAAGCGCAGCACGACAGCGTTTCTTTGTCAGAAGAACCCTAGCCTCATGCCTGCATGACTGTGGGGCAGCTGGCAGCGCAGTGTGTACAGTGAAAAACATCAGGTGGTTGCACTATTGAGAACACAGCATGAGACTACGTTGATTGGAGTACTGTCCTGACAGATTGCACAAAGGAAACATCACTGTCTCTGAACTTTACAGCTCAGTACTGAATTTTCGAGGGGCAGATTTTATCTTTATGTGTGTGTGCAGGGTTGGTTAGGCATTTCCTCTCCTGTGTAAAGGTTCTCACTGGTAGCTCACTCTTTTCTGTAGTCACGGTTATTTGGCTTAGATTTCAGGTTCCCACTGTGCGCAGCTAGTCATACGGAGGGTAGGTACATCTTAAAGATTAAAAGTTTCCCTCTGCTATTTGTGAATTAAATATGCAAAGTGTGACCCCTCCACCCTTCTTTTTGATTAACCCAGGAGATCCCACCATCCTGTGGAAAAAATGGAAAAAGGTGTTCCTCAATTACGCTACTGTTTGCGGGCCCAACTTAGGTCTTGAAAGGAAGGTTGCATTACTAGCCTATTACTTGGGCGCAGAGGGAGAGGAAGTCCTAGACCATCTCCCGGATTTAGGGGCACAGGAGGCAAGAGGTCTGAATGAATTTGAAATTAGTCTCAAGAAGTTAGATTTGCACTACCTCCCCAAGACCAGCACCATAATGGAGAGGTACCATTTTGGCAAGAGGGCACAAAAGGAGGGGGAGTCTATAGAAGATTTTGTGTCTGAGTTGAGGAAGTTAGCTGCAACGTGCAAGTTTGGGGGAGCAAGCGAGGAGAGGATTAGGGACCAGTTTGTTTTGACCTGCAGGATGGAGCGAGTGCGTGAGGAGCTATGGCTTAAGGATGACCCGCCTTTGAGAGAGGTCCTTATCATAGCTAAGCAGGTAGAGCACATGTTACAGTGTGTCAAGGAGATTAAGCAAGATGCAGGGGAGAAAAAGAATGATGAAAGGACCAATGTCAGTGAGGTAGTGACTGAATGCGAGACTGTGTCGGTAGTTAAGGGTCAGAAGGCAGTGGGCAAGGAGCAGAAGGAAGGCAGGCCGGGAGGGTCATACAGAGGTACCTGCTACAGGTGTGGAAAACAAGGGCACCTGGCCAACGACAAGGAATGTCCCGCCCTCAGGTTCACGTGTAACAAGTGTGGTAAGAAAGGCCATTTCAAGCAGTATTGCAAGAGTGGGCAGGGGGCCAGTAGGCAGAGTAGAGACAGAACGAATGTAGTGTGCGACGAGTTGGTTGTGCAAGTAAAAGAGTTGAAGGCGCCTAGTCCTAGAAACCCCATGTGTACAGAAGTTACAGCACAGGTTGATGAAGATCAAGTCGATAGTCCTAAAGACACCATAAAAGTAGGGGAGGTTGATCTAGATGCATTGTTTGACTCCTGTTCCAGAATAACTATTATCAATGCCAAGGAGTTCTCACGTGTGTCCAAAGGAAAGATAATTCTTAAGAGGTTAGACCTGAGACCAGGAGGGTATGCGGGGCGCCCCATCTCCATGAAAGGATACTTCCTGAGTAGAATTGAGTACAGAAACAGGTCTACTGTGTCAAAAGTATATGTGTCCACTGTAGGAGACAACATTTTGGGGTGGCGTGCACAAAAGGGGTTGGGAGTGTACCTCAATCCCAACAGCAATCCCCAGATTTTGATACAGGAGATACAGGAAGGGGAGGCTGACATCACTAGAGAATTTGAAGAGGTGTTTAGGGAAGGGCTTGGGTGTTTGAAGAACTACTGTCACAGAATAAAATTGAAGGAACATGCCAAGCCCGTTGTGGCTAAAGTCAGAAGACTCCCCATAGCCATTCAGGAGGAAGTCAGAACTGAACTTGAGAAACTGTGCAAGGCTGGAGTTATCGAACCTGTAGAAGCGACCGAATGGTTGGCGCCCATCGTGGCAGCGAAGAAAAAGGATGGGTCAGTCCGGATCTGCATAGATTTGAGGGCACTCAACAAAGAGGTCGTCGTTGACCGATACCCCTTGCCGAACATCACCCAAATGATGAGCATGCTAGAAGGTGCCAAGGTGTTTTCCACCCTCGATCTCACCTCAGCCTATTTTCAGATAAAACTTCACGAGGAGTCTCAGGAACTCACTGCTTTTGTGACACCCATGGGCGCTTACAAGTTCAAAAGGATGCCTTTCGGCCTAGTCTCGGCGGCTGCCGTTTTCCAAAGAATCATGAGCAACATCCTGAAAGGCATCCCTGGCGTCATGTGTTACCAGGATGATGTGTTGGTTTTCGCTAAGAACCAAGTTGAGCACGACAAGAGACTGAGATGTGTGCTAAGGAGGTTTTTGTCCCAGGGTCTTACTGTGAAGAAGAACAAATGTGTTTTTAGCTGTGCCGAGTTGGACTTCCTGGGTCACAAAATTACAGCAGAAGGCATACGTCCCAAAGCCGAACTGCAAAACACCATTGTGAATCTGTCACCGCCCAAAAGCAAAGACGAGATCAAGTCATTCATGGGGATGTTGGAGTTTTATGGAAAGTTCATTAGAAACTTAGCAGGCAGGACTTACGCCATCAGGCTATTACTGAAGAAAGAAAGCGAATTCAAATGGAGCCAAGAATGCCAGAGCGAGTTCGAGGATGTAAGGAGAGCTCTTGCAGAAGCCCCTAGTTTGAGGTCCTACCTGCCCGGCCGGGCAACGATCCTCACCACTGATGCAAGCGCAAAAGGGTTGGGAGCTGTCCTCACTCAGAAAAGCGTGGAAGGAGAAGAAACCGTAGCCTTCGCCTCAAGGTCGCTCCAAAAATCTGAGAACAACTACTCAGTCATCGAAAAAGAGGCATTGGAAGTATCCTGAGCGGTAGGTAAATTCAGAGACTTCCTGTGGGGTACGCAGTTCACCCTCCGAACCGACCACAAACCGCTGGTAGAAGTGTTCAGCAGGAAGGGTTTGGATGCCATCTCCAGTAGAATAAGGCGTTGGGTGGTCAGTCTCCAGGAGTACACATTCAATGTCGAGTATGTCCCAGGAACACAGAACCTCGCAGCTGACTGCCTGTCCAGACTCGTAAGTGATGTAGAAGCAAGTGAAATGCGAGATATAACAGATGAAGATGAAGAAGGATTCATGGTTGAGAATGTCTGCACCATCCAGAAGGCGTTGGGTGAAGAAACGTGGAGAAAGGCACAGGAAGAGGACAAGATCATGGTAGAAGTTTGTAGAAGAGTGAGGGATGGATGGAAGCACGGTGACAAGCGTGATGAAGACCTACGGCCTTTCCAGGCTGTTAAGGACGAGCTGACCATTGTTGACGGATGCCTGTTCAGGGGAACAAGGCTCGTGCCACCAGCTGCTGTGAGAAACAACCTGGTCGAGATAGCTCACGAAGGGCACTTAGGTATCACCAAGACCAAGCAAAGACTCAGGGAAAGTTATTGGTGGCCGAACATAGACCTGGTCACAGAAAGAAGAATCAGGGAGTGCATCCCGTGCTGCAACAGCGACAAGGTCCTGAAGCGACAGACACCGCCCATGGTGTGTAGGCCGCCCCCGTCAGGACCATGGGACGAGTTGGCTTTAGACATCGTGGGCCCGATGTCTGGGGAACTGCGGACACCTTACATCTTGGTGCTTGTGGATCTGTATTCTCGGTGGCCGGAGATAAAACTCGTCAGTGAAGTCACAACAAAAACCGTCATCGGATTCTTGCAGGAAGTATTTATCCGAGAGGGGCTCCCCAGCAACATCCTCACCGACAACGGAGTGCAACTATGCTCGAATGAGATGAAGGACTTCTTGGAAGAAAGAGGCATCAGACATAAGCGATGCGCATTGTACCACCCAGAAACCAATGGCATGGTCGAGCGCTTTAATAAAACCATCAAGGAGAGCATCCAGCTGGCCAAAGCCAGTGGCATAAGTTGGAAAGAAGAGGTGTGGAGGCGTCTGGAAGCGTACAGGTTCACACCGCATCAGTCGACGGGCGTCACCCCGTTCGAACTGCTCCGCGCAAGGACACCCAACACTAAGCTTACCCCGGGGTGGATGGAATGGCACAAGGGGTGGTCGGACCGAACCAAAGAAAAGGACAGTCTGAGGAAGCAAGAACAAGCCATGAGGGTGAGAAAAGAAGGTTACGACCAACGCAAGGCCACACGGGAGGTTGGTTTCAAAGTAGGTGACAACATCAAAATCAGAGCTCCCACAGGGAAGGCAAGCTGGTCAGACTACAGCAGTCCCACAAAGATCACAAAACTTTTCAAGAATGCAGTCAAAACCTAAGAAGGAAAAATATGGAACCTAGGGAGGGTTGTAAAGTACCATCCTCCAGCAGAAGGCCCTGAAGGTGCAAGGGGGGGGGGGGGAGAGTGGTCCTAGACTGGATAGCGGTTTCGCCAGCAGGAGGCCGTCAGGCGTCCCTCTCCCAGGTCTCAGGTCTAACAGGAGAGTGATTAGACCTCCCAGGCATTTCAACCAATATGTAATGATGTAACCACTGATATTGCTGCCTAATGTAAGCTTTTCTCTATTTCTGGTTCCTGCTCCTTGTTCTACCTAATGTTTTCTATTTCTGCAGGGAAGGGGGATGTGTGGTATCTCCCTCTTTCTGTCTCCCCCGGCGCCTTCGCATGTGATGGGGCTGCTCGCGGTGACGTCACTTAGAATGTCACCGCGACCAGCGTTCCAAGGCGAGCGCCGGGGACACTCTGAGGCGACAGTAGTTCGAGAGGCTGTGGCTGAGGTCACGGGAGTGTGTACTTTAAAATAAAAGGTTCTTTGAGTTCACCACCCTGTGTTCGGGTCTTATCTTTTGGTGAATTCCACAGATAGTTTACAGGAAAACACACAGGAAGTGCTGCAAAGATGAGCAGAAGAACCCTTGGGAGCCATTACCCCATTTGTTAGGGGGTGGTCAGGAGTTTTCCCCTACTACAGGCTGGCACTGGGCATAAATGTGGCATAACTGTACCCGCAGAAGAATACATCTGGAGCTATTGAAGACAGAAGAAGGATTGCTCAGTTAGCTGACTTCCTGTTAAGCTACAGGGAGAGAAATGCTGCAAGACTTCTATTCTTCTCAAAAGCCCAGTTGTCTGGTTTGTGGAAGAGTAAGTCTTAACCCTAAAGTGGTGGACATACGGTCCTAAACTCTTGGCTGGTGTTAGAGTGTACTCCTCTAACTCTAAAGCCTGTAAAACATGGCACTTAGGAAAATTTCAGAACGTTTCCTCTCAAGAACCAGCATAGACAGGAACTAATGCCAAAGCCACAGCACCAGTATCGAATTTCCGGTCAGATGCGACTCACTGGTTTCCCCCGCTGAAAGAATTTTGACGTGCAGAAAAGTTTATTTATTTATTTATTTATTTGGACATTTTTAAAGCGCCTGGTGACGCCAGAAGGCGTGTCCCCGCGCTATGGTAAGTGATCAGTTGCCATCCCCCCCTTCCCGAGGATCTACCTGCTAAAAAGGTAAGTTTTTAATTTTTTTCTGAACAGGGCCTCTGATGGCTCAAGACGGAGGTCTAGGGGCAAGACATTCCAGCACTTGGGAGCAAGGTATCTGAAAGACCTCCCCCCCATCCGTGCCTTCCTAACTCTGGGCACCACAAGTAGTCCCGTCTGAGAGGACCGTAAATTGCGGGTAGGCTCATAGTGGGACACCAGACTCTGAAGTGGCACAGGGGCTTTGCCGCTCAGAATGCGATGGCACGTTGAGAGGGCCTTAAACTCAACTCTCTTCTCCACCGGAAGCCAATGGAGAGCTTGGAGAGCGGGTTTAGAGGGAGACCTTCTCGGGAGTTTTAGCACGAGCCGGGCTGCGGCATTTTGGAGCACCTGAAGGCGCCCCATGACCTTGCCTGAAGCCCCCTGATAAAGCAGGTTACCATAGTCCAGGCGCGAGGTGACCAGGGCGTGCACCAGCGTCCTACGGGCCGAGATGGGAAGCAGATCTAAAACCTTCCTCAGAGTTCTCAAGACACCGAAACACACCCCCGTCACCCGGCCAACCTGCGGGCCAAAGGCGAGGTCATTATCAAGCCACATGCCAAGATTCTTGGCCTCCAGGCTGGGCGTGGGGGCCTCACCTAGGCAGGATGGCCACCACGCAGGCGACCACGCAGAAGGCCCGCCCCCCACCACGATCACCTCGGTCTTGCTGCCGTTCAATTTTAAGCAGTGTGCGGACATCCAGGCTGCAAGATCTTGCATGCAGTTCCTGAAGATGTCCGCCGCAAGGCCGGGGGAGCGTGATAGGGAGACGACCAACTGCGTGTCGTCGGCGTAGGACACCAGGTGAATACCGTGGCCCTCCGCGATGGCTGCTAACGGGGAGACGTAGATATTGAATAAAGTCGGGCTCAGGGACGAACCCTGTGGTACGCCCTGGCCCAACTCGATCTCCCTCGAGTAGCATTCTCCCATCCTGACTTGGAAGCACCTATCAGACAGGAAGGACTTAATCCAACCAAGCGCAGCACCTGTGACCCCTCCTTCACTCAGACACTGTAGCAAGATGGTATGTGCTACAGTGTCGAATGCTGCACTCAAGTCGAGTAGGATCAGGGCCATAGTCTGGCCCTCATCCACACCCTGTCGGAGTGCCTCCACCGCCGCCAAAAGTGCAGATTCCGTTGAGTGGCGGGGACGGAAGCCAAATTGTGAGTCGTGGAGTAGCGAGGCCTCCTCCACGAACTGCATCAATTGCATATTAGCAATTTTCTCCGCTATTTTGGCCACGTAAGGCAGAAGGGAAATGGGGCGGAGATTGTCGAATTTCTCGAAATTCACATTGGCCTTTTTTTGCAGGGGGAGGACAACCGCCCGTTTCCAAGCCTTGGGGACATTCTGGGACAGGAAAGAGGAATCCAGTAGGTTACGAACATAAGGTTCGAGAACCTGCAAGCTGCCCTTAAGCCGACTGGGGGTCGTCGGGTCTCTTGGGGAGCCAGATTTAATTGACCCGCAGATGCGAATCAGCTCTTCTGTGGGCGGGGTAAGGAAGGAGGTAAACTGCTGTGCTCCCGTCTTTTCCACACCCTTCCCCCATGTGGGATCGTTAGTTGCCTGTCGGGGAAAGGAATTGTAGAGGTGAGTGACTTTGTTAGTAAAAAACTCTGCAACACGGTCACAGCCCTCCACCGTGCAGAGTTTCGAGGGGCATACAGCAGACTTGCCTATGGTGATGGATTTATAGATTGAAAAGAGTTCTTTGGTGGACTGCTCAGCTCCTTTAATCCTAGTGCAAAAGTACGCCGATTTGCCCTTCCGTAGAAGTTTATGGTAACTACGCCTGCGGTTGGTGTACTCTGCTTTAGCGGAGGCGGAGTATGCTACTCTCCATAGCCTTTCAGCCCTTTTGCATGCTGCTTTTGCCACCCGCATATCAGCATTGAACCAGAGGGCAGATCTCTTTGCTCGGCCCCCCGATTTGGCCGCCCCAAGTGGAGCAACCAGATCCAAGGCCTCTGTAATGCGTTGGTCTAGGTTGGAGTTGATCTCTGCCACACCTATTCCGCCGGGATGACCTTTGGCCGTAAGAGCCAAATTGAATGCGGATTGGGAGAATGCTGCCCATCTCCGCCTAGGATGTTTATCAGCTGGAGGGTCAATCAGTGCAGGTTCTTGAATCCCTATGGTAAAGGGGACAAGATGGTGGTCAGTCCATGGAATGGGGACCGGTGTGCATGCTTCCACTTGACTCCAATTAGCAAAAATTGGGTCAAGAAGATGACCCAGGTTGTGGGTAGGATGCTGCACCTTCTGCTCAAATTGTAAATTCGCCATTGTAAGACAGAGGTCAATAGCTGTCTTATCTGATAGGGTGTCCAGATGTAGGTTCAGGTCACCTAAAACTAGATACTTATCAGTGTTCAGAGCAGCATCAGTAACAGCTTCCACAAGTTTCTCAATGAAAGCTGTGGGGGAGCCCGGTGGGCGGTAGATCAGGAAACCCTTTAAGGTGGACTTGCCATTCAGAGAGATGGAAAAGACACCCGCTTCACTACCTTCAATAGTGGTGCGTTCAAGCTGGCATTGGTATTCCTGTTTCGCCACAATGGCGATACCCCCACCTCTCCCTCTGATTCTGTCTAATCTTTGAAGGCAGTAACCCTCTGGGATGGCCTCGATAATTTCTGGCTTTAAAAGTCTGAATGAAGAAGGCCTTCACAGAGGTCAATGTCAAATGGCATCCGACTGTAAATGAGACCTCCCTGGGTACAGATTCTGGACTTTTCCCGCTCTGAGCTTCCTGCCATAGATAGCAATTGTACTAGTTTCCCACTGGAACCGAGGCTCACAACAAGGACTCGTGGTTCACCAAGCAGCCAGCGTCGAGCCATCCTTCAGACCCAGCATGCAGTCCAACAACCAATTGACATGGATGTTCCTTGAGAAAATCTTTGAAGTCAGAAGGTAAACTTTCCTCAGAGACAAACCTGGTACTTGTATCTGGCTGGCAGTAGCTTGCAATCCACCTTTACTTTTGACTTAGATCCAGTCAGTGCAACCAGATAACCACGATTGGCGCTTTTTGCTGACATTTGCTATTTTTACTTAAAAATTGTGAAACTCACATGACTGGTTCCCCTCCTTGGATTTTTATCATTTAGATCTCATTTTGTTCATTATAATGTTCTCTATTTTTATAAATTGGACTGGGATTTTTATTGTGTGGTGATTTATACTTTTTACTGTTTTGGCACTGATCAATGCAGTACACATTTCTCCTAAGTTAAGCATGTCTGCCATGTGCTAAACCTTCCCAAGGGGGGAGTTCAGGTTTAAATTATTGATTCCTGGGTAGTTCTAGAGCCACGGTGCAGGGTAGCAGGGTGGGTGGAGTTTGTTAAAGGGAAGGGTTTGGGCACTAATGGGATATGCATGTTCAATGTTTTGTTGTTCTTTCTCTCAATACACCGATATAGGGGACACACAACAGTCCGCTACGACGAGACAGGGAAGTGGAGAGGGTGGAGAAGTGGAAGGTTGGGGTCATTATTTCCCAGCTAAAACATGACTACTCAAGTTAGAACTGCCCTAAGGGTCTTATCATGGAATGTCAACGGACAAAATTAAAAGAACCATGGTGCTGCAATACCTACGCAGACAATCCCCAGATCTAGTCTTCCTACAGGAGACACACCTGAGGGGTAATCGATACTTAACACTCAACTGGGTGTTGGAGCTCCGGGGCAACGATGGCTCGCTGTGCAAGACTGGAGGAGCAATGGCTGGGGATTTTGCAACGTATTACGAAGCAACATACCAGTCGATCTCGGACAAGACAGGGGAGGATAGTGCTGAGTTGCTGAGCGATATCTCCCTGATGGAACTTTCGACGGAGGACAGGGACGCAATTGACCAAGATCTTACAGTAGAAGAGGTCTCCCGGCCATAAGAGAGCTACAATCTAGAAAGGCGGTGGGTCCGAATGGGCTTCCAGCAGAATTGTATAATGAGTTGCGGACTCAGTAGTGCAACCCATGCTTAATATGTTTCAAGACGCGTGTGAAAAAGCATGATTACCAGAAGACTTAAGACTAGCGACAATAATGGTCTTTCTGAAAACAGGCAAACCTCCAGAATTATGCACCTCCTAAAGACCTATCTCCCTTCTTAATCTTGAAGCCCAGGTGTTGGCAAAGGTATTGGCTGATCGACTGTGCCCCATCATCTCCACGATAATACACCAGGATCAATCTGGGTTTATGCTGCAGAGAAGTACTAGATTGAACCTACGTCGTTTACATGGGGCAATGCATGTGATACAACAGAGGCCACGGCGATGCTATCGCTGGACACCTGTATGGCTTTTGACAGCATTGAGTAGCCATACCTGTTTGCGGTCCTGTCCCGGCTGGGTTTTGGACCAAAGTTTTGCGCTTGGGTCCATCTTCTATACTCTGACCCATTGAGTAGAGGCCGTGTCAACGGGGCGATATTCAGACCTTTCGCACTCCACAGAGGCACACGGCAGGAGTGCCCACTCTCCCCTAAGGTTTTCGCAATGACCCTTGAGCCACCTGTGGTGTGAGTGCGTAGACACCCTCTTGTGTATGAGATAGAAGTTGGGGGAGGATGGGAGGAATGCATATCATTTTATGCGGACGATATCTGATTCTTGTTCTATCCAGATAAGCAACGCCACATATTCCATAGATTCATACACATTTTCAGAACCTTCAGTAATTATTCCGGCTACCAGATAAACTGTGATAAATCACTGGTTTTCTCCCTGATGGGTGAGATCCCATACATCACATCAGCCTATGTGGCCCTGAAGCAACAGGAGGAATTCAAGTATTTGGGTTTCTGCGTCACTAAATCTGAGAAGAGATTTCTAGAGCTGAATCTCTCCACTCTCAATTGGAGAGGTTGCGGAGAGACATAAATAATTGGCGAAACTGCCGGTCTCGCTTATGGGTCAGGCCATCCTATTCAAGATGATGGCCCTCCCACGCCTTCCTTATGTGCTTCAATCACCCCATACCTGGTCCCGAGCAAAGTTTTTCGATGATTGATGGAGAACTGCGCACCTTGCTATGGGCGGGGTGCAGCTGCCGCATTGCACTGCGCCAGCTTCAACTGGGAATCTATGTGGGGGGACTAATGGTACCAAACGTCAGGAATTACTATCTGGCGTCCCAGCTTATTAATGTAAATGACTGGGCTTTTGCACCACATACTGAACCAGCATACCAGTTGGACCTTCATACCATGGGGCCTAGGGGTTATCCAGTGGCATTGTACCGTAGGGGATACAAGACATCTTTCTCGGCCCACACGAAGACGGTGATACAACATGGAATTTGCCCACAAAACTATTAGGATGGGAGTCTAGATTAACTGACTTAACTCTGTTATGGGACTGTGATTAGCTGGGAGAGGTAGGACGCTTGTTGGGCTTCCACAAGTGGGCCCTTATCAGGATTGACCACCTCAGAGATGTCTGGCAAAATGGGGCCTCGATTTGCAGATCTGCAGACAGAGTACCAGCTGGCAGATGGGGAACCATTCTGACATATATAGCTGACACGCCTTGCAGTGTCACATACCGAAGGGAGAGCTGCTGCCTGACTACTCCCCACTAGAGGTTAGGCTGCTGCTGGACCCAATGTTGGGTAAGGCTGTCTCTCTGACATACCATAAGCTTAAGAATAACTTACCGGATCCGCTGGGTCCCTTGAGGGAGGCGTGGGAGATGGACCGGGGACTACTGGAAGATGACGATTGAGCTGAGGCCATTGAAGGTCCTAGGGAAATTACTATAAGGCCGGAGAAAGTGGTTATCAAAGTAGAGGGTGCCTGAAAAAATTAGAAAAAATGTTGCCCTCAGTGGGAAAAATACAGAAGTTAATTGTATGGAGCCGGGGATTTGTTAAAACAGGTGATATCAGAACCCGAGATGACTAGTTTAAGAATAATGAGGCATAATTGCTTGAAATTGTACTACCCCTTCAGCTAATGTAGATTCACTATACCCTGTATTTATATTGTATATGAAGATGTATTGAGCAATTGTTTGATAAAAAGAATTTCAATATTTTTTTTATTGAGACCTAACTGGACTGCGAACAGATTAGTGAGATTATAACTCGGTAAGGACTCAAACCCGTTCCAAATAATAATCCACATTCTCACAGAAACTTTATTTTTAATTTGCACTTTTTCTCTTAAACTTTTAAAATTCATATATCCGTTCCCCTATTGGATTTTTGCCATTTTGGTAATATTTAGTTTATTAATTAATACTATATTTTTATTAATTGGAATTGGGTTTTTATGGTGTTATGTTTTTCACATTTGTTACTTCTGAGTGCTTTACATATTTTCTTTAAATTAAACCTGCCCGCTCTGTGTCATAGCTACTTGGGATTGAGCTCAGGTTTCAATTATTGAAACCTTGCCTGGACCTAACAGGTTAATTACTTCATTACTTTTGGTGGACTACCATCCATCCCAACTAAAAATTCACTCGCAAAAAGATTCGAAAAACAGCAATCTAATTTTCCACCATTTAAACTAGTCAGTATAACTCCCTTTGTTAACACTATTCTGAAAGGCAGCCAAATTGCATATATCACTGAATCATATTTTGAAGAGGCTCAGGTAGACGTAACATTAACGTGTTCCTGCGTTTGGGCACACAATTCAAATTTCACCTACCTCACCCCTAATCCTCAAGTCATTTAATGATAAGACGCAGAACAGGAAAGGGGAAGGAAGCTTGAGAGTAACCACGAGCAAGGATTTAGCATTTTTCGTTATATTATTTTTTATTTTGGTGCATTGTACAGGAGCATATAGTAGCAGGACTGTCAATCACAACAGCAGCAGTATACACCAAAACAGAAAATAAAAGTCTGGTGTTGAAGAGGAAAGAAAACGTACATGCCATTAACACAAAGGTCGGATTTGATTTTTTTGCACCTATGAACTGTAACAATTACGTGGTGTGTCATTAACTTCATTTTACTATATCTAGCACTATAAGATAATATATGTGAGCATTCGGTTCATGTCCTGTAGCTCACTAGGACTGAGGGAGGTGTGGGGGGTGAGGGAGAAGCGGTCAGAGCCATGCGGTAGGGAGGGGTAGTTTGGGTCGATCTCACTGTAGGGGAGTGAGATGAGCCTGCGAGGGAAATGGGGGGATTGGAGTTGCTACTGGTAAGTGGACTACAATGTGCAATTGACAACAGATAAGTACGAAGGGGCTGCCAAATATCCCAAGGCCTGTGTGGGGGTGGCTGAAGCGTGGCAAAAAGCTCGCTGGTGGTGTTGCAATAAGCCAGGCTTACGAGACAATTTTGAATGGTTGGGGGGCAGTTAGTACTCCAATGAAGGGCAATCTCTCGTCTAGCAAGCAGGAGGGCCATCACTGTATATCGACGGATGCCTTTTGGAAGATCCTGTAGGTAACCCAACAAAGCCACAAGAGGGGCCGGACTAATGTTAGCTTTCACCATTTGAGTCAGACAGGAAAAAAAATCTCTACCCACTATCATATGATATGTCTACAAGGCCAAGTCTTATGTAAAAAGTTTGCATCTTTGTGGTGGCATTTGGTGCATTCGGGGGATCTTGAACAGTCAAATCTATGAAATTCAGGCAAGGTAACGTAAGTGAGACATAGACATTTTAAATGAATACGTTTATGCCAGTGATTAGGGGACACTGACCGTGTTTGTTGATAGCCGGTGGGCTATATTTGTCTGTCATAGGGAAGCCCAAATCATTTTCCCAATAGACAAAGTTTTTGGTCATGGACGGGCAGAAAGGACAGGCATGAATGATAGAGCCTGGATACCAAACGAGTGCCGCTGTCATCGTCTATCTCTATCAGGAGTGTAAGTGCCACAAACTCCACAGGCGCTAATGGGTAAGACAGAAACTGCGCTGTGAATACATTGAAACACAAAGCGGTCCACAGGATTTTTGCATTGTTAGTCTTGACACAGTGGGGCTATCCTTACAGCCCAACAATTTAGTAAAAAATATAGAGAGAGCAATTTGGAGAATTAAAGTTGTAGGAATATAATTTCATCAATAACTTGTGCGGTGTCAAAAGATGGGTTAGTTATGTAGGGAGGGTCATCTTAATTTAATAAACATTCCCTGGTTATGGCTCAATACAACTCTCAGTTGTTTGAAGGAGCAGTACAGCAAAATTACAGCCTTGACAGTGGTTCCTGTCATTAATTGAAATGCCCACCAGCCTGACGGACATTTCAAAATTTGGTTGTCAGGACTTGCACCAGGGCGACGGAGTAATTTACTCCGTCACCCGGGCAGAGGATGGCCAGACCACCAAGTTTTAAATTGGACCATAGCTTTTTTCTGGCGGTCAAAGTATTCTAGCCAGTCAAGAACCAAGGCTGAAGATGCTGAGGGTTCCTCAAAGTCATGCACCTGCTGGAGTCATGGGTTTTGGAAAAAAAAGCTCAGAGTGTGGCAATGCTGAATTTCGTTGCTGCTGAGGTTGATTTGCCTCTGGGATGAATTTGCCACCTCTGGCCAGTCCACACTTTTAACTTCACAATTTTATCAGTTCTCAAAATCCTTTAATGAGGCAAGGCTGCAAGTTGTGACTAGTCTAGTCTCCATGAGGCCAGATAGTTTTACCGCAATGTTCAACTAAGCTCTGTTTAATCATGGAAAAAAGCTCCAAGCAGGACAAACTTGGTTTTCTTGCCCATATAAGGTGCACCTTCCCTTGTATCTTGTGCCAGGTAAAGAAAGACGTTAATACATTTTAATTTTATTTTGGCATCTTCATCGAGAATCAAGCTGAACCTACACAGTGAAAACACCTTTTGGACATTAAGACACTGTGAAAGCCTACTATGTCACATATTTACACCTTTTGGACATTCAGACACTGTGAGAGCATACTATGTCACATATTTAATATGCCACTTTTTAGGGCTTGTGCCAATGACTTATTGTTCACAATGCAGATCAGAGAGTGGGCTTTGGGTCAGCCCTTTGTTTCACTTGCTAACCCCTGTCTCTCCACTCGCTTACATTCATTCATGCACCCTGCCTTCCCACAGCCCCACTTGTCTCTCCCGCGAAATTTTGATCTTGCCTCACTTTTCTTCCTTCCTTCTGCCTTTGTGCTCAGCCACTTCACTTATCTCAGGTTCCATGCCTTCACTTCCTTTCCTCATCGCTTCACAATGCCTGGGCAGTCCTGTGTATGTTCCTGTGAGACCTGTATGTTGCTGACTAGTATTAAGGTAAAGTCTCTGTTGCATCTGTAGGCATTGTTTTATTATGATCTGTCTTGCCGGCCCACAATTCTGTAGACTCGGGTTTGAGACCCAGGTCTGGCTCTTCGCAATCACGGTAGCTCATGGTCAAAGCTCTGGTCAATAAATCACTGGCACTGTTTGTTCTCTGGATGCAAAGCCCACAGTCGGTGCCAATTTAGTGTACTCTGAATATTGGAAGATAACTCAGAGTACATCAGGTTTATTAGTGGCAGTGAAAACAGAGCAAAGGGATAATAGCTGATGAATTAAAGTTTCTCTTTCAGACCTAACTTTATATTAATATAGTGCCAAGTCTTTCCAACTTTTCATTCCAGTATGTGTGAACAAGAAAGAGATGCACGTCTTTTATATAGCAGACAGTCTCTCTTCGGCCTGCCTTTCTGCTCACTTCCTCTCATATCCTCAGGCTACACGTCTCCTCCTTCAGCGAGTCCCTCCCCAGCTCTTTATGATATCTGGCACTAGCGTCTCTAGACGGGGGCCAGATGGAGATGCTATCCCAGCTCTGTTTGTCCTGGCTCCCCCTGTGCCCCACCACAATAGCTGTTAAATGTGCCAGGAGGCACCACAGAAAAAAACAGGCAAAAAAACAGACACTACACCTTCCCACACACATTAATTTTTCCAACTACCTTCCATTGCAAAGCAGTGCTGTTTGCCTAAAATGTTTAAATCTGACTAATTATGAATGTGTGCATATTTCCTTTTGAAGTGGAAGATTTGGCAACTACTGCTGCATATTTCTATACATATATATATATATAGATATTTGCAAAGTCACGAATTTAAAAGGAGGGCGGAGCTAGCCGCCATGTCATGAGGACGCATATGGTGTGGGCTTCTCCTTAGCTGTGGACCCCCTGCCTTTTGCAGCCACTGCACCTGAGTTTTTGGGGCCCCAGCGTGCCACCATAGTGCCATTATTGGCAACACACCCCACCCATACAACCACAGTGCATGCATGCTTAGTTAATGAATACACAACACAACTTTTGTTTGGGAAAATATTGCTGCACGTTTATTCCGTACAAACGTATGCAAGGCCAGGGAAGAGAGGTGGGTCAAAGAAGGGGAACTTAATGTGGGAACAAATGGGTCTTAAACGCTTTTCAGAAGGTCAGGTAATTATCTATGCTCCGGATGAGAGACGGAAGATCATTCCAGAGCTTGGCAGCCAGAATGCGGAACGAGCCACCACCAGCACGGGCTCTCTTCACGCGTGGTATAGAGACCAAATGTTTGCCTGCAGAGTGCAAATGACACAAGGTAGTATAGATTGAGAGCAGACCAGATAATATACCAAAGGTAGGGGATTTCAAGATCTTAAACGCACAGCAGAGAGATTTAAACTCCACCCGCCCCTCCACTGGTAGCCAATGTAGCCGCCGAATGGTACTAGAGGTGGGGCAGCGACTGGGCATGGCAAGGAGCGTTCTGGCGGCAACATTCTGGACCCTCTGGAGTCTTGAGATCTCAGTCTTATTGACCCCAAGATAAAGCACACTGGCGTAGTCCAGTCTAGATAAAAGAGATACCTGCACAATGGTCTGTCGGATGGAAGGGTCAAAGAAACGCAGCATGGGTCGAAGACTACGCAGAATGCCAAGGCATGTCGCCGCCATCTTCTTAGTTTGAGTTTGGAACTTCCGGCGCGCCGAGGAATGGAGGGGTGGTATATAGGCTTATCCCGCCATCTGGGTGTATGATGGGTTATCTTACGGGCTATCCAAGGGCAGGCAGCTGTAACCAACCTATGCTGCCCTGCCCGCCTAATGAGTCAAGCAGCACTGTGGAGAACCCAATCAGTGCTGCACCTTACGGGGTGATCCTCTTTCAGGATCATGTGACACATTGGCCCCTTATTACTCACGCCCCTTTCAGGGCGGAGCATAGCAAGGCAAGCCCCCGGTTGTTCAGGCCCACAACCGCCCGAAGTAATAACGGGATGCCATAGCGGTTTTCCAGGAACCTGCCGTGAGGCTCCTGGGATTTGGCTCTGGCACCCCTATTGTTCCCTGCAGAGGTACCCTTCTGTACCCATTTGCTTCCAGATCGCACTGTAACTCCGCCTGCAACACAAAAGAAAACATTACAACATTCCATGTACCTTGCCTCCCATCCACACGCCAGGTAAGCGGTAGGGTGGGAGACGGCATGTCCGACGCAGCAGAGGACGCCCGGATGGCGGGATAAGCATATATACCACCTCTCCATTCCTCGGTGTGCCGGAAGTGATGCGCCTAGCGCACTACAGGCCAGGAGGGGGGACTCCTCCCTGAGTTCTGACATTAGAGGGGGGTGGGTTAGTGCCCAAATGGCACTAAAGGGCCGCACATCGGGTGTCCCCTTGCGTGGGCCGCGAGCAGCCGCATAGCGCGATTATTGGCAACACACCCCACCCACACAACCACAGTGCATGCATGCTAAGTAAATAAATACACAACACAACTTTTCTTTGGGAAAATATTGCTGCAGGTTTATTCCATACAAAAGTATGCAATATGGTGGGTTATCTTACGGGCGATCCAAGGGTAGGCAGCTGTAACCAACCTATGCTGCCCTGCCCGCTAGATGAGCCAAGCAGCAATGTGGAGAACCAAATCAGTGCTGCACCTTATGGAGTGATTCTCTTTCCGGATCACATGACACATTGGTCCCTTATTACTCAGGCCCCTTTCAGGGCAGAGCCTAGCAAGGCAAGCCCCCGGTTGTTCAGGCCCACAACCGCACAAAGGACTAACAGGACGCCGATGCGGTTTTCCAGGAACCTGCCATGAGGCTCCTGGGATTTGGTCCAGGCACCCTGTTAGAAGGTGGTTCTGACACTATGGGCTGCCCGGATTTTTCGCTTTTTGAGCACCTAATTGTTGAGCTTTTACTGTGGGGGAGCCTCATAAGTTGGGACTCACCCACAGTGAACTTAGGATGAAAGAGACTGCATGGGGATTTTTCTGATGTCCCCCTGGCTTGACCAGGCCACTGCGCAGCAGCTGGAGTAAGGGATCCCGGGCTGGCTACATGCAGTCACAGGTGTACATGCGTGTGCACATGTGTAGGGGCTACGCAGGAAACATTCCTAGTGTGCGCAGTCCAGGAGCAGCTACAAGGGGAATAGTGTGGCAGGAATTGGGTGGGGACATATAGGCTTTATACACTGGAAAGGAACATGCCAGGGAAAGTCAGTGTGTTTTACTGTTTTTACTTCATTATCCCTGTAGTATTCCTATGTCATCTAGAATCTTATAATGTCACTCAATAGAGTGTTAGGTCTTGGAATGTTTTCCCTTGACCACTGTCAGTTACTGCTGATCTGAGGTTGAGGTGATCCCTTCCTACCTGTGGTTGTTAAGCTGTTTTACTCATGAATAAACCTACTGAACCTACTTCCTGTGTAGCCTTCTTACTACACAATTATTAGCGACGTTGGGAGCAGTGAATTTCATGAAGACAGCGTTCACTCGTCTACTACAGTTCCTGTTTCGTGCAAAACCCGCTTTTGCCAACTTTAAAGAAGTGAGGAACTTCTGTTATCAAACTCAGCTACCAGAATTTGCTGTTATCACCCTCGACTACCAGATCTAATTTGTTACCATCACCATCCTCCAGAGTCACGTGAGTCACTTTTCTGGATTTTAATTGAAGTACCTCTACTTTTCGACCGCATTATCGAGCGGTGTAAAATTTAAAGCATTACGAATTTCGAATTAGATACCCTAATACACTCTTCATTAAGAGCGTATCTCCTCTGTTACTTTCAATTCAAAAAAACCTCACCTCGAGCGTTTTGAAATTCGTTTAGCTTCTCACGAGGCTTTGCTCGAGCCGCGCTTCACCGCGCTCTATCGCCTTTGTTTACCAAGACTGTTCTCTGGTCTCAAGTGTCATTACCCACGTCATCGCGCGTTGCAGACGCTCTTGGCGGCCATTTTACTAAAGATTGAAGCCGAATTTTCGCTTCACTGAAACATTTTCGCAAAAACCAATTCCAGTCTCATATTACATGGCGATTTGAAGCGATAAAAAGACAGATAAGCGCCTATATTAAGAACAATTAATAGTGACTCAAACAGAGAAAAACGACATTGAAAAGTCAAGGAAATTCATTCTGCAAATCTTTTACTACGGTGATTTGCACACCAATTACATGAAAATTTGCAAATATTTTACTACAACGATTAGCACAACAATAACATCAACACTTTGTTTTTCAGGTTGGATTACATTAGAATTCTTATTACTCAAGTTTCAAGCTCATTTATTTGCTTATAAAAAAAATTTTTTTAAATTTTATTTACAAATGTCTAACATTGCAGCACCACCTCATTTTCTTCAGGTTGCAGGCGATCCTCCAATAGAATGGGATCTTTGGTATCCTATGTTTATTGCTTATGTGGATGTTTTAGAAAACGAGGATTGCACGGCAAAAAGAAAACTTGCTCTACTTAGACATTGTCTTGGTGGTGCAAGAATAAAAGAATTTGATAATTTACCACCCTTAGAAGACGCAGGTGATATGGATGTATTTAACAAGGCTTCTAAGCAAATGAAAATTCGTTTTGGCAGACGGATTAATACTGTTATGGAAAGGTTTAAGTTTTATTCTCGTGAACAGAAATCTGATGAAACTATTGAGGATTACGTGGCAACTTTACGTTCACTAGCATGCACTTGTTCTTTCGAAACAATATCATATGAGCAGGTTCTCAGAGACCAAATCATGATGAAAACAAAAAGCAAAAAGATCCAAGAAAGACTTTGGTTGGGCACTGAAACCACTCTTGCCGCAGTTGTGAATATAGCTAAAGGTATAGAACATTCTGAAATGTTTGTATCTGAGATAAGAGAGAAAAATCTTAAAACCAACGTTCCTGAAGTTGAAGTAGCCATTGTTAAAACTCATTCCAGTAATTCCACTCCAAACACCTGTATTCACAAACCTGTTTTTAAGAAAGAATATATAAGAAACACTAGTGGAAATAAGAATTTTACCAGAAGTACTATTGTTTGCTACAGATGTGGTAGTACTAACCATGTGGGCAATTATAAAGGTTGTCCTGCTTGGGATAAGATTTGCATCAAGTGCAAAAAGAAAGGGCACTTTGGCAATGTGTGCAAATCTGGTCAAAGAATCAATTACATCTCTCCTGAAGAAGAAGAGGTTTTAAATAGTTTAAATTGCATACTGTCCATTGATGAATGTATTCAAAATAATTTTCCTTCTTGTACTATCTTTATGGACAACAAACCTATTGAAATTTTTGTTGACTCTTGTGCATGGTATAGTATTATTGGTAAGGATATTTTCGAACGACTTTGGCGCAAGAGGGAACTTTTAAGTCCTGACATATATCCTGGTGGGTACACAGGACGGAAAATCGCATTGGAGGGTTTCTTTTGGACCAAACTGTTTTTTAAGAACTGGGATGTCTTAGCAAAGGTTTATGTTGCTACCAACGGGGTCTCCATCCTGGGTTGGCCTCATCAACGCTTGCTAGGTATCAAATTAGATCCAAATTCTGTACCACCAGTTTATGTTGAGGAGCCCCGGTTTGAAAAGCACATCACTAACTCTCTAGTTAACTTAACTTTGAAAACATCTAGTGATTCTGATTTCACTAAAAGCATACTCAAAAATTTTCCCGAAATTTTTAATGATAAGTTGGGAAAATACATCGATTTCAAGCACAAAATAGTTTTAAATGACAATGCTGTTCCTGTCAGGCATAAAGTGAGAAATGTCCCTTTGACTTACAGACCCAAGTTAAAAGATATTCTAGACGATTTAGTAAAAAGGAGTATAATTGAGCCTATTGAATCTTCCCCTTGGGTTTCGCCCATTGTAATTTCAGTTAAAAGTTCAGGCGAACTTCGCTTATGTGCAGATTTGCGCAGTCTCAATAAAGAGATATGGATAGACAAACATCCTTTGCCTAACATACACGAATTGATTTCCGCTTTGTCAGGTGCAACTGTGTTCTCCTCAATTGATTTAGCTAGTGCCTACCACCAGGTGGAGTTAGATGAAGAATCAAGGAAACTTACTGCTTTTGTCACCCCGGAAGGCATGTTTCAGTACTTACGCATGCCTTTCGGATTGGCAAGTGCAGCCTCCGTCTTCCAGCGCCTTATGAAGGAACTATTGACAGATTGCAATGGGGCCATAGCTTTCCAAGACGACATCTTGATTTTTGGAAAAGACTATACTGAACATGATGAGAATCTAGCTGTGGTTTTGGGAAGAGTTCGGTCCAAGGGTCTTACTTTGAAATTCAACAAATGTAAATTCAGACAAGATAAAGTGGAGTACCTGGGCCACGAAATATCTAGTTACGGAATTAAACCCAAAGTTAATCATGTTCAAAACATTGTCAAAGCACCCTCTCCCAATTCAAAAGAACAATTACTTTCCTTTTTAGGATTGACCGAATTTTATGGCAAATTTGTAAAAAATTATTCTGATATTGTGCATCCTTTGAGGGTTCTTTTAAAGAAAAATACAAAATTTATTTGGGGTAAAGAACAAGAAAATTCTTTTGCTATTTTGAAACAAAAAATTGTTGAGGCCCCATTTTTGAAACCTTACACTGTGGGCAAAGAATGTATTGTCTATGTTGATGCAAGCAACATTGGGTTGGGTGCTGTTTTAATGCAAAAGGATAAATCTGGTGAGTTTGTTGTCTCGTATGCCTCTCGAGCTCTACGTGACGCCGAAAAAAAACTATTCAACCATTGAGCGAGAATTACTTGCATGTACGTGGGCTACCCAACACTTCAGACAATTTTTGTGGGGCACAAAATTCCTTTTGAAAACTGATCATAAGCCTCTGATCACTATGTTAGCTGCTGGTGGTGGCAGAGTTCTCACTGCTAGATTAGCGAGACTAGCAGCTAAATTACAGGAATACCGTTGCGAGGTTGTGTACATTCCAGGACGTATGAATGTTCATGCGGATTGCATGTCGCGTTTTCCAGCTAGAGTAGAAGTTGGTGACAGTGTTGATTGTGATGTTGCTTATTCACTTGCAGATGTCAACATTATTTCGGATCAGGAAAGTTCTTTAATTCTTTCTGAGAAAGACTGGGCAGAAGCTATGGAAAACGACTCTGTTTTGACCCAAGTTAAACAATTCTTGATTAGAGGTTGGCCTGAAGAAAGGAAACTCTCTGGAGAGTTGGGATCGTTTTATAAAGTTAAGGATGATCTTATGTTAAGTCGAGACATAATTGTCAGATCAGATAAAATCATACCTCCTTTTAGTTTGAGAGAAAGTATTTGCAAATTGGCACATGAAGGACACATGGGCATGTCCACCACTAAAAGAAGGGTCAGGGAACACTACTGGTGGCCTGGTATTGACGCCATGGTAGATAGTTGGGTCAGAAATTGTTCTCCGTGCTCCTTGAGCGACAAGTCTGCAAAGGGCATTTCCGTTGATACTACTCCCATTGAGTATGCTAAAGGTCCTTGGCGAAGGTTAGCAATTGACATCATTGGACCGTTTAGCTATCAGTCTGGTAAGGTTATGTTTGCATTAGTTCTGATTGACTACTTCTCTAAGTGGCCTGAATTGAAGATTGTTGAGAAAGTTTCTTCTGAGCATGTAATTGAATTTCTTGACGAGATATTTTCTAGGGAAGGCTTACCGGAGGAACTTATTTCGGACAATGGTCCACAGTTTATCAGCAATGAATTTGAGTGTTTTCTTAGGAATTGTGGTATTACTCACAAAAGGACCTCTAATTATTTTCCCCAGGCCAACGGCCAGGTTGAAAGGTTCAACAGAGTCATTAAGGAATCTTGCCAATTAGCTATCAAAAGCGGTCTGAAGTGGAAGAAAGCTCTTCAAACAACCTTGCTAACCTACCGGTTATCTCCCAATTCAGTCACTGGTCTATCCCCTTTTGAACTATTGCGAGGGAGGAAACCAGGTTCCCGTCTTTTACCTTGGTGGTTAAAAGGCGATACACCCTATGAAGTAGACTTTAAGGTGTTAAGAGATAGAATTGGGAAATACCAGGGTAATATGATTCAACATTCTTCTAAAAAGAGATACAATACCTGCAATGTTAAAATTGGTGATCTTGTTCGTGTAAAAATGGGTGGGTTGTTCCATAAGAATGTGTCTAGATGGTCTGATCCTATCAAGGTCATTGAAATTTTCAGCAAGGCTGTCAGAGTCGAAAATGGGAAAATTTGGAATCTCAGAAGGGTCTCCTTATGCAAACCTTGTGTTCCTTCTTCACAAAAAACTTCTTTCCCAGAGAAATTTGTCTCAGACAAGCTGGTTTCAGACTTTGGCTCAGACCATAATTCAGACGGTTTTTCTGGTATGCATGAAGTTTATGACAATTTAGAAAGGGAGATTGTAAATAATTCTGATGTCGTTATTAATTCTGATACTCCACCAGCTCCATGCTTTTCTGTAGACAATCAATCTAATGCAGAATGTGAAGATACCTTATTAAGACGCAGTGAGCGTGTGAAATGTGCTCCTTCAAAGTTTAAAGATTACGTTAGATCCTAAGTGTTTTTTTTTTCTCCTCTCTTTAAGGGTTATCTTATTTTTTTTCTTTGTTTTTTTTTTTTTTTTTAAAAGGGGGGAGGTGTGTAGTATTCCTATGTCATCTAGAATCTTATAATGTCACTCAATAGAGTGTTAGGTCTTGGAATGTTTTCCCTTGACCACTGTCAGTTACTGCTGATCTGAGGTTGAGGTGATCCCTTCCTACCTGTGGTTGTTAAGCTGTTTTACTCATGAATAAACCTACTGAACCTACTTCCTGTGTAGCCTTCTTACTACAATCCCCCTATTGGGTTGTGGTGCCCATGGGCTAGAGTAACTTCCATAAGGCCTACAGATTCCAGACACACACTAAAGTCCACTGTAATGGTAGTGAGAAGGAGTATTCTGCAGAGTCCAGCGTCATATTTGTACTGCTTTTGGGTCATACAGAACTGTCATATTTCTCTGAGCCAGCCATAACCAGATCCTCGCTGAGGGCTGACCTCAGCAGGATGGATTTATAACCTCTCTTCCACAAGCTAAGGCCTCCTCTCCACGAAGAGGAGATGGGTGGGGCTACAGGTTCATCCATCAGCAGCTATCACTGGGTGCCAGGCACCATGCTGCACCAAGGAGGGAAGGCAGCAAGGGGGGAAGGGGCTTTTTCAGAGACCATGTGGCAAGAGACCTTGGACTCCGCATTTTTTAACAAACCCAGAGGCTGGACAAGAAGAAGGGGGCAGGGGCAGTGAAGTGATGTGTCGCTGTTTGATAGGACAAACAGAGACTTCCTGCCAGCCCCCTACTCAACTTTTAAAAAGCGCTTGCACAGGAAGAGAAGCTCTCTCTGGAGTGTGGTCAGCTGAGGCAGAGGGTGCTGGAGCTGGCGCTATGGGCAGTTGGAAGGAGGCACACCCTGATTGTCCCAGAAGGCAGGATAGCGCCAGGAGAAGAGTCCAGAACCAGTGAACAGCATCCTGGGCCTCTGCACAAGCAGAAGAGGGGTGCAGGAAGACACAGGCTAAAGGCTGGTGCAGGGAGCCAGTGATGACAGCTCCCTGCTGAATACTCCCTCTTAGAGTCCCAGTGGCTGTGAGGCACCACCAGGAGCAAGAAGACGCGAAAATGGAGAAGATCCGACCCCCAGGGGCTGAGATATGGCCCCCTGAAGGTAGGCAACCTTTGACCCCTAAGAAGACCGACTATGAAGCACGTGGGGCTCCGCTGCCAGTCTCAGAGATGCCCCGGGGGTTGGGTCAGGTCCCGGGGACTGCCCCCAAAAAGAAGTCAAGTCGGGGGAGGCCCGTAGCGCTCCCCCCTTGAAGGTGCTCCCAGTGGCTGTGGGGCGCCACCAGGAGCAAGAAGACGTAAAAATTGAGAAGATCCGAACCCCAGGGGCTGAGATATGGCCCCCTGAAGGTATGCAACCTTTGACCCCTAAGAAGACCGACGATGAAGCACGTGGGGCTCCGCCGCCGGTCTCAGAGATGCCCCCGGGGTGGGTCAGGTCCCGGGGACTGCCCTCAAACAGAAGTCAAGTCGGGGGCCCCAGTAGCGCTCCCCCCTTGAAGGTGACCTAAGGGGCCTGGGATCCCATCCCCGGGCCCCGCCGAAGTCGGGGTGAGCCGTCGCGCCCCCCGTGAAAATCTGCCCAAGGGGCCCGGGAACCCATTCCCAGGCCCCACCGAAGAGCCCAGTCGAAAGCGCTGTCGCGCTCCCCATGAAGAGGTCCAGAGGGGCCACCCGCGAAAAGGGGGAGGGACCCAACTCCTGGTCCCGAAGCAGTGACGGTGCCCAGAATCCCATCCCCGGGCCAGAAGTGCAGAGGAGGTGAGACTGGGCCCCAGAAAAATCAGCGCGAGCGGCCGGGGTGGGTTCCCTGAGCCACGGGACATTACATGGGGGTCCGAGTGGGACCGGGCCCCCCAACGAGGCTGGAACGCGTCAGAAGACAGCCGGCACCATGAGCACGGCTCTTCCCGGCCGTTCATATAATATGCACAAGAAAGGAGCCTGAAGCGCCCCATAATGCCTCGCAAGGCATGGGGAAAGGATAGTGTTTGGTGCTTGGTGGCCCCCAGAGGAGGGGGGTCACCCTCAATTGTGGAAAAGGTGGAAAAGGTGCTGGGGGAGCTGCTGGGGGAGCTGCTGGGGGAGCTGCTGGAAGAGCGCATCCTCCCCCCAGCATGAAGAAAAGTCCCACCGTAAGTGTCCTGGGGGCTTCAAAGAAATAACCCCTCAAGGGCTGAGCCAAGAGTCATCGGTATCCCCATGGCTGGAACTTTTGTTCTACAGCTGGGGGTGCGCTAGGGACTGCCTCAAGGAGTGAACAGCATCCCCTGGAGGTGAAAAGATGTTATTGCACCAGAAATGCATTTACTGACGGTAATTTCTTTTAGAGGGACTGAAGTTCACAGTGTCTATTGTGAAGTACTTGATAAAGGTGATGTCATAAGCAAAGTGGGTTATGTTGCCACACATTCCTGCTAGGGTGTCTGGCTGTATATGCATAATCCTGTGATTTCATCTGTGATGCCTTTAAGGGCTGTAATTGCAATGCATTCTAATGATACCCAAATGTGATGAGTACCCTCATTCTAAAGTGATGCTTAAATATGCATTCTTGCTGCTGCGCTTGGGTGAAGAACCCAGACCGCTAGCCCTTAAGATGTAGAGGTCTATATGTCATGGTCAGTGGGAAATGCTCAGTCAGGGTTGCGTGTCACCAAGGCAGGGTAACCTATTTTAAATGCTTGTTTAGATAATGGGGTGGGTTGCCACTGGGATGGTGCCAGTGTGCAGGGCCCTCGCTTCAGGTTATGTTCAACTAACTGCATTGGGGGCAAGATGATGTGCATACATGGAAGTGGTGGTACTAGACCCCACCCCCCCCTGCGGGAGAGGTGGAGATGTGCTGCAATGTCACAAATTAATTCCAACAGCTTATGTATATTTGTAAAGTGGTGCATAGTATTGAGTTGTGGGTGTTTAATAAATGTACTCTTACTTTTATAAAGCAAAGTACAGACTGGACAATCAATTATTGAGTGTTATTTCTGCGCACCTGCAAATGGCGACTACTAAACCACACCACCTCCCTTGGGTAAGCCACAGACTGCTCTGCAATGCTACCCTCTGAGAGTCAAGCGCTACAATTGGGTGTTTGGTTCCCAGTGAAGGACAAATGTAGTCATGTTATTTGTGCAGGCCTCGCAGATGCTTCCTCATTTTCCAACACACCCCTATTGTGCCCTGCAGAGGTACCCTTCTGTACCCATTTGCTTCCAGATTGCCCTGTAACTCCGCCGCAGCTCTGGAGGTGGCCTCTGTCGCCGCCAGAGCCCCCCACCAAAACAGCTATACTCTCACCTGCAACCTCTTATCTCTAGAGCCCCCTCCAAATTTAGAAGGAAGAGATCCCCCCCTACTGTTGATAAATGTACCCCATCTTTATCATAGTACCCTTTCACATTGGCTTGAATCATCTAATTTCTGATGAAACCCAGACCCCTCTGATCTGTGAATTTACGAATTGAACTATTAACTCTCTTCCGGGAATGTTCAACTCCCTCCTCTGACTTAGCCCCGTGCCACACTCTGCAGGGAATAATCTCAGACCACCAGAGCTCACATTGACCCATGTATTTACTGATCTACCGTAAGTCAGCTTTCATGGCTTGTAAGAGTAACCTCCTCCCCATGGCAATGAGGTCTTTGCCCCCTAGGTGTATCACTAAGAAATTGGGGAGGACCCCCCTTGGGCCAATCTCTGTTCCAATCTGTTCATGAGGCTGCTCCATCTCATTCCGGGAAAAACCCATCCAAACAAACTGTGTTTGTGAAAATCCCTGCGTCAGTGAGACTCCCAATGTCCCACCTTTTATATACTTTCTGGTTCCATGCCTGCCTTGAACGCAGCTGTAGCCGCCCGATACTAAAGCAGTAACTAGAGTATTTATTGTCAGGATGGGCAAGACCTGATCGTGCTAGGCAAACCCTCATTATGCATTCTATCTGAAATTTGGTCAGGGGCCCCTGGTCAGCGTGAATCAGGAAGTAGCCAGGGACGTCAGGACGCAGCGCCATATGCTCTTTTATCTAGGCGACTGGGCAGTATCTCTAATCCCCACAGAGGCCTTAGTACCAGATTGGCCCCTCGCCCTGTCTGATCGGTTTTGGACTTTCTGATGTGAATGGACACGGTACCCTCCAGGATGACGTCCTGTCTGCTTCAGGCGTCACCTGACCTATCTGTCTTGGACCTGGCCACCAGCTTACTGATTTGAAAAGCCCCAAAGAACGCCAGACAGAATGCTGTCGAGAAGAGTCTGGCCTCAAAATGTGAATAGGTGACCTGCTCATCACATCCAACATGCCCTGGTGTGGGAAAGTCAATGGGAGCCCTGTTGTCTGGAAACCAGACCTCCTCCCTGGCCCAACCCTTGAGGGCTGTCCTGATAAGGAAGGACTTGATAGGATTGTGCCCTCCCCTTAGTTTGGTGTCATGGCGTGCTAATGGAGGTACCTGGGAGGGTGGGACCCGGGGAGAGCTGGACACCAAAACTGGACCACTTGTCTTGCTGGCCAGCAAGTGTTGGGGGACTCTCTCGCTTGGTGCTACAGGAGGCAGCCGAATGGGTGGACCCACACTTACTGCAGTTCTGGGCAAACTTGCAAGCTTTGCCCCAGGAGCAGGACCCTGCACTGTACCTGCATTGAATCTTTCACCCCCTTGCTTCTGACCACCTCCCTGACCTCCTTGAGAGGGCTGCTTGAACTGGCCTTTCCCCGCCTCCTTCTGACCCTTGGGTTTGTCCCCCCTTCGTGTTCGTACTTGCCCCATCCTTACTTTCAGACGTGCATTTCCCCATGTGCTGGACCCAGAGCCAAACCTTCAATTGGTCCCACCCCAGTTCAGGACACATTGCCATCTTTTTCTGGAATTCACGGTCATAGTTGTACCAGCGCATCCCACCGTTCTTTTCCGCCTCATTGGTTATGGTGCAGGAGTATTGGAACAACGCCGGCCCCTGCTCTGGGTATTTCTCCATGATCACCGCTGCTAAGATGGCGAAAGCTTCCCCCTAGGTTGCAATTGTTTTCTCAGGCCACGCTTGGAATTGCACCTTCTTATCATCCTCCTAACCCTCCATCTTTCTCGTGTCAACCCCATATAGCCCATCCATCAATAAGGTGAATATGTAGATAAACTCTTGCTTCCAGATCCCTTCCTTGGCCGCTAAAGGCACCTCCCATGCCAAGGAGCAATGCCCGGACATCAATGGTGCCACCGTGACGAGTGGCAGGGGTGCCGCAGCTGCTGTAGCTGGTTCAGCTGGAAGTGTATGAATGCTAACATCCGTGGTCGCGTATGCTTGCGACCGCTCGCAATGAGAAACTACCGGTCCGCGTTGAGAAAGCTGCCGCTCGAGGAAAAATCACCTCGAGCGGCAGACAACTACAGCTCGCACTGTGCAAGATGCCGTTTTCAATGATTGCACAGTGCCGGATGCTTGTCCGCACTGTGCAATCAATGAAAACGGCATCTTGCACAGTGCGAACATGCTACTACGCGTAGTGAGAAGTGTACTTCGCGTAGCTTCGCGAAGCGCTACTTCGCAAACTACGCCCAGCCCTAGAGAATACTCAGGCTCCGGTACCAGAGCCGGGGAGCCATGCGGTGGGCTCTGGCGCATCACACAGGAGGAGGGGGAGCCACGAACCCTTATATGTTAACATTTAATACGTGGCGCAGGTAAACCTGTGCCATTTGTTCAACTGCTAAGGCAGTAAATGGGGGGGCGACTGAGAGTGGCTGGGATTCGCAGCAGCCGGACCACCTCCCCCGACATGGTGCGCTGGTCACTTTCCAGGAGCCCTGAAAGACTACCCTCGACTACACATGAAAGGCTACCCTCGGCCCTCCATACAAAACCCCTCGCAAGGGAGGGACCGGGGACAGCAAGAGGGGCTCCCCTCCTCCCACTCGGACTCTACACCCCCTGGTGCACCAGGCAGCCTGGTAGTAGCGGGAAAGGACAGCGACACGAGAGGACGCCGGACCAGCTCCCCCCCGATGAGGCGGGCCGTCAAACCGGCTGCACTCACCGGACTACTGTGATACCCATCGCTTCTCGAGGTCACGGAGCAGGACCAACGGCGTCAAGGGCAGTGGCAAACCTCAACTGACGATGCCCAAGATGGCGAAACGCCGTGACGATGCAACCACAAAACAGACAGCTCGATCGACGGCGTGACCAGCGCAACAGAGGATGCCTGGATGGCGGGGTAAGCATATATACCCCCCATTCCTCGGCCTGCAGGAAGTGACGCGCCTAGCGCACTACAGGCCAGGAGGGGGGTTCTCCTCCCTGAGTCCTGACATTAGAGAGGGGGTGGGTTAGTACCCAAAAGGCACTAAAGGGCCACCCTTTTAGGGTGGCCTCATGCGTGGGCCGTAGGCAGCCGCAAATCAGTGGAAGATTGGAGGGGAACACAAATGGCGAGTTGGCCATGCACCGCAGAGCACTTATGGGAGAGACACCTAAGACAGGCAAAGATGGCAGTCCTGCCTTGGGAATGGAGGCTGCAAAGATCACAGATGCGGCATCCAGCTGGGAATCGGCTCTGGCAAAGAGCTCGGCCACGGCACGGCCTTTGCCTCCCCTGATTGGAGATTCTTCCTCGTTGATGTATTTATTTATCTATTTATGCGTTTTTATATAGCGTGAACTTTACCCGAAGGTGTCAGAGTGCTTTACAATAGGACCAGTTACATTACATAAGGACTTCAGAGTACATTAATAACATATACTAAACAAATAAATTCTAAACTCACATAAAATGGTAGTAAGTACATATATCTACTACAGATACTAGCGGTTAGAGTTACATATATACAAGTTGCAAATTTACTTAAGATTAAATCTTATGAAGAGTTGAAGCGATTAGGGTTGGACAAATATATATTACATATTTACAGAACATGATCTTCTTGCCATTGCTTGCGGTTCACGTTTAGTCAGACCTTCTGGGTGCTGTTGCACTCACTGTGGTGATCTAGGGCCTGAAGGGATCCTCGAGCTGGTGATGTCCAGATGCCCCCCATGCCCATTGTCCTGGTTGCCTCAACAACTCCAAGGCAGCAGCAGAGATCCCCGGGGGCCTGCAGGGTGTTGATGGGGGTATGGAAGTTCGCTTCAGTGTTGCTGAACCCAGCTCACGGACTGGGGGTTGAGATGGGTGGGGGCAGCCGAGTGGGACTGTCCGCAGGGATGTCCAAGTCATAGGGGGTTGTGGGCTCACCTTTGGCGCCGAGTAGGTGCCTTCATGTCGACATTGGTAGTCACCCTGCTACCAGTCGGCTGGGCACAGCAGAGTATCTTTTACATGGTGATTGTGATTGGCTGACCAGCGATTTTGGGCCCTGATACTGTTGGTTTTGGCAGCTGCTTTTCTCACACCTCATACCTAAATCCATCATGGGTCGCACACAGACAACCCTCTGAGTACACCCCGGCGAGCACCCCTATGTTGGAGATCAAGTAGGGCGCATACTGCGGGGATACCTCCCACATTAACAATCGGTTTGATAAATCCTTTGCCTAGATTGATGCCTCCGGGGAGCGCCTGGACGGCAAGATCGACTCTACTGCGGTGGAGCAGGGCCTCTTACAAGAAGACTATAAGAAGCTGTCAGAAAGAGTAGCCACCTTTGAGGTGATGGTACAAATGCTGATACCTGAGGCCTAGAACGCTGTCTCTCGGAGCTGGAGACTCAGGCTGGATGATCAAGAGGGAAGGGCCCACAGTAACATCATTAGGGTTGTGGGGCTACTGGAGAGATTGAGGGTGACTCCATGCTGGGCTTTCTAGAGGAGTGGCCCCAGCAGGTGGTGGTCCCGGATGGACTGTCCAAGTTTTACACCCTGGAACATATTCATAGAGTACCTGCACATCTGCTTCAGCCGGTGCCCCACCTCACCCAGTAGTCACCCCCGCCTACATTTCTGTGACAGGGATTTCCTGTTACAGCGGGCTTGCAATCATTGCCCCTTTGAAGTGGAGAACACAAGGGATTCTCTCTATCCTGATTACACACTTCAGAGGTAGACTGAGAGGGCTTCATTAATTGCAGTCAAAAAGAGGTTTCGAGAACTTGGGCTCATCTATTCTTTGCTATTCCGGCCAGACTGTGGACCCACGTAGAGGATCAGGTTCATTACTTTACAGAACCAGCTTCGGCATGTGACTGGTTAGAACTGTATGATAAAGAGATGGTTAGGCCAGAGCAGGCAAAGCAGCGTCAACCACAGTGCCCAAGACAACAGTGACCTTGCCCCAGTGACCTTGCAACAGCGTCATTGGGAGCTGGTGAGAGTTCCCCACAGGGCATGTCCCCTACCCGTTAGAGTTATACTACCAGTTCTGAGGACTCAAATGTGCTGGGGCTGGAGGACACACTTCGGGTGATTACCCCCGGCATGACCAATGGCCTCATTTGACTCCTGACTGGCCGATGGTGGAAGGCTACGAGGCGACTGCCTCAAATGCACTATTGCGGGGTGGTGGCTGTATTTGTTATCCTTATGTTGACTCATTCTGATTCATTTTCCTTTATTGGCTGGAGAGGAGCTAGCCAGAGGATGGCTCCTGCTAAGTGTCCTGTCACACTGTTTTGCTCTTTTTCCTTGTTTGAACAAGCTGATCTATTTTCCTCTATTGACTATTTCTGTCACAGACTCAGTTGGCCCCTTCGTGGAGCCTTTAGTTAGCTTGTGAGTAGGCAGAATGGCATCTATACTTTGGACAGGATGTACATATATCATAGTCCTTGGGCAGAGATGGGGTTTACTATCTGGGTTTGTTTGCTTCTTTATGTTTTACTTCCCTTTGGTGGGGCGAGTATGGCGGACGAGGCTCCGTTGTGTGACCGGCGAGTGAAGCTCTGATGTAATGGTGGGCGCGGTGTACGGACAACTGTGGATTTGCAAATGAAATTGGCTTGATGGCGGACCAGATTAAGCCAATCACTTGGAATGTGTGGGGTCTGTCCACTCCCTCCAAGCTTTATAATGTCACAGCATATTTGAAACGCAGGGGGTGCAGATTGCATCTTTATCGGAGACCCACCTGAATGAACTCGAGGGCCTAGCCCTCCATAAGAGGTGGAGGGGGCAAGTGAATAACACTGCTTACTTCCCTTTTGCGAGGGATACTCTTATCTGGATCACACCCTGGGTGCCCTTTCCACTGCATAGGGCAGTTATTGACCCTGAAGGCCGTTATATGTTGGTGTTGGGCCAGCTGGATGGTAAAGCTCTGCTTGATGGTCAGGCCTTCTGGGCCTCTCTGGGTGAGCAAATTACTTGTTATTGGCTTGACAACATGGGATCGGCCTCCTCTGTGGGGATTGAGTGGGAGGCGATGAAGGTAGTGGTGCGAGGATACTGCTTTTCTAACAAGATAGGGGTGAGCCCCCTGTTATACTCTGACATTCGGTGTCAGGTGGCAGTAATGGACTTCCGGCATCATCTCTAGGTCACAAGGAATTCCACTCATGAAACTGGAGTAATTATGCAACTCCACATTACTCTTTTAGCACGAAGTCCTGGCCAAATTCTGCCTATTGCCGCGTGGTGGAATTTTGTTTCCCATTCGAGCAAAAGCATGACAACAGGGACAACACGAGGTTCCAGCTAGTGAGCGTGAGCGGGTTTTTGTGTCTCCTAGAGATTTCCGGTTGCTAGGAATCCTTCTGATGTGATTTTCTAATGCGAGCGGTCGTGGTAAGCAGGCTGCTTCTTGAGTATATTCTACCCAAGAAGAAGCAAAATCAATCAAAATGGCACAAAAATCAATCAATAGGGCACCATTTTGCCTTTGTTCTAGACCTACTTTGTTTTCCATGCCATGTTGCAGGGTGGCCATTTAGAGTAGCATGTGTGCTCTTTGTTGTCCATGCTTTCTTGCTTGTTCTTGTGAACATGTGGCCTGCAGACATTTTGTGTAGTCAGTGTGTTTTAGACATAGGCCTGCATGTGTTCTTTGTTGTCCATGCCTTCACTATTGGTGGCCATGTTCCAGGGCGGCCATTTTTGTGTAGCCAGTGTGCTTTGCTTTTCCCATAAGCCTGCATGTGTTCTTTGTTGTCCATGCCTTCACCCTTGGTGGCCATGTGGCAGGGTGACCATTTTGTGTAGACAATGGGATTTTGCCATAGGCCTTCATGTGTTCTTTGTTGTCCATGCCTTCCTGCTTGTTGTTGTGAACATGTGATCAGCGCATATATTGTGTAGGTAGTGTACTTTTGCCATAGGCCTGCACATGTTCTTTATTGTCCATGCCTTTGCCCTTGGTGGCCATGTGGCAGGGCGGCCATTTTGTGTAGCCAGTCTTCTTTGCTTTTCCCATTGGACTGCATGTGTTCTTTGTTGTCCATGTCTTCGCCTTTCGCGGCCATGTGGCAGGGTGGCCATTTTGTGTAGCCAATGTGCGTTACTTTTGCCATAGTCCGGCATGCGTTCTTTGTTGTCCATGCCTTTTTTCTTATTGCTCTGAAGATGTGGCCAATGGCTTTTTTTGTGTAGCCAGAGTTTAAATCCTTTTCTTCCACTTTTCAAAGCCATTTTCTAGGGACACTGATAAAAAAGGCCAGTGCTTTTTTTTGTTCATATTTTCGTTTTTCCCTGATATGAGTTTAATTTAATGTGTTTGAGGATGATTTTAGCACAGTGTTTTTAAGCATTGTTTCCATTTCCCCTGCCCCTCTTTGTTTCCCATAGGATTACTTAACGTCCCTAGGGAGAAACCAGCAATTTATTTTTCCATTTGTTGATTTTCCCCTGCACCCCCAGCCTGCCACAGGTGTCTTATGGGCCATGGGCACTCATCAGTAATAATTTTGCAAGAATTATTTCATTTTCCCCTGCGCCCCCGGCCTGCCAGAGGTGTCTCATAGGCCATAAGCGCACACCAGCAATATTTTTTTAAGGATTATTCCATTTTACCCTGCACTCTCTGCCTGCCATAGGTGTCTCGAAGGATCACACCAGGAATAATTTTTTAAGGATTTTTCCATTTTCCCTTGCACCCCTGACTGCTGTAGGTGTATTATATGTCATAGGCACACACCAGCAATTGTTTTTCTAATGATTTTTCCATTTTCCCCTGCACCACCTGCCTGTCATAGGTGTCTCATAGGTGCACACCAACAATAATTTTGTTAAGGATTATTCAATTTTCCCTTGCACCCTCTACCTGCCATAGGTGTCTTTAAAGGAAGTGAAGAATTTATTCTGTTTTAAAAACGACAACTCGCTGCTCCTAAGCTTACCTTATTGTTTAATTTGTCTGTATGGATGGCACTTATTTGTGCTAACGGTTAACCGAATCCCAACTGATAAATGCGGTTCTATTCTCAAATTCAAGAGGCTTTATATTTTTGCACAATATTGACGTTTGGACAAACTTCTTCTATAACCCAGCCATCCTTAGGCTGGGACGGAAATACAACCAGTCAGAAGGCCCACTGATAATCGTTGACAAACGCAATCCCTGAGGAAGTCGTGGGTATTTCCTTTACGACGAAACACGTGTTGGCGGGAATCATACAAGATACTACACCTTAAAGATCCTTGAAGAAATATATTGTGTTCTCCTTTGATACAACTGTATACTTAAAAATGAAATTTTTGTTTGGTGTGATAGAGATTTGCATAAACCAAATGAAAGGACACCACACAGGTTATATATATACAATATATATGTATTTATTACTAAATTAATCCTCTGAACTCTTTATGAGATCAGAGGCACAAGCACATAACAAGATACTTAATTATCATACAATAAGTTGCACAAAATACAGTAATGCCCTAGGGGCACTTCAAACCATATACTAAAATAGTGGTATAAGAACCACGTCACGAACAAATGATAGGCCTAGGGCCTGGCGAATCACTGGGGCTACGCTGTACTACCAAAGGATAGGAAACAGGAGGCCCACGGGATGCGTGTGCAGTGTCTTTACACACACGCGAGCTACCACAGAGTTAGAATGGGAACGAAAGAATTGGAAACTAGTTCTTTTAGGTCACTTCCGGATGGACAAGGAGAAAGCTACTTGAAAGTTAGACACTAGGATAGTAAATATCCACAGGAGCACCGGAGTACTCATGTTACCTCACCCACAGGAAGCGGGTGCACAGGTGTCAAAGTGTGTCGGGTTTCGTTGCAGAATCCTATAGAGCCTTGAAGAAAGATGCTGCAGGCGACCAGGAGGGAAGTGTCCGGTTTGATCCAAGGGCGGATCGAGGATGAAGAGTACCTGAAAGCGGGCGAAAACATACCACAAATGTTGGGAAAAATGCAGGACGTGAGGATGCCTCGGTTCTAGCATTTCATTCCCCCTTTCTCGGAGGTTTTCGTCTAATGAGACTACTTGGCAGGCTACAGCGGAGGGCTGGTTTCTGGCGCGCTCGCTTAACGATCTCACTGATCTTTTAATAATTGCACAACTCAGCTGACTGAGAGCTGAGCTGCGCACTCTGTATGTTTTTAATCGCGCTGTGCTGACGGCGAACAACGCGCTCTCTATGTTTCTTAAATAAATTGCTGATGCTGAATGCAAGTATCTTGGTTGCTTTTAAAAATTTAATTTGAGACAAACTTACCTTGTTTTCCTCGCTCTTGACCCCGGTCCGCCCCGGCTGTGTGCCGTTTGAGCGGAGGGTCAGCCTATGAGCGTCACTTCCGGCCAGGTCCTGCACCACTTCCGCCCTGCCTCCCCACCGTGCAGGTCAGCGGTCTAGTGGTTGGAGCACCTGGTTAGTATATCTCTCCCTGTTTTCCTCTGTTACCAGACTACTTGGCAGGCTACAGCGGAGGGCTGGTTTCTGGCGCGCTCGCTTAACGATCTCACTGATCTTTTAATAATTGCACAACTCAGCTGACTGAGAGCTGAGCTGCGCACTCTGTATGTTTTTAATCGCGCTGTGCTGACGGCGAACATCGCGCTCTCTATGTTTCTTAAATAAATTGCTGATGCTGAATGCAAGTATCTTGGTTGCTTTTAAAATTTTTATTTGAGACAAACTTACCTTGTTTTCCTCGCTCTTGACCCCGGTCCCCCCCGGCTGTGTGCCGTTTGAGCGGAGGGTCAGCCTATGAGCGTCACTTCCGGCCAGGTCCTGCACCACTTCCGCCCTGCCTCCCCACCGTGCAGGTCAGCGGTCTAGTGGTTGGAGCACCTGGTTAGTATATCTCTCCCTGTTTTCCTCTGTTACCAGACTACTTGGCAGGCTACAGCGGAGGGCTGGTTTCTGGCGCGCTCGCTTAACGATCTCACTGATCTTTTAATAATTGCACAACTCAGCTGACTGAGAGCTGAGCTGCGCACTCTGTATGTTTTTAATCGCGCTGTGCTGACGGCGAACATCGCGCTCTCTATGTTTCTTAAATAAATTGCTGATGCTGAATGCAAGTATCTTGGTTGCTTTTAAAATTTTTATTTGAGACAAACTTACCTTGTTTTCCTCGCTCTTGACCCCGGTCCGCCCCGGCTGTGTGCCGTTTGAGCGGAGGGTCAGCCTATGAGCGTCACTTCCGGCCAGGTCCTGCACCACTTCCGCCCTGCCTCCCCACCGTGCAGGTCAGCGGTCTAGTGGTTGGAGCACCTGGTTAGTATATCTCTCCCTGTTTTCCTCTGTTACCAGACTACTTGGCAGGCTACAGCGGAGGGCTGGTTTCTGGCGCGCTCGCTTAACGATCTCACTGATCTTTTAATAATTGCACAACTCAGCTGACTGAGAGCTGAGCTGCGCACTCTGTATGTTTTTAATCGCGCTGTGCTGACGGCGAACATCGCGCTCTCTATGTTTCTTAAATAAATTGCTGATGCTGAATGCAAGTATCTTGGTTGCTTTTAAAATTTTTATTTGAGACAAACTTACCTTGTTTTCCTCGCTCTTGACCCCGGTCCCCCCCGGCTGTGTGCCGTTTGAGCGGAGGGTCAGCCTATGAGCGTCACTTCCGGCCAGGTCCTGCACCACTTCCGCCCTGCCTCCCCACCGTGCAGGTCAGCGGTCTAGTGGTTGGAGCACCTGGTTAGTATATCTCTCCCTGTTTTCCTCTGTTACCAGACTACTTGGCAGGCTACAGCGGAGGGCTGGTTTCTGGCGCGCTCGCTTAACGATCTCACTGATCTTTTAATAATTGCACAACTCAGCTGACTGAGAGCTGAGCTGCGCACTCTGTATGTTTTTAATCGCGCTGTGCTGACGGCGAACATCGCGCTCTCTATGTTTCTTAAATAAATTGCTGATGCTGAATGCAAGTATCTTGGTTGCTTTTAAAATTTTTATTTGAGACAAACTTACCTTGTTTTCCTCGCTCTTGACCCCGGTCCGCCCCGGCTGTGTGCCGTTTGAGCGGAGGGTCAGCCTATGAGCGTCACTTCCGGCCAGGTCCTGCACCACTTCCGCCCTACCTCCCCACCGTGCAGGTCAGCGGTCTAGTGGTTAACGGCTATAAGAGATATATGGCGACCTGGACCAAGCGCAGCGGACGAGCGCAGCGGGAGCGCCGACTTTGCGCTGCAGTCGCGCTCAAGTCAAGCCCGTCTGCGCCCGTCCGCGGCCGACCAGGCCCAGGACCTCGTCGTAATGCCCAATTCTTGACATATTCTACTAGGGAGCTTATTTCTCTGCAGGGCCACTGGCCGCTATCAGAGTCAGTCCGCTGCCACATTGCCTCATTAGGCCTTATCCCTTCTCCCTTGACTCCCTCGTTTTCCCCCCCTGTATGTTTGCTACCGCCCCCTTCTCTGCTTGTCCCGCCCCCTCCGACCCCTCCTCTATCCGTCATCTTGCTCAACACCAGGTCAGCGGTCAAACACCATCATGAGCTGTTTGTCCTGCTTGACTCTGAAAAGCCCGACTTACAGCTCTTGACCGAAACCTGGTTTTGTGACTCTTCCTTACCTGCTCTCTTGGCTGCCCTCCCCCCCTCCTATGTCGCCCTACGCGCCGACCGCCCAGCGGGCAGGATCGGTGGCGGCGTAGCTTTAATTGCCCGTTCAGATTATAATTTTCAAATCTTGCCATCCCCCCCTCATTTCTTCCACGGAATACCTTGTGGCCCGCTCTTCCTCCTTTTCTCCTCCGATTACCTGTCTTCTAATGTATCGCCCACCCCAGTCTTCTCCCTTGTTTCTACCAGCATTTCAAGACCTACTGACCAACTTGGCGGTTAACCACGCCTCTATCCTTGTGTTAGGCGATTTTAACTACTGGCCCCTAGACCCTCTAGAGTGCACCCCCTCTAAACAATTCCCCGAATCTCTTCAGTCCTTGAACTTCGTCCCTCATATATTCGTCCCTACCCATTCCCATGGTCACACCTTAGACCAGGTTTGGTCCCTCAACCTCTCTGTATCCCCTGTGTGTGTATCCCCCTGCCTTTGGTCTGACCATGACCTTATTTCCTTTTCTCTCCTTCTCTACCCCGCCACAAAGGTTCCGCTTGCCAAAAACACCTGGGCGCGGAATTGGAATCGGGTTGATTTCCCCTCACTGACCTCCCTGCTCATGAATTCCTCTCCCAATCTTTTAGGCCTTTCTTCCAATTCACAAGCCACTGCTATTAATATCTGGCTTGCTGAAAATTGTGACTCGGTTGCCCCACTACGCCGTATTTCAACTTGACGACTTAAGGACTCCAATAGGTGGTTCAGTGAAGACTTAAAGGAACAAAAATTGGCCGTACGACAAGCCGAGAGGCAGTGGAGAAAAAACTACTGTCCCCTACTGAAAATCCAATACTCTTCACTGTTAACAAAGTATAAAAAATCCATTTTAGCCACCAAAACTACATATTTTTCTACAAAAATTCACTCAGCGGAAAATAAACCTAGGGAGATTTTCACCATAGTCAACGATTTAGCCTACTCGGATAGGACCTCACCCCAATCCTCTCCTACCCAGGCCCTGTGTGATCAACTAAATTCCTATTTTTTGGATAAGATCGCAACTATTAAGGCAAACATCCCCCCTCCCTCTCCTCATTTTGTTGACCCTTGTTCCCCTATTGCTCAGTCCCGTCTCACCTCAATTCCTCCCTTTACCAAAGAAGCTTTTTTAAAGATGCTGCCCAAAGTTAAATCTGGCTCTCCGGCAGACATCTGTCCGGCTCGAGTCCTGCAACAGATTTACTCTGCATGCCCCCAGCCCCCAATCACCTTCCTCAATAGCTCTCTTACTCAGGGAGTCGTGATCCCCGCACTTAAATCAGCCATAATAGTGCCCATTTTAAAGAAGCCCGGCGCTGACCCGTCCATTCCAGCCAACTACCGCCCCATTTCCCTACTGCCCTATTTGGGGAAGGTGCTTGAGCGCCATGTCACCTCGGCACTCAGCACCCATGTAGAGGTAAATGGAGGCTTGGCGGCTCGTCAGGCCGGCTTCCGCCCTAGGCACTCTACCGAATCCGTTGTGGTGTCGGTCCTGGACAACCTCAGGGAAGGCATGGACCAGAATAAACATCAGGCGCTGGTGCTCCTTGATCTCTCCGCCGCTTTTGACACGGTGGACCATACCATCTTGCTTTCACGTGTCAGAGCGGCAGAAATCGAGGGCTCAGCCCTGGTCTGGTTATCATCCTTCCTGAGGGACCGCACCCAGGCGGTTCGGTTGGGGGATTTCACGACTACCCCACTCCATGTCACTTGAGGTGTTCCCCAGGGCTCTTCACTTTCTCCTTTACTCTTTAATCTATATATCTCTCCTTTAATCTTTGCTCTTCAGCAACTGGAGGTCACCGTATATAACTATGCGGATGACCTCCAGCTCATTTTCAACCTCACCTCTTCTCCCCACTCTATTTCTAATTTCCAATCTATTATGATTTTCATCAGGGACTGGATGAACCACAACCATCTCAAATTGAACCCGGACAAAACCGAGTTGGTTCTCACAGGTGGTTCTTCCAGTCCCTGGAACTCTCTCTTTTGGCCCCCCTCGTTTGGTCCTTCCCCCACTCCCTCCTCCACAGTTAAGACCCTGGGTGTCAGGGTGAATAACCAACTCACCTTACACTCACAAATTAGTTCTGTTGTCTCCTCCTGTTTTCTCACTCTCCGTACTATTCGCACGGTCTCCCGTTTCTTTTCCCCTCTGGCACTTAAACTGATCATGTCCGCTCTGGTGATTTCACGGCTGGATTACGCCAATGCCCTTTACAACGGCATTCCTGCGTACAGCCTGCGGAAGCTTCAGCTGGTTCAGAACCAAGCGGCACGATTGGTGTATGGTCTTTCGCGCTCTCATCACTCCACACCCCTCCTTAGAGAGCTTCATTGGCTTCCTGTCAAGGAGCGTTCCCTTTTTAAAACTGGTTGCATGATCTTCCAGGCTCGCCAGGGGTCTGCTCCCGCTTTTATTTCCTCTCTGATCAGTGAATACGTTCCTGCCAGAGAGCTCCGATCATCGTCCAAATCTCTCCTTCAAATTCCGCGCTTCAAACGAAAGAAGTGGGGAGGTGCCAATTTCTCAACTCTGGCTCCCACTTTTTGGAATTCCCTCCCCGACCATTTACGTTTTGCCTCCCATTATCCTTCCTTTCGTAAAGACCTGAAAACTTTTTTGTTTAAACAAGCATTTTCCCTGTAAAATTGTTCTTTATGCTACTGTTAGGACCAGTCTGCCACAGCTCCGCTTGCCGAACCTTGTATATACAGCGCCAAGAAGCCGCAGGGTGTATGCCGCGCTCTACAAATGTTTTAAATTCAAACTCAAATTCAAGCAGAGGGGACAGAGTCTGGGTCACTAGCCAGTTACCAGGAAGGAACCAGGCGATGTAGCGAAGCAATCAGGTGATGTCATGAAGCTTGTCTCTGCAGCCACGCAAACCAGGAGGTGTCGATGACAACCAGGAGCTATCCCACAAAGGCTCTCGCTGTCGGCGGTGTCGGCTTCTGGATTAGAGTCAACAAGCCTTGGCAAAGGCAACCCACGCAGGAATCGAAGATGGCTTACGGATCAGACCAGTAAGGTCTGATGGGCTTCTCCTTTTCAGGGAAGCAGGGGCCAGTCTGGAGCAACCAGACCAGTGGTGTAAATTCAAAGGTTTGTCGTCAGAGAGGCCACTAGCCAACGGGCAAGTGACCGGACAGACGCGTCAAGCAGGAAAATGCAGAAGGGCCCCACGCAGAACTCGTGGAGTGTGGAGGGCTGATCTTCGGTGCAGTTGGCGCTCGGGGCTAGGGCTTCTCAATTCCCAATGCACAACTTCGAGGGTGCCTCAGAAGTTGCACGGAAAGCAATTCGCTGGCTTTCCAAGATGGCCGGTCCCACGTCTCTCGTCGCCTCCACGGGTCTCAGCTCTGCTGTGACTGTGGATCGGGCTGTTGGAAGTCTGGAAGTCCAGGTCTTGTCAGGCTCTGTGTTCGGGATCCGGCGGGAGCGTCGACAAAGCAAACTGTTGATCGCTTGATGGTGACTGCTTGCACAGGGTGGCCACTCCTTGACCACAAGGGAGATTCTTCAGTCTTCTATCTTCAAGTAGAATGTCGAAGGTCCAGAGTTTTGTTTCAAGTTTCAGTCAGGATAAATCTAAAGTCTTGGGACTCAGCTCCTACCTATATACCAAATTTAGGGGCTGGATTATCTGCTAGGTCCCTCCTATGGGTGGGACCAGGGAAGGGGTTGGTTACACCCCTTTCCCTTTGTCCAGTTTCGCGCCAGAGCTGGGGCTGGAGTGCCCCAGCACCGGTTTGAACCAGACTATGCATGGGACACCTTGCGTGCCCCAGGCAGTGTCTCATTTCATGCAGCCCTCCCTGCCCCAATACACTATGGCCTTTCTGGGGTGGTGCTAGCACCTCCCAAGACAGGAAACCTATTGTCCGAGCCTCCCTCGCTGGAAGGACTCCCAGCAGCAGGAGGTCAGACTTGTGTCTGTGGCAGCAGCATCCATTTTATGATGCTGAGGCTCTGGTTAACTTTAACCGTGATTAGTAGGAACAACATGTCTTCTCCCTCTAGAAGGGTGGAATGCTACCCCCGTCTCCAGAACTGGTGTGGGGATAGTATTCCAATGCGTATGACACCTTACATGACATGTTTTGATAAAGCCAAACCAAAGACAGCATTCAACCGCGAGGATTATGATGCACTTAAGAGTATATGGTATGGCTATATGATAGAACAGCTATAAGGACATGGTTCCGAAAGCTGCAGACAGGCTCAGCTCATGCTAGAGCCTCATCTCACATAAAACCAAGCACTCTGCCTTCAGGATTGTTAAGGCCTGCCATAGGAGTTACTTATAGGTGCATATGTGTCTATATATAATGGTAGGTATAGGAATACTATACCTAAGCAAGGGGTGATTACACGACCTTGCCCCAGCTTAGTGATCAGCCAGTTGTGTCAGTTTGGATGGCCAGCCAGGGGTGGCAAAAGATATGCTGCAGCCCCTGGTAGGCCTTGGGTGCACCTATGCCCTGGTTACCTATGGTACACTATACAGGGACTCACAAGAGTGACCCAATTCCCAATTGGTGATGTACCTAAAGTACATGGTGTGAATTTAGAGAGAGAACAGCAGGGCTGTGGGTCTGATTAGCAGGCCCAGAGCCACATTAAGTCGAAAACCAGTGAAGCAAAAAGCAAAACGTGGGGTGACCATAGGAAAGCAGACCCTACTCTCCTACATAACCCCCCCCCAAACCCAGGGACATTAGACTAACCTTGACCAGTTGTTTCTTCATGTTCTAAGTGGAAGTACCTGGAGAGACCATCTGCATTGCCATGGTCAGTCCCTGGTCTGTGCTCCACTGTAAAGTCCATCCCCTGTAGGGAAATGGACCACCTGAGCAGTTTGGGATTCTCACCCTTCATCTGATTTAGCCACAAGAGGGGCTAATGGTCGGTCTGAATTTTGAAGTGAGTGCCAAACAAGTATGGCCTCAACTTCTGCAGGGCCCAAACCACAGCAAAGGCCTCCCTCTCAATGGCTGAACAACGTTTCTCTCTAGGGGTCAGCCTTCTGCTAATAAAAGCAATGGGCTGGTCTTGACCATCTACATTAAGTTGTGAAAGCACTGCTCCCACCCCCAACTCAGAAGCATGTTTGGACAATGAACTCTTTGGAGTAGTCAGGACTCTTCAAGATAGGTGCAGAGCACATGGCCTTCTTCAGGTCATCAAATGCCTTTTGACAGCTTACTGTCCACTGAACCTTTTTTGGCATCTTCTTTGAAGTCAAGTCATTAAGTGGTGTCACAATGGACCCATAATTCTTAACAAACTTTCTGTAATAACCAGACAGGCCCAAGAAAGCTCTGACCTGTGTCTGGGTGGTTGGAGGAGCCCAGTCCCTGATGGTCTGGATCTACAAGGTGGCCCAGGTACACAACCTTACTCTGCCCTATCTGGCACTTTGTGGCCTTGATAGTTAGGCCTGCCTTCTACAGGGCCCCTAAAACCTTCTTCAGGTGGATCAGGTGATCCTCCCAGGTGGAGCTGAAGACAGCAATATCATCAAGATAAGCTGCACAAAAGTCATCCAACCCAGTGAGGACGTAGTTCACCAACCTTTGGAAAGTGGCAGGTGCATTCTTCAAGCCAAAGGGCATCACCACAAATGGATAATGACCTATTGGGGTTGAGAAAGCAGTTTTGGCCTTGGCATCCTCAGCTAACCTGATTTGCCAATAGCCAGCTGTCAAATCTAATGTGCTCAGAAACTTGGCAGAAGCCAATCTATCAATGACCTCACCTGCTCTTGGAATTGGGTGAGCATCTGTCCTAGTGACAGCATTAAGACATCTATAGTCCACACAGAACCTCATCTCTTTCTTACCATCTTGGGTGTGAGGTTTTGGTACAAGGACTACTGGGCTGGCCCAGGGGCTCTCTAATCGCTCAATTACTCCCAGCTCCAACATTTTCTGTACCTCAGTCTTTATACAGTTCCTGACATGGTCAGGTTGCCTGTAGGTCTTACTCTTCACAGGCAGACTGTCACCAGTGTCCACCTCATGGGTGCACCAGTTAGTCTGACTAGGTGTCAAGGAAAACATATGTCTGAAGGACTGTAGAACTTGTCTGCAGTCCTGTTGCTGCTGGCCAGTGAGGCTGCCAGCTAAGGCCACACCATCAACTGAACCATCATCAGGGTTCGGAGTCAACAGGTCTGGGAGAGGTTCACTCTCTTCCTCCTGCCCCTCATCTGTAGCCATGAGCAAGCCCATGTCTGCCCTGTCAACATATGCTTTGAGTCTGTTGACATGGAGCACCCTGTTGGGGCTCCTGGGAGTTCCAAGGTCCACCAAGTAGATGACCTCTCACTTTTTCTCAACCATTGTGTGGGGTCCAGACCATTTGTCTTGGAGTGCTGGTGGGGCCACTGGCTCCGGCACCCACACCTTCTGTGCTGGCTGGTACGCAGTCAGCACAGCCTTTTGGTCATGCCAAGCTTTTTGAAGTTCTTGGCTAGCCTCAGGGTTTTTAGAAGCCTTCTTCATATACTCAGCCATCCTGGAGTGTAGACCAAGTACATAGTCCACTATGTCTTGTTTAGGCTTTTTGAGAGGTAACTCCCATCCTTCCTTCACCAGACATAGGGGTTCCCTTACAGGATGCCCAAACAAAAGCTCAAAAGGGCTGTAGCCAACCCCCTTTTGTGGGACCTCTCTGTAAGCAAACAGAAGGCAGGGTAGAAGGATGTCCCATCTTCGCCTAAGCTTTTCAGGTAAACACTTGATCATACCCTTTAGGGTCTTGTTAAATCTTTCAACAAGCCCATTGCACTGTGGATGGTAGGGTGTAGTGAATTTGTAATTTACACCACACTCCTTCCACATTGCAGTCAAGTACCCAGACATGAAGTTTGTACCTCTATCTGAGACAACCTCCTTTGGAAAGCCCACTCTTGAGAAACCTCCCAGGAGGGCTCTTGCCACAACAGGTGCTGTTGTGGTCCTTAGGGGAATAGCTTCTGGATACCTGGTGGCATGATCCACTACCACCAGTATACATCTGTGCCCAGAGGCTGTTTGGGGATCCATTGGTCCAACAATGTCAATCCCTACTCTTTCAAGGGGTACCCCCACCACAGGTAGTGGTATAAGGGGAGCCTTTGTTGTGCCACCTGATTTGCCACTGGCTTGGCAGGTCACACAGGAGCGACAAAACTCCTTGGCATCTTCTGACATATGGGGCCAGTGAAAGTGAGAGACAAGCCTGACCCAAGTCTTGTTCTGGCCTAGATGTCCTGCTAAGGGAATATCATGGGCTAAGGTAAGAAGGAAACCCCTAAAGGCCTGAGGTATGACCAACCTCCTGGAAGCACCAGGCTTGGGGTCTCTACCCTCAGAATAAAGGAGTCCTTCATCCCAGTAAACTCTGTGGGTACCTGTAGCATTCCCAGCAGCCTCAGAAGCAGCTTGCTGTCTGAGGGGTTCAACAGAGGGGCAGTCTAACTGTGCCTGCCTCAAGTCCGCCCTTGAAGGTCCCCCTGTCCCAAGAAACTCAACCTGGTCAGGTTCAAGTTCTTCTAGGACAGTTCCTTCAGGGTTCTCACAATCAGCTTCCTGAGAAGGCTGATCTTCACTTGAGGGCATGGGGGAAGGCACTGCCTTAACCCTACTGCTCTTTCTCTTGGGTGGTACTTGGTCCATAGTTACAGGATCCAAGACCTGTTCAGTTTGGCACTTTTTGGCCTGTGACCTGGTCACAGCAAGGATATGAGCTGATATGCCTAACATCTCTACATGAGTCCTATATTCCACTTTTGACCATACTGAGGATTCAAGATCATTGCCCAACAGACATTCAACTGGGAGGTCTGTACTTACCACAACTCTTTTGAGGCCAGTTACCCCTCCCCAGGAGAAGTTAACAACTGCCACACTATGTGTAGTAGTGACATTGCTTGCATTGGTCACCAGGTAATTATCACCCAGTACAATCTCTCCAGGGTCCACAAAGTTAGGCGTCACCATAGTGACACTGGCACATGTGTCCCTGTAGGCCTGAGACACTTTGTCATTGATTAAAGGTGTTTGCCTGTACTTGCCCAGAGTACTGGGACTCACAGTTGCGGACATAGCCATGTCCACATTACAGACAAGAACAGGCTGGGTTGGTATCCTGACTAAGCCAGAATCCACCTCAGTACCCATGGTTAACCCCACTATAGCCTTGGGTTGGGAACTACCACTGTTAACTGTACTAGGGGGTGCAGATGCCTTAGGGGCTACAGTGGTAGGGGCTGTACCTTTCTTGGTGTACTCACTAAACCAGTGAGAGGCAGATTTACAATAATTACACCAAGATTTCTTTGGACCTTCTTTCTTCTTCTTCTTAGAAGTTTGGGGCCCCCCCTCATTCGAATTTTGGTGGCCCGATGAAGACTTCTGGTCTTTTGGTTTCTGATCCCCACCTTTTTGGTCTGCCTTTTTCTGATCACCACCTTGGACCTGGTTTTTCTGCTTAACCCTGGTTCTGACCCATTTGTCTGCCTTCTTTCCCAATTCTTGGGGAGAGGTCAGAACTGAGTCAATCAGGTGTTGGTGCAACAACTGGTTCTGACAATTGTTAAGTATTTGCTCTCTCATGATCACATTATACAATCCTGTATAGTCCTTAACTTTACTTCCCAGCAACCAGCCTTCCAGAGCCTTAGTGGCACAATCAACAAAAGCCGTCCAGTCCTGAGTCTGTGTCTTCTGGGTATCTCTGAACATCAACCTGTACTGTTCAGTGGTTAGGCCAAACCCATCAATTAGAGCACTCTTCAGGACAGTGTAATTGTTAGCATCATCATCACTAAATGTGAGGAGCTTGTCTCTTCCTTTTTCTGAAAAGGAGAGCCACAATATTGCTGCCCACTGACTTTGGGGTACCTGCTGTACTTTGCAGGCCCTCTCCAAAGCAGTTATCCATTTGTAGATATCATCCCCAACATTGTAGGGGGGCACAATCTTACTCAGGTGTCTATTGTCATAGGACCTGTCTTTATCCTTAGGGATATTGCTTCCACTAGTGGAATCTAATCCACTTAATTTTTGCTCCCTTGCCAGAGCAAGTTTTGCTTGGGCTAGGGCAAGTTCTCCCCTCTCTATTCTGATTTGGACTTCCCTCATTATAGCCTGGTGTTCTCTCCTCTGAGGGGAAGTCATTCCCCTCTGAGAACCCCTTGAGGCATTGGAGTGGAGAGATTCCCCTGAGTGGGATCTTTCCCTCCTATACCTCTGGTTAAGTCTACTGTTGGGTCTGGGAAGGGCTAGCCCTTCTCCAGCCCCATGTAGGCTTAGGTTAGCCTGGCTAAGTCTTCTGACTGGGACCTGGCTGTCTACCTCTTCCTCAGAATCTTCTTCCTCCTCCTCTTCTCCTTCATCATCTATGACAGTAGGATCAGGGGCCTCATCTTCTGTGGAGGGCATGCCTTTTGCTTTTCCTGTAGGACCCGTGTTAGAGGCCTTGAGAACCTCAGATTCTTCTAAGAGTTCTATCAGGTGCTGAAGGGTAGGGTTAGAACCCTGTTTCAACTTCCTTGTGGTACACAAGTGTCTCAGTTCTCTGAAGCTGAGTATGTCAAACTTGGAGGGTGCCCTTGGAGGGTCACCTCCCACAGGTAGAGATACACTAGGTTCACCTGTGGCTGACATTGTCTAGTGAGGTGTGGTGTGTGCACCTACCTACACTAAGTGTTTCCTACTAAACCTCCCTAGGAGTTGTAGTCAGGGTGTGCTAGGCCCTTTGGTCTACAACAACTAAGTTCAGTAGAACTTAAGTATTCTAAGTCTTGTTATATGTACCTATGGTACCTAATGTGATCTTTCAAATGATATCTCAAAGATTACAATTGGTAAAACAACAGCAAGCTTAAATCCCAACCGCTGCACACCAATGTGAGAAGTTGGCCTGATATGTGATGTCCACTATTCTAGTGGGCACCCTGATCCAGTCCAAACAACCCTTATGGTGAGGGTTGTAATGTCAACCTTATAGACCAGCTATCCTAGTGGTAGCATGGACAAAGCAGTCTTAGGCTAGGGCTAGTCTTAGGGCATGTGAAGCCAGCTGTTTTACCATATGTAACCCCTTTAATACCAAATGAAAGGGCACCACACAGGTTATATATATATAAAATATATATGTATTTATTACTAAATTAATCCTCTGAACTCTTTATGAGATCAGAGGCACAAGCACATAACAAGATACTTAATTATCATACAATAAGTTGCACAAAATACAGTAATGCCCTAGGGGCACTTCAAACCATATACTAAAATAGTGGTATAAGAACCACGTCACGAACAAAGGATAGGCCTAGGGCCTGGGGAATCACTGGAGCTACGCTGTACTACCAAAGGATAGGGAGCAGGAGGCCCACGGGATGCGTGTGCAGTGTCTTTACACACACGCGAGTTACCATAGAATGGGAACAAAAGAATTGGAAACTAGTTCTTTTAGGTCACTTCCGGCTGGACAAGGAGAAAGCTACTTGAAAGTTAGACACTAGGATAGTAAATACCCACAGGAGTACCGGAGTACTCGCGTTACCTCACCCACAGGAAGCGGGTGCATAGGTGTCAAAGTGTGTCGGGTTTCGTCGCTGAATCCTATGGAGCCTTGAAGAAAGATGCTGCAGGCGATCAGGAGGGAAGTGTCCGGTTTGATCCAAGGGCGGATCGAGGATGAAGAGTACCTGAAAGCAGAGGGGACAGAGTCTGGGTCACTAACCAGTGACCAGGGAGGAACCAGGAAGGAACCAGGCGATGTCGCGAAGCAATCAGGTGATGTCTCTGACAGCTTGTCTCTGCAGCCACGTGGACCAGGAGGTGTCAACGACAATCAGGACCTGGATACGGACTATCCCACAAAGGCTCTCACTGTTGGCGGTATCGGCTTCCGTATTGGAGTCAACAAACCTTGGCAAAGGCAACCCATGCAGGAATCGAAGATGGCTCACAGATCAGACCAGCAAGGTCTGATGGGCTTCTTCTTTTCAGGGAAGCAGGGGCCAGTCTAGAGCAACCAGACCAGTGGTGTAAATTCAAAGGTTCGTCGTCACAGAGGCCACTAGCCAACGGGCAAGTGACCGGTCAGACGCATAGAGCAAGAAAATGCAGAAGGGCCCCACGCAGAACTCGTGGAGTGTGGAGGGCTGATCTTCGGTGCAGTTGGTGCTCGGGGCTCGAGCTTCTTAATCCACAATGCACAACTTCAAGGGTGCCTCAAAAGTTGCACGGAAAGCAATTCACTGGCTTTCCAAGATGGCCAGTCCCACGTCTCTCGTCACCTCCACGGGTCTCAGCTCTGCTGTGACTGTGGATCGGGCTGTTGGAAGTCTGGAAGTCTGGGTCTTGTCAGGCTCTGTCTTCGGGCTCCGGCGGGAGCATCGACAAAGCAAACCGTTGATCACTTGATGATGCCTGCTTGCACAGGGTGGTCACTCCTTGACCACAAGGGAGATTCTTCAGTCTTCTATCTTCAAGTAGAACATCGAAGGTCCAGAGTTTCATTTCAAGTTTCAGTCAGGATAAATCTAAAGTCTTGGGACTCAGCTCCTACCTATATACTAAATTTAGGGGCTGTATTACCTGCTAGGTCCCTCCTATGGGTGGGACCAGGCAAGGGGGTGGTTACACCCCTTTCCCTTTGTCCAGTTTCGCGCCAGAGCTGGGGCTGGAGTGCCCCTGCACCGGTTTGAACCGGACTATACATGGGACACCTTGTGTGCCCCAGGCAGTGTCTCATTGCATTCAGCCCTCCCTGCCCCAATACACTATGGCCTGTCTGGGGTGGTGCTAGCACCTCCCAAGACAGGAAACCTATTGTCCTAGCCTCCCTCGCTGGAAGGACTCCCAGCAGCAGGAGGTCAGACTTGTGTCTGTGGCAGCAGCATCCATTTTGTGATGCTGAGGCTCTGGTTAACTTTAACAGGGATTAGTAGGAACAACATGTCTTCTCCCTCTAGAAGGGTGGAATGCTACCCCCGTCGCCAGAACTGGCAAGGGGGTAGTATTCCAAAGCGTATGACACCTTACACGACATGTTTTGATAAAGCCAAACCAAAGTTAGCATTCAACCGCGAGGATTATAATGCACTTAAGAGTATATGGTATGGCTATATCATAGAACAGCTATAAGGACATGGTTCCGAAAGCTGCAGAGAGGCTCAGCTCATGCTAGAGCCTCATCTCACATAAAACCAAGCACTCTGCCTTCAGGATTGTTAAGGCCTGCCATAGGAGTTACTTATAGGTGCATATGTGTCTATATATAATGGTAGGTATAGGAATACTATACCTAAGCAAGGGGTGATTACACGACCTTGCCCCAGCTGAGTGATGTGCCAGTTTGGATGGCCAGCCAGGGGTGGCAAAAGATATGCTGCAGCCCCTGGTAGGCCTTGGGTGCACCTATGCCCTGGGTACCTATGGTACACTATACAGGGACTCACAAGAGTGACCCAATTCCCAATTGGTGATGTGCCTAAAGTACATGGTGTCAATTTAGAGAGAGAACAGCAGGGCTGTGGGTGTGATTAGCAGGCCCACAGCCTCATTAAGTCAAAAACCAGTGAAGCAAAAAGCAAAAAGTGCGGTGACCATAGGAAAGCAGACCCTACTCTCCTACAGGCGGGTCGGAGGAGGAGCCACAACAAGCTTCTGGGTCTCCTGCTACTTAGACCAGATGGCTGTGCGGCCACACAGCGGGCATACTGCTGGCGTGCCGAAGGCGCGCCTCAGGCAAGCCCGTCTGCGCCCTTCTGTGCCCGGTCGGGACCAGGGACCAGAACCCCTGCCCCCCCCCCCCCGCACTAGGAAAAATCGTCTACTCCCGACAGGAAATTTTAGGACTAATAACACCCCCAAACAAGCACTGCCACATATTACTGCCTTCAGCTAGTAGAGAGCAGGGATGCCCCCAGTACTCATGTGCTTTCTGTCCGCAATTGGATCCATGCGCTAAGGTACCGCAGTCCCAGACATTGAAAATGTTCCTCCTCAATTGTAGATCCCTGCCCAAATCAGGATGCTCCTCGAAGATGAGGACCCAGATGCACTTTTCCTGACATAAACTTGGATAAATGGTGGGTCAGGACCCGATCTGATACAAACTCTGCCCAGTAGTTTTACCATTAAGCGGGATGACCGTGATATAAAGAAAGGAGGGGGTATTGCCATAATTTATAAAAAATTTATTAAATGGAAGGTTGAACCCAAGATCATTTTGAATTGTGAAAGCCTTGCGTTCAACATGGAACTTTCCCCAACCCACTCCTTTAGTGGAGTTCTTATTTACCGCAGCCCAGGGGGATGTGGGCAATTTATCAAATCCCTCCCGGAAGTCGCCACAACTTTAGCTGCCACTTCTCCCAACACCTCTCTTATGGGAGACTTCGATCTCCATTTTGATGAGCCCGTTAAGATGGACGCACTGGAGCTCACTCATGATCTTCTGGCGATACAACTGCCGCAGAAAGTGCTACACCCCACACATTTAAAAAAGGGCCACACTTTAGACCCTATCTTTAGTAATCACCCTGGAATACTGGTCAGGGAACCTATACCTATTCCTTGGTCAGACCATTTTCTGACCCCTTTCTACGTAACATTGGGATTGCAAACTCCCAGTATTAGAAAAAGGAAAGTACGGCTCTGGGCCCAACTCTCGATAGATACCTGGACATCAGCACTTAATACTCTTAAACCCGATTCTAATTCTAACCTGACTGAATCCTCAGAAAACTTTACATGCTGGATCGAGTCCTCATTAGATACGGGAATCCCAAGTAAACACAGCCACAAAGCTGGAGCAAAAAAAAACACTCTGTGGTATTCTTCCGAACTGAGAGTACTAAAACAGACATGTAAAAGATTTGAGAGGGAATGGAGGAAGGATTTCCAGGATATGAGTAAATGTAAATATAAAGAAGCGGTAAAAATATATCAAAAAGAAACAAAAGCAGTGCGAGCAACCTACTATGGAGAGATCATTACATCAGGTAATAATACTCCTAGGTACAGGATCTTCTAGAACTCCCTACAAATGACATATCCATTGAGGCCACCCCAGAACGGTGTAATGCACTCACAGAGTTCTTCAAGGGAAAAGTTAACAAACTTTATAACTTTTAAACTTTATAACACATTCCCTAAGTCTCCTTGCCCTATCAATCTGGCAGATACAGAGATACCTGTACAAACGTTAGAGCATGTACTTAAAGAATTTGCAGCAATGAATCTGGACAACCTGACAGAAATCTTTCCACAAATTAAATCAGGCTCCCCTTCAGAGCCCGCTCCCCCACATATTCTACAAAAAGCAGGGAATGTGATTCTGCCAAGCCTCCTGGAAATGATAAATCTTTCCTTGTCCACAGGATTTGTTCCAGGCCCCTGGAAGCATGCGATGGCCAAGGCTTTATTGAAAAAACCTAGACCCAAGCGACCTAGGAAATGTCCGCCCAATATCACGGCTACCGGTAACTGTAAAAAATCTGGAGAAATATGTGAACACTCTGCTCTTGAATTTCCTAGAGACACATGATCTTCTACATGCCACCCAGACAGGGTTTCATCCTAAGCACGGTACCTAGACTGCCCTTCTTACGGTGGTAGAGAACGCCAAGCAGATACTGAATCAGGGAGGAGCAGTTGCCATCATCCTCCTTGATCTAAGCTCTGTCTTTGACAGGGTCAACCTCTCCATTGGATAACGCTATTGCCTGGATACAATATTACCTAGATAAAAGAACCTTCCGAGTCTTTTCAGGCGATGCTACATCTCAGAAACTCGAGCTCACCTGCGGAGTCCCACAGGGATCCTCGTTGAGCCCCACTCTCTTTAATGTATATGTGAGGCCATTGGCCGATATCATCCTGCCCCACAGAATTAAGATTGTGACCTATGCGGATGACACTCAGCTGGTCATAACTCTTAATGGGGCCGGCAACCTCCCGTCGGATTTCGAACTATGTGTAGAGAAACTCGCCTTCGGCGATGGTGCATTCTTGCCTCAGACTCAACGGAGGAAAAACTGAGTTAATGTTTCTCGGTAACCACCCCAGTGTAGGCCCCATTCAAACTTGGCTTAAGCGCCTAGGTTTGCCCCCGACTCCCAAAACCAAGATAAAGAGTCTGGGTGTCTGGTTAGACAACTCGCTCAAGTTCGACCATCAAGCAATGAAGGTAACCGGGGCTTGCTTTGGTATTCTGAGATCTCTCAGGAAAATCCTCCCATTGCTCCCAATGGATGCAAGGAGAATCCTTATCCAGGTGTTGGTTTTGTTACGTCTGGACTATGGTAACTCCCTCTATCTGGGTGCACCCATGGCAACACTAAGAAAGCTTCAAGTCTCTCAAAATTGCGCAGCAAGGATGCTACTTGGAATACCAAAAACCCAGTCAGCCAAACCAGCCTTAAAAACCCTTCATTGGCTGCCGATCCCCGAGAAAATAAAATGTAAGGCCTTGTGCATTGCCCACAAGAATATGTGGGGAACAGGCCCGGCAATCAATAAACTTCTTATCTCTCGGTATCATCCCAAGAGAAACCTGAGATCGCTTAACCTTAACCTTAAGATCTTTTGTCTTCAATTTTGTCTCCTGTTGAAATGCACATCCTACCATTCCAGAAGCTTCTTGAAACATGGCTATTTCAACAAACAGCTTCTTAAATTTATCGGTCTCTCTGTTCAGTTGTTTAGCACTGGGATGGCTGAGGGTAGCCATGCGCTCTATAAATGTTTAATAAAAATAATAATAATAATAATTCAATTTCCTCCTGCACTCCCTGCCATAGGTGTCTCATACGCCATAGGCACATACCATGAATACATTTTTAAGGATTATTCCATTTCCCCTGCACCCTCTGTCTGCCATAGGTGTCTCAAAAGCCATAGGCACACAACAGCAATCATTTGTTTAAGGATGAATACATTTTTCCCTGCACCCCCTGTCTGCCTTAGGTGTCTAGTCTCATAGGCGCACACCAGCAGTAATTCTGTAAGAAATATTACATTTTCCCCTTCACCTCCTGCCTGCCATAGGTGTTCCATAGGCCATATGCACACACCAGCAATTATTTTTTTACGAATTATTATATTTTTCCCTGCACCCCCTGCTTGTCACAGGTGTCTCATAAACCCTATAGGCACATAAAGTAACCTTTTCAATCTGTATGTTATTGAACTATTATGTTTATGCATGGTTTGGAATGGATACACTATTGTTAATTACCTGTAATGACCTCAGTAAACTATTTTGTCTGTAGATTCAAATGCCACATTTCACAGAATTTTTTCTTGTTTGTTTTTAGGTGCACAAGAGACATCACACAGTACTGTCAGACAGAAGGCTGGCAGTGACATCATCTGAGTCCTCGTCCGCTTTGGCTTGTGCAACTTCCAGGGCTATGAAACAACTAGAAGATGGCCCCAATAAAGCGTATTTCTTCCAAGAAAGTTTCCAGTGAAGAGGAGAAGAAGAAGATTGTCACCAATAGTGTGACACCCATCATTTTTTTCATGAAATGTGGTGTGCCTGCCGCACCCTCCTCTGGACAGCAAAAGGCTGAGAACATCACTGCTGCATCAACGGCACCACCCCAAACTAAGGCTAATTCCAAGCCCAGGCTGGCACCCACCCGTTCATCACCAGCAGGCTGGACTATGGAAACGTCCACTATGCCGGAATCAACAGAACTCTTCTACACAAGCTCCAAACCATCCAGAAAACCCCAGCCAGACTCTTCCTCGGGACACCACAACATGAACACATGACCAAACACCTACTAGACATCCACTGGCTCCCCGTCGAGAAGAGAATCACCTTCAAACTACTCACACATGCCTACAAATCCCTCCACAACATCGGACCCAAATACCTCAATGAGAGAGTCTCCATCCAGGTACCCAAGAGGTACCTCCGCTCCGCTGACCTCGCCCTGGCAGAGACCCTCCGCATTTACAGAAGCAGAGCAGACGGAAGAGCCTTCTCCTACATCACAGCCAAGACCTGGAACCAGCTCCCAGTGAACATCAGGCACTCCCCGACCCTGCACACGTTCAGGAAAAAGCTCAAGATCTGGCTCTTCACTGAACCCGGAGCTGCACCCCCCCCTCTACCTCCAGCGCCTTGAGACCCTCACGGGTGAGTAGCACACTTTAAAAAACCATGATTGATTGATGTCTCTCAGCAATTCAGCCACTTCAGTCATGGCAACGAGCAGTGAGCCAGAACTGGATTTGCCTTATCCGCAAAGTACCCAATTGTCACAGGAAAGTGGACAACAGGAGCTGCAGTGTACTATGGCCTGATTCACAAATGTAAAGTTACACTTTTGGTGGAAGTTTACTCTTGCAGTGTAACTGTACTACCAGTAAATTTATGAGTAGTAACTTTATAAGTAGTAACTAGAAGTAACTCCTTTTAAATTAGGAGTAACTACTCACAAAGTTATTACTAGTAAAGTTACTGAAGGAAAATTTTCTAGTTGTAAACTTACTCTGCAAACGTAAAGTAAGGTAACACCAAAATTGTGAAACTCACTGTACCTTTGTGAATCAGGCCTTGAGTTGCTTACAAAATCCATGCAACATAGAGTAACCTTCTCTTGAGTCCTGACTCTAGGTTTTTGTAAATTTAGTTCACATTTTTTAAAATAAATTAAATACTGGCTCCCCAGATTGCTTGCCAATTGTTGTTTGTTTAACTTTTTTGTCGTCGTGGCCTCAATCTTGGATTGGAGAATCCACTAACTCTGTGTTTTCTTTCAGTTTAGTTACATTTGATGGATAATCCTTCTGAATAATCCTAAAGTTGAAGTTCACCTCATAAGTATCATTCAGAAAAGGTGAGCTCACCAGCATTAGGAAGGCCGTTGGAGAAACCCTGCAATAAGATTTGGGAAGATTGAGGGAGGTAGCTGACATTAATTAAGCTATTCAGATAAAAATGAGTTAAGAACTTAGTACTAAAGTAGTTCTTGGGAAGGAGAGATTGTGACTTTTGTGTATGTTGTTGGCAGACCCCATTAGTGGTAGGTAGTTATAGATGGTAGGACTAGGGCAGTAACTAACTAGTACACAAGTATCACTGAGAGCTGGCTGGGTGCTGTAAAACCTCATCAAGCAATAAAGTCACACATATATATATAGTCACAGTTTTCCATTCCCACTTTAGTAGGGTGCTATCGGGCTGCAGGAAGAGGTACGTAACCTAGTGAAGAATATATATATTGCAAGGGACTACAGGTAGGGGAAGTCTGGAGGGAAAAGTGGATGTGAAGTATAATGTGTGACAATTCCAGAGGTCCGCTTCTAGATCCGCTCTCGTCTCTAAACCCTAATGCTACACTAACTAGCAATGCAAAGACTGATAGTAAAGCAATGGGAAACCCACCCACAAAAGGCCCAACCCCCCCAGCAGATCCCCAAAAATGTCCCTTTGCCCAGGCCCTCCTCCCAAAAAAAAATAAAAGAGGTATTTGAGGGCATCCGGGTCCTTTCGTACATCGGCCACATCCAGGGCCAGGTTCTAGTAGGAGGTTGGTTGAAGATGATGAGGAGGGGGGCTCCTGGTGATCAACTAGTATGGACCTCGGCTGTAGGCTGCGGCGGTGGTGGCGGCGTTATCGGGTTGGAGGCAGGCATGGCTGGTGGTCCAAAGAACTAGAGGCAGGGCTTTAAGTGGATGGGTCTCACCGGGTCTGAGCACCGGCAGTTTTTTAAAGGTGGCCTCGAAACGGGTCTCTATTGGGCTCTGTTTTGTGCCCTGGCACAAGCGGTCTGTTTTTTTCCGGACTGCAGCTACAGTAGGCACATCGATGTGCGCTGCTCACACTTCTCACTTCTCACTAGTGGAGAAGTTACGGCATGACGTCATGCTAGGTGAGAGTTGTAGCAGAAGGGAAACCCTTTAAAGAGAGTCATTTTCTCTCTGGATTTCCCTTCCTTTTTGAAACTCAGGAGCATCATCATTGTCGTTGTGTCAAGCCAATAGTCCTGACTTGTTGTAGGTATGAAGTTACTTTTTGTATAATAAGTGAATGCAATGACAGAATCGGCAAAATACAAGTTGAGCGGCACAATATGCTAAGCACGGATTTTTAGCTTATGCGTTTTTAAGCCACGCCTTTAATTACATTTGCCACGCCCCTTTCAGAGACCCCCCAGTTTTTTCATCCCACTTAAAGCGCTGATTAGAGGCCCATGCCTCCTCCTCCTCCAAGGCCATGGCCTACAACTTTTGGCACCACAACCAGACAGCTATCTCCTGCCAGGATAGTTTCCCGGTCCAGCAGCAGGAGTTGCTCTATGATCATGAAAAGGAAAAAAACAAGAATTGTGGTGCTCAGAGCAAACACCTGTGTATACAATCTATAGTGGAACAATAGCAGAACATTGCTGATCCCCAAGGGCCTTTGAAATGTTTGATGTGATTAGTCACAGAGGCAGGTTTTTCCCACACATGCATCACATAATGCAATAGCACTGAATGAAAAGAATGAAGACAGACCACCAACATAATCGAAAAGTGATTTTAGTTGAGTTTCATAGGGTGAAACTGAACACACACTTTGTTTGTTAAGAAACATATTAGCTGCCATTGATAAGTAATGTGTATATGTATGCTGCACAATTACTGGAGTCTATTTGTAGCATTAATGGAGCCATGCTGGCAGATATTGTGCTCTGCAGCATGTTTTTGGGGCAGATGTTGGGATGTTATTAACTTATCATTAATTCGAATGACCCTGCTCTTCCCCTACTCCATCTACAATTCTACCCTGAATCCAGTCTCCAAACTTAGGGGCTGATAGAGTCTGGCAGATGGGATACTCAATCACACATGTGGTGGATTACAGATATCCCATCCGTGAACAGTGCATATTCGACTGTGGTACAGCGAACATGATATATTATTTTATTTGTCACGTTTATCAGAGTATCCCATCTGCCAAACTCTAAATCAGGCCCTCAGTCCCTTCTAACACCCTGGCCTTCACCACAAATTATTTTCCACAAATACCTTTACTCTGCGGAGATGAGTTAGTCTACTAAAAGGTGAGCTATAGGGATTAGCCTAGTTATAGTTTTAGCTACAGAATGGTTGAGTGTCACTGATCATATACTATACTTTTGCTTAGTGACATTGGCTGACATTGGAAAAATTGGAACCATAAATCCATAATGTAAGCCATGAAATATCATTCACTTGGGCTGAAAAATGTGGTAAATTCCGAATTGTGAAATTCTGCAAGTTCCGATTGCCCTAAATCTCTTCTTCCGGTTTTACATCAAAGGGTAGTGGTTTATGTTTATTGCTTGCTGCATGAAATTAGAACGTGGGTGGCAGGCAGATACCACATGAACGTTCAGCTCATTTTACACTCTAGAGTACAAGAGGTACAAGAGGACCTAAACCTAAGCCAGAGTCAGGTATCTTGCTTGCCCCTGGCTCAATCTTTTAGAGGCTCCTCCACCTCAATTGCTTATGAGCTGTTTTCTAAAGCACTAGCACATATGGTAAAAATGCTTTGGCCCATAAACAGTGCAAAATGAGAATCCATCTTCTAGTGATGCCAAATCTGGGGATGTCAGGCTCTTGTTATACCATAAGAGCAGGGCTGCCCAGCCCTGGGGTTCTCCACCCCAACAGAAATAGGAAGACAAACACTGAGGCTATGTCTGATGGTGCAAGCTTCATACTCAGTTATCGACTGACAGCGCTGCAGCAAACTATAACAACTTCACTAACAAAAGCACATTTGGGACACAATAGGAAACTTACAGTACACGCACTCTACTGGGGCCAAATTTGGGAAATGAGGTCATCACAATGACCACAACATGACTTAGAGAATTATATTGTTTTAACTGAAAACAAGTACCTCACATTTTGAGCAAATTGTATAGTTGTCATGTGAAGGGGTAGCTATGGAGAAAAGGTATTTAACCCATGGACAGTTTAAGCAAACTTGGAACAATTGGTGTCTGCTTTCTGAGACAGCTAATTGCTTTCAAGCTGCTTCAAGCACCGCCGGTCAGGGTTAGCTCTGAGATGGGATTTGTGATTTTGCTGAATCTTATTGCTCTAATTAATGTTGTGTTATATATCTTATTTATTATGTTGATCTGTATACGCACTAATCACCTGTGAGGGTATCCAGGCCCTTGAGCAAGTGTGTAGGTGTGTGGTCCCCGTGGAGTTATTCAAAGAGCCAGTTCTTCAGCTTCATGTGTGGCTGAGGATGTGAGGAGGAGGCTCTGATATGTTGTGGGAGGTCCTTCCATTAACTGGCGGTGAGAAAGAAAAGTGGCATTTAACAACGCTAGTCATAATTGCTTTCCCATCCCTCCAGTAGGGGCGTAGCGGAGGCCCCCCCGCAGCCCCATTGGTGTGAGGGGGCAGGGTTCTTTGTTCTGGAGGGCCTCCTCGCCCTTCAAGCCATGCCATTGTATGCCTTGCAGAAATGCTTGCAGTGGCATGGAACAAGAAATAGTTTAACCCTTTAAGTGCTGCCGTCGGCCAACGGTCGTCACGGGCACTACCTCCCCAGTGCTGCGTGCGACCGTTGGACGTCCAGTTCAGCACTGGATAATGGACAGCGCAGCACTGGGGAGGTATGTTTACAAGCTCCTAAGGTGTTAACGCTCAGGAAAGCCAGTCTGCTTTACCAAGCAGGCCTCTGCAGTGTAGGAAGACCCAACCTTACAGGGGGACCCCATTGAGCCCAAAACCAATGAATATCTGTGCGACACCGGGGTCCCTCATCACATTCTGCAGGAGGGCCCATCATTTTGCATTACGTCACTGCCCCACAGTCTTTGGGGGTGTACATGCATCACCCACACCTTGTCAAGTGAATTGATTGAAGGCCTAGTAGCTTAAACGCTCACCACTGACATCTGTAGTCAACTCAAGGTCTCACGTTATGGCCTCGGCAATGCCTGCTAGACCTTGCGAGGTCAGTAAGTTAAGTACCATTATTTCTAAATAGGAATTACATGGCCACGTCTTACTACAAGACTGCCTTGGTATTTGCTAGAAACTCTCTAGCGCCTTGTGGAAAAGTAAATTTTGCCATGTTCTGTGTCCCTACATGTCATCCATCATATGTTATGTGTGCATGATTAAATATGCATATGCATTCCCCATGTTCGATTAATGACGCAATTACAGTTGTGTCCACCTCTAGTATGCCAGTTTCCAGTCCTCGTGAATACTACGAATATCAGGCCTATGTAAAGCTACGTTGCCACGTTTCTCAGTGTACACATTATTCTATTATAAAGTCCCCGTTTCTAGGCCTCAAAAGGGCCTGGACACCAGATTCAGCTCCTGTCTCCTGAAACTTCGCTGAGGAGCGATACAGCCCCCACCTGTATCCTCGACCCTTCACTTACTTCCTGCCTCGCAGTGCCCGGTCCAGCCTGGCTCAGCCTCTGAGTCTGCCAAGAATATGTTATAGTTCCAGTTATCAGTTCAGTCCTCCTTCTCTGCATTCCTAAGCTACTGAACTGCATCAATAGTTTCCGTCATTGTCTAGCCTTCACGTCTCCACGTTAGAGAAATACTGCATTTAATGGTCATTTAATATTCTTCATCACGCACTACATGTAGAATAATGCATGGTCCAGTCTTAGAATCAAGTCAGCCTTTCCTCTCCTAACTTCTAGTTTATATCAACATGTTCTCTAAACATCAGATACTAGATACTGTTTAGGTACATGTCGCCCTGACTCTCCAGACTTCAGTCTCTGCTCCTAGCACAGAGTTCATAGCCCCCAGCTTCTCCTAGTAACACGTCACTGCTAGTTTGCACGCACCATCAGGTTAGAGGTCCCGGCTCCTTAGGTAGCCCCCTCCATGGTTTCCGCCCTATTCATGACATATTCTGTTACGTTTGCATCACATGTCTATGTATACGCCCAGTTACACCTACTTTCGCCCTTATCTTTCGCGACTGCTACGCGTCACGCCTTCTGCTCCACCCACTGCTACGCCTACTGCAATGTAATGCTATGTGTTTGCGTTATGTATATATGCTCATGTATTGTTATTAAAAGTCAGCGCGCTCATCCCAGATCCAGCCCCAGCAGCTGCTGGGCCCTGTCATCCTATTCCTATGCAGGTTGTCCTGTTCCTGTCCTTATGCTGTATTAAACCTGCAAAACTCCTACTACCTCGAATCTTGACTCTTATTTATTGAGCTATCTGTTATGATATATGTCTAGTCAAAAAGAGAGGTATTATTTATTTATTTACCACATAATGGCGCCCGAACAGGGACTTGCCCTTTCCCCACGCGTCGGTGAAGCCACGCCGACCCCCTGACCCTCTGCAGTCGTGACGGAACTCTTCTGTGCACATGCAGATATTTCTGCTTCAAGTATCCCTCAGGCCCACGGAGGAGACGGAGGAGGCGGTCCAGCATCCAAACGAGACGGTGGAGGAACGCGGCGAGTCCCGACCAGAGCCCAAGCCAAGAGTCCAAGGTCCGAGGTATCCGGAGGCCCACCCGTAACTGAAGTCCGAAGTTCGTCGTCCGTCGTCGTAGCAGTCCAGTCCAGTCCGAGGCTTTCCGTTCTTGCTGCCCGGTGAGTACCATTACTGGGGTAGTATCTAGACAGGGTCAATCTAAATTGACTCTGGTCCGTGGGTTGGTGGTACACAGACTCACAAACGAAGTGTTCACCTAGGTGGATACGGGTCTTGATGCGTCCCTTTATGGGACCGGTATGTTCCGTACTGTTTCAGCAGTGCATCCAGTAACTCTAGTCTGTTCCGTTCTCGAGAAATTCTTGTGTTTCTGTTCTCAGTATTCCAGGTAACATTCTGTCCGAACTGTTATGTTATGATGTTGTTCAATGTATTCCCAATGTCGTGGTATGCCTGAATTGTTTTCCCAGTTGTTATTGTTCCTCGTGTATTGTATTGTGTTCCGATTCAAGTTTACAATGTCTCTCTTTTCGAGATTACGTCAGCTAAAAACTAGAAAAGGTTTGTTAGAAGAAGCAGTTCCTGTTCCGCCGAGGGACAGTCCAGGTCATTTTATGTATCAGAAGCATGGCATAAGCGCCATATTGTATCTAGATTTATGGTTAGAGTATACCAAACAGTTAGAAGAAAAGTATAGATGGCCCGTATCGGGTACATGGGATGCCGAATGCATCATGCGAGTAGAAGAAGCATTATGGAAAAAGAAAGCCAGACAGTCACAGAAAGATGCCATCGAGTTATGGCGCAAAGAAGCTCATAAAAGAACTGAAAAGGAAATCAGAAAGTCAGAATTAAGTAGAGAATCCTTAGAACGAGCACAAGAAAAAGAACTAATCGAGATAGGTGAACAAGTCAAAGCCGAACAGTCAGACAGACAGAGGCATGCCCTTATTAGGGGTATGTATCCTCTCCTTGCCGAGGGCTTGCCAAAAGCGACCCCAGAGGCATCCAGTAATTTCCCGCCACCATTAGTTCCGACCAAACTACGTCACAAACAGACCGCAGCTGATATTTTTATGTCGTCCTATTTGGACGACACAGTCCCAGAATATGCAAATCCTGTTCGCGCTCCGCCAGTCCCTGTAAATCAGGCACTTCCCGCTCCTCCAGACACCGGAGTACCTGTTACGGTACCCCCGGTCCAGCCCGCCATACAAGTCCAGCCTACATTTCCATTTCCCACTCTGCCAGGACGAAGAGCCTCAGTAGACCTAGACTCCAGTTTAGGGGCCGCAGGAGGAGGTACTCCTCAAACCCCGCCGCCACACAAGCGTCTAACGACAGCCGAATTACATGCACAAGCGTCACAGCGTACGCCCAGACATCAGACTGTAGCAGAAATAAGAAAATCCCTTGCCGAATGCGGCTATGATCCAGTCCCAGGCGAGGATAATATGGTTTTATATTCATTCCGCGTAAGAAAGGTGGCCGAGTACCTAGTCACCTTACCGAATATGAAAGAAGATCTAGACAGAATATATCGTTTCATCCGTACAGGGGATGATCCAGAAAGTATTAGCGAGGCCATGTCTCAAAGGAAAGCCGAGATCCAGCTCATGATATTAAAGTTTCTGATCAATTGTCTAATAAGAGAACAAGATTACCCGTCTAAAGATCCGGCCGAAATGAAAACCCTGACAAGGTGGAGTGATAATATAGCCGAGGGTAAGCACAAGACCGTCGGTGCTATGGAGAGTATGTACAAGAAAATCCGTAGAGAAATAATAAAGATACACGAACAACGTAAAGCAGCACAAGTAAGCGAGAAAGAAAGTAACTCTGATACTGAAGAGGTAGAGGACGAGAATCCCGCCCGAATAGCGTATGTAGGAAAACCTAGATTTCCAGATCGCCATTTACGCCTAGAACACAAGTCTATTTTTCATGCTCCAGCACCAGAACAAGGTTCACTAGAACAAGTGTTTCAAGCTACCGATCACATTCTGAAATCACGAATCGGTTACAGTGAGTTAAGTACTATGCATGAACAAGAACTAGCTCGATCAGCAGTCCGATGGATTACTGATTCTACCACTTTTCCAGACGAAATAGTGGCACAAATGTTTCTAAAAATGCCCCCAGCCGAACAACGACTGGCGGGTCTGTATATGATTCAGCACCTCATTACTTTGTATGAGGGTCAGCACTCTGATCCAGGTCCGTTACACGATGTCCTGAACGAGTTACTCCAGTATAGATGGAAAGGTTTAGGTACCGATTTAATTAGTGTCATTCTAGAACAGCGCCACAAATATAGAACGTTTCTGAACCCGCATTTTGTTCATGCCTCACCTCCAGAAGGTAAACCATTTTACATGGAGAGACAGAATCCGTTACGAGAAGTCCACCCAGTCAGAGGAACGGGTGGCGAACTAGAACGAGTGTTAGTTTACACTCCGATTACAAAGATGGAACTCCTCGAGATGAAGAAATTAATTCCCTGTCATGACAAAGATCCAGCAGGGTTCCATAGAGAACTAAAAGACATGCTCCGTATGGGAGAATACACATACCCAGATATAATTAAAATGTTAAAGGTTCTGCTGCCCGCAGGGGTGTATGAAAAGCTCAAGGAAAAAGAATGGGAGGTGGGAGAGAAAAAGATCGATTGGGCAGTTCTAGAAGCTGAAGATAAGGCACGAGTACCAGGTACCGGTCTTGGAGAGAAATGTAAAGAATTACCAGAATTATTAATACAAGTTTTACCCAGATTATTGACAACTAGAAAAGAAGACTGGGATGCAATCTCAGCCTGTAAACAGAAACAAGATGAGGATATTAGTGATTTTTATTCTAGATTTGAAAAATGTTTCAGTATCAACAGTGGCCTCAAGACAAGTAGTGAGTCATACCCTCACCTTTTTGTTACTAAATTAGTCGAGAATTCAAGTCCACAAATTAAAAATCGAGTTCTGAAAGTCGAAAGTACCTGGCAAGCTAATACCCCGTCCCAGATGTTGCAGATGCTTCAATACCACCAGAATAGAATCAGAGAAGAACAAGAACACGAAAGAAAACGTATGAAAGACACGAAAATGAAAGTACTAGTTGCACAATCTGTTCCTCAAGACAGTCAGAAGAGGGGTCCGAATCAAGCCAGTCATCCTGCAGCTCCCGTTAAAGGGAATTGCAATTATTGTAAACAGCCAGGTCATTTTATAAATGAGTGTGCAGTTCTGAAACACAACATAGCTACTGGTAAGACTAAAGAAAGACCACGTCCGCCTAGACAAGAACAAGTTTCACAGATTCCTCAGCCACAGAATGCACCACAGACAGTTACAGCACCGCAGCCTATTGCTGCAACACAGCATGTTACATCGCAGATGTACCAGTATGCACAGTCTGAGTATCCAGAGTACCAGCAGTATTCATGAAACAGCCTAGAGAGGGAGGTAGGCTTGCCTCTCATCGAGATACCTGTAGATCAAGAAGGTCCCTATGTTCACAGTCAAGTATTAGGGAAAGACAGAAAGTTTTTGATCGATACAGGGGCAAGTAGGACCACAATTAGTCACGCCGAAGTTCCAGGGGCTCCGCTCTCAGGCTCAAGAAATGTTTCCCTTGGATTTTCAGGAAAACCTATCGTAAATGAGATTTCAAAGCCAGTTACTCTAGAAGTAGGTCCATTGTCCCGCACTACTGATCTGTTACTTACTAAGTCATGTCCAGAAAATCTATTAGGCATTAAAACACTGAAAGAGTTGGGTGCAGTTATATGCTGTTCCCCAGAGGGAATACGATTGTTCCTACGTGACTTTAAGGGTCACTATGTATTACGAGATTTTGATTCAAGACTGTCTAATGTTCCACAGCATCTATGGGCGCAAGGTCCAACTGATGTAGGTTACATGCAAATCACACCCTATCGTGTGACTCTCAAGCCAGGTGTAGTGTTACCACGAATCAGACAGTACAGATTGCCACCTGAGGCTGTAGCAGCCTTATCCAAAATTATTGACGAGCTTATTGCTCAAGGAGTGGTTGTAGAAACTGACTCCAATGTATGTAATTCTCCGATCATTCCAGTCATGAAACGTACTGATCCAAATGCACCCCCAGTATATCGATTAGTGATTGACCTACGAGAGCTTAATAAATGTATTATTCCGCAGTACCCAGTTGTCCCAGACATCTCTTCCCTATTAACGGCCATTGATTCCGAAGCCACGTTCTTCACTGTCATAGACCTCAAGAACGCATTTTTCAGTGTTCCTATTCATCCAGACAGCCAGTTCCTTTTCGGATTTTGTTTAAATGGAAGGAGCTATATGTTCACACGAGCTCCTCAAGGTTTCACAGAAAGTCCTAGTATTTACAGTCAAGCACTCAAGAGACAACTAGACAACATTCACATGCCAACTGACACTGCCCTGCTCCAGTATGTCGATGATCTACTGATCACAGCCCGTTTTGAACGTGCTTGCGAGCGAGCATCCCTTACAGTCTTGTATTTCCTAGCCGAGATGGGGCACAAGGTGTCCCCTTCTAAGCTTCAATTCTGTGTCCAGCAAGTGGTCTACTTAGGACACTTACTGTCCAAGAGGGGTAGGCAGTTGACACCAGACCGTATCCAGTTAATAGCGAGTCTTCCACAGCCCAAGACCCAGAAGGAGGTACGTGCTTTTATCGGCCTTACTTCTTACTGCAGACAATGGATTCCCCAGTATGCATTTCTAGCCAAACCACTGATACAGTTAACGACACAGGAGGCAGCCGTATCGACTGTCCTCCCTTGGACATCTGAACATACACTTAGTTTCAATGAGTTAAAGAAAGCCCTATGCCAAGCTCCAGTTCTAGCGACACCGAACTACAGTAAGCCTTTTACACTTTTCGTTACTGAACGTGAAGGTACAGCATTATCTGTTCTCACACAAGATCAAGCAGGACAATACAAGCCCTGTGCTTATTTTTCGAGCACATTAGATCCTGTAGCCCAGGCTCTGCCTGCGTGCCTCAAGTCAGTTGCAGCCACAGCACTAGCTATCAGACAAAGTGACTCCATAGTCTTAGGACATACCTTGACAGTACAAGTTCCACATTCTGTGGAAGTTCTTTTAAACCGAACACAAACTCAGCACTTGACAATTGCACGTTTAACAGGTTATGAATTGACACTGTTCCAGCCACACATAGAAATCAGACGCTGCAACATTTTAAATCCTGCTACATTGTTACCATCAGTTACTTCAAATCCAGCCACACATGATTGCATGGAAGTAGTTAACATTACGACAAAGCCAAGACAAGATCTGACAGATACTCCGTTACCAGACCCCGACCTGACACTTTATGTGGATGGTTCATGCCTAAGAACTAGTACAGGAGAACTAGTCGCCGCGTATGCAGTGACTACTGACACCGAAGTTATTGAAACACACCGTATTGACACCCTGTCCGCTCAAGCAGCAGAGCTAGTTGCTCTGACACAAGCCTGCATACACGCCAAGAACTTGAAAGTTAATGTTTACACAGATTCACGTTACGCATTTGGAGTTGTACACGACTTCGGAGTGCTCTGGCAGGAGAGAGGTTTCATGACTTCTCATGGAACCAAGATTCAGCATGGTCTCCTTATTCAAGCTCTGTTAGATGCCATACACTTACCGACATCTATTGCTATCATGAAGTGCAAAGCACATACGAAAGTTACTGACATTATTTCCCAAGGTAATGATCTAGCAGATCGCACAGCCAAGCTTACAGCACAGACTCTAGACATTCCAGTTAACATGACACACACTCCAGATCCGACTACATGTATGACAGTTAAGGACCCTACACAAGATGTCATAGATATCCAGTTACATGCTACTCCCGAAGAAATCAAGAAATGGTCCGAACAAGGAGGGGTCCAGACAGATCAAGGATGGTTAACGAAGGGTAGAGCCACATGGTTTCTCCCCGACTCTATGGTTCAAGTCATTATTAATACCGCACATAGTCCAGCACATTTAGGAGAAAAAGCTATGTTAGACAGTATCCAGAACATTTGGTTCAACAAGCATTTACGAGCTGCAGCCAAGCAGAAAGTCCGTACCTGTATGATATGTTGTCAGTTTAATCCAGGTAAAAGTGTCCCGGTGGGACAAGGTGGTTTCCAGCCCCCTGACCACCCTTTTGAAGTCCTCCAGATGGATTATATTCAGATGGAGCGATGTCGAGGTTTCAAGTATGTTCTTGTAGTTGTATGCGCTTTGTCCAGGTGGACGGAGGCATATCCAGTTCCAGATTACACAGCCGCGACCACTGCTAAGCAGTTGGTTCGTGAGTTCTTCCCCCGTTATGGACTCCCTAGAGTCGTATATTCTGACAACGGTCAGCCATTCTCATCTGAACTCATGAAGCATGTTTCCCTTTTGTTAGGGTACCAGTGGAAGTTCCATTGTGTACGCCATCCTGAAGCAGCCGGTCTCGTAGAGAGACATAACCAGACTCTGAAAATCCGTATTGCAAAGGTATGCAAAGAAAAAGGTGTGGACTGGCTAGTAGCTCTGCCAGTTGCTCTATTTTACATGCGCATGGTCGCACATTCCAGATCAGGTCTGTCCCCGTATGAGGTCGTTTTCGGCTGCCCCCCTAACATGTGGGGTACTCCTAGACCCCGAAGTATTACCGATGTTTCAAGTAATATGCTGACAGATTACCTAGCTTCCTTGATGTCTGCCCTCAACTCATGTCGTTCACAGGTTGCTGCCGCATTTCCAGACAATACCGAGGTGGCACCGCATGAAATCGTTCCAGGATCCATGGTGATGGTCCGCAACTTTGACAGATCAAGTCCGCTGGAGCCTCGTTGGAAAGAGCCCCGACAGGTCCTCCTCACCACCCGTACAGCCGTGAAGTTGGAAGGACGCAAAGGCTGGGTGCACCTTTCTCATGTCAAACTTTTTAATGGACTGAAACCCGTCTTAAAGAACATTTCCCAGGATTTGAAGGATTGCCAAAATATTGTTCTCAAGGACTGTCCCGCAAAAGACATTGCTACAACCCCTCCCCTGTTAGAGAAAACTCCACAACAGGAGTATAAACTAAAACTCCGGTCTAGTAAAATAAGTCAGTCAGTTTGATTGTCTAAGTCCTCCCCTAGGTGAAACGGTTAGACTGTTTCTGACATGTATAAAATAGACCCCCATAGTGAGAGAGTTAGTCAAAACTCAATCCGATGTATTGTTTTTCTATGTTTCATATTGTTTCTCAGTATTATGATTTCCTGCACCAGTTATGCATTTTTCTTGTATTTCCCAGTTCTTCATGTAAATAAGTCTGCTAATGCTACAGTAGAGCACACGTTTAGTGATCTGCCTCCTCATGAACTCTCTTACCGCCTCGCCATGCGAAATAACTCATTCATCCGCATGTTACATTACTCACACCAGACCAGCAATGCCACTAATTGTTGGGTGTGTGGTCGACTCCCCCCTTTCCAGACACCGAAGGGAGTTCTGCCACTTTTTCCTTATCCATTCTCACATAATGGTTCGTGTGGAGCATGGTCCACGTTAACGTCATCCTCAACAGATATGTCTTTTCTTAACAGTACATGTTTTCCAGACAAACAAGGTCTCCCCCACCGAACAGGTTTAGATCTAGAAAATGAAGTGTATAATTTAGGTAATTATTCTTCGAATTTCATGGTCTTGAATGTTCAGTCTGATACTACTCCAGACTTACCTGCTATTTCAGTACTACCAGTCAGAGGCGAATTATGTGTCCGAAATAAGGGTTCCATACACGTAGGACATAGTGATTGTACTACTATTGTCAAGTATAGTGACAGTGGGAAATCTATCTTCAAAGCTTCACGTCATTCTTATTTTATTTGTGGTCAAACTGCATATGTTCGTCTGCCCCTCGATTGGGAGGGAACCTGTTACATTGCCTTCCTACTGCCACCTGTTTTTCTAGCCCCACCTGATTATCATAGAAATACACATCTAGTACACATTAGACATAGAAGGGAGTCCCCAATTGTCGATTATACTGAAACTGCTCTAGAACAGTATACAGATTTCAATAGAGGTTTCTTCTTCTTTATAGGACCTATCCAGAATAGTAAGCTAATCCGTAGGTTAACAAGAACTCTTGAAGCTGTGGTAAATGAGACTGCCTCTGCTCTAGGTAACTTAACCGAAGAGCAATCTGCTATGAGATTTGTCGTTTTACAGAATCGTCTCGTCCTTGACGTCATACTGGCCGATAGGGGCGGGGCCTGTAGAGTCATCGGATCTAGTTGCTGCATTTTCATTCCAAATAACGCGCCGTCTGTTTATTCAGCTATAACCAGACTCCATAAAATTGCCCATCTGATACACCAAGATCCAGGCACCTGGACATGGTCCGGTTGGTTCTGGAATATAATTTCCGCATGGGGATGGAAAATATTGTCCTTTCTAGGTATTGCAGTAGCGATCATATTTAGCTGCTGCCTCTGTATACAATGTGGCCCTGCGATTTGCGGCATTTGTGCTACCTCTTGTATTCCTAGTCCCAAGCCCCGTTCTAAATCCCGTTCCAGGATAATTCGAGACGAGCAAATGATACTGTATGAAATGATAGATGGTATCATGAATATTGATGTTTCCTGATGGAAACGTAGTGACAAGGAGGGAATGTGGAAAAGTAAATTTTGCCATGTTCTGTGTCCCTACATGTCATCCATCATATGTTATGTGTGCATGATTAAATATGCATATGCATTCCCCATGTTCGATTAATGACGCAATTACAGTTGTGTCCACCTCTAGTATGCCAGTTTCCAGTCCTCGTGAATACTACGAATATCAGGCCTATGTAAAGCTACGTTGCCACGTTTCTCAGTGTACACATTATTCTATTATAAAGTCCCCGTTTCTAGGCCTCAAAAGGGCCTGGACACCAGATTCAGCTCCTGTCTCCTGAAACTTCGCTGAGGAGCGATACAGCCCCCACCTGTATCCTCGACCCTTCACTTACTTCCTGCCTCGCAGTGCCCGGTCCAGCCTGGCTCAGCCTCTGAGTCTGCCAAGAATATGTTATAGTTCCAGTTATCAGTTCAGTCCTCCTTCTCTGCATTCCTAAGCTACTGAACTGCATCAATAGTTTCCGTCATTGTCTAGCCTTCACGTCTCCACGTTAGAGAAATACTGCATTTAATGGTCATTTAATATTCTTCATCACGCACTACATGTAGAATAATGCATGGTCCAGTCTTAGAATCAAGTCAGCCTTTCCTCTCCTAACTTCTAGTTTATATCAACATGTTCTCTAAACATCAGATACTAGATACTGTTTAGGTACATGTCGCCCTGACTCTCCAGACTTCAGTCTCTGCTCCTAGCACAGAGTTCATAGCCCCCAGCTTCTCCTAGTAACACGTCACTGCTAGTTTGCACGCACCATCAGGTTAGAGGTCCCGGCTCCTTAGGTAGCCCCCTCCATGGTTTCCGCCCTATTCATGACATATTCTGTTACGTTTGCATCACATGTCTATGTATACGCCCAGTTACACCTACTTTCGCCCTTATCTTTCGCGACTGCTACGCGTCACGCCTTCTGCTCCACCCACTGCTACGCCTACTGCAATGTAATGCTATGTGTTTGCGTTATGTATATATGCTCATGTATTGTTATTAAAAGTCAGCGCGCTCATCCCAGATCCAGCCCCAGCAGCTGCTGGGCCCTGTCATCCTATTCCTATGCAGGTTGTCCTGTTCCTGTCCTTATGCTGTATTAAACCTGCAAAACTCCTACTACCTCGAATCTTGACTCTTATTTATTGAGCTATCTGTTATGATATATGTCTAGTCAAAAAGAGAGGTATTATTTATTTATTTACCACAGCCTAGCGCACTTCTTATCTTGAAGCAGTAATACGCTGCATGTTGCACTGTGTAACAAACCAATTTAAATGTGAGTGGCACTTTATGCTACTACACTACAGCCACAGTTTACCCTACAGCCGGAAAAGCACTGCAAGCCCCAGTCTTCTACAGTGGGCAGTACTGCTACATTGTCCACTCAACTGTAGGTCAAATGCACAGCCTTTTAAAAATGTCCGAAATCAGAAGACAACATCAAAGTAAAGTTCACACTTGTAGAGGGCTCTCGTGCTAGGCACAGACAGGGGGTTACGGCCTAGGGGCGTACAAATAGGGGACACTGCACACATGACTCTCGTGTCGGCCGGAAGGCCACATGCGGTCTCAGCCCTTTTATTTATCCCTTCAGACCGCGCCCGGTCAAGAGGGGTGAAAGTGAATACAATGTTCAGTAGAGGCCGGACGTCTCTCTACAAAACTGACTTCCGAGTGAGCTTATACTGAGGTCCTGGATGGGTTCTCCTCAGTGGCGTAACGAAACTTGAGGGGGCCCCCTGCAACATACCTGGAGGGGGCCCCCATTCTTCATGCCAGTCACGACCTCTCAAGCCAGCGACCCACCTTACTGCCCATGAAACACATAAAAACGTGCCTCCCTATGTCTTTAATCGACCCTCTTTGAAAACCAGGACATGTGCGAATCCAGGCCCCTAGCCCCTCCAGAGGTTGGTGGCTTGTGCTCTTCTCTAGTAGTCAGTGCTAGTTGCGAGGCAGGGGCTCCTAGTGAGGCACTGCAGCAGAGGCAGGAGCCAATGAAAAATACCAAGAGAAAGGATGTAACCATGGACTATCATTTAGAAGTCTCCAGGGATCGCACCTGTGACACCTTACTACCAGTGGCACTCCCCTGCGACCCATGGCACTCCCCTTGCGACCCATTGCACACCCCTTTCGGCCCATGGCAGGTAGATCAAAATGAAGAGCAGAAGGCAAGCAGGATGCCGATAAGAACTGCTTACTTACAGAAACTTCTTGTGTCAGCCGCTTTCTGTTTTCTGAAATAAATATATTCATCCTGGCAATGTACGCTCTTAAAAACTTTCCTCGGTTGTCTTGATTGCAAAGATTAATACAATATACAATCCTTAAAATGTAAAGCCTTATTTCTCTATTCTGGCCAGATAGATAGATTCCAAATGACAATGCTTTGTAAAATGAATAGAATGACCTGAATAGGGTGCCCTTGGTGACATGGCCTATCTGTAAGCTTACTATACATTAATACCAGCCTATGGGCCTGATGAAGAGGAGATTGTATATCTGATTGATCTTGAGAACAGAGCCAAACTTTGCAATTATACAAACTTTCTAAAAATATATTATGTGACACCCCACCAAGTCAGCTATGCCAGGTTTGACAAACTCCTGACAGTCCTGACCTTCAAGCGAATAGCATGTTGCATTTTTGGAAAGGTTATTCATTTCCCTAAACAGAGTCTGTACAATCTAGTGCAGTTACAAAATTAGGGGTCGATTATGATTGCAGTGAATCCGCATCCTCCGGGCCGGCGGAAGCCACCGCTGGGCCGGAGGATGCGGATTCACCGCTGCGGTAAATGAAAAGACCCCCTGCCACATTAGGATGGCTGGGGGGTCATCGGCGGACGGGAAGACCGTCTGCCGCTTTTCCGCCGCGGTCGCCTTCAGACCGTGGCGGAACAGCTCTAATATGGTGGCGGTGTCTATCAGACACCGCCAGCCATATTAGGATGAGCTTCAGGACATGCCTTGCACGGAAAGGCATACGGTCTTTTCTTTGGGGGCCCTTTGCAGGCCCCCAGGGTGAAGGGGGGGTGGGAGGTGCACATGGGGGGTACCTATGGTACCCCCCTGCATTTGCATGCACAATGCGCCAGGCACAGCGCGGTGACTGCCGCTTTGTGCATGCAAATGCACAGCATGCATATTTAACTTTGCGGCGGGTGCTGCTTAAAACAGCACCCGCCGCAATGTTAAATACACGGGATGTGACCGCAAGGTTGGTGGTCACATCCTAATTCCACAGGAGGGACCGCCGCTGCCCCTGCGGACGGTCCCTCCACCTCGGGGGTGGCGGACGGACGCAGGTCCGTCCGCCATCCTAATAGGCGCCTATATTAGGAATATAATCAAAACGGCACAATATATGAGAGCTAGTGAAAAAATACATCAAGCACCCTTCTTTGTATTGAGAGAGCCTAAATAACTAAAAGCAGACCGGCTGTGTGCGTGAGTTTTACGAAAAAAAGACTAAATCTATATACATTTACCAGGTTGGCTTTGCGTTTAGTGCTCTGTAAAAAAAGAGAATGCATATACTTCTTTCAGAGAAACGTGATCTGCTTGACTCAACTAGAGCTAGGGTGACCGACCGTCTGTAAATTTCAGGAACCGTCCATAATTTGGATCTCATGTCCGTTGTCCGTGACAATCCCTTTTACGGAGGCATTTTGTCCGTAGTTTTGGGCATTGGGGAACATTACTGTTCCCCTGCCAGAAGCCTCACCTCCCTGATGGGGCCACCACGCACTCATCTTCTGAGCGCACTGAGCGCAAGGCAAGCCCCATCCACCCATTGTCATTCTGTATGGGGTTGATTGCCACGTACAGAATGACAATGGGACAGTCTGTACTCTCAATGCATGTGGTGAGCCTCCTGCAGCCTCAGTCTAGGGCAGGGCATTCAGTCAGGTGGAAGAAATGGACAAAAACGCCCATGCTGCTACACGAGAATCAGGTTCACGAAAAGAAGGCGGTGAAACAAGTAAAAAAAAAAAGGGTTATGGGTCTTTCACTAATAGCAAAATATAGCACAAAGTTCCCGAATAGGACTAGAAAGAGGAAGTGTGTGTGTATAGAGAAAGATAAGAGGGAAAGAAAGGAGGGAAAATTCCCTCTTCGGAACTAGAACCCTCACACACCCAGCAAGCTAGGTGTCATGCTTCATCATATGGGTCCTGCTCCTTGTCAGACTGGCGCTGCAATGTCTGACGGGCACCCGCGAAGGGGCTCTTTAGCGGAGATCTTTTGTTCCAGCCATATGGTGCATGCGTGTGAGAGGGCAGGAAAATGTGTAGTCATGGTGAAGTGGTGATGTTTAAAAAAGGTAAGTTAGTCCACAAGGATTTTTATTGGCGTGGCTAACTCCCTTGGTTAAAATGGTGGGAGGGGAGATAGACGCTACGAAGGTAGGTGGCGAAGATATCTACACCCTCTATTTAGGTCGACATGTTTCGTGCTACTCTAGCAATTCCTCAGGACCTTGGTGTCTCGTACTACACAGTGAATTAAAAACTTATTATACAACCTTGATTTGGTAGGTCTGTCAATGGCAGGCCAACTGGTCCTGCCTCAAGTGGAGCAACCTAGGGAGAGGGAGAACATATACGATGGTTTGTCAAAATGATTCTCCTCTGGAAGTTAGGTGTAGTTCCCTAAGTATGAAAAATTAAAAACACACACTACTTAATAACAGGACTCAAATGAGTCAAAAACAATAGAAGATTGGATCAAACATGCGCTTACCCTAAGTGTGTCCCTAAGGTTCCCCGCGGTCAGCTCCCGTGGGACCTGCACAGAAGAGTCAGGGACCTAGAGAGGGTAGGTGGAGGAGGGAAGGAGGGAAAGGAAAAAATGATTCCCTTAAATGGGGGCCGGTTATCTAATTGCTGGAAAAGAGCATACACAATCGGGTTAAATTGGTCAATCCCGTAACCGGTGCCCAGTGTTCAGTTCCTTGAGCAGTAACTGCAGCAGTGTAAGGCTTGCAGAATGGCGTTTCGAGTGTGCCGCCCTACCCTCTATCTGGGTGGTGACTGACAAGGAAAACACGAGCCCCGCCCGGCTCCTCGAGTCTAAAGCGTCAACCAGGGATTGGAAACGCGATAGTGCAAGGAGAAGAGAAGCCCGTGCTCTCCCGTCAGTGTGGCATCCACCAAAAGGAAGGGCAAGGTACGGCACCCGTTTTCTGAGAAGCCCGAGTGCCAAAGATTAGCCTGGCTCAAAACTCCACAACGGACATCGGCACCCGACTAACCCGACAACCACGAGTGTTTCAATGGGGCTCAATTCCTCGGCGAGCCAACCACATTAAAAGGAAAAGGAAGGGGAAACTTACCCAGACGGCATGCGGTCATCACCTGCAAACCTACCCCCACGTACAATCCGTGCGGGATCCGGAGCGACTGGTAACGAGGTCGCCGATGTGACGGCATACTTGTACCCTGCGTCTCCCAGTTCCGATGATTGCCGTGGTGGGCGGGGTCGCGCGTGCTGATCCCGCGCATGCGCAAAGGTTAGCAAGCAGAGCTTGTTGGTCTATGCGGAGGTTGAGGGGATCGAGTGGGTGGTTCTGTCGCCCATATTGGGTGAGTTGGCAGTACAGTGTAAGCCCTTATGTCTGCTGAACCCAGATGTTTGTCACATCCTATTTAGAAAAAGGATCAATTTATCGGGGTCAAGTGATTGAATTCCATACATCTGAGCATGAAAGGAGTTCAAGTAAGCTAAATGATAGTGGCTCATGATAGTAAAAATGTCAGTGACCTAGATGGTCTGCTCACATGGCTGGGGCAAGATCGGGAGTGGGAAAGGCTGGTGCAAGGCTCGGCCAGGGAGTGAGTTGCGAGTCTAGGCGAATGATGAAAAGCAGACTACTGTGTTGCACCAGTGCACGAAGATGGTCAATTTATCAAACCAAAGGTCAAAAGTCAAGTGACAGTAAGTTTGGCAAGTGTAGGTCACTAGAGTGGTCTGCGTTCATAGAGAGGGTCTAATTATGAATAGAAGACCAGGGCACAGCGTCATTAAGACCCAGTGTATCAAGTTTGAGGCGATGGACCCACCTTTGTTCAATCCTGAACAAGCCTTCTTTTGTGATTCCTGGGTGACATTCTAAAACTAACCAATGAATACTGTCAGCTGTATGTCCCATCTGTGTGTAGTGTTGGTAGAGTCTGGTGTTCGTTTTCTGGCATCTTATGTTACTTTTGTGTTCTTGGATGCACACTTTTATCTGTCTCATTGTCATGCCAATGTACTGTTGGTCACAGGGACAGGTGAGGAGGTAAATACACTTGGCGCTATTACAATTGGTGTGTCTTTGCATTCGCCAGGTAAACGTGTGGGATAACTGGATTTCTTTGATGACACTGGTTTGAGGGCACACTGTGCAACCGCCACAAGGAAAATGACCAACTACCGGGGGAAGGTTCTATATGGTGCTCTGGTTGTCTGCATTCTGTTTTTTCAGTCTAGTGTGGACCAGAGCATCTTTCAAATTGGAAGTGCGTTTGAATGCAAAGCTTGGGCGAGGAAAATTCAACCCCCCGGAGTTAATGATGTTCCAATGTCTATTGATAGTCTTCTTGATGAAGGTAGAGTTCTTTGTGAATGTGGTTACGCAAGTGATCACATCCTCAGGGTCTTTCACTCTGGTCTCCAGTAGTGTATCTCTGTGGTTGTTTAGTGCCCTTTTGTAAGAGTTTTTTACCAATCTAGCAGGATAGCCCCTGTCCCACAGTTTGTGCTGAAGGGTGGCGGCTTCCTGTCTGAAGTCAGTACTGGTGGTGCAATTTCTGCGGACCCTCAGAAATTGACCAAACGGGAGATTGTCCCTTAGGGCTTTTGGGTGGTAGCTATTGTACAGAAGTAAGCTATTTCTATCTGTGTTCTTGCGATAGAGTGTGGTCTTCAGACCAGCAGCCTCTAGATTGATCCTGAGATCTAGGAAGGGGATAGAGGTGTCAGAGATAGTCCCTGTAAACTTGAGATAGGGATTTTGTCAGTTTATCCAGGTGCAGAAGGCCTCACACGAAGTGCGATCTCCCTTCCAGAAAATCAGGATATCGTCAATAAAGCAACGCCAGAGTGTTATATTGCCCAGGTAGGGGTTCAGTGGTGTTCCGATTACTCTCTCCTCAAATGTAGCCATGTAAATACAGGCTAGACTGGGAGCAAAGGTTGAACCCATGGATGTCCCTTGGATTTGATGGTACAATTGGGTCCCGTATTGAAAGAAGTTCTCAGTGAGGGCTATGCTAGCGCATGCCATGATGAAGGAGATCGGTATAGGGGAAGACCACTCTTCTGTAAGGAGGGTGGCTTCAACTGCTTCAAGTGTGGCTTGTTGTGGAATGTTAGTGTATAATGCTTCCACATCTAGTGTTAGCAGCAGGTCAACACCCTCCCTCCCTTCAACATTGTCTATCAAGCGGAGTACGTCCCTGGTGTCTTGAAGAAATGATGGAATCTTCTTGACTAAGGGTTGTAGGAATGCATCACAGAATTTGGAAAGGGGTTCTAGTAGGGAGCCAATTCCGGAGACTATAGGCCTCCCCGGGACGGGTGACGTCCCCTTATAAATCTTTGGGAGGGTATAGAAGTAAGGAGTTACAGGTTCTGTGGTGAGAAGGAAGGCTGCCTCATTCTTAGTAATCCATTTGTTGGTCTCACCCTCAATGATAAGGCTTGTGATAGATGTCATGAGTCTCTTTGTTGGATCTACTGTGAGGGGAAGATAATGTGAGCGATTGGCCAATTGACGTTTGCACTCATCATCATAATCCTTATTATTCTCATCCTTTTAAAACAGATGCATTCTCAGTGTTATATTCAACAAAGCCATGGTTGCTGCTTTTTTATTTTATGCAACTGACAACCATTGATTGACAAAGCCGACAGTTCTGGCCTGTAGGCGTAACTCTGCTTGTTCTGTTATATATCTGGATGCAATGAAAGAAGCAACAAATTATCAGTCGCGCGGCACACTATGCTAAGCACAGATTTTTAGCTTAGTTGTTTTATGCCCTCCCCTTAGTTACATTGAACCCCCCCCTTTGAAGAGACCCCGAACTTTTCATCCCACTTAAAGCCCTGTAAGCAACACCATGTGCTTCATGCATGACTCATGACTTCTACTTTTTTGGATTGCCTATGTACAGGGGTATAGTGAGCCCTCCCCCATCCCACCCCTTGCTTTAGGAACTACAGCAGGGGTGAAGAACTTGATGGGCCCCTTCTGTCTGCAACTCTGTAGACTAATGCTCAGTTCATAATTAATATGAAAAAGTGAGTAAGTGAAGGGATGGCTGGATGGCTGGATGGATTAGTGTAAGGGTGAATGGATGAATGAAAGGGTGAATGAATGGATGACAAGGAGAAAGGATGGACGGATAAGGGAGTGGACGGATGGATGAGAGAAGGTACATACATGGATTTATGGGTAGAAGGGTAGATGGACGGGTAAATGGATGGATGAGTGGATGGATGAGTGAAAGGGTGGATGATAGGCGAGTGAATGGGTGGATGGATGAGTGAACTGATGGGAGGATTGATGAATTGATAAGTGAAAGGATGGATGGATGAGTGAAAGGGTGGATGTAAGGCTGGATGTGTGAGTGCAAGAGAGGGTAAATGGACAAAAGGGTGGATAGATGAGTGAAGGAGTAAAAGGGTGGATGGATGAGAGAAAGGTTGGATGGATGAGTGATGAAGTGAAAGGGTGGATGGATGAGAGAAAGGATGGATGGATGAGTGAAAGGATGTATGAGTGACAGGGTCAATGGATGGATTCATGAGTGGGTGAGTAGATGGGTGGATGGAATGATGGATGACTAAGTGAAAGGGGATGGAGAGAGAAAGGTGAGGATGGATGGATGAGAAAGGGTAAATGGGTGGAAGGATGAGTGAATGGATGGGTGAATGGACAGGGTGAAAGGATGAATGGAGGGATGGATGAGTGAAACGGTGGATGGACGGATAGATTAGTGGAATGATGTATGGACTGAAGGATAGATGATGGATAGGTTTGCAAATGGTTGAATATTGATATGGATGGGCAAACAGATGGACGGACAGAATGAATGGTGAAAGATTGAATGATGGATGAAAGAATGAATACACCTTGTGACTCCCATGATCTTAAGTAACATTTTCTATACATTGACTTTCACATTTATATGAGTAATTGTCTCTATATAATATGTGTGATGTAATACACCCAACACCCAGTCCTGCTTACTGGGATGAGTAGCCCTATAAAAATTAATTAAATACACATGAGAGAGGGTCTATGTGAAGAGGAGGGTCACCATTGTAGTGTGGTAGCAAGGCCGGACTGGCAGGACCGGGCATTGGGCGTTTCCCTGCGAGGCTGGAAAGGTGGGGTGGGGTGGGGCGGTTTTGTTACCACAAAAAGACCTGCACATTTGCACAAAGCTGCGCATACTGAAAAACCATGAAGTGCACAATTGGCTCAACCTAATATAAACTTATTTTCACTTGAACTTAAGTGGTTGTCTATTTACTTACTGATATACTTTTGCGCAACCTCCTCTGATGTGTCTGTAAAACGTACCTTTTGTCCTGAATTTCGACTTCCTGTCCTGAATTTTTGTCCTGAATTTTGACCCTTTGTACTGAAGGTTTACACTCACTGTCCTGAATTTGCACCCATGCCAGTTGGTTACCCTAACTAGAGCCGATTAAGTGGGTTGTGAATCGCTATAAAAGACTTCACATACAAGAATCGAGGTACAGCAGATGAACGTGTAGGGACCTGCCTAATACAGAATGATGCAGCTAGTCCCATGCGGAGCCTTCTTGACGCCCCTGACAAGGGCTTTACGAGGGATGCAAAAAAGCGGGGGTCTCTGAAACGGGGGTGGTCTATGTAATCAAGGGTGTGTCTTAAAGAAGTAAACTACATTTCTGTGATTCTGATAGTGTGCCAACCAATCGGTATTTTGGTTCCTCTCTGAGCTTTCTGTACTTGTATCCAGATATATAACACAACTGATAACCTAAATTCAGCCAGGACTATTGGCTTTATCAATGATCGTTAGCTCTTCAAGATAAATAATTAACAGCGATTATTTTGCTGTAAATAATCACGATTGATTTTTTTAAATTCTGAAATTGTGGGACCTGTGGGAGCTGTAGTGATCTTCAGAGTGTTTTATTTGCTCAAACACACAACTCACCCACTCACCTATAAACACTGTATTTTATTTTGCCTTATCAGCCTTTAGACAGCTGTGTATCTACAGCACAAACATTACACAAATTGGCAACTGGAATAGTGACCAACTGCTCTGTGCACTCTACAGAGAGGCCAACGATTGGATGGCTGTCTTCTGAACAACTTTTTCGACCCAGTAACAGGGAGGTCATAGGATTATTAAACCGTGTGGATGATGTGGAGGAGTGAGCGGCTGGGTGCCCCTGCAGCTGGTGCCTGGGTGGCTTTTGTTGATTTTCCGTCTTCCTTTATTCCTCAAAGGCACTTCCTACTTACTGATAAGGCCTTGCATAGGGTGCACAGGTACCACCTCTCGCTCCCGGGAGTGAGGGTGGAGCTACCCCTGGGGCACACAGTGTGTCTCCTGCTCCCTGTAGGCAGGGGACACGCCAGAAATTTGAACCACCGGTGGTGGCCTGGGGGTGAGGTTACAGGTTAGGATTCATGGGTGGGACACATGGGTACATGCAGGTAGGTGCACGGATGCTACACACGGGAGCATACAGGTAGGTGCATGGGTGGGACACGTGGATGTATGCAAGTAGGTGCACGGCTGGGACACATGGGTACATGCAGGTAGGGTTTCTTGGATTGGACACGTGGGTATGAAAATAGGGGTTCATGGGTGGGATTACATGTGTGCATGCATGTTTGTGCAAGTCTGGGGCATGTGTGTGTATGATTTGAAGTAGTTGTGCCTTTGGTTTTGCAGAGAGTACCGAAAAGCCAGTGTCGGGAGGCGTTGCTAGGTATTGGAGAGGGAAGGGGCCGTGTCTACTTTACACTCAAAATTTTCTCTCTTCTGCCATCCGCTTATCCTCTCAACTACTGCCAACTCCCCCTCCTGTGCTCTGAAGCAGCTCAGCTGGTGCAAAGCACTACACCCTCGCTTGCAAAGCAGCAGGGGTTACCTCGGGGTGCTGCAGGACGGCAGAGGGGTGCTCAGGCGGAAGAGCAGGCGGGGGCCACACAGGGCCCGGGGTGGCAGTAGCCATGGCCCCGTCATGGTTGGGGCCGGTGTGGGCAGGGTCTGAGGCCTGCCAGGTTGTGCTGGAACCAGTGGATGGATCTGATGTGCAGGGTCTGAGGCTTGCCAGGCTGTGCTGGCACCAGGCAGGGGGTGGGTGGGCTCAGGGTGTTCAGGGAGGCGGGACAATGGGGCAATGTTTGTCATGTGCAGTCTGCAGGAAACGGAAAATACTTACATGTGCAGTGCTCTCGATGCCAGGATGGGGCCCCCTTACAGAGCCAGTTCTGTTCTGCAGAGTCTTACCCTGATGACTTTGACTAATTTTTATACAAATTATTTTAAATGCAGTTTACCTTTAATTTATTCTTAATGTGGGTGATGTGTGAGAGTCTATTATGTGGATTTTGCAGACAAATGCCGTGTTTACGTTTCATCAAGCATCCATAAATATTTTTCTTTTAGATCAAAACCAGACCCCATGTAGGAGAAATTGGAGGGGGTCTCAAGAGATTATTTGCAGTAATATTAGTGAGCAGCTCCTGTGTTACAATATTGAAAACACACAGTACTGTCCCTGAATTTTAGAAATAAACACAGTTAGAATTTGGATTAGTGAGTCTGTGCATTTTCAGTGACCTGGCCAAAGAGGCATAATAGAGCTGAAACAGGATCAGCAATTCAAAACTGTTCTAAACAGGGGGCCCCAAAATCCATTTGCCCCCAAATTGCTTACGATGACCCTGATCACTGGGTTAACAGGCCTAGTTACAGAAATCGCTCTAAATGCGCATCCCAGGCATGTAACCCTGAGGGCCTCCACCCCCTTCCGGCCTGGCTCTGACTGGATAAAAACAATGTAACTTCTTACTTTGTTTCTCTTCAGTCCTGGGTCAGCGCTGGAGCTCAGAGCAGGCTGCACCTGCAAGAGCAGAGGGGGCCCCCTCCACCTACTGAAGACTGGAGGCCCCCACGCATTGCGGGGGCTGCAGGGTTGTTTGTTACACCCCTGGTTCTCCTGAATAGCAAACTGCTGAGTCACACACCTATAGTGCACAATTGCATTGTTTTTTTTTAGTTTTATAAAGCACGAGCACTTTAAATCAGCACCAGATACTTTACATAAGGCAACATTCATGTTTGTGATGCACGGGGAGATTACGTTATTTGCCCAGAATCACAGTATGTTGAGCGTCCTTGCCGAGCCTCGAACCCGATTCCGCAGATTTGATGTTGCGCGCCCTGGCCATTAGGCCACATCCTCTCGGGACATTTGGGAGACATCTTCATGCTTTTTAAAAACAGAATGATTTACTTCGCTGCCTTTCTGTGTTATTAGGTCAGTCGGATATCGAGTGACAGTAAGAAGTATCATAATACTGGGGTTTCCATTTTCAGTCTGACCTAATGATTTTGTCGCTGCTTGGACCTATATTAAGCTGCCTTCTCTGTGGAGTACAAGGCATAGTGTGCATACATTGTGCGAATCGCCCCAGCGAGATAACAACTTTACCCTCCTCATCATCGAGGCACCACAGAGAGACATCAGGCAGATATTTGGTCATCACGGCGTAGTCTTTTATTAAACCTTAAAGTATTATTCTTTATTTGGTTCATTGTCAACAACACACTAGATATTTTATTCAGGCATAGGTAAACCAACCACATATATTGTAGCCCCGTAGAGGTAGGCTCATTCTAGCAACAGATTGACTTTACATTCCAGACATGGCAATAGTTATCAGGATATCAAGACACACACTCCGGTCATGAATCAATCCCTCTGTGCTTGGTGTGCCAGCAGGCTCCAACTTGCACTGTTTTATCAGCAATAACTTTCCAGTCCTCCATCCCGGAGGCACTTACCACGAGGACACGGCTTAACGCCTTGCCCCCACCGGGGTTCCGGAACACCGGCTACCCCCCAACGTCTTAATACACACCAAGGCATCTCAGGTAGGGCAGGATAGTCCAGGACCACCAGCAGGTCAGTCCACCCTCCCGCCAGCCTGTAGCCCCCATTGAATGCTCGCCCTGTTTCAGGGTCAGACAGTCCATGCAAAAAGGAGTCCACTCCCTTTTCTTGCACGGGAAACCGCCACCGCCAGTCCTGTCCTTAGCCTTAGGGATTGATGGGTGGGAAATTTGTCGCCGGTCTGCCACCTTGGGAGCTGTTGAAAGGGACAATGAGGGTTTCCCGATCTCCCCCGCTGCTTTTATAGTTGCAGTGGCGTGTGAGGGACTACTTCCGCCCTTGTATGACATCAGCAGGACCCGGCCCCTCTTACTTCCATCCACCTACAGAAAGAGAAAACAGACCGGCTCCCGCCCGAAATGCCACTAAGGGCGCTACGCCCCTAGGTGCGGGTGGCGTTGGTCATATTTTGGGATGAATGATTAATACATAAAAATAAGTTTTGATACCTGGCAAAGTCACTTTTCCAATCCATGTCCCTGCAGCACTTCTTTAATAACACATTTTTTGTATTTGTTTGTAAAACAACCACACACATGCAAAAGCAAATATAAACAATACGTCTTGCCATAATCACTCCTACCCCTTCAACGTCCCAATCTTATCACATGAGCAATGTTGACAGCTTGCCCTTGACACCACCCCACCTATGGCAATCCCCAGATTATGGACACCTACTTCTAGTCTCTGTAACCTCATACCTCTCATCCATCATTTAAATCAATTAAGCTATCGGTTTAATCGGGATCCTCCATTATTGACCCCACGCTTCCCATATTTTAATACACTTTTCCGGGCACCCACTTTACCTGCAGCCAGAGCACAGTGATTCTCCTGGCAGCCATATATTTTTGTCATATACCAGGCTGTTAAAATCAACAGTGCTGCCCACTTATCACATTTAGCTTGACTTTCATGCCACTGGTTTATGTAACCATCTACTGCCTTCCAAGAACATTTAATAAACAAATTAGGTAAATCCAATGCTCCATACATGTTTTAGGGAGAAAGCACAGGTGCTCTTGAGTGTTTAACAGCGGTATAGCACCTAGACATCTAAAGCCAGCAACACCAGGCAGAGCTTAATTTCTTTTTTTTTAAATACGTGTCAGGGTCCTATGCAGGATGCCACTGTAGGTTGCACCACCCACTCCCCTGTCAACACTAACAATGACAGATCCAACACAACTATTAGATATCACACTGAGTCCTACATGTGAGAAAATTCAAATTATTCCATGCCACCCTTAGCTATAAAAAGGTGTTCGCAGCAGGTATAATTCATAATTAATGTACATTGAATTTTTTGACAACTGTTGTGCTCATCTCAGAGTTGGGAAACTTCGTTTACAAACATGCGATACATCGCATGTCATTACAAGGCAAGTCGTTACAACGATGTATTGTTACATCGCATGCCATTACAATGCAAGCCGTTACAACGACTTGCTGTAGGGGGGCAGAAGTTGTTTGATTTGTTGGATTTTCAATCCAACACCATCCCTACTGTTGCACACACTGGAGTTGGAATAGTAAATTATACTATTCCAAACTCCAGTGCCCCCCCTACAGCAAGTCGTTGTAATGACTTGCGTTGTAATGGCATGTGATGTAGCAACGCGTCGTTGTAAGGACTTACATTGTAATGGCATACGTAGAAAACATAAGCGTTGTAATGAGTACTATTCTTCAGAATTAGACAGACACCACCACCATGTCATAAATGCCGTGGTGAGAATTAAGGGCCGGTGCAGAGCACCGGAAACCACAGGCTCAAGTTAAGTGCTGCCAAACAGGAAACAAATATTGGCAAAGGCAATAGGTCTCACCTTTGGGACCTGTTGGCTTTGCTGATGGTTTCAATGATACTGCAAACCATTCCCAATACTGCCCAGCATGGCAAAAGTGCTACCAAAAAAGGCACTATGTAGTGCCTGTGTCTTTTTCTAGGTGTGCGCTCTACACATGCATGTGCCTGGAAAACAATGCTGATTCTTTACCTATAGAGCTCCATCTGTAGATGAAAAAAGTAGCAGAAAAAGTTTTTGTGTGAAAAAGCTATTGGTGAAAGCAACAGGGTAGGTGTGGGGGGTAAGCATCATGGAGCGCTGGGGCGGAAGCAACACTGGGGTGGTGGGCAGAAGAAATACAGAGGACTGGGAGAAGAGCACAACATGGGTGAGAGCAGTGCAAAAGTCCTAAAAAAGAAGAGGGGTGACAAACTAAGGAAGGCATTATGCAAGTGACATCATGGCGCCTGTCATCACAGTGTGTGGCATCAAGGCTTGTGACATTGCATTGCACATGGCATCACAGAAAGTGGCATCACAGCCCATGACCTCGTGGAAGGGATGTCACCATAAGTGACATCAGATCTTAAGACCTCACACATATGTGTAGCAGGTCTATTATGAATACATTTGAGTTCTTTACATTATTTAACAAATTAGATTTTGCTTTAGGGATGAGCCAAAAAAGTGACGCAACCCCGATGCAAAATCTGGTCTCAATTTGTACACTTATTTTAAAAAACTCTCCACAAAGAAACTGGCAACAGGGAGACGCATGGCAGTAAATCCGTTCTGCTTAATTGGTTTCAAAGTCCATTTAAAAAAATCTTATGGGATTAAGACACATGCTGCAGAGATCAGAGGGAACATTTAAGGTTATAATAATAACGGTGAGATAACTTTGGGGGTTAACATATTTTAACTTTGGAGATTAATGTATTTGCTAGAGAAATCTGTGTTTTATCTATTTTCTGTTTTAATTCAACGTAGCAAGGTTAGTTAATATGTATTCTGCAAAGCACATTATGTAACACTCACACGTCAGATTTTTATATCATGTAAATGGGTAAGTGGGTTACCGCTTTTAACACAGAGATTCTTTTGTTACTTGCAGTTCATAAATTGTAATCCTTCTTATATATACACAGAAAACTATTAAAGACATGTGGCCACTACAGATTGTAACTCTCACTGTCTTATGTAATATATCCTGTGCACTGATTTACGCACAAATGATATTGTCAATGTACAATGTGTATGTGTGTTGTACAGTACTCCGACACCCTGCATTTGGATGAGTAGCACTATAAAAGAAATAAAACAATATAGTGGTATTTAAACTATTATTTATGTAAATAATGGGACAGACCAACACATCTAACATTCTTACAGTGCATGCTTATCTCTTGTATACAGGGACAGAAGACAGTCAAAAGTGTGCCTCTCCTAAATTCCTGTAAAGTGATAAGCTGCGTGCCTTTGTTTCCCCTCCGTTGCATCCAGGTGTGAGGCTCCCGATAGCTCCCAGCCAGGATGCTTCCACAAAAAGAGGCCTGATGGCCCCTTAACTTCGACCTTAGTTATGGCCCTAGCTGTAATCTGATAAGCCTCTTCTCTGCCTGAACTTTCTGCTCTTTACAAAAGCAGACAACGTGCCGGTGTTGCTGAATGTGTTACACCGGGATACGTTTAGCATATTTCTGTGGGACCCACCTTTTTGGCAGGTTAGACAGCGTCCACCCTGTGAAAACATTGGGTAGATGCCGCCTACCCACGTGTACACTCAACTCGTGCCATGGGTGAGAGAGAGCGGCATGGAGTGCAGGGGAGAAGTACACAGTCATGAAAGCAATACTAAGGGAAGAAGCACAGAGGGGCTGCAGGAGAAGCACAGAGCAAGAGACAGCAACATGGAGCTCAACAGAGGGGTAGAAGTGGTACACAAGGGAGACAGCTAAAAACACATACACTCTCATGGGATGCTTCACCAAAAAGAAAAATGTAGTGCCTGGAAATTAAGCTGTGGGAGGATTCAAGTAATGTGTCCACGTTCCAGGGAGGCACAGACACAAGAAGAGGAAGTAAATCCTCACAAGCTAGTAAATGAGAGTGACAATAAAGTTGGAAAGGCGGGATTTTACCTCTAGAGTCTGCTTACCCTTCTCCAGAATCCCGTCACGGGTCGACTAGACCTTTTTACCTGTCATAGGGTGAATTAGGCAATCTTTTCATATGGAATCAACAAATTTTTAGAAATCCCAATATCTTCCCCCAAGAACCACTGACCAAAAACTAAGTTTGAAGGTTTATTACATAACCAAAAACAACTGAAGATACAAGCACCTCAGCAAGAGGTTCAAAAGATACACTGGTACTAATACAAAAATAATACTACGGAAAAGTCTCAAGCGACTGATGAATAATTCGAGAATCAATTCCAGAATCATCAGACTAAACAAAATTGCTATAACCTGGGTTCTAGTACTCATTGGGATAATAGACATAAGTTCAAATTAGTCTGTCCCTACTCTATACTAAGTGACATCCCTACTCAACAACAGCCCATCCTAGCAAAAGGTGTCAGCCGTGGTGACTTCCAAAGAAGTTCACTCACGTTCTCTTGAATCAGGTGTAATTCTCGAACCTAGCTAAGCTCTTTGTCCATCCAACCGCTCTCTCTAGCTCCTCAACCCATCTGCTCTGCCTCCACCCTTGGGGTGCTGTCCCTAATACGAAACCCCAAAATGTGAACAACGCGCCTTTCGGTACGCCCCTCTTGAAGGTGTTGGTTTCCAAAGTTTTCCACTATGGCATTCTTCCATCCTTGTCCGTTAAAACGTCCTTGGCTCTCAAGCTCTCCGTCGCTTCAAGTTGTATCTTCAAATTCCTGGTCTACTCCTCCATGTCTGAGTCTAGCATTTCTAACTCTCATACACTGGGCCCTTCTACTCTACTGCCTACTTGATGGTGCACCTGCAAAGGAATACATGAAATTCGGCTAACATTCTATAAATGTTGCAAAGTTTTCTAAAGGCATCTTTTATAAAACATTTCCACAGCTAAATGCTAAGCAAGACTTTTCAAACAGGCCTGCACGAGTTTCATGGACTAGGCCTCTACGTGATTTATAGGCCCAACATCTTGCATGAGCAATCGCTTGGTTCCCTAAGCCTCTAACCTTAACAGCTAATGCATTTTCTACTTTGCTAGTTATCGAGTATAAATGACACAGTTATTCATTTCAATAAGCAAATCTAAATGCACGATAGTGCTTGTTTAAACACGCTTCTCATTAGTGGAAGATTTCATTTCAACGACATCTCTACGTTAAACAGCAAGTGTGGATTTGTAATTCATAACATTGGCTCTTCAGGTTTTCTAATACCAATTACTCTAGTTCTCCATCCCACATTGCATCTAAACATGATTAAAAGTCCTCTATATATACGGGTGATGACTACTTGTACATATGATGCACCCCTACAAATTTCACTGTAAATGGAGCTCTCTCAGTTCCTCCCTTTGATGACCCATGTCATCACCACACTTACATCATCCTCAGAGTAAGAACCGATCTAAACAGTGCTTGTAGCCATTTTCCCTCGCTTGAGCATCTCCAACGCTCTCAAACTACGATATTGACTGTCTTGGAGCCTCTCCATTCGCATCTCTTGCACTCTCATTGATCTCGCCAATCTAGTTGACCTGTACCATTTGTACAATCTCACTAAACCCCACAATCCAATCACACACGCCACTACTATGATGAGGGGTTTCAGTACAAACCCAAGGGACCTCTTCCCCAAATTGGCAAACTAGCTTCCAACTTTCCCAAATCCCTTGCTGACAGTCTCCCACGCATTCTCTTGTGTCAAATCCTCAATGTCATAATGGATTGCAGTAATATTGCTTATATAATTCTCCAGATCCTTAGAATTGTCTGGGATATAAGTGCAACATTCCTGAACCTTCAATCGTTTACAGACTCCTCCCTCTTTTGCTAGGATGACGTCGAGAGCAAGACGGTTCTATAAAACCATTGTCCTGATCGACAACATCTCACCCTCAACCAACACCAATGACTTGGCTGTATTCATTGACAATTCATCCACTACAGTTGCCAACCGCCGTATCTTTAAGTCATTCAAAATGACACCCAACATAGGTATCGCTGCTCCAAACACATCTCCCACAATTGCTCCAGCACTTTCCCCTCGCTTTCCCCTCCTTTGAGGCCCTCCCTCTAAGAGCGCAAAATCCTCTGTATGATAAATCTTGGGAAAAATAATTGCTAGGTAGCATGTTCCATACCACTTCTCTGGCAATCTCACATACGCATTCTTTCCGCAAACAAAATATACAGTAGGAATCACCTGTACCACGCTCTTCAAGAAATCTTTGGTGTAATACTCCAATGTGAAGGTGTGTTCACACGTAGTATGACCCACATACACATTTTCATAATACGTCTGTGGTCGGTGAAGGCACAACTTCCCCTTCTGCACTTCATCTAGAGCTATGGGACCATAACTCCCTCTTGACTTATGCTGCTTCTCTTCTTCCGTCCAATCTACTTTGCCTTGCCCTGAATCTCGCAACTGTTTTTGCTTCGTGTACCTATCTTCCACTTGTTCAATGAACTTCTTCTCCGTCTCAGATAATAAGCATGTCAAGTTGTGTCGGTGTGCATACGTGCATACGGGGTGTCTAGCTCTTGTGTGGGAATGAAAAAATATCCGAGTCTGTCCTCTGACTTATAATAATCCCACTTGTTCAAATGCTTGTAATTCGGGACTTCCGGCAACACAGCATCATAATTCGAAAAGAAATATTCAAAATGATTTCGCCCATAAAGTATACTAATCAGCAAACTACAGGATATTCCATATGTCAAGGGAAGATGATGGTACCTAATACCCTCATCTACTGAAGCTGGCAGTTGCATACACACATAACAGTCCTTCGCATCCATCGCATCAATGTATTCATACAACAGCTTTGCATACGCATTCTGCCCAAAATTTCCCTTTGACAGATCTGTATGTAGCCTACGACTTTCTGCAGCCAGCAAGGCTTTCTCTCTTCGCTCTCCGTCTTCTTTCTGGCTAGGGGTGGTAGGTGTCAGTGTCCCCTCAGCCTTCACTACCTGTTCGTGTGGTGCAAAATAGGAAACTAAAACTACTATAGCTATAAGGAGTATCACTCCTCCTAAAAGAGTGCCTACTATGCACTTGGCTCTACGATTCGGGTTTCCAGGCACCATGGTCTCAGCACAAAGTAGTTCGTTCTCGGAAAGTACCCAAAAGTCTCTTTCTTTGTTATTTGAGTCTCTCGAACCACCTCGGAAAGCAGAAATCCCCCGTTTCAGTTCTTCTTTTGTTTTAACAGTAGACAACCCTAACCCTCCTTCGTCCTCTGTGGAAAGTCCCTAAATTTGTTCTTCTTGCACTCGGCTCTAGGCTAAGTTCAACAGCTATATACAAAGCCTTTTCGAAGTCTTTTCAAAGTCTTTTCAAAGTCGCTACAAGTATTTTAATAATCAATGATGATACTTGCTCCGATCACCTGCAACACATAGTCTAAAAGTTCCATGCGGAGCACCACTGCATCATAAGATGGTATATCCGGACCAAATGTAGGAAAAATCAGTCTATCCAGGAGTAAATCACGTATCTTGCTTAGGAGAGGGGGATTAGGAATAGTGAGTGTCAGTACGCCTTCGATTTCAAGTCCAGGTACCAACAGTATCACTTCCAGCTTAACGTTTGGGATCGTACTGGTCACCGCCACTGACCTCACCCTGCCGGACCTCAGTACACCTGGCATTTGTAAAAGGGTAGGTCCACTCAGGAGTGGCGTATCTTCGGCAAGGTACTCTCACCCTCCTAGACCTTCTCGGACCCCTTTGCTCTGATTCTTGTTCTCCCTCCTCCGGATCTGATTCTTCGGACACAGGAGCAAGATCTCTTTCGGAAGCCAATCTCACATTCATTCGCCTCCGTCTTTCGGGCCAATGAGCCTCTGCACTTCTGGCTCTTCTGCTTCTCGTTTGCACACCCTGTTCGTCCCCACTGTCAGCCTCTTCTGCGCTCAGATCACCTTCGTCGCCACTTCCCCTTTCTGAGGCAGACTCAGTGTCACTGTTGTCGTGGTCACTTTCAGCTTGATTAGGGGAGTCCCCAATTTCCACTGGCACCCCCACAGCTTGACTCGACCCCTCTTGTGGATCTTCTTCCTCGTCAGAATTTCTCTCTTCTAGAGGAGCTGTTCCTTCCTGGGGTGCTGGGACTCGTCGGGTATGAGAAGCATGGATCCAGTTTGGCAATCCACCACACTTCACAGCAGTAGTTGTTACCAGAATAACTTGGAAAGGTCCTCTCCAACGCACATCCAGGCAAATTTTCCGAACGTGTTTCCGCACCAGGACCCAGTCACCCGAGCACAGGTCGTGACAAAGGTCGCTAGAAGCAGGGATTTCAGCAGCCTGCACATGAAGGGACACAGAACGGATGACATCAGAAAGTCCCCTGCAGTAATCAAGAATCAGATCATCTGTGATATTCAGCAAGGCAGTTGTAGGAATAGATGGCAGTCTCATAGCCCTCCCCATCAGTACTTCATGAGGTGAGAGCCCTGTCCTTCTGTCTGGGGTACTGCGCATACTCATTAGTACCAACGGCAATGCATCGGGCCACTTCAGGGATGTGGATGAGCACACTTTTGCCATTCGGGCTTTGAACGTACTGTTTATTTGCTCCACTATGCCAGAAGCCTCTGGGCGGTAGCTACAATGCAGTCTCTGGTCAATGTTCAGGGCAGAGCAGAGCATCTTCACAACTTCGCTATTAAAGTGCTTTCCTCTGTCCGATTCCAAAGAGGTCGGAACCCCGAATCGTGGCACTAGCTCCCTCAACAATAGTTTTGCTACTGTGAGTGTGTCGCGCCTACGAGTGGGATATGCCTCAACCCATCTAGAGAACACACACACAATCACTAAGACATATCTGAGGCGGTTACACCTCGGCATCTCAATGAAATCCAGTTGCATCCTATAGAAAGGTCCTCCGGACCTCCCAATGTGACTCAATGTAACTGGTGTTCTTTTCCCAACATTCATCTGCTGACAGGTTACACATCTCTGACATACTGCTTCCGCAGCCTGTCTAAATTTCGGATTGTACCACGTTTGCCTGAACACACGCATCATCGCATCCCTTCCCAGATGCACAGGACCATGTATCTGTCGTGCCATTGCACTCACCAACTCATTCGGCAACACAGCTCTTCCGTCAGCCGAAACCCACATCTCCAACTCTCCTTTAACACAACCAGCCGATTCCCACACCCTTCTTTCATAGTCTGACGCCTGTCCCAGCATGTCTCTCAACTCTTCCCATGTGTCTGCCACCTCAAGCATCATGCTTAGTTCGGTTCTTTCCTTTGGTCCCTCAATTGTTTGTTCAGTAAAGGAGTATCCCTGCTTCGCACAATATCGTGCAACTTCATACCGATTCCCCATTGGCACAAAATCTGTACCTTTGGTATGGGCTGTGCATTTCACCACGGCTATCTCTGCAGGACCTTGCAAGGCCTCCAGCAATAACCTGATAAATTCGCCATTCCTGATTGGGGAGCCCGATGATGTCATGTAGCCCCTTTGAGACCACAATTGACCGAAGTCATGAACCACCCCAAATCCATATTGGCTGTCAGTGAATATGGTGATCCGAATCCCGTTGGCTGCCAGACAGGCACGTGTCAACGCAATTATCTCAGCCACCTGCGCAGAGTGTACTCCTTCCAGGCAGGCTGCTTCAATTATTCCAGAGATGGTACAGACAGCAAACGCTGCTCTCAACTGACCAGTATTGTCCCTTACACATGAGCCATCCACAAAGTAAATTTCATCAGGGTCCGCCAATGGCTCATCAACAATATCCGGTCTAGGTTTGGTACATAGTTCAGTCACATCAAGGCAATCATGGTCTTCCCAATCATCTTCTATATCGTTTGGTAATGGCAACAAAGTAGCAGGATTCAAGACAGAGCACCTCCTGAGAGTCACATTCTCCGCAGCAAGTATAACCTGCTCGTAGCGTGTGAGCCTATTGTTGGTCAAGTGCTGCGTCTTGGTCCTGGTCATCAACAATTCCACAGAATGGGGTACATGCACTGTCAGTGGATATCCCATCACAATACTTTCACATCTTTCAATGCTGACACCTGTTGCAGCAACGGATTTGAGACATCCGGGCAACGCTGCGGCTACTGGATCTAAGGTAGCCGAGAAATATGTAACTGGTCTACGGACTCCTCCATGATCCTGCACTAGGACTGCCAAAGCACACCCCTCTCTCTCACTGCAGAACAATGCAAATGATTTGGTGTAATCGGGCATTCCCAGAGCCGGAGCGCGACACAAGTCCTCTCTCAGCTCGAGAAAGGCCATCATACAATCTGTGTCCCATGGTACCGGATCACTCACGTCCTTGTGCGTCAGTTTCTGCAATGGTTTCGCCTTCAGAGAAAAGTTAGCAATCCACTGCTGGCAGTAGCCAACCATGCCTAGGAACATCCTGACCTCTCTTTGAGTCGAGGGCACCGTCATTCTCATGATCGTCTCAATCCTGTCAGGCGACACCTTTCTCTTTCCTTTTTCTATTCTGTGACCCAGATACTGCACTTCAGGTAGGCAGTACTGTAACTTGTTGGGGGATACCTTGTGTCCATTTTCTGCCAAATGATTCAGCAAGGCAATGGTGTCAATCCTACAAGCATCTTCGGTGTCTGACGCAACAAGGAGGTCGTCTATGTACTGCACAAGAACAGAGTTCTGCGGCAGTACCAGACTCTCAAGATTCCTTTTCAGCAACTGATTAAAGATCGATGGACTCTCTGTATACCCTTGAGGGATACGACACCATGTTAAGATGCGGTTCTTTATTTTGAACGCAAAAAGAAATTGGCTCTCCTCATGCAAAGGGATGGAAAAGAATGCCTGACACAAATCAATCACAGAAAACCATTCAGCTTGGAACGGTATCTGAAACAGTATCACTGATGGATTCGGTACCACTGGACAGCATGGAACAACTATGTTGTTAACCTTTCGTAAATCCTGCACAATCCTGAACTTCCCACTTGGCTTCTGCAACCCCATAATCGGAGAGTTACAGGGACTGCCCATAACCTCCTTCAGAATTCCTTGTCTAATCATGGACTCAATCACGGGTTTTATACCTGCAAGTGTTTCTGGGGTCAGCTTGTACTGGGGTGTTCTCGGGAATTCAGCATTCGGTCTTACTTGAATTCTAACTGGCTCTACTCCTTTGATCAATCCGATCTCCTCCCCTGTAAAGTCCCACACCTCCGGTGACACTGAATCCCTCAAATCCCAAGGGAGTTCCTCCACCGTCAAAGCAGGGTACAATTCAATGCACACATGCGTATTTGCAACCTTAAAGTCAATCGTCATCGTTTGTCTGTAACTCTACTCCCTTTGGGGTACAATAGATAGTGCAATTGAGTTTACACAAAAGGTCTCTTCCTAACAGGCACACGGGACTGGAATCACACACTACGAACTGGTGTCTATCTCTGAAACTTCTGATCTTCACAGGGACTGGCTCGGTCAGAGGGTTTGTCATTCTCCTGTTTGCGACTCCTACAACTTGGATGGTCTGTCCTGAAAGGGGTAAGTTGGGGACTACCGCAGATCTCACAGTAGAGCGAGAAGTGCCAGTATCAACCAAAAAGGTGGTGGGATGTCCATCTACATCTGCCTCCACAAATGGCCCTCTCTGATCTACCTCCAGCACTGCTCCAAGAGTACAGCCCTCCTCCCCATCCAAGTACCGTCCTGTCACTGGGTCAAAGTAATAGCACTCGTCCCCTTCGACTATGAAAGGCATCTGCTTGTATACCTTGTTCCCTGCTGAAATTTTCGGTGGCTGGGGAACCGGAGCCCTAGGGGCTGAAGTCCCCCCTTTAGTCGTCTGGTACTTTGTCACTGTTACTTTCCGCACCGGAGGGGCTTGGACTTCCTCCTCCTCTTCTTCCTGTACCTGATTGTCAGGGTTATGGGGACACTCGCGTCTCCAATGCCCGACCTCATGACATTGATGGCACTTGGTCGTCTTTTTCAGGGCCGCTATATCTATTCTTGGTCTCGGACCCTCCTCGTTGTCCCTCTTCTGTCCACCTGATTTCCTCCCCAAGGTGCCATTTCCCGACTGACCCTGTCCTCCCGATTGCATCTGTACTAACATCAGTTTATCCTTAAGCTTCCTTGTCTTTGAGTCTATCTCGTCACTACAATACCTCGCATACCTCAAGATCTCATCCAGAGGCTTGTTTTGCCAACAAATTCAATGTTGCTGTATCATGAGACAAATATCAGGCCTCAGTCCCAAAACAAACTTGGACACAAACTGTCCCATGTCCTTTGGGTCCATCACATCTAACCCACTGTACTGTTTAAAAATCTGCAATAGTCTCTCATAATATTCATGCACTGTCTCCTTTGGTTCCTGCCTAGTCCGGTCTATTTTCACCCAGTCAATGTCCTGTGGTGGCACCTTGGTTTTTAACCACGTGATCGCCTGCTCATACTTTGCCATCACCCTAGGCGACGGCCCATTGGTGGCAGTATCTCGCTCTGGCTCCGCTGTGGGCCATTCCACACTGACCTTACATGCTATCCACAAATCACCTGGAACCACAATGTCAAACAGCGTGTTTAAATCAATCCACAGCACCTTTGAGATTTTAACGAACCTCTCTACCTGCTTGTACCATTCCACTGGACTCTCACGCAACTTTGGAAATGTGTTCGTACAGGGGGCCAGATCTCCCCTACTCCAGGGTACATGTACATATCCCCCATGAGCCACCTCCCGCAAGGGGTATGCTTCTGTATGCATCAACCCTCCTCCCAGGGAGGTCTCAATAACACTCCGTCTCACACTCTTTTTCTTTGACCACCTTTCCTCCCATTTCTCCAACTGGGACCATGTTTGGATTCCCACAATCAGTTCTCTGATGTGGGTTTTTAATCCGATTACCCTCTTTTCTTCTAGATCTTGGTCCGAGTACTGCAACCTATGGCCACCCTGCAGTGCTTTTGTCTTTGTCAAATCCAGGGTATACTTATTCGCTAATTCATAGAGTTTCTCATGAGCTGTCCTAGCTCTCCGTGTAACATCTTTCACCACAAACAACAGCTCGTCTGGTTCATAGAGTTCGATCCTTTCTAGGGGCAATGTACCTTCCACTATTTCCTCCACTTCTGATTTTAACCTCAGCACATCTATCCTTCTTGCCTTTATTGCAGCCCTCAACGTACCTTGGCTAGAAGTTCCATTAAAGTCCCTCCCGCCACCATCCTGGCTCTCTCGTCTGTTTTCTTCAGGTGTGTTAGGGGGAACCCTTCTGTTTTCCCAGCCTTCTTGTCTGCTGTCTCCAGAGGTGTGGTGGGACGCCCCCCTATTCCCCACCCCTCTCTCTTCCCATTCCTGCCTGCTTTCGCTAGGCACGCAGTGAGGCACCATCCTACTCTCCTGATTTCCAGACCCAGAATCATTCATCGATCTGTTGCTCTGAGTGTCCACAATTGTGTCCCAAGCCCTCAAATCTGGCCTCAATTCTCTCATCGACCTCGGCCTCGGTCCCCTCAGATCCATTGGTCCTCTCCAACCCATTTGCTCTTCTGAGGAGTCTGCTGATGCTGCCAAAGGAGTGCTTCTTTCTACGGGCCTTGGCAACTGCCTCCACCCATCCGCCACGTTACTCCTGTCCTCACTGACACATCTCTCGCTCTCTCTTCGTGGCGGACTCTCGCATTGTTTCTGTTCTGGATTGTACACTGATACTATGGGACCTATGGTAACTGGTACCGTAAGAGCATCTGGCAGTTTCTGAGAGTTGACGCCCTCTTCTACCCAAACTTTTTGTACTGTAAACCTCCCCACTACTCTCGTCACAGGGGAAGGTGGAGGTGCCTTTTCTCCCTCTGCTGGGTAAAACTTGTCCCCTAAGGTACTCGACCCACTCACCATTTTAATCCCACCATCCCCGTCAGAGACTTCCCAGTTCTTTGCTGATGTTGGCGTTCCCTCCAACTCAGGATTGTAAGGAGGTGGTCTCTCTGACAACAGCCTCTCTATCAGGCTGTCGTCTGTCTCACTGTCCTCATCCTCTGTACTTTTCCTCTGTGCATCCCCTGTATTTTCCAGCAGCGGGTACAACCTATCCCCTTCAATGGTCTGTACCCTCCATCTCTTGGCCATGGCATTCCATCTCGCATCTTGGACCGCCCTAACTGATCGTTTCACTCTTTCTTGTCTCCTATCTCTGTTCTTTTCATGGGCTGCCCTGATCCATGCATTTAGTGCTTCAAACTGTGTTGGTCTGGGCAAAGGTCGCAACGCAGCCATAATCGCTTTCAACTGATACAACACCTCTAGTCTAAACGTTCCATATTTAGGAAATGTCAATTCTTTGTTTCCGTCTGTCATCTTACACCAAGTACCAAGCCACAATATGGTGTGTAACCCAACATTCGTTGCCATATAATACGCTGGAGTATCCTCGGGTGGAACCTCCTCCCCACCCCGAGGTTCTATTCTGTTTTCACCCTTGAAACATTTCCGCAACACTTTAAAACATTTCATGATGAAATCCACAATGTTTCCTTATTTACAGCACTCGTTTACTTCCTGATGACAATCCGCCAATCTCAGCGCGGCTTCTCGCTAACCGCCCTATCCCAGCGCGGCTCCACGCTAGCCGACCAATCCCAGCGCGGCTCTTTCTGACGTCACTCGCCTCCGTTTCGCAGCAGTTCCCCTCCTCTCTCCGTTCGTCTCACGGTCTCGCATGCGTCCCAATCATACACTGAAAATGGTTACTTCCGATCAAGCAACCACCTCCCTGACTGTACGTCCACAGTCTAACTGTAATTGTCACCAAACTGGCAAATGTCTGTCCGCGAACGACCGGACAATCGCCTCAACTGATAGGTTACAAACTCACGGCAACTTCCGACCAGCGTCCGTTACCCACGCACTCACACATTCGTTCCCCCTATCTCGGTCCTGCGGGCGATCAATGGCACCTCATGACCCCCTTAACCATGGTCAACAATTACCTTGGGTGTTCGATACTCCCGAACCACTTAAACTCCCCTCGAGCTTAAGATTTTCTCCGGTTGCGCGCGCTCACAACCTGTTCTCTTTCACACTACAGGTACTCAACTCCGCTAGACAATACAACACACAACACAACATAACCGCAATCTAACGACGCATGACCCTTTTCATACTCACTCTCCTCCGACCTGCTGCTTTCTGCCGCACTGTCACTCTCCGTCAGTTTCCATGAAACGCCAACCTCCGTCCGCAGCTTTCTGGACACTCTTCATTGTTTATCTATGGGCCTCGGGGAAATCTCAACCTACTTCTAGATAACCCTCACTCCAGAAGATAAACCATCCTACTCTGCTACCAACTGGAAAGGCGGGATTTTACCACTAGAGTCTGCTTACCCTTCTCCAGAATCCCGTCACGGGTCGACTAGACCTTTTTACCTGTCATAGAGTGAATTAGGCAATCTTTTCATATGAAATCAACAAATTTTTAGAAATCCCAATATCTTCCCCCAAGAACCACTGACCAAAAACTAAGTTTGTAGGTTTATTACATAACCAAAAACAACTGAAGATACAAGCACCTCAGCAAGAGGTTCAAAAGATACACTGGTACTAATACAAACATAATTCTACGGAAAAGTCTCAAGCGACTGATGAATAATAGGAGAATCAATTCCAGAATCATCAGACTAAACAAAATTGCTATAACCTGGGTTCTAGTACTCATTGGGATAATAGACATAAGTTCAAATTAGTCTGTCCCTACTCTATACTAAGTGACATCCCTACTCAACAACAGCCCATCCTAGCAAAAGGTGTCAGCCAGGGTGACTTCCAAAGAAGTTCACTCACGTTCTCTTGAATCAGGTGTTCAGTCTATCTCGTCACTACAATACCTCGCATACCTCAAGATCTCATCCAGAGGCTTGTTTTGCCAACAAATTCAATGTTGCTGTATCATGAGACAAATATCAGGCCTCAGTCCCAAAACAAACTTGGACACAAACTGTCCCATGTCCTTTGGGTCCATCACATCTAACCCACTGTACTGTTTAAAAATCTGCAATAGTCTCTCATAATATTCATGCACTGTCTCCTTTGGTTCCTGCCTAGTCCGGTCTATTTTCACCCAGTTAATGTCCTGTGGTGGCACCTTGGTTTTTAACCACGTGATCGCCTGCTCATACTTTGCCATCACCCTAGGCGACGGCCCATTGGTGGCAGTATCTCGCTCTGGCTCCGCTGTGGGCCATTCCACACTGACCTTACATGCTATCCACAAATCACCTGGAACCACAATGTCAAACAGCGTGTTTAAATCAATCCACAGCACCTTTGAGATTTTAACGAACCTCTCTACCTGCTTGTACCATTCCACTGGACTCTCACGCAACTTTGGAAATGTGTTCGTACAGGGGGCCAGATCTCCCCTACTCCAGGGTACATGTACATATCCCCCATGAGCCACCTCCCGCAAGGGGTATGCTTCTGTATGCATCAACCCTCCTCCCAGGGAGGTCTCAATAACACTCCGTCTCACACTCTTTTTCTTTGACCACCTTTCCTCCCATTTCTCCAACTGGGACCATGTTTGGATTCCCACAATCAGTTCTCTGATGTGGGTTTTTAATCCGATTACCCTCTTTTCTTCTAGATCTTGGTCCGAGTACTGCAACCTATGGCCACCCTGCAGTGCTTTTGTCTTTGTCAAATCCAGGGTATACTTATTCGCTAATTCATAGAGTTTCTCATGAGCTGTCCTAGCTCTCCGTGTAACATCTTTCACCACAAACAACAGCTCGTCTGGTTCGTAGAGTTCGATCCTTTCTAGGGGCAATGTACCTTCCACTATTTCCTCCACTTCTGATTTTAACCTCAGCACATCTATCCTTCTTGCCTTTATTGCAGCCCTCAACGTACCTTGGCTAGAAGTTCCATTAAAGTCCCTCCCGCCACCATCCTGGCTCTCTCGTCTGTTTTCTTCAGGTGTGTTAGGGGGAACCCTTCTGTTTTCCCAGCCTTCACGGTCCCACTCTTGTCTGCTGTCTCCAGAGGTGTGGTGGGACGCCCCCCTATTCCCCACCCCTCTCTCTTCCCATTCCTGCCTGCTTTCGCTAGGCACGCAGTGAGGCACCATCCTACTCTCCTGATTTCCAGACCCAGAATCATTCATCGATCTGTTGCTCTGAGTGTCCACAATTGTGTCCCAAGCCCTCAAATCTGGCCTCAATTCTCTCATCGACCTCGGCCTCGGTCCCCTCAGATCCATTGGTCCTCTCCAACCCATTTGCTCTTCTGAGGAGTCTGCTGATGCTGCCAAAGGAGTGCTTCTTTCTACGGGCCTTGGCAACTGCCTCCACCCATCCGCCACGTTACTCCTGTCCTCACTGACACATCTCTCGCTCTCTCTTCGTGGCGGACTCTCGCATTGTTTCTGTTCTGGATTGTACACTGATACTATGGGACCTATGGTAACTGGTACCGTAAGAGCATCTGGCAGTTTCTGAGAGTTGACGCCCTCTTCTACCCAAACTTTTTGTACTGTAAACCTCCCCACTACTCTCGTCACAGGGGAAGGTGGAGGTGCCTTTTCTCCCTCTGCTGGGTAAAACTTGTCCCCTAAGGTACTCGACCCACTCACCATTTTAATCCCACCATCCCCGTCAGAGACTTCCCAGTTCTTTGCTGATGTTGGCGTTCCCTCCAACTCAGGATTGTAAGGAGGTGGTCTCTCTGACAACAGCCTCTCTATCAGGCTGTCGTCTGTCTCACTGTCCTCATCCTCTGTACTTTTCCTCTGTGCATCCCCTGTATTTTCCAGCAGCGGGTACAACCTATCCCCTTCAATGGTCTGTACCCTCCATCTCTTGGCCATGGCATTCCATCTCGCATCTTGGACCGCCCTAACTGATCGTTTCACTCTTTCTTGTCTCCTATCTCTGTTCTTTTCATGGGCTGCCCTGATCCATGCATTTAGTGCTTCAAACTGTGTTGGTCTGGGCAAAGGTCGCAACGCAGCCATAATCGCTTTCAACTGATACAACACCTCTAGTCTAAACGTTCCCTATTTAGGAAATGTCAATTCTTTGTTTCCGTCTGTCATCTTACACCAAGTACCAAGCCACAATATGGTGTGTAACCCAACATTCGTTGCCATATAATACGCTGGAGTATCCTCGGGTGGAACCTCCTCCCCACCCCGAGGTTCTATTCTGTTTTCACCCTTGAAACATTTCCGCAACACTTTAAAACATTTCATGATGAAATCCACAATGTTTCCTTATTTACAGCACTCGTTTACTTCCTGATGACAATCCGCCAATCTCAGCGCAGCTTCTCGCTAACCGCCCTATCCCAGCGCGGCTCCACGCTAGCCGACCAATCCCAGCGCGGCTCTTTCTGACGTCACTCGCCTCCGTTTCGCAGCAGTTCCCCTCCTCTCTCCGTTCGTCTCACGGTCTCGCATGCGTCCCAATCATACACTGAAAATGGTTACTTCCGATCAAGCAACCACCTCCCTGACTGTACGTCCACAGTCTAACTGTAATTGTCACCAAACTGGCAAATGTCTGTCCGCGAACGACCGGACAATCGCCTCAACTGATAGGTTACAAACTCACGGCAACTTCCGACCAGCGTCCGTTACCCACGCACTCACACATTCGTTCCCCCTATCTCGGTCCTGCGGGCGATCAATGGCACCTCATGACCCCCTTAACCATGGTCAACAATTACCTTGGGTGTTCGATACTCCCGAACCACTTAAACTCCCCTCGAGCTTAAGATTTTCTCCGGTTGCGCGCGCTCACAACCTGTTCTCTTTCACACTACAGGTACTCAACTCCGCTAGACAATACAACACACAACACAACATAACCGCAATCTAACGACGCATGACCCTTTTCATACTCACTCTCCTCCGACCTGCTGCTTTCTGCCGCACTGTCACTCTCCGTCAGTTTCCATGAAACGCCAACCTCCGTCCGCAGCTTTCTGGACACTCTTCATTGTTTATCTATGGGCCTCGGGGAAATCTCAACCTACTTCTAGATAACCCTCACTCCAGAAGATAAACCATCCTACTCTGCTACCAACTGGAAAGGCGGGATTTTACCACTAGAGTCTGCTTACCCTTCTCCAGAATCCCGTCACGGGTCGACTAGACCTTTTTACCTGTCATAGAGTGAATTAGGCAATCTTTTCATATGAAATCAACAAATTTTTAGAAATCCCAATATCTTCCCCCAAGAACCACTGACCAAAAACTAAGTTTGTAGGTTTATTACATAACCAAAAACAACTGAAGATACAAGCACCTCAGCAAGAGGTTCAAAAGATACACTGGTACTAATACAAACATAATTCTTCGGAAAAGTCTCAAGCGACTGATGAATAATACGAGAATCAATTCCAGAATCATCAGACTAAACAAAATTGCTATAACCTGGGTTCTAGTACTCATTGGGATAATAGACATAAGTTCAAATTAGTCTGTCCCTACTCTATACTAAGTGACATCCCTACTCAACAACAGCCCATCCTAGCAAAAGGTGTCAGCCAGGGTGACTTCCAAAGAAGTTCACTCACGTTCTCTTGAATCAGGTGTAATTCTCGAACCTAGCTAAGCTCTTTGTCCATCCAACCGCTCTCTCTAGCTCCTCACCCCATCTGCTCTGCCTCCACCCTGGGGGTGCTGTCCCTAATACGAAACCCCAAAATGTGAACGACACGCCCCTCTTGAAGGTGTTGGTTTCCAAAGTTTTCCACTATGGCATTCTTCCATCCTTGTCCGTTAAAACGTCCTTGGGTCTCAAGCTCTCCGTCGCTTCAAGTTGTATCTTCAAATTCCTGGTCTACTCCTCCATGTCTGAGTCTAGCATTTCTAACTCTCATACACAATGGGCCCTTCTACTCTACTGCCTACTTGATGGTGCACCTGCAAAGGAATACATGAAATTCGGCTCACATTCTATAAATGTTGCAAAGTTTTCTAAAGGCATCTTTTATAAAACATTTCCACAGCTAAATGCTAAGCAAGACTTTTCAAACAGGCCTGCACGAGTTTCATGGACTAGGCCTCTACTTGATTTATAGGCCCAACATCTTGCATGAGCAATCGCTTGGTTCCCTAAGCCTCTAACCTTAACAGCTAATGCATTTTCTACTTTGCTAGTTATCGAGTATAAATGACACAGTTATACATTTCAATAAGCAAATCTAAATGCACGATAGTGCTTGTTTAAACACGCTTCTCATTAGTGAAAGATTTCATTTCAACGACATCTCTACGTTAAACAGCAAGTGTGGATTTGTAATTCATAACATTGGCTCTTCAGGTTTTCTAATACCAATTACTCTAGTTCTCCATCCCACATTGCATCTAAACATGATTAAAAGTCCTCTATATATACGGGTGCTGACTACTTGTACATATGATGCACCCCTACAAATTTCACTGTAAATGGCGCTCTCTCAAAGTCAATCAATGGCAAGTAACAGGTGGGCTCTACGCTCACTGTAACCTGGTCTTTCTGCAAACACACAGCTTGCGCTGTCTGGTAGAAGAGAGCTCAAAATGGGGGACCACGACAAATATGATGTCCTTTCTTACAAAATAAACACAATATTCAGATGGTCCAAATTTAAAATTACATCATTTTTCTTGAAATCACGAGTCTGCTAAGTAAATGGGGAGTGTCTGCATGCTACATAAAACCATGAAATCCTATTTATCACGTTATGCCTCATTTCTCATAGCTTCCACATTTGGGAGCATCTAGCTATATTCCGTTTCTCAGTCTAGAGGTGTTCAAGGAATTTGGAAAGTGCAATGAGCATAAAATACCTTACCATACTATGGTGTTCACTGTGTTTTTCCTGATAAAAACGAAACGAGCTTGTTGAAAAAAATTGTATGTATGTATATGTATATATATATATATATATATATATATATATATATATATATATATATTACCTACTGGCGGTCGCCAGTAGGTATATATAGTTAGGATTTTTTCTCTATGGGATTTTTGAAAATTCTATATCTAATAACTTTGGCGTTTGTGGACGGAATTGGCTGAAATTTTCAGGAAAATGGCACATTTTGTTTCTGAGCAGCCCCTGAAAATTGGGGGGGGGGGGTTCGTCCAGGGGGGGTCGAGAAAAAAGGGGGTCCCAAAACGTGTTTTTAACATTGAGTTTTCCATAGGGCGGTTGGCCTCACTTTTAGCCCGAACGGCTGAATAGATTTGCACGAAACTTGGCAAAATTGTAGGGACTGGTAGCCCGATGTGCCTTTTGTAGGTCTCAATATATGTGCTCCAGTGGATTTTGAGAAATTAACGTTTAAAAAAAGATATATATCTGTAACAGCGGACCGGGCAGCGCTCCAGTTCGCGTACTTTTCGCGCAACGGAGCTTTGTGAAGCGAAGCTGATTGGTTCTCCGGCGTCTGTCAACATTCCAAACAGTCCGTAGCGGCCGCCATCTTGTCTCTCGGTAGGATCGAGAGACAAGAGGAGGCCAAAGCGAAGGGGCAAATGACCATAAGGGGGCATAGTAGATCCTCCCTGACCTCTTAGGTTTGATGTACCATTTTGCCAAGTTTGGTGTAATTCCGTTCAGCCATTCAGGCTGTAGACGTATCTAAATGTCAATAATCGAACGGCTGAATGGATTTGCACGAAACTTGGCAAAATATTAGGGACTGGTAGCCCGATGTGCCTTTGCTAGGTCTCAATATATGTGCTCCAGTGGATTTTGAGAAATTAACGTTCAAAAAAAGATATATATCTGTAACAGCGCTCCGCTTCGCGTACTTTTCGCGTTACGGAGCTTTGCGAAGCTCATTGGTTCTCCGGCGTCTGTCAACATTCCAAACAGTCCGTAGCGGCCGCCATCTTGTCTCTCGGTAGGATCGAGAGACAAGAGGAGGCCAAAGCGAAGGGGCAAATGATCATAAGGGGGCATAGTAGATCCTTCCTGACCTGTTAGGTTTGATGTACCATTTTGCCAAGTTTGGTGTAATTCCGTTCAGCCATTCAGGCTGTAGACGTATGTAAATGTCCTATGGAAAATTGCATGGGGAAAACACATTTGAAAGTGTTGAAATTTAGAACCAATTAAAATGTTACTTTGGTTTTGTATTTGTGTGTGATGAAAGTTAATTGGTTATGTATATATCTCAAATGAGAGGAAACCACAGCCATTTTGTGATACTACTGTCTGAGGTACATTTGTGAGGAATTTTTGGTGGTGAATTTCTGGTGTTTGATTTACACAGTACTAACACTTCTCCTACTTTTAAAAAGGTGAGTTGTTAATTTGTAAGGGGAACTATGTTGTACACTTGAAGATAATTTGAAAAATGTTTTCTGTTATTTATTTGCAGTCCTTCTGTTATACTAAATACTTGATAAAGTTAGTTTTATATTATGTATTACTAAAAACGATAAATGAAAGTGATTATTTTTTTCTGCAATTTACAGCAAGCAATTTCAAAATAAAATGGCTCACAATGAAGAGACCATGGCAATTTCTTTTGAATTGTCCACTACATTGATTGAAATTGAGAGCACCAATAATGAAATATTGTCACAAGGAGGAGATGACTTGAATGATTCCACTACATTGATTGAAATTGACAGCACCAATAATGAAATATTGTCACAAGGAGGAGATGACTTGAATGATTCCACTACATTGATTGAAATTGAGAGCACCAATAATGAAATATTGTCACGAGGAGATGACTTGAATGATTCCACTACATTGATTGAAATTGACAGCACCAATAATGAAATATTGTCACAAGGAGGAGATGACTTGAATGATTCCACTACATTGATTGAAATTGACAGCACCAATAATGAAATATTGTCACAAGGAGGAGATGACTTGAATGATTTTTTTGATCAATCTGTTGATGGCGAATTTATCGAATGTTTGGAGACCATAGAGTTACAAGAATCATCATTGCAGACTTTTAATGAGGAGATTCCAGATGAGATGATTGAAGAGGAAATTGCTGATGAGGACATGTTACTAGTTCTTTCAAATTTAGAAAATTCTGAAGAATAAATTTATATTTAGAAATCAAAAATTGTTTGAGACATTATTCATTTTTATTTTTAATTTATGAGGTTGTAGCGAAGTGATTGTAGTATAAAATGAGACTTATAGTATAGAGTGCAACATTTTTATGTTACATGGTAAGTTTACTCATATTTACTTCCCTTCTCCCACTATATTATCTCCAATGTGTATTTGACATCTCTTCTTCATCTCCGGCCTCCTTTCTCTCACTGTGTGTCTCTGATGCATCTTATCGCTGCTATTTTGTGTAATTACAGAAGAGAGTAAAATAAAATAGTTCGGAACGTGAAAAGGGGGCAAAGTAGAGTACCCCTCACCCCCTAGGCCTTCTCAGGCGGTCCCAAAAGGATCAGTTTCTGCTTTCCTGAGAGATTATGGTATGAGTTCCATATACCACAATAATTTGCATTACAACATGCAAGATATATATCTCCTATTACCAACTTTTGGAGATATTCGCGCTAAGCGCGAATATCTCCAAAAAGTAACACCTGCCCTGAGCAGTTCTTAGCCATGTTATCCAATGGGAGGTGGATAACATGGCTAAGAGCATTAGCTCGGTAATGCATGAATATCGCTGACTTTTTGCGATATTCATGCATTGCGGCCGTTTTTTATCGCATTTGCGATAAACCTTGATAATAGCAAGGTTTATCTTCGATAATTTCTGACGATGCTTAGCGGTAAAAAATTCGTTGGTAAGCATCGTTAGCGATAAATATCGCTTAACTTTGGTAATATGCACCAACGTCTGTTAACGTTCGATTCGAAGGAAATGAGGAAGTGTTGAAAAACATTGTTTGCGCCATCTTGCCTTTTTTGAAATGCCACACTTTTGTCGTGCACGACAGCCATTTTAGATGCCTTGACCAGACCCACTCTCTGCACGCTGTCGATTCGTAGCATGGCTCCCCACTCTCGCAAGCATCTTCCCCAGGCACTGGTCACCCCCGCTCTCTGTCTTATGCATGGGCAATAAACCTCCCTCCATCTGCGCTGCTCTTCCCTGAGAATCACACTCTGTGCCCGCCCGACACCTCCCTTTTGCCCTATTCACTACCGCACCCTCTGACACTCCTCTTCCTCTGTGTCCGATTGTCCAGGCTATCAGCTAGCCCTGCAGATGTAGTTTATGGCTCCAGCTGTAAAGAATCACCCCTCTTCAAAGGAGTTATAGTAGATCAAGGCCCACACCCGATGAGATCCGTCACACCACACGTGTTCCTACTATCTGAAAACCATCCTGTATTGTGATTGGGGAGGGGACCGAGCCTGAAGCGGAAGATTCCAGGAATGACTCTTTGTACATCAAAGTTTTTACAATTATGTGTCACATTAAAAATATATAGCACTCCAACAAAGTAGTAGGAATATAAAACTTTAATAACATATAAATATATACAACAAAACAAAAACAGTAAAAACATTTAAACAACGAAGAGACCGTGGCAATTTCTTTTGAATTCCTGATGAGGACATGTTACTAGTTCTTTCAAATTATGAAAATTCAGAAGATGTTGCCTGGGGGTGGGTCGTCAGTAGCAGTCTGTTGTGCGAATAGTTCCAAGGCAGCAGAACGCGCTGAAATCTAGATGGCACGAAAGTGATGTCTAGTAAGTTGCCGCCCAGCAAATAACGGCGTGGGGCGCCGCGGGGGTGAGTGAGTCCAGTAGGCACCACAGCTATTCTTACCGGCATTGCAGAATTACTGCTGGGGACAATGCCTGTGCTGTAGCAGGGTCACAGCAGAAACAAAAAGGATTCTGTTGAAGATGTTGTTGGTTTTCAATTTGAAAACAGTTCTGGTGTCAACTGCTATGGTAATGTAGTGGTTAATGTTTTGTTTTCTCTAGAAAATGTAAAAGAGGGGGAGGCAGTCCAAAGTTCCGTTAAAAGGGCAAAGGAAAGGATCGGTGGTTTGAACTATCACTCAAAAAGGGGAGGGGGTGCAACAATTTTTCCTACCGGGTCACACTGTGCTTTCACCGGAACTGAGGTCTGCAGGATTCTAGTAATTCAAAGTGAGGCTGGCGCCAGCATGGGAGCGCCGACGTCCCGCGGATACAGTTTCGTCACTCCACGGGCGATCATGGCAGTCATTCCCCATCGGGGGTCGGAGACTCCCGCGGCTCCTCTAGAATCTTCAAGGTCGTGGAGGACTACGGTGGTGGAGTCAACCAGTGACCGGGCCATTTCTTCATGCTGGGCCCGCTCTTGCCAGGTCGATCGCCATTTTGAGAGTTCGGCAGCTACCGGCGATCGCGGGGTCACATGAGCGGACGGGCTCCACCCTGCCGGGCGAGACGTTGCAGCATCGCCACAGTGGAAGAACCCTTTTCGGGGCGCCTGGAGCGCTGAGGGTGCAGCTGGGAAGCCTTCACCTGAGGAGGCGGGAGAGGCCTGTTCGCACCGTCTCTCCCTCCCAGTGCACCCCACGGCGCCCCGCTTGACATTTGTTATGGCCGGTGGCGATGAGGACCGGGGGGGGGGGGGGTCGGAGGTATGTGCAAGACATCCCCCCCAGTGTTGTCAAAGCCATTTTTGAAGAAAGAAGTGGTGCCTGGCGTGTTGCCGCTGCTATTACGAAGGAGAAAAGAAAAAATGTCCCGTCCGTCTTTGGGCCGGGCTTCCGGCGGATGTCGGCCGGACGCCCCTGGCTCTGGCCCCATGAACGGGTTCCTTGGTTTATCGGCTGCAGCCGGATCCCGTCGGCCTCGGCCCCCCGACCGTTGGTGGCCGGACCGGAAGAGCATGTGGCAGGACTACCTGAAACTCTCAAGGGCCACCGCGGCCGGACTGGGAGAGAGAGGGGAGGGTCGAGGAGACATTCCCCCCCCTGCAACTCTTCAGCGTTGTAAAGGCAATCCCCTGGCCGAGTCCCGCTGGCCTCGGCCTCTCCTCCGGCTACACCCTACGTTAGGATCTCCTGGCCGAGGCGTGGCAGCAGGACCCGCCTTATATGGGCTGCTCCCGGCTGGGCGTAGCCGCAACCCTGCCCCACCTTGGAAGTTTCCAGAGTGGGGGCGGATGTTCTACTGACTTGCATTTTCCCTAGTCTATCGATTTTTTTGGCGTGGCAGGCGGTGGGACAGCGAGGGGTGATTTGGTTTCTCTTACTGTTTTTCTGGTCTCTCACCACTGGCATATTTCTAACGTTTTCTTGTTTCTAGGACATTAATAGGTTTTATCATTACGTTATGTTATCGTTTCTTTGTTCGTTGTTTAATAAAAGTTCATGTTCATCAGTGGCCTACTGATTTTCGTTTTCCTATTCTTTTCTTTCCAGGTTGTTTCATGCTAAAGTTTCTGTTAACAGGATACAGTGATCACTTCGTTATTATTGCATATGTCCTTTTCACTAGGGGTGCTCTCTGGTCGGGCCAGATGACGTATCTCTAGTAAATGGTCCGGGTGAAACAGGTGCATCAATCAGTGGGGAGTAGATAGGCATGACAGATTACAACGGGGGAGAAAGGTCCGCATTACGTACCCTTTCACTATTTGCAAAGATTTTCCTACGTATATTTGCAAACAGGGAATACCTCCAAAAAGAACCAATTCCCAAACAGTCAATGTTTGGGGAAACAATCAATCAATGAGGAACGAAATAGGCACGACGTGTTAAAGGTTTGCGTTACCTACCCTTCACTATCTGCAAAGGGAGAGAGAATATTCCTATTCTTCCTCGTTTGCAGGCAGAGAAGATTCTTAAGAGAACCAACTTCGAACAATTCAATGCTCGATTCAAACAATCAACAAGGGGTACTGTGAACACAAATGAACGCCGCTTATGTACATACACATTGGTATTATCAACAGGTTGTTCCTAATGTTTCTATTTTAGGGAGGTCAAAAAGAGATCCCATTAGTGGCCCACTGATTTTGCTCGATTCCTTTTGTTTTTTTACACGATTTTTCGCTATCTGCAAAGACTAAACAGAGTATTGCGACTCTGTGCTTGTTTGTAAATAGAGAATGAACCAAAGAGAACAATCAATCAAATGGAGAGAGAAGCAGGCACGACGGATTACAACGGGGGCAAAGGCCTGCGTTAACTACCCTTCACTATCTGCAAAGAGAGAGTACTCCTAATAGAAATGAGGGGTGGGGGGCAGCATTCAAAGCAGATCAGTGTGCATAAACACGAAAATGTTTTTACTTACCACGTACTTTACATTCGACAGCTTATGATATTTGCTATTAAAAAACCATTGAAATTCACTGAAAAAACCATAGGTTATAGACCATATATAGTTAGGAATTAGCATTTACAAAACCTTGAAAATTCACTGAAAAAACCATAGGTTATAGACCATATATAGTTAGGAATTAGCATTTAAAAAACCTTATTTTACTCACACAAAACCATTGAAATTCCATATATAGTTAGTTGCACTAACTATATATCGCGCACCCGCAATCCACTGCTGATCATGTCACATATTACATCATTCATGACATGGTCAGTGACATCACTGATAACATCACTGATGACATCTCAAATGACATCACTGATGACATCACTGATGACATCTCATTTGACATCATTCTTGTGCTAATACGATAAACCTCTTCAGACTCTAATATAACCTTAGATACACTCAGTGTATACAGACACTCACACACTGCCACTCATCCATGGAGTTACTCACACACCCAGTCAGTCATGCAAAGAAACAATCTCACCTCCATTTCTTCAACTATACAGTTATACACACCTTACTTATTGAAACATATACTAACACATATTTACTCTCTTATACAATCCCTGATACAAGTTCACAATGATCGATACAACCACTCACTCATTCAGTGGCTCTCATGCACAGTTATTTATATATGCCAACTCTCACATGTACTGTGTTTTACATATGTACTTACTATGACATGTAGCATTGAGATATCCATTCACTCATCAATACACTCATGCACACAGTCAACTGCCCATGTAGCTGTTTCCACATGCACTCTTGAACTCATACACCTAGTGAATAAACTGCTCACACATCTATGCACAGAGTCACACACCTTCCAGCCACCCCCACACAAACTCAATCTCCCATAGAAATACTTGGGCAACCAATTAATAACACATATAGCCTCTCGTATAGCTAATGATCAACACATGCAGCAGTTTACATCACAACAGACATAATGATGCACAAATTAAGACAGTTTAGTCACTAACCCATGCATTCAGTGAGACACATTTAATCACTCACTCATACAGTCAGTCACGCACCTACTAAATCCTTCATCCAGACACTTATACATCCACTCATTCTTCAATATGTAAGACATATTTTAACTTTACAGAAACATACAGTCACTGGATGTTGTCATCAGTGATGTCATCAGTGATGTCATTTGAGATGTCATCAGTGATGTCATCAGTGATGTCACTGACCATGTCATGAATGATGTAATATGTGACATGATCAGCAGTGGATTGCGGGTGCGCGATATATAGTTAGTGCAACTAACTATATATGGAATTTCAATGGTATTGTGTGAGTAAAATAAGGTTTTTTAAATGCTAATTCCTAACTATATATGGTCTATAACCTATGGTTTTTTCAGTGAATATATATATATATATATATATAGATAGATATATATATATATCTATCTATATATATATATATAACTGTGAAAAGGTTATATTTTACTAACAACGCCATTAGTTATTCAACAAATTGTGGAGGTACATTTTCAACAATATATACTTATAAGAAAAAGAGGGGGCACCCGGATTTGAACCGGGGACCTCTTGATCTGCAGTCAAATGCTCTACCACTGAGCTATACCCCCGTGAATATACAGTTTCCAGCTGGTTTTCCTTGTCTGTGTTTTTGATGACGTGGAGTTTGTTCGGCGTCTCTTTCCGCCTTCCGAGAGCTTTCACTAATTGTCCTGTAAACACTGAAGCACTGCCAGAATGCTTCTCGTATTTCATGGGAAATAATAAGAAGGGGGCTTGCTGTGGGATTGAAAGTTAGAATGCTGTGATCAGCGTTGACATTCCAAATAGGTTTACATAATTTTATGACCTGGAGGAGAGAGGGGAGTTTCTATACATATTTCTTCTTTAAGCCCTTCAAAAATACATTCTGCTCAATACGCTTTAATTCGGCGTTAGAATTCTGATTTCTGACCACCACGTCCCTCTCTTCAAATGTCTACATTTTGGAGATGTGGTAGGTAGGGATTTCCCTGCAGTGCGCACAACCCTTCAAGTCAGACGCGTCTAGGCGCTTCAAGCACCTTTCTCAAGTTCTTATCGAGCCCTGGGTTCTAGCTGGAGGCGCCCGTCCCTCGTTCTCAATGACGAGAGGCTAGGAAGAATTTTTTTTCAAAGTGCTGGAATAAACTGGGCTCCAAGGATGTAGGCAACAGTACATTTCTTGGGGGGAGAGGGGGAAGCTGGAGGTGGCAGAAGTATACGGACATCCTTGGGGAGAAGAAAGCATGGGTGGCCTGACTTCACGAGCCAAATCACGTGCCGAGACATCAAAAGATATAAATCAGGCAGCAAATTACAAATGTCACGAAAAAAAATGAGAAAGTCTTAATAATTGCAAATGTATTTTTCAACATTTCTAAGTGTTTCAAGTGTATACGATTTTAGATCACTAAATTCAGTGGCATCTATTGAAAGCAATACTTTTAAATACGAAACTTTCAAGAATAAATCCATGTCTTGACGACGATGCTACGTCGCTACGAGTTACCCAACATGTATAGGTTCGTCATGTTCTCTAACTTATACTGTTTTTAAAGGTGTAGCATTGCTATTTGATATTAATCATGCATAAGGGAGTATTTTGCACAGTACAAATCCTGTACTGAACTGTGCTCTCAAACTGGACGGGCAAAGGAAATGGTACCTAGTAAAGCGATGGGCCCTGGATCACACAGTTTGGTCAAATAGGGAAGCTGGGATTGAAGTCCAGGATTGCACATTGTGCAGTTCAGAGACTATTGAGTTACATTCTTCTCTTTACTGTTTAACACAAAAGATCAGTGGTTGTGTGCAGGTATTTAATTATTGTTGTTTAGTTAAAGTATATGAAATAAAAAAAATACAATTCTCACACCTTAAATCCAACTGACACTATAACAAATATATAAACATGCACCCAAAATATCAAGCTGCATGAATACTGAGTCAAAAATATAGTCAATACAAAATATTGAGGAATAGAATATAGAAGGTAAGAATATTGTTTATGTATAAAATATTATTTTTAAAAGTATCTTTGCATATAATATTGTTTAATTTACTAAAGGTGTATAAAACATGTTTTTTTAAATTAATTTCATGTATATTAGTTATTTTATTAATGCTAAGTTTCGGTGTTACAATAGTATATTTTTTAAGTTTGTAGTGTTGTATGTAATTATATTTTTTTTACATTTAGACATTTATAATTTTGTAGCAGGTAGTTGGGTGGTTCATAAGGGAATCGAGTGGGAAGTTATTTAAAAAATCAAATAAAAAAAGTTTCATGTTAATTAAATATTACATTTTTAATTAAGTATTTTAATTGATAAATTGTTATTTTAATTATCTAAGTGTATGCTGTGATATTTTATTGTGTAATTTCATTTTTGTATAGCTTAATTACTATAATAATATTTGTGGTGTTTTAATTAATTGTTAATTTATTGATAGGTGTATTCATTAATAAACTTTGTAAAACGTGTTTTACAGTATTGCTCTACATTTTATTTGTTTTATTTAATTACTATGTTAATGCTAACATTGTTTGATTCATAATTATTTGATCTTTTTCTGGGTAGTAAGGGGGGAATGTGCTTATTTTAATTGTAATTGTTCAATTATTTTTGTATTATTAAATGTTTTCCTTTTACATTTAATTTATTTATAAAGCAAATATTTTCATTTTGAATATATTTTAATACTTTTATATTGTTAGGTATTTTGGGTAAACTATTAGCAATTGGGATGGTATATCTAACCCTTCCTAACTCCAACATTTTCCCTGCTTTTGCTTGGTGTGAGGATAGTAACTTTAACCCCCTCTAAAGTCCAATACTTTCTCTATTATTGCTTGAATTGGAGTAGTATTAGTAAGTGCCAAGTCAATGATGCAATTCTGCGTCCACAGCTTTTTGCGCATAATTATGAGTTTGCCGCATTTGCCACATAATCATCTGTTGCTAAATTTTAAGATTTAACAAAAAAATGTTGTTTCTAGCTGAAACAAAAGTTTTAAAAATGTGGCAGTAGGGGTTTGCGCGTAGTGGAAGGCCCTTTGCAAAGGTTTGCTAGTCATCTTTCAGTTGCTTATTTGTGTATTTGCTTGTTAAACGGGCATTAATGTTATGAAATCTTTTACCTTGTGGAAAAATTATAAACCTATGGCGTAATATTAGAAATAATTTGCAGCATTCTGCCTAATAATGTGCCTTTTCTTGCCGCGTTATCTAGTCAACCCTGCCATAGAATTTGATGCTCCCCTGCCGCTAAAATTGATGCTCCCCTGCCTTAAATTTTCAGTGGTCCTGGGAATAGTAAACCTAACCCCTCTAAAGTCCGATACTTTCCCTACTGTTTCTTTGATTGGAATGGAATAGTAAATCTAAACCTTCAAAAGTACAACACTTTCCCCAATGTTGCTTACTTTGGAGTGGGAAGGCTAGAACTAACCCTTTCAAAGTCCAGCACTTTTCCTACTGTTGCTTATGTTGGAGTAGGAATAGTAAACCTAACCCCTCTGTTAATATCGGTGAATATGATGTCAATGTACACAGTAAAATGTGCAGCCCCAACAGTGGCAATACCAGCAAATTCTATGTTGATGTATGCCATGAACTATTTACGCATAACAATGTCAAACATAGTAACAGCAATGTCGATGTATGCTATGACAACTGTACACACAAAAATGAGAATGTTGGTAAATATGATATCAATGACCGCCACGTTTTATGCACACGTATCAATGAGCTAATATCATTGTTGTTGAATTCACCCAAGATGTCCTCCCCATCAACCCCAAATCAGAGATAGGTGATCAGACAGACACTGCAACCCAAACCCAGGCCTACCGATTGATAGGTCACAGGTGGGGATACATTCAGCCCGAAGACAAACGGGTGGGAAAACCCTGATCGGTCCCACAGATAGGCAGCTACACCACAAACAGGCCTGAGGAAATTGGCCCCAATAAAACATGTTTGGCGAAATGCTCACGTACCCAAAATACCACAAAGTTAGGTGCCACATGATATTTGGGAACACTTAGGCAATTAGGACACAGCACGCACACCACAATTAGGAATCACACACTCCTCATGATGGACATCTGGACACATACACACTGGCCCACTCTAGCTCTCCCCGTTGTCCTCCTTTTTCAAAGGAATACTATAATTAGTTGGATTATGCTGCAAAGATCCTTTGGCCATGCACCCTTCGTTCTGGTAAACATAGTGCAAGTGCAGAAACTATTTGGAATATATATATATATATATATATATATATATATTCACTAAAAAAACATAGGTTTCAGAGACGTTATAGTTAGTTGAACATTTGACTCAAATAAAACCAGAGAAATTCACCTGTTACAGTTAGTTGAGATAACTATAACTTGCGCGCCCAGAATGCACTGCTGATAATGTCACATATTACATCACTCATGACATGGTCAGTGACATCACTCATGACATCACGGATGACATCTCAAATGACATAACTCATGACATCATCCAGTGAATGTATGTTTCTGTAAAGTTGACATATGTTTTATATATATATGCCAAGGTGTATTGAAGAATGAATACATTTACAAGTGCTTAAAGGAATTATTTCGTAGGTGTGTGACTGACTGTATAAGTGAGTGATTGAACATGTCTTACTGAATGCATGGGTTAGTGACTAAACTGTGTGAAAGTCTGTATTAGTCTCTCCATTGGTGTGCAAGCAACTCATGGGTTGCTGAATAGCTACATGAGTGTCTATATAGGTTATTGATTTGTTGTCTGAGTATCTCTATGGGTCCCTGAGTGTCTGTGTGTGTGGGTGAGTGTATGAGTCTGTGCATAGATGTCCGCCTGGGTGATTTAGTGGTTGTATGGATTAAAAAAGTGAATCTGGGAAGGGCTGTATGGGTGAGTTAGTGTGTCTATTGGTGTGTTGGTGAGTGAATACATGTCTCAGTGGTATATCTGTGACTAACTACATATGTTTTAAGCCACTATAAGTGAGTGTTGGAATATATAAATGAGTATGGGTGTATAAATAAGTGTCTGCTTCTATCAGTGATTGTATAAGACAGTAAATATGTGTTAGTATCTGTATAAATAAGTGATGTGGTATGTCTATAAATAACAGAGCTGGTGTGTGTAACTGTATAAATGATTAAATGGGTATATGATTGGTTCTTTGCATTTCTGGCTAGGTGTGTGAGTAACGCTATGGATGACTGGCAGAGTGTGACTGCATGTATAGATGTATGAGGGCATATTATAGTCCTGTATTAATGAGTAACTACATGTATAAGTGACTGGATGTGTGTGTAGACCTAAGAATTTGTGAGTGCTATGTAGTATATGGTATTCTTCTCTGTATGGTTTCAAAAATAGTAGTTCGCATTTTAGAATGGGTGTATCAAAGTTTATATTAGCATTAGTATGTGCATCAGATTGTCACGGGGATGATGTCATGAGTGATATCATCAGTGATGTCATTTGAGATGTCATCAGTGATATCATCAGTGATGTCACTGACCCTGTCCTGAGTGATGTAGTATGTGAGATCATCAGCAGTGCATTGCGGGCGAGCGAGTTATAGTTAGCTCAACTAACTATAACATGCAAATTTCTCTGGTTTTATATGAGTCAAATGTTCAACTAACTATAACGTCCCTAATACCTATGTTTTTTTGTGAATTTCAAAGGTTTTTTAAATGCTAATTCCTAACTATAACGTCTGTAAAACCTACGTTTTTTTCAGTGAATTTCGAAGGTTTTTTAAATGATAATTTCATATTTTAATGTTTCTAAAACCTATATTTTTTCAAATATTTTTTTTAATATTTTGTTTCCAAGGGGTTCGTGACATGGCGTCCCACATAACATCATATACACATGAAGTCACCCCAGGTGCTACTTTGGTATCCGACGGGTACGTAGTACAAAGTCACGCGTTACGTCATGTACGTATGGGGTTGCACCTGCTGCGCTTTGCGTATGCGATGAGTACACGCTGCCAGGCCCTGTGTTACGTCATAGATGTATAGTATCGCACCGGGTACGCCATTCCCTTTTTTTTTGTCTCAAAAGTATATCTAAATAACTTCAAACAGTATATGAGAGCACGCGAAATCTAAATTATTTTAAACATTTATATATTTCTAACTGTAATAAACTTATATTATGATAAATATATTTTGTCAAAATCGCGTCGGGTGCAGCCTCCTTAAGCGCTCCGTGCGCGATTGCCATGTGACCTTAAAAAAAAGCTTTTGATTGGTTCATAACATTTCCCACTGTAACAGTTGGATGGCCCCACCCATTTTACTAATTCTCTCTACAGCGTTTGATGAGAGACACCTCTTCTGCTTAGAAAGCTTTTTTGAAAAGTGTTTTCCTGTATACCCATATCTTATACTACACACAACATGCAACGATCATCTTGATCAATATTCATGCTCTGTACATTAGCCTTCCACGTGTGATTTCCATGCATCTCAAACCTTCCATCAAAAACAAATATGTGTTACACGATGCCCCTGGTGTGTGTGTGTGCACATTATTGTGCTGACTTTCGGCCTGGGTATTGGTGGCTCTAAAAAGTATCGTCAGAGTGCACATCTTAGATCACATGTAACAAACAATAAACAGTAATGTATAGATTTATATTGCTGTACGCTCTGTTGTCAGGCTCTACCAGTATAGTAGTGTGTCATATGTGAGACTTTCAGATTCACGTTTGACATACATTACTTGACTGTAATGAGCGTTATCACTGTGTATGACGTAGCCTCACTCAGCCACAGACGGAAGTAGGTGTAACTGCAGGGCGGTGACGTGGGGAGGAGCAGGGTGGGGGGTAGTAATGTATGGATTACGGACTTTAACAGGTAAGTAAACATATAAATAAAAAAAACGAATTTCGTTGTGTGCACTGCATCACCAAATGCGATGCAGTGCGCGCAACGAAATTCGTTTTATTTATTTATATGTTTACTTACCTGTTAAAGTCCATAATCCATACATTACTACCCCCCACCCTGCCCCTCCCCCTCTCCACATCACAACCCTGCAGTTACACCTCCTACCGGCCGTGGCTGGCCTCACTGCTGATCCTCCCTCCATCCGAGCACATTCACATGTGTACACTTCGCGATAGCAACACTTTCAATAATACCGCACACCATTGAAATGCGTGTCTGCGCATATCCCCAACCTTGACAACGACATGTAATGTTCACCATTCAATCTTTTCAAACACCATCTCATTAACGATAGTTTCCGACCTCCCGACACATACTACACTAATCTAAATTTCACACTCTGCGAGGTCAAAACTACAAAAGAAACACACATAAGTACACTTCCTGGCCAGAAAGGAACTGAACAACGCCCAGGTCCCCGGAATAATTATTCACACCCCTACGCTGGCCTGGCGTACGCAAGCCCAGCCCACTTTGCGTACGTATAAATAGGATAACCACAACGGCACACGTCCCTCTCCTCCCACACTACCTCAAGTGATATGCCGCATCCACCTCGCATATCACAATGCTCAATAAAAAAAAGAAATGGATCCATGAGGTGTACACCATCCTGGCAATAAACACGGGCTCTAAATTGTGAGCCCTACTGCCCGTCATCTACGAAAGGGATCCATGAGGTGTACACCATCCTGCAATCATCACTCCACCTGAATTGTGAGCACTGCTGCCCGTAGTGTTTGCTCACACAACAATGACAGCAGGTAAGCAGAGCGGCCCGGGTGCACAGGACCTCCAATTGAGCACGGTGTGGCGGGAGGGGTGGGGTGCTGCAGCCTGGGTGCGCAGTTGCAAACAAACGATATTGCAGTGCGTAATGATGTGATCTCTTACCTCATTCAGTCTCATCTCTGTCTCATTTTAAAGACCTGCTGGATCGCACTGTAGGCCTTAGCCAGCGAACAGCGCTGCCCTACAGACACCTCTTGAGCGCGGTGCTGCGGGAGGGGTGGGATGCATCAGCCAGAGTGCGCACTTGCGAATAAGCGATATTGCCATGTGTAATGATGTGATCTTTGACCACATTCAGTCACATCTCTGTCTCATTTTAAAAACCTGCTGTACCATAAAGTAGGCCTGAGCCTACGGGCTGCGCTGCCCTAGACACCTGTTGAGTGCGAGGCTGCGGGAGGGGTGGGATGCATCACCCTGAGTGCGCACGTGTGAAAAAGCAATATTGCAGTGCGTAATGGCCTCATTCAGTCACATTAGTCTCATTTTAAGGACCTGCTGGACCGTACTGTAGGCCTGAGCCAGCGGGCAGTGCTGCCCTACAGACATGTGGCGTTGGCTTTTAGGACTCTGTAGTAAGCTCGTTACTAAGTGTACATGCACACAGGCTCCCGCCACTGCATTACACGCGCACATTATGCTTCTAGCATGCCCTCTGTTACTTTGTATGTGAACGTTGGTATAACATATTATTATTTAACCTTGTGTATTCTCGTGCACTCCAACTCCTCTTTGAACCACGATTACCACTAACAGTTGGTAGATTGTACTCCAAAAACAAAGGATGCACTCAACTCCTATTTTCTATCAAGCTTGAAATAAACCTTCATTTGCCTCCAGATGTTTCCACCATTAAATTATTTCCCCCTTTTCAGACATTCCATTGATTGCCTCAAGAAGGGCGGGGTGGGTGCTGACCCCGCAATGATGCCCCGGGCATTCTGACACCTTCCATCGTGGTATCAAGACACCATCCCCGACCGGAGACCTGGTCTACCGTACAAACATACCCCGAACTAAGAGCTTACACCAATATGTCGTGGGACACATCAGTGGTGGCAGGTGAGCAGTGAAGCCTCGGTGTGCGAGCCCTACAATTGAGCACAGTGCGGGGGAAAGGGCTGAGGTGCAGCACCCCGGCTGCACAAGTGCATGCAAGCAATTTTCCCGTAGCTAATAATGTAGGACTATATCATCAAAGAACAGCGAGAACATTATCACTACTTTAGCAGCAGGAAACTGCTGCTAAGCGGCGATAATGGGTTGATAATATGCCCATGTGAATTCCCATAGAAGCCCAGGTTTACACCAGGCAGAAGGGCATATTATCAACCGCTTATCGCCGCTTTATCAGCAGTTTCCTACCGCTAAAGCAGCGATAATGTTATTGCCCTTCCTTGATAATATGGCCCATAATCTATGGCCTCATGTATTTAAGTTTAAGGACTTTGCTGAACCACACTCTTTATCGCGGACCCCAGTGTCCTAGACAAACGGGTGACGGGAGGGTGAACACTAAGAGCTGGGTGCAATAGGCCGACGCTCTGTCTCCTCCTCCCTCTCTTCTTTTGACTCTCCCTCCCCTTCTCCCTTCTACCCACTCCCCCTCCCTTCCATTCTCACTATGGTCCTTTCATTCTGACTACCTTTCTTTACCTCTTCCACATAGCACACATACTTATGTTTAATTTTTGTCTTGCAGGTTTCCTCCGCTGCTTCCAATGGAGTCCAACCCACGTTTTTTTTATTATACTGTTTCTTCTATTAAAGTTACATCTCTATTTATTTGTGTTTTAATAAAGGTTACTTTTTTTCAAATAAATAACTGAGTGTGTAGGTCTTCTTTTTCTGACAACACTTGTCTATTATTTTTTGTGAAAATCATCTGTTTATAGGAGATTCGAAGGACAAACTTATTTAATATTAGAGTGCACCTACCAAACATAATCTAACTGACTATTAGACAAATGAAGCCTGGGTAATTGTACAACTGCAAGAGTTCTATGAGTGTATCACTTTATAACACCATAAGTACTGTACTGCCTGTGTGATTACAGAACACATAAGGCACTGCCTAGGACCACCGAGGCTTCAGGGACTGCCGAGGCCCACCCTGCATATTTAAATATAGCCCCGGAGTGTGGCGTTCCCCCGACTTCAGTTGGCCTCGAACCCCCAAACAATTAGTAAACAATACCTGGGAAGGCGGCGCTCCTCTAGGCTGCAAAACATCTCTGTACCCTTCCAAGCCTAGTTTACATGTGACATTAAGGTCCCCAGTCCTACAGAGACCCAGCAATATAATAATTGGATTGGCCACGGAACATTACCCACCAGGGTGAGACCCTGCTTTTTTTTGTTTGTTTCTTCTTTTCTCTCCATTTTTACCATCAGCATCCCCTCTATTACAGCGATACGGGGTTTTCCTCCTCTCGCTTCAAGTAGTCGAACAGGTACTTGCTATCACAGGGTGGAAGCCATGCACCACCCTCTAATACAGGGGTCTTCAAACTGTGGGGCGCGACCCCCAGTGGGGCCGTGGAGCAATGCAAAGGGGGTCGCGCTCCCAGTCACACTTCTGCTCAGGCCCAGGGCTTCAGCCCCCCTCTTCCCCCTGTGTCTCAGCCCGGCCTGCTGCAGTGTAACTCGAGCTGCTGGGGCCTCAGCTGGGCAGTGTCTGGAGTCTTATCTCCGCGCCCATCAGAGTTTTTCACAGGTTTTTAAAGACCATTTACATATTTACATGCTTTTGTAAACTGGTTACAGAGGCATAGTGTTTTTTTCCTGATTCCAGTACCCCTGGGTACCAGTCTGCCTATTCCTTACATTTGTATTTTACATTTACTGCTGTAGTCAAAAGCAATATAATGTAGGGTTGCCAAAAGTAAAATGCCCGGTTTTCTGCGCAATAATTTCATTTATTAATTTGCTCAGTGCTCCTGATTAGTGGCAACTTTAGCGCGTGTACTGCTTAGACTCGCGCTACCCCACCGCCATTTTGCTGTTGTTGTTTGTGTTTACCTGGCCCCGTGTCTCCTCCCCGCTCCCGCCTCCCAAGCTGACCCTCCCACACACTAGCATCGACCTGCAGGCCCCGTCCCCCTCTGCCTCTGTGACCGTCTGACTCTCGCATTCAGAGGTCGCTCCCACTCGCTCCTCCTCGAGCCCTGCCTTCCAGAGATAGTGCAGCTGCACAGCGCCTGGTATCACCTCTGCATAGCGCTCCTGTATAGCGCTTGGTATCGTTTTACTTGATTGATTAATTTTAATCTGCATTTGCCTGGTATCGTTTTTCTGCGCAATAATTTAATTTATTAATTTGCTCAGTGCTCCTGATTAGTGGCAACTTTAGCGCGTGTACTGCTTAGAATCGCGCTACCCCACTGCCATTTTGCTGTTGTTGTTTGTGTTTACCTGGCCCCGTGTCTCCTCCCCGCTCCCGCCTCCCAAGCTGACCCTCCCACAGTCCGCCCCCCCCCACTATCCATTTATGGACAGATGGACCCACGCGCAGCGTCCACGCGCTACGGCCGCGCCGAAGGTGCGCCAAAGGTAAGCCCGTCTACGCCCGTCTGCGCCTGGACCGCGCCCAGCGCCAGACCCCCTGGTTCCCGCAATGCCCAGCCCACTCGCATGACTTACGATGCCACCACCCTCCTAGCCCTTAACCCCGGCCGTTCCCCCAACTGCGTCCAAGCCGCTCCTGGACTCACCCATGGACCCTTCTCTTGCAACTCCTGCAAGTTCGACGGCACCAAAACCAACTCCTCATCCACCAACACCAAACAGAGACCTGACACCAACCACCTAAAATGCATCCTGCTCAACACCCGCTCGGTCCACAGACACGCCACCGACCTCTGGAATCTACTAGACACCATCTCACCGGACGTCGCCTTCCTAACAGAAACATGGATGAATGCCTCCTCAGCCCCAGACATCACCATTGCCATCCCGGAAGGATACAAGATCATCCGTAAGGACCGCATCAAGCAAACAGGAGGAGGCATCGCTATCGTCCATAAGAACTCCATCCGCATCTCAACCAGCTCAGACGTCAACCTTGCCAGCGCCGAACACCTCCACTTCCAGATCCACACCGACCCCAAGACCACACTCAGAGGCACCCTCCTCTACCGGCCTCCAGGACCCCGTGCTCAATTCAGTGACAACATCACTGACTTTATCACCCCACACGCCCTCCCCTCCGAGGACTACATTCTTTTGGGAGACCTCAATTTTCATCTGGAAAAGAGCAATGACAGTAGCGCCACCACCCTTCTGGACAATCTCGCCAACCTCGGACTCAAACAACTTGTCACTACCCCCACCCACATTGCAGGTCACACACTAGACCCTATCTTCACCTCCAGCAAACATGTCTCATTCAGTCACACCACAGCTCTTCATTGGACGGACCACAGCTGCGTTCACTTTATCTACAATAAGACCACAATCCACAACCATCCTCAACCCACCCTGCGAAGAAACTGGAACAAAATCACCATCGACCAGATCTCCTCATCGCTTCTTCTAAACCCCCCCGCCCACTCCTCAAACCCCGACCAAGCAGCCATTAACCTCATCCAATGGCTATCCAACAGCGCTGACATCCTAGCACCGTTGAAAAAACGTCAAATTAAACTAGGCAGCAAAAACGCCTCCTGGTTCAACGATGATCTTAAGAAATCGAAGAAACTCTGTCGCTCCCTCGAGAAGGCCTGGAAAAAAGACCCAAACACCAGCACCAGAGACGCCTTCAAAAACGCCACCCGCATCCACCACCAACTAATCCGGTCTGCCAAGAAAGCCGAATTCAAAGACCGACTAGATAACAACGCCCACAACAGCAAAGAATTATTCAACATTGTCAAAGAATTTACCAACCCATCAGCTAACTCCAACGACATCACCCCCTCCCAAGCCCTCTGCGACTCCCTAGCTTCCTTCTTCCACAACAAAATCGCAGACATCCACAACAGCTTCGATAACCGACCCGGAGACCAACCCACCCAACCTTCTGCAGGACCTTCACCCCCCTTGAACATCCTTAACGACTGGAACCCAATCTCCACTGAGGACACCATCCGCCTGATGAACTCCATCTACTCAGGATCCCCAACTGACCCATGCCCTCACCACATCTTCAACAAAGCAGACTCCATCATAGCACCACACCTCCGAGATGTCATCAACTGCTCCCTCAACTCCGCCACCTTCCCGGAAAGCTGGAAACACGCAGAACTCAACGCCCTTCTGAAGAAACCCACAGCTGACCCCACCGAACTCAAAAACTACCGCCCCATCTCGCTTCTTCCATTCCCGGCCAAAGTCATCGAGAAAGCTGTCAACAACCAGCTCGCCACCTTCCTCGAAACCAACAAATCCCTCGACTCATCACAGTCCGGCTTCCGAGCCAAACACAGCACTGAGACCGCACTTATCGCAGCAACAGACGACATTCGAACTCTACTAGACAATGGAGACACGGTCGCCCTCATCCTCCTCGACCTCTCCGCTGCCTTCGACACCGTCTGTCATAGCACCCTTCTACAACGCCTCAAAAACGTCGGAATCCAAGGAAGAGCACTGGAATGGATCACCTCGTTCCTCTCCGGAAGAACCCAGAGAGTCCGCCTCCCACCATTCAAGTCAGAGGCCTCTGAAGTCATCTGCGGCGTGCCACAAGGATCGTCACTCAGCCCCCCCCTCTTCAACGTATACATGAGCCCCCTTGCAGCCATCGCTCGCCAACACAATCTCAACATCATCTCCTACGCTGACGACACTCAACTGATCCTCTCACTCACCAAGGACCCTAACATCGCCAAGGCCAACTTACACGAAGGAATGAAAGAAGTAGCCGAGTGGATGAGGCACAGCCGTCTGAAACTGAACTCGGACAAAACGGAAGTCCTCATCTTAGGCACCTCCCCCTCCGCCTGGGATGACTCTTGGTGGCCAGAGGCCCTTGGAAAAGCACCCATCCCGACGGACCACGCACGGAACCTGGGCGTCATCCTGGACTCCTCACTCTCGATGACCAGACAAGTCAACGCCGTTTCATCATCTTGCTTCAACATTCTTCGCATGCTGAAAAAAACATTTCGCTGGATCCCCACCGAAACTAGAAAAACGGTCACCCACGCACTGGTCACGAGCCGCCTGGACTACGGAAACACCCTATACGCCGGTACCACCGCAAAACTTCAGAAAAAACTCCAACGCATCCAGAACGCTTCAGCCAGGCTCATACTAGACATCCCGCGTAAAGAACACATCTCTGGTCACCTGAAAAACCTCCACTGGCTCCCCGTAAATAAGAGGATTACTTTCCGCCTCCTAACCCACGCACACAAAGCACTTTACGAACTTGGACCCGAATGCCTCAACACACGACTGTCCTTCTACACCCCCTCCCGTCAGCTACGATCCTCCAACCAAGCCCTTGCCACTATACCTCGCATCAACAAAACCACCATGGGAGGTAGATCCTTCTCCTACCTGGCAGCTAAAACTTGGAACTCACTTCCCACTCACCTTCGCCTTACTCAGAACCACCTAGCATTCAGAAAGCAACTTAAAACTTGGATATTCGACAAATAATTCCCCACCCTTCCTCAAGCGCCTTGAGACCCTATGGGTATGTAGCGCGCTATATAAATCTTTTGACTTGACTTGACTTGTGTGTGTTGTTTAAAGAGCCTGTAGAGACCTCCTCTTGACACTAAATAGATTTATTAATAAAAAAGTATGTATTCATTCAGTATGTGACTTTTCTGTGTTTGTTCTTTTTAATCGTCAGTCATGGATCATTGAGGCAGTCCTAGAACACAATTAAAAGTGTTTTCTATTTATATTTGCTGTTCGAAGTATGCACATATAAGTGCTTGAAATACAGCTTTAGGGGACTGCTTATTTTTGTACCAACTGGGCAAATTAATCTACTGGCAACCGTATCCATAAGACTGGAAGTTTGTTGCAGGATCAGCACATTATTTATTTCCTCCACCCTGCCATAATAGCAATAGTTTAACTTAGATCTTAAACCGTACGTCGCCGTCATTAACATGCTGGGTTACAAGTGTCTGGGAATGGACCCTGCATTCAGATAACTCACTCCTCCTTCACGCCCTTCACTTTCCCGCTCACCCTGCCCTCATAGCGGTCACAATGCTCTCACACTGATCACCATGCACTCACACCATTCACCTGCTCACCTCACACTCACAGTGATTACTCTGCACTCACAATGCACTTGTGCTGTTAACCCTATACCTCACCCTGCAGTCACACAAGCACACTACTCATCCTGCACTCATGGGAGACTTCACTCACCTGTCCCCCTCACTGCTGAATATACAACTCACTCAAACAAGCCCAGCAGTAATCATACATTCATTCATCCCATTCTGAACTTGCATCCGCACCCAAATTCATACTGCCACCTCACTCACCCTGCAGTTACTCCTCTCACCCTACTCTGACACTGTTGCATCGCTCACAGTACACTCACATGGGCACTCCTGCCACCCACACAGCGCAGAGGGTTAATGTGCCTGCTACTAAGAATCAGTGTTACTGTGTGTAAAATATTAATGTCAAAATAATGAAGCAATGCTATCCCAAAATATGTTGCGTCACGTAACATCATTTACATTTTATTCCCACACAATTTAGTCAAGCCTGTAGCGTAATTTGGTCCTCAACTGCCTTATAATTCCAGTAGCCCTGCCTACAGGTTTAGAAATATTTGTCAGGAGGGGGTCCTTACACCTCAAAATATTTACAGGGGGGTCTCGGCATCCAAAAGTTTGAAGACCTCTGCTCTAATAGCAAACACAAATGTCCCACGAATGCACACCCCGGGACATTGTATGAGCTGCGCCTGAGAGGTCGCCCTCCCTAGGACCATGATGCATTTTTTAGTATAAACGCATACTAACACTACTTACACATGTGTAGTAAAGCGACCAGAATGTAGAGAAGAAGCAGAGGAAGCGCAAAATCAAAAAACATAAATCCTACCAGAAGTCGGATGACATAGTTCAATGAGCCGACGACCCTGGCATGAGTAGAAACAGCTACACGAAGAAAACGGGTCTTCAGCACAACACAAGCAATTTTGAAATATTGGTGAGTGGTGCCTTCTTTTTACTTTCTCCCGCTCGTCGCCAAATTTATGTAGTGAAGAGGCAGACAGCAGTGGATCCAATAAGTAGATTTATTATAAGAAAACAAGACACCTGAAACAAACACCAACAGGAGCAGACAGCAAATCAACCATCTAATTCAGCACCGTTTACAAACTCTGCAAGGTTCCCTCATGACAGCCCTACATTCTAACATTACATACTTAGATTCTAGTAGAATGACATATTAACAATCTACTATGACTTACATTGCAATACTACACAGAGCACATGACTTTACAGCAATGAGCTCATGGTTTCATCCACGAGTCTTGAGACCGGTAGGGGTAAGTATTTTGCTTTCCACTCCCTATATTGTATAAACGTAAACTAACACTTCTTCAACAGGTATGCTACAGCGCCCAGAGCATATCACTTTAGAACAATGAGCTCACAATTTAGGCTCACGGTTTAATCCCCGAGTCTTCACACCAGTAGGGGTGAGTAGTTCGCTTGCCACTCCCTATACATTATAAACGCATACTAACACCACTTACACACTTATACTACAGCGGCTAGTATCCTTCAGCACCCAGAGCCCATCACTTTACAGCAATCAGCTCGGTTTCATCCCCAAGTCTTCACACCGATAGGCGTAACTACTTCGCTTCCCGTTTCCGGTATACTATCAACACACAGTAGTGGTCAGTAGTTCGCTTCCCACTCCCTGTATGGTATAAACGCCTACTAACACTACTTGCTCACGTATGCTACAAACACCAAACCACATCACTTTACAGCAATGACCTCACGGTTTAGACTCTTGGTTTCATACCCGAGTGTAGCACCATTTCATATCAGCACCATGCCACTCTGAGCAACACAGCACTTTCAGACCGGTAACAGTGATAACTATCTACTGGCGACTGCAAGTAGGTAATCAAGAACAAATTACAATAGTTCCTTGATTCTTTTAGCTTTCAAAACTTTTCTTTATTACTGTCTTTCTACTTTTCCATATCAAAACACTTTCTAGAACATTCTACAACACGTGGAAGTTAAAAGTTCATCAATTTTTTTAAACCTAACGATATATTTTTGCAACATTTTCTCGAACATTTAACGGCATGTGCAGGTTAAAAGTTCACGATTGTTTTAAGTTCGAACAGTGCCTTCCAAATGCAAGTAGCATGTGTGGTTGAGTTGAGCAAATGTTATCCTATATTATATCCTCCACTTGCAAACTGCTTTTTCTTAACCAATCACAAAGATACTTTTCCACAAAATTAATGTGCACCCTTCCTTTAAAAAATAATGCTTTTTATCTCCCAATCAGGTACCGTTTTGTATGCGAAAAGAAACTAGTTCCCCATCTTTAAACATATCTCTCATTCTACGAAGGAACTGCATGAGCTACAGACATCTTGCCATAACCTCCAGCCATACATTCAAAATGCTAGTGTGGATCGTAGGACATAGCTATGTTTTCTGGTGCAAGAGGTATGCAGAACAGAGACGTATGGACTTAGACCTAGGTTTACAAAATGTGGACATTAAATGGTTTGGACAGAGAGGATTGAAGTGGCACCAATTGTTGCCATTGGTTAAAATCTGTTTGCATCTCCAACACCCTGACCTCATGATTGTCCACTGTGGTGGAAACGATCTAGGCACATTGACTTGGGTAGGTTTGGAAATGCTTATGAAGGACACCTTTGGACAACTGATTTCACTTTTGCCTCAAACTGTCTTTGTATATTCCAATATATGCCAAAGACAGAAGTGAAAATGGTCCAAACAATTTTGTCCTCAGATTGAAAAATCTCGGAAAAAAGTCAACAAAGCTGTATCTGCATAACTCAGAGACCACAAAATGGGCTCCATCTACAACAACAAAAACATACGTTTTGATATGGCAGATTTATACAGAAGTGATGGAGTACACTTCACAGATCAGGGAAACCGAGTTTTCCTGAATAACTTGAAGCTGTGCATTCGCACTTATATGTAGCTCCAACTAATGAACACAAGGGCTCTTTTTAGAGCCACCCTATAACTTACAACTTAGGCCCGCTATATTAGGGCCATATAACGGCAACTCCCACACCCTTGCCAAAATGTATTCTCCACACAGCTGTGGTGCAGCGGCCAGACCATCTCCCTTTGCAGCACAGACCTCTCGCTTTGATCCCCAGCTTTACTCACCCATAGGGGTGAGTAGTTTTCGTTTTACAAATACAGTATTGATTTACCTTCGCACTCACCTATACAACACCACCTAAGCACCATACACAAGCTACAATGTTCTAAACAAACGTTCATCCAAGTAGCTATAACTACATACTGACACTACTTGCCCAGATGTGGCACAGCAGCCAGAGCACATGACTTCACAGCATATGATGCACAGTTTGAGCTCACACTTTAATCCTCGACTCCGGCAGCAGCTCAGCTTAGCAGCATGAGACTCTAGACAATACCTCACATATATTCCGTACCCCAGGACTTTCAGACCAGTACAGGTCAGTAGTTTGTCCTAGTAGTTTTGAACACTTGCTGACACTACTTCCACAAATGTAGTGCAGCGGCCACGGCACATGACTTCACAGCATAAGACACACAATTTGGGCATACGCTTTAATCCCCGAGACCCGCAGCAGCTCACCTTACTAGCATCAGACTCAACGCAATACCTTACTTAATTTCCGTAGCCCACCATTTACACACTGGTAGGGGTGAATACTTCGCTTCGCACCCCCTCTATAGCACACCCTAAACACCCCACAGAGGTTACAGTGCTCCTACCCTCCTATTTCCCCCTTTTTCCCCCTTTCTTAACTTACTCACTTCAACGGAATCACAAAATGGAGGCCAACACTTCCTAGTTGCAACTGCTCGCACAGCTCGCAGCCAATCAGCAGAATGCTCGTGCTCGTAAAGCCTCAGCCAATCAGATGGCAGAATTCCCAAATATTGATATCTATAAATTTCAATATTTCCCAAAAACTACTGAACGGATTTACACCAAATAAACAAAGCGTGCTTTCTAGACCGAGACCCTTCTCCCTGCCAAATTCGGGGTAATTCCGTTCAACTGTTCGACCTGTAACCTTGTCGAACGTTTCCTATGGAAATTAACATGGAAAAAACACGCTTTGGGACCCCCCTTTTGTCTCAGCCCCTCCTTGATGAATCACCCCCAAACTTTCAACATAGCAGATGATCTCAACAAAAAATGAGTTTTGAAAATTTCGCAAAGATTCGTCAATCGGCACCAAAGTTATTGGGAATAGAATGTTGCCATTTTCCTATGGTAATTAGGTCCTAACTATAACTACCTGCTGGTGACTGACAGTAGGTAATATATATATATATATCGAGGAAGGTTCCGACCGAAACGCGTCAGTGTGCTGTGAAATAATAAACCTTTTGGATTGACACCCCTGCGAGTGCTTCCTTCTTCCTGCGGGTGATTGCCGCGTTGGGAGGCAGAGCGGTACTGGTTTTGCGAGTGCACCCTCGCAACGGGAGCACCCGCCTGTGAGTGCGACGCTTTGGTGCTTTTTGAGCTTCAATATATATATATATATATATATATATATATATATATATATATATATATATATATATATATATATATTCACTGAAAAACCCATAGGTTTCACACCAGTTATAGTTAGATGGAAATTTTACTCGCATAAAACCATTGAAATTCCCACGTTATAGTTAGTTGGACTCACTATAACTTGCACGTCTGCAATACACTGCTGATGACGTCACATATTACATCACTCATGACAGTGTTTTAAAAAAAAACTGATTGGTTAACTGGCTTATTAAGTGTATCTTAGTGAATACATATATTAGCGAGTAATGTTTAAATGTTTAAATATATGCATGAGTGATGTAATATGTGACGTCATCAGCAGTGCATTGCAGACGTGCAAGTTATAGTGAGTCCAACTAACTATAACGTGGGAATTTCAATGGTTTTATGCGAGTAAAATTTCCAGCTAACTATAACTGGTGTGAAACCTATGGTTTTTTCAGTGAATTTCAAAGGTTTTTTAAATGCTAATTCCTAACTATAACTGGCGTGTAACCTATGGTTTTTTCAGTGAATATATATATATATATAAAATTTCTATGGCAAAATGAAACCCCTCATTTTGTTCCTTTTCAAATTTAGGGGCTGATTAGGATGGCGAATTTCCCGCATCCTCCGGGCCGGCGGAAGCCACCGCCGGCCCGGAGGATGCGGGAAATCCGCCGCGGATGCCTTAAAGACCGACCGCCAAATTAGGATGGCGGTGGGTCTCAAAATCCGTCCGCTGGTTTTCCACCGCAGTCGGCTTCCGACCGCGGCGGAAAAGCCCTAACATGGCTGGCGGTGTCTGTCAGACACCGCCAGGCATATTAGGATAGCGTAAAACATATGCTTTTCCATAGCGGCTTTTCCGCCGTGGAAAAGCATACGGAGATTGCCTTCGGGGGCCCGTTGCGGGCCCCCTTGGTGACGGGGGGGGTGGGGGTGCACATGGGGGGTACCTATGGTACCCCCCTGCATTTGCATGGACAAAGCGGCGGGCACCGCGCGGTGCCTGCTGCTTTGTGCACGCAAATGCCGTGCATGCTTTTTTTAACATTGCGGCGGGTGCAGCTTGAAGCTGCACCCGCCGCAATGTTAAAGATTGAGGATGTGACCCCCACCCTGGCGGTCACATCCTAATCTGCACGGAGGGACCTCCGCAGCCCCTGCGGACGGTCCCTCCTACTCTATGGTGGCGGACGGACTCAGGTCCGTCCGTTATCATAATCAGCCCCTAAATGTATTAAGTGTTACCACTTTATTCCAATCAAGATGACTTCAGGTGTGCCATACTTTTGTCATAAGTAAGACTGTTAGCGTTCTAGTTGTTCTTTAGAACACTTTGGGACATTCTGTCATTGGGCTATAGTTGTGCTACATCTGGCTGATATTTGGGCTACATTTGGGCTCTTTTGTCTCTGGTGGCCATCTTGGGAGACTGCATATCAGTATTTTTTTAATGAAATATAAGAGGATTTGAGAAGTCACTCAAAATGTGCCCTAATTTTTCTTTCTTCAGCACTAATCATAATTTCTATGGCAAAATGAACCCCCTCATTTTGTTCCTTTGCAAATTAAATGTTTTAAGTGTTAACACTTTATTCCAATCAAGATGACTTCAGGTGTGCCATACTTTTGTCATAAGTAAGACTGTTAGCGCTCTAGTTGTTCTTTAGAACACTCAGGGACATTCTGTCATTGGGCTATAGTTGGGCTACATCTGGCTGATATTTGGGCTACATTTGTTTTTTTTGTCTCTGATGGCCATCTTTGGGCTACATTGGGCTACATTGGGCTACATTTGGGCTCTAACATATATATAGCCCAATGTAGCCCAATATATATTTTTTCAAAGTTAATTTTCGTAAAAACCACTGGAGCATATATCTTGAGACATAGCAAAGGCACATCGGGGTACCAGTCCCTACAATTTTGCCAAGTTTGGTGGAAATCCATTCAGCCGTTCGGGCTAAAAGTGAGTCCAACCGCCCTAAGGAAATTAACATGGGGAAAACACGTTTTGGGACACCCCTTTTATCTCGGCCCCCGCTTGACGGATCCCCCGAAACTTTCAGGGAAGGAGCGGAGCGCAGCGAGGCAAAGTTAAGGAAAATTACAGGCAGATCCCTCATTGGGCGCCAAAGTTATTCCCAATAGAATGTTGCGGATTTCCTATGGAAAACGATCCTAACTATAACTACCTACTGGCGACCGCCAGTAGGTAATATACTTATATATATATATATATATATATATATATATATTATTCCACAAATTGTCCTGTTACCAGAAGGAGCACTTTTCAGTCTGTGCCGTCACCGGGATCAGGGCAGTATCCCGTTTAAATTTTTCACGAATAAACAAGTGAAGGCACTCCAGTCAGTAGTCCATTTCAAAGTTCTTTATTCAAAACTGTGTTCGCGGAAAAAAAAAAAAAATATATATATATATATATTCATGTGATCAAGGCCGTGGTCGGCCGAAACGCCTAATGGTGGTGTGGTGGTGAGCGGAATAAAATAATTGGCACTGATTCCTGGGTTCGTCTCGTCATTCTACAACATTGCTGTGACGTTTGTTTGCATATATATATATATATATATATATACATATATTACCTACTGGCGACATATATTACCTACTGGCGGTCGCCAGTAGGTAGTTATAGTTAGGATTGGCTACCATAGGAAATCCGCAACATTCTATTGGGAATAACTGTGGCAACGCTTGAGGAATTTGTGTGTAATTTTCCACAATTTTGGCCAGCTCTGCTCCGCTCCTTCCCTGCAAGTTTCGGGGGGATTCGTGAAGTGGGGGCTGAGAAAAAAGGGGGGTCCCAAAACGTATTTTCCCCATGTTAATTTCCATAGGACGGTCTGATAAGTCTACAGCCCGAACCGCTGAACGGAATTACGCCAAACTTGGCAAAATTGTAGGGACTGGTACGCCGATGTGCCTTTGCTATATTTGCTGAAAATTGCTCCAGTGGTTTTTTGAAAATTAACTTCAAAAACACATATATATCTATAAGCGCTCTCCGAGCGCTCACATGTGCTCGTACCGGGGAGCGCACCCGGCGCGCTACGGGAGTGCGCGAGCGGAAAGCTGATTGGCTGTCGGGTGTCTGTCAACATTCTAAACAGTCCGGAGAGTCCGCCATCTTGTGTCTCGGTAGAATCAAGACACAAGAGGTGAAAAAGAAAGGGGGATATAATTAAAAGGGGGCTGGTAGACACATCCTGACCCCCTAGGTTTTCTGAGGGGGGCCTAGAAAGACCCTGAAGGGCAAAAAAACGTTTTTTTTTTTTAATTTTCGAGGGGTAAGCGCTGGGTGCGTTCCCAGGTGCGCGCTCCGGTACGCGCACCCTGAGCGCACCACAGGGAAAAACAGTGTGAAAAATTATAGTAAAAAAATAATTTAGAGTGCTTAGAGGTGAATAGCTCTGAAAAGAGCTGTTGTGTTATGTGGGTGTTTTTTGTACCTACAATTAGGTACCAATGCAGAGTCTTATATTCAAGAGGAAAACTCTATTCCCCTCATCTGTAAAATGCCCACCATCTCTCCTATAGATGTCTTGCATGTTGTAACGCAAGTTGTTGTGGTAAATGGAACCCATACCATAGTCTCTGAGGAAAGCAGAAAAGATTTACTCACATGTTTCCTTGCTTTCTCAATCTGTGGACAAAATGGGTTGGACCAGTTCCATTTTTGCCTTTGGCATATATTAGAAAATACCAAGGCAGTTTTTGGAAAAAGTGACATCAATTGCCCAAAGATGTCCTTTAAAAGCATTTCCAGACCTATCCCAGTCAAAGTGCCCAGGTCATTGCCACCACAGTGCACAATTATGAGGTCAGGGTGTGGTAGATGCATACAGGATTTTACCAATGGTATCAATTGGTGACTTCTCAATCCTCTCTGTCCAATCCATACAATGTCCACATTTGGTAAATCAAGGTTGTAAATACCTCTGTTAGCTGCGTATTTTTGACTCCAGTGGACAAAGCTATGACCCACAAACCAGTCTTTTGGCATCTTGAAGGTAGATGTGCTTGTATTCAGATGAGTTGTGGAAATGAAATGGCAGTTTGAAAGTAGGAGTTATGTAAAAAAAAGTGGTTGAGATTCAGTGCACTTGAAAAACCAAAAATGATTTGTGCTTTCTTAACATTCTCAACTGAAAACTAGTGTGCATGCTTTTGTTTTTTGAAAGCAGTCATTTCAATGGTTGAGGTAAAGTCATTTCAAGAAACATTACACATGATTAGCTGGTACATTGAGTGGTCAAACACCCTTGCTGCTTTTTTTTTGCAACATAGTATGATGAACTTCTGAACTGTGTGCTGGGTGAGGAGGGAGTTACCATGGTAACCGGGGAATGAGCACTGGGGGGATGGGTGAATGTTATGTGACTTTCAAAGTGTTCAAAAGTACAACCAATTAAAATGTGCAGTTTCTTACTCCACTTCATTAACTCCTTCTCTTACTCCTTCTGTCCTCTTACTTCTACACTCCCCTTCCCTCATTCTCTCTCTGTTAGCCTCATTCTCTCTGTCCCCTTAGTCACTCACTCCTTTTCTATCACGCTCACTCCCTATAACTCAGCCATACTCCTACACTCACCTTCTTTCAGACCTTTACCTTTACTTTGCTTACTCTGTCTTCCCATCCTTCGCTCCTTCACTCTTTTCCCTTCCCTTACTCCCCTTACTCCATTTCAGTAACTCCTTCTCTCAATCCCTCTGTCCTCTAACTTACTCACTCCCCTTCTCTCACTCTCTCTCTGTTACCCCCATTCTCTCCGTCCTCTTAGTCTCTCACTCCTGTTCTATCACGCTCATTCCCTATAACTGAGCCATGCTGAGAAGGCTGGGGGACCTGGGTGTAGGCGGCGCTGTGTTGAAATGGCTTTCTTCGTATCTGTGCAACCGCACACAGCAGGTATATACCTCTCCCTATACCTCCTCCGCTCGACCACTTAAATGGGGAGTTCCTCAGGGCTCATCCCTGAGCCCGCTCCTGTTTAATGTTTACTTCACCCCCTTGGCCAAATAGATTGCGCAAACTGGAATTAAAACCACCTCCTACGCTGATGACATTCACATTCAGCTACTTTTTACCTTTGATGAACCCTCTGCCTCTGCCTTTGATCCGTTGAAATCCTGTCTCAGGGATATCTCCAGGCGGATGGACTATAACTCTCTTCGACTCAATGCAAATAAGACGGAGATCCTGTTTTTTAATCTACCGTCCCCTCTGGAGTCCAGCCTGTGGTGGCCTGAGGATCTAAGCCAAGCCCCCACGCCTAAAGACTCTGTGAGAAATCTGGGAGTGCGCTGGGATAACCATCTTAGTTTTAATACCCAGGTCCAAACCGTAGCAGCTTCCTGCTTTGCGAAGATCAAGATTATAAATAGGCTTATTAACTATCTACCAGTTGACTGCCGCAAGACTGTGGTCCAAGCCTTGATAACATCTCATCTTGACTATGCCAACGCGCTATACCTTGGTATCACAGCAGGTTTATGTCATAAACTCCAGACTGTCCAAAATGCTGCTGCTCGTCTGGTGGAGAGAATTCCCGCTAGACATCATATTTCCCCACATCTCCGCAAATTGCATTGGCTACCCATTGCCAAGAGATGTGTATTCAAAGCCATGACCATGGCTTTCAGAGCTTCTAAGGGTAAAGGATCGGCCCATCTGAAAAGCACCTTGCGGCCGTACGTCAATGCCAGGACATTGCGCTCCAATTCTCTTCTACTCCTCGCCACCCCCAGATTTAAACGAACTCGTTCAGGAGGGAAAACATTTGAAGTTTGCGCCACTCAGTGCTGGAACAAGCTCCCGATTGCCCTCCGTACTTGCCAGACAGAATTGGTATTTCGAAAATCTCTGAAGACCCATCTTTTCTGCTCATAATTTTCTTTTTTTTTTTTTTCTTTTTCTTTCTCTATTTTTCCTTCTTCCGCCCTCTGCTTTCAGATCTACCAGCGCCGGGACGCCCCGTTGGGGCAGCTGTGCGCTTTATAAAATACACAAATAAATACTCTCACACTCACCTTCTTTCAGACCTTCTCCTTTACTTTCCTTCCTGTCTCTTCCCTTCCTTCGCTCCTTCACTCTTTTCTCTTCCCTTACTCTCCTTACTCCACTTCACTAACTCCTTCTCTTACTCCCTCTGTCCTCTTAGTTCTACACTCCCCTTCTCTCTTTCTCTCTCTGTTAGCCTCATTCTCTCTGACCCCTTAGTCTGTCACTCCTCTTCTATCACGCTCACACCCTATAACACAGCCACACTCCCTCACTTATGTTTCTTTCCTCTCTCACTTAGGGCCTCATTTATGAGAAATGACGCATCGATGCGTGAAAGCAGCGATGCATCACTTCACAGTGCGCTCTCCTTGCGACATTCCTGATGCGTCATATTTAATGTAAGACGCATCATGTCGCAAGGAGTTACAGATACGTCAGTATTTCTGATGTATCTGTAAGCGCGAAAGTGACGCATTGCTGGAGTGTGTCACAAAAGTGATGCAACTCCAGCAATGCATCCTTTCACATGGGGCTTGGAAAGGGCCTGCGTCAGTTTTACGCCTGCTGTGAGGCAGGCGCAAGATTTTGATGCAACGGCGTCCTAAAAGTGACGCAGTGAAATCTCATAGATTTCACTGCGTCACTTCTACGACCCTTCCTTGCGTCAATACGCCCCCTTTGCATACATTATACCTGACGCAGGTATAATGTGGCGCAGGGGTTTACAAAGTGACACATCTACCTAGATGCGTCACTTTGTAAATATGACTCAACAAGGCGCATTTTTTACACCACTGGTGTGTCACAAAAAATGACGCACCGGCGGCGTAAAAATGACACATGGCCTCATAAATGAGGCCCTCAGTCTTCTACTCTCATTTTTTCTTTCACTTTCTCTGTCTCTTCACTGCCTTACTCACCTTGTCTCACACTCACTTGTCTTTATCCAGTCTGTCTCTCCACTCTTTCCTAAACATTAGTGCTCTTTTCTTACCCTTCCACACCCCCGTTCCTTTACTACATTTTCTTCACTTATCCTCATTCCATGTTCACTCTCCTTCTCCTCACTCTCCTTACCCACACTCACTTTCTTCCAGTCCCCCTACTTCACTTCCCTTCCCCTCTCATCCCTTTCTTTGCTTTCTCACTCATTTTCCTCTTCTCTCTCACTGCACTCCACTTCAGTTACTCTTTTTCATTTTTTATGAATACAGCTCTTTTTTGAGAATTGGAGGTAGTTCTGAAAAGAACTTTTTTTCTTCTTCTTTTTTCATTTTTTTCTCAACAAAAACAAAAACAGGGAATGGCAAACTGCTCAACAGGAGCAAAAAAAAAAATCAAAATTAGGGCTGGGGACGGCAGCGGTGGTTCTCTATTGCTCGAGCAATGTTCAAAATACTTTGTTCCCCGTAACAAAGTAGTGCATCACAATGTTTGCATTTGATTAAGGCCTCATTAAAAACAGGCTGAATATTTGGGATCAGCTGTTCTGGTCGCCCCCTCACCGATGTAGTTGCTCCTCCAGTTGAAGTAGAGGCACCATCCCTTGGAGCCTCTCGTGCCAGAGCCCTGACACTCTCCCGGGCATAGTTCTGGGGGTGCCTCCTCTGGACGTGCCGAATCATAGTAGAATTACCAAAACTGTACTTCCTTCTGGGGTCTCCTCGGGAAAGTAATGTATGGCAGATCTTACACTCCACCTTTGGAGCATTTACTTTTTTAAGTCCCTCAGGTATAGAATTTTTTTTCCAAATGAAATGTTCTTTCACCTTCGGCTGAGGAGGCTCTTCATCTATGAAACCATCTGACTCCTCACTGCTGCTGGATGCTCTGGCAGCCATTCTATCCACAGATTGTTAGCACAGACAAAAAGAGGTCTTGCTCTCACCAAAGTGTAAGAAGAAGTGAAGGAAAAGGGTGGGGTTTTCATTCTTTAAAAAAAAACTGTTGGCAACCAATGAAAATTGTTATTTTAAGGTAACATGACTTGACGCGCTTACGCTACGCGCACCGGAGCGCTTCCGGGGGCGCTTACCCGGCGCGAACGTAGGCGCTTCCGGGGGCGCTTATGCGGCGCGCCTAAGCGACGTTTTGGTAGCTTTACGGAAATGCAAAATCATTTTCATTCGGAAAATCAAAAATACTGCTTTTATAAGTATGGTACAGAATGTCTTGCATTATTATTTAGTTTTCATACATATTTTTTTGTTTACGAACGCAGAATTAGCGCTCTCGCTGCGCTCTCGGGAGAGCTTACCGGTGTGCGCGCCCTGAGCGCTCCAAGTCAAAATGATACGGGTAAGCTTACCGGTGCGCGCACCCTGAGCGCACCAGGAAAAAATGATTACAAAAAACTATATATACATTGAACAAATATATACATACATATATATATATATATACATATATATATCCACTGAAAAAACCATAGGTTTCACACTCGTTATAGTTAGGAATTAGCATTTAAAAAACCTTTGAAATTCACTGAAAAAAACCATAGGTTTCACACCAGTTATAGTTAGCTGAACATTTTACTCATACAAAACCATTGAAATTCCCACGTTATAGTTAGTTGGACTCACTATAACTCGCGCGCCCGCAATCCACTGCTGATGATGTCACATATTACATCATTCATGACATGGTCAGTGACATCACTGATGACATCACTGATGACATCTCAAATGACATCACTGATGACATCACTGATGACATCTCAAATGACATAACTGATGACATCATCCAGTGAATGTGTGTTTCTGAAAAGTAAAAATATGTTTTATATATTGAAGAATGAGTGGATGTATGAGTGTCTGGATGAAGGATTTAGTAGGTGCGTGACTGACTGTATGAGTGAGTGATTAAATGTGTCTTACTGAATGGATTGGTTAGTGACTAAACTGTCTGAATGTGTGCATCAGTATGTCTGTTGTTGTGTAAGCTGCTGCATGTGTTGATCAGTAGCTATATGAGTGGCTATATGGGTTATTGATTGGTTGCCCAAGTATTTGTATGTGAGGGTGAGTGTGTGTGTGGGTGGCTGGGAGGTGTGTGACTCTGTGCATATATGTGTCAGCAGTTGATTCACTAGGTGTATGAGTTCAAGAGTGCATATGGAAAGAGCTGTATGGGTGGTTAACTGTGTGCATGGGTGTGTTGGTGAGTGAATGGCTTTCTCAGTGCTCCATGTCCAAGTAAGTACATATGTAAAACACAGTGCATGTGAGAGTTGGCATATAAAAATTACTATACATGAGAGCCTGTGATTGCGTAAGTGACTGTATGGATCAATGTGTACTTGTATCAGTGATTGTAAAAGAGAGTAAGTATGTGTTAGTATATGTTTGCATAAGTAAGGTTTAGTGTGCAAAACTGTGTAGTTGAGGAAATGGGAGTGTGATTGATTCTTTGCATAACTAACTAGGTGTGTGAGTAACTCTGTGGATGAGTGTCAGCGTGTGAATGTCTGTATACGTGTATGAGTGGATATGATAGTGTTCTATTGATGAGTGACTGTATGTATGAGTGATTGTATGTGTGAATGAGTGGATGTGTGAAACCTATGGTTTTTTCAGTGGATATATATATGTATATATATATATGTATGTATGTATATACGTATATATATATATATATATATATATACATATACATAGGAGGGCACCCCCCCGCGCAGAGGCGGCTAAAGCTCCGTGAGCCTGCTGAGCCGGAACCGCCCGCCCGCTCCACCGCAGTGAGACGCAGTGAGTCTCAGAGGCTACGGAGGGCTAAGTAAAGCCGCAGCAGAGGAGCTACAGCGAACGCCAGAGGATTGAAAGTGGCCCCCCCACCGTCCGCTCCACGGTGGAGGACGCCGGCTGCTACGAAGGAGCAGTCCCCCCCCCTCCTCCTCCTCCCCCCCCGCACCGCAGCACCGGAGACAGGACACGGGCTCAGGAGATGGATGCGCCCGGAGGGTATTGCACCGCCGCTGCCCAGGGGAGCGACTGAGGAGAGCCCTGAGTCCAACAACGGGAGCGGTTCTGTGACAGAAGACTGAAGCCTGCCCCCATCGGCTTCGTTAGATACCGGGTGATTACCTACGCTGCGTCTCATGGTGATACAGGCTTGGAGCCACGATCTGATCTAATCTGTGGAGTTCAATCACAAGCAATTCACAAATTTTAGCAAATCGGAAGGGACTGAGACACTGTGTGGAATAATGCATTGCTTCTGAAAGACTCTACGGTCGGACTCAGGGGGCACACAGAGACTTGAGGTATTTGTATTTCTCCTACCCGCCTGCTCACTTTTAAACTACCTCCTCTGTCCAAAATGGCTGGAGCCATAAACCTGTAACAATAAATCCCCCCCCCACGGTACCTCTGTCCACGAGGCTCCTCAATTTAACTCCCCCACACAGAGATAAGCATTCCTCCCAGATAGCTGGAGCATTGCTGGCTCGGATAGAAAGTGAAACTCCTCCCCCTAGGCTTAAAGTAATAGGAGCAGACAGAGGACTAATATCTCCACCTCCCCTGCATGCATGAAGGAGAGGGGGTACTGCTCTTCTATGCTAGCTAAGCAACAGCAACAAACAGAGGACTAATGTCTCTATCCCACCTATTTGGCGGACATGTTTGACTATTCTCTCTCATGGGCGGACATCCTGGATTAGTCATTTTCTTCTTTATCTGAACACTCGCCAAGAATTAATCACTCTAGACTAATCACAACTACTGAGTACTTGGCTCAGTTAGGTATCTACACCCTCTTGTGAAAGAATGCCTGCCTATTATTGTATTATTTCTCTTAACTATACTCTGAACATATGTAATGCACAGAATGCCACCTCATATATGCAAGAATGTCTGCTTATTATTGCAGTACACTCCTAGCTTTACTCTAAACATTTGTAATGCACAGATTGCTACATCATATCTGAAAGAATGTTTGCCTAGTTTTGCAGTATTGTACCTATACCTGTATGTTGAACACTTGTAATGCGCAGATTGCGACCTCATATACCTTTTACCGCAGTATTATTCTTCTACCTGTATTTCGAACATTTGTAATGCAATGCTACTTCATTTACCTTGGTTGCTAACTAATGTCATTTCTGCTCTCTATGATTTTGGATTCTTGATGGTGGCACTACCCCATATATATATATGGTTGATCACCAGTGACACTGTTGTACTCTATAACCTATTGTAACCTATTGTATGTATATGTTTCTCTGCACACTCTTACATTTGGGATACGCCGATTGATCACTAGTAATATTCTTACACCGTATAACCTACTGTATGTTTTTGTTTTTCCTACACATGTGTACCACTATAGTGCATTCTCCTAGTCCCACCTAAACCATCATCGCAACATGGATCCGCCCCATCCCCCCCATTCTCAGTCCCCATTACCCTCTCACCTCCTTTCTTAGTATAGCTCCCCCTCCCCACAACATGACCACTCCCAATCCCATTTCCCCTCCTACTCTCAGCCCCCATTACCCTTCCTGCACCCCCACCTCGATTATCAGTCTCCCAGCATACACCCTGACCCACCCACCTACCATCATTGCCCTCACTCACACCACCAACCCCCTCCCCACCTCATACACACCCCTCCCGACCAAAACATCCCTTCTCCCTAACACCTTCCCGTACACCAACACAACGCACACCTCCTCGAACACCAGCCCACGCTCCCACCTGCACACGAATTTCCTGGTCAGCCATTCCCCTCAGACGGCCGCCCCCACCTCCACCACCTACCCCACGGTGGACAACATCATGGCCACCCTTGCTCAGATCAAAGATGACATACACAACATCAAGGAACTACTCGCCACACACCCCATACACCCCTCACCCACCTCCCCTCCCAACTTATTCCCTACCCACCCGGCTGACTCACTCACTCAACACGCCCCAAACCGGGCGTCAATCCCCGCTCTTAGACGCAGCAAATACCCTCGTCCCCCTCTTCGCCCCTCTTCGCCCCTGCAACACCCCACACAACTACACCTCCCCGCCCAACGGGTCCTCCATCCTTCCGTCGAACTCTCTCACTCAACCTTAATCATTTTTATTAATTGTCTGATTCCCACATGTTTAACTTTGTAGCCATTTACGTGTGCCATTTATTTGTACTATTTTGTACATAGGTTGGCTTGTAGCCACCTATTTGTACCATTTATACTATGTGACCTATTGATTTATCTGTCTGACTATGCGTCCCCAGGTACTCCTCTTTGTAAAGCGCTCTGATATCCGCAAGGATCTTGTCCGCGCTATATAAAACTTTCAAAATAAATAAATAAATAAATAAATAAATATATGTGTATATATATATATATATGTATATATATATATATATTACCTACTGGCGGTCGCCAGTAGGTATATATAGTTAGGATTTTTTCTCTATGGGATTTTTGAAAATTCTATGTCTAATAACTTTGGCGTTTGTGGACGGAATTGGCTGAAATTTTCAGGAAAATGGCACATTTTGTTTCTGAGCAGCCCCTGAAAATTGGGGGGGGGTTCGAGAAAAAAGGGGGGTCCCAAAACGTGTTTTTAACATTGAGTTTTCCATAGGGCGGTTGGCCTCACTTTTAGCCCGAACGGCTGAATGGATTTGCACGAAACTTGGCAAAATTGTAGGGACTGGTAGCCCGATGTGCCTTTTGTAGGTCTCAATATATGTGCTCCAGTGGATTTTGAGAAATTAACGTTTAAAAAAAGATATATATCTGTAACAGCGGACCGGGCAGCGCTCCGGTTCGCGGACTTTACGCGGTACGGAGCTTTGTGAAGCGAAGCTGATTGGTTCTCCGGCGTCTGTAAACATTCCAAACAGTCCGTAGCGGCCGCCATCTTGTCTCTCGGTAGGATCGAGAGACAAGCGGAGGCCAAACCGAAGGGGCAAATGACCATAAGGGGGCATAGTAGATCCTCCCTGACCCTTTAGGTTTGATGTGGAGGTTTTAAAAGGGCCCCGCGGGGCAAAAAAAAAAAATAATAATAATAATCGAACAGCTGAATGGATTTGCACGAAACTTGGCAAAATTGTAGGGACTGGTAGCCCGATGTGCCTTTGCTAGATCTCAATATATGTGCTCCAGTGGATTTTGAGAAATTAACGTTCAAAAAAAGATATATATCTGTAACAGCGCTCTGCTTCGTGTACTTTTCGTGTTACGGAGCTTTGCGAAGCTGATTGGTTCTTCGGCGTCTGCAAACATTCCAAACAGTCCGTAGCGGCCGCCATCTTGTCTCTCGGTAGGATCGAGAGACAAGAGGAGGCCAAAGCGAAGGGGCAAATGACCATAAGGGGGCATAGTAGATCCTCGCTGACCCCCTAGGTTTGATGTGGAGGTTTTAAAAGGGCCCCGCGGGGCAAAAAAAAAAAAAAAAAAATAATCGAACGGCTGAATGGATTTGCACGAAACTAGGTAAAATATTAGGGACTGGTAGCCCGATGTGCCTTTGCTAGGTCTCAATATATGTGCTCCAGTGGATTTTGAGAAATTAACGTTCAAAAAAAGATATATATCTGTAACAGCGCTCCGCTTCGCGTAACGGAGGTTTGCGAAGCTGATTGATTCTCCGGCGTCTGTAAACATTGCAAACAGTCCGTAGCGGCCGCCATCTTGTCTCACGGTAGGATCGAGAGACAAGAGGAGGCCAAAGCGAAGGGGCAAATGACCATAAGGGGGCATAGTAGATCCTCCTTGACCTCTTAGGTTTGATGTGGAGGTTTTAAAAGGGCCCCGCGGGGCAAAAAAAAAATAATAATAATAATCGAACGGCTGAATGGATTTGCACGAAACTTGGCAAAATTGTAGGGACTGGTAGCTCGATGTGCCTTTGCTAGGTCTCAATATATGTGCTTCAGTGCATTTTGAGAAATTAACGTTCAAAAACAAGATATATATCTGTAACAGCGCTCCGCTTCGCGGAGATAAAATTATATCTGTATTACCTAGCTGTTGCTAACACCAGTTAGCGACGGCTAGTAGGAGATAGCGACCATCTTGGGCCCCACTTTGCATGTGAGTGATATTTATCACTAATGACATGCAAAGTGGGCATGCCAAGATGTTAGCGACTGGAAACAGTCGCTAACATCGCTATCTCCTATTATCAACTTTTGGAAATATTCGAGATAAGCGCGAATATCTCCAAAAGCTAGCACCTGCCCTGAGCAGTTCTTAGCCATGTTATCCAATGGGAGGTGGATAACATGGCTAAGAGCATTAGCTCGGTAATGCATGAATATCGCTGAGTTTTCAGCGATATTAATGCATTGCGGTCGTTTTTTATCGTATTTGCGATAAACCTTGATAATAGCAAGGTTTATCTGCGATAATTTCTGACGATGCTTAGCGGTAAAAAAATCGTTGCTAAGCATCGTTAGGGATAAATATCGCTTAACTTTGGTAATATGCCCCAACGTCTGTTAACGTTCGATTCGAAGGAAATCAGGAAGTGTTGAAAAACATTGTCTGCGCCATCTTGTCTTTTTTCAAATGCCACACTTTTGTCGTGCACGGCAGCCATTTTAGATGCCTTGACCAGACCCACTCTGTGCACGCTGTCGATCCTTAGCATGGCTCCCCACCCTCGCAAGCATCTCCCCCAGGCAGTGGTTACCCCCGCTCTCTGTCTTATGCATGGGTAATAAACCTCCCCCCATCTGCGCTGCTCTTCCCTGAGAATCACACCCTGTGCCTGCCCGACACCTCCCTTTCGCCCTATTCACTACCGCACCCTCTGACACTCCTTTTCCTCTGTGTCCGATTGTCCAGGCTGGTCCTAGGGTATCAGCTAGCCCTGCAGATGTAGTTTATGGCCCCAGCTGTAAAGAATCACCCCTCTTCAAAGGAGTTATAGTAGATCAAGGCCCACACTCGATGAGATCCGTCACAGCAGAAGCGTTGCTATTATCTGAAAACCATCCTGTATTGTGATTGGGGAGGGGACCGAGCCTGAAGCGGAAGATTCCAGGGATGACTCTTTGTACATCAAAGTTTTTACAATTATGTGTCACATTAAAAATATATAGCACTCCGACAAAGTAGTAAGATTATAAAACTTTAATAATTTATAAATATATACAAGAAAACAAAAATAGTAATAACATATAAACATTTTTAGGGAAAAACAACGAAGTAGCGGTCGGCTGTGCGAATAGTCCCAACGCAGCACAACGTCCAGATTTCCGGCGTGGGGCGTCGCGTGGGGTGGGTCATCAGTAGCAAACTGTTGTGCGAATAGTTCCAAGGCAGCAGAACGATGGCACCAAGGTGATGTCCAGTAAGTTGCCGCACTGGTTTTGGTATCCTACAATGCTGCTCCGAATAACGGCGTGGGGCGCCCCGGGGGAGGCGGCGCGAACGGGCCTCTCCAGGTGGAGTGTCATCTGTTGTAGTGGGGCGCCCCTTTACCGTTTCAGTTGCCATTCCGTCCGTTTTTGGTCCACTGTGTCAAAAGCCGCAATTCAGCTGAGTTGCGCCCACTCTTGCGGTGCAGCGATAGGCGGCTGTCACAGGACTCTCAAAATGGCGGCAGGCTCTTTCCTTTTTGGGCCTGGTCCACTGAAATGGCCCTGGGACACCTTGGAAATCGGACGCTTGTCTGCTAGGTCTTGGACCCCATTCTCGAAAGCGTCCCCTCCGCCTTGAAAATTCATCAAAAGTTTTGGGGGCCCCCGACTCCTGTAGGCTTCTGGTGGGGAGCGGTTGCCATGATTGCTCGCGGAATGACCACGACGGAGCTACGAGATGGTGGTGCTCTCATGCTGACGCCAGCTTCAGTCTGAAACATCCAGAAACAAGGTGGGTCTTTCATCGTTTGGGAAAAAAAAAAGTTTTCATCCAATGAAAAGTGTTGTTTTTAGGTCATATGATCAAGCCTTCCATCATTAGGAAACCAAAAGTAAAATGAACCAATGAAAAGTTTTATAAACAAGTCACATGACCTGTTATGCGGCATAGGGTATAAAATGCGGAGAAAATACGTTGGCACGTGAGGCGGCGTCAGTAGCGGACCGATGTGCGAATAGGCCGAAGGCAATACAACGCGCCAAGATCCAAATGGCACCGAGGTGGTGTCCAGCAAGTTGCAGCACTGGTGTGGCCATCCTACAATGCTGAAAGTCGGCGTGGGGCGCCCCGTTGGCCTGTGAGTTTGCGTCAGTAGCGGACCGATGTGCGAATAGGCCGAAGGCAGCACAACGCGCCAAGATCCGGATGGCACCGAGGTGGTGTCTAGTAAGTTGCCGCACTGGTGTGGCCATCCTACAATGTTGAAAGTCGGCGTGGGGCGCCCCGTTGGCCTGTGAGATGGCGGCAGTAGCGGACCGATGTGCGAATGGGGCCAAAGGCAGCGCAACAATATTTTCGGAATAGAAGACACCACAAGGCGCTGAGATGCCAAGATCCGGATGGCACCGAGGTGGTGTCTAGCAAGTTGTGGCACTGGTGTGGCCATCGTACAATGGTAAAAGTCGGCGTGGGGCGCCCTGTTGGCCTGTGAGATGGTGTCAGTAGCGGACTGATGTGCGAATGGGGCCAAAGGCAGCGCAACAATATTTTCTGACTGACACCACAAGGCGCTGAGATGCCAAGATCCGGATGGCACCGAGGTGATGTCTAAGTTGCGGACCGATGTGCGAATGGGGCCAAAGGCAGCGCAACAATATTTTCTGTATGGAAGATACCACTAGGCGTTGAGATGCCAAGATCCGGATGGCACCGAGGTGATGTCTAGCAAGTTACTGTACTGGTGTGGTCATCCTACAATGCTGAAACTCGGCGTGGGGCGCCCCATTAGCCTGTGAGATGGCGTCAGTAGCGGACCGATGTGCGAATAGGCCGAAGGCAGCACAACGCGCCAAGATCCGGATGTCACCGTGGTGGTTTCATAGTTGAGAGGCACTTCATCTGCAGTGGGGCGCCGAGATCCGGATGGCACCGAGGTGATGTCTAGCAAGTTGCTGTACTGGTGTGGTCATCCTACAATGCTGAAAGTCGGCGTGGGGCGCCCCATTAGCCTGTGAGATGGCGTCAGTAGCGGACCGATGTGCGAATGGGGCCAAAGGCAGCGCAACAATATTTTCTGAAGAGAAGACACCAAAAGGCGCTGAGATTCCAAGATCCGGATGGCACCGAGGTGGTGTCTAGCAAGCTATGCAGTTGAGTTGTGTGCGCACTTGCGGCGAATAGGTCGAAGGCAGCATAACAATGTTTTCTGAATAGAAGACACCACAAGGCGTTGAGATTCGGTTACCACCGAGGTGATGTCTAGCAAGTTGCCGCACTGGTGTGGCCATCCTACAATACTGCTCCAAATAACGGCGTGGGGTGCCCGAAGGGGGGGGGGGAGGCGGCGTGAACGGGCCTTCCTAGGTGGAGGCTCGTCTGCTGTAGTGGGGCGCCCCTTTACCGTTTCAGTTGCCATTCAGCTGAGTTTCGGCTGCTCTTGATGCTACAGCGACAGGCGGCTGCAACAGGACTCTCAAAATGGCGGCCTGTTCTTTGGATTTGGGCCTAGTCCACTAAAATGGCCCTGGGACACCTTAGAACTCGGACGCTCGATTTTTTTTTCCTTTCCTGTACATGCAAAAAAAGGTAAATGCCCGGTACGTTACACGCTTCATCTGCCACGATGAACTCTCCAGAGGAACCGAAAAAAAATATAGTTGTGGTAACTATACCATGCATCGTCATATGGAGAGGTGGCACCAATTAATTATAGTGCTGCATAAAAGAGAGATTTGGAGGAGAACCCCTGACCTGCTAGTACATTCAACAAAGAAGTGGCACTGACAGCATCAGAGGCAAGGGAAACGGTCCCAAATATTTAGAAGAACTTTGGAAAGATTAAAATGACATGTTTAGATTGTGGCAAATTAATTTCATGTGGACAGATGAGTGTTACTCTAATAAATACAGCATATGAACATCATCATAGTCGATGGTTGGTAGAGACATTTTGACTATATCCTGGACCTGCCCGTCCTCGCCCAAAATGGCGCCGGAATAAATGGGACTCGTAACTCCTTGTTGTGTACTGGTTGCAGAACCTTGAAATCACGAGATACGTATGCAGTTTTGAAGCACATGGCGGGCGGGGACGAGAATTGATTGAATATTTCGACATCCCTATTGATATTAAGTTCTGATGTGTTATTGATTACTGTACTATTGAAAGTTCGAATTAACGTCACCCATGGTACTTGCCCGCAAATGTATATCTAGATAATTTTATTGTAACTGGCCCTGTCGTATTTTAATTATAAAATGTACGTCCACCGATTCCGTAACTGTTAGACACCTTAGTTCTTGCAACCTAATGGCCCGCCCGTTACGTTCCTCTACAGTGTAAATGTCTACTCATCATATACGATTACAGTTTGCTCCGTGGCAGGCCCACGTGGTTATAGGCTCGTATTTGTATAATGAAATTTTCACAATAAAGGTTTTTAAAAGAAAACATGGTAGTAGTATATACATTGGTAAAGTTTTTAATAATAGTCACTGTTTTAGAATCATTAAAAGGCAAGTGAAATAAAGCAGACCAATTACATGAAGGGTAAAAGGTATAATACGAAGGAACGCAGTAAAGATAAATGGTCAAGGGCTGTTGTGTTTTCTATTCCTGCAACATAAAGTGATCGATAAGAATCTCATATTCAGGCGTATCGGCGACTAAGACAGCAGGTCGACCCTCTTTTGCTCAACGGCTCCGTCATGGGACGAAGAAACGCTCTTTTTCTCGAAAAAAGAATATATTTTACTTGCAGGACAGTTGTAAATTTTCCGGGAAAGTACATTAGCCTGGAACATTATAACATATATTTAAGAAAAAATAATGTTCGGAAGTAATAAAAAGCGTAATTTTTAGGTCATATGACCAAGCCTTTCATCATTAGAATAAGAAAAGTAAAATGAACCAATGAAAAGTTTTATTAACAAGTCACATGACTTGTTATGCTTACGTTACGCGCTGCGCGCCCCGGATGACTTCCGGATGCGCTAACGCGGCGCGTCATATGACGCATTACGCGACAACGCAGGTCCAGAATATAGTCAAAATGTCTCCACCAACCAGCGGTCGGAACACAACCCCTTTCAGCAGGCTAAATAGTTCTGTTAAATGACAACAGAAGGGACAGGCAACAAGAACCATCAGTCAAAGAGGGGAGGGCTAGTTCTTCTCTACCGGGTTACATTGGGGCGCTACCGGAACTGATCGAATTGGTAGTCTACAGTGTTTCTGGATGTTTCAGACTGAAGCTGGGGTTAGCATGAGAGCAGCACCATTTCGTAGCTCCGTCGTGGCCATTCCGCAACCAATCATGGCAGCCGCTCTTTATCGTTATTTTGGGCGGGGTGGGTGGCGGAGCCGAGCTGTTTTGCAGCCATCATTGTGTGGAGTTCAGTTCATCTCACTAGTTTTGTATTTGTCATGAGGGGTTGTTCCTAATGTTTCTATTTTAGCAAGGTCAAAAAGAGATCCCATTAGTGGCCTACTGATTTTGCTCGATTCCTTTTCTTTTTTTTTACACGATTTTTCGTTATCTGCAAAGACTAAACAGAGTATTGCGACTCTGTGTTTGTTTGTAAATAGAGAATGAACCAAAGAGAACCAATTCTAAAACAGTAAATACTTGGATAACAATCAATCAAATGGAGAGAGAAGCAGGCACGACGTATTACAACGGGGGCAAAGGCCTGCGTTAACTACCTTTCACTATCTGCAAAGAGAGAGTACTCCTAATAGAAATGAGGGGGGGGGGGGCACCATTCAAAGCAGATCAGTGTGCATAAACACGAAAATGTTTTCACTTACCACGTACTTGACATTCGACAGCTTATGATATTTGCTATTAAAAAACCATTGAAATTCACTGAAAAAACCATAGGTTATAGACCATATATAGTTAGGAATTAGCATTTACAAAACCTTGAAAATTCACTGAAAAAACCATAGGTTATAGACCATATATAGTTAGGAATTAGCATTTAAAAAACCTTATTTTACTCACACAAAACCATTGAAATTCCATATATAGTTAGTTGCACTAACTATATATCGCGCACCCGCAATCCACTGCTGATGATGTCACATATTACATCATTCATGACATGGTCAGTGACATCACTGATGACATCACTGATGACATCTCAAATGACATCACTGATGACATCACTGATGACATCTCATTTGACATCATTCTTGTGCTAATACGATAAACCTCTTCAGACTCTAATATAACCTTAGATACACTCAGTGTATACAGACACTCACACACTGTCACTCATCCATGGAGTTACTCACACACCTAGTCAGTCATGCAGAGAAACAATCTCACCTCCATTTCCTCAACTATACAGTTATACACACCTTACTTATTCAAACATATACTAACATATTTACTCTCTTATACAATCCCTGATACAAGTTCCCAATGATCCATACAGCCACTCACACATTCAGTGGCTCTCATGCACAGTTATTTATATATGCCAACTCTCACATGTACTGTGTTTTACATATGTACTTACTATGACATGTAGCATTGAGATATCCATTCACTCATCAATACACTCATGCACACAGTCAACTGCCCATGTAGCTGTTTCCACATGCACTCTTGAACTCATACACCTAGTGAATCAACTGCTCACACATCTATGCACAGTGTCACACAACTCCCAGCCACCCCCACACAAACTCAATCTCCCATACAAATACTTGGGCAACCAATCAATAACACATATAGCCTCTCGTATAGCTAATGATCAACACATGCAGCAGTTTACATCACAACAGACATACTGATGCACACATTCAGACAGTTTAGTCACTAACCCATGCATTTAGTACGACACATTTATTCACTCACTCATACAGTCAGTCACACACCTACTAAATCCTTCATCCAGACACTTATACATCCACTCATTCTTCAATATATCAAACATATTTAAACTTTACAGAAACACACAGTCACTGGATGATGTCATCAGTGATGTCATCAGTGATGTCATTTGAGATGTCATCAGTGATGTCATCAGTGATGTCACTGACCATGTCATGAATGATGTAATATGTGACATCATCAGCAGTGGATTGCGGGTGCGCGATATATAGTTAGTGCAACTAACTATATATGGAATTTCAATGGTTTTGTGTGAGTAAAATAAGGTTTTTTAAATGGTAATTCCTAACTATATATGGTCTATAACCTATGGTTTTTTCAGTGAATATATATATATATATATATATATATATATATATATATATATATATATATATATGTAGTTTCGCGTACTTGACCAGTACCACGCAGTCCGCACAGGAAATAAAGATTAGTCCTTCGTCTGCATGGTTATATTCTGGATTTATTCATAAAACCATAAGCCATCAAACAAAACCCTACGCGTTTCGGCGGGTAACCGCCTTGCTCACGGGTAAAGTCTTACTGCACGACCATTGCTTATATTTAGTGCACGTGATTACACACAGTAAATAAACAACACAAAAAACAGACTGTCACAATTCTTTGGGTCGGCCATCTTGGAAAGGGTTGTAGTAATACCGAAGCAAACAGAAAAATTGTCATTACATTTTGAATTGCATCTGTTCTAAATCCCTCATTTGGTAATATTCTATTTTGGCTGTATTATATCTGAAATAAACATTAATTCAAATAATATGCATTCACGCAATAACGTGTTCTTATTGTGACTCGATTGTCAACAAATTAATATGCATGCTCATTGGCTGTATCAGAATTAATTTCGTTCCTGACATTTCATGTTGAGCAAATAACCGTATATTAGCATTGTAATTTTGAACAGTATGTCATAACTTTAAAACTCACTGGTGAGCCTCTTGTGCTTCTAGCTGTAAAATCCAAGTGGGATAACAGGGGATTAGTGTCTGCAAACTAGAAGTTTTATGTCTGGTGACAGGGCATAACTGGAAATGAGATAAATGACAAAATTATTCTATGACCTATTGGTAAACGGATTACACTTGCCCAGTAGCATTTCTTCACGTTCGAGAAGAAGAAATTATTTATCTCTAATCAAAATCAAAGATCAAAATAAGAAGTTAACATATGAAAAGACCAAGGCAAACTATACCCAAGTGGGTTAAATAAACGTAATATAAATTACTAAAATTCCTATGCTTTGGCCTGATTAATCGAATCTGTAGTCCATATAATTTCTTCTTCCAATTTTCTTAAGGTATATTCCAATTCCAATTTCCAATCCACCTGACAGATGATGTCCCAATCTAGAAAGAGAACACCCATGGCTCATTATTAGTCAGACAACGGTTGTACTTCCAACCCTATAGAAAGAATCGACTCCAATCTTAGTTACATTAAAACAAGTGCAATAAGTGAATATTAAAAACATTATGGAAGCTAATTGGACTCAGGATAATTCATATTCATCTCAGAACAGAAAACAGTAAACGAGAACAGCCAAGGATCAAACAGTGTGGGCTCCAGACGGGAATTGGTAACCGTTGTCGTACCATGGATTCCCATTTGATAAGTGGAATTCTGCTACTCAGCAATTATTCCCCTAAAAACCATGCCATTTCTTCCTCAGAATTCAGCCCATTAGGAATCTTGGAATCTAAATTCAAAATGTATTGAGATTCCAATTGTCTTAGTTTGCGAATTCTATCGCCTCCCCTATTGCTAGGCTGAATCCTGTCTACAACAAAGAAGCGTAACAAATCACGATTGCTTTGGTGCAATTCCTCAAAATGTCGGGCAAGGGGTGACAGCTTGTCTTTATTTTGTATCGCTCTCATATGTTCTAACACCTGTTTCTTGGCAGCAAACATGGTGCTGCCCACATATTTCTTAGAACACGGGCATGTTAGAACATAGACGCAATAATCCGATAAACAGGTTAAATGTTTGTCAATCAGTTTTCCCACATTTTCCACTGGATAAAAGACTTTCTTAACGTTGTGGCTAAATGTGCAGGCCTTGCAGGCCATGCATGTGTAAAATCCCTTAATGTCCAAAGGGGATTCCTTCGTCCTCACAGTGTCATTGCTGCATAGTTTGTCTTTGAGGGATTGACCCTTTCTGAAAGTAATGCTCGGATGATCTTGGACAACTTCATCTAGGGTTGCTTCTGTTTTTAGTACTTTCCAATGCTTAGCTAAGCATTGTCTCACCCTAATAGACCCAGAGTTGTATGTGGAAATATATCTGATCTTGGTGGTATCTTTTTTAGTACTCGAAGAATCCAACAATTCACTCTGGGAAAACTGACTAGCCTTTTGTCTTGAGAGTCTTACATATATATATATATATATACACCAACATTTCTGTAAAATTATGTGACAGAACGGCATCACAAGTTGGCTTGTAATTAATTTAATCAGCTTTTAGCAGAGTAAATCATTCAAAAATGTCAGATGCATTTTGGCTGAACAGCCTTTGTTACGACGTGATGATTGGTGGATACTGTGTTAATCACCAAGTGGTTAACATTGTATAATATATAGGAGGCTGTACAGGAGGACAAACCCCGGAGTGGAGGCCAAATGTCTAATACCAGAGAAAGGGTGACATCCAAAATGGAGAGAACCCTTGAAGGGAAGGAAAGGTCCAGCAGAAGGCATTGAAATGCCACAGTTAAGCAAATTGACAAAATCAGGAAGAATGAGGTGTGTGTACATTTACCTCATAACAAACAAGCAAATAATAATAACACCCCTACACCGTAAAAATAAACATTATGTGTTAGATAACAAAAAGAAGTACAAGTCTCCTTATCTCTTATGCATATGCAACCTGGTGGATGAATTCTTGAAGAAAATGGTAGGGAGTCTGTGTAGATGTCCCTACCAATATTGGGTCCCTTCCTTTCCTCCTGTAATAAAATATAAAGCTGGTGAATCAAAATATCGAAAAATAGACTTAGTAACATAAAGAGATAAAACATATAGGATGAGGAAAGATATGGAGAGTAGGATAAAAATATATGTATACACATGCGAGGAAATGGAAACACTGGTATGTTAACATATGTCACAGAGACGTACCTGAGAAGTATCACTCTTCAAGAATGTGAATTCCCAGTTCCTTAGCAAGGTTTTGGCCCCCTGGGCTTTTGGTTTCTAGGTCCAAAATGTATCTAGATTCCCTCTGGCATAACTTCAGTACCCTATTGCCACCCCTTAGATCTGCATGTACCTGTTCCATCACAAAGTATCTGAGAAGAGAAGTGTTGGAAAGGTGGTAGTCAATTAAATGTCTTACTATAGCATAATGTATGTATTCACTGAAAAAAAGGTTACAGAGGCGTCATAGTTAGGCTCGGGTTTCACTCTTACAAAACCTGTGAAATTCAGCAGTTACAACTATACACTGCACCCCCACAATGCAATGCTTATAACCTCACATATTACATCACTTATGACAGGGTCAGTGACATCACTGATGACATCTCAAATGGCATAATTTATGACATCATCCAGTGACTGTGAGTGTTTTTAAAGGTTTATCAGTGTTAAATATAGATACCAAGGTGTATTGGTGAACCAGTGGGTGTATGAGTGCCTTATGAATGATTGAATGGCTGCATGACTGACTGTATAAGTGAGTGAATAGGTGTCTCAGTGAATGTATGGGTGAGTGACTGGTTGTGTGAATGTCTGTACCAGTCAGTCAGTCAGTTGGTGTCAAATTGGTTGTGTGGGTGTGTGAGTGGGTACGTGAGTGGCTGTATGGGTGAGTGATTGGTTGTCTTAGTACCTGTACAGGTGTCTGTGTGGGTGGGTGAGGGTGTGTGTGACTGCCGGTATGGATGAGTGAGTGGGTGTGTGGGTTAGTGATTGAATGTGTGAGGGACTGTATGAGTGAGTGTGTGTATGGCTGTATGGGTGGGTGAGTGAGTGGATGTATCAGTGATATATACACGAGTAACTGGGTGTGTTAAAGTCTGTAAAGGTGTATGATTGGGTATACAAGTGACTTTATGGGTGAGTAAGTTCATGTGAGAGGGGCTGTATGGGTGAGTATGTGCTTGTGTCAGTAAATGTATAACTGATGAGAACGTCTTAGTATCTTCATGAGAAAGTGTGTGTGTGTGTGTGTGTAAATGAATGGGTGAGTAAGTGGCTGTGTAATTGACTGTATGGGTGAGTGAGTAGGTGTGAGTAGCTGTATGGATGACTGACTCAGCGTATGAGTGGTTGCATGGGTGCATGAGTGGATATGTCAGTGGGTGTATTAGTGAGTGAGTGGACGTATAAGTGGCTATATAGGTGAGTGAATGGATGTGTGTGTAGATTTATGAATCAGTGAGTGGGTGTGTAAGTACTGGTATGGGTCGGTGAATGGGTTGGTGAATGGTTGTGTGGGAGTGTGTGTATGATAGGTTCTATGGGGTGTAAGTCGGTGCGTTAGTCATTTTCTAGATGATGTCATCAGTGACATCATTTGAGATGTCATCAGTGATGTCACTGACCATGTCATGAGTGATGTAATATGTGAGGTCATAAGCAGTGCATTGCAGATGCACAAGTTATTGTTAGCTCAGCTAACTATAACTGCTGAATTTCACTTGGTTTGTACGAGTAAAACCTAAGCCTAACTATAACTTCTCTCTACCTTTGGTTTTTTTCAATGAATTTCTAACTTTTTTTAATTCCATTTCCTAACTATAATGTAACTATAGTGCACCGGGTGGTGTGTTTGCAAAGTGGTGGAGAAAAGGGGCATTGCTTCAGAAGACCTCCTAGCAATCTCATGGTGTGGGACTTACTGGAGGTAACAGGAGGGGTAGTTGGCCCGCAAGGACATCTTTATATATACACTCCACCATGTCCTTATATATACAACTAGAAATTTCTTTAAACAACTCCAAATCTACTGAATGCATTTACACAACATAACAAAAAGGCACATCCCTGAACGAACATCACCCTTCCTGCCAAATTTGGTATAATTCAATCCATCAATCAAACAGAGTACTTGTAAAGTGTGCTACTTGCCCGTGAGGGTCCCAAGGCGCTGAGGGGAGAGGGGGGTGCTGCTACTGCTGGAAGAGCCAGGTCTTGAGGAGTCTTCTGAAGGCGAGTAGTTCTTGAGTCTGCCGTATGTGGGTAGGGAGGGTGTTCCAAGTCTTGGCGGCAAGGTAGGAGAAGGATCTGCGGCCGGAGGTCATTCGTTGTATGCGGGGGTCAGCGGCGAGGGCGAGGCTGGCAGAGCGGAGCTGGCGGGTGGGGGAGTGGAAGCTGAATCTGCTGTTCAGGTAGGCTGGCCCGGCATTGTGGAGTGCTTTGTGTGCGTGGGTGAGGAGCTTGAAGATGATCCTCTTGTTGTGGGGGAGCCAGTGTAGGTCTCTCAGGTGGGGGGTGATGTGGCTGTGGCAGGGGACGTTGACGATCAGTCGGACAGAGGCGTTTTAGATGCGTTGTAGTCGTCGTAGGTGTTTGGCTGGGATTCCTGCGTAGAGTACGTTGCCGTAGTCCAGTCTGCTGCTGACGAGGGCCTGTGTCACCGTTCTTCTTGTTTCGGTCGGGATCCACTTGTAGATCCTGTGGAGCATGCGGAGGGTGTTGTAGCAGGAGGAGGAGACTGCGTTGACCTGCTTAGAGAGGAAGGAGTCGAGGATGAATCCTAGATTGCGTGCATGGTCGGTGGGTGTTGGTGCTGTTCCCAGTGTTTTCGGCCACCAGGAGTCGTCCAAGGCTGAGGGGTTGGGTCCGAGGATGAGGACCTCTGTCTTGTCTAAGTTCAGCTTCAGACGGCTGCTCCTCATACAGTCGGCGACGGCCTTCATTCCCTCGTGGAGGTTGGTTTTGGCGGTGTGCGGGTCCTTGGTGAGGGAGAGGATGAGCTGGGTGTCGTCAGCGTAGGAGATGAAGTTGAGGTCGTGATGGCGGGCCACTTGTGCGAGGGGGGCCATGTAGACATTGAACAGCGTTGGGCTGAGGGACGAGCCCTGGGGGACGCCGCAGATGATGTCGGTGGCTTCGGATCAGAAGGGTGGGAGGCAGACGCTCTGGGTTCTGCCAGATAGGAAGGACGTGGTCCAGTCAAGAGGCGTGTCTTTAGAGTGGGATGGCAGACCGTGTCGAAGGCAGCTGACAGGTCCAGGAGGATGAGGGCTGATGTTTTGCCGTTGTCTAGTTGGCGCCTGATTTTGTCTGTGGCGGCGATGAGGGCTGTCTCGGTGCTGTGGTTTCATCTGAATCCGGACTGGGAAGGGTCCAAGATGTTGTCTTCGAGGTGGCGGGCCAGTTGCATGTTGACGATTTTCTCGATGACCTTTGCCAGGAACGGAAGCAGGGACATGGGCCGGACGTTCTTGAGGTCCTTGGGGTCCGCTTTGGGCATCTTGAGGAGGGCGTTGATTTTGGCGTGCTTCCAGCTTTCCGGGAATGTCGCTCTTTTGAAGGAGATGTTGATGAACTTCTGTAGTTGGGGTGCGATGGCTGCGTCTGCTTTGTTGAATACGTGGTGTGGGCACGGGTCAGACGAAGATCCTGAGTGGATGGAGTTCATGACCTTGGGTGTCTCGTCGTCGTTGATGTTGGACCAGGAGGTCAGGCGGTTGGCGCTGGTGGTGTTCACAGGGGAGGTGGAGTCTGGCGTAGTCGGGGCGGTCGTGGTGTTGAAGCGCTCGTGGATTTCAGCGATCTTGCGGTGGAAGAAGATGGCTAGTGAGTCGCACAGTTCTTGTGAGGGCGGGATGTCGTTGGCATTGGCGCTAGGGTTGGAGAGTTCCTTTACGATGCTGAAGAGCTCTTTGCTGTCGTGTGCGTTGTTATCCGAGCGGTCTTTGAAGGAGGATCTTTTGGCTAATCTGATGAGGTGGTGGTGTCAGCGGGTGGCGTCCTTGTGGGCTGTGTGGTTGTCCGGTGTGGGTTTGGTAATTCCATTCAGCAGTTCTAGCTGTAGCCATGTCTAAAGGTCCTATGGGAATTAACATGGGGAAAACAAGCTTTTAAACACCCCCCTGGTTCTCGGCCCCCGCTTGACGGATTATCCCGAAATTTACAATACAGCAGCTGAAGGGAGCATCATATCAGTTTTTTAAAATTTTGTTTAGATTCGTCAAATGGCACCAACATTTTTGGCAAATGAAAAAATGCTCTTCCTATGGAAAATAGGTCCTAACTATACCTACTGGCAAATATATATATATTTAGGCCACAGTATTAAGTAAAACATTTTTTTATATTTATTTGAATTTTTTATTTAAAAAAATATATATTTATATATTAAAATCACGCAATCCTTTCATGTGTCTCGCAGAAAGGAAACCAAACACACTCCGCCTGTTGGCGAGTGCTGTGACGTTAATTGAAGAGTATGGCAGTAAAACCCCTATGTGTTTCGGCGATGCTCACATGACCTGTCCCGTCTGCCTTTTGCCACTGTTTAATATTCAGCTTCTACTTCAAAATCTTGGGGGCATATTGTCCCCTGCTTCCACTCACTTCAAAATCTGAGGGGTTGTCCTTCCAGCCCCCCACAGTTCCTACGCCCATAAAAGAGATCCAGCATCTGGCAGGTACTCTTGTTGTGTCCTGCATTGGCTGGTCCCAGTTCGTCCCAAGGTGTCTTGGGGCAGACTGCTGACTCCGAAACCCAACTGCGGTGCCAATAAGCATTCACTGGGTGCTACACAGCAGCGTGCATCGGGCTGCACATCAGTGGTGTAACACAGACCCCTGCAGACCCCATGGTGCAGGAGGGCCCCAAGCTCCAGGGGGCCCCATCAGCACAGTACTCTGGCCGGAAATCTCCTGATTGAGTCTAGAGGGGGCCCATCCATGTGCCTTTTAGGGGGGCCCCATCAAATTTCGTTCCGCCAATGCTGCACATGTTGATTTGCGGCGCCCTTGCTGGGAACAGTGGGAGCTCAAAATGAGGCCTAAGGCCTAGCGCACCAGAAGCAATCAATCAATCAATGAAATATTTGTAGAGTGCACTACTCACCCGCGAGGGTTTCAAGGCACTAAGTGGGGGGGACTGCTATTGCTTGAACAGACAGGCCTTAAGAAGTCTCCTGAGGGTCAGTAGGTCCTGGGTCTGTCGCAGGTGGATGAGGAGGGTGTTCCATGTCTTGGCGGCGAGGTGGGAGAAAGATCTTCCGCCGGTGGTAGTTCCGTGGATGCATGGGACGGTGGTGAGGGAGAGGTCAGCAGATCGAAGCTGGTGGTTGGGAGTGTAGAAGGTGAGTCGTTTGTTGAGGTATGTTGGTCCGGCATCATGGAGTGCTTTGTGAGCGTGGGTGAGGAGTTTGAAGGTGATCCTCTTGTTTGACGGGGAGCCAGTGCAGGTCTCTCAGATGGGCAGTGATGTGGCTGTGGCGGGGGATGTCGAGGACGAGGCGTGCGGAGGAGTTCTGGATGCGTTGAAGTCTTCTCTGGAGTTTGGCTGTGACTCCGGCGTAGAGGGCGTTGCCGTAATCTAGCCTGCTGGTGACAAGGGCCTGGGTGACCGTCCTTCTGGTTTCGATAGGGATCCATCTGTAGATCTTACGAAGCATGCAGAGGGTGTAAAGCAGGAGGAGGAAATGGCGTTGACTTGCTGGGTCATTGACAGTGATGCGTCCAGGATGAACCCCAGGTTGCATGCGTAGTTGGTGGGTGTCGGTGCAGCTCCTAGCGAGGCCAAGCAACAGGAGTCATCCCAGGCGGAGGGGGTGGAGCCGAGGATGAGGACCTCCATCTTGTCCGAGTTCAGCTTCAGGCGGCTGTTCTTCATCCATTCGGCGACGGCATTCATTACTTTGTGGAAGTTGGTCTTGGCAGTGGTGGGGTCCTTGGTGAGGGAGAGGATTAGCTGGGTGTTGTCGGCGTATGAGACAATGTTGAGGGCGTGCGAGCAGACGATATTGTCGAGCGGTGTTATGTAGACGTTAAAAAGAGTCAGGCTGAGGGATGATCCTTGGGATACGCCGCAGGTGATCTTTGTGGCTTCGGATCAGAATGGAGGGAGTCGGACTCTCTGGGTTCTGCCTCCCTCCAGATATACCTTGTTTCACAAGTTGTAAGGAGGGGCAGAAACTGGGATCCAAGGTTTTCAAGGACTTTTTTTCAGGCTCTTGTAGATTCGTAAGATATGTCAGATATAACTGCCTGTGGGCTAGAGTACTTATAATAACATAGCAAACAACACATCCTGATTGTTTGGGAACTTAATATATACGATTTTAATACTGCCCAACATAACCCATGTTATTGACTTTAGAATAAGGAAAGATTGAGTTAGATTCTGCAAAGCTTGAAACATACGCCTTGCAGGTTGCATGCTGTTTGAAGCAGCCTCCAGGCGCGGTGCGTCCATTGGGGCGTGGGGGCGTAGCCCCCCCGCCCGCAGCTCCCTCGGCGTTTGAACATAAGTAAACAGAATCAGTTTGCTTAAATTCAAAGACGCCGAGGGAGAACTAGTCAGCATGACGTCGGACCGCCCAGGAAGGGGGTGGGCGGTCTGGCGTCATGTTGACTGACATGATTGTCACCAGGAGCAGCAGCACAACACAAGTGCGCATGAGTGGGGACGGAGGGCGAATTTTCGCACCGTGCCCACTCATGCACACTTGTGTTTTACCTTGTCTGCGCATGCCCATTAGGAGCCCTTCGGCCTCCTAATGGGCGTGCTGTGGCAAAAATTAGCCGTGCCCCTAAGCCTAGGCTGGCGCTGCTGGCAGCGCCAGTATTTGCTGAGAGGGGCCACTCCAGGGCCGTTTGTTAACAAGGCGCCAAGGGGAGCAGCAGAGAGGTGGCGCGACTGGCTGAGGAAGGTAAGTTTTCCAGTTTTCTTTTATACTTATATTAATATTATATTTAATTTCCTGCCACTCACCACCGTGTGAATACCCCCCCACCCCCCCACGAGCCGCAACTGTAGAGAGGCTCAGTGACGTTCGAGGAAGGTTGCACGACACCTGCGGTTTTAAACCCACTGCCGCTGAAACCCTTTTATTTTGTGTAGGCGCTTCATGTAGGTAGCACAATCCAGGAAATCAAATGTCACCTAGGCTCTAAGGCTGCTTTACCCTGCTAGTGGCATGTGGTGATCAGCTGGTGAACTACAGCTTCTTCAAAGCGTTAATTTTGTAGTAATTTCAGTCACACATTACCTGAATGCAGCAATCAGCTGGCAACTAATGCGATATGGCCTGGCATGGCATGGCATTGCATAACACATTAATTAAAGAAACGATATATGCAATACCGACACAGTGCAACAAGGTTTCCTGACTGTACCCCAAACGCAGCTGAAAGTTTACAGGCACAGCGGGCAGCAGGGGTCTTTAATGAGGGTGCCGCTTGTCTCATCCCAAAGACAAAGTAATGAGAGAGCGCAAGTCGAGAAAAAAAATTAGAAGTGCACCATATTTACAAGCACGTTGCATTAGTTTAGTAAAGATTACATAAGAGTGTCGAATTTATAGAGTGAAAATATATAAGAGTGTTTAATTAAAATAGAATGCATATATCTGTGTGAAAAGCTAATATAGAAGTGTGTAGAGATGTTAGAATGATGTTGAAATCCCATGTTATGTGGCTGTTGTAGAGGAGAATGTAATACTGATAAACGTAGAAATGTGTAGGCCACATGGCAGTTCACAGAAATGAAAGGGGTTGTTACACTTTCACATGATATGGATTTTAATGTTGTTATATTTCAAAGTATTATTGATCATAGAACTGAAATATATGTTTTATAGAAGTGTTTCATATAACCATTGTGTGTAATGAGTTTTGAATACTGTTTAGACTAAGAAATTAAAGGTTTATAGAGTGCACAGGCCCGTTTCATGTAATCCTAATAGGCCTGAATAGATACGTTCATTTCTTTTGATCTGTATGTGTTAGTTAGAGAAATGTCATGTTAAGCATAAATTGCGGAGCCTGCTCGATGGTTTACGACTTAGAAGATATGGTGGAGGCCGGAATTTGGGGCCCACTGTACAAGTGTCTGTTTGCAGGTGCGAGGAGGTTCCAATCAAGAGAGTGATGAATAGGGTTTTGTTCAGAGAGCCAGGCACAGGCCTGGAGGAGGCTTCAGGAATTTCCTGGGGGGTACCGTCCTGCCGGAGAGGAGCCTGAGAAGCAAGGTCAACGCTAACGATGGGCCCAGAGGAGTATCAGCATGGAAAATGCCAGAACTGACACCACGTGAGGGGCGTCTCTAAAGGGTGTTTCTATTGTAAATGTGATTTTTGTATTAGGGACAGCACCCCTGGGTGGAGTTAGGGCAGATGGTCTGAGGAACCTAAGAGAGAGGATGGGTAGGCAGATAGGATAACTGCGAGACACCGTTTTACAACGAAGACTAAGGGAAGTGAGTGATCTTCTTTGGAAGTCAACACGGCTGACACCTTTTTAGGTTAAGACTTTACTAAAGTAGGGATGTCACTTAGTCTAGTGTAGGGACAGTCTAATCTGGATTTTCTTCCTTTCTGTAAATGACTCATAAGCTACAGCTTGTGTCTATTCTTGCAACTCTGATGATTTTTGAATTGGTTTTGGTGATATTCTTCTGCCGACTAAGAGCATTTCGAAAATGTATGTTTGTATTGATACCAGTATATCTTTTGAACCTTATTTTGAGATGTTTGTATCTCCAGTTAACTTTGGCTTTATAATAAACTTTTGAAATGTATTCGTAGTAAGTGGTTCTTTAGAGTGGTGTAAGTCCTTAACTGATTGACCTAGTAGTGGATTGCCTTTTACTCTATGACAGGTATCAACGGTTCAGTCGACCTGAGTTGGGATCTAGACCTATAGAAATAGATCAGAAATCCCGCCGTAACAGTTGGTAGCAGACAAGGATGGTTACCTTCTAGAGGAAGGTGATCTAGACTAGGTTAAGATTACCCCAAGGTCCCTAGAGATCGAGAGATGAGCACCGGAAGAATCGCCTGCCGAAGAAGGTGCTGACGGTGCGAGAGAAAAGCAGCAGGGTCGGACGAGAGTGAGTATAACAAGGGTCATGCGTTGACAGATTGCGGTGTTTTGTGTTGTATTTGTATTGTAATGTCATGCGGAGTTGAATGCCTGTAGAGTGAGTGAGAGAGGGTTGTGAGCGCGCGCAACCTGGCTGGGGGAAAATCTTAAGTTCGGGGAAGAGCTTAAGTGGTTCGGGTGTATCGAACATCCAGAGTAGTTGTCGACCAGAGTAAAGGGGGTCATGAGGTACCATTGATCGCCCGCAGGACCGAGATAGGGGGAACGCAAGAGTGAGTGTGTGGGTAACGGACGCAGGTCGAAAGTTACCGTGTGTAAGTAACCTATCAGTTAAGGCGATTGTCTGGACGTACACGGAAAGACTTCGTCAGTTAAGGTGACAATTACAGTTAGACTGTGGGCGTACAGTCAAGGAAAGTGATCGCTTGGTCGGAAGTAATCATTTTTCAGAGTATGAATGGGACGCATGCATGACCGGGAGACGAGCAGACAAAGGAGGGGAACTGCTGCGAAGGGGGACGAGTGACGTCAGCGAGAGCCGCGCTGAGATAGGCCAGTTGGTGTGAAGCCGCGCTGTGATAGGCCGGTAGGAGTGACGTCAGCGAGAGCCGCGCTGTGATAGGCTAGTTGGTGTGAAGCCGCGCTGTGATAGGCCAGTTGGTGTGACGTCAGCGAAAGCCGCGCTGTGATAGGCCAGTTAGCGAGAACCGCGCTGGGATTGGTGGATTGTCATCAGGAAGTAAACGAACGCGGAGAAAATAGAAATTTTGTAGATTTTGAACATGAAGTGTTTTAAATGTTTGAGAGCGATCTTTAAGAGAAAAAGAAGAGAATCTTATTACGGGGAAGAGGCACCGCCAGAGGGTACACCAGCTCACTATATGGCAATGAATGTTGGGTTGCATACTATACTGTGGCTTAGTACTTGGAGTAAGATTACAGAAGGGAATGAGGAACTGACTTTTCCGAAATACGGAACGTTTAGACTAGAAGTGTTGCATCAGCTGAAAGCAGTTATGTCCTCATTAAGACCTTTGCCTAGACCAACACAGTTTGAGGCGCTTAATGCGTAGATTAGGGCGGCGCACGACAGGAATCAGAACAGGCGCCAAGAAAGGGTAAGGCGATCAGTAAGGGCAGTGCAAGATGCTAAATGGGATGCGGAAGCCAAGAAATGGAGGGTACAGACGATTGAAGTGGATAAGTTGTACCCAGTGAGAGAGGTTACAGGAGAAAAGAGACCCATAGAAGAGGATGACGAGAGCGAGTCGGAGGATGGCCTAATAAATAGGTTGTTGATAGATAGACCGCCTCCGGACAATAGGGAGATAGAAGGTACTGAGCTCCCAAGGGAAGATAGGGTTGACATAGAAGAGAACAGGCCACTCCCTATAACGAATTGGGTACCTACCAAAGGTGAGGAGACACCTCAACATAGTCCTGTACAGAGAGTAGTCGGAAGGGTTGTGGTGCAGAAGATGCCAGCAACAGAGAGGGTTGAGTCTTATGGATTGCCAGATGCTCTTCAAGTACCCGTTACCATAGGTCCTATAGTGTCGGTTTATCACCCAGAGAAAGGGAGAGAGGAAGAACAGGTACGGCTAGACAGAGAAAGAGTTGAGATGGAAAGGAGGAATAACACGACAAATGCCTGGAGGAAATTGCCAGAACCGATAACGTGGAGCACCCCATTGGATTCAGCAGTGGATCCCGTAGCAGAGCAGGGGGGTCAGAGAGGACCGATGGACCTGAGGGGACCACGGCCGAATCCTATAAAGAGTTGAGGGCTGACTTGAAGGAATGGGATAGGTCCACAGAAGCACCGAGCAACAGGTCAAGAACAGAAGCTGGATGGGGAAGTCGAGGCAATTGGACATTATCTCACTGCGGGGCTAGCGAAAGCAGTCAGGAGTGGGACGGTAGAAGTCAGGAGAGTAGAGGAGTTACACGTCATATTGACGGTGGAAATGGGCAGGAGCAACAAGGTAGAAGTGCGGAGTGTGGAGAGACGTCTCGTCTCATTCAAAGTGAGGGAGACCAAAGGACACAAGAGTACAGGGATAGGTTTAAGTGCACTCTCCACGCACCTGATGATAACGTACAGTACTGGAATTGTGGGAACATGGGGAACCGCAAAGGATCTTGCCATGCGTCGAGTGATCAGAGATCACAGACAAATTGTGAAAGCATGGGGAATAATGGAATGTCTTACCATGCACCTAGAGAAACCAGGCAGAATGGGAAATGTGGGACTATGGGAAATAGAGAAGTGTTTCACTATACACCCAGAGAGGATGGAACTTCATGGGACCTGGAGCGATGGGAGCATGGGAGGACTCCCCATAACACGCCTGAGCCCAGACGTAGGACTCAGAGCTGTGATGGGAGAGATGTAAATGGACTCTCTAGAGATAGCATACTGAAAGCTGTGATAAAAGCCAAAAGACTCGATGTGACCAGCTTAAAATCTGACCTGGACGAGATAATTGATGGTGTGTTGCCTTTAGAAAGGATTGACATGTACGAACAAGATGAGCTGCTGTTTATAGCAAAGGATGTTATTCGGAAGGCAAGAGCAACTCACGAGAAACTGTCTGAACTGGCAGACAAGTATATGGTAGATTTGTCCAGAACAAAGGCATTGCAGGGTAACCATAGGTTGCATTATTCAGATCAGGACTTAGATGAGAGGAGGACAACTGGATTAAAAACACACATAAGGGAAATGATCACAGGAATAAGAGCATGGAGAGATCTGGACAAATGGGAAGAGAGGTGGTCCAAAAAGGGAACTGTTAGGCGGAGCGCAAATGTGATGTCTCCGGAGGGAAGGCTACTGCAGATGGAGGCATTCCCTTTGCGAGAAATAGCGAATGGGAGTTATGTACATGTGCCCTGGAGTAGGGGAGATTTGGCTGCATTTACCAACTCATTTCCGAAGTTAAGGGAAAATCCCGTAGAGTGGTACAAGCAGGTAGAGAGGTTTGTCAAGATTTCAAAAGTATTGTGGATTGATTTGAACACCTTATTTGACATTGTGGTCCCAGGAGACTTGTGGATAGCATGCAAGGTTAGTGTCGAATGGCCAACTGCAGAACCAGAAAGGGATGCTCGTACTAATGGACCGTCAGAAACAGTAATGTTAAAATATGATAGGGTGATGACATGGCTGAAGGAGAAGGTGCCACCACAAGATATAGATTGGGTAAAAATAGACCGAACAAGACAGGAACCCAAGGAGACAGTTCATGAGTTTTATGAGCGATTGCTGAAAACGTTCAAACAATACAGTGGATTAGATGTAATGGATCCCAAGGATATAGGACAGTTTGTATCGAAGTTCGTTTTGGGGTTGAGACCTGATATTTGTTTGATGATTCAGCAACATTTAATTTGTTGGCAAAACAAACCATTGGATGAAATTTTGAGATACGCAAGGTATTGCAGTGATGAAATAGATTCCAAAGCAAAGAAATTAAAAGAGAAACTGATGATGGTGCAGATGCAGTTGGCTGGAAAGGGTGGACAGCAGAAACAGGGAACAGGGACAATGGGACGGAAACCAAATAGTCAGAATAAGAACAGCGAGGAAAACTCAAGACCTAGAATAGAAATTGCTACATTGAAAAAAACGACAAAGTGTCACCAGTGTCACCAGGTGGGACATTGGAAACGCGAGTGTCCCTATAACCCTGAAAACGGAGAGCTAGAAGTAGAGGAGGAGGAAGTTCAAGAAGTTCCAGTTCAAAGGGTGACAGTGCCAAAGAGTAAAGTGGCCAAAGGGGGGATCTCGGCTCCACGAGCCCAGTTCCCGCAGCCACCAAAGATTACGACAGGGGGAAAGATCTATAGACAAATGCCTCTTTTTATAGACGAAGAAGAGTGTTACTACGTTGATCCATTGACGGGACGACGTGTAAGTAGAGAGGAGGACTGTACCCTCGGGGCAGTACTAGAGGTGGATCAAAGAGGACCGTTTGTAGAGGCTGAAGTGGCAGGGTGTCCTACAACATTCTTAGTAGATACCGGAGCTACTCGATCAACTTTGAGATCGGCAGTGGTTCCAGATCTACCAATGTCGGGGGAAACAATTCAAGTGGTAGGAGTCGCAAATAGGAGAATGACTAACCCTTTGACGGAACCAGTGCTAGTGAGAATAGGAAACCACAACTATGAACATCAGTTTGTAGTATGTGATTCTAGTCCTGTGTGTCTGTTAGGAAGGGACTTATTGTGCAAACTGAACTGCACAATATACTGCACACCTCAGGGAGTGGAGGTACAGACTACAGACGATGATGCTACCTTTAAAGTTGCAAATTCGAGAGTATGCGTAGAACTGTATCCTACCCTGACTGTGGAGGACCTTCCTCGGGACTTGCGAGATACAGTGTCATCAGAGGTATGGGATTTTACTGGAGAAGAGATAGGATTGATCAAAGGAGTAGAACCAGTGAAGATCATGGTAAAACCAAATGTTGAATATCCAAGAACGCCTCAATACAAATTGACCCCGGAGAGGATTGCAGGAATAAAACCCGTAATCGACTCTATGATTCAACAGGGAATACTGAAGGAAATCGTGGGTAGTCCATGCAACTCCCCAATCATGGGTTTGCAGAAACCTAGTGGGAAATTTAGAATAGTGCAAGATCTTCGAAAGATTAATAACATAGTTGTTTCATGTTGTCCAGTGGTACTGAATCCATCAGTGATATTGTTTCAGATACCATTCCAAGCTGAGTGGTTCACAGTGATAGATCTTTGTCAGGCTTTCTTTTCAATTCCATTAGATGAGGGAAGCCAGTATCTTTTCGCTTTTAAGCTGGAAAATCGTGTCCTAACATGGTGTCGTATCCCACAAGGGTATACAGAAAGCCCATCAATTTTCAACCAGCTATTGAAGAAAAATCTTGAAAGTCGAGTACTGCCACAGAACTCGGTTCTGGTCCAGTACATAGACGACCTACTTGTTGCGTCAGGAACGGAAGAAGCTTGTAAGATAGATACCATTGCCTTGCTGAACCATTTAGCTGAAAATGGGCATAAAGTATCTCCGAGCAAATTGCAGTACTGTCTGACAGAAGTACAGTACTTGGGTCACCGGATAGAAAAAGGAAAGCGCAAGGTGTCACCAGATAGGATAGAGGCGATAATGAAGATGAACGCGCCTACGACACAGAGAGAAGTCAGGATGTTCCTAGGAATGGTGGGTTATTGCCGACAGTGGATAGCTAACTTTTCCCTGAAAGCAAAACCCTTACAAAAACTGACGCACAAGGAGGTGAGTGATCCGGTACCATGGGACAAGGATTGTTTGATGTCTTTCCTACAGCTGAGAGAGGACTTGTGCCGTGCTCCAGCTTTGGGGATGCCTGATTACGAAAAACCATTTTCACTTTACTGCTGCAAAAGAGAGGGTTGTGCTTTGTCAGTTTTAGTACAAACTCATGGAAATGCCCGTAGACCAGTTGCATACTTTTCGGCTACTTTAGATCCGGTAGCCGCAGCGTTGCCCGGATGTCTCAAATCCGTTGCTGCAACAGGTGTCAGCATTGAACGGTGTGAAAATATCGTTATGGGACACCAATTAGTGGTGTATGTACCTCATTCTGTAGAACTGTTAATGACCAGGACCAAGACACAGCACTTAACCAATAATAGGCTCACGCGCTACGAGCAAGTTATTCTTGCTGCGGAGAATGTGACCATTAAGAGGTGCTCTGTTTTGAATCCTGCTACATTGATGCCACTTCCTAATGATATAGAAGGCGAAGAATGTGAAGATCACGATTGCCTTGATGTGACTGAACTATGCACCAAGCCAAGACCAGATATTGTGGATGAGCCGTTGACTGACCCTGATGAACTTTTCTTTGTTGATGGCTCATGTTTAAGAGACGATACTGGTCGGTTGAGAGCAGCTTATGCTGTTTGCACCATTACTGGAGTTGTGGAAGCCGCTTGCCTGGAAGGAGTACACTCCGCTCAGGTAGCCGAAATCATTGCATTGACACGTGCCTGTTTAGCAGGTAGCAAAATTAGAGTCACCATTTATACCGATAGCCAATATGGTTTCGGTGTGGTTCATGATTATGGGCAATTGTGGTTTCAGAGAGGTTACATGACCTCCTCTGGTTCGCCTATTCGAAATGGGGAATTTGTGCGACTGTTGTTAGAAGCATTACAAGGTCCAGCAGCAATTGCGGTCGTTAAATGTGTATCCCACACCAAAAATACAGATTTTGTGTCGCAAGGTAATCGATATGCAGACGAAGTTGCCCGCTACTGCGTGGAGCAAGGATATTCTTTCACGGAAGTGGAAGTAGGAGGGACTCAGGAAAAGACAGAGTTAAACATGATGCTAGAGACAGTTGATACTTGGGATGATTTAAAAGACATGCAAGAGAAAGCACCTGATTCTGAGAAAAAGGCATGGGAAACAGCAGGTTGTGTGAAAGGTGAAATGGATTTGTGGGTTTCAGCAGATGGAAGGGCAGTATTACCTGATGAACTAGTGAGTCCAATGGCACGACAGATACATGGTCCAGTACACTTAGGAAGGGATGCCATGCTGAGGTTATTTAGGCATACTTGGTATAATCCTAGGTTTAGGATTGCAGCAGAAGCAGTGTGTCGGAGATGTGTCACCTGCCAGCAATTGAACGTAGGGAAGAGAACACCAGTTACAATGAGTCACATTGGGAGGTCTGGGGGGCCTTTCAACAGAATGCAATTAGATTTTATTGAGATGCCAAAAAGCAACCGCCTCAGGTATGTTCTGGTGGTTGTATGCATATTTTCCAGATGGGTTGAAGCATACCCTACACGCAGGTGCGACACACTCACAGTAGCAAAGTTATTGCTTAGAGAGTTGATCCCGCGCTTTGGGGTGCCGACCTCTTTGGAATCAGACAGAGGAACTCATTTCAACAGCGAAGTTGTGAAGATGCTTTGCTCTGCATTAAACATTGATCAGAAGTTGCACTGTAGCTATCGACCAGAAGCTTCAGGTATCGTGGAGCAGATAAACGGAACTCTAAAATCCCGAATAGCTAAAGTATGTTCATCGACGTCCTTAAGCTGGCCTGATGCTTTGCCCTTGGTACTCATGAGTATGCGTAGCACACCAGACAGGAGGACAGGTCTCTCTCCACATGAGGTTTTAATGGGGAGGGCAATGAGACTTCCGTCTGTTCCAACTACAGCTTTGTTGAATATTACAGATGACCTGATCTTGGATTATTGCAAGGGACTTTCTGATGTCATTCATTCTGTGTCTCTTCAGGTGCAGGCTGCTGAAGTTCCATCTTCAAGAGACCTATGTCACGACTTGTGCCCGGGTGACTGGGTCCTTGTAAAGAAGCACGTCCGGAAGAACTGCCTAGACGTGCGTTGGAAGGGGCCCTACCAAATAATCCTGACAACGAATACTGCTGTAAAGTGTGGAGGGCTGCCAAACTGGATTCATACTTCCCATACTCGAAGAGTTCCAGCACCCCTAGAAGAAACAGCTCCTCTCACAGATGAAAATCCAGCTGTGGACGGCGAACCACTAGAGGGGATCAGTCAAGCTGTGGGGGTGTCGGAAGAAGTTGGGAGTGCTACCGATCCAGAAGAAGAAAGACAGGACGACAGTGAAACTGAAGTTGCCACCGAAGGAGAAAGTTGCTGTGAATACGGCTCAGAGACAGATCAAGACAAGAGTGATCAAGAACCGAGTGTGAGGACAAGAAATAGGAGAACAAGGCGTGGAGAAGCTAGTTGGCCTGAAAGAAAGACGAGGCCGAGCTTGAAGCCAACTCCAGAGAGAACACTTGCTCCTATATCTGAAGACTCGGATCTGGACGAAGGTGCACAAAGACAGGAACAGGAAGGTCCGAGAAGATCGAGGAGGGTGCGAGTGCCCTGCAGAAGATACGCTACTCCTGAGTGGACCTACCTAGCTGCAGATGTCCAGTGCACGGAGATCTGGGAGGGTGAGGGAAGTGACATTGATCAGTACTGACCCAATCATAACATTGGAAGTAGTGTTGTTGATACCCGGAGTGGAGGTCGAAGGGTTGCTGACACTCACTATTCCTAATCCTCCTTATCTGAGCAGGATAAGAGAACTGGTTTTAAACAGAATAGAATTTCCGACTTTTTGTTCAATGAGGCCAACACCCGAGGAGATCATTCTTCGTTTGGAAATATTAGAATACGTGATTAGAGCCGCTGGAACACGTATCATTCCAGATTGTTAAAGACTTTGTAAATAAACAGATTGAAAGATGACCTAGCGCCAAGTGGAAGAAGAAGAAATTTAGGGACTTCCCATTTAGTGGACGGCGAAGGGCTAGGGTTGTCTGTTGCTATAGAACTCAAAGACTGATCTTGCAGAAGGGATTATCAGCTTCCAGGTGTGGTTCGGAAAGGCTGAATAAGCAAAGAGAAGAGACTTTGTGTTGTGAAAGAAAATCAGAACTACACTGTCTTGAGATCATGGAGGCTGGCAACCCAAACCGCAGGACAAAATGCATAGTAGGCACACTTTTAGTGGGAGTAATTTTTCTTATAGTTTTAGTAGTTACTATATCATATGTAGTGGGACATGAAAATGAAGAAAAGGCAACAAAGGAAGCAAAAATTGTATCAATACAGAAACCTACTACTGCTGGTCAAAGGGGGGACAATACAGAGAAAGATAAAGCTTTACTAGCAGCAGAAACTCGTAGGTTGCATATGGATGAATCACAGGGAAATTTCAAATCAAATGCATATGCTAAGTTGCTTTATGAATATATTGATGCTATGGAGGCGAAAGATTGTTATGTGTGCATGCAATTGCCAGCCTCTGTAGACGAAGGTATCAGATATCATCATCTTCCATTGACTTATGGAATCACATGTAGTTTGTTGCTTAGTATATTCTATGAACGTGATGGGTTTGAATATTATTTTTCAAACTTTGATGCTGTTTTACCAGAAGTTCCAAATTACAAGCACATGAACAAGTGGGATTATTATAAGAGTGAAGATAGACTAAAGAAATTTTTCATTCCTTGGAAAACGTTAGATACTTCACATGCCCGAAGAAAAAATTTGACTTGTAAAGTGTCAGAAATTGAGAAAAGGTTTATAGGGCAGGTGGATGATCGGTACAGGAGACAGAAGATCTTAAAAGCTTCAGGCCAATGGAAAACAGATTGGACCGAGGAAGAAAGGTCACACCAAAGAAAGGGTAGTAATGGTCCAATAGCTTTGGATCGAGAGAAGAAAGGGAAACTGTGTATATATAGGGGCAAAACCTATGATGAGAATGTGTTTGTGGGAGAAGTAAATTGTGAACATGCTTTCCAATTAGAATATTATACCAAGGATTTCTTGAAGGGAATGCAGGTGATCCCGAATGTATATTTTGTTTGTGGAAGAAATGCATACGTGAAACTACCGGATAATTGGTATGGATCATGTTACTTGGCAATTGTCTTCCCCAAGATATACCATGCTAAGGATTTAGAAATTATAGAGGGAAGAACTCAAGCTAGAGGAAGAAGGGATGTAAGCGATGAGGAGGTAGTTGGAGACGTATTTGGTGCTATGTTTCCTCTTTTAGGGATAGTACTGAATGATGTCAAGATCAGAAGATTGGCAACAGTTGTAGATAGGTTGTCCGCCAGTACTGCTAGATCATTAATGCTGGTGGAGGGAGAGATGCAATCGATAAGAGCAATGGTTCTTCAGAACCGACTTGCTCTAGACGTTCTGTTAGCCAAAGAGGGAGGAGTCTGTAAGGCTTTGAAGGTTCAGGAATGTTGTACTTACATTCCAGACAATTCAAAACCTCTAGAAAAGTATATACGGAACATCACTGAAATTCATCATGAGATTGAGGATTTGACACAGGTAAATGTGTGGGAAAAAGTAGGTCATGGAATGGGTAAAGTTGGAGGTTGGTTTGCCAACCTAGGAAAGGGTTTCATTTGGTACATACTGAAACCTATCATCATAATAGTGGTTTGTATAATCACTTTGTGGGGATTGGTGCGGCTGTACCAATGGTATAGATCAAATAGGTTGCAGAGATCCATGAGAGAGCAGGAGAGGAGATTAGTTGCGATGCAGGATAATCAGTACAGGAGTCCAAGGGCTCTAGAGATGATGAAACGAGGGAGTACTGCAACGAGTGCAGTTTGATTTAGGTCATACCTCAGGGATGGTGTTGTGATGGTGATGACTACTAAAAGTCATCAAAGGGGGGAACTGAGAGAGCGCAAGTCGAGAAAAAAAATTAGAAGTGCACCATATTTACAAGCACGTTGCATTAGTTTAGTAAAGATTACATAAGAGTGTCGAATTTATAGAGTGAAAATATATAAGAGTGTTTAATTAAAATAGAATGCATATATCTGTGTGAAAAGCTAATATAGAAGTGTGTAGAGATGTTAGAATGATGTTGAAATCCCATGTTATGTGGCTGTTGTAGAGGAGAATGTAATACTGATAAACGTAGAAATGTGTAGGCCACATGGCAGTTCACAGAAATGAAAGGGGTTGTTACACTTTCACATGATATGGATTTTAATGTTGTTATAATTCAAAGTATTATTGATCATAGAACTGAAATATATGTTTTATAGAAGTGTTTCATATAACCATTGTGTGTAATGAGTTAGAATACTGTTTAGACTAAGAAATTAAAGGTTTATAGAGTGCACAGGCCCGTTTCATGTAATTCTAATAGGCCTGAATAGATACGTTCATTTCTTTTGATCTGTATGTGTTACTTAGAGAAATGTTATTGTTTTTTTTGGATAGATGCACTGCTTTTAGATTGGTCAACAGGTAATCTGTAATATATAATTTGGTGGTGCACAACAAGGAGGCGTCGAGTGTCCTACGACGTCAAAACTATAACCAAAAATGTGGGGCTAGAGAACCTCTAGTCCCATCCCTTGGTTGGCACACACATTCACGATGTTCCTTTCGTGAAAGAAAACTGCTTCCATTCAAAGTTCATTTCTCATCTTTAGCGTTTATTTAATGTTCATTGTTGTAAAGTATATTCCCATTTTTTTCTTTTCAAGTTCAGAAAAATCAATTTATAGATCGGGCATGATTATTTTCCACATATCCAATGCATTTCGAGCATTGTTGGCATGCTCTTCATCAGGGAAATAGACACTAGGAGCAATAATATATACAGATGGTTATTAGTGGTAGTTAAATTAACATTAGAAAAACATCCAACTGTTATGTGGTTTACATTTTCTAATTACATAGTCACAGTTCTGAAAGCATAGTCAAGGTTCCAGGACATATTTAACTCAATGGTGCATTGCATGTGCAATATGTATATACATGAATTTACTGTACTCTAAACGAAAAAGGGAAATGCGTTTAAACGCGGTAGTTTGCTTACATGCCCTTCGTGGTGTATTCTCTTGCAAATCTGTAAAAAACGGGTGAAACGAAAAAGGATGTGTAAATGCCTGTAGGCAAAACGGTAATCCGTGAAGCTCTTTCTGAGTTTAAGCAGTGTTGGACACTGACCTGTTTAGTAACGGGTAGAAGCTATCCGAAGATCTTTTCCAAAGGACGCCGGTGAAGCAGTAGCTTCCCGCCTTACTCCTATTCAAACCTTTGGGTGTCACGTGGTTTGGCCGGTAAATAAAAATGGAAAACAGACTCAGAGGCTTGTGGTTAAAGTCTGACTCGTAAATAAAACGTGTCTAGGTGTAATTTACCAGGTGTTTTTTAAGTTAGGTGTTAAGACAATTGGAATCTACGAATTCCGTTCTAGACTCAAAAAGTGAAAGTAAGAAAGAAAGAAAGAAAAACTTATACATAAAAAAAGTCATGAAAGTGGGAAGATCGTGGTATTGAACTGGGTGCGTTTGGACTAAGGTGATGCCTGTTCAGCTCTGTACGCTACGGTGATACTAAGGCTAAAAACAACTACCTGGGGGTACATATTGGTACATAGTGTCAAAGTGAGGGTATGCCCAATAACGACAAGATCAGTGCAACGAGCAAATTACTCATAAATAGCATGAAAATTCAATTCTCTCATTAATCCCCATCGGGTTTTGTGTAGATAATTTGTGGATCCAATAATTTTCGCGTCTCAAGAGGAATTTATTATTGTCTCTTCCTTCGTGTTTTTGGATTGTCTCAAGTACGATAAATTTCATTTGAGAAACATTGTGTTGTTTTTCTGTAAAATGAGCAGACAGTGCTGATTTCATGTTTTTAAGTCTGATGTTGGACTTATGTTCTGTAAGACGTATCTTGATTCGGCGCTCAGTTTTGCCTACGTACATTTTCCCACAAGGGCACTTTATGCCATATATCAAGTTGTTGGTGTCACATGTTGCATTTACTCTAAGCTTGATGGGATTGCCCTGAGTTGGATGGTTCACAATGTTGCCCTTAATAACATTGTTGCAATGTCCGCAATTTAAGCAGGGCTTTGTTCCTGCATACATTGTATTTTCTTTTGGTTTGTTTTGTAAAATTTCCCCCAGGTTTTTCGCTCTAGTGTATGCAAAGAGAGGTGGTTGGCTGAAAGCATTTCTAAAATCAGGTTCAAGGTTAAGGATTGACCAATGTTTCAATATGCTTTGCTTGAACTGTTTGCTGGTAGTAGAATATTTTGAAACCACTACTATCCGTGGTTGTTCAGGTTTGATTGTTGGTGTTAACAGTTTCGATCTGTCTGTGTCCACGATTCTTTTTCTGGTATCTTGTACCAAGGTTGTCGGATAGCCTCTCTGGTAGAATTTGTTAGACATTTCGTTGAGTCTGGTTTCCAATATAGTATCATCTGATGCGATTCTCTTAACTCTTGCCATCTGGGAATATGGTAAATTGCGTATCAAGTTTGGTTCATGGAAGCTGGAATGTAGCAACATGTTATTTCTGTCTGTTGGTTTAACGTACAGGTCAGTAATGAATCCCTTTGGGGTTACAGTTACTTTGACATCTAAAAAATTGACCGATGTGTCAGAGATATCCCATGTGAGTTGGATTCTTTGGTCGATGGTATTGAATTTAGTGAGCGCCGCGTTTAGTTTTTCTTCCGTGTCTGACCATATGATGAAAAAATCATCTATGTAGCGTAGTATCAATCTCAAATGATCAGTCCATCCTGTGTCCTTCAAGATGTGTTGAGTTTCATACCAGTGCATAAAGGTATTGGCATACACAGGTGCAGCCGAATTGCCCATTGCCATCCCGGTGAGTTGTTGATACCACTCCTCGTTGACTTTGAAGTAGCTATGATAGAGGGTAAAGTACATAAGCTCCATAAGAAATAGTTGAAAATCTTGGTCTAAATTCGTATTCAGTAGAGCTGACTCCATAGCTTCAATCCCCATGTCATGGGGTATGCTCGTGTATAAACTGCATACGTCTGCAGTGCATAGGATCACTTTCTCTGTTTGGATGAATGGGATTTGTTGTAGTTTCAGCAAGAATTGCGATGTATCCTTGATGTACGTGGGAGTAGCTTGTACTGATGATTGAAGGTATCTGTCAATGAGTTGTCCTATGGGTTGGTGTATGCTTCCTCTGGTGGATACTATTGGCCTCATGGGGGGGTCTTCCAGGTTCTTATGAATTTTAGGTACCGGGATACCTTGGACTACCGGCTAGACGAGGTCTACACATGGGCCGACATCTATGCACAGAAACGAAGAAACCGCCCTTACAACTCAAACACGGACACTTCCTCCACAGATAGTGATCCCAGCCAAAGAGGCCGTAAAGGACAACCCACGAAAACACCACGAGAACAACCTTCTACTGTGGACCGACCACCAGTCGAACACGGGACAAGAGTCCTTTTTTAGACCAGGGACAAGCACAAAAAGGAGACCCAGGAGAGGGCAAAGAAAAGGAAAAAGAAAGAGACCCTCCGAACACCCGAAGCACAACAACCACAACCAAGGAGAAAGAAAAGAAACCCAAGAAGAATCAACCATAGAACACCTTGTGATTAACATCAGTGACCAGAAGTTCAGTAATCACGAATTAAAACTACTGGAGAAGGGCACCTCGTTCGTACCCACGACTTCTACAGATCACCTGGAACATGAAGTTAGCTTTTTCAAACTCATGAGGAAACTCAAACTCAGACATTTTTTTGACAACGTAATACCGGAACAACCACAAGAAAGAAAGGACCAACTATTGGGATTACGTCCAGCAAGCTCATTCCAAGCACCAACAAGCCATAAGACACTAGACCTTTTCGAGAATCTAGTAAAACAGGATCTCAAAAAAATCAAACACTGTAAACCCAAAACCAGAAATATCACACAAAAAGACTTAAGCACATTGCTTAAAATAGCAGAGAACGACCTTATAACTCTCACCAAAGCGGATAAAGGGGGAGCAATCGTTATTATGAATACACAGATGTACAAGAACAAGGTGATGGAACACGTTAGTGATCAGACAACTTATCTTAGATTGGAATCCAATCCTACCCAAGAGTATTCGAAGGTGTTGAAACACATCATTGACAGAGCACACCAACAGGGAATCATAACGGAAAGGACTAAAAACTTTTTGTTAACTACCAACCCAAGAAGTCCAACCTTGAGAATGGTACCTAAAATTCATAAGAACCTGGAAGACCCCCCCATGAGGCCAATAGTATCCACCAGAGGAAGCATACACCAACCCATAGGACAACTCATTGACAGATACCTTCAATCATCAGTACAAGCTACTCCCACGTACATCAAGGATACATCGCAATTCTTGCTGAAACTACAACAAATCCCATTCATCCAAACAGAGAAAGTGATCCTATGCACTGCAGACGTATGCAGTTTATACACGAGCATACCCCATGACATGGGGATTGAAGCTATGGAGTCAGCTCTACTGAATACGAATTTAGACCAAGATTTTCAACTATTTCTTATGGAGCTTATGTACTTTACCCTCTATCATAGCTACTTCAAAGTCAACGAGGAGTGGTATCAACAACTCACCGGGATGGCAATGGGCAATTCGGCTGCACCTGTGTATGCCAATACCTTTATGCACTGGTATGAAACTCAACACATCTTGAAGGACACAGGATGGACTGATCATTTGAGATTGATACTACGCTACATAGATGATTTTTTCATCATATGGACAGACACGGAAGAAAAACTAAACGCGGCGCTCACTAAATTCAATACCATCGACCAAAGAATCCAACTCACATGGGATATCTCTGACACATCGGTCAATTTTTTAGATGTCAAAGTAACTGTAACCCCAAAGGGATTCATTACTGACCTGTACGTTAAACCAACAGACAGAAATAACATGTTGCTACATTCCAGCTTCCATGAACCAAACTTGATACGCAATTTACCATATTCCCAGATGGCAAGAGTTAAGAGAATCGCATCAGATGATACTATATTGGAAACCAGACTCAACGAAATGTCTAACAAATTCTACCAGAGAGGCTATCCGACAACCTTGGTACAAGATACCAGAAAAAGAATCGAGGACACAGACAGATCGAAACTGTTAACACCAACAATCAAACCTGAACAACCACGGATAGTAGTGGTTTCAAAATATTCTACTACCAGCAAACAGTTCAAGCAAAGCATATTGAAACATTGGTCAATCCTTAACCTTGAACCTGATTTTAGAAATGCTTTCAGCCAACCACCTCTCTTTGCATACACTAGAGCGAAAAACCTGGGGGAAATTTTACAAAACATACCAAAAGAAAATACAATGTATGCAGGAACAAAGCCCTGCTTAAATTGCGGACATTGCAACAATGTTATTAAGGGCAACATTGTGAACCATCCAACTCAGGGCAATCCCATCAAGCTTAGAGTAAATGCAACATGTGACACCAACAACTTGATATATGGCATAAAGTGCCCTTGTGGGAAAATGTACGTAGGCAAAACTGAGCGCCGAATCAAGATACGTCTTACAGAACATAAGTCCAACATCAGACTTAAAAACATGAAATCAGCACTGTCTGCTCATTTTACAGAAAAACAACACAATGTTTCTCAAATGAAATTTATCGTACTTGAGACAATCCAAAAACACGAAGGAAGAGACAATATTAAATTCCTCTTGAGACGCGAAAATTATTGGATCCACAAATTATCTACACAAAACCCGATGGGGATTAATGAGAGAATTGAATTTTCATGCTATTTATGAGTAATTTGCTCGTTGCACTGATCTTGTCGTTATTGGGCATACCCTCACTTTGACACTATGTACCAATATGTACCCCCAGGTAGTTGTTTTTAGCCTTAGTATCACCGTAGCGTACAGAGCTGAACAGGCATCACCTTAGTCCAAGCGCACCCAGTTCAATACCACGATCTTCCCACTTTCATGACTTTTTTTATGTATAAGTTTTTCTTTCTTTCTTTCTTACTTTCACTTTTTGAGTCTAGAACGGAATTCGTAGATTCCAATTGTCTTAACACCTAACTTAAAAAACACCTGGTAAATTACACCTAGACACGTTTTATTTACGAGTCAGACTTTAACCACAAGCCTCTGAGTCTGTTTTCCATTTTTATTTACCGGCCAAACCACGTGACACCCAAAGGTTTGAATAGGAGTAAGGCGGGAAGCTACTGCTTCACCGGCGTCCTTTGGAAAAGATCTTCGGATAGCTTCTACCCGTTACTAAACAGGTCAGTGTCCAACACTGCTTAAACTCAGAAAGAGCTTCACGGATTACCGTTTTGCCTACAGGCATTTACACATCCTTTTTCGTTTCACCCGTTTTTTACAGATTTGCAAGAGAATACACCACGAAGGGCATGTAAGCAAACTACCGCGTTTAAACGCATTTCCCTTTTTCGTTTAGAGTACAGTAAATTCATGTATATACATATTGCACATGCAATGCACCATTGAGTTAAATATGTCCTGGAACCTTGACTATGCTTTCAGAACTGTGACTATGTAATTAGAAAATGTAAACCACATAACAGTTGGATGTTTTTCTAATGTTAATTTAACTACCACTAATAACCATCTGTATATATTATTGCTCCTAGTGTCTATTTCCCTGATGAAGAGCATGCCAACAATGCTCGAAATGCATTGGATATGTGGAAAATAATCATGCCCGATCTATAAATTGATTTTTCTGAACTTGAAAAGAAAAAAATGGGAATATACTTTACAACAATGAACATTAAATAAACGCTAAAGATGAGAAATGAACTTTGAATGGAAGCAGTTTTCTTTCACGAAAGGAACATCGTGAATGTGTGTGCCAACCAAGGGATGGGACTAGAGGTTCTCTAGCCCCACATTTTTAGTTAGAGAAATGTCATGTTAAGCATAAATTGTGGAGCCTGCTCGATGGTTTACGACTTAGAAGATATGGTGGAGGCCGGAATTTGGGGCCCACTGTACAAGTGTCTGTTTGCAGGTGCGAGGAGGTTCCAATCAAGAGAGTGATGAATAGGGTTTTGTTCAGAGAGCCAGGCACAGGCCTGGAGGAGGCTTCAGGAATTTCCTGGGGGGTACCGTCCTGCCGGAGAGGAGCCTGAGAAGCAAGGTCAACGCTAACGATGGGCCCAGAGGAGTATCAGCATGGAAAATACCAGAACTGACACCACGTGAGGGGCGTCTCTAAAGGGCGTTTCTATTCTAAATGTGATTTTTGTATTAGGGACAGCACCCCTGGGTGGAGTTAGGGCAGATGGTCTGAGGAACCTAAGAGAGCGGATGGGTAGGCAGATAGGATAACTGCGAGACACCGTTTTACAACGAAGACTAAGGGAAGTGAGTGATCTTCTTTGGAAGTCACCACGGCTGACACCTTTTTAGGTTAAGATTTTACTAAAGTAGGGATGTCACTTAGTCTAGTGTAGGGACAGTCTAATCTGGATTTTCTTCCTTTCTGTAAATGACTCATAAGCTACAGCTTGTGTCTATTCTTGCAACTCTGATGATTTTTTAATTGGTTTTGGTGATATTCTTCTGCCGACTAAGAGCATTTCGAAAATGTATGTTTGTATTGATACCAGTATATCTTTTGAACCTTATTTTGAGATGTTTGTATCTCCAGTTAACTTTGGCTTTATAATAAACTTTTGAAACGTATTCGTAGTAAGTGGTTCTTTAGAGTGGTGTAAGTCCTTAACTGATGGACCTAGTAGTGGATTGCCTTTTACTCTACGACAGGTATCAACGGTTCAGTCGACCTGAGTTGGGATCTAGACCTACAGAAAGAGATCAGATATCCCGCCGTAACAGTAAAACTAATGTGAGCACGCAGCAATCCCTGTCTTTCAAAGGCTGTCACTCGTGTTAATGAGCCCCTAAGTAGGTTCTGACACGCCTGCTAGCCCTCATCTTTTGAGTATTCATGAAGATTTTGAGAATGCGATGTGGCACAAGGCTGTCTACATTTTATATACATCTCCCTCTGTGGGGACAATTCGCAACGCTATTTGTGCGTGTGTCTGTATAAGTATGGCATGCATATGTAAACACATTCATTTCCCGAAGTCAAAAAACGTTATTTCAGTCCACCAAAAAGTTGGTTAACGCTCACAAAATAGTTTCCTCGTACAAACATTGTTTGAGTAACTCAGTACTGGAGTACTTCAAATCCACCCGAGGGTCTCTGTGGACCTGGCGATTGCTTTTTGAATACGGATCTGCATGGCACCATTTTATTATTTCACAACTGTTATGACGGTCTGTGAAGGTTTATGCTTTTTATCGTGAAGTTTCTTCTGGGTATTTTCACGAATACCACTGGGGCTTGGCTCATTATGTGCATCAAGGACTGAAGAGTGAGACAGGCAGGCTGCCTTTCCTTGGGAGCAGGAGTTCGCGAGGGTCAGTGGGATATGGGACTCTGGGGCCCGAGGGTCGGGAATGTGAGGGCAGAAGGGTGCACACTGCTGTGCAACCCTCCAGATCAGGTATGTGCTCGGCTCCTACGTGGGGTTCTCTGCGGGTGGCCACATACACCGTCTGCCCAGTAAACAGTTACCATCGCAGTAAAGAAGTGCTAATGTATAAGCTTTGTCACCCTGCGGTGTCTTGTGTTCTTTTCTTCATTTGACCCTAGACAAGTTCAGTTGAAATACCTGTTGATTATGGTCCCTTGAGAGTGGTAATAACACAAGACAATTTGCTTTACATCTTTACCCAACTCGGCGCCGTTTTCTGGAATGTCCTTTCATTCTTGCCTGACTGCATCTGTTTCTGCACTGTAACTCATGTCAAGTGACACAGAACTGTCCCATTGATGCAAATGACCCAGCATTGGTGCTTTCAATAAGACGCATGATCTGTTATTTTTTACAATTTACAGACACTGTCAATGTTGTTGCACGTGGAATCATACGATCTTGTCTGGATAGTAAAGTTGTAAAATGTTAGTTAGGGGCTTTTTTATGAGCCCTTGTGTCACTTTTGCGCCACAGGTGCGTCACTTTTTGTGATGCACCAGCGGCGTAATAATTGCATCATATTTACAAAGTGAAGCATCTAGGTAGATGTGTCACTTTGTAAACCCCTGGATCACATTATACCTGCCCCAGGTATAATGTATGCAAGGTGGGCATTCCAACGCAAGTAAGCCTCGTAGACGTGACACAGCGAAATCTATGAGATTTCACTGTGCCACTTCCAGACGCAAATGCGCCAATATCTTACTCCTGCTCCACAGCAGGCATAAGACTGACGCAGGCACATTTGAAATAGGACTTGCACATGTGAAATGAAGCATTGCTGAAGTTGCAACACTTTTATGACACAATCCAGCAATGCGTAATTTTTACGCCTACAGATGCATCAGAAATACTGGAGTGTCTGTAACTCTTTGCGACATGATGCGTCATATTGTAAATATGATGCATCCCGCTTGTCGCAAGGAGGGCGTCATGAAAAGTGATGCATCGCTGTTTTCACGCAGCGATGAATCATGTTTCATAATTGAGGCCCCCAGCCTCAGCAGGCTGTGTCTTTTAGTGCGTTGTACCCACTGCGGTCAGTCTTTGTCTTGTAAGCTGGTGTACTCATAAGTAAAGAGGACACGTTCCCAAAAGTCCTGTTTCGGAGATTGGATGCATGGGCCCCTCATTTTCACAAAGTGTAGCAACTTGTTCTGCAGGGAAGCAGTAAGCTTTTCCATCCCTGTTAGGTCCCACAGTTTATGCAGCCAAAGTGAGACGACAATGTATCTGTGCCCCATTTGGCTTTGATGACATGTTTAGCCCCACACAAAGCCAAAGCCATTATCATTGCCTTCCCTTTGTTAGAGTGTAGAGGGTGTGTCGGCATAGGGGATTCTCAGTAGGACGTAGCTGGAAAGACAGGGTATATCTGTTGCAAACATTTCATTGAAATCTTTCAGAACGGCATACCAATAGCGTTTGAGTTTGAGACAGAGCCAGAGGAGATTAGTCACTGCCATTAGGACTATTGAGTTTCCATTTAACCTTTTGGCTGGGGTGTAGTACCAATAGTGTGTAATCTTAAGCATTGCTTCTTTTCCCGAGGCACAGAATGAGGAGGTGTGCATTTTGTGGAGTATGTTAGTCCATTGTTTTGGATGAAGTGAAAGTCCAGCTCAGCCTCCAAGCTGCAGGGCTAGAATAGTTTCACAATTCCCATGTTTTGAATCGTGTACCCAGACCCGCCTTCTCCAGTGTTTCTCACAGAAAAAGACCAGTGCACTCAATTAAGTATGGGCGGATTGGAGGAGGAGCCTAGCCCGCAACCATGATGGCCGCCTGATTCCTCGGCTCCGTCGACCCTCTTGCTTTTCTCCCGTATTCCGCCCTATCCTGCTGGTGATCCTGATTTTGAGTGGCGACATCGGAATCGGGAGGCGACCCCGGTTCTACCGGTGTGCTCTCCTGTTCGGTCCCCGCAGTGGAAGTGACGAGACGCCCTCACCTCCTCCTGGTGCTTGACGGCGGTGTCCGGGTCTTTGTTCTCCGAGTGCGGTCAGCCCTGAACTCACCAACAGCGGCCATTGCAGGCGAGACGGAGCCGGTCGGCGGAAAGTGGTTGCCGCATTGTGTTTTCCACATCTTGGTTCGCCGCTTCGCAGGCTTTGTGGACCGCCGCAGAGCGGGATACATTGTATCGTCTCCCCAGCCCCCGGACGGCTCTGCTCGCTACTTTGTCTTCCCGAGCGCCGTGGTGGGCGCCATTTTGCTGACTACGTTCGGCACCTGATTGTGAGGATCCTGGGCTGTTGTTTACGACACGGACGCCTGTCCACGCCACTTTGACACCGTGTGGGAATGGAGTGTGCTACCCCTGTGCCCCCGGACTGGTTGCGCTATGATGAGTGCTGGCGGGGTGCTCAACTACTTGCTGGGGGTGATGGCGGCCAGCTTCCGGGACTACTACGCGTTTGTGAGCCCCATGTTCAGGGGACTGCTGCATCCTCTCTCCCTGAGGCACCAATGTCGATTGGTGACGTTTTGGGCGCTCTAGGCACGCTGAGCACTGCCCTATGTATTGCTGCCCAGGATTTGGGGGACCGGCTGGACGCGGTTCTGTCTGTGGTACCCATGCCTGTCTGTGACTGCCCTCGAGCGCGGGACGCTGCGCCACACCCTGTGTTTGCCTACTGTGGTTTCTCTGCCCCGGTCGCCACGGAAGCGTTGGGGGTGCGAGGCCCTGCTCCTGCTGAGGTGCCGGCTGGAATATCCTTGGCGAGGTCTGGCGTCCGTGGGGCTGTGAAATGGCTGGGAAATCATCACCGGGTGCCATGTATGGCGACTCCTTTTGGGTCTACTGGCGTGCCTCGTTGCCTTACCCTGGAGCGGTTGCTACTGCTTGGACTGGCCGACCTTGGAGGATCACTACTGTGCGCTTCTTCCTGTACCACTGCTAATCGCATGGCTATGTGTCGAATTGACTTTGGTGGGCGGCGTCCTACCTTGCTGTGGTCACCTTGTTCGCTCACTTCCTCCAGGATGACTACTATGGAACTGGACTATGTCGCTACACCGGACCGCGGGGGGCAGGGTTGAGGGTGTCTCCTCTCATGTTGGGAGTGCTGTTATTCGCACTGCTGGAATGCAGATGGATAGCCGGGGTTATTGAACATTCGTTTTGTATCGGTAACGGGGTCTAGGGACGGGCGGCCCGAGTAACATGCTGAAAGCGGGTCTATTTCTCTCCTCCTCCACTCTTTATATCTTTATATTTTTCCCTTCTATGGGGCAGTTCCGGGGCGACAGGCACGCTGTTAGTGGGTTTGGCCGTAGCCATTACAGGGGTGCTGGGTGGTGGGTGCGGGGGGGGTTTGTTATTTTAGTTTGTTTTGTTCTATGGTCTCTATCGCTCTTTTCCTGCTTTGGGAGGGTTCTTTCCTCTTCGTAGGGTTGGCTGTTTGTGGGTCTTGCGCCTTTTCTCTTCCTATGTCTCGACAAATCTTTGCTTCCTGTCCTTAGGGGTGGGCTCTCTGGGGTTACACTTGGAACTGTTGCTTTTTATAATGCTGTTTATTGCCCAGTCTTATTGTTGCGATTGCTTAGCCTATATAGTTGCTGTATTTATAGCCTACGTTCGATTGTATATGGGGTACGCCCCTCTTGCTGCGTCTCTTTTGTGTCCCTTTATGTAAGGTGTGTAGTCCTTCCTGTTGCAGCCCCCTCGCTTCATCTAAACTTAAAAATGAAAACCTTCTATCCTGTGTTGCGCACCCCGTAGTCACTTCTGGCGTATTTTGCGATATCCTGACTGTATATTGGCCTGTTGTTCTCCTGTTTTTTATCACCTGTCTTTGCGGCCGGCCGTGATGGTTGTGGGCTTGCGCATGTATCTTCCACTTTTATCTCAATAAAGGTTTTCAAAAAAAAAAAAAAAAAAAGTATGGGCGGATTTTGCGAATCTGGCATACGCGAACTTGCGTATTTACGGATTCGCAATCCGCAAAATTCGCAAACTCTCGCGAATTTGTGGATTTTTGTGTTTTTTTGTGTTCGCAAGGGTTTCTGCCAGTTCGCGAGGTTTGTTTACCAGTTCGCAATTGCGAACTTACTTTTCAGCTCGCAACGGCCGCGACTATGTTGTTTCTACGTCTGGTTCATCATCACAGGTTCACAGCACCCTCTGTTTCACCACTGCCACCCTCTGGTACACCCATGCCACCCTCTGGGACATCCTCACTGCCACCCTCTGGTTGGTTTATCACTGTAGATTATGGGGGTGAAAAAAAGCAAGCACACTGCCCTGCTTCAACTGCCATGAATTAATTTGGGGTTGATTAATGTGTCACTGATTTTTAAACTTCCAGTCTGGCTGGCACCTGCTTCCTTCCTTATCTGTAATTTGCTTTCTGTTGCAGTGCATTTTTTTTTTACAGGACCTTTATGGCCTTCTGGTAGCTATTCTCTGAGCCTGCTGTGAGGGTCAGAGCAGGGTCATAGAATAGTTGCAAATAGGCAACTGAACTCTGGAGGGGCCCCTCAGGAAGCACTAGAGTGAATGGTTACTAATGTTAAGATTGAACTTTTGCACCTGCTGATTGCTTTCAGTTTTGCAAAAATCGTTTTTCTGCAATTTCGCGCGATTTGCGGGGCGTGAATCCGTGCGAGATCAATTTCGGAAGCCGCGAATTCGTGCGAATACACGATTTGTTTTTTGCTGCGTGTTTGTTCGCGTGATTTTTTATATGTTCGCAAGCCGCTTGTAGCGCAACGTTTGCAAAGTTACCCTAGCGGTCGTACATGGGCGCGGCCATCTTGTTTGCGTGATGTAATTCCGTTTCCGGGCGCTATGTGTAATCTCGCAAAGTGTGTGGCTCGCTCGTACATGTTCGCGTGTGATCGCGAGGAAAATCTCGTGCGAACTTACCCACGCGGTCGTGAACGGGCGCGGCCATCTTGTTTCTCATTCATTGCTATGGTTCTGGGCATGCTCTCTGTATCCTTTCTTAATCTCTGCCATCCTTTGCTTGTTTGAAGTTTTTTTTAATCTATTTTACTTATTATCTATCCCTCTATTTTTCTAGCTCTATATTTTTGTGTTTTCTGCTACTTTTTGTTAATTTTAAACTACTTTTTTAAACGCTTTTCTTTTCTTCTTCCCTGTTCTATTTCTTCTTTCTTATTTTGCTTCCTTTCTGCCCAGACCATGGCAAAGGGAGCCGGGAAGAAGCCCGCAAAGGGGAAGGGTCCCGCACCCCGTGCCCGGCTCCCGTGCGGGCGTTTGAGGGGGGAGACAGTTATAGCTCGGGAGATTTTTAGTGCGGAGGAGGTGGCCGCACTAGTCTTTCACGTCCAGCGCCGCCTCCCCAAGACCATCATGGGAGGCGGCAGGATCGCTACCGGCTACGGGATCCGGGAGCGCCGGAAGCGGTGGGAGAAGGTGTGCCGGGCCATGTTTGAACACTCTGGGGTCCGGCGCACCTATAACCATGCCACCCACCGCTGGACGGATCTCATGGACCGGGAACGCGACTTGCTGGACGTGCTCGGCGTAGAGATCCCCGGGCTTGGTAAGTAGTAGTAGCTATTTCTATCTATTTCATCACTACTCTGTTTTATCCCGCTCTGTGTGTTATTATATTGCAAATTTTTGTTTTTTACTAAGAGCAATAATGCTGCCGATTACATTGTAGGTAAATTATATTTCAAAATCTTCTATGCATTTCAGGTGCACTGCTCTCCTTCTCAGTAGCCTTGCTACTATGCTTATTTGTTTTCTATTTTGTGTTCATTTCATTGGCCTGAGAAATTATGTATGAGTGTAGTGTAAAGAACTGCGTAATGCTAGACACTAAGGGTCAGATTTTCAATTACCGGCGCATCCCTGCAAAGTAGCAGGGATGCGCCAGTAATTGTGCGCCATGCCACTACCACCCATGGTGCGCCGTATTTACAATGTGGCGCACCATGGGCCCAAAACGTCACAGAAGCCTTACACATCTGTGCCGTAAAGGCGGCGCATTGCTGGAGTTGCGTGCCAACGATGGCAGAGCTCCAGCAATGCTCTGGGGTGCCCTATCTCCCCAATGCTGCATCAAGCCGTACGTCGGCTTCAAGCAGGCGCAGGGTTTGAGTCACGCATCATTGTCCTAAAAGTGACTGATTGACATCTTGTAGATTTCCCTCAGCCACTTTTAGGATTCGTTCCTGCGCAGGAACGCCCTCCCTTGCGCCGGAACGCCCCCTGATGGCGCAGGGCTTTACAACGTGATGCATCTCCCATATGCGTCACTTTGTCAATATACCCCGCACCATGGCGCCTCTTTTGTTCTGCCGCTGCGTCACAAAAGTCACGCAACAATGGAGCAAAAGAGCCGCAAGGGGCTTCTAAATCAGCCCCTACAGACTCAAGTCCAGTCCTTCCTTTAGACACATGGCTATAAGAAGAAATAGTGATGGTGGTCGGTGGATTGATAGTTTGAGTATTCACTGATCTGCAAGCACGATGGACTTTGTCTGTCACTTTGCGTGCTGCGGACTGCTGCCTGCCAGGCCTAGGCAAACCTTTTTAGTAGTTTGTTTACTGAGTTACATAGGAACTTTCCAAGTCAACGGTCCGCAAATCAAGCAATGCTAATAACGTAGTAGACCACATGAGATCGGTCAATATATCCCGTGGAATAGTTGTCTATTTGCTATTTCGCCAAAATATTTTGTTATTGTCCTTTTGAAATGTTTGATTTGGTTGACAAATATCATCCATGTTTTCTGGTCTTTCTTTCTTTCATGTTGTACATCAGCTCCCCCCAGGGGCAAGAGGACACAGGAGGAGGAGGAGGGTGCTGTTCAGGATGCAGGCCAGGATCGGGCAGGCGAGGGCTCCTTTGCTGGCCCCAGTAAGTTTTAATTTTAATATAGAGTACCTATTTTTTCCTAGCGTTCCTCATTCGATTTTTTCTAAATCGTCTTTGATCTTCTTGTAGACTGGATCTAAATTCTTATCCTGCCTCGACTATGACTCCCTGTGGTATTACTAGATTATTCTTATTAGTTTGTCTGTGTAGCTAACTAAGATTGCACATTTGGCAATTCCATTGGACTCCCATTCTAGTCAGCAATAGCTCTATGCACTTAGTGCAGTCCTCTGAGATTGTCCATAATGTCTTTTCAAGTCTTCTAAATGTTTATGCTTTGACAATTGCCAACAATAAAAAGGTGAATGACCACCAAGAAAGAATAAGATACTACTTTACTTTGGGTTTGGATAGTAGGACAATCCATTCTACTACTGTTGCAGGGACAAATCTGCACAAACAGAACTATGGACACTAAATAATGCATTGCTTAGCTTATCAATTATAATAGGTGCTGTTAGACTTTCCACATACCTCAGTGATAACAGACTTTGCAGTTGAACCCCCAATCTCCTTACTGACTAGATAGTGTGGCAGAGTCATTTAGCTCCCAAAGTCACCGATGATTGATCCCCAATGATGATTAGATTATCCAACGCAGGACAAGAGTACGGAGTCAGAGTCAAGAAGTGTCAGAGGCACGGACTCATGCTTGCAAAAATTCCAAAACCTTTAGCTCATCCACTCTAGTCTGGAGGACCAAAAACCACAGAGTCTATTTAAGTTTAAAAGCTTTATTAAAAGTAAACACATTTATTAAAATCAACTTTGTCATAAAACTAAACGTTTAACTGAAAATGGAAAAGTGCTTAGTGCTGACGATTAATTGGACACATTTCTTGTGGTCGAGCCGAGCTCTCACCTGGTTTGAACTTGATCCTGCTCGTGTTCTTAGAAGTCAAGCTTCTGTCTGTTAGGAGAAAAAGTGGTGCGTGTTAAAAATAAAAAGCAAGCATTCATCAGTTGTGCCACAAAGTGCAGCAAGCCAACAGCCTTCCCTGGAAAAAGGGACATTTTTACTTTAGAGTAGACAGTCACAAATTATTACATTGTATTCTGTTTTTTTCACATTTCTTTATTCCTCCTAGACCAAATATTATATAGTAGTGAGTGGTGTATTCTAACATTCTTAAATGTACTTTGTAGGTGGAACATCTGGTGGCGGGGCCAGCGCGGAGGTGGTGGTATTGGACGAGGGGACCAACTCTGGGGAGGAGGCGGTGCAAGTGCCGGACGTGCCTGTGAGGGTTCACACGGTGGTGGCGGGCAGAGGTAAGCTATATATTCCTTACTTATTGAGATTGAAGACTGCATAGTGTGCTTTCTGCACGGGTGTATTATAAATCAACCGGGTAGTAGCCTCCTCTAAATGTACTTCGACTTAGCTGTGAAGTTTTGGGCGAGAAGAATCCCAATAAGATCTGAGATAAACTTGATGGATGGGATGAACGAAAAGCGAAAGAAGGGTGTAAGTAAGTGTGGAAGGACGAGAAATTTAATGATGACTGTCAAAGAAGAAAGATATGTGGTTGCTTGGTCCCCGAGGTGGCTGGGAAGGAAAGAATATGGTATGGTGCATGGCTGGGTGAATGATGAAGCAAGGATGGGTGGAAGGAGAACAGCCTGGGTGGGTGAAACAGAAACTGTATGTGTGCATATACTTTGAATGGATGGATGCCTGGATCATGGCATTATCTGACTCTTAGATAGCATATGTGTATCTAGAGAGAGTAGACGGTCACTGGATGAACTAAGTGTTACTTTGAAGAGCATGTAACACCGCACCCGCACGTCCGTTCCAGTGTAGGAAAGGCAAGGAAAAGAAGTTGTAATTTTGTCCAAATACTACCATGAATAGTAGCAGTAGTTTGTATTGCAACTGCAAGCACAGCATATATCCGGTTATTACGGTGGACACTCCCTACCTCTCTTAATAACTTTAGTTTAGTAGTAGTACGTCATTCATGTGTGGGTGTATCACTGTTCACTCAATAATAAGCAAAGCACCTGGAGTCATCCCATATGTCATCAAATACATCCCATGTGAAGTGATAGATAATCAGATTATTTAGCTTCTTCATTTTCCTTTTCTAGTACTCATTTGCACTGTAGAGTGAAAGCTAAATTAATTAAGCAGTAGCCCTTTTAACAGAGTATTCTCAGTGCCACCCGTAATAGAAAAGTAAGAGCTTCACCACCTGCATGTACTGGACCGGTACAGTAACGCAAGTCTGTCTCACTCATCATGGTGTGCGTCTGTTTTTCTCTGGTGCAAGTTCACTGCGCTGGCATTATGCCGGCTTGCATAAGATAATGTACCAATTTTCCTAAACAAGAGAGAAGAAGAAGAATAAGACTGGTGTACTGTCATAGTCGACTGAAATGGAAGTCCATAGTGCTTGTAGAATTTGTTCCTTAAACTCCCACTAATGTTAGAGCAAGGATGAAGAAGTGGGAGGTTAGATAGATACTGTCCTCAATAGTTATGTACTGTGCTTTCAATTTGCTACTTGTACTGTGACACAACTTTCTGCTCAATCATTTTGTGTTAATCTTAAGGAGCATTGGTTACAGACTATGTCTTTCTTTCTTCATATAGTTGCTCCTTCCAAATCAAACAGAACATCAAGGAGGGAGCTGGCTCAAATGGCCCGGCAACGGAGGCTGGATGCCACTGTCGCCGAATATCGGCGGCTGGTGGCCCTGGAGGAGGAGGAGACGCAGTCTACCGGTACAACAACAACATCCACTGGGACAGCTGCATCCTCCTCCGTGCCCCCACGAGCTGCCAGCCAGCGCAGTGCTCCAGCGGTACGGAGCCGGGCTACCAAAGCCAACCGCCACCGCCGAGCAGCAAAGACAGCAGCTGCCCCCCACAGGAGTTGCAAGGCACGCCAGCGCCGCTTATGCCTCAGAGTGTCCTACCTGGAGCAGGAGGTGCATACCTATAAGAACTTGGTGGAGGGCCTCCGCTTCGACCATGCCACCCTCCGCAAGGAGTATGATGCCCTGGCCGCTAAAGTCAACAGCACCCTCCCGTAGTGTAGTGTCCCTTGCCCCTTTTTTAGAGACTTTTGGGGGGTGGGAATTGGGAGATGGGTTGTTTTTGGGACTTTTGAAGGACAATCGTTGGGGTTAGGGAGGGTCTTGCGGGAGATTATTTTGTTAGGGCTACAAAAATATATTTTTTGAAACTTTATCTGACCATACCTGTTTTTTACTGCTTTTGAGTCTGGTGGGTGGGATTTAACAGTAAGTTTGTTTTCCTGAAGAGTCCTAGGACTTTAGTAGTACTACCGTCAATCTCTCGTCTATTCCTAATACTCCATTATACTACCTCCCACCAAACGCTTATCTTACCTGTAATTTGTGTTTGAAAGTAGGGCTAGGCCCAGGGCTGGCTCCACGGGAAATGGCGATTAAGGTTGGCAATCCTGGGCGGATGAAATGTCCTCATTGCGGTGGTACTAGTGGTGTGACACAGTGGCAGTTGCATGCCTATGGAAAAAAAGAAAATGAAACCTGGTTTGTCCTTACTGTAGCATTACAACGGTACGATAGAGAATATAGCAGGTGACAGTACACTAGAACAGTGCCACACAGAGACTAACAAATGGTAAAGTATTGAAAGTATAACTAGTACTTGCGTTGAATTTCTTTGACATTGGCTACTACTACAAGAAATAGTACTGAAGCTGAGTAAGTCTAGAATATATCCTCGGATTCCTTCACCAGCCTGTTGCTATGACCTTATCCTCCCCAGCAAGTGTGTGGAATTATTGATGTCATTTAGTCACACATCAAGCAAAACCACACAGCCCGGGGGAAGAGGGTTAGGGTTTGGAAAATGGATGGGAATGGGGGTTTCTTTTTGGGTAGGTTTTGTTGAGAGAAAAAAAAAAGCACAACATGGACAAACAATAATTGAAGATAAAGAAATCTTTGGGTACAAAGCTAACCATAAATCTTTTAAGTGACATAAAGGAAGTGCATGCCCTACTGCATGCATTGTTACTGAAAAGTAAGTAGTACTAGAATGCGACAGTACAGGGCTGCAGCGTTTTCACTTGCCTATCTCTGCACTCAGAGAAACACTTCTTACATTAAATTAGGTTTAAAAATTAGCCGAAGTAAAACCTATAGAATGGCTGTAGGGATCAATTTAGAAGCAGAGAGAGATCCAAGAAATGCAGTCACACTCATAGAAGAACACAATGGATACTGTATGTATGTTGTTGTAGTTGTCCTGTTGAACGTGGTAAGTAAGTTGCATGCAGCAAACAATTCCTCTTATTAGCGGCACTCCTCCATTACAGCTGACGCTTCGTCCATCAATGTTGGTGACCAGAAGACACCCTGTCCACTGCCTGCCTGGTGGATGCTGAATTGCGGCTCGCTAATGTGAAGCCTGACTCCATCCTTTTTTCCCCATTGCACAGACTGAAACCCGGCCTGTAATTATTGAACGAAAAACAGGAAGTGCTATTACAACACCACTGATAAATAAATATAAGGTATGTACGCTGTGTAGTGCAAAAAGTCACACTTTGATTTTCCTAATAGACAGTACAATATTTTTGAAAGTGCGTACTCTGTCTGAGTCACCTTTTGAAGGATAAATAAGTATGGGCAAATTAATTTAGCGGATCTTTCCCCTCAAGCTAGGTGTACTGTAAACTGTGTTTTAGAACAAAATTACACCTACCCAGCAGTGCTCCCACCCAGACCCTTACTGAAGCCAGTCGCAAAAATGTAGAAGACCCCCAATCAGATCTCAAAAAACGAGGCCTAGCAGAAAACTGTTAACAAAACGTACTTTGAAAGTAAAAGTAGGCCCAAATACCCCCTTACCCACCGTGGATTGTATTCAAACCACTTGCAAGCAAGCAAAAGTATCCATAGCCAGCATCGCTCCAAGACTCGAAAACCCCCCCACCCAAACACATGCAATATAAATACTGCTAACCCTAACGAGCCCTAAGTTAAGAATAGTGGCAAAGGCTTTCTTTAACTATGCCAAATCCCCCCTTTCCCGCCATACTACTGCTTTTGAGTCTGGTGGGTGGTGCTTTAACAGTAAGTTTGTTTTCCTGAAACTTAAGTCTGTGTCATTTTCTTCCTTTAAGTCTAAATGGCTAAATGTTTTCAACACTAAGTGCCTCTCACAGAGTAAGTGATCCCCCCTTTCCCACCATGGATTTTCTTCAAATCACTTGCAACAAAAATTACACATTCCCACGAGTGCTCTAAAACCCCAGAACTCAGTTGCAAAAATCAAGAACACCCCGAAACACATGCAATCCTGCTGCTAGGGCTAACCCTAACAAACCCTAAGTTACAAAAAGTGCCAAAACCTTTTTCCTCATGGATGTTGTTTAAACCAGTTTTATCCGGTATTAGACCTTCCCCGCAATGGCCCCAGAGCCGTCAATCCAGGAGAAAACAAGTAGAAGACCCCCAAACAGCCAAAAAGCAAAAGTACAAAAATGTGGACTTAGTCACTTTTCTGAAAATTTCCAAAATCACTCAGCGCGCGCTCTGCAGCTAGGCCCTAACTCCCCTCTGCCTCCATGGATTTCCTTCAAACCTCTTGCTATCTAAACTATCCATACCCAGTAGTGCTCCCAGACCCCGAAACCCACCCACAAACACCAGGAAGCCCCCCAAACAGACCCCCGAAAACGCTACATTGAGCGAAAAGTCAGAAAATGCAAAACCTTTTTCCTCACGGATGTTGTTTAAACCAGTTTTATCTGGTATTAGACCTTCCCAGCAATGGCCCCAGAGCCGTCAATCCAGGCGAAAACAAGTAGAAGACCCCCAAACAGCCAAAAAGCAAAATACAAAAATGTGGACTTAATCACTTTTCTGAAAATTTCCAAAATCACTCAGCGCGCGCTCTGCAGCTAGGCCCTAACTCCCCTCTGCCTCCATGGATTTCCTTCAAACCTCTTGCTATCTAAACTATCCATACCCAGTAGTGCTCCCAGACCCGAAACCCACCCACAAACACCAGGAAGCCCCCCAAACAGGCCCCCGAAAACGCTACATTGAGCGAAAAGTCAGAAAAGCCAAAACCTTTTTCCTCACGGATGTTGTTTAAACCAGTTTTATCCGGTATTAGACCTTCCCAGCAATGGCCCCAGAGCCGTCAACCCAGGCGAAAACAAGTAGAAGACCCCCAAACAGCCAAAAAGCTAAAGTGCAAAAATGTGGACAGTCACTTTTCTGAAAATTTCCAAAATCACTCAGCGCGCGCTCTGCAGCTAGGCCCTAACTCCCCTCTTCCTCCATGGATTTCCTTCAAACCTCTTGCTATCTAAACTATCCATACCCAGTAGTGCTCCCGGACCCCGAAACCCACCCACAAACACCAGGAAGCCCCCCAAACAGGCCCCCGAAAACGCTACATTGAGCGAAAAGTCAGAAAAGCCAAAACCTTTTTCCTCATGGATGTTGTTTAAACCAGTTTTATCCGGTATTAGACCTTCCCAGCAATGGCCCCAGAGCCGTCAACCCAGGCGAAAACAAGTAGAAGACCCCCAAACAGCCAAAAAGCAAAAGTACAAAAATGTGGTTAAAGTTTTAATTATATTAACTTGTGCAAAACAAAGAAAGACAGAAACACAAGAATAAAAGTGAATAAGTCCGAAAAAGAAAATTTCTGAATTCATTGGCTCATTTTCAGGCCTCGGTGTCAGGGAAGAAGAGTTCGTCCTCATACTCTGCGGATTCAGGCAGGAGTAGGTCAGTGTCACCTAACACAGAAGAAATTCCCTCATCTAAGTTGCTGTCCTCCTCGTCTTCTTCAGTCGTGCGATCTGGTACTTTGAAATCTGGTGGTATGAGGTGCTTATTCATCTTGATCATTGTCAATATCTCCACATTTTTGGGCGAGAGGCGGGTCCGTTTGCAAGTTACAATGGCACCAGCAGCACTGAAAACACGTTCAGAAGACACGCTTGCGAGTGGGCAAGACAAGTAATGTATAGCCAGGCGGGTGACCTCTGGCCACAATTCTTTTTTCCCATGCCAATACGCCAATGGGTCAGCATTAACATAGACCTCTGTTGAGTCATTCAGATAGTCCTGCACCATCGACTCAAAGTTCTCCACGGTTCCTCCACTTTGCTGAATTTTTGCTCGGACCTTTTGAGAACCATAACCAATCTCAGCTAGCCAATCCTCTTCATCACCCGATATTTCTGTTTTGTCTGGTGCAGATGATGCGGTTGCCGGTGTGTTTAACGGCTGAGAGGTCACTTCTGCCACAGCCACAGGTGCAGAAGTGGAGTCTTTTGACTGGGGATGGCCTGCTGATGTACTGCCTTTTCCTTCAATTTGCTTCCGTTCTCTTTCAAACCTGATGGCTGACCAGGCTATCCAACGTTTGTACTTTTTAACATCTTCATCACCAAAAAGAAATAATGCACAGCCTGCCAGCGCCTTTTTGTAGCGTGGATGCAGAATAGTAGCACAAATGTAATGCTGTTCTGAGTGGATCTTTTGAAGAAGTTCATCGCCAAGTAGACGCTCTAATAATTTCTCCGCCAAAACAAAAGCTTCTTGCTTTTCTTCATCTTTTTGAAACTTTGAAGACACCGCCTTCAGTTTGTGCTCCAGCATGCGCAACAATGGGATAGCTTTTCCCAAATTACAGTCCTCCCTGCTGACTGCACGCGTGAAGACCTCAAAAGGAGGAAGCATGTCTGTCAGGCTTTTAACTAGCTCCCATTGCGCCGCATTTAACCTCAGGTCCTCCTTCACAGCTGTACCCATTGTTAAGAAATACTGATCGAGTACCGTAAACTGCTCATACAGACGCTCAAGCATGTGGAAGGTTGAGTTCCAACGTGTTGGCACCTCCTGGATGAGTGCTTTTACTGGCATTCGACGTTCATGTAGCAGGCTCCTCAGATGCTTCCGGGCCTTAAAAGAATGGCTGAAATAGTTGCACATTTTTCGGCAGGTGACCACTAACTGGCATGCTGGACTGTCTTTCTCCAAGAATTTTTTCACAACCAGGTTTATACAGTGCGCCAAACACGGCACTCTGAAATAGTCACCCAGTTCCATGGCCTTAACTACATTGGCGCCATTATCCGTGGTAACATAACCAATGCCGCGTTTTTTTGGAGACAGCCAGTGAAAGACCTTTGTGTTGAACTCATTCAATATGTTTTCTGCTGTATGACGTAGCTCCAAGCCAAACATGTTGCTGTTGCATGTTGTTGTAGTGTTGCATGTTTCCGAGCAGCTTTAAAAACTTGGTCCAGGTTAGCACCTGCGTTTAGCTTTGCTTTAACCCCTGAAAAAGAGACCCAGTGTGCAGTGATGCACATGTAATCAGTGCCTGCGCCACTGGTCCACATGTCTGTTGTCAGATGTATAGTGTGAACAGCACTCTTCTGCAAAGCTGCCCCAATCACCTCCAGCACATCTTCATGTAGTGCTGGAACCGCAACTCGGGCAAAATAGTACCGGCTAGGAACCTTCCATTTAGGGCAGAGCGCTGCCACTAATTCGAGAAAACCAACCCCTTCTACAAAAGAAAAAGAGAGAAGATCCAGCGCTAGCATTTTAGCCAGCTTAGTGTTATACAGACACACCATTGGGTGGTTGCGGTCATATGGCGCGTCTGAAGAAAACATTGTTATAATGTTGCCCTGGACCATTTTACGGGATGATGATGATGACTTCTTCGACCCAGTTACGCTCGCTGATGAACTTTTTCGCATTGGTGTCTCACTCTGTCCCACACTCTTAGTGTGGCTCCCAGGGGTACTGGGTGTAAGTGAAGTGTGTGACACTTCTTCCTCCTCGTCATCATCAGATGGAACATCAACGTTTTCTCGACTTTCAATTCGGGCTTCCTTGATCTCCTTTAGGTGCGCAAACCATTGGACAGCGTGCTGTCTCTCAAGATGACCTCTCTGGCCTCCAGTCCCATAGTTGGTACCAAGCTTACCACGACTAACTGCAAGCTTACAAATGCTACAAATGGCTATGTTTTCCCGTTTTGTGCAAACACTAAAGAAGTCCCAAACTGCGGACTTGAAATGTCTGTGGGGGCCAGAGGAGGCGATACTGGTGGTGGCCGTGCTGCTAATGCCAGATGAAGTGGAGGATGTGTATTGCTGAACTTTACTATGTTGTGCACTTTCACCACCACTAATTGAGGTCGAGGTGGATGGAGGTCCCTTCTGGCGAGTAAGAAATATGGAAGCGGTAGGTTGTGGTGTACTAGTTAACATCAATGATTCTGGTGTTCCCATTGCCTCCTCGTCGACTTCATCATCACGCTCAGCAGCTTGTCGAGCTAGGGTCAAAATGTCTGTTTGCTGCATTCCCGCTGGGGCTTCAGTGACGTTAGTGATGATGACTGCGTCGTCGTCGTGAGAGTCTTCAGCAGCAGGAGTATACGCCACTTCTTGTTGAGCGTCATCACACTCCATAACTCGGAGAGTTTCGACGACCTTCCTTTTACGCTTAGCTACCTTTGTCAGATCATGGTGTGCCTCCTCAACCTCACTCTCAGACGGCAGTGGTGCTGGTTCCCAAGTAAGATCCATATCATCAGAAGGAGGTAGGCTTGAAGAAGATGTAGACACCAACACCCTTGATCTTTTCCTTGCTCGGGATGTGGAAGACAATGAATGATCATCAGGAGGAGTGCCTTCCTCGAATGATACCTCGGCTTGATTGTCGATTTCCAGATGTGCCCCTACTTCTGGAGGAACAACTATTGTGGCCACTTGTTGTGCCCCTCCATGCACCTCTGCTTGCCCCTCTCCTTGCGCCGCCTCTCCTTCCACATGTACTTGGGCTTGTACTTGCACATGTGATTGTTGTTGCGGCTGTGGTTGTTCAACACTCGGCAGATGAGTTACAACAACCTGTGTTGATTGAGGGACATTGCTGCTACTTTCTTGCGATGAGCCAACATCACTGGACGATGGTGATTGAACAACTATACTGGCTGCCTCTGCAGCACTCAAGGACTTGGACCTAAGTTGGCGTGGTGGTGGTGGCACTGAGCCCAATGGAGCGGAGGTGCTGCTCCCAGCTTGGTCCCCAGCAGACCCCGCTGCTGCTGCAGGCGTACTTTTTTTTATCCCAAAACATTTGGCGGTCGTCATCACACCAGTCTCCTTGGTAAGTGGCGCCACTTGCTTCTTCTGCTCCTTACTGGCAACTTTCTTGCTAGAGGATCTACGGGCAACTTTTTTTGGGGCCATCTTCTTCAGATGTCACTCTGAACAGCAGGCCGCAGTTGCACAAGTTGCAGAGTTGTCTGTGGCCACACGCACACGTGACGTTGTGCTGCACACACCGCAGCAGGACTTCTTCCTGGCACTGGTGGCTCTCTTGTGCACCTACAAGCAATGGAAGACAGAGGAACATCAGTTATACACCCCAAAAAGTCGAAAAAACACACAAAAATCAGCACAATCCCATTCCCAGCCCATCCATGGCCTCAATGGTGTTTAAATCCAAGAAGACACCCCACAGAAAGACTAGGCCCATGCACCACTCACACTACCCCTGGGAAAAAGGCCCCAACAGCAGCCCCAAAAAAACGACAAAAAACACAAAATTCAGCACAATCCCAGCCCATCCATGGCCTCAATGGTGTTTAAATTCAAGAAGACACCCCACAGAAAGACTAGGCCCATGCACCACTCACACTACCCCTGGGCAAAAGGCCCCACCAGCAGCCCCAAAAAAACGACAAAAAACACAAAATTCAGCACAATCCCAGCCCATCCATGGCCTCAATGGTGTTTAAATTCAAGAAGACACCCCACAGAAAGACTAGGCCCATGCACCACTCACTACCCCTGGGCATAATGGATGAAAGCTAGGCAAAATAAGTGCAGGCCTCAGACACTGCCTCTCTTCAAAATGGCCCCTTGCACCCCAAGCACATGTTGCCTGTACCAGCACTCAAGATGGCCACCACCACCACCCACATGGCCAGTCCACATCAACAGTACACCCCAAAAAGAAACGAAAAACACACAAAAATCACCAGAATCCAATGCCATCCAGGATCTTTACATTAAAAAGACCCCACAGGCAGACTCAGTCCATGCACCTCTTCCCCTGGGCAAAAGGCCCCACCAGCAGCCCCAAAAAAACGACAAAAAACACAAAATTCAGCACAATCCCAGCCCATCCATGGCCTCAATGGTGTTTAAATTCAAGAAGACACCCCACAGAAAGACTAGGCCCATGCACCACTCACTACCCCTGGGCAAAAGGCCCCACCAGCAGCCCCAAAAAAACGACAAAAAACACAAAATTCAGCACAAGCCCAGCCCATCCATGGCCTCAATGGTGTTTAAATTCAAGAAGACACCCCACAGAAAGACTAGGCCCATGCACCACTCACTACCCCTGGGCAAAAGGCCCCACCAGCAGCCCCAAAAAACGACAAAAAACACAAAATTCAGCACAATCCCAGCCCATCCATGGCCTCAATGGTGTTTAAATCCAAGAAGACACCCCACAGAAAGACTAGGCCCATGCACCACTCACTACCCCTGGGCAAAAGGCCCCACCAGCAGCCCCAAAAAAACGACAAAAAACACAAAATTCAGCACAATCCCAGCCCATCCATGGCCTCAATGGTGTTTAAATCCAAGAAGACACCCCACAGAAAGACTAGGCCCATGCACCACTCACTGCCCCTGGGCAAAAGGCCCCACCAGCAGCCCCAAAACAATGACAAAAAACACAAAATTCTGCACAATCCCAGCCCATCCATGGCCTCAATGGTGTTTAAATTCAAGAAGACACCCCACAGAAAGACTAGGCCCATGCACCACTCACTACCCCTGGGCATAATGGATGAAAGCTAGGCAAAATAAGTGCAGGCCTCAGACACTGCCTCTCTTCAAAATGGCCCCTTGCACCCCAAGCACATGTTGCCTGTACCAGCACTCAAGATGGCCACCACCACCACCCACATGGCCAGTCCAAATCAACAGTACACCCCAAAAAAAAAAAAACACACAAAAATCACCACAATCCAATGCCATCCAGGATGTTTACATTAAAAAGACCCCACAGGCAGACTCAGTCCATGCACCACTCACTACCCCTGGGCAAAAGGCCCCAACAGCAGCCCCAAAAAATCGACAGAAACCACAAAATTAAGCACAATCCCAGCCCATCCATGGCCTCAATGATGTTTAAATTCAACAAAACAGTTGTATCATGCACCCATAACCAACCCTGGTCCTACTGGATACTGTGGCTACCCACAATATATTTTATTTAATGTTCTGAAAAAGTTCCAAAATTGTAGTTGCAGCAACTGTAATGCCCCAAACAAACTTACTTGTGAAAGTTGATTTCTAATCCAAAAGTGATCCAAAGAAAGTCAAAAAGGCCTCAAATTCAAATATCCAGCAGCACCCACAAAAAGTAATCCTTCCAGGTCAAGGTCCAAATGAAAGTGACCAGCACATGAAGAAAGCACTGGGAGGAGCCTGCTGGACAGGAACAGGAAGTTGGAGACTGTGGGGCACTTCTTTCCCCCATCCCCCAAAAATGGACTCCTTGCAAAAAAAGTGCAGGCAAATGTCAACCTGAGGAGTGATTCTGATAAAAATCATCATTTTCTGAAGGTTTATGCTGTTTGCTGGTGGATTTCTTGTGCAGAATTGCAAAATCTCTATTTCGCGAGTGCGAGATTGTTCCTGCCCGCCGCACCTACGTGTTCGCAATTGCGAACTCTCGCGATGCGTGCTGTGCAAGGTAAGGTGGCAAGCCGCGATTACGTATTCGCGGGCGCCAACTCCCGCGGGATCCCGCAGCAAGATCCAAAATGGCGCAGCACTCGCAAAATATTGAGAAAAACAACTCGGCAAACGCTGAATGACGGAAAGTGAACGCCGTGCGCCACGCCACGTGCCGCAATATTGTATCACCAAGCAAAAAAATCCGCCGCGTGCGAATTGACGGATTTTCGGCAAATTCGCTAGAGTTCGCAGATTGCGAATTTACCAAAAATCCGCAAATTCCGCGAGCGGAACGGATTTTACGGCCAGGCTTACACTCAATCAAATGCCATGTCTCTGTCAATTGACAAGAGAAGTTCTGAAACACACTCTACAGTGAATGTGTGCCTGTCTGTCAGTCTCTCAGACACCCTGGTGAGAAAGCTGCACAGTGTTAAAGTTTATGTTTGTGACTGGTTCTTTTTGTCTTTATCGATTTAGAGAAATTTGGGGAAGACACCTTGGATTGTTTCTGCAGGACAGTAGGTTGGAGAAACAGGTAGGTCTTATTTTTGGGCTGATGATCAATAAACCAGGAGTTGGGGAAACTAGTAAGTCTTGAGTAGCAGCATCACATGTTGGTATTTACTAAGATTAGACCATGACTTAGAAAAATATATCTCTAACAATCCTAGGGTTGTGTATAAAAAAGGAAGGACGCTGAGAAATATATTAAGTCCATCAATTATAAAGAATCCTGTGAGTCAAAATCCAAACCTGTGGCTCCCTAATAGACCTTCTGGTTTTTAAAAGTGTACTTTATGTAACATATGCCAGTTCGCTGATGACAAAAGGTAGACATTCTGCTATAATACCAAGCAGATCCATCACATTAAGGTTTTCATTAACTGTAATTCTAAATATGTTGTATACTGTATTATCTGTAAATGTCACCTAATTTATGTGGGAAGTACCATTAGCCCCCTGAAGGAGAGAATTCAGGAACATGTGAGGGCCATTAGGAACAACAGTACTAACTACCCCTTTGCGTTACACTAGAACAGGGAACATGCAGACAGTGAGGTTCTTAACATCCAATTTCATGGTATTGACATATTGAGACCGAGCCCAAGGGGTGGAGATAAAACAGCAGCTCTTCGCAAATTAGAAGCGAGATGGTTGATTAAGTTGAGGGCAGTTGATATGGGGCTCAATACTGACAGAGAACTGCATGTCTTTCTACGTGAATAATGGACTTCACTAACCAAGAGAAATGTCTACCAACACAGGGCTCTGTGTTGGTTATGTCCAGAAGTCGAGCAGCTATTGGAGTGAGTTCAGTGATACTGGTACACAAATAGAGATTTATGTCCGGGTTTTGTTTCCAATTTAAATGCAGTGACCGCCCCAGTTTATCCAGCTTATATATATGGGGCAATGAAACTATGAATCGCTGAGTACAGGTATATAAATAGTGAGACCATTATTCCAATTTCATACTATAATGTTATGATCTGTATCTGAATGAGGCGAGGAAGCAAGTAAGGTTACTAAGCTTCCGTTATAGGTAGTCTTGATACTGTAAACAGTCCATCCACCGGACCGGTGTGATGCGAATATATATTAATTTAAGAAATCATATGCTAGGACTTTTTATATATTGGACATTGTTGAATTAGTTTTATGTAATTATTTGTGGATGGCATGCTAATTCTGAAGAAACAGGCGTTAGTAGACATACAGAAAACCATGGCTTGGGACAATTTAGCCACTATAGGATGGCATGCTTATTCTGAAGAAACGGGCGTTAGTAGACATACAGAAAACCATGGCTTGGGACAATTTAGCCACTATAAGATGGCCGCTGAATTTCACTCGTTTTTAACGTAATACGTCCATAGTATACTAATAGGACGCATAGTGAGGTCATGTGACCGTAGGACGTATACGTGGGACTACTTTAAATATGGGCGCCTTCATTGGGCCGATGTGCTACGATGACGGGAGTCCCTTATGGCTGTCGAGTGACGCTGCGGTAAGTTTTCGGCCCTACAGAGCTTAGCCTCTTCTATCATGCGATAGAGCTTAGCATAGAAGTTTCATTGTGGTAGAATATCTGACCGCTTTGTATTAGGTTCGGTTATTATACTCTGCCGGCTTATGATGTGATACTTTGTTTCTATACTGGACTGGTTATGTGGGGTTACCTAGGCTTTGATACTCGTACCTTCGTTTTTATATACGATTATAATATATATAACTTCCCCAATATGATTCTTCTGTGTGCTATACTAAATTCTTTTACAGACGGGCACACTGACGTATTAAGTGGGTGCTACAAACAGAAGAATTGAAGAAACAAGACCGTTATTTGATAGATTAGGTCACTAACGGTATGTATTTGTCCTTTGATCTAATCTTAGCACCTCATGGCATTAGGCGTGGACCTCCATTAATCCACGTTTATATACCTTTTGTCACTTCTTGACTGATAATAGGTTACGGAGTCACAATTATACATTTCCAAGAGAACCTAAGGCCGAATATAGAGAACAGAAGGGAACGGGATATCTCTGTTAGGGGGACCGTGCTACACACGGTAAGCTTTGTTATATTATATTGACCGTGTGATTGAAATTTGAACTTAATGTTCATCTTTTTATGAACATACTCCTCCTTTATTAGATTAGACGACTTCCAATCTGAGGAGCAGCCACTCGACATACTCTACTCACCCTTACTCTGGGAGGTGAGTTTCTCTGTGAGTGCAGGTTCCTATGTTATAGTGGCCCCTATGTTCGCATGACATGCTAAAGGTTTTCATTATATGCTTAATACTCAGTGTTAGAACATTTTTGTAAAGAGGTCATTATCCAGCCACGAGATATAAGCGTCACAATCTGAGGAGCAGCCACTTGATATATTCTACTCTCCCCTATTTTGGGAGGAGAGTCTTTCTTTGAGTTCAGGTTCCTATGGTATAGTGACATTTATTTTTATTTATTTTTTATTTATTTTTATTAGAACTTATATTGCTCAACAGCTACCCGCAGTGGGTTTCCCGGAGCCAGGGATAGACACAAGAAGAAAAGAAGACACAGCACAGTGCAACGAGCCAGCTAAAGCAGAAGGACAAATTTACTGGAAGAGCAAAGTCTTAAGTTTTTTCCGGATGCAAAATAAATCAGTTTCTGTTTTCAGAGCAAGGGGTAGTGCGTTCCAAGATTTGGGGCCTAGATGGGAGAAGGACCGGCCCCCCATCTTTACAAGTTTAAATCTTGGAACAACAAAGTCACCATTTGCAGAGGATCTCAAAGTGCGACTGGGTTTATATGTTTGAACAAGGCTCTGTAGATATTTAGGGGCCGAGCCCTGCTTAATTTAAAAAAGATGACACAGGGCTTTAAATTTGATACGGCTCGGGACCCTAAGCCAATGTAAGTCGCGGAGAGCCTGTGAGGCCGAAAATCTCCTCGGAACATTACAGAGAAGACGGGCCGACGAATTTTGCACCACCTGAAGTTTGTTGATGGTTGAAGTGTCGGCACCGAGATATAGAACATTTCCGTAGTCCAGGCGGGAGATTACTAACGCCTGGACAACGGTTCTCTGGGTGGCACGTGGCAGCATCCATAGAATTTTCTGGAGCCATCGCAAGGTGGCAAAACACACGGAAGCCACCTTGGTGGCCTGCTGCCTCATAGAGAGCTTGTCGTCTATAAGAAATCCGAGGTTGCGAACCACGGAGACCGGCTGGGCAAGGGGTCCCATGTCACTAGGCCAGTGCTGAGGGCCCCAAAGATCTTTGTTCTTCCCCAAGATAACAATCTCGGTCTTGTCGCCGTTTAACTTGAGGAGATGCTTCTGCATCCACTCAGCGACACGCGACAGTCCAACCTTCAAGACCGATATGTTGCTACACTCACTGCTGGAAAGGGAGAAGACAATCTGAGTGTCGTCGACGTATGAAAATATAGTAAGCCCCGCGTCCTCCACGATGGTAGCCAGGGGTCTAATATAGATGTTAAATAATAGGGGGCTGAGTATAGACCGCTGGGGGACGCCATACGTCGACGAGCAAATACCAGATGCAGCTTTCGTTGAAAAAACCTGGAAGGTGCGCTCATTTAAAAAAGAGGCAATCCAGGCTAACGCAGGACCATCTACTCCCAGGGACCGGAGATAGTTCAAGAGGATGGAATGGGACACGGTATCGAACGCCGCACTCAAATCCAAAAGGATGAGTGCAGATGTCTCCCCGCGGTCCATACCTTGCCGTAACCTCTCCGTCGCCCCAAGGAGCGCGGTCTCGGTGGAATGGTGCGCACGAAAGCCGGACTGGGAGGGATGTAAGAATCCCGAGCTTTCCACAAGATGGTTTAACTGATTGTTAACATGCCTTTCCAGCACTTTTGAAAAAACAGGCAACAAAGATGTGGGTCTGAAATTAACGAGATTGGACATGTCTGCTCATGCCTTCTTTAAAAGGGGGACAACCATCGCATGCTTCCATTCCTGTAACACATGAGACTCGATTAGAGATGCATTAAGCAGTCTCATGAGAACCCGTCGGGGTTCAAGGTCCAATAATTTTAAGACTTTCGCAGGTATTGGATCACGAGGTGATCCAGATCTAACACTGTTCAAGCAGGAAAACAACGAGATATCATCAAACAGTTGCCAGTTTGTAACTCTCGCCATTGGAAGGGGTCGTTCAATCACCACAGTCTGTCCTGGTCGGGGTTCGATTTCTGTCAAGGGAGTACTCATAGAGTCATATATGCGCTCAACCTTGGCAATAAAGAACTCAGCAATAGAGTTGCATTGATCTTCCTCCAACGCTGGAGGAATCGGGACAGTATTCGCACCTGTTAATTTCTTAACAACAGAGAAAAGAGTGCGCGGACAGTTCTGCGCTTGCGTCACTGTACTCGCAATATATACAGCTCTCGCAGGTTTGCATTGTGAGTGATACCCCTTCAAAGCTTCTTTATAAACAGCTTTCCGAGAAATAGAATAAGAGTGCCTCCATTTCCTTTTGAGGGCCTTGCAGTTGGCTCGTAAGATCTTCAGATCATCAGAGAACCAAGGTGCAGGGGGATGGTGAGATCTAGAATGTTTCGGCGTTAAAGGGAGAAGGGTAGCATGACATGCAAAAGGTTTTTTATTATATGCTTAATACTCAGTGTTAGAAAATTTTTATAAAGAGGTCATTATCCAGCCACGAGATATAAGCGTCACAGATGTTGGTAATTAGTTTATACCAAGAGTATCTCATCATTAGTGGGAGTGATAAATAGAGGAATAACTATACCCACATAGGGGCTATAGTAGTATTTGGTATTGTGTATATAAATATGATAGATTTGAGCAATTTTGCACTAGACTCTCTTCTGTTATCGACTTTTATTTACACTATGAATATCGTTACGCTCGTGTATATAACATTGTCTTTTGAATCACATTTACCTTGTGTCTCCCCCTTCTTTGAATACTTTTTCAGGTAGTTTTAATGACCGTAAAGAATTAGATAGTCCACAATCCGGGAACTCCCCATCCACAATCAGACAGGCTGAATTAATCTAGACTTAGAAGAACCAAATTAATTTGAATGGTATGTGCTGTTTCTCTCAAATGTAATAATTAATTTCTCACACCAACACCAGTAGTATTGATTTGTCTTGAGCTATTGTGATAAAATATTGGAGGTTTCATATTGTACGAAATATATTGGTTTTTCCAATACTTGCGATTATTCATTGATGCAACTTTTGCTCAATTAATTTTTTCTCCCTAAATTTTTCGTTTTGTATTACTATTGCAGTGATTTTTAATTTATATGTAGCACATAATTTCTATCATAGGAATTTATGTATGCAATTTTGTATATATGTATATATTTGTGTCACAGTATGTGTTTTCATTGTTTGTTCAATACCTATGAGGTTCTGTTTTTTAATACATGTATATTTTAGCTGGAAAAAAAAAATTCTATCCTGAAGAATTTTTATCAAGATATGAATGTAATGGAGTGGTTTATCACCCTTGGATTTGATAATGATAAATTTGTTTCTTATAACAGTTTCTTATTTGGATTTTTCCTTTTGGAATTCTGTTATTCATTATTCTATTTTGTATTTGTTTGACACTTCCAGCCTTGAAAAAGGGTCAGGATTGAGACGAAACACGTGTCGGCGTTGTGAGCTGAGAAGTTTTTGTTGTGAATATTATTAACTTTTTGAAATAAAGATTTGAAGACTACCTTCTGAACTGGATCTTTGTCTCCAAAAATATCATAAGCTGTGCAATGGACATTGAGACAATGGGTGTCCACCTCTTTATATTATAGGTGGAATACTATGCCACTTGGCGTTGCAATATTCGAAAGAGGATAATTATCTTGTATTGACAATCTTCAAGCAGTGTGCTGGTGAATCCTTCCTTTCTTTGTCTATAATAATTTGTTGCACATTTTATGTTCATATTAACACCCTGGGGTAGCGAGTGTTAGAAGGAGGGTCACTTGTGCACCTCTCGTAATTTGGAGAAATTAAACGAATGCGCGGACTTTTTCCCATTGGGAACACTACTACCCAATTGTTGTTACTCACATGTTGGTAGGTTGAGTGTTGGCAGGAGATCCTTGAGTTGTTCTCTGAACAGTAGCAGGTTGGAAGAGATGTGATGCTTTACAGGAAGTCTGTTTCAAGGGCTGTTGTCAAACATTAAATAGATCAGCCCTCTGCGGAGTATTTTAAAGTGAGTTATTGAGAAGACGGTGTGGGGTTGGCACATAGCTTATTTTTTGGGGTCATTTTGTCCTTGTTCTATAGTGGTGCTTATCAGTAAATGGCTTTGTGAGGTAGTGGTGTGGAAGTTGAAAAAGAAGCAAGAGCGAGTTGTTAGCATCCAGGAAATACAACAATGGATTGTTTAAATACATCTGTCCAATAATGGTAACAGACAGTTGCATGTGTTAAACACCTTAGCCCTGCCTGGTCTTTACAATTTATTATCAGAGTGTGGACACAAATGAATTAGCAAAATTAAAAGGCAGTAGGGAGAGATTCCAAGACCAGGTGTACTAATGGCACCACAAGAAAAGTGTACATTCTCTTTAAGCCAATGTGCTGACCTAAATGATGCACCTCATGCATTGTACTATTTTTTACCTTTTCCTATGTGGGAATATGCCTAGGGGGGTTTGGGAGTTGTGTCAATGTGGATGTGTCTGAGTGTGAAGTATTGACTTGCTCTGAGCTTTTTTTTGCATAAGAGTCCACAACAATATTTCTATGTCACTCTACAGAAAACAACAAGAATGATATATGTGTGATAAGGGAAGTGAAGGGGTTTGAACAAGGTTATTATACACGGTCCAAAACAAAAAGTGCTTGTGATGTGTCAGAGGTAAGGGTGTGTCCCCCACTCCAGCAAAATCCTCTCCTCCATCAGTGGCCTTTTTGTATGTGTGTGAGGGTGTGTTTGTGTGTATGTAGATGGAGAGAGAGAGAAATTCAAACATTTTAATCAAACAACACTGATTTACTACAAAAGGTAGTTTGACAATTTAAAGTTTGTAGCAAGGTGCAGTTTCTTGTTTTCGGTTTTGTCACCCAATACATTGAGCAGCTGTGGTGGTGGGCACTACGGGAGCCAAGACAAATAGCACTGGGTAACAGGCACCATCTGGCCTCTCTAGAGACACCAGTGAAGACTCTGGAGTAAATAAATACAACCTTTGACCCTAGGGGTTCCGGGAGAGTTTGAGGAAGAAGAAGGGTAATAGAGCTCAATACGAGAGATCCAGGCTCCTGGTCTGTACAGGATTCATGAAGAGCATAGGGAAAGATAAAAATGCACTGGATGTGCTAATCAAGGGGCACAGTGAGAAAGTATGCAGGAAAGAAATCACGAGGTGCTATAAGGGCAAGTTCAGCTGGAAAGCTGATACGGACGAGAGGGTGGGGTATAAAAGAGGAAATGAGAAAAGAGAGGTAGAGAATGGAGAGGGTCAGAAAATGGCATAGGAAATACAAAGCAGATAGAATAAAAAGAGGCGAGAAAGGGAGATAAATACTGCAAAGGAAGATAGGAAAGCATAGTGGAATGAGTTTGACGGGATGTAAGAGAAAAGGTTAGAGATAAAATTGACTGAGGATAGAAAGAAAAATACAGGGATGAGAATGAAGAAAAGATAGGATGCTCAGCAATAATGGAAAGGAAGAAATAGAAAGCAATAGGGCGGAAAGAGGTGTGAAAGAGAAGGAGCAGTGGATGCACTTTTGGCAAAACTAAACGATGAGCGGGCCTGATGTTTTATATCATGACAGGAGTCTGCATCAGGAAACTCACCTAAAAAAGGGCAAACTTCCCCGGTGTACTGATGGAAGGGACTCTGTAGTGGATAGACCACCACCTATGATAGACTGCTGGCAGACTAAGCCCAACTGTTAACTCCAACGTCCAGGGTTATGTTACTTATAACGGCCGTATTGGTAACAGTGGCATCACAAAAGCCTTGCAGCCCCTGCAGTTTGGTGAGTCGCTGGCCTGAGAGCTATTGTCTGGCACAGAAAATGTGGGGGGAGGGGCACTCCATGTACTTTGCAGGGGGCCCCCTCATGTTTCGGTACGCCACTGATGTCAATGAATTTGGACCACCCTAAACCCTAATGCTTAGCAACCCCAACCTGTCTGAATAAAAGCCACATATATCTTATTTGTTTCCCCAGATGACATAGCAACTGCTGAGAAGGATTGGGTTTACATGTACTTTTCTGCCAGTACAGAGACGAAGACGTGGCAACTTCCTGATGTCCCTGCATGCAACTATTTATTCCTTACTATCTTTTGGCATGCACCTAGCCAATTCTTCTGTGGATTCATGTTGAGTTCTCTACTCTACCACCTCCTCTACTACTAAAGAGACTGATCTAATCACAAATTTGTCCTTGTAACTGAAAAAGATCATCAGGTCTGTAAGGCACCTTTGAGACACACAAGTAAACAGGTCCAGCTTCTGTGCTGATGTCCTATTTCTGCCATAAAAGTAAATTGTTCATATGAGAGATGTATCCTGTGACTGGTAAAACAGAAACAAGACAAGCCCATTGATGTTTTTATATTTGAGTGCACTGAATGCCGAGCAAACTAGACGAGGAAATTAATTCAGAACCCACCCCGTTCAGGGTTGGCTTTGGAATTCTAGATTAATAACCGAGTAGAGTGTAATATGTAAGGACTCTATCAAACGTTAATAAACTTGTGCTTTGTTGGATAAAACACAGATGTCACCTAGACTCACCACTGAGAGTTATGCATAAAGCAGTACCCATTTCACAAGAGAAATGCAAGATAATCATTTAAGCAGCACTAAAACAATACTAAAGATAGAAACAAAACAGTAAAATTCTAAACAATACGTTAAAAAGAAGGTAAATGCAATGACTACAATATGACCAAAACATCACAGGGATCACTAGACTAGAAGTCTTGAATATAATGTCATAAAAATCCTCCAACGAACAACAGGTGTGTCAAAGTCTCTGTTACTCCATGTGCATTACCATAAGCGAACAAAGGAGGCCGTGTTTACATCAAATACCGGAAGATGTAAAGAAGAAAATGTTACTAACAAACTGTTTCGCCTCTCAGAGGTCGGAAGAAGGGGGCCAGGGTCAGCCACCTTTCAGGCTGGAACACTCAAGTGTTGCCATTCTTCCTGGTGCTTCTCTAGGGAACTCCAGCCAGGGCTTTGTGGGTGGGCTTCTTCAGCCCCTCCTTTCCGATGCAGCGAAAAGTCCTAACAACTTCGTCCTGGTCACTTCAAGCCTCCTAGGGGGCCATATGGTTAAGCCTGCAGGCTTCATCAGTGGGAAGCTCACTCAACCACTCACTCCAGCCAGCATCCAATAAGTTTCTGTGCAGTCTACTCCCAACTGGTCAGCTAGTCCTTCCACACAGAAAAGCTGTCCTTCAGCCTGAGGATACTGGTCAGCTTTCCTGTCTCTTGAGAGCACTTCCAGAACTTGAGTATGCGGAGAAGCAGGCAGACAGCTTTCAGCAGGTAAACATCCTGTCCTGGTTCTTCTAGTCTCTGCCTAGTACAATGTGATCTAGTGAGCTAGTGCTGTGATGCAATTTTTATTATGCACACTGGCTAGAGATTGGTCATAAGTCCCTTTCCAATTGAAACAGAATTCCCACAGTCCATCCTTCCTAATGTTTCAGCAGTTAGTGTTTGTTTTCCAGCAAATATCTCAGGGTACTGAGCCAGTGTTCTTCCAAGATGGTAGGAACCCAAGACCAGTGTTCAGAGCTAACAAACTCTGCCCACGGCTGACCTCTTGACCGTGCTGTTGTTCCAGAAAACATTTTCTCCGAACTGTGAGCAGAAAAGGAAGGGCTGGGAAGGATACTTTTTCAAAAGCAAAGCCCTGTTTAGTATAAACATGTTAAGTGGCAAGGCTCACCAGTTCCGGATTACCAAATAGGCAAAATAGGCACTGACCTATGGGCTCCCCCCCTTTTAGTGGCTATTGACCACGGATTGAAATAATATTGATTTGATCTTGAAATCGATCTTCAATGACACAAGAATGACTGAACTCACCTGCCACTCACTGTATGGCTACTGAATACGTCTTACAAAAGGTAGACTTCCAAGATATCCTTTAAAGATTTCACCAGAAACAAATTGACGAAAGTGAATATTTAAAGTTTTGTTGGTTCATTAAAAAAAAATCTTTGTTTAATAACATTAATAATTGTTAAGGCTTAGTTTTGTGTAATAAAATTGGTTTATTAAAATTGTTAGTAGGCAAAATTATAAACGTTGTGGGGGATAATTTGCGAGGGGGTCCCCGAAATGATACTCCTCATGGGGCTCCACAGGGTTTAATCCAGCACTGAGGCTCAGCGGCTGGTCCTTCATGATGGCATCTGTTTACAACACTCTGCACATTCCAGGATAATTAAACAATCGTTATTCCTCCAGACAGTCCTAACAGCAGAGTGCTAGGACCTTGCAGTGTCCATAACAGACAAGATTTATGATTCTATTGCTAATCCCAAAGCTTCCACGCCAAAGGAGATATGTGACCACAAGTTTGGAGTTTGATATGGAAGAGTGTTATGGGATCACAAGAGAACGAAGTGGTGTCTCACAGGAGTGAGTAAAGTGTCTCGGGCAGATGCATCTCATGGACCAGGATTCACGCACTCCCAGTATGACACAGAAATGCTGTTTAGAGGATAGATAAATGGACAAGCAACTCTGGCCCCTCATACAGAACACTCCAGTCTGGGACTTTATAGGATCTTGCAAGACGAATGTAAGTAGCAAACTGAAGGAGTACATGGATTCCCTTGCGCAATCCGAGAACATGGACAAGGAGGAGATGGCCATGTGATTATGAAGGATGCCTAAACAAGAGAATGTTAAGTAAGTAAACCTGGTAGTTGTTCAGGCATATCCTTTACAGACATATCCTTTATCTATTAAAGGCTTTTCACACCTAATCAGTTTGTTAATTAATAACACTGAAGCAAATATAAGCCATCAAGTTGATTTACTAATGCCAGGGATCTAAGGCAGAGACAAACCAGCATTTTGTTTAAATCATCTGTGCATTATTTAACAAAAGTCTGTATTCACCACTGAAATAGATTCGTGATAAATATTCCCACAAAATTCAGATGATTGCAAACTGATTCTCCTAGCATGATAGGAAAAGTAGACATACTTTTGCCAAAGAAAAAGCTAATTTGGTCTATCAATTGGTAAGAGTTTATGCATTCTATCATTGCAATGACTTACCTAACGGGATATCAGGCCTGTGCTACTTTTGCACACTATGCACCCAGACTCCGCAGGATTTAAGACACTACCTAGGCCAAGTGCCAAAGAGTGCCAGACACTCTGCAAGGGTTGCACTGACAAAGAAGATGTGTTAATCATCTTTCTAATGAGGGCAGACACAAGTATGGCAGGTGGCCCTGCCCTGTGCCAATGGTTTCTAACTGGTATCCATTACTCCATTGCCCATAATCGATTACCTGTTCCAGATTTTATTCTCTAAATATACGTCCTTTGCACTATTTTTTACTTCTTACCTTGTTGCTATATAAAACTCCAAAATAAAACAAATGAATAGATTACTTGTACATTTTATATCAGAGGTCAATTACTGTGTGGTGTAGTGAAGCTTAAGGGACCCGATTAAAATGTCCTCGCCCCTAACTGGACTTTGGACAATGAAGTGGAGAGGCCTACAATCGGTCAGTTCTTGCAGGGGTCAGTCAGGTTGTGGATTTCTAGATTTAGCGATGGGGTCTCCCTCTGTGTGAATAGAACATTACCCCCTTCCTTAATTCAATTCAATTCAATATTTTATTCATGATTTGGAACTCCTAGGAGGGCCATATAAGATCATGTGCATAGTATTATAGATAACAAAACATAACAAGGCTCACTCCACATGCCATCATAAATTTACCGCAGCAACACGTAAACAATTCGACTATGAATGGTGTTTAAAGTTTGCAGCATAAGGGATGAGATAACAAACAATATCCTTTATAGTAATATTAATATCAATTAATGAGGTGTTAAAAATGACAGTGGTGACAGTGGTGGATGGAACAAAGATGTTGGGTATGGTGTCAAAATAACAACCAGCAACAATATCGACTGCAAGGTATCAACTTGCAAAATACTGCCGGAAGATGTGAAATTACATTAGTAAGTCTTCATATTCCTATGTATGTTTACTTTGATGATATTGTGCAAGCCTATATCTTTCAGCCTTTATCATCGCATGTCAATGTTTTTGTATTTGATATTGTGGCATATCAGAGGTCAGCAAACCGGTGCAGAAGTCATCTCAGAGGGAGGCCCATATCCAGATCAGTGCCTTTAGGATGCTCTAGTAATGACCCAACGTCTTCCTCTCATGTATATAGTGCAAAAATTAAAACCTTGGAGAGGGAAGACACTTAAGAAAGTCTAGTGCTTAATTTGAGCTTGTAGGTTCATCAGCACTCATTTCTGGGGATCACCGACAGAATATCTGTCAAAAATGTTGTTTACCAACATATTGTATTCCTATATTTATAATGGTAATTACAAACATAACGAAAAAAATATTGGTAATACTAATATTGTCTAAAAAGTTACCAAAATATCGATTTTTAATATACATAAAGTTTCAAGTAGTAAATGTTAAATATTTTAATTTAGAAAGTTAATATAATGTAAATTAAATAAATTCCATTAATATGTAATGCTTTTTATAAATATATAATTTTAGAAACACACATTCACATTCACATATGTGTGTTTGTGCTTATGTAAAATATATCTCTATATATAGTGTAACATAATTAATACAATTATTTATTTTATATTATATTTTCGAAATATTAAAACGTAAACGTATTACTATGAAAATAAAAGATGCGCCTCTGCTCTGGTCCCCAGAATGGTGGCCATCTGATCTACGCAACACCCCGGTCCCTAATACCGTGGTTAAGAACCTTGGCATACTTTGGACCAGAAACTTACAATGAAAGTGCAAGTTACAGCTACTGTGGGCTCATGTTTCTACATGCTAAGCCTTCTATGCAGGGTATTTACCTTTGTCCCCTTATCCGCACGGAAAACATTCGTCCAGGCACTGGTGATAATCTGCATGGACTACTGTAATGCATGGACTACTGTAATGCTCTGTAATGGTCTCCTGATTTCATCAAGTGAGTCCTCCCTAAGTAGACTTCAAGTAGTCCAAAACACCGCGACTCGCTTTGTCTCAAACTCTCCTGCCAGAACAGCTTCTTTCTCTCTTTTACAACGGTTACACTGGCTTCCAGTACACAAACGGGTCAAATTTAAGATATGCTGCATTGTGCACAAAGCACTAAATGGTAAAGGTCCTGGCTATCTAGCAGGAAAACGTATGCAATATCAGCCACCCAGACCTCTACGCTCAGGAGCTACATTTTTGCTCCTCCTCCCGCGTTTAAAAAAATTCTGCTTGGGTGGGAAGGCCTTCTCCCACCTAGCCCCCTATTATTAGAATCAGCTCCCTATTCATTTTCAGAAATGCCCAGAATGCTTGGTAAAACTGCATTTTTCTAATTAACCACTTCTCATCTGCCTTGCCTGTTGCACCTCAGTAGCATGGAGATACCCCTTTGGGGGTGATTCGGGCGCTATACAAGTAAATAAATAAATACATACATATATACATATATAAATAAATGTGTGAATATATATTTATATATATATGTATATATATATAAAATACATACAGAATAAAACCATAAAAATATCAACAATTGAATAACAAATATATAGTAATTAATTTAGACAATAAATTAAATATAACAAATTTAAAACCTCCAAAAACATTAACTAAAAATGCAATAAACAGTAGGAAAAGCGTTGGACTTCGGAGTGGTTAAATTTACTATTCCTACTCCAGTCTGTACAACAGTAGGGAAAGCATTGGACTATGGAAGGGTTAGATTGAATATTTCCATTCCATTCTGTGTTGGACTTTGGAGGGGGAAGATTTATTATTTCCACTCCAGTCTGTGTAACAGTAGATAAACCATTGGACTTCGGAGGGGAAAGATTTACTATTCCCACTCCAGTCTGTACAGCAGTAGGGAAATAGTTGGTCTTCAGAGGGGTAAGATTTACTATCCCCACTCCAGTCTGTGCTACAGTAGGGAAAGTGTTGGATTTCAGAGAGGTTACATTTACTATATCCACTCCAGTCTGTGCAACAATAGGCAAGCGTTGGACCTTAGAGTGATTAAATCTACTATTCCCACTTCAGTCTGTGCAACAGAAGGAAAAACATTGGACTTTGGAGGGGTTAGATTTACTATTCCCACTCCAGACTGTGGAAGAGTAGGCAGAGCGTTGGACTTCAGAGAGATTAAATTTACTGGAGTATGACCAACAGTAGGAAAAGTATTTCAGTTCATACTCAATAAATATTTGAATAACCCTGTTAAATTATAACAAATATAAAATTGTTAATATAATCAATATTAATTAACATAACATAATTTCTATAAAATAAACACAATTAAACAAATTACATGACTAATATACAATGTAATAATCAGCATTAAAAAATAATTATGTAATAATTACTTAATTTCCCACCCTATCCTCCTACAAACTTAGTAGCCTACACCTAATATATACCTAAAATAAATAAATAAAACACAATGTACATACTTAATAATCAATGAAATAATTAACTAATAATGAATTGTTCATTAATTATTACTTAAGACACTTCCCACCCTATAACGCTAATAACCCAGCAGCCCATGCCTAAAATCTAACTAATCATATATAATAATTACACAATATACATAATTATTAATCAGTCAAAATATTAATAAAATTGATAGCTAATTATAATTATTGGTTAATTAACTTCCCACCCTATACCTCTACAAACCTATTAACCTGAACCTAAATTAACCTAAAATAAATCAGTCTTACATAATGTACATAATTAATATTAATCACAAACTTACTTAAAAATGATTACTTAATGAATAATTGGGGAAAGGAGTTGGTCTAACGGCTAGTATAGTCAACCTCTAATCTGGGGAACTGGGTTTGAGTCTCTGCAATGACGCTGAACATCCTGTGATTCTGGACAAATCACTTAATCTCCCCGTGCCTAACAAAAATGAATGTGTCCTTATGTAATGCAACTGGTGCTATGTAAAGTGCTCCGATACCCGATTCGGGTCAAGTTCGTGCTATATAAAACTCTGTAAAAAAAAAATTTTTTACTTAATTAACTCCCCACACTATCCCCCTACAAACCCAACAATGTGCTACAACACTCTAAATTTCGATTAGCATTTAAATTAAATGATCTAAATCACTTAAAATTACAGACTATATTTAAAAGAAATAATAACAATTCTATAAACAATACACAAAATTAATATGTAAAGTAAAACACATTAAAATAATTGAAAAACAATTTTTTTATAACTATATTATTGAAAATGATCTTAACAACAGCGATATTCAACTATATTATTTACTATAAACTAAATTTATATTCAGCATCACAATATTTTTGTATAGCACTATTTTTTTCCAGATATTTCTGTCTCATGATATAAAAAACTCAAAATGTTGTCCATACATCTTTTTGTGCTCTGGTCCTTATTTTTTGTCATCGAAAATGTATTGCGCACCAAGAGAGAAAAACCCCACAAAAAAGGAAAGACAGAGAAAAACTGTCATAAATGGAGAAAGCAGGAACCTGCAAGAGTGAGATAAAGGGATATGGAGTATCTGGTAGTAAATAAAAGAGGGATGAGGCAATTTTAAGACTATGAAGCCTTGGTATTCAGTGTGCAAACATTTTATAGTGCCGGCTGAGGTCTCGTGAGTAGAGCCATGGGCACCAGCACTTATTATTTTACAAATAAAGCTCTGAGAAAGTCCTATAGTAAGAAGATCAGGAGGAGAAGGGGGGCACTTCTGTGACAGTACAAAGTTTAGCAGTGGGCTTGATACCCTCCCATAGGTTGTTAATTTATTTTTGAAAGACAGATACAGTCCCATATTTTAAGTAGGTGTCTCTTCTGAGTAACACTAAAGCAACAAAGGATGTCTTTCTACGTTCAATTAAAGAGGTTTCTAGTAACACCTATTATCTTCAGATGTCTGCTATGAAGCACTCCATAAAAAGTAATGGTATTATTACTAGTAGCAGTAGTAGTAGTAGTAGTAGTCGAAGTAGTGGGACATTAGTAGGAAAAGTAGTACTGTTAGTATTCTTTTTTTTACTATGATTGTTATTATTTTCACTATTGATATTATTATTGGTAGTAGTAGTAGTTGTACTAGTAGTAATAGTAGTAGCAGCACTAGGAGGTACTAGGAATAATAGTAGTAGCACAACTAGTATTCTTTTTAATGTTAATAATAATTGTTATTAATAGTAGTCGTAGTAGCAGTAGTAGTAGTAGTATCATTAGTAGTGTTCATAGTATTTGGTCAGCAGTATTGAAATCACACGTTACTAATGCGTAGCACTAACTCAAGTATTTTTCTCAGAACCTTTTGGTGAAATAATATTTCAACTTCAAATTAATATGGTCCCCATTGGCCAATTCATAGGTGGCCAATTGTGTATGCTTCTAAAATGGAATATTCTTTCTTTTCACCAAACAGATGTCCCTTGGGGCACCTACAACCTGTTCTGATCAGATTTATAAATGTACAATAGAAAAAATGTAGGAGAATACACTCTGTCAGGGTGATACTCAAAGATATCCACAGTTCTAATTTTGGGAACCAATTTATCTACTGAAATTGCATATCTGAGGCAATTTCTTAACATAAAACAATAGCTGTGTTCTCTATACACGTGCAGACACGTGCAGACAGGAAAGCCACAGAGCACTTCGGCAGCTGGTAGGCCATTCACTCAGTTGCAATTGTCTTTAGGTAATCTCAATCCTGTCGCATCGCATTTGTAGTTTATTTCAGGCGTGAAGGAATGATTAGCGCAGTCCTAAAAAAAGAAGCCAGAAGCCCTCGCTGACCATTGCTATTGCAGAGTTAAGGCCTGAAAGGAGTAAGATTGCTTTGTTAATGTTTCTCCCTCTTTGAATCATGTTTAATTGAAGCAAACCACAGAGTGAATTTGTTGTCTTATTGCTAAGAAATGCAGTGTAGTCTGAACAAATGCATCCTTTTTTCTTGTAATATGATTCATCATCTCTGTGGTAGATCCTGTAATAATGAGTACTTTTTGCGGTCACAGTGGTAATACATCCAATTTGTAGTGCACATAATGGGTGTTTAGAGTACAGTATACAGTCTAGGGCAGTCTCACAACAGCGGGCAGCAGTGGATGCAGTACATAAAAGTATCCTTATTTTGCCTTAATGCATCTTTCACGCCAGTGGTTTGTCACCCTTGGAGCCAAGCTCAAAGTGGGCCGGATCATCAGAGCTCTCAAGTTTCCCAGCTCCATGCTTGAGGAGCGTATTAAATCCAGCTTTTTTTCTAAGCAGTGTGCGATCTTATAGTATTCTTAGTCATTAATAAATTAAGATCTACAATTCTGAGAATGCAAAAAATTACGGATGAGGGAAAAGCAGTGGGCAGAAAAACGAGCAGGCAAGGCAAGACAGAGGGCAGAGAAACAAGCAGAAAAGGCAAAACAGAGGGCAGAAAAATGAGCAGGTAACGCTAACCAGAGGGAATAATAATGAGCAAGAAAGGAAAAACAGAGCAGAAGAGGGCATGCACCCACTCACAGGCCCACTAGACCACTCAAGCACCCACTCACAGATCCACTCAGACACTCTCGCACCCACTGACAAACCCACTCAGAGATGCACGCACCCACCCATAGACCCTCTCAGAAACTTATGCACTCACTCACAAACCCACTCAGAGACTTGCACTCACTCACAGACCTACTCACAGACTCATGTAGTCACTTACAGACCAACCCAGATACTCACACACCCACCCACAGACCTACTCTGATATTCACACATCCACTCACACAGACCCTCATGCACTCACTCACAGACTGACTCACACACTAATGGAGGCACTCGCAAAGCCATTCAGGCACTCACTCACAGATCCATGCAGACATTCATGCACCCCCCTCCTACACTCACGTACCCACTCACAGACCCACTGAGACACTCACACACCCAATCACACACTCAGTGAGACACTTATACAGTGACTCCCAGACTCACTCAGACACTCACACACCCAGTCACACACCCACTGAGACACTCATGCACTCACTCACATACTCACTCTCAAAGGTTACAGTCAGTAAATACAATTTTAAAAAACCTTGGAAATTCCACAAAAAAACAAAGGTTACAGGGGTTTTATAGCTAGTAAATAACATTTAAAAAATAGAGAGGCTACAGGGATGTTATAGTTAGTAAATAATTTTTTTTTTTATTAAAATTTAAAAAAAACAAATATTACAGGGAGGTTATAGTTAGGCTCAGTTTACACTCATACAAAAACATTGAAATTAAGCATTTATAGTTACCTGATCTAACAATAATTTACGTCCCGCAATGCACTGATGACTTCTTAAATGATGACATCATCCACAGAATCACTCATACACCCACTCACACATGCACACAACCACTCACATACCCATTCACAGACCTATACAAGTTCTCACACAACCACTCACTCATCCTTAGAGCCACTCACACACCCACTTACTCACTCATACAGCTACACACACAACCACTCACTCACCCATACAGCTACTCATACAAGCAGTCACTCACCCATACAGCCACTCCCACAGCCACACAGCCACACAACCACACATACAGCTACTCACACATACACACACTTCACTTATACTGCCACTCATACACCCACTCACTCATACAACCTCTCAACACAGCCACTCACTCACCCGTGTAAGCACTCACACACTCACTCAAACACCCACACAACCTCACCCCACTCTATGCCACTCCACTCTATGCCATTCCACTATACGCCATTCTACTCTACGATATTCATTCTGCCACACCACAACATTGTATCTCACTCAACGCTACTCCACTCCATGCCACTACACTGTACGCTATTCCACTGTTTGCCGCTCCACTGTATGCAACTCCAATGAAGGCCACTCCATTCTACGCTACACCACGGTGCTCTACACCACTCTGCTGTATGCCACTCAACTGTATGCTATTCCTCTCCACTGTACACCACTCCACTCTTTGGTATTCCACTATACGCAACTGCACACCACACCATTCCACTCTATGCTTTTCCACTCTATGCCATTCCACAATGTGCCGCTGCATTGTATGCTATTCCCCTGAATGCCACTCCACATTACACCACTCCATTTTATGCCACTTCAATCTATCCCACTCTACACCAATCTACTCTATGCTATTTCACTTGTTGTCACTCCAATCTATGCCACTCCGGTTTACACCACTCAACTGTATGCCACTCTAGGTCACTCCACTCTACGCAATTCTACTGTATGTAACTCCACTCTACACCACTCCACTCTCCCCTTTTCCACTGAATATCAGTCCACTGTATGCCACTCTGCTGTACGCTTTTTGACTATTTGGCACTACAGTGTACCTCACTCCATTCTACGCCATTCCACTCTACACCTATTCCATTGTACATCACTATGCTGTATGTCACTCCACTGTACGCTCCTCCACTCTGCATCACTCCACTGTACGCTATTCCAATGTACATCACTCCACTTGGCGCCACTCCACGGTACACCACTCTACTCTATGCTACTCCACTCTATGCTATTTTACTGTACACCACTCTACTCTACACTAATCCAATGTATACCAGTGTACTCTACGCCACTCCTCTGTACCTTATTCTACTGGACACCATTCCACACTCTCCCACTTCACTCTATGACAATCCCCTCTACACCACTCCACTGTACGCTATTCCAATGTGGGCCACTCCAGTGTACACCACATCAGTCAACACAATGCCACTGTACGCCACTCCACTCATACGTATGTAACTCCGCTCTAAAGCACTCTACTCAATGCTATTCCACTGTATGCCACTCACTCTACACACCTCCACTATAAGCCCCTCCACTGTATGCTATTCCACTCTAAGTCATTCTGCTCTACTCCACTCTATGCCACTCCACTCTACACTATTCCAGTGTAAGCCACTCTACTCTACCCAACTCCACTTCACTACTCGCCACTCCACTGAACTCTTCTCAATGACACTATACTCCACTCAACAACAGTCTAGGCTCCTCCACTCTGCCACACTATTATGCCCTCTATAGCAGTCGACTGTACAACAATGTACTCCTGTCAATGCGAGTCTAAAACACTCTACTTTACACCACTGTGCAACACTCTACTTCACTCTACGACACTCTACGCAACTCACTGCATGCACTCCACGCCCCCATTACTATACTCTACTCTATGAGACATTACTCCACTCTACTCCACTGTACTCCACTACTATACTCTGTGCCACACAACTGTATGCTACTCTATGTCTCTCAACTCTACGACTGTCTATACCACTCTCCTCTAGTATACTGTACCGCACTCTACTCCATGCCATTCGAACACTGTTGTCCACTCTGTGACACTCCACTCTACTCCACTCTAGTCTACTTTCTAACACTGTAAAACAGGCCAGTTTACTCCACTGTACAACTCACCACTCCACTCTACAACACTCTACTCCACTGTATGGTATGCCAGTCCACTATACTCCACTCCACTCCATTCCATGCCACTCTACTTTAAAACACGCTACTCCACTGGATGCCAAACAACTCCAATGGACTCAACTCCACTCTACTCCACTGCATGACACTTTACCCCACTATATGCCACTATACAACACTCCTCTCTATACCGCTCTACTCTACCACACTCTACTCCACTTTATTCAGCTCCACTCTACAACATTTTACTTCACTCTGTACCACTGTACCATACTGTTCTCCAATCTATGGCACTACAATACACGGGACAACCCTCTACTCCCCTCTATGCCCCTACACTCCACACTACAACACTCCACTCCTTACTACTACACTCTCCAACAACCTATGACATACCACTCCACTGTATTGTACAAGACTCCACTCCAAATAATGACAATGTACTTGACTCTACACTGTCTCTCAGCTCTCCTGCACTCTACACCACTCTACTGAACAACACACCACTCCACTCTGAAACGTTTCTCCACTGTACACCTCGCCACTCCCCTGTACTGTACAACAATATTACTCTACGACATTCCACTCTACGACACTCTCCTCCACTCTACTGTATGACACTCAGCTTAATGACACTATACTTGACAACACTGGACTATGCAAATTAAAACACTTTTTTCTTTTAAACATTAAAATTCAATGAAAAACTGAAGGATAAACCTTAGTTATCGTTAGGAAAACCTTATTTATTCTATATATACAATCCCAACTTAAACTACACAAACAGTAAAAATGTTAAAGTTATAGTTATACTTTAAGTTTATAATTTACGCACCACCTTCAAAATATTATAACTCATGCACCTACACACACAGTGTACTGAACTTAAAAGTATGCAAACGTAATATTTACATTATTAGTTTGTTTTTAAAGTTAATAGTTAACTTCTTAAAAAAGAAGTACATTTTAAAAACGTTTATTTAAAGTTAAGATGGAAGTTACATTAATTAAACACAACTTTTAATTAAGTTTACTCAATATGAATTTAACAAAATTGCTAGGAAGGGTGTTCTTATTTTATTTTGTTTAAAAATTAATAGTTATAAAATTGATTCATATATTACATTAATTTCATTATTTTGTATACATTTGTTTTGAAGAGGTAATGTTCTCTAAAATTTTATTTTTAAAGTTCTAGGGTAAACATTATTATTATTATCATATATTTTACATTTATATTTCACACAAAAATAAATAATTTTATTTTAGACAATGAATAAACGTTAATCATGTTTCCTAATCTTTATAATAGGGAGCTCTCCCTCGCAGTGGCAGAGATCGCTTAGCATTGTGGTGGAGGTCTCCAACTCAGTAGGGGAGATCTCTACCTATGTGTAAAAAGTATAGTAATATTATACTTGTAAATATGGCTCCACCCCTAGTTTTAGGGGGTGGAGACATATAACCGAACACTTTGGAGTACATTTATTCATGAAAATATCGAGTAGTCAAAGTGGCAAATTTACTCTAAAGCTCAAGAGTATAAACCTTTTGTAATAATATTAGTTTTTTTGGCATTCAGGGTTTGGTATTCAAGAGTTTTAACTCTAGCAATACACAGGCACTTCTTATGTTGCACAAATGTCTGTAAACAATAGGGCTGCTCTTTAAAAAGGGCAGACAAACATCAAATTATCAAATCAGTGCCTATATATTTTTTTCCTTCCCTTACATATGGACTTCTTCATGACCATACACCAATCCATTTCTCGTATACAAGTGTCTATATGTGGAGTAAAGTCAATACCCCATTCTCATTCTATGTCCCTATGTACTGTCATTAGACCTATATTTCACAGAAGTGTCTTATAGATGGGCTATACAATTTCTCCTTTCATTTCCAGTAATGCCATTTTGGAGTTCATTCCAACATGTTTTCATATAAGCCCATACTATATTGTCTAATCATAATACACTCTATGTAATATATTAGGGTGTAAAAGAGCCTGATCCAAATCCAAGGGCCTGATTTAGATCCTGGTGGATGGGTTACTCTGTCATAGAGGTGACAGATATCCTGTCTGCCGAAATATAAATCCAATTATACTTTATGGGATTTATATTTCAGCAGACAAGATATTCATTAGTGTTGTGATGGAGTTTCCCAACATGTAAATCAGGCTCTTAGTCCACAAACTGCCTCTGTCTTCCACTTGTGCCTCAAGCCTATCAGCTCATTGTTTTAGTTTGTTTACTATTAATCATTCCATATTATTTAGATACCACTCTCCACCTCAAATTCCTCACTGACGACTCTGGCTACCAATGTCGAATGGTGCTGTACCTCCAACCAGTTTATTCTCTGGCTATCTAGGGCATGTTCAAATCATTGGTGCTGAAAAACTCCCTCTTGCACAAGTTGAATTTAACTTGTATATTGAGAATAGTCTTCCCTCCCTGAATTCCTAACGTCCATAATACAAATTAAATCTGACTCCTAATAATCTTGCAATGCCACTAAATCCCATGTAGCTCTACCTAGTCATAATGGAGTCTATCTAGTAACTATTTATATTGTAAATAACTTTATCTCAAGTTGAGGAATTAGCAGCAGATGTTGGGAAAACATTGTAAGAAAGTTGCCTTTCATTCGGTATAATTCGGTACAATTTGTTTGGAGGTGAGAGGAGAGGGCAAAATATAATGGGGTATCAGAACAAGTGGTTCTTGCTTTTAAAATGGAAACTTAAGGCAACTTGACCTATGAAAAACAAAACACACTGCTGAATGAAGCCACAGCAGATTTAGCTAGCGTTTGCTACTTGCTTCCATTTGGAATAAATGACGTTACAACGCAAACAATTACAACACGTGCCATTACAACACAGGTTTTACATCGCAGCTACATTACAACGCATGATTTTACAAGGCATGCCATTACAATACATTAACTACCTTTACAATACATTCCATTAAAACGCATACCATTACATCGCAAAATACTTTTAGGGTAAGAGTGGGGTAAGTTTTGGATAGTGTAGGGGTGAAATTACTATTTCCACTCCAGTGAGTGCACAGTAGGGTAAGTGTTGGATAGTGTGGGGGTAAAAATGACTATTCCCACTCCAGTGAGTGCTACAGTAGGGTAAGTGTTGGATAGTGTAGGGGTAAAAATCACTATACCCATTTACCCCCAAACCCATTACTTACCTTATAATGCGTTGTAATGGCATGCGTTGTAATACCTACGTTGTAATGGCTTGCAATGTAAATGCATTTGTGTTGAAACACCCACATTGTAAAGGTAGTGCATTGTAACGACTGTGTTGTAATGGTTGTTTTCCTCCATTTGGTGCTTTCTGCTGCTTTGGTGTATGTTTGAAAGCTCTATTTATTTTTCAGCAGAAAAAGCGAAAGCTGTACATTCCTTGGTTCTCTAGCAATCTTTTCGATGATCACAAAAAAACTGAAAAGCTACATTTGTCAGTGTTTGTGAACATCTCAAAATATGACCGACTTAAAATATATTACATTGTAGTTACATATAGTTTCATTTACATAGTGTGTCATGTCCCTTATGAGGCCGTGAACTGCATGTGTGGACAGGTAGAATGCTCCTGCTTAGGAGTGCTAAGGATGCAAGGGTGTGTGTGTGTGTGTGTGTGCGTGTGTGCGTGTGTGCATGTGTATATGTGTGTGTGTGTGTGTGTGTGTGTCACATAACACACATAGGTGTTTTTTCACTAATGTGCATATGGACCAGGAGCAACCCATAGGAAAAGGCATTATGGAGCCAGAATTAGTAAATGATCAGAATGGTACACTCTGGAGTGGCAGAAGGACAAACATTCTACTACCATCCTAGGGAATGCCTAAAGAATACACTAATGATAGGCAAGGGCCTACCCATAGGATCAGTAATTATATACCGAGCCATGTTACATGCTCTGAGTAATCCATGCTCAAGAGGAAGGAGGAGGGAACCCATATGTAGGTGTGTTAATGTTGCCACCCCAGAGGGCATTCCCAGGTGGGTTGTAAAATATAAAAAAAGAAAAACATATCACCAAAAAAATGATCAAGGACATAAATATCGCCTTCTTGTATGTAAAGGAAAAAATATTGCCTTTAAAAATTTTGAAGACCAAGCTATTGCCACAAAATAGGTAATGTATTAACTTTAAAACTTATATTTGCTTCAAAACATTAGATTTGAAAAAATACAAAGACTTTCTAATTTATGAACATGAAATACAATTATATACTTTAAATTAAATGCAAAAAAATAAGTAAAATGTGAAAATAAACATATTTGCATAAAAATATGAGTAATAATTAATTGTAATTAAAACACTGTATATCAAATATTAAATGTATTCTTATACAATAAAATCATGACAATAAAAAAATGGTAAATTCATCAATTTATTATGTTAAAAATACAATATACAATAAAACATTTCATTAAAATAACTTTTAAAATAAAGCACAAAAAATACACATTTAACAAATGTTTGAAACATAACAATTTACCTAAATAATGAATCTTGTAAGGGTCAAACTGACTATCCTAACTACAGAGTGAGCAACAGAAAAAACCCATCAGATTTAGTATTCTTACTCCAATGTAACCAACAGTAAGGAAACAGTTGTACTTTGAAGGGGTCAGGTTTACTATTTCCACTCCAACATAAACAACAGTAGGAAAAGTGTTGGACTTTGGAGCAGTAGATTTACTATTCTATCTCTAACATAAACAACAGTAGGGAAAGTGTTGGACCTTGTAGCGGGCAGGTTTACCATTCCATCTCCAACATAAACAAGAGAAGGGAAAGTGTTGGACATTGGCAGGGTCATATTTATTATTCCCACTCCAACGTAAGCAACAGTAGGGAAACTGCTGTAGATTGAAAAACCTTAATTTACATTTGCCCAAAATTAAAAAAAATCTGTGTATTTAGAAATAATATCTTAAAATATATTTCAGCAGATATCTAAAAAACATATATATTTTTAACAATACAAAATTTATTAAATTAATGTCAGATGCCCCATTCTTCTTTCAGCCTAAAAACAAATCTTGGAGGTGGTCAAGATTGATGGGACAATGATAATGGTGCTGCGTGGCGGGCGACAAGGGACCAGAAACATTTCCTGGTTCAATTGGTACCTGCTGCCATGGTTCACCCAGAGAGACTGGTAGTTGAGAATACAGCTGATGATGATGAAGAGTACTCCATGGTCCCTACCTCACTGTCAAGGAGCGAAACCCCAGAGAGATGTAGAGTGACCCCATGTCTCTACAATACATAGTTTCCACCATTGCACACAGTTTGTGCCCTTTGTCGATATCTGCACTTACTGTATGCGTTTGTTCGGGATTCAGGGTGCAAGGCCTAACCACGCAGCCAGGTCCAGGCTTGCCCACTACACATACACATAGGATATAAACTGATTCTTCTTTTTTATTTTTCAAACTTGTTTTTATTAATCACTGCTTTCAGCATATCCAGAAACAAGGACATTCATGTACATTTTCAGGATCTATAGTCAATATACATCCAGTGCTGTTAACATGACATCCCATGGTTGTGTACAGACTCCCTACTCGTGAGCCGAGTTACTCTCATTCATAGCAGCAGTACAATTTAGGACCAGCATCCTAAACGACATAGGAACAACAATAATCACAACAGAGATTCCTCCCCTGAATCCAACCCCTATCCCCCACCCTCTGCCATTGAGGCAGCAAAAGACAAGTGGCACAGTACCTCTGACCGAGGTAGAAAACTAGCGGTGCGCTCATAACTTGTTTGTGAGTCATGCTTTCATGGTGTGAGAGGGTGCGGGCGACAGTGTTGCTTCGGGAGGTGTTAGAGTGGACCCAGCGCTCGGGGAGCTATGTGTGCTCTCATTCTCACACTCAGTCGTTGTTGTGGACACTTCGGTCAACATTTGCACCCATTCCAGGAGATCGCTCTCTGCATTCTCAACTGTCCGTACTGCTCTGAGACGACATTCCTCATTTAGCCCCCACTCCCGCAGATCATCCCTCTATTTTACCACTCAGGCGGTCTTGAGTGTATCCAGTGGATCGCTATCCGCCATTTAGCTAGGACCATTCCTAGCTGTGCAAACTTATAGCGCTTCTTAGTCCCTTTCTTGGGTGTTCTGTAGCATTCCCAGAAGACAGCGTTTTATGGAAGTGTTGATTCTCACCGCTGTAGCCATGCTGAGAGATAGCACCGCCTGGTGCCAGTATCGTTGTAGACGCAGACAGTTCCAGACCATGTGCAGAAATGTGGTGGAGTCCGCACCACATCACGCACATGCGGAAGACAACCCTGGGGTGAACCATGCTCGCTGTTGGGGGGGTCAGGTATGTGCAGTGTAGGTAATAGAACTGGAATAACTTGAACCGTGAGTTACTTGTGGCTTCTGCTACCTGTGCCAGTGCTCTCCTACACTCATCATCTGTCAAAGGGACGGGCAGGTCATAGTCCTATCTCGCCCTGAGCCTGTCTAAATTTGACCCCCGGTCCATCTTTAATGTCTTATAGATGTGGGAGATGAGCCCTCGACTAGAACCCGGGTCCAGCAATGTTACCAGCATGCTGGGCTCTCCGGGTTCATCTGGAAATATTGTCCACATCTCCCATACCGTGAGTGATAATTTGGCGTACTATAGGAATTGCCACGAAGCACCTAAAACCAGTCCTGCGCTTCCTGAAATGTTATGAGCGTGCCGTTCAGGTATAAATCCTCCACTGTCTCACAACCCCCCTTGTACCATTTTGAGAGATCCATGACCTCTTGGATATTCTGGAAAACCTTCAATCAATGCAGAGGTAGTGCGCTAGCATATGGGGCCTTTCTGACCTCCAAGGTCACTGCTTGCTCCCAGACCTCCGCAACCCGGCGTATTATATGTGGGCAGTTGCATCCCCACGTTCCAGCTCCCCAGTAAGTCCGTCTCAACTGTGCGCTCCCCCATGCAACACTGAGCGGCATATTGCAGCAGACCAGCAATATAGTATAGCCGTAAACACTAGGCCACCCCCATCAATGTCTAGTTTTAGTATATCCAATTTGGCTTTTCTCCGCTTTCCAGCCCAGAGCAGGGAAGTCAGGAGACTGTTCAGCATGTCGAACGTTGACTTCGGGATTTTGCAAAAGAAGTTCTGTAGCACCTAGAGGCTGTGAGGCAACAGTACCATTTTCGATACCGCTACCCTCCCATAACTGACAGTGGTAACTTGTTCCAAAACATTATCGCAGGCCATCGAGAACCCTCCCCATGTTCAAATCATACTGGGCCGCCAGCTGATGGGCAACCTGCATTCTGAGGTACCGGAAGCGATCGCACTTCCAATCCATGCCAACCACAGGGAGATCATGAACTGCCCCCCGCGCCAATGCAGCGAGAGCGAACATGATGGTTTTCCGGCAGTTAATACGGAGGCCAGAAGAAATCCCAAATGAATTCAACATTTTCCAAGCCGCTGGGATCACCCCTTCTGGCTCACACAGATAAAGGAGAGCATCGTCGGCAAACAGTGAAACCACATGAGTACGACCATCTACCTCTACACCCCATAAGGCCATATCCTTGCGCAAGCGTATCGCCAAAGGCTCCATAGCCAGAGCAAACAGCAGCGGGGACAATGGGTACCCATGCCGTGTGCCTCTTCCAACCTCAATAGTTTCCGACACTTATCTCCCAGTACGCACTCTGGCCCTCGGTACACGGTACAGCAGCTTGACCCAGGCTATGTACTCGCTTCCAAAACCCATTCTCCGCAGTACCTCCCAGAGGTTATCCCACCAGAGGGTATCAAAGGCTTTTTCAATATCCAGGGCGATTACTGCCACCCTGAGATTTGTGTCTGCGACCGAGTGGAGGACATGTGACAGGCTACGTTAGTTCATGTGTGCTCCTCTCCCAGGCATGAACCCGCATTGGTCCTCATGCACCAAGGACTTCACCACTCTCAGTAGTCTGAGAGCCAGAACTTGGCCAGTAACTTTTTTCTGATAATCAACTTTATTGAGTTTATAGAACATCGAACAAAATTCATTGGCAGCAGCTCACAAATCAACATAGATAGCGGGACTGAATCAACAAGACTTAAAGGCAGGGGTAGTCCACTCCAGTCGATCATCTCATCCTGCAGGACAGTAGTAGCAAATCTTAAGACAAGCATTACGGTTGGACTCATGGCGGGATCATGTTGAACCATTTCCCCCATATTTTGGGGAACAATTCTGGAGAACCTCGGGATGCAAACAGGGCCTCCTCCTGGGTGCCGCACCAATTGGCCAGTAACTTAACGTCCACTCCCAGCATGGACAAGAGCCTGTGTGTGGTGGGGTCCTCGGGGTCCCTGTCGGGTTTGGGGAGCATGACAATCTACGCTTTATGCATAGAGTGGGGAAGGACTCCAGCCTGCTTAGCCTCCCGCAGCATATCCAAATGTTGTGGAAGAATTACATCAGAATACGCCTGATAAAATTCAACTGGGAGACCATTGGGCCAGGCGCCTTACACCTGGCCATCCCTTGCACAGCTTCCTGAAGGTCCTCCAATTGTAGTGCAACTTCCAGTTCCTCCTGTTGGGCATCCGAAAGCTGTAGCAGCTGAACCCCCCAGGAGGAAGTCACACCTGCCTGAGCCATCGTCACCCGTGCTCCTGCGGTATGTGTTCACCAGGTGATGAAATAAAACTGCATTAACACCGACCTGTGAGTTCACTGACCCTCCCTCTGGGCGGCGTAGTGTAAGAATCAGCGGGGTGGGTATTCACGTTTTAACAACCACACAAGCAATCTACCCGATCTATCCCCTTCCCTATGCAGTAGCTGCTGGTATTCCATGCGGTTCAAGCAATCTAGTCTATCCCAGGTCTCCCCCACTACACGCTGTGCCTGTAAGAGGACATCTGAAGGCTGATCCGTCACATGCCCCTCACGTTGTACCCTAGCCAATGTGTCTTCAGCCCCACTCAACTCGAAATTTATGTCCCAATAATACCTGTATCTGGGTTACTTTGTTCATCACCGTATTCTCTGTCAGAATGTTCATGCAGGGTCTGTTTGTTACGGGGTGTCCTCGATAATCTCGCCAATACTTTTGTCCAAACCTGTGGCCGTCACTACCTCGACCTGTGCTCTGGCCGCGTCCTGTTCAGCCGTTGAGTCTCCAAGTCTATCCTGGGGAATCTCCTGCCCTCCCCCCCCGAGTCAGCCCCCTTCAGCTCTAAGGACCCATCCTGCTGCACCACCACTCTTTGCATTGATCTGGAGCTTTTTTTGCATCTTCCAGCGCAACCTCTACCAGTTCCACCCTGAGAGTTTCCTGTTTAAAAGGCTCCCTCGAGACGGTTGAGCTGACGAGCACGTGGAGAGGCACCTGCACGCCTTGAGAGGTACTGTGATCTGAGAATACTTTGGCAGCCTGCTCAGCAACCCCAAATATTTGATTCCTAATCTCTACTGATGACGGATAATGATCCAGAAACACATGTAAAGAGATGGCCAGTACAACTTTGTAATTACTCGAGACAATCCTGCAAGCAGACACGCTTGGTGAACTGCATTGACCACAATGCTCAGGGGCGAACCCGCTGGGAGGTGAAGCAATGTGATCGCACATTGTTTTCATGTTTATAAGGCTCCCTTGAGCAGGTTGAGCTGACAAGCTTGTGGAGAGGCACCTGTGCGCCTTGAGAGGTACTGTGACCTGAGAATACTTTGGCAGCCTGCTCAGCAACCCCAAATATTTGATGCCTAATCTCTACTGACGACGGATAATGATCCAAAAACACGTGTATAGAGATGGCCAGTACAACTTTGTAATTACTCGAGACAATCCTGCAAGCACACACACTTGGTGAACTGCATTGACCACAATGCTCAGGGGCGAACCCTCTGGGAGGTGAAGCAGTGTGATCCCACATTATTTTCCTGTTTAAAAGGTTCCCTCAAGCCGGTTGAGCTGACGAGCTTGTGGAGAGGCACCCGTGCACCTTGAGAGGTGCTGTGACATGAGAATACTTTGGCAGCCTGCTCAGCAACCCCAAATATTTGATGCCTAATCTCTACTGACGACTGATAATGATGCAGAAACACATGTATAGAGATGGCCAGTACAAATTTGTAATTACTCAAGACAATCCTGCAAGCACACACGCTTGGTGAACTGCATTGACCACAATGCTCAGGGGCGAAACCGCTGGGAGGTGAAGCAGTGTGATCCCACATTGGTTTCCTGTTTAAAAGGCTCTCTCGAGCCGGTTGAGCTGATGAGCTCATGGAGAGGCACCTGCACGCCTTGAGAGGTACTGTGACTAGAGAATACTTCGGCAGTCTGCTCAGCAACCCCAAATATTTGATGTCTAATCTCTACTGACAACGGATAGTGATCCAGAAACACATGTATGGAGATGGCCAGTACAACTTTGTAATTACTCGAGACAATTCAGCAAGCACACATGCTTGGTCAACTGCATTGACCACAATGCTCAGGGGCAAACCCGCTGGGAGGTGAAGCCGTGTGCATTGGTTTCCTGTTTAAAAGGCTCCCTCTAGCCGGTTGAGCTGACGAGCTCGTGGAGAGGCACCTGCGCGCCTTGAGAGGTACTGTGACCTGAGAATACTTTGGGAGCCTTCTCAGCAACCCTAAATATTTGATGCATAATCTCTACTGACGAAGGATAATGATCCAGAAACACGTGTATAGAGATGGCCAGTATAACTTTGTAATTACTCGAGACAATCCTGCAAGCACACACGCTTGGTGAACTGCATTGACCACAATGCTCAGGGGCGATCCCGCTGGGAGGTGAAGCAGTGTGATCCCACATTGGTTTCCAAGAATGCTAATAGTGACGGGAGATATATTTGTGATTACAAATAATTGGCAACCAAAGGTACAATTTCAAGCCCTACATGCATATGTCTTATTTTAATATGATGCACTATCCCACTAAGCATCTAACAAATCTCCATTGACATGTTTTCGTACAATGAGAGTAACACGCTGGTTAGAGACTGAATTCCACATAAAATGTTGTCGAAGTAAACAAATCTATGTACAACTATAATGCAAATGTCTTTATCAATTCTAGCTCAAGATTTCTTTTGGTACTATTTGCTTGGGGGACACAGGGCAGGCTTAATTTACAGCTGGTTGGGGTGTACCTGTTCCTGAAGGTTTAAGATATAATTCAATATTTTTTGGCATCAAGAGGGCAATAAATTAAGAGTTGTTCCAAACAGGAGCCCCCAAAATGTATATTACCCGGGGAGTGGGGAGGTGGAGGGGGGATGGTGGTTAAAAATCCCTAAAATTTCACTGTCTAGATTAAATATAAGGCAACTGCAGGGTATTGCTTTTTGAAAAAACAACTAAAGTTCTGAAAATAACATAATATTGGACTTGGTGTGGAGAGAGAATCTGGGTGTATGAAGTGTTCTAGCATCTTATTTATAGAATTTTAATTTGATAGAATAGGGTATTGTCAGTGCACTGTGCAATAGTATGTAGCACAATATCCTCTAAGGAACACAATGGATCCCGTTTTGTAAATAGTAAAGACACTAACCCCCAGATTCATCAAGAACACATTTTGCTATTCCTTAATAGCGAAAAATACCAAATCGCTATTAAGGAATAGCAAAATGCTATTCATCAAGAAATCACTTACAAAATAGCGATTTCTAATATTTCCTTAATTGCGACTGGCAAATTGATGTGTGCACATATGTTGCGCACACACATACCCTTAGGGCATGTGTGTGCGCAACATGAAACTTTGAAAATCGCACTTTAGTGCACTTTTCAAAGTTTTTGCAATTTACCACGTAGTTAGACTTCGCAGTAAATAGCGGCCCCAGATTGCGAATTCGCAATTTTAAAATGGTTCATGAATTGCATTTAAAGAATCTCAAATTGAGATTTCTTAAATGCAATTAATCGCAATTTAGCGATTTCTAGAATTGCGATTTTTGCATTTGGGATGATGAATCCCAAATGCAAAAATAGCGCTCGCAAAGGGCCAGATTCTCAGAATCTGGCCCTTTGCGAGCCGATTTTAGTTTGATGAATCTGGCTGTATCTTTATCGTCGTTAACTTTTTGAGTATGCTGTTGTCCAATGCAATAAAGACCTAAGCTGAGAGCACCATAGAAGAATGTGTTGTTTTTTAATCAGCCTGAAGTGGACAGCCCTGTGGGCACGAAAACACACCCCGCTCACCACTCACAAATGGCTGCCCTGCCAGGCAGGGCATCGTGCCCTGATGTTGTCAAGCGTATTCTTCCGATTTAACATCAGCTCGAGCCGGGGGCGCCGATATTTGCATACGCTTCATGCATTTAAACATGACCGCCACGTTGTAGTGCATCATGCAAACAGAATAATTAATCTCCTACTGTGAGACAATCAGGCGGCTCGGTCCTTTGAAGTGAAAACGTAGTCAAGCCACGTATAACATTTATAATGTCACGCGGATTGCTCTCGACCCCAGGAGTGCTTTCGTCAATGGGCGCTGCTTCGTTTGTCTGCTTTCCATCAATACCGCATGTCAGCTCGTCAGAACCTACCAAGGAATTTTATAGATGGATACAAGGTAATCAGGGTCCCCACAAAGCACTGATATCCTTAATGCAATCATTTACTAAGCTCAAATGAACAAGCGGCATCTGACGTCGGTGTGATGTTGCTTTGTCCCACACTATGCACAGAGTCCATATAAGTGAAAATGCTTGTCTTTATTACAAATATAATAAGTAATTTGAGCTAAAGGGCGCCGAGCGTCTAACAGCGACTGCTCCGGTCGCCAACTCCGTTTTCCCCTAGTTCGCGCCTTCACTCTGGCGCCTACTGCGCATGCGCGCACTTCGCGCTCCTGTCTATGGCGTGACGCGTCATCGCGTTCACGCTCATAGACTAGAGCGCATCCTACATATCTCCCCCTTTTTAACAATAAACAAAGTTAACTATTCAACCTCCACAATGTTGCACTAGGTGTCCCAATGTTCTCTGGCTGGCAGCCAGGGTGCCAACTTATCATTAATGTCCACCCATTTCATAGTCTCTATATCTTGAGGGCACTGTAACTGCCCGGCCACTACGGGTGTGTCTTACCGGCATGCTCTCTTCCACCTCTCTGTCTCCGCCTGGTCTCGCACCATCTCTCCAATCTCCACTCTGTGTTACTCCAGCCGGAGTGACATCTCTGACTGCGCGCCCTGCGCCGGGAATGTCTGTCTCACTGTCCTCTCCTGTTTCCTCGGGCAACCCTTCATCAGCCTGCTCCGGTCAAGGCGTGCTCTCGTGGAAGTCCTTCTGTGCCTCTGTCTCTTCCAGCTTGGGCCATACAACAATCCTGTTTACTCTAGCCATGCGGTCTTGGGACCACACTCTGCCATCGCTGAGGAGGGCTGCTCTACCTCTCACCTCCTTGACTTGTAGGGGCTGACTATATTTGCTGTCGCCTTTCTTTTGAAGGGTAGGGAGTTTAACCCTAACCCACTCTCCTTCCTCCAGCTCTGTTCCTTTCACATTCCGACGTTTGTCATAATTCGCAGCATAGATCTTTTGGGCTTTTTCCAAGTTGTGTTGAACCACCGCAGGGGACCATTTACTAGTAATGGTCTTCTCCCTCCACACAACATTGTCTCGTGTGAACGGATGCCGTCCTCTTAACACTTGAAATGGACTGTACCCCACCGCCGTGGGGGTGATCCTGTAAGACCACAGCATGCTCATTACCTCGATCTCCCAATCCTTTCCCTGCATGATGGCCGCCTGTATGGAGCCCATCAGCACACGGTTGAACCGCTCCACCTGACCGTTGCATGCGGGATGATACACTGCCGTGTGTTTGGATTCGATACCATTCCTCCTCATGAACCTAGTCCATTTGTCCGAGACAAACTGCGGGCCATTGTCACTGAGGATGGTTTTGGGGATGCCTTCCCTTAAGAAAACTGAAGTCAGGAATCTCAAAATCGTGTCAGTGTCCATGGATTCTTGAATGTCCACCTCAGGCCATTTTGAGTACTTGTCCATCACTACACACAAGTACTTGTTCACACCTTTGCTATCCAGGACCGGTCCCAGTATGTCGATTGCCACATTCTCCCAAGGTCCCTGTGGCGTGTCGAACTTCCCCATGGCCGGTCGGAGAGGCCTCAGCACTTTGTCAGCGCCCTGGCATTGGCCACACTCCCTCACTTGCCTTTCAATGTGGACATCCATGCCTGGCCACCAATACATCTGCTTGACGCGTGCCTTGGTCTTTACAATACCTAGGTGGCCCTCATGTAGCAGAGTTAGTAATCTGGGTATCAGTGAATCCGGCGGCACAACTCTTTCGCCCCGATAGATAAACACCCCAGAGTCACTCAGGGACAGTTCTTCCCTAATTTCATAGAACCTTCGTACTCCCTCAGTGAGCTTCCTTTTGTCAGGCCAGCCTGATGTTAAGTATCTCTTGATCTCCCCTTTTTCCATGTCCTCATCATAGGCGGCCTCCCATTCTTGGGCACTTATCGAACTCTCATAGTCCTCCATGCTTGCCACCATCTCTTCCTTGTCCAGGGCTTCCTCTGGCGCCACTTCCATCGCCGCAGCCCTGCTGAGATAATCCGCTACCCTGTTCTGTGTTCCCGGCAAGTATTCAACATCGTAGGTGTAATCGAGCAGCTTCAGAGTCATTTTGGCTATTCTCGGGGTCGCTGTCTCATGCCCCGAGGAAGTCAAGACCTTGATGAGGGGTTTATGATCCGTTTGCAGTTTGAATCTCGTACCCCAAACGAACTGTCTGAATCTGCCTAAAGCCCAGGTGACTGCCAGCATCTCTTTTTCAATTACGCTGTATCGTTGCTCCGTCGGAGACAGCGCACGGGACGCAAAGCAGATCGTCTCAGTGGCCCCATCATCCCTCACTTGAGCCAGGACCGCCCCTAAGCCCTTGTCACTGGCATCTGTGGTTACCACGGTCTGGCCCGATGGAACAAACCCTTGCAACGGAATAGCTTGACTAATGCAGGTTTTGATGGTGTCAAACTCCTCTTGCGCCTCTGCATCCCACTCAAACTTGGTCTTGTCTCTGATGAGTTGTCGCATTCTGTATGTCCGGGTGGCGAAGTGTCTCACGAACTTACTATAATACTCGGCCATTCCCAGGAACGACCTCACCTCCTCCTTGGAGCTGGGTGCCTTCGCCTCCTTTATGGCCGTCACATTTCGTTCTTTGGGTGAAATTCCGCTCGTGCTGATCTCATGCCCCAAGTATGTCACCGAATGGGTCCCTATCTTGCACTTACTCCATTCCGCCGTTAGCCCTTTGTTCTGCAACACTTCCAGCACGCTCCGCAACTTCCTGTCGTGATCACCTTGTGACGAGCCCATCACCAAGATGTCATCCTGAAAGTATTGTACTCCAGGAATGTCCTTGAACAAGCGGTGCATCAGCTTCTGAAAAACAGCCGCTGCGGATGCCAGGCCAAAGGGCATTCTCCGGAACTGGTAGCACCCAAATGGAGTAATGAAAGCGGTGTACTTCCTGCTCGATGGATGCAGCTCTATCTGGTAGTACGCAGACGTGAGATCTATAGTGGAAAAGTGAGTCACACCTTTAGTCTTGGCGAGCATCTCCTCAATTCTGGGAAGGGGAAACTTTTCCACGATGAGACTTTTGTTGAGCTCGCGGAGGTCAACACAGAGCCGTACCTGCCCATTTGGCTTCTTGACCACGACCAAGGGGGATAGCCACTCTGCACTATCCACCGGCTCTATGACACCTTGCTCTTCCAGCCTCCGGAGTTCCTGTTGTACTGCTCCGCTGGTAGATATGGGAATGTTCCTGACTTTATGCACCACCGGTACTGCACCCTCCTTGAGGACCATTTTGTGAACGAACTTGTCCAGTTTTCCCACTGATCCGTCAAAAACTTTGGGGTATGCTGACTTCCAATCTTCCCCTCTCGTGAGAGGCCACTCGTCTGTTAAGAGAATCTGTTCTTTACCTCCCGGGTTGAGTATGATCCCCAGATCTCCTGCATCTCTCCACCCCAGCACTGAAGGTCCTCTCTCCGCTATGTACAGGGTGCACGTGGCTGACCTCCCTCTGAATTCGAATTCGAAGTCTCGGCACCCCACCAAGGGAATGGCATTTTCCGTGTACGAGATGGGTCTGATGTCCGGCGGCCATAGGTCTGGCCCCACCACAGGCACAAAGTCTTCCTCCCATATGGACCTTTGCACGATGGTCCAAGGAGATCCTGAGTCGACGGCCACGTGTACCTTGACTCCCCCTATCAACATGTCCGTGCGAGGCTTGTCTCTTCGCTTCCCCGTCACCTCAAGTACCTGGTCCTCGATGCACAACACCAAGTCGTCGTCATCCAAATCGTCCTCCTCGCCGACATCGGCTGCGGCCGCATCGACGCACTTGACCGTAGATTTCTTCCCCTTTTTGCGGCAGACTTTCTCAAAATGGCCGACCAGGCCGCAAAATGAGCATCTGGCGCGAAACGCGGGACATCGTTTATCCTGCGCCGAATGTGCCGTGCTGCCACATCTATAACATGCAAACTTGTTGTCTGTACTAGGGCGGCCTGCCTGCTTCCCTGACCATCTCAAGTCCTTCCTCTGATCTCCATACACTCCCTTGGATCTCCCAGGCTGGGGTGCATCTTCTATCTTGTTTACCATTTGCCTCGGTGCGTTCTCACGTTTTGCTGCCTCCGCACCGCGTCGTGACATCTCAGCCTTTTTGACCATCGCCACCACTTCTTTAAGGGACGTCTCACTCTGCGCCCACAGTTTGTCCTGGACCGACCTGCACGTGGTGTGCATAACAATTTGGTCTTTTATATATTCTTCCTGAAGCCCTTCATACTGGCACGTGATGGCCAAGCGTCGGAGCGCTGCCACGTAATCATCAATCGACTCACCAGCCTCCTGCTTCCGCTGCTGGAAATTATACCTGTCAATGGAGACACAAACTGCTGGGCGGTAGTGGCTGTCCAGGTCATCCAGGGCGTTTTTGAAGACATCTGTCTCATTCACTCCCCTCTCCTTGGGCACCAGATTCTTGAACACTCTCACCCCTTCCGGGCCCAGGTTGTGGAGCAATAGTCTCTTCTTCCTTTCCGAGGTGAATTCCCCTTCATTCTCATCTTCGAGTGCCTCAATATAGTTTTGAAAATAATCCTTCCAGTCCTCCCATTTTAACTGCGGTTCGCCCGGTCTAGGCAGGAATGGGACTGGGGCCATCAGAGCAGACGCTTGATTTGCCATTCTGGCTTCACCTCTGGGGTCTACCACCTGGGCACTGTGTTGACTGAGCCCACCGGATGCTCCCGCACTCCCTGCCGTGTTCCCTTGCCCTCTGGGGCTGCCAGGCGTGCTATCCCTTCTAGTCTGTGTGGGGTCGTCGGTTTGCGCCCCTTCCTCTGACTTGGGGTCAATGCCCTTGGCTGCCAGGGTGCTGGCTGTGCTCCCTTTTCCTAGCCCAGCACTGACCTGGTTGTTGAAGCTGGCTCAGGTGGATTCCCGTGGTTGTTTCAGCTGCTGCCACGCCCTCTGCTCGTTTATTCCTGGTTTGTCTGTTGCTGTTGTCCTACTGCTGTAAGTATGGGGCTGTCATGGAGGGTCTGCTCCTGACCACTGAAGTGCCTGGGGTTCGTGATCCCAGCCTCGTCGCCAATGTGATGTTGCTTTGTCCCACACTATGCACAGACTCCATATAAGTGAAAATGCTTGTCTTTATTACAAATATAATAAGTAATTTGAGCTAAAGGGCGCCGAGCGTCTAACAGCGACTGCTCCGGTCGCCAACTCCGTTTTCCCCTAGTTCGCGCCTTCACTCTGGCGCCTACTGCGCATGCGCGCACTTCGCGCTCCTGTCTATGGCGTGACGCGTCATCGCGTTCACGCTCATAGACTAGAGCGCATCCTACAGTCGGTCGCGAGCTTTCTGATTAGCAGACGCTGACAGGCTGTCAATTACAGGCGCAGGTGAATTGAAGAGAAGCGCGCGGCGCTCGTACTCTGCGTCATCAGCCCTCGGTCAGATAGATACAGCCAGTCAATCATGAGAGTCTCTGCAGCTGCAGTCTGCCCCTTCATGCTAATACCGCGGTGTCAGGGTGACCCTGCCTTATGTCGGAGAAGAGCCCGCACACTGACAGCTTCCTCACACTCTCCAGACACGAGAGGGCTTCCGAGTGAACAGTCTGCTGCTGTGCGAGAGACTCGGGAAGGTCAGGGTGTCCACCGAAAATCCAGAAGGGCAGCTTCAGGAGCAGATTTTTGGAATGCCCATATGAGAAAAATGGAACTACGATTAAACTAAATCAGGGCCATTTATATATCCAATAATAAAGTGCACATGCCCTATCCGACCCCCTTGCCCCGGCACCATTGCACCTGCTGCTCTGTTTGGTAAGCTGCTCAACACCCCATGGTAGACAAACATTTATATCCCACGATGCAAATTGTATTTTACATCGTTTTTTATATTGTTTCAATACAGTTTGTTGGTAAATTCTCGAGTTTGTTCAAGCAGTAGACTTGTGGACAGGACTGCCTTTCATCCCACCTCCAACAAGCATTTGCAATGCATTAGGTCTCGCGTTTGTGGGAGTTAAAAGTATTGGCGTTTTAAATGACAATATGTATCAAGCCTTTTGCGAATCGCAAAGGCCGAAATTCGTAGAATTTCGGCATTTGCGAATCGCAAACGGCCTTTTTGCATGTTTTGGGATGTATGAAACATTCCCAAAATAAGGAATCGCAAATATTTGCGATTCCTTATTTTGCCATAGCATTTAAGGAATCGCAATTTTGCGATTACTTAAATGCTATGTATGTAGCTTTTTTGGGTTGCGAATTCTGGTTAAGAATTCGCAATTTACCACCAACTTGTAGTTGATGGTAACTTGCGAATTCTTCAAAAAATGCACAATTTGGCATTTTTGAAGGTGGCATGTGATGCACACACATGCCCATAGGGCATGTATGTGCGCCATATGCACACACATGTACATTTCAGGGGTGCAGCAGGGTGTCTTTGAGACACCCCTGCACACTTGAAATAATTCTCAAATTGCGATTAGCAAATTGCGAATTCGCAATTTGAGAATTATTTCGCAATCATTCCTATGGGACTCCTGGCAGATAGGAATGCATTGGAAATTATTCCTTAATTGCGAATTCGCAAAATGCGAATTCGCAAATAAGGAAGATTAAGGAATCGCTAAAAAATAGTGATTTTCTTCATACATACCATTTTGCGATTCCTTAAAAATCGCTATTTAGGAATCGCAAAAGGGTTTGTTGATACATATGGCCCTAAGTCTTTTACCCATGTGTTTTGGTCTGGAGTGGAGCGGATGTATGGGGTGTGGAATAATGTGGGTTGGATTGGAATTGTTAGTTGTGGAATTGTGTGATGTGGAGTAGATTTGTGTAGTGGAATTATGTGGCATGGTGTGCAGTGAAAATATGTGGATAGTAAATTTGTGGTATTGAGTATAGTGTAATTATGCAGAGTGGGATTGTGTGTCAGTGTAATTATTTGGAATGGTAGTTTGTGTTGTGGTGTGGTATGTTGTGGAGTTTAATTATGTGGTGTGCTGTTGAATATTGTGGCATGACGTGGAATTCTGTGGTGGGGATTGGATGTATGTGGTGTGTTGTTATATATGTGGTTTGTTTTCTAATTATATGGTGCGAAATGGTGAAATTCTACTGATTAGAATTATATGGCATGGTTGCAAATGTTGTTTTGGAGCTGTTCAACGTCTGATGTGAGGAAATAGTTTTCCAATGTTTTTTTCCTTTGCATTTTAGTATTTTTAGCACCAATCGGCAAGCTCCAAATTTTAATAAAATTTTTAGTAAAAAACATGACAGATTGTTCCATTTATTCCCCCGTCAATGAAAGAGGTATTTCTTTTGACTGGGTTCCTAAATCTGGCAATGCCAGATTATCAACCACATCGCTGAATGATTTAACAGGTGGAGGACAGGCAAGAATGTGTTTGCTTGTGCTGCACTGACTTAAATCAGCCAGTGGAGGGCACAGCAGTGGCTTTCCATGCTTCTGGTGAGATAGAGCTTGGCCATGGTCTGGTGTTCCTCCAAGGCTACGCCCTTTGCTGTCTTCACAGGGTCGTTATTGACTTAATGTGTCACTCCATTAACAATGCTGCTGCATTACTAGTACTTTCCCGCAAACAGGAATACCAGCACTTGAATTAAATGCCAGGCCACTAAAGTGAACTTCGGTGTTGAACCCTGGTATATTCATCGATACCCAGCTGTCAAGTATTTCTTCTGACATTTTACGATGAATTTGCAAATTCAAAGTAAGCACTTAATCCAAATAATGAATGTCATTTAAAACGGGAATATTAAGATTTAACCAAAAGCCTGTATCACTGGGGTAGTAAGGTCTAAAGGGTTGGTGAAGCTCTTCTGAAATGCAACTGATAGAGCTCTGCGGCCTTCAAGCCGTCCTGGTGAGTTGATTTTCTGTCTCTGGCACGTTGGCCATCTTTTTCTTAACCTAAGAGTACATACGTTCAGGAGTTGATGAACCGTGTAAAGTCCGGGTCTCCCAACGACCCCTGTCCCCCCCATCTCCTCCGTCTCCCTCTCTTTCGGTGAGATGTCTCAGGATCACCCTTAGCTCCGACCTTTCACTGAAAAGCCAGGTGGGAACGGTGATCTCCTCTAGCTTCTTCCAGCTACGAAAGATCAAGAAAATTGCTCATCTGCTCACACACTCTGCCCTCATCCAGGTGGTAATTGCCTTGGTCCTCTCCCGCTTAGATTTTTCCAATTCTATTTATTTAGGCCTTCCCCTGGCTCTTTCTAAACGCCTGCAGATTGTGCAAAATCAGGCGGCCAGACTAATATTTAAAAGCAACGGCAGGAGTTCGGCGAAACCATTGCTGGCCACTCTTCATTGGCTACCCATAGTCCATCGGGTGACTTTCAAGGTAGGCTGTCTGGCCTTTAAAGCTCTCCATGGCAAAAGTCCTAAGTTCATTAACCTTTTGATAAACAAACATGAACCGATTCGTAATCTCCGCTCTGCTCACCTGTTTCTTCTCACCTTGCCCCTTTTCAAAAAGAAACGCCTTGGAGGATGCCGATTTGCTTACTTGGCCCCAAAGATCTGGAATTCTTTTCCCCTGTCACTCCGGAGCTGCACCAATCTGGCGGAATTCAGGGGTGCACTGAAGACCTGGTTATTCAAGCAAGCGCACGGTTAGGTTACTGTTTACCATCTTTCTCACCTCTAGCGCCATGAAACCCCTGGGTGCCCGTGCGCTTAACAAATCTTGAATAACATAACATAACATAACATACGCATCAGATAACTCCAGTATGAAATGTTTCAACAGCCTCTCTTCTGGTGCCTTGACCTCTCCAATGCCCTATGCCTAACCCCCGTGCTTTGAGGCAACGTTAGGGTGGGGTAAAGACCTTCACACATCAAAATAGCAAAAGCAATCAAGCACAATTCAGAGTTATTTGTGGATTCAAGCTTGACATACAGGCACAAAAAGCTAGTTTTAGCAGTGCAAAACTACTTTTGCATTTAAAAAGTTAATTTTTTTGCTGATGGGAGTGCAATGAGCAATCACCACAGGAATGCCATGCAAGTTGGCAATCAACCAGAAACATACCCATTTATGTACATTCACAAAGTCTTCTTCGAACCTTTCCCAAATTAGAAACAATTGGAGATTTACTTTTCACAAGACAGTGCTTATCTTTTTTTTCCGGGGGTTAAAGGGGAAGGTGAACTCCTGAACTTGTTAGGAATAAGTGATGGGATTACTCCAAGAAAAAAAAACTCGACAGAAAAAAGAAATATATTTTGCACTTTTTATTCCTCGTGTGAAAATGCATGTGTGTGTGTGTTTTGGTTCCTAAAATGAAACTGTAATAAAAATCCGAATTTAGCCTGGAAAGCTGTAATATGTTCTGCGTAAAGTTGTGATCAGGCCAAAAAGTGTAGCTCTCCACCCAAGCCAGGAGGTAAACTCAAGTATGGTGATATAGGCCTTTCTGAAAATACTTTTGCAGTTTCAAATAACAGGGCTTCTCTGGAAAATGCTAGGTTCGATGGGGGGTGGGGCACTAACAGTTCAGCAATATAAAACACAGAGGAGTGTTTACAAAGAGTGGATCTGCGATTCATTAAGGTGACTGAGGTCAATAAATTGCTCGTTGGAGCAAAACAAATGAATTGTAGAAAACAGTTAAAAAAAAGCCAAATAAATTCCAAGGAGGAAGGGAGTTGAGGAGGGAAACAAATACAAGTAAACAAGCACTATACTACCCTCCAGCTGTCACTTAGTGAATAACTGAAGGTGATAAAACTCACTTTTTTTTTTAGCATTTTTACATGAGCACCAGTTGCCTTACATAAGGACACATTCATTTTTGGTATGCATGGGGGGAATAAGTGATTTACCCCGGAATCACAGTTAGACACCAGACTCAAACCAGGTCTCCTGCTCCAAAGTCGGCAGCTCAGGCCGTTAAGTAACATCCACTCTACGCTATGATAGGAGTCCATTACTAAATGGCCAATTGGCAGCATTAAAACCATGAAAAACTGGCAAATAAATTACCCTGGGGACAGTTGGCAAAATAAATATTGCATGAGGGGCTATCACAACGGAAGTGTATGCAGACGGCAGTCCTGTTCTCCATGCCTCGAGCAGCAGCCTGACTCTGGTCATTAGCTCAGCACTGCATGCCGCACTTCCACTATAGTAGCTCTACTGCGAAGTCACTGACGGGAGTAAGCACTGACCGCCGTGGGCGAAGGCTCATGCTAATATTCAGAAGTCGCAGACAGGTGTGAGGTGTGGTTACACCAGACGCAGAAGCCCCGCAACTCCTCACTTTATTTCCATGATCCAGCCAGTGCTTAATTTGAGCTGGTGCCTTCCGGTGCTCAGCACCGGCACTTAATTGGTTTCCGGTGCTCCACACCGGCACATAATTGTCAAAACTATACTAAGAACAGCCTACCACTTGGTGGCGCTGCTCCTCTAATTTAGAGATGAGCAGAACAGTGGTTGTTTAGGAATACAGTATACATTAAGATTGCTAATACCTGCCTCTCAATTGTCGTATTTACATGTGAGAAAGATGGTTAGTAGTTGTCACCCAGGGGCGATGGGTGATCAAGCTGCAGTGGCCTTCTGGTCAGAGCCCTGGCACTTAATATTTTACAAATTTGAGCACTGGATCCAGCATCCCCTCTACCTCTTTTCTTTTTCTGGAGGCTTCGGCCAACTCAGATCCTAGACAGTGGAAACCCAAAAGACAGAGACTGGCAGGAAAAAGTGCACCAGGGCTGAACTCTCACTTGGTTGTAAATGCAGGAGGTGCGAATGGAACAGCGACAACGCAGAACCCCCTCAGGCTTTACATTGGCAGAGCAAGGAGGGTGGCAGTGGGAGGCACACAACAAGCAGTGTGCTTGTCGACCAATGCTGTATAAATAGACAAGAAAAAACACCATCCCTGCTTAATCTTTCAAAAACATGCTAATATTTTTTATGTGCAAAATGTTAGGAATGTAACATAAAATATTGTGGCTGTTTATCTGTCAGCTGAACAAACAAGACAGGGGAGATGATGTAGCTTAACAGCCAAAGTTGCCGACTTTGGAGGAGTGGAGCCAGGTCCGAGTCTGGGTGTAGGCTCAACAGTCTGCGACTCAGCAAATTATTCAAGCTTTGTGCACCTACACAAAATGAATGTTGGCTTGTTTAAAGCTCTCAAATATCTCCCTCCTGCAACCATCCCCAAGCAGACCCCCAGGACATTATCACTGGAATCAGGCCCGGCTCCAGGAATTTTTATTTGGGTGGGCCAAGGATGCAATTGAGTGGGCCACTGCGGGCCCAATTTGTCACTTATATGTTTAGCCAGGCCTTCTTCAGGGCCCTCGTTGATCTCTCCTTAGTCTTACAAGAGCCCAGAAAAACACATTCTTTTCTTTCCAAATCTTTTTCTAAATGTTATTACTGTCAAAAAGTGTATTTTTCAATGTAATGTCTTTGATGGGCAGAGGAGGTTTCTGAGGTCGGAGTATCAGGCAAGTGGCACTTCTCGGGCTCTCCCTCATGACCTCCTCCTTGGATTCCCTCACTGCCACCCTCCACCAGCGCCCCTCATCTCTCTGTACTCCTCCCCTATTGACCTCCTTCTCAAACTTCCTCATTACCACCCTCCTCCAGTGCCTCTCATCTCTCCAAAGCCCCTCCCCCTCATGACCTCCTCCTCAGACTTCCCCAATCCCACCCTTCTCCAGTGCCCCTCATCTCTCCATAGCCCCTCTCCCTATTGACCTCCTCCTCGGATTCCCTCTCTGCTGCCCTCCACCATTGCCCCTCATCTCAACGTAGCCCCTCCCCCTCATGACCTCCTCCTCGGATTCCCTCACTAGCACCCTCCTCCAATGCCTCTCATCTCTCTGTAGCCCCTCCCCCTATTGACCCCCTTCTTGGACACCCTAACTACCACCCTCTACCAGTGCCCCTCACCTCTCCGTAGCAACTCTCCCATATGCATTTCATTTGTTGTATATTGCTACTCATATCAGTCTAGGGAGTCACAGTAATTTCCATCACGAACACATGATACAGATACAATCAATCAAGCAAGCATGTAAATCAGTCTACAGGGAATGTCACATAAGCTATTGAGTATTACAAGGTGAAGGAATCACATGTCATCCCTACTGGTGGGCAGTATATTTTAAGAGGGTTTGGTCTGGAGAAGCACAAACTCGGGATTTAAAGCATACCCCATTCATTAGGGGTTGACTTTACACATAAAAAATGTATATATGCCTAAACAAACTCTTTTTAGCAACATTAGAATAATGAAAGACTGGGGAAGTTCAAACTATATTACAACACAAAAAAAGCAAGGTTCTAACTATATCATTCAGTTTTGCATGCAGCTCTTTGATGACAGTTCATAGGTCACTGTCCTAGGATAGGATTGTAATTTCTGAACTGCAAGTAACACAAGAATCTCTGTGACAAAGGCAGTAACCCGCTCAGCTATCCACATAAAATACAGTTTAACTGCATTTCAAAACTACCAACAGACAAAGGATTGGCAGGATCAATAATCACCAGTTATCGGGGACATTTTTATTGTTGTCTTACATCCATGGAAGAGCCGGCCTTGATAATGATGAAAACTGTTTAAATAGAGCATATAGGAAGTATGTGTCTTGCTGGGCCTTCCCTGATGATTTCAAAAAGAAGTACAAATAGCCAGACATTCATTCACGTGTTCAGTTCAAAGTCACAGCCCGATCTGATAAGCAGCTACAGGGGCCAGGAAATGTGAATCTGGAGAAAAACCTTTTCTTCTCCAGCATGGAATAGAAAAGGATATATCCCCACCGCAGAACGGTTAATGTTAACCGGTGCCAAAGAGAGGATTTGTCGCCTTCACCGTGCCTCTATTTTACTTGAACGAGTGGGCAGGGACACAGCCCACCTTTCAAAAAGGAGATGCGTGATTGGGGGGCCTGTGAGAGAGAGCCAGGCCCAATCACGCAACTCCCAAAACAGGAAGAAAAAAGTTTGGAGGAATGTTTTAAATTAAAGAGGCCATTTGCTACCGACCTTCGTGCCGTCACTGCCAGGGCCGAGGTTCATGTTTGGGTGGGCCTGGCCCACAATGCCCACCCGCTAGAACCGGGCCTGACTGGAATGCGGCAGCCCGATGCCACCCGGTGGCCATCAGGAGGGCGGCACCGTAGTTACAGAGGGCCTCCCCCCCGCCCTCTGTCTTGCTTGGCTACTTACTCCTCTGGGGGTAGGAGGAGTCCCGGCAGGAATAGGGCTAGGCCAGTGACGTGCGCCCGGGGCGGTAGGCAGGGCGAGGGGTATTTAAGTTCCCCTCGCCATCTTAGGTGCCTCTTTGCCACCCCGGACGCCTCCAGACGCTACCAGGACACTCTTTTGACCATTATCCCCGGTGAGTGAAGGCCTAGCTGGCCGGTACCCCCCCTCCGCCTACTCCCTCTTTGTGGAGGTTGAGCGAGGCTAGGTGGCCTGTTTAGTTAGCGGGCCACTGTGGAGGTGGGGGTGCCAAACTCACCGAGTCCACTGAGGGGTCCCTTGAGGCCGTTGCGGCGGACGGGGTAGGACGGGTGCCCACCCCCCCTTTGTGCACCTCGCTGGTCGGCAGCGGGGGGGGGGGGTCATCGGGGTGGGCACGGTTTAAGCGTGTCGTTCCCCCCATGTGTGGCCGGCGCTCCTGTGGGGTTTTGCATATGGCTGGGGGCGGGTGGTTGGTTCATGGCACCCGAGTGTCCCGTCTGCGCACACGTGCCAATTCGCCCCCACGCAGTATGGCCGTCGCGGTTTCCCCTGGGTGTGTGCGTGAGCCGAGGTGTTGAGAACGCCTAACCTCGGCGGCTACAGTGATGGCCGAGGGGGTTAGGCACGAGACGAAAGTTTAATGTTGTCGGCCCGATCGGGTAGGATCATTCGCAATGCTATTGGTGCTTCGCCCTGACCAAGCACGCTTGGTCTCCCTGGGTCCATTAGGCTGTGGCGGCGGGAGGGCTAGGCCGTCCGCCCCCGACCCCCAAGTGCCCGCCCCCAACCCGGAGTCGTTTGGTCTCGCTTCGATCACCGGCAGCTAGGGACTCGGAGTGCGGGGTACGGCTCTTGGTGGCGTGTTGCCCGGGCATGGCGAGATTGCAGGCAGCTGACTCCTCCCCCCCTTGTCTATGCTTATCGTACGAGGGCGTGCGCAGCTAGGAGGGATGTTTTGTTCGCCCCAATACTCCTCGTGGCCGGCAGCGCTGTAATTTCAAAATGGCGGCTGCTCACATGGCGGCTGACTTTAGGGCCCAGGCGACACTGCTCCCTGTGTCACTACTGCTTCTTGTGTCGCAAGGGGGCGTCAGGCCGCGAGGTTACACGCGGTGTTTGGGGAACAGGTTGGGGCGAGACATGTTGCTGCCGCGCCGCAGTTCCTGGTTGTGGGGGCCCACGCATCTGCCCCGGGCCTGGCAGCTGCGTGGAGCACTTGCACAGCTTTTCAGCGCTGGGGGGCTGCGGCGGTCCTCGTGCCTCGGTTTTGGGCTTTGTTTTGCTGTGCACCTCCCAGGCCGCTCCATCCTGTTCCTGTCGTGCTGCCGCCCAAAAGTGCTTGAGGGGGGGGGGGTAGGTTCGGCGTGGCCCGCACCATGCCTTGCGCTGACCCGGCCCTCCCCTCCCGCCCCCAACACCCACCCATCCGAATTGCTTCAGTTAATGGTCCGGCTATGCACTGGGGGCACTCATGCGGCCGTGATGCGGGCCCCCGCTTCGGGCGGTCATCGGATGGGCGGGCAACTCAGGCACGGATGCCGTGTTTGCAGTACATCATGCTGCGCCATTAGATCTCTCAGCTGCGGCGGGCCGCATCTTGATAAACACAGTGCCCCGGCGCCGCATCTCGCACGTGGGAGTGGCAGCCTCATATACCGGCTCGCGGTGCAGGCTGGGCGTGGTCGGATGGTGTGGTCTTTGTCTGCGGCGACATGCGGGCACCTAGAGGCTTGATGGGCGACCCCATACCCCCCCCATCTCTCAGTCTCAGTGGTATTTATGGTGGTGCTCGATACACTGCCTATTTGGGGGCATGGGGCTAACCGGGATCAGGGAAAGCTCCGAGTTATGATGTCGAATTGCTTTTTTCACACGTTATGGTTATCGACTGGCATTAGAAACTATCGGTAGTTGCGGCCAAAGTCAAGGCAGGGGCGGCGCGCCAACGTACAGGGTGGAAAGGGCCAGTCTGTTCAGTACATGCAATGTAATTACAGTTTAGAATTTTCGTTGCGTGTGCTCATGGTCTCTTTTGTTTCAGGTTTAGAAGGAGGCGATGTGCTGGGCGTGCAGGGACACACAGTGCTTAACAAAAGTGCAGGTAATGCTGGTGAAGTTGGGCCTAAGGTGTTGGTGCAACAGGACCCTCAAGGGGCGCCCAGTGACCGACCATGTGAGATGTTTTGTATAGTGTTCATCCAGAAGGCCAGGGAATTTTGCACATGGGCACACCAGGTCTCAACGTCTATCCATGGATTCCTTTTCCTTTCAGACACCCGTCGTACCGAATCATTCACATAGGCATCCGCACAACATTTTCGTGAGACATTTCTAGAGGTATGTATCATTGCTCACGGGGTTTGCTCCAGGCGGCATGAAAAGTGGTGATGCTCATTGACTGGGGGGGTAAGCCTGTGGCTGGTATCGCCAGCGAGGGCAGTCCTTGCTCAAGGCCACACACTGTTATCCCGATATCTCGCTCATGGAGCCTTTCTTTTTCAGGATCCGAGCGTGAAGTAATGAAATGGATAGCCAGGGATCCCCCCCGCTTTTCTCCCAGATGTCCCAAGTTGACGATTCTCAGCCAGGACCGTCTCATGATGCACAATTGAAAGCACTCATGGACCTGATAAAGGCCAATGGGGTGGCTTGGGCCAGTGAACGGTTGAGTGCTAATGGTCCCGGGGACTCCGGCGTTGTATTGTCGCCACCAGCGGCGGAACCAGAGATAACAGAGGACATTGGGACCACGAGGTCCAAGAGATTGAAGAGGCCCACATGCAAAGACTTTCCTGCGGAACCGGCTCCAGCCAAAAGCCGCGCTACAGAGCCAGCCAGGAATGTGATAGTCCATGCAGCGGCATCCCCTCCCACTGTGGTCAGGGCTTCCCCCCCCCAGGGCAGCGGTGGCCCCACCCATGAACTTTGCTACACATGACGAGTTGGGTAAGCTCACCAACACACTCACAGACTTTATGGCTGAGATTAGAGCAGGACTAAAGACAGCTGGGCAGCCAGCAAGCGGCGAAAATATGATTGCGGGGGGCGGGACAGGGGCACCAGCACCTGCTCTTTTGCCCGCAGCGGAGGCAAATTTTACACAAGTGTGGGGAAGCAAATTTCACAAGTAAGCACCGGCAGAAGCAGCGTCGCCGTTCCCCAGCTAGCAGTCCTACCGGCCCCTCCGCCCCCTGCCGAGCAGCAAAGCGTAGCGCCAGCGCTCCTCACCTCAGCATTGTCTCCTCCAGCCCCCGCCGTACAGGCGCCCCCGTGCCACCTGCAGCATCCACACCTGTGGCAAGCACATCATCACCCAGTGTGCCAGCAGCACCGCAAATGTCCATGGCTCCCATGCTTTCAGGGAAGTGCTCTTTGGCTTGGCAGGTACCCCAGGCAGCAAAGGAAGGCATCTGGCGTAGGGAATTTATCGATATTTTCTCCCTCCTCATGAACGGGGCCGAAGGGGTGGACATCAGGAAGATGGGGGCTAAGCATGAGGAGAAGAAGGTACGCTATCAGCCTGGCCTGAGAAATCTATCAAGAAATGGAGGCAGGCATTCTCTATCTTAGCCGCAGTCATCACAGAGCATTTCCCAGAGCACGTGCAGGGCCTGTTTCAGTACGCAAGCGTCATCACTGATGAGGCGGAATCGAGCGGGGGCATGGGTTGGTACATGTACGATTGTGAATTCAGGAAAAAGATGGCGGTGTGTCCTGAACTGGACTGGGATCAAATGGAGGTTAGGCTATGGATGCAGTACATGGGCAAGGGTAAGGCAGACGTCATTGCTAAAGCCAGCTCCGTTGATAAGAAAGTGGAGGCAGGGAAAGGCCAGAGCCAAGACAAAAAAGGTCATTTCAAACAGTCCTTTCGGGGGGGGGCGAGGAGGAGGTGGTTACAACAGGGCTGGCAAAAGAGCTTTCTTTGGAACTTGCAGGTTGTTTAATGCGGGGAACTGTACGTGGGGCAAGGCTTGTAGATTCGCTCACACATGCAGCAAGTGCAGCGGCGCCCATCCTGCCACGTCATGCGACAAGTGGGATTCAGCTGGGGGCCAGCAGAGACAAGAAAAGTAACAGCCCCGTCAATTCCTTTTCAGCCCATTCTCCATTGCCAACCGACCCGTCTCCTGCACCTCCACATGACCATTTGCTACAACTCGACATGGCAGCCACCACATCTGTTTGGGCTACCACAGCTGTTTGTTCCCTTCATTCGAAAGGCCCTTCCCCAATTGTTATTCCCAACCTCCTGCCCCTTCTGAGGATATATCCCAATGCAAAAGACAGGGCTATATTGTCTGAAGGGTTTCTAGAAGGCTTCAAAATCCCTTACTTGGGGCCGAGGGTCAGCAGGGACGCTGAGAATCTGAAATCAGCTAGGGACCTCCCCGAGGTAGTGTCTGAGAAGATCCGAAACTGGCTTTGGGGAGGGTTGCAGGCCCGTTTGACCTCCCCCCCTTCCGGATTTCGTGGTATCCCCCTTAGGAGTGGTCCCTAAGAAGGAACAGGGTGCGTTCAGGCTCATCCATCACCTATCCTTCCCGGAGGGGGACTCTGTTAACTCTTGGTTGGCAGAAGGGGCATGCTCTGTATTTTACTGTTCATTAGACGTGGCCATAGACACCATCAGGATAGCAGGGAGGGGGCGTGGTTGGCGAAGGCCGACATTGAGGCAGCATTCAGACTCTTGCCGGTTCACCCTGAGAGCCAACACCTGCTGGGGTTCAAGTGGGGAGGCCAGTATTTCTTTGACAAGTGCATGCCCATGGGCTGTTCAGTATCTTGCGCATTCTTCAAGGCATTCAGCTCTTTCTTGCAGTTGTCACTCTCGGTGAGATATGAGGTCAGGGTGGTGACTCACTACCTGGACGATTTCTTATTCATTGGGAGGGAAGGTACTGATGAATGCAGCGATGGGCTTTCATGTTTCATGGATCTGGCAAGACACCTTGGGGTGCCTTTGGCTCCAGGCAAGACCGAGAGCCCGGCACAGGTTCTCACGTTTCTGAGCATCGAGCTAGACACAGTTAATGGGGTGTCAAGACTCCCTGCCGGGAAGGTGCAGGACCTGCAACGGGACATCCGCGATCTGCTGGGGAGGGACAAGGCACCGCTAGGCGTCATCCAGAGCCTCCTTGGCAAACTCAACTTCGCGGGACGTGTCATCCCTGCGGGCCGTGTTTTTGCTAGTCGATTAGCTAGGGCAACTGCAAAAGTAGTCAAACGCCACCACTTTGTGAAATTTTCAGCGGGCTTGAAGCTGGACTTGAAAATGTGGGAGGAGTTCCTGGATGACTTCAACGGCACGGTCATCTGGAGAGCACCTTGGGCTGACAGTCCTGAACTCAGCATGTTCACGGATGCTTCAGGCAGGGAGAGCTTTGGTGCAATTCTGGACAAACAATGGTGTGCGCAAGAATGGCCCAACACCTGGCGCAAGCGAGGCATCACTGCCAACATCACAGTGTTGGAGCTCTTGCCTATTGTCATTGCTCTGCATCTCTGGCCCGGCCTTTTGTCCGACAGAAAGGTCCTCTTTTGGTCGGACAACATGGCGGTCGTCCAAGCTACCAACGGACAGACGGCCAGTTGCCCATTGGTCCTCTCCCTGCTGACGGAGCTAGCGAGAAGGAGCCTGCGCTGCAACATGGAGTTCAGGGCGCAACACATTCCTGGGGTCATTAACCTTGCAGCTGATGCTCTTTCTCGTTTCCAGTGGGACCGTTTCTGTGCGGCCTGCCCGCAAGCGAGAAAGGAGATAACCTCCTTCCCACCGGCACTCTGGCGCATCTTGGAGTGGAGCAAGAACTGAGAGCAATGGGGGAGAGAGCATTGGCGCCAGGTACCAGGAAGCGTTATGGGAGGCACCTGGCGAATTTCAACAAGGCAGTCATAGGCATGGGATTGGCGGGAGTACCCCTTGAAGACAGAGTACAGGCTTTCACTGTCTGGGCAAAGAAGCAGGGCAAATCTCACTCCTGGATTTGTGGCCACTTAGCCGCTGTTAGCAATGATGCCAAGCTGAAGGGTTTGAGGGATCCAGCCCAGTCCTTCATCATCAGGGCAGCCCTGAAGGGGTGGGCAAGGGCAAGGGACGAACCAAGGGCACCGGACAATAGAGCCCCCATTGATTTTCGTACTCTGCAGTCTATGCTGGTGGCGTTGCAAGCCGTGGCACACTCTCATTTCGAAACCTCTTTGTTTGCGGCAGCTTTCTGCCTATCTTTCTTCGGAGCTTTTTGTAGTAGCGAGCTGGTTGCACGCTCCAAGAGTGACTTTTCAGGGGATGCTCTGGGCAGGGATGACGTCAGTGTAGACACGAACCTGACTATGACGCTCAGGAAGTCAAAGACTGATCAGGCTAGGAAAGGGGTTGTCATTGTTCTGGCTCCATTAGAGGACCAGATAGTTGTCCAGTCTCAGCGGTCCGTGCCTACCTCGCCCTTTGACCAACAGTAGCAGGTTACCTCCTCATGCATGAGGATCTAAGCCCGCTCACCAGGTACCAGATGGACAAAATTATGTTGGCATGTCTCTCCAGAGCAGGTTTTGCGAATAAGGGAAAGAAGTTCTCCTGCCATTCTTTTCGAATAGGGGCGGCCACTGCGGCTTCCTGCGCTGGCATGCCAGCGGCAAGCATAAAAAAGGTTGGGCGCTGGGAATCCCTTTGTTATAAGCGTTACATCCGCCCCTGAGATATAGGTCGATGTTAAGTTTGCAGTGATGGTCTAAGTAATATTTTCGTGTGCAGTGTTTGCTGTGTTGTACCATTTGTGTTAATAAAAGAACAAAAAGTGAAATTGTGTCCTTTGTTTTTAACAGGTTCAAGAGTGTGGGTTTTGGGGCATTCAACCGTCGCAAGGTTAGGCCGATGGGCGGCCATAAGGAACTGGATGCGCGGTTTCTCCAACACGAAGTGCGTGTGGCTGGGTTTCCCGGGCATGCGCTGGAACGGCCTTTTACCTAGGCTCAAAGACTCCCTAGCTTCAAGGGGGGCACCTCCCCATCATTTGGTCATCCACCTGGGGGGCAATGACATCCCCAACCTGGGAAGGTCAGCGCTTTTGCAAAAAAGGAAAATGGACCTGGGAGAAGTTTGCAGATTAATGGGAAGTTCTGAAGTATGTTGGTCCGAATTGGTACCACGCAGGGTATGGCAGGGCGCTAAGTCAGGCGAAGCAATAGAGAAGTCTAGGAGGAGAATAAACAGCGACATGCGTAAATTTACCTTGCAGAGGGGCATAGGTTTCATCAGGCATGAAATGATTCAGGACAAGATAAAAGGTTACTTTGAACCTAACGGTGTCCACCTTTCTCCAGTCGGTAGGACCTGTTTCTATTGGACTTACAGGAAGCACTGCAGGGCAAAGGCTGCAAATAGTATAGGAAGTTAGGTGGTGGGGGGCCCGGGCGGCGTCGGTTGCCGATGGCCGGGCTTTGGAGGAGTTACAGGGCGATCTGGAAGCAGAGAGGTGCAGCACTGTACCTCAGCAGGCACATAGGGGTGCCAGAGCCTAAGACCTGGACCTCAGGGGAGGTCCGGGAACCTGTGTCGGCGCACCAGTAGGGCGGTTGTGGGCCTGTGCAACCGGGGGCTTGCCTAACTGCGCTCCGTCCCACTAGGGGCGCGAGTACATTAATTACCATTAGGGACAGCACTCAGGTGGTTCACCACGGTGCTGCTTGGCTCATCAGGTGGGCAGGTGGCGAGAATGCGGCCTGCCCTTGGCTCGCCCGTTAGATAACCCATCATGATTACATAATGTTGTATGTAATAAACCAGTAGCAAGTTTTTCCCAACATAACACTTGTGTCTTGTGTGTTATTTGCGGGTTTGTTGGTATGTTGTGGGGCGGGGGGGTCCTGTTGCCATGATGTAACTATGCGGCTGCCCGAGGCCACCCGGTGGCCATCAGGAGGGCGGCACCGTAGTTAAAGAGGGCCTCCCCCCCCGCCCTCTGTCTTGCTTGGCTACTCACTCCTCTGGGGGTAGGAGGAGTCCCGGCAGGAATAGGGCTGGGCCAGTGACGAGCGCCCGGGGCGGTAGGCAGGGCGAGGGGTATTTAAGTTCCCCTCGCCATATTAGATGCCTCTTTGCCGCCCCGGACGCCTCCAGACGCTACCAGGACACTCTTTTCCCTCCCTACCTCTTACCCTGAGTGTCAGCTGGGGGGAAATTGGTTGAACTTTATAATGTATCCTTTTTCGTTGCAGGCGGAGTTACAGGGCGATCTGGAAGCAGAGAGGTGCAGCACTGTACCTCAGCAGGCACATAGGGGTGCCAGAGCCTAAGACCTGGACCTCAGGGGAGGTCCGGGAACCCGTGTCGGCGCCCCAGTAGTCCTTCGGGCGGTTGTGGGCCTGTGCAACCGGGGGCTTGCCTAACTGCGCTCCGTCCCACTAGGGGCGCGAGTACAATAATTACCATTAGGGGCAGCACTCAGGTGGTTCACCACGGTGCTGCTTGGCTCATCTGGCGGGCAGGTGGCGAGAATGCGGCCTGCCCTTGGATCGCCCGTTAGATAACCCATCATGATTACATAATGTTGTATGTAATAAACCTGCAGCAAGTTTTTCCCAACATAACACTTGTGTCTTGTGTGTTATTTGCGGGTTTGTTGGTATGTTGTGGGGCGGGGGGGGGGGGTCCTGTTGCCATGATGTAACTATGCCGGCCGCCATTGTCCCGGCTGTTTACTGCAGGCACGACTTGCTTTGCTTGCATTCATATACGTCCTGCCTGCAGTAAGAGAAACTCAATAAAGTAGTAGTGCTCACTGACCAAAATGAAGGCGGTGTTGTGCAGCTGCAGGAGCACTGTGTGAAACCAGAGGAGAGGCAGCACCGTGTGTACAACATTGTAAAAACAAATACAAACACCATGAAGGATAGAGACCGCGTATATAAATATAAATAAAAAAACACAAGCTACACGAAGGGCATGGATGGGGAGGGAGGGAGGAGGAAACAATGGAGGAAGCATCCAGAGATTTCAGTAATCAACACAGTGCGTGCATCGCGCGGTGTCCGTGCGGGGCAGGGCAAGGGGGTGATATTTAAAAGTTAAGCCAATGCCAATAAGCAGAAGTAAAAGCGTCCACAGTGCGCCTCAAATACGGCTGCCATTGCTAAAGCTGGCGTCCCACAAGTGCTCTTTAAATTTAAATAGGCAAAGAGTTTGCCAGAAGGGCTAATGCAGGCATTATCGAAAGGACACAAGTAAAAGGTCCAGTCGCCATGGGAGGGTACACATGGAGACAAGGCGGAACCAAGGAGGGACTAACAAGCCTGTGGACAAATCAGACACCAGCATTTACGAAGGACACTGACACAAGCCAATGGCAAATGGGGACAGAGAATGGGTGGAGCTTCCATTACATACTCCACTACAAGTCTCCCCCAGAGTAGCGCATACACGCTGACTCTAGGCTTGAACTAAAAAGGAAGATATAGTTATTATGTCATTTATATGGGGATAGACAGCGTAATCCTGGGCCCAAGGGTTGTTTGAGTGCTGCAGAACAGGAACCAAACAGGCGGGATTTGCAAGCCAACACGAGACAAGTTTTTAGGTCACGTGCTCACAAAGGCTGCCGCTTTATGCTGGTAAGTGTGTGACTTCTGAATACTGATGTTAATATAGTGTTCATGTTGGTAATAATGAAGCAAGTTTCTGTCAGTAATTATTAGGACAGGTGGCGACAAGGCTGCTATTTTTTCTACATGTGGCATACCATCTTGCTCATCCCTAACGTAAAGGCCCAGTGGGCTCTGCACTGTTATGGTTTGTGGTGCATTCCTGGTATAGATTACGGCCTAGTACCAGGTTGCAACAGGCACCATCAGAGTATCTGAAATATTGTAAGATGAGGACGTACCCAGACTGAAGATAGAAGCATCAGCTTTGCTTGGCAAGACTATGACTGTTGCAGCAGCCACAGACTCTTTTGGCTTAAGCATTGCTCCATCCAGTAATCTAGGACTTTACTAAAAACGGGTGGATTAAGGGCTTTGACATGTAAAATCTAACTCTGGGCATCAAAGACGAAGCGCGCTCCACACATTTCTTAATGCACATCAATGCTCGGCACCGTGGACATTACCCTTTGAATGTATGCTCCTTCCGTCAGAAATATTACCAAGTAAATAAAAAAATGTTTCCCATCCCTTTCCTGAGGCTTAGTACTACCTCCTATCTCATGGTATAAAGCAGTTACCATACTGACCTCACATCAGAGATTTAAAATTAGTTTCTCTAGAAAAGTGCTTTTCAGCATTTTTGTAACCAAAGGTGATAAATATTCATATTCTGGACTCCTAAAGGCTCTAACTGCTGCCCATTGTGCCCCCAAGGTAGAAATAGCTAATCCAAGATTAAAACCTGCATACAAAAAAATCCAGAATTTTGATTTTATCAATGCTTAACTCTAGTGAACCATTCTTAATACATGACTCGTCAAATGACTGCCATTGTCTAAAGTATGCTCTCAAAGTTGCTGGACTACTGCATTGCTGATTCAATACTGCTATTTCTGGAAAACAACCTGTAGGCTCAAGCTTGAGCCTTTCAATAGCCAAGCACTCAACACTGGAATCTCCACCACCAACTCTGGACCATCCAGAATGCCACAGCAAGACTCATCCTCATCCTCCAACAACACACCCACATCCCATCAGAGAGCTCCACTGGCTCTCGATACATAAATTCTGCCAATCCAAACTCCTCACACATGCATGCAAGGCACTGAACAACACTGGACCTTAACAACAGCCATTGGTTCCACCATCCCGCCATACACCAGCACTCAGCTTCACTTGCACCCTCACACACCCCACATCCGAATAAGCAGACAGGGAGGTCTAGCATTCTCCTACATCGGGCCCAAGGCCTGGAACAACTTCCCTTTACATATCAGGGTCTCCTCACTTTTTGAATTCTGCAAGAAGCTGAAGACCTGGCTCTATGGCTATTTCTCCTGGGCCGACATCCATCTCCCTAAGTCTGATGCCTCCACACCTCCACTAGCGTATCAATAGCCCTTGCAGCCCTGCGATGCGGGAGGATCCGGGCTCCAGGGGTCCACCTTTGCACTGTGCACGGGCAGCAGCAGAGAGCTCCAGACTGGGGCCGGAGCATGGGGCCCCCTCAATGTACTTTGCAGGCTGGCCCCTTCAAGTTTTGTTATGCCCCTGATGCCTGCCCCAGAGCCCGGATGCCCAACCGGGTGATAAGCTGCGCTAAATAAATCAACATAACATAACTCAACAAGCCACTAATTACAGATGACTGAACCCTGTCTGAGACATCTGCGGACATGCCAATAGATAGGAAACCAGGGGAATTTTCCATTGTAGGGCTATTGCCAATTGTAGAATATAGAGAAACCCTGGGCGATGATTGCAACATGGAACCACTACCAAACCTTTGCCTGATCCGGTTTCACATTTAGAAACACTTTTTGAATCAGAGGAATTGGAGGAAATGCATAACTCAACTTCTTTTGCCATTTGAACGACATTGCATCTACACTCTAAACCATGAAGGAGGGTATAGTTGTGCGAATCTTGGAACCAGAGCATTCTCCTCAAAAGCAAACAGGTCTATCTGGGGATGACCAAACATCTTAACCAGCTCCTGAAACACCTGTCCCTTCAAAGACATTAGTAACAACCCTGGAAATATTCTGCTCAAATCATTTGTCTCGATATTGTGCTTCCCTCGAAGATTAATTGCCCTGATTGACAATACATGCAGTCCTGCCTACTGACAAATTTGTTTCACTAATGCATTCAAAGGGGGAACTTTGACACACCCCTGATTACCACTCTGTTGTCTGATTTGATTTCAACCTCTTTTTGGAAAATCTGAGCTGAGAAATGCATTAAGGCCTGCTGTACTGCCTTCATTTCCCTCCAGTTGCATGAGGCAATTGCTTCTTGGGTTCACCACAGAACCTGGACTGTCTCCTGCCCCAAGACTGCTCCTTAACCTAACTCAGTGGCATCTGTTTTCAACAACACCACAGGCGGGGAATAAAAAGGGAACCCTTACAACAAGTTCTCATACTCCAACCAGCAGTGGAGCTGCAGTACTGTTACTGGCCTCTGATGAATGATCTGTTCATAGCTCTTGGAGCTGGGACTCCAATTTGCGAATAGGTAATTCACTAGCGTGTTTATGTGGAGTCTGACCCAGGGAAAACTCATGACTGCTGCCATTAAACCCTGGTCCACTAGAATTGCCTGGCCAAAGGGCTTTGACTCGACTGAATTGTTGTATAGCTCCTATATATCCTTATATCGTGTTAAGTTAGCATAGGTACATTTGAGATTTAAACGCCATTTTTCCTTTCTTGCAACTTCTGCACACGACCCTTAATTGTTGACTTAGCTTTCAACCTAGTGGTTTGCCGTGGTGTATGTGAGAATAATATGTTATTGCTCTGATATCAGTTTTGTTTAATAAACCATGTCTGCACGGAGAGTGCTGAAGTTTCAGGAGCAACACGATATGGAATTGTTATGAGGTCTGATCTCCACGCCTTCATAGTCATAACACAAGTGCAGCCTTTGCCAACTTGGGCTTGAGGCGGGATTGATATTGCTTTGCACGAGAATTGTTAACACACTTGATGCGGTGCACATGCAGAGAGAGCTGGTGTATGCTGATGTGATTCCTTCATGCTAGGACACTAAGGTATGGGCCCGCCCTAAAACAACCCAAAGAGACCTTCTTAGCTAATAATATAATATATGTGTTAGGGAGGGTGAGATATAAGTGTTGTTAACTCTTATTCATTACAGCATGTTAACATGCTGTCACCATTCGCTTTTTATGTCTTAGTAACTATGCTGATAATTTTGCTACTGATAATAAGTATACTTGTATTATCTAAGATACTGCGCCTGAGAAGACGGCATTAGTAAATAAACATTTCAAATGCACATGTGTCTTCTTTACTCCATGTTCTGGTTTGTAATGATAATATAACGAAAGAGTGTTCATGAGTCCCACGTACCCTGAGGTACTGTAAGTTCATGTTCTGGTTTGTCTAAACATTGGATGTTTGCTATGTCCAACGAGACACTGTAGCTAGCTCGGTAAGGGGTGAGTTGGTTGCTAAGGTAAGTTTTGGGACACCCTAATTTGCCGAGGTTCCACTCCTCTGTGCACAGTTCTGTGTGAGTACAGAAACCCTGCAACATGGCGCCCAACGGTTTCGGTGGTCTTATATCATGACACTCGAGTAGTTTATCGTTCATGCCTTAACCCCTTCACGTCCGTTTCCGGAAAACGGGGTGTTGGTGAAACCTACCTATTTTTTAAAATAGGTCTTTATTCAAGCTTGATTCATACTTAAACGGTTTCTTTGAATTACTACCCAGTTGTGCTACAAAGTATTCTTTGTGTTTTCTTGTTTCCAAATCTGTGATGGCGGCAGCGGTGGCTATTGCACAGCATAGTCGCGTAGCGGTACGCAACCATCTTCAGACGTACCAGGTCCCAGTAGATGGGATGGCTGTGATTTTCGTGGTAAGTGCAGATCCGGCGTTTCCTTACGAGTTGTTTTACTCTTGGGTTACGTTTCCGGCTGTGGACGCTAATTCTGGTTTGTTCCACTCCTACACCGCCTCGGATGTCCCGGCTGAATATACGCCATACAGGGCATTGGAAATACCTATTGATCATTGGCAGCATCGAGTTTGGTTTGATGGCGCCCTCCCCCACTCTTTGTCCCGTGCGAGGTTAGGTCCACTCTCAATTCCAGGTACTAATTGGCCTGCGTTGGGTGGCTTTACCCCGCACCCGAATCACGGGGCTTGTACCCTGGCAGAAATTCGCAGGCTACATGTAGTTTCCATTTCCGTGATTCGTGCTTTAGTGCAATACATCGGTCGACATCTTCCTGGTGGTCCCCAGGGAGGTGCGGCCGCTCCCATGGAACGAGGCGGAATGCGTCTCAATCCAGTGATGGTAAATTCGGTTTTTGGTGCGCGTCCTGTTGACAACGATGACTTCCCATTCTGGCTAGCAGAGAAGTTTGATCAACTGGAGGCGGTTTTTCCGAATTCTACTCCTGCTGATAAACATAGAATGTTAACGATTACTCTACCGAAGGATATTACTCCTGAACTTGCTGACTGTGAAAGCTGGGGAAAAACTTTTGCGGCAGTTTATACGAGGTGCTTCGGCACCCCGTCTATGAATGCCCTGCCTGAAATCATTAGACGTGTTCAGAATGATCACGGTCCAGAGGCAGCGGTGGAATTGGGTATGCGCCTGTGTGGTTCTTTTGAGATTGTAAGTGATCTCATTCTCTCCAATGTTAAAGGAGATGCAGTTAACTTTCAGGTGTCGAATGCTTTGGCTGCTCTGCCCGATGCCGACAAACCCCGCCAGTTAGCAAAGATTGTAGTGGCCGCTTATAAAACGATTGGCCGCACAAGTAGAGGTCTGAAATATTTTCCAGTGAAGGATAAAAAACAACCTCAGGGACAATCTGCAGTGACAGATGCCCAGCCCAAGTCCAAGAAATCGAATTGGCCTAAAAAACAGACACAGGGGAAGCAGACAATGCAGACTCAGGGTACTTTTCCTGCAATACAAGCTCCTGCGCCACCCGAAAAAGTTTATGATTTGCGCGACCGCGCGATGATTAAATCACCTGATCGTTTTCAGGGTTCTGATCAACGCTCTCCTCGTTCCTTTCAGGACACATCGGCCACGAAGACCGGTGGAGGAGGAGGGGGTGGACGTGGACGTGGTGGCCAACAAGGACGTGGTCAGTCCCGCCAGACGGACGGCGCAGTGAAGCAGGAGGATACTACGCCTAGGCGTCCGCAGTTTGCGAAAAAGAAAGTCGCAGCCTTAACAGCGCATCGATATGCCACAGATAGTGAGAACGCGGCTTCGGAATCTGACGTGGGCTCTGACCTTGCTGGACAGCGCGGCGGAGATAACCATAGTCAGAGAGGCGCTGCGTCCACTACTGAGGGTGACAGCGACTGATGTCTACGTTGTGATAGAAACAGCGGATACGAGACTTGCTCCCCCTGAAAGACTATATGAAATTGTCCTGTTAATTGAAGGTGACATACAGCGTACCGTTAAAGGTGTATTTTGGGAGAATCTGTCTTCTACATATGATATTTTACTTTCGGAGGCTGACTGGCCCCCACCTTTTGTGCTCGCGGCGCCGCGAGGGGAGGAGGTGATCCTACCCAGTTTCGCGAACACTGTCTCGAAAGAGCATGCGCAGGATTTTGCAGAAGAGTGGGCTCGGGCTCTCGCGCCGGCTCTGTACCGTAACCAATGTGGTTGGGATAGATTGTCGCCTTGCCACGAAATACCGTTGCGGTCTCAGCCGCAGCCTCAACCTCAATATCCCATTCGGCGTGAAGCAAAATCTTCCGTCGCGGAAATCCTTGAACAATTGGAATATCAGGGAGTTATTGAAACGTGTGTGTCACCGATGAATAATCCCCTTTTTACTGTGAACAAACCTGACGGATCATATCGTTTGGTTTTGGATTACCGGCATTTAAACTCGCATTGCCGTAACTGTGCTGTACAGAATACCCACGGCTCTGCCCTAGTGGATAGTCTCGTGCGTAAGCGTTTCAAGACAACGCTTGACATATCCAATGGTTTTTATGCCCACAGATTAGACAGCTTTAGCTCCCAATGGACCAGTTTTACGAGCGCTGGAGTCCAAAAGCAATTCCGGCGTCTTCCAATGGGCTACAAGAATAGTCCTGGTATATTTACCGCTCGAATTGTCTCTATTCTGGAGGCACTCGACCCTGATGCTTTTTCGTATGTGGATGACATATATCTCACAGACGACGATATTTGGGAGCATCTGTGTCGTGTAAATTCTGTTGTTTGCAACTTCGCAGACATGGGTTACAAATTTAACTTTGCAAAATCGCACATTGCTGAACACACAGTGTTGTTTTTGGGCTATGAGCTCAACAATGAAGGTAGAGGTTTGGCTCCTCACTTCTTAGAGAAGTGCGCACAATTGCGCGCTCCAACAACACTGAAAAAATTACAATCTTTACTGGGCTTTTTGAATTTCGGCAGAACTTACATTCCGGAATATGCCCAGCGTATCAAGCCTTTGTATGCTTTGATACAACCAACTTTCTCGAAATCATGCTGGCTGCCTGAGCATTCAGCCATTTTGCAATCCTTGCAGGCTGATCTGCTCGCTTCTAAATATTTACTGACTCGTGATAACCACACCAACCTGGTAATAAGAATAATTCCTGGGACGGTGGGTTTCACGTACCTCACTTTTAATGAAGGTGACACGGTACCTATTGCTTACAAGTCACACTTGTACACTTCGGCTGAGATGCGGTTTCCCACAGTGGAAAAGGTTTTAACTGCTGTACAGATGGCAATTCTAAAAGAACGAGCACTGTCTCAGGGGAAACGCATGCTAGTGGTAACACCCTGTCCTCACTTGGAGGCAGTCACGAAAGCCAGTGTACCGAATTCAAAGGCTTTGCACCCTCGGTGGATTCAGTGGGCAGCGTCATTGTCATCCACGGATGTCATGTTTATTTTTGACGCTTCCTTACGGTCGCAGGAGTACTTGCAGTATGAATTCGTTCATCCTGCTCCTCTGGCGATGCGACCTTTGGAGGACTTCCATTGCATCATTTACACTGATGGGTCGGCGCAGGTTGCGCATGGCTCTAAACATGCCTACGTTTCCGCATGCGCCATTGTGGTCGGTGCTATGTTGAATGATGAGTTCATTTCCAGGGAGGTACACACGTTGCCCCTGGGCGATTGCACCGCACAATTGGCAGAGCTTCGTGCTCTCTTACTAGCTTTGGAGTACGCAGATCCAAGTGTTACTACTCTAATTGTAAGTGATTCTTACTACTGTGTCCAGTCTTACAATGAAAACTTGTTCTTTTGGATTCAAAATGATTTTCATGATTCCAAGGGTAGCACAATAAAACATAAAATGATCTGGGTTCGAGTGGCAGAGCTTAAGGCTATGTTGCCACTCGTTTATGTGATTCATACTCTCGGTCATCAGCGCGTTGGAGTTCACGCTGTTGGCAACTCGCTTGCTGATGAAGCGGCGAAATCAGCAGTATCTACATACTTAGTTGCAGCAGTTACTAGGTCTAAAACCAAGATTGATAGCGACATCTTGGCAGCGATTGCTGCCTCTGAGAAGGGAAGTAAACATCCTGCGGGATTCCCTTCGAAGTATAAATACCACTTAAGTCCCGAAAAGGTTCCTTTTGTGACAATTCCTGATGTTGGGGAACGGCTGATTCCCAACTCGGATCGCAGAGCAGACTTGATTACAGCGGCTCATGAAGGTGTGGCGTCTGCGCATGCGGGCGTCTCGGCCACTGTAACTCAATTACAATTACGTTTCTGGTGGCGGGGACTGTACAAACAGACGCGTGATTATGTCCTTCTTTGTGACATATGCCAGCAGATTAAACCTTCAACTGCTACGCGTCCGCCTCAGACTCAGTTGTACATTTCAAATAAACCGCTAGGCTGTGTTTATTTGGATCACTGCGGTCCATTTTCATCTGATACTGCGTATAAATACATCTTAGTAGCAGTTGACTCATGCACACGCTTTGTGTGGGTATGGCCACATCGCAGCGCTGATTCACGGACTGTCATTAGAGATTTGCGTATCTTTATAGGGATTTTTGCCTGTGGTACCTTCCATTCGGATCAGGGTCCGGCTTTCGCCTCTAAGGCGTATAAGGATGCCATGACTTCGATGGGGGTCCAAGTCAAGTTTTCGTCACCCTACAGACCTGAGGGTAATAGTGTAGTTGAACGAATGAACCGTGATTTAAAGCAATCTTTGACAGCCCGAGTTATAGGCACTGGCAGAAACTGGCTGGCTCACCTCTATGGCGTGCAGCGTGCTCTTAATAATCTCCCTAGAAGGTCTCTGGGTGGGCGGACCCCATACGAAATGCTCTTTGGCATCAAGATGTACGTCCCTGACCTTGACGGTCTAGACTCAGTGGTTCGCGCCACTTCCTTTGACGCAGATGAACATTGCAATGTTTTACAGAATCTACAAAAGACCAGAGACACTCTTGCAAAGGAACATTTGCCCTCCACATCGGATGATGCGTTGCAGATCCCGGTAGTTGGCTGGCTACCCCAAGTTGGAGAACTGGTTCGGGAGAAGATCGACAACAAGAAAGAGTTTGGTCCCTCCTATCGAGCTCCAGTCCCAGTGCTTGGAGTGAAGGGCACAAGAACAGTCATTTTACCACCACTTCCAGGTCGTAAGGAAAACAGGTTTATTTCTATTGACAATGTCAAGATACACAGAGTGGCCGATTCTTCTTAGCATGACACCGGCTGTTTCCTGTCCTTCCATTGTGAGAAATTCAATTATGCCCACTGCTTCTAATAATGAACCTGAGGTGGCCATCGAATTACCTGCTGTTTCCAGTCCATTATTAAATAATTTGCCCGGAACAAACATGGATGAGACAGACTATACATACCCCACTGATTTGTCCATGCCTGACCTGCAAACTCGTTTAGCCACGGAATCCAGATTTTCATTTGACTCTGCTTCCCTTGTCTCGAAAAAACCCTCTCAAATTGCAGTATATGCTAGCCTGTTTAAAAAACATTTTTTGATACCTCCTTGGATATACATTTGGCTGGTCCTTTTTTCGGTTTACCTTTTTATGTCAATTGGTTTTGTGTTTTATTTTTTTCGGATTATGAATGGACACTATGTCGAGGAGAGAACTTGCATTACTCATTTAAATGGAACATTGGCCCCACTTTCCTCTTCACATTCTACACACAGATTAAAAAGAGACTTGACTTTAGTTAACATCACAGCATGGCCTGTTCTGGATGGAATCGCGTGGGATGCAGTTCGTTTTCAGATTCATGGTCCAACGGAAGTCGTTAATGTTCCTAATGTACTAAGAGTTAATATGGGGGATGTGGTGAAACAAAACATTCGTTCTGATGATTGGGATGTTAATGCTGTGGAAAGTTTGTTTTCTGATTTGAAATATTATGCTGCTTTTGATGCTGAGGATTTATATTTAGAATCTGCTAATTATGGTGAATTGTTCTGTTACCAACATTATGGCAATCATTTCTTACACAAAACATCTTCCCGAAGGGAGGCTGTTAATTTTACTCAGTGGGAACATTGCCCAGCTCCTACGCAAGGGAGTTCAGAAACGTTTCTTAAAAAGTATACTTATTTCACTGACTTTAACCAGTCCAATCCCGAGTCCTTTTATTTTAAATTTCACAAACAGCCACTGTCCAAGGTTAGACTTACCGATACAAAATTGTTGTACTCGAAGGCCTTCCTAGATCAATTAGTTACTGGGGGCTATGAGTTATGGAAGGAAACAATAGACCTTAAATCAGTTTGGGGTTCAAGGGCCTGGCAGGTACGAGGCACTGAGGCTTTGCACCGTGCATGTCTCATCCCGAATCATATGTTGTTTTTAAATGAAACCATTTCCCAGACCACATGCTTTGGATTGGCTACATCTAAAAGGTTGAACACCCCGTCTTTCCCGGAGTTGGAGGAATATGAGGATTGGAGTAATTTTACTCAATTGTCCATTAAAGATATACAGGCTCTGCTTCTTAATTCCTCCTTTAACATTTCCAGTATGAATCCCAAGGGTTGGCTGCTTTGGCACCGTAGTGCTGATTCTTGCCAAAAAAGGTTTTTAAATATAACTGACGGTTTTAAGACTGTTAGATCTGATCCCCGGTTTGATTTGAGTCATACTGTCACCTCTTACTCTGTGGGCAAGTTGTGTCAAGCTTGGCTGAAACATTCAACTTTACCTGCGGTTAAGTATCACCTTTCCAAACTGAATGCAGACGTAGATTTGAATGATTTCATTAAGGGCCCAGCTAGTGGCAGGTCGAAACGGTGGTTATATGGGGTTTACAATGAAATTTGGAAACTCTCACAGATTGAGGCTGCTTCACGCCTTAGGGCTATTGATCAGGCGAATCTTGAGAAAGTGCTTGCAGTTGTTGACAATAGCATTAACGTGCTTTCCTCTAGAATTTACACATTAGATAATATTGTGTCGTCTGTTGTTGATATTGTGCATGATGAAGTATCTGTATTATACCATGGTCAAAATCAATTACGTTCAATCATGCAGTTTGCATGGACACTTCAGACTCTGAAACTGGGTAAAGTTCCCTGGGGATACATGAACGTTTCTTCTTTATTTGCACCGTTTAATTTGACAGACAAACAACGCTTGCTTTCAATGCGTGATGCTTCCTTTTCTATGCTACATATTGAAAGGTTGGAATCTTTACCTTTTTCTGTGGCAGAAGCCACTGCTGCTACGTGGCTTATCCACGGTTTAATAACGCTGCCTTTTGCTTTATATAAGTTTTCAAATTGTATGAAATATGTGCCAATAGGTCGTTTTGAACCCTTAGGTAGCGGTTTTCTTCATGAGGTCTGGTCACTCCCATACACATACAGATGTTTCAAGGATGAACAAGAAGTTTATCTAACAGGGGATGAGTGTACTGAGACGCCAGATCATTCTTTAATGTGTAGACACATACAGTTACACGGTTCATGTAACAAGGACAGACCGAATATGGCTTGCGTTTTACAGGGCACGCCAGTTCCTGCTATCATCCCCACGTTTAAATTGTTAGAGAATGGTAGTTATTTAATGCTCAATAATGAAAACTGTTGTGGTTTAATTAAAGGTATAGCTTTCATAGTAACAGTTAGTGAGCGAGTTATTTGCTGCAGAAATGTTCTTTATCCTCCCACACGTGAACATAGGGAGTCTTCCATTTGGCCACAGATACCGACCTTGGGAGCAGAATTCAGCGGCATGGCTAGAATAAGGGCTCTATTGTCCCAGAAAGAGGTGGCCTTGAGCTCGGCCCGTGAAACTTTCGTGCTTCACATTGCTAACACCCGTACGGAGGTTCAGGCTCTTTTAAATACTGATTTGCCTTTGCATTTCGGAGCCATGGTCCGTTCTATCTTTAACGCATCCTCCACATCGGGCCTAGCACATTTTTTTAAAGTTGTTAGCGGTGGTCTCGTGACTTCCTTTGAGAAGATTTTTGGAGTCATCCCTGCCTTCTTCCATTCTATTTTTTCATCCTTATTTGGAGGGTTCCCGTTTTTACTTGCATTAGCGGCTGGCGCATTGGTGGTTTTCTGCCTTTTTAAATATGGATGCCCTTCCTGTGCAAGACCACGCTCAGCTGCTACTGACGCGGTTTCGCAACCGCATGCTTGATTATTATGGCACACTGCCGTTGGCGACTCTAAGCACGGCGTTTGGATTATCTTTTCGGTTCTCCTATTTCACCTGTGTCCAGCCTGTATTTCGCTGCCTGACCTGTGATTTCCTTTGGGCCATTGATTTGTGTCTCTGCGGACCAATATCTTCTGACGTCGATTTTGATCAACTGATGAGTCCTATCATTGCTCACGAGTTGGTTTGTTCTGACGAAAGGATTATGGCCTTGGCGGTGGCACATGGACTAATGGGTCCCTGGGATGTGTTGTCGGCAGCGCGAAATTTCTTGGAACGAAGTTTTCTTGAAAACCCACCGAGCTGTCCTCTGATGGTTATAGAGGATCCGGTGCTGGAAGATCACGTATGTTCCTTTCATCTTTTAAATTGGATGGCTGAACTGTTTTCGGATGAGGACAGTGACTTCCTCCTGGAGGCTGTTGCAGCTTACTTTTCATATACAGTCTTATCATAGACACTGCCTCAAATTGACATGCTGATTGATAGCATTTCCTTGATTTTATTGACTTTTGGTCAAGACATTTTATTTTTGCTTGCCTATTGGCTTGAGCCACATTATACTTGTGGGCTATTTTTTTAGCATTAGTTTTTATAATTGAATTTTTATTCATGCTCGTTTATAAATGGATTCTGCTCTCATGTGATGGCACTTCTGTTATCTTATTTAGTCCGTTCTCGGATCATGGGGGGGTGTTGTATAGCTCCTATATATCCTTATATCGTGTTAAGTTAGCATAGGTACATTTGAGATTTAAACGCCATTTTTCCTTTCTTGCAACTTCTGCACACGACCCTTAATTGTTGACTTAGCTTTCAACCTAGTGGTTTGCCGTGGTGTATGTGAGAATAATATGTTATTGCTCTGATATCAGTTTTGTTTAATAAACCATGTCTGCACGGAGAGTGCTGAAGTTTCAGGAGCAACACGATATGGAATTGTTATGAGGTCTGATCTCCACGCCTTCATAGTCATAACACAAGTGCAGCCTTTGCCAACTTGGGCTTGAGGCGGGATTGATATTGCTTTGCACGAGAATTGTTAACACACTTGATGCGGTGCACATGCAGAGAGAGCTGGTGTATGCTGATGTGATTCCTTCATGCTAGGACACTAAGGTATGGGCCCGCCCTAAAACAACCCAAAGAGACCTTCTTAGCTAATAATATAATATATGTGTTAGGGAGGGTGAGATATAAGTGTTGTTAACTCTTATTCATTACAGCATGTTAACATGCTGTCACCATTCGCTTTTTATGTCTTAGTAACTATGCTGATAATTTTGCTACTGATAATAAGTATACTTGTATTATCTAAGATACTGCGCCTGAGAAGACGGCATTAGTAAATAAACATTTCAAATGCACATGTGTCTTCTTTACTCCATGTTCTGGTTTGTAATGATAATATAACGAAAGAGTGTTCATGAGTCCCACGTACCCTGAGGTACTGTAAGTTCATGTTCTGGTTTGTCTAAACATTGGATGTTTGCTATGTCCAACGAGACACTGTAGCTAGCTCGGTAAGGGGTGAGTTGGTTGCTAAGGTAAGTTTTGGGACACCCTAATTTGCCGAGGTTCCACTCCTCTGTGCACAGTTCTGTGTGAGTACAGAAACCCTGCAACAGAATCAATATCAAATCTGATTTCAGAGTCTTTGTTCTTGACTATGGCAGAAATTCTTTCCCCGGAACTTTTCTGAAAAGACCACCAATAAACTGTAGACCTTGAGATGAGACTAGGTGAGTTGTCTTGTGATTGATCAATAGTCCATGTTGTTTCACCATCCTGCATGCTTCATGGGTCTTAAGTTTCGCTTTGGAAACAGAAGAGGAACACATAAACCAGTCAAGTATGGAGAAATCTTTATATCCATAGAATGCAATAGCCTCACCAGAGGCTATTGCATTGCAAAACTTTGTAAACTTTGCTATTGCAAAACTTTGTAAACACTCTGAAGAAAGCAGAAAGACCAAAAGGTAAGAAACAAAACTTGTAATGTTCCTTGTTTACATAGAACCTCAGATATCTTTCAGATGTAGGATGAACTGGAATATGTAGGTAAGCATCTCTTAAACCCAGGCTGTTGGACTTGGCCCTTTTGGCAGGTTCACCCCGAAACTCTTTGCATTTTCCTAGCTTGTTTCTGTAACCTGGTGTTGGTGATTTTAGGCCTCTGCTAACTTTTTCACTGTGGTCCAGTGTAAAGTGCGTGCGCTCTCTGTGTATGTGTGGTGAGAGTAGCCTGCCCTCCCATAGGAGTGCATGGGGAATATGTGTGTCCATGGTAGTTCTTGATGTGTGGGGAGTGCAGGGGCGAGTTTGGTATGTGCGAACTCGTGAGATTAAATGCTGCGCGGTGATGTGCACGGATTTATTGTGTCTAGTGTAGAAGTGCCACTTTTAGAAGTTGGCTTTTCTGTGTGCATTGAATGTGAATTGGACTGTCTGGCTTGTGATTGACAGGAGTGAGGTTCTTTAATTTTGACTCCATCTTACATTTGTCATCAATTTGTGTTGCCTTTACACAGGCTACTCTATTCATGAAGTGTCTCTGCCCTTTGGACTGCAATGTGTTGAAAACCCCCTCTGTCCTTGTTTTGAAAACCAATCTCAGACACCAGCTGGCCTAACTGCATACAGACGTGTTCTTCATTACTGATTGACCTATAGGTGCTGTAGTTTATTGACTTATGGGTTGGGCAGAAACACACTTAAGGGGGACGTTCTGGTTACATGATGCCTTGTTCTGAATGTTTTCCTACTGGCTAATATTTTGCAGATCTTGTATGTCCATATTAGGTATTTTGCATGCTTGCAAAAGCTAGGACTGTCCCTTACTTTTGTGCTGAGTTTGTAACCCTAAGCATATAAAAGGCCTCTGTGTTTTGTACTCTTTAGACTGCCTCATTCAGTTGTTAAGGCTCCTGTGTGACGTAGTCTCACTTAATTAAGTTTAATAAATATGTCTTTTCATATTTCAGCTTCTGTGCCAAGTTCGTTGTATTAGTGAGACCCCTGAGATTGAAGATTACAGTTCTTCAGGAGCTGGCTGGTGTGCTTGGCTCCAGGAGTCAGGATGGGTCTGCCCGGTGGTGAATGGGGAGATCTGCATGTTGATGGAAGGGAGGAGTTGCATCTGGGACCTGAATAGGGCTGTGCCTTCCCTACACAATGCTGGATCCATCCCCTGTGGTGCGTCTGATGTCCCTAGCCTGGCCTGTGAAAGGGAGAGAGGGGCTGAGCAAAACAAAGTGCTCAGGAGTTCCCCTGAACCAGCTTTAGCTGATTCTCCCATTACCTGCATCTTGTTAAACAAAGGATTTCTGTGTATAAAAAGGGGCTGTGACCCCATGAAAAATGCTCTTGTTCCTGCTTGTGACTCGAATCTACCAGGGGCGTGCTGCTGCTGGGGCCCAGGGGAAGGCTTGCCTCCCTGGGCCCTGCCCTGCCCCTGGATGCCTGGGAGACTTTAGTCCCTTTGGACCCTTCTGCTTTGCCCCAGGATTCCTGCTTTATCTTTGAGGACGTTTTTGCTGTACTTTTTAAATACTGGCCTGGTGAGCGCTTGATTTTTCCTGCCCTGCATCGCTGGGCTGCATTGTGTGCGAGGGTTCCCCCTGCCTGGAGATCTCCCCCTCCTTGTGCTCCTCGCAGGTGGCCACCCTGCATTATGGCCACTTATCTTTATTTAAATTACGGGTGCCCACCCCGTGGCTGAGCTCGCATTTAATTGCACGGGTGCCCACCTCGTGGGATTGACGCTCCGTTAATTACTTAACTTGCGCGGGTGCCTACCCGGCGACTTTGCCCGTAGTTACAGCGGGTTGGATTAATGGACGGAATGATTTCCTAAAATTTTACCACACGATCTCTGATACATCCATCCCATTCTTGAACATAAACATAACACTGACGACAGTGCATATTCTCACCTCCACGAACAAAAAACCCACTAACCGAAACAGTCTTCTTCTATACACCAGCCGTCACCCCAAGACTTTAAGAGACAACTTACCAGTGGGCCAATGTTTACGAATAAGGTGTAATTGTACAAGAATTGACGATTACAAAACAGAAGCAGACACTTTGGCTTCTAACCTCAGAGGCAGAGGATACCCAGAGAGACAAATCAGGGACTCCTTGAAGAGGGCCAGGAATAACCCCCGGGAATCTCTACTCATAACGCACCCTAAACCAGTCACTGACAACCTCACGTGCATAACATCCTTCACCCCAGACTCGGCACGGGTTAAGAAGATCATTCTGAAACACTGGCCTATTCTAACTATGGGGGACTTACAACTACCTAGACCTAGGTTTGCATACAAGCAAACTCGCAACTTTTAAAGATGCTTTGGTACACACTAGACCTAGAAAAGCTAACCCTGACACCCAGAGGACCCTATGGAGTCTCCCACCAGTGACGAGACCCTACCCCTGCAGGTCCTGTGTGATATGCCCCCTTACGACTGCCACCAATGAAATAACACTGCAACCTAACTTTAAGTGGACACAGAAGAGGCACACCAACTGCAACACTAAACAATGTATCTACATGCTTGTATGCCCATGTGGAATGAAATACATAGTCATGACTATGCGACCAATAAAGGCTAGAATCAGTGAGCATAGAAGCAACATACGCTGTCTGAGAGTAACCACTAGGCTGTACACCCATTACAAAGAAAATGCACACAGCTCGGATGACCTGAGCTGGACAATATTGGAATCCTTCCAAACAATCTGCCAGACCGCATTGTTCAGGATTGAGCAGAGATGGATACACTGATTGTCCACTCATTTGACTGGCTTAAATTATGACATACCATGGGGATCACTACATTAGTTGCAGATTAACCCACCAGCATATGAAGTAGAGCCCAAAACGATGATGAACAGGGTTGTGGTGCCTCTAGACCTTACAAGAACCCTTGTGATAATTTAGATTCTACAACGACTTTCCTGACCACACTATAACAATTGTAGGTCTACCAGTCTAGTAATTAACTGCGTTCTATAGACAGACTGTACATTACTTCATTACTTAACTTCCACCTCTACACCTGGACAACATTAGGGTGACGCAATATAAAACAATATATACCCAACATCCCTTGTTACATCTTGGCAATTACTACATCACAATAGATGACTATACAGGCACCACGTCCTTTGCTTTGCTCAACCACCTATGAGCATTTCCATTACTATGGTGCCCAATTGATGGTGATTGATTATAACCAATGTAGACACTATCATGGAATTTACATATAGTCATCAACCGCGTTTTGTTTGCACTGGATTTCCACCTGAGTCATACATGATTACTAGACGTCTCTTACTATGGACATCCCGTCGATGGTGACTGCTTCTATACGTTGTTAACAGTAAGAAATTACTCAACTTCATATGCAGTTACCATCCGCGTCTTATATATAACGGGATATCACCCTTGACATGTAGAACTCCTCAATACCTTTCAACTAACTTGCACTTTTAAATATGGCCGCCACATCACTAGGTACAAACGCCTTGGTTGAACCGTCCTCTATTTCTTGGACGGACCCACACACGTGATTCCCAGCCCGCGAATCACGTCCTACTAGTACCTCCGCCGCCATTCCTCCCGGTACCATCCCGGGGCCGGTGGCGGGGTAGGTGTATCTGAAGCTCATGCAATGCACGCTGATGAGTTTACTTGAAGGCACCGTCTGTTTCCAGGTAAGCGCAAACTGTTAGCCTCCGTTACTGTGGCATCACTACCTGGCATGCCCCGGGCGAGATGGTTTGTGCGCATGCTGAATGCGCAGCCCCAGTGCTCTGTACCCCGTGGACCCTCTGACCTCCTAGAGGTCTCCAGGGTATGCGCGCTGGGGTGTTGTGCTTCACCGTGTTCGCAGCCACGGCACCGCTTCGCCTACACTTTGCCTCATTACTATCTGGATGGCTGCACGCTGCTATTACCGATAACTGGAGTCGCTTTTGTCCACCTTAACAATACCCATGGATTGACTATGTTGTTCTCCCAAATTTTCCATCTTACTTTAAATAGGACCGACGACCGCTGTAGCACACGTCTTTGTTCGGATAGTTTAGGTGAGTCCCTCCATACCCATTACACTGGGTACCTTGTTCTTATAAACTTCCAATTGTTTTTATCATTTGTTTTGGCACAATGAATGCATTTTCTAGTGAATCACCTCTAATACATAGGGATTTCACAAACAATGGTTAAATGAGTGATAACTGTGCATAAGGATACTTCACTTAGACTGGTGTTATACCTTATTGCCATGATAGATAACTGAACACTGTAGATGCAACACTCATGGTTACCACAAATTAGAGATCCATTATCTACCACACAGAGAGATGGGTGTCACCAATGTGTTACTTAATTATTCCTTTGTACCTCTTGTTTTTATTCTCATTCACAGCTCTACTACGATAAGACAGGGTAGGTAGTTACACACCTAACTAGCATACATTCGATCCTGAAGAAGTGTCCTGATCATTACTGACTTCTGAGACACGAAACATGTCGATCACAGGAGAGTAGAACCCCTACCATTAGACACCTAATCACTAGGTTTGGGTCCTCTCATCACTATTTTAATTAGGCAGTTTACCTCCATAATAAAGTTTGTTTAGGACTAATTGACCTATTTTAATTCCATTACCCCTACTACACTCTCTTGGCCTCTCACCCCCAATGCACCCACCGGCAGGAACAAAAGATCCCCAATAAAGAGCCCCGGTTTCGGGTGCCCGTCAGGTATTGCAGCGCCGACCTGACGAGGGGCAGGCTCAAATGATGAAGCATGACACCTAGCTTGCTAGGTGTGTGAGAGCCCTAGTTCCAACAAGAACTCCTTCTCCTTCACACACACATTGGTGATCCTTTCTGGATTTCACTACCAGACCATGTTCAGTACCCCCTTGATCTCACTCAATCAGAGGAACTTTGTACTTTTGTCTTGCTTTTACAGCGGGTGCCCACCCTGCTGTTTATTGTTAGCCCCGAGGGAACCTACCCCTCATTGTCCCGCATTGCACCGCCGCAGCCCGGGAGGAGCACCAGAAGCCGCAGTCCGGCCCACCGCCTGATTGTGGGCGAGGCCAACAACGCAAGCCAGAGCCTCGCGGGCTCCACTTCTGCTTCTCCCCGGCCGGGGAGAAGCCGCGCAGAGCCTCGCGGGCTCCATTCTACATGTCCCGGTCCCGAGATGGGGGACCGGGTGAAGAGGGGGCCCGTCCTGGCACCCGGCGTGGTGGGGTTCCCAGGAGGTAGGGGATCCCCGGAGGCAGAGTCTCGCACTGTCCCTGAAGCGGGGATCCTCAACGACGAGACTGGTGAGTGCAGGGGAGCGAGAGACGTGGTGGGGTGCCCGTGAAGGCACCAATGGTTGGGTTTCTTGGGTGGCACCGTCTGGCAGCGGGCCGCCCCAATGTGAGCATAGTGGTGCAGAGCCTAAGTGGCTCCCACGTGGGGCACAGAGTCAGAGCAGCCCAGGTTGCCCAGTGGGCCACTCCAACGTTACGAGTATGGCATAAAGGGCCAGAGGTGCCCGTTGTTGCCCCCGTTGTGGGCATATTCATTTTAAGAGTCAGAGGGCACCAGAGCTTGGGGGCATGTTTTGTTTAAGCCTGCTGGCTCCAACATTGGGCTATCCTGTTTACCTGGGCCCAGAGGGGCCAATGCTTATCATTTGAGGAGCCAGTGTGCTCCATGAGACCTGTTTATTTCCAGAGCCCCATGGCTGCAACGTTGGCGCAGTTCTGGAGAAGACTCCCTGAGAGGGACAGAAGGGGCACAGAGGTGCCAGGCCTTCCACAGCTGTGCAGCACTTAGTGCCAGCTGCAGCGTTTAGGCCCTGTTCTTGTTCTCAACTGCCCAGTATGTAGTGGGCAGCTGCAATGTTTAGGTTTGCGCAGACGGCGCACCCCTGACTGGCGCTGCGTTGGCAGCGTGCCCTGACATTCTGGACACAGGACATTTGAGCCCCTTCTTGGATGGCCAGTTGGCCAGGGGGGTTGGTAGGTGTATAGGGCGCAAGCCCCTAATGTGATTGATGTGCTCTAAATGTGGTGCTAGGAAATGCACTGTCTGAACTGGGGTGGCAGAGTGGGCTAAAGAACGGTGATGGATCAAACCTAGATCTTTTGACTGGGTGTGAGTGTTTGATTGATTCAGATGCTCCGTCCATCACCACCCCCTTTTGTACCACTTTGGCCGCCATAAGTGTGTCAGGGTATGCTCAGACGTGAGTCCCTTGCTCACTTTGCCACTGGATTCAAGCAAGCCGGGCTAAAGAAGGCTGTAATACCAGAAAACGGTCCTCGGAAGCTTGTTTCCGGTCCAGGGAAGACATGGCTTGGCAGTTCGGGCTGGACTGTTCCCATGAGGCACAGGGTCAGACTGATTTGCATATAGCCATGTCTGAACTGGGGTGGCAGTGTGGGCTAAAGAACGGTGATGGATCAAACCCAGATCTTTTGACTGGGTATGAGTGTTTGATTGATTCAGATGCTCCATCCATCACCACCCCCATTTGTACCACTTTGGCCGCCATAAGTGTGGCAGGGTATGCTCAGACGTGAGTCCCTGGTTTCACTTTGCCACTGGATTCAAGCAAGCCGGGCTGAAGAAGGCTGTAATGCCAGAAACCGGTCCTCGGAAGCTTGTTTCCGGTCCAGGGAAGACATGGCTTGGCAGTTTGGGCTGGACTGTTCCCATGAGGCACAGGGTCAGACTGATTTGCATATAGCCATGTCTGAACTGGGGTGGCAGAGTGGACTAAAGAACGGTGATGGATCAAACCCAGATCTTTTGACTGGGTGTGAGTGTTTGATTGATTCAGATGCTCCGTCCATCACCACCCCCTTTTGTACCACTTTGGCCGCCATAAGTGTGGCAGGGTATGCTCAGATGTGAGTCCCTTGCTCACTTTGCCACTGGATTCAAGCAAGCCGGGCTGAAGAAGGCTGTAATGCCAGAGACCGGTCCTCGGAAGATTGTTTCCGGTCCAGGGAAGACATGGCTTGGCAGTTCGGGCTGGACTGTTGCCATGAGGCGCAGGGTCAGACTGATTTGCATATAGCCATGTCTGAACTGGGGTGGCAGAGTGGGCTAAAGAACGGTGATGGATCAAACCCAGATCTTTTGACTGGGTGTGAGTGTTTGATTGATTCAAATGCTCCGTCCATCACCACCCCCTTTTGTACCACCAGGAAATGCAATGCATTTAGTATGTTTTACGCACCCTGCGCACTATTCCGGATCGCCTGGAAGCGGCCTGCGGGGTCCTGACGGTGGGAAAATACATCTAATTTCACCGGAATGTGCGGGGCATCGTTGGGACTCATCTAACTGCTTTTCGCCAACCTAAGAACACGAGCGCACCGCTAACGGAAAAAATGGCACCCATTGCCTGACGAGCGCCGACAAGAACCCTGAAGCAATACGACGTTTGACGAATTAAGGCTGCGGTTCCGATTTACTCACCAGAATCGAGCAGACGACCTACGGACTCCCCTGCCAACGAGATCTCCGTAGGGGGCAGGAGCTGTAGCGGTGCGGCCACTGCGGAGACCCGAACTGGACCCGCCATCGCCCCGAGCCTGCCCCAGGTGCGTGATTCACAATCCGGGCGGCGGGGGTCCTCTAGTGACCAGCGGGCTGCTTTGGGTGGATCTGGCCCTGGTGTTAAGAGAAGACTGCAGAGCCGAAAAAGACAGGGCAAACAGCGGGACTGTGCTTCTACACGCTGCCGCCTGACCTTAAAATAGCGGCCACTTTGTGACTCCGGGCATTGTGTACCAGCCGATCCTGAGATCCCTGCTTTCATCCACCTCCATGTGGGACCTGGAACTGCTGTATCTCCTGCATACATCGGGGCTCTCATCTTATTCTGGCTGCGAACCATGGTCCTTTCGAGAGGGGCGATGCCACATCCTACGGTCTCACTGAGGGAATGACCGACCGCCATCTTAGAGGTCTTTCGAGCTACTCTCCCCAACCGTTCCTGATTAATTCACTTGTTGAACACCTCATGAGCTCGACCTTCCCTTCCGACACGACATCAGAGGAATCGCACGGAAGGGTCTCAGAGTGTGGTCGGCTCAACCTGGGTGCAAAACTGTCGCTGTCCTCGGAATGCTTTCTGTGCCTCGTCCTTGCCTGGCAGTGAATATGGCACCCTCCTGCTCGTAATACAGTCCAGCCTCACCTCTGTTGAACACGTGCATCGATACCCTGGTGCACAAAAGCAACCAACATGCAGAGAGGCTAAAAGAAGCATGGCCAAGCCCAAAAAAACTGTGGTATGCAGTAAGTTTTCAGAGCCTACAGGGATACGAGAGACAACAAAGCTGCGATGTAGTCACCCCACACTGTGATTGCTCCTGAAATACTGTCTGTACCTGCCTAAATTGACGGCAACAACAAACCCTCCTGCATCTCTCCTGACCTTTCCTCCCTCCTCCCCCTACCTCCTACCCCTCTCCACTCTACTCCACTTTCCTGCTACTGACCTTTGCCCTCACCTTTCCTGGCCCTTAGTCTCCACCCTGTTTTTCTGTGAATTTTCCCGCGTCAATTGAGATCTAGCTATTTGTCTGATGCCCGATGGAGCTACCTGGTTTAGCTATAGGGGAGACAGGCCGGGGATTCCCTCCTTGGACGTCACCTACCCAGTCGGTCTTTAGACAGACTTTCTTTCGTCTCTCCTTGTTTGTCTCTTCCCTTATCCTCCCTTTCTCACCTCCCCTGCCACCTCTACTACTTTTCTTTCTCCTTTCTCTCCTCTCCTAATTGTATTGACTATTTTGTGACGCATTGTGTAATTTTTGATCTTTTTCTGTAACATTGTTGATTCTCATGTAAAGCGCTCTGATACCTTCGGGTCTAGCCAGCGCTATATAAAACCCTTTAAATAAATAAATAAATAAATAACCTTTAGATCTGGTTTAGGCTTATGAGGTTGTTTTACATATTTAGGTTTGTGTTAGTGAGATGATGTTTCACTCTGTGATTTATGCCCCTAATGTGAGTTTTCCTTAGGAGGTAGGGTCTAATGTGTTTAGACTAGTGAGAGATTGCACAATGTGTTTATGCTGGTGAGGTTGGCGCAGGATATAATTCGCGCCTTATGTGACTGTGCATAATGTAAAGTTATGTTACAGGTTGAGGTGGAGTACAGTGATTACCAGTGGCTACTGGTTGTAGGTTTATGATCTATTTTTTACTTGTACCAATTTCTGCTAAGTGTTGATCCTGACAGTGGCCCACGTGACCGTGTCCTGTGTAAATAATCCCTTGTGAATATTGCCCTTGCCAGTTGGCACAATGTATGTCGTGTGATTGCTATCTGATGTGTTATGAGAATACAAAAGCTATTTTTATATAACCTTGTGTGGAGTTCCTTTTGAAGTGTGCCTGGGATGTTGTTGCTGTGTGCATGTGCAAATGCTTTACACATTGCCTCCGGGATAGGCCTGACTGCTCATGCCAAGCTACCAAGGGGGTGAGTAGGGGTTATCTTTGGCGTATAACTCCCTTGCCCTGACTAGCGTGGTGGTTTCTGCCTGGCTTTGGCGCAAGCCTTAGCCAACCAGAAATCCCAGTTCTAACACCAGCGATGTTAAAAAAAATTGCCCTTGGACAGGTATGGCCATATCATTTGCAGAGTCACCATTTTGAACTTCTTGTGAGGTATGAAAGAGTTTATTGATTTCAGGTGCAGAAACTGCCTACATTTTCCATTTGGCTTTGTCACTAAAAAGATAATCAAACAAGCTCCTATTCTCCCTTGTTGCAAAGGGACTTTCCCACTTAATCTTTTTTTCCAATAATCTTTATATTCCCTAAAAGAGGGGTTCCTTCTTTCGTGGACCCGCTGCTGAAGGAGTTGCACGAAAATATTCCAAAAGATGTTCTTTAAACTCTAGACGATAACCTTCCCGAATTATCTAAAGGACAATGGGGCAGATTTACAATTACTGGCGCATCCCTGCAAATTAGCAGGGATGCACCAGTAATTGTGCGCCGCAGCTCCGCCACCCATGATGCGCCACATTTACAATGCAAAAACAACAATTGATGGACAGAATGCAGAACAATGTCATACATTGACCCCAGTACAGAGATCTGGGCCTAAATCCATCGTTTGTTTGCACTCCACACCACCCCAGTTCAGACATGGCCATATGCAAATCAGCCTTGACCCTGTGCCTCATGGGAACAGTCCAGCCCGAACTGCCAAGCCATGTCTTTCCTGGACTGGAATCAAGCATCCTAGGACTGGTTTCTGGCTATCAGCCGTCTTCAGCCAGGATAGCTTGACTCCAGTGGTGTGGAGAGCATGGGACTCACGTCTGAGCATACCCATCCCACTCGGGGTGACAAATGCAAAAACAACAATTGATCGACAGAATGCAGAACAATGTCATACATTCACCCCAGTACAGAGATCTGGGCCTAAATCCATCATTTATTTGCACTACACACCACTCCAGTTCAGACATGGCCATATGCAAATCAGCCTTGACCCTGTGCCTCATGGGAACAGTCTAGCCCGAACTGCCAAGCCATGTCTTTCCTGCACCGGAATCAAGCATCCTAGCACCGATTTCTGGCTATCAGCCGTCTACAGCCAGGATAGCTTGGGAAGAGGTGTGGCGCCGCGGCCAGGGCGACTGACGCTGGAATCTGGGGATCACGGTTCGATCCCCGGCTCCGGCGGCAGGTTAGCCCAGCACCGTGTGACTCTGGGCAATAGCTCGCTTAATCTTCCCGACGGCCCCCAGCGCCTAGAGACCCTTACGGGTGATTGTGCGCTTTACAAATGTGGACTTTTTACTTTTACTTGACTCCAGTGGTGTGGAGAGCATGGGACTCACGTCTGGGCATACCCTTCCCACATAGGGTGAACAGCAAAACACACAAGATGATGGACGGAATGTTGCACAATGGCAAAACATTCACCCCCAGTCACAGATCTGGGTTTAATCCATCGTTATTTTGCTCACCAAGCCACCCCAGTTCAGATTATCTGGCAGGAGATGTCCCAGAGTCTTTTTGACGAAGCTCGTTACCCCGTTCCAATTTCTTTTTAACAGGGCCAACAACATAACTGTGTTTGCACTGTTCTTTCCTAAACATAAGATTCCAAGTCCAACATGTTAATAGCTGATTTGCTATATTCTAAGGATAGCTCCATGTTAAATGTCTTGGTGTTCAGGTACCTGTGCCACGACACAAGTTAGTCTTCAGTTCCTTCCCACGCTATCAATACATCATCTATATATCGGACCCTTAGGGCCACACATTGATATCCCTCATGGGCTTGTTCATTCCATGCATGCTCCTTCTCATACCAGCCCATGAATAGGTTGGCATAAGACGGAACAAACTTAGCACCCATTCGAGTCCCACAAATTTGGTGGTATAGAGTGTTCTGCTATAGAAAATAGTTGTTATTCTACACAAATTCCACTCGTTCCAGAATCATCTTGGAACGGCTGTTAAAGCTAGCTGATTACATTCCAAAGAATTACTTTTATCCTCGTAAGCCATATCGATGTCTTATGCAAGTCTAAAGGCTCTTTACAGAGAACCAAGTTTAAACTACTATGCTCTGCGCACAGAGCATTACATAAACTTGGTCCCAGAATTCTGCAGGATATATTGGAATTTTATGGCCCCTCGAGTGACCTTAGGTCAGTTAACCACGCTCTAGCAAAAACCATACACATACAAAAGTTAGAGCGGGGGGTTCGCTTCTTTTCTTATTTGGCAGCTAGCCACTGGAACAAACTCCCACTAGAGCTTCGTCTCACTGAGGATCATGTGAGATTCAGAAAGAAGTTGAAGACGTGGTTTTTCTCCGGACTCAAGTATTAATGTCCATGGATTATTGCTCTTGACCTGATGCCTTACGTCATATGTCATAAACCTCCCCATACAGGTTTCCACTTATCCTAGCGCTGTGCTGTCCTTGGGATGAATGTCGCGCTCTACAAATATTAATACTAATACATCCATGGTAACCAACCACAAGTTATCACTTCAGGTAATATCCTGTATTTCTGTAACAAGTCCTTTTATATAGTATGCTAGATTCAACTCTAACAGTGCAAAAAGAATATATATACTCTGATAAATTCTCTGTAGCTAACCCAATTCCTGAAATAATAGGACTGTTCTTGCCCTACTTCTTATGGATTTTGGGCAGGAAATAAATAATCGGTATAGTCGGATATTTTCCTTCTAAATACCTGTATTCCTCTTTGCCCAAAAACCTTTCTCCAAACATTTCCTTAGTAATTTGGATGCCTCGGTCTGTATTGTATTGTATCTTAGTGATCTCATAATCTAGATAGTTGTTCAGTGGCCTCTAAATATAGTCCTCAAAATTCAAAATCACAATGTTGTCCACCTTGTCTGCTTGTCTTATGATGATACTAAAATCATTCTTCAGGGAATATATAGCATTTCTTTCTTTTATTGTTAAATTATTTACATCCAACTTCTTATGTATACAATCAATACCCCTGCAAACTAGATAAAAAAATATGTCTATACGTTTTCTTTAGGTAAAAAGAGAAGAAATTGTAATTTACTGGACAGACAGCTTTCCTCAATCACATCTACTTCTATGCCAATGCTTTGTATTTTGTCCTCAATGTCCAGTACTATTTATTCAGTAAGACTAAGCAGTGTTTGTGTATCCTTGAAATCTGTAATTGTCTTACTGGAAATCTTAACTAATTCCAGGTTAGAGCTTTTTCTTCTTAGATCCGAAGGCAAAATCTTTTTTAAGTTTGAGAATTCTGACATATTTATATCAATCGGTTTCTAATTCAAATGTATTACAATGTCGATTTGGTGCAAATTATTATCCTTTGTTTAATAAACTAATTTCTTCATCACTAAGAGGCTTAGCTGATAAGTTAAAAAGATTTTGTGTTATTTCTAACCCTGGGCAAAGCACTACGCTACGCTCGCGTAGTTTGCAAAGTTTGCGCAACTTTGCACTATGCGAAGTGCACGTAGCACAGTGCAAAATGCGTAGCATAGTGCAGCGGTTATTTTTTTTCTTGCTCGCGGTCCTCAAGTTCAAGTTGGCGACCGCGAGCAAGCAAAATTACATCTTCAAGAGACTTTTTCCTTGTTCGAGATCAGCAACATCAAGTTGCCAATCGCGTGCATTGAAAATAAACCTCCTGGCGAGATTCTCAACGCGGGGAGGTCAGATTTCTCATTGCGAGTGGTCACGCATGCTCACGACTGCTCGCGATGAGAACTACCAGTTCGCGTTGAGGAAGCTGCAGCTCGAGTAAAAATCTACGCGAGCGGCAGAAAAGTACAGCTCGCACGGTGCAAGATGTCATTTTCAATGATTTCACAGTGCCGGATGCTTGTCCGTACTGTGCAATCATTGAAAACGACATCTTGCACAGTGCGAACATGCTACTACGCAGTTCGCGTAGTGCTACGCATAGCTCGCGTAGTGCTAAGTGCACTTTGCGTAGCTACGCGTAGTGCTACTTCGCGAACTACGCCCACCCTTAGTTATTTCTTCACTCCCTTCATTTGGGATCGTTTTTTGACCCCTGATTGCTTTTCTCCCTGACCGTCTTCTTCCACCCCTTGTTCTTCTGGTCCATCCTTTCACTGTTGTATCATGCACTCTCTATTCTGTGCTGTTTCCGCCCGGCAATTTTTTTTATTTCTTCCAAAAAAGAACTTGATCTCATTGTGACATTAGTATTGTTGGCAGTAACCAATTCCCTAGTCCCTAAACTTGAGGCAGTAGAAGATATTACACTCTCAACGTATGAGGTCCTTCCAACAGGCTTTTGATTTTTAAAAGTGGGATCATATTTCCTGGCATAAGAGTACACTCTGCCAAATTTGTAGTCTCTCTGTATCTTCTATTTCTTTACTTCTTTTATTTCTTCCTGGTATTTTCCAACACTTGTTCAAGAATCTCATAATTCGTGCTCGTGCCCTCCGCCAGTTTCAAATTTGCTATCTCTATTTTAGTTGCTCAGTTTCTTGTCTCAAACTCTCTAATTTGCTTTCTGCCTGCTCAATCAACATGAGTATCAGGTCTCTTGAAGTTTGACTGAGCTTCTGTTCCCAATGTTCAGCTTGAATTGAATCCAAATACTCAACTGTAAGAAAGATATTAATTCTAAGTCCTGTTGGAATTATATTGACTTCTAAATACTGACCCAGTGTAACAGTGCCCCACCACTTCTGCGACTCCTTCTTTACAGCATTTCCAATTTTAAAAAGTCAGTAGTCTTCCGAGCCAAGATATAAAAAGGGGTTGCGAGCAGAGAAGATCTTGTTTAATTTCTTTAAGTATGGGTCTTGAGATCGACATTGAAAAGGGATATAGGATCATATGAGGTCTGCTCTCCTTACGAATATGTTGTATTTTGCTGCAAGAAGGAACACAATCTCTTGTAAAAAAAACTTTAGCATTAGCCAGATTATCTGTCGGTGGTGATTTGTTATGTTGAAGGCCTTTAATCACTTTTACAACTTACTGATCAGAAAATAGTTAGATCTGTGCTTGTAACACTACAACATATGTCTTTGAACAATTTGAAACAACAATAAGGTCTATTTCTGTCTAGAATATAGTAGTTACTAACACCTCCACTACTTTGATATGATTTCACAGGCTTTCATTTAAACTGAATAAGGCACAAGATGGCTTTGGGACTATTCCGGGCTGCCTGTGTCCTCACAGCAAGCTCTCCAGCCTTCTTTGGGTTCGCGGGGTCTGTCTCATTGCCAGGCCATTCACTAGCTTTTCCCCCATCCACACCACCCGACCATAACTTTTTAGATGAGCTCTTGCCAGTGTTAAGGAGCCCATGCTGGCATTCATAAGGGAGCTACACTCAACCCACCTAGAGCCTCATGCTCGCTTCGGTACCGGTCACACACCGTGGACAAATGTTTTTGATACATTAGAGCTGATATGTGTAGCACAACCATGTTTACGTGTGCACTGGTGCCAAGAGTGTTCGCTATAGAGGCGGAATACTGAAGAGCAGTCTGCATGTTTATTTTTGTTATCAGAATTAAAGTAAAGGTTACTAAAAAGTATTGTACTCCCTCTTTTTCACTGCCTTTTTATGCCACAGTTTGGCAGTTAAATGCTATAAATTCATTGCCTATCAGTCACCATTGCTGTAACTACCACCTCACCACCCATTGTCATGCGCAAATGGTGTGATGCACTTGAACAACTGCAATGCAAACCTGCGAACTCTGCATCTTTAACAAGAAATTATAAAAAAAGTGGGTTATTTAAATTAGTAGAATATTAGACTGTGCTTCCAAAAGAGCACCTGAAATGGGCGGGGCGGATTATCAGACCACATGGGGCCACCTGTGACCAAACCCTTTGATGCATGCATCTCTGGTGCACTTCAGTTTAGTGGGTGCCATTTGTTTGGTAAATTGGGGCTCCTACAACTGATCAGCATTTGTGGGTATAGGAGAATAAAGCACATAGTAAAAAAAAAAAATGAAAACATTTCTCCTCCAAAACATTGCTTCCTCATTTCTGTTCTTCATCCCTGTATTTACAAGTGATCAGGTCCCGCCTCCCTGCATACACTTTTAAGCACTGCCATTCAAAATAAGAGGCCTATCCTTCTCCCAGAATACCCTATATAAGTGCACACAGGGCATCCCACATCCTGTTTTTGTCTGATTTGCAGACCATTACCTTGCTATTGTTAGGATTGGGTCCCCTGTGGTCTGGAATTGCCGGTAGCCTGCAGGATTGAGTCCCGCTATGGTTTCGCTGGGAGTACACAACCTATTCGCTGCTAGCCTTAGGGCAGGTGCAGAATACTTTCTTAACCTCTCTTTGTTTGTGGACTAATAATTTCCCCAGTTTGCAACTCCCTTCTCTGTTGGATGGGACCCGATGAGACAGGTGTGCTTGTCCTTCTATGCAGCTCATCTACAGTGGTCATGTTGGACTTGGAAGCGTACACATTGGGCAGCTCAACGTGTGCGCAACCACGCGCCAGTTCCTGGAAGTTGGGCTAAGCGAATAACAGCAGCTGAAAAGCAAGATCTCTTAAACATTAGGATCTGCACCGCAGGCCTGTGTTACCTGTGGTTGTTTGCCACAGAGAGGATATTTACTAAGGAATGTTATTTGTCATTTTTACTTGATAAAGGGCAAGCACTCTGTTAACAGATGGAGAGACCACACTTGACTGCAGAGATTCAGGGAGCGGTAGAGGGTGTCTCTGAGGTTCCTTTAAAGGCCCTTACGATTGAAACCTTTAAAGAATTCCTAGTTCAATATAAGTGTCCTAAACTGAATTTGTTGGGATGACCTGTCTCTCTTCATTCCTCTTGGTCTTCACTTGATGGTGGGGATGAATCCAAGATATCAAATTTGTGAGACCCCAGAGGGCGTTTGGTGATAAAGAGGGTTTGGATGTGGTAATCTCTTACCTTAGGAAGAATTTGGGGTTCTTGACAGATCCAGCTAAAGCCCCTTCCACTAGTTCTGCTATCTTTTTTGCAGTTTCGTATGCCAGATCACTGTCTATGATGCCTGTTGTCAAAGGTGCCATCCTACAAGAATGGAAACACATGAAGAAAACCACTGCTTCCCAGTTTTTAACTAGAATGTATCTGGTGGATGAGCCAGACCTTATGTTTTCCATTTCTGTGGATCTGATATATCCGAATTTGGAAAGTAGATTAACAGTGATTAGGGAGAAATTCTTCCCTGCAGGTGTAGTGGTCAGAAAGGTGGATGGGTACTTACGCAGATCCTATTGAGATCTTAACCTGTGCAGGAGGGATTACACTTACCTCTCACATGCCTCTCAGTGATTGGTCAGCAACTTCCACTGTCTTTCAACCATTTCTTTCAACAGCTACCTTTGATTGTGAGGATAGTTCTAATCTTATTTACCGGATGCAATTACAGGCTAACTTATTGGCAAAGGCCTCTGTGACACTCTGAGAGCTATAGTGATTTCCTCCGAAGCAAACAGTGCTGGTCAAAGCCATGCTTACACCTGGGATTGAAAGGCAGAGGGTATTCAAGGATCTGCCGTTCTTCACCTTCCTTTTCTTGGCTGATCTTTATTTTGGCTCTTAATTGGGAGATCTTCCAAGTCTTTCAAGAAAAATTCTGCCTAGCAAATAAATTGAGTGTGGCAATTTACACAGACTGCCAGTACAAATTTTGAGTAGTATATGATTTCAGGCAGCAGTGATCACAAACGGGCTTCATGGCATCCTCTGTTAGGTACTTCCATTAGGACTAGTTCATACATTCTAGATCTATTCGAGGCGATTCATCAGCCTAGAGTAATTTCAGTGATAAAGTGTGTAGCCCACACGTCTGTTGATGACATAGTAACAATGGGCAATAATTATACCGATCAGGTTGCAAAGTATTACACCCTTGAAAGTTCATATCTAAGATCAAATGCATAGAAACAAATACAAGAATCAGAACAATGTGAACCCAATGGAATGATTGATGGTCATGTAAATAATGTCATTTATTTCTTGTGGAATCCAATAAAGATAGCACTGAGTGAGTTATGATAGCTGCATGAGGAAATGAAAAGAAAAGATAGGCACTAACTGGTTGTAAGTGAAAATATAATGATGTTTGGGTGACTTCAGATCATCAATATCTTCTGCCAGATTATATGCTACATTCCACAGCATGACTTTTAGATGGATGTGGTCATGTGGGAAGGGAGTGGATGGTCAGGACTTTCATAAAGTACTGGCACAATACAAAAGTGTATGAGATTTGTCATATAGGTAAATCAGAAGGCCCATTTACTAAACTTCTAGCAGACTTCCTGGAGATACCTGCATATAATGGGCTCAGATATGTTTTTGTAATTGCTTGTTTTCTAAATGGGTTGAAGTGACAACATGACTTGCCCAAACTCCTGTTGAGGGAATTATTACTAAGGTTTGGGTGGCCTACTATTATTGAGACAGATCATGGAACTCATTCTGAAAATAATGTCCTAAATTTGTTGTGTACTTCTCCTTAAACTAAGCAAATGTTTCACTGTTGAGAAAATGAATTTCACCATCAAATCTAAACTTACCAAGGTGAGTGCCTCAACAAATCTTTAGTGGTGTGATGCTGTTCCTCAACATTAGAAGTACTCCACCTAAAAAGATTGATCCCTCATCCCATGAGAGCTAAATGGAAAGAGCCATGAAAGTTGCATATATTCCTCCAACAACACTTGTATCTTATAACTGATTATATTGTTTTGGATTACTGCAAAGGTCTGACTAATGTGGTGAATCTAGTCTCTCAATGGGTAAATTTGACAACAGCACTGAAGAAATAATCTAAGTGCCACAAACTCCAACAAGGTGACTGGATTTTGATTAATAAGCACGTCCGCAAGGCGCTGTCTTGAACCTAGATGAAAGAGGCCACATCCAGTTGTGCTTGTGACCAACACTGCTGTGAAATGTGCCAGAATCCCTCAGTGAATTCATATAGCTCACGCGAGGAGAAAGAATACTGCAGATGATGAAGTGGTGACAACAACCACTGATTTACAGAGTCAAGCTCAAGTTCTAATCTGAAGGAGATTGGATCCAAAGGAGGGAGGAGTGAATCCTAAAACTGGTGAAGCAGAAGATCAGAGTGAAGGTCCTAGTGGAGGAACAAATAGTCAGTTGCAGTTAGAAAACCATCTGTTCACGTCAATGAGAACTACTGCAAAGTCATGAAGAACTAGAAGAAATAGTCTCTGATCCAGCTTGTGAAAAGTTGAAGCAGCAATTTAGAACCTTGAGAACCCCAAAGGAAAGCGAATCACTTTGAGTCAAGTTGCTGATGCTGATCAAAGCAAAAGTTCACTTGTGAGTGAAGAAGACTCAGCAGTAGTCACAAGTGAACGCACAGAAGTTGAGAGAGTGCCTCAAGGAGACAAGTGATGTGAAGCAGTAAAAATGAACCAGTAAAAGACAACACTGGCACCATCAGAGACCAGAGTCTATTAAGGAAGAACCAGAGAAACTTGATATCAATGCTGAAAATAGTGGTAGTGAATCGCCTGTTGCAAAAACACCAGCAAGAAGAAGAATCTTAAATAGAAAGTACTTGTCACCTGAGTGACCCCACCTGTGTGTAATGAAAAAGAATCAGACGCAGAACCAGGAGAAGAAGAAAAGCTATCTTGAATTTTTGTTAAAATCCTGATGACTTTGAAAACTAGGAATTTGAACTTTGCAAGAAAACCTCAGATTCTGTTTTTAATGCACCCTAGTGAAGGAAATAGATTTTTTTAATTTATGAACAACAAAAAAAAAAAAATTAAAGTCTGAATTGTATTTTTGATTAAAAAAGATTAATTATTGCTTCCAAAAATAGAAGGATCCTAAAGTGTTGATTTTTGATTTCTGATTTTCCTAATGTATCTAATTTCTTACTTTGAATATGACTCTACTTCGCGATTTGAATTACCTACAGTACATAACAAAGTAGAACACAAGACATTAGCATATAGTAGCAGAATAGTGAGTAGTTTTGGGTCAAATGCCTGTATGTGTAGGATCATGAGTATAGGGAATTGTTTTGTGTGCATGTTTCTCCCTTCTTCTGCAGGTGAATGAGCAACCTAGTATCAACTGCCATTGTCTTATAGTCTAGCCATGTAATGTTTTTGTTAGTATTTTTGATAAGCAACAGATTCTGTCACCATATCGTTTAGAAGAGCTTCCTGTTACTGATGGTTCTGGGAATCCTATGACCTATTCTAAATATCCACAACTGGTTGCACAAACTAGCTTGAAAGGTAAAATGACTAAATGGAAGTAGGTTGTGGTTTAAATTAAAGATTAGCATGAATTTTTAAAGTATATAATTAAAGGAAAGTGAAAGTTTTAAGAAACTTGAAAGATGAGACCAAGATCAAAAAACAGATTGAGATTCAAAAGAAATTCTAATTTCCTTCCTAGATTGAAAATGGAGCATGAGAAAAGGGGTGAATTGTGTATGGTGTGTCATGAATCTACAGCAGTGAGCTACAACTCTCCATTGAAGTTGACAACTGAAATGTGCGTGGTAAGACAGCTACACTTCATGGAATTTCACACTCTTGGTGAGAGGAAATGGCATTAACAATGTGGGCTAAGCCACGTGTGCCATTGCCACGCAAGCAGAACACTGCTTGCCTTAACAACACATATGCCTTAACCACGCATATTCTTGGACCACATATATGTATTGTTAAGGTAGTCAGCAGTCTAGTTCCAGAGACCATATGGGCGGGGAGAGGAACAAAAAGGATAGAGAAAGGAAGGACTGGGATACGGCTTGGTAAGTAGGGCTTGGGGGAGGGGGTAGTTTTCGGGGGGCTACTTTTCAGGGGGGGTAGTTTTACGGCTCATGGCAGGGGGAAGACAGTTTTCAGGGCTGGGCGCCGTTTTAGGATTCAGGATGGTGGGCTGGGGTAGGGTTCGTTCTTTGTGTTGTATCCCAGCATCCATGTTGTGGATGTTACCTAGTGATGGTTACCATGCCATCTTAGAATGTTCTGAGGAGCTGCTCAGAGGATGAAGGCAGTTGATGCAGATGCAGACATGCCTAGGGGTTGCTCCATGTAATACTTGTAATACTTTGGACTGGGGCTGTTTTAGGTCTCAGGGCGGGGGACTGGAATCGGGGTCATTTTTTGTCCTGGGGGCCGTTTTAGGGCTCAGGGTGGGGCAGGGCTGGGGTCGATTTTTGGACGAGGGTGGGGTGAATTGCAAGGCTAGTGGACAGTTTTTAGGGCTCGGGGGTGGGGTGTAGGTAGTGTTTATCACCGGGTCGGGGTATTGCAGTGCTGGGGACTGGTTTCTAGGTCTCAGGGCAGCAGATGTGGGGTGTAATCTTTACCACTCATACCTTTATCAATCATGCCTTTACAACAACATTTGTTGTAAAGGCATGCGTGGTAAAGACATTTATGGTAAAGACGCAGTCATGGTTGAGACCGCATAGTTTAGGCATGTGTTGTTGAGGCATGCATTGTTCTATCATACAACCTCTCAGTGATTTCTTTGTTAATAAATGCTTCATGTAATATACCCAATATTTGGGTGATTCCCCTTCCAACCCAATGCATACATTTACTTATCAACAATTCCGCAACTCTCCTTTCCAGCTGAACCACCTGACTGGCTGCTGCTTACAATGTGTCTCACCAATCCCTCAACTGCCAAATTAGTTACCTGTGTGTTCAACAAAATCATCCACGCCCTGCCGAATGTGGACCTACACATGAGGTCTGGAGGGGAAAAGAAACTGAGGCACAAAATTACTGATGAAGCAAAATGTGTTTATTTCTAAATGACACTGTTCTTGAAGAAATCACCTAGTATAACATTTTTCCAAGAACCTTCCGCTTCCATGCAGTTATATGCATTCTCAATGGGTCCTTGTTGTTTGCATGACTAGTGTGCTCTGACACCTCGGAAAGATATTAGGTCAGACGGGGCAGAATCAATATTCATGGTGGATTGCTGCTATGGTGGTAAGGTTATATGATGTTTTTTTAAATCAATAATTTGATTTGTTGAAAATGTATTTCTTTTCTCACACCATGATGAGTGTACAGTTCTATTACTTTGTAATAGAGAAAATGGCTATATAAACTCCTTGATTTGAGGTTGAGCCAGATCATTTTGAGTTTCTACTAGGGATGTTGTCTGATTTCTTACTGATTTTGCTGCACATTTGAGACTTAGCCTATTATTAATATTGCCTATTCTGCATTTGTCCTATTGCTGAGAGCCTACATAACAAAGACTCTGTGGGCCCGATTCACAAAACTAACTTAAGACAAAATCCTAAACTTACCACCATTTTGGTATTCACAGAAGGCACTTACTTATTTTGGTATTCACAGAAGGCACTTACTCATTTCGGTATTCACCGAAGTTAGGAGTCCTAACTTTAGGACTCCTAAATGCCTTCTGTGAATACCGAAAGTCTTAAAGTTAGGATTTTTCTCAGTTTAGGTGTCCTAAAGTTAGGAGTCCTAACTTTACTACTCGTCGTCTGATCTTATTATATCATTCAGCTCATCTACAAAAGTTATTCTTTCTTTGTTGATTCTACAGGTTACAGCATGCATGCTTTGGTTAGTAGTGCTCATGTTAGTTGAGGGACTAAAAAATGTCATCATTAACTCATGCTGATCCCTTGATCTAATGCATTGCACACACAGCTCAGCGGCTTTGCCTATTTTCTGTTGCTGCTAGAGTTTGGAATGACTGGGTGCTATCCATCTAAAGAGCAAAAAGTCTCTGGCAGACCGGGAGTTTCTGGCTCCTCCAGAAACAATGGTTTTCTGGGCAAGATATGCATGGGGATTTAGTGTGTATCCCTTTGTGGGAGATACATGCTAGTTTGAGTTGGGTTCTGGCGACAAGAGGAAGCCAGTTCAGCGCCTTCAGATGCAGTAAGATGTGGTTGAATTTTTTTGAGCTTGTTAAGAGTCAAGCTTTGAGGCAAGCTTTTAGGGGGGCCGTGAAGATCTTGGGAAGGCCAGAAAGGGTTGTGCATCCGTATTCGATTCTGGAGATAACTAATGCCTGGACTGTCATTTTTAGGTCTGTGGCATCAAGGAAAGGTTTTAGTTTCCTCAGGTAGCTTAGGTGAAACCTGGCAGTTTTAGCCATCGAGTTGATGTGGTCTCACATGTTCAGGTTGCTGTCTAGGATTATTCTAAGAGATTTGGCAGATGCCTCTTAGGTCGGTGTGCAGTTTAGTGCTGTGATTGACGTGCTCCATTGCTGGATGTCAGTGTTACTTTTAGGGCGGGAGATTAGAAGGAACTCCGTTTTTTGTGCATTTAGTTTGAGCTGGTTGAAGGGGAGACATTGAACAGTCAGCTTTAGGGCCCCATTCAAAGAGTAGATCTCCTCTAGAGATGAGATTTTGATGTAGATCTGGGCATCATCGGCATACCTGTGGAAGGAGATGTTGGAGGTACGTTGTAATTCAGCTAACGGTTCAAGGTAGAGATTGATGAGGGTTGGGGAAAGAGTTGGTCCTTGGGGAACTCCGATCATTATTGGGGAAGGAACAGATAGATTACTGTTGACTAGGAATGTCTGGGAGCGGTTCTGGAGGAAGGATCTAAACATTAGAGAATGGTTTCTCTTAATCCCATCCTGAATTTGAGGCATTCAAATAGTTTCTCGTTGTTGATTGTGTCGAATACCGAGGATAAACGCAATAGAATTAGGAGACATGTTTTGCCTTGGTCAAGGGCTTGAAAAGCTTCATCCACAATATGGAGAATAGTAGTTTTTGTGCTGTGCCCAGGCCTGAACCCAGATTGGAATTCGTCTAGCAGATTGAAGTTAGTGATATGTTGGCTCAGTTGAAGTTGCACACATTTCTCCAGAACTTTCGCTAGAAGTGGGATATTGGATGTTGGTCTGAAATTGTCTGAAGTAGCAGAATTCAAAGTGGGTTTTGTAAGATGGGTATGACTTGAACTGCATTTTTAGAGAATCTGGTATGGTTCCTTGTAGAAGGGAAGCGTTGATTATTGTAGTCCAAATGGGAATGATAAACTGGGAGGACACGGCCACGCAGCTGGAGCGGAGTAAGTCATTGAAGTGGTTATTCGGATTTAAGGAGAATAGAATTTTCGAGATGGAATGGTCATCATATAACTTGAAATTGGACCAGTGTGCTTGGTTCTTGGGTGTTGACCGGGGGGCGAAGAGAGGTGAGATGGGACCCAGCAAGAAGAGGTCGGATGTTGGTGGCGGAATTAAGTTTGTTTTCTCTAGAGGTAGTTTTGGCTGTAAAGAAAGAAGAGAACTCCTCACAGGTTATTAGGGATTTTTAGGTTTCTTTAGAAGTTTTAGCAAGTTTGTTTGGTTGGTTTTTGACCATTTCGAAGAGCTTGCAACGTCTGTGTTTAGCGTTTTCCAGTTCTGATCTAAAAACTCTTTTTTAGATTTGAGGATGTTCCTGTTGAAAGCATTTCTGGTTTGTCAAAGTAATTTTAGTTGGGAGGCTGAGGGGTGCCGTCTGCAGGTTCTTTCTGTTAAACGGAGGGTTCTCCCTTCATTGTTGAGGGATCGCCATGTTAACTTAAATTAAATCAAGGAAACAGATTGAAGCCTCAAAATGAAGCAATTAGTTCTCTAATCTCTACCCTGTTGTCTTTACCTTATCTTGGAGGTTACAGTGGCTTTTATTCTGGGTATACAGGAGGCCTTTGGCTCTAACAAACTCTGACAGTTATCATAACTCTCTAGCTGTCCTTTAGACGTTTGTCAGTGACTTGCGTGAATGTCTTCCCTTGTGCAGTTGCCCTGCCTTCAGGGAGGCCCTGCCAATGTCAGTCAAGACATAATCAGATTCAATATCAGTCTTTGTGAGATAGGTCCAATCCGAACCTGAATATTTTCGATTGACCTTTCTCTCTTGGGCTATTTAGAAGACCTCATCTCAATGCTTTTGTCTACAAAGTCAAGTTGCTCAGCATGGGCTAGTTTTTCTACCTTACTAAATTTCCTTATTGTCTCTGGTCTTCTCTTAGTAATAGTCTCATTTGGCTTGTCATAGTCTTTGGCCAGCCTTCCTCAGTTGAGCCACGATTCTTAGAGATGCTTGTAATTTCTAGCTTTGATAAGGCAACTTCACTCTCAGGGGTGGAACTTCCTTGAGCCATGCCACTTTCAGGTTCCTGCGCTCATGACAGGGTTGATTTCCTTGTATCTGTGAATATGTTTTCTCAACCCAGTGGTTGGTATCACAGTTGTTGCTGGAATGATGCTGCTCTAGTTCTTGTTAATGCTCTGCTGTGGGTGATTGTGTACCCTCTGACTGATGGTCCTCTTTTTGGGAAGCTTCAGAAATTTCCAACCTAGGGGGACTCGAAGAATTAGTGGATGTTGGCTCTGTTTCAACCTCTTCCCATATTACCCTCTTGATATAGGAGGCGTGTATCTAGTTCGACCAGCACTCTTCACAGCAGTGCTGGTGACCAGGATTACCTGATATGGGCCTTTTGAATGCTCCTCCAGATAGGACTTTTAGACGTGCTTCTTTTGTGAACCTAATCACCGGGGTTCAAATCATGTCCTGGAGACTCTCGAACAACTAGAGTAGAGACATCAACCTGATGGAAGATAGAAAGTATCACATCAGCCAATCCATTGCAGTACTTTAGAACTAGATCATCTGTGATAGTCACAAGAGCAGGTGCTGAAACAGGTAATTCACCTTGTGAGAAGATAATCCTGTTTGTCTACAGGGGGATCCTCGAATACTCATCAATACCAAATGAAGGGCGTCTGGATATTTATGGGAAGTAGATGCACAGGCTTTGGCCAATTTGGCTGTGATGGTCCCATTCAGTCTCTCTAGCACATCTGATGCCTCAGGTCCATAGCTACAATGAAATCTCTGGTCAATCATGCACAATAACTGCATCACCTCGTTCTTGAAGTGACTTCCTTGATCTGATTCACGATGAACCGGCACCAGGAATTGTGGTATTAACACCCACGTTAACAACGTAGAACTGTCAGGCTGTCACGTCCGCGTGGATATGCCTGGACTCATCGGGAAAACAAACACACAATAACTAGGATATACATCAATTGGTTACATTGAGGCATCTCCACAAAATCGATCTGGAGTCATTTGAAGGAACCATCAGCCTTTCCAATATGGCCCATGGTCACTACAACCTTTTTGCCCCCATTTTGTTTTTGACAGGTTACACAAGGTTGACACATGCTTTCTGACATTGATCGAAAATGGGGATTGTACCAGTACAGGCAAAAGGTGGACACCATCCTCTCTCCTCCTACATGTGTTGGACCATGCATGTGTCGTACCATGGCAGATAGAAATTTATGTATACTCTGCACACCTGATTAATAATCCTGGAACCAGTGTTCAATACAGTTTTTCGATCTATGTGCCGCACCTTTCTTTGTGTTTACCTATTCCACAGTGATACAAGAAAAATAGGGGCCAGAATCCAACTGGCTTCCTGGACAAAGGTGTGCACTACTTTGTTGATATATGGAGCATTTAACACACCTTAACAATAAAATGAATTTGCATTTCTCAGATGATTTGTATACAATCCTACTTGATTTAAATCACAGAATTGTTGCTTCACTTTGCTTTACATTATTACATAATACTATACATGTATCAGCCTAACTATATAGAACAAACAACTGAGTTTTTATGTCATACAAAAATAACATCAGCCCAATGCATTTCGGGACTGTCGTCCCTTCGTCAGATAAGTGCAATAAGAGCATTTCTTCCCTTCTGCATCACCTGGATGTCCTGCTTGCACACTACATTTTATTACCTTCATGAGGTCATGCACCATAGGTTAGTTTTGGGACACGGGTAGTTCATCGCATAAGTTATGAACATTCTTTACATTATTCATTGATTACATACATACAATGGACGGATGTGGCAGAGCTTTGTCACAGTAATGCTGGATTTAGTTGGTCACACGGCGGCGCACAATGGATTTTATTCATTTCTTTAGTCGGGCATTGAGCAGTTTGATTCAGTTGTACCGCAGATTGAAATATTTCTTAGTAATCACAGGGCCTGTTTGATACTCTCTCACAGTTGCATACATTTTTCTATTATGAGGAACAGTTTAAAAGGGCGCTGGTTTTTGCGATCGGGTTTGTCGGTGTTACCCATATCATGTGACTAGGTCACATGACGGTGGGTAATGGGATTTGAACTGTGATGGCGTCTGCATGTAATCGAGCGTGTCTTTTTTGGGTGAGATGAGCGTTATGCTTTACCACGGTAAGAGAGGTTGTTTGTGTTTGGCTTTTTGTTACAGTCCTAGTGAACGTAGAGGTATTTATGGACCTCTGGTTATTTATATCTTTTTGACAGGAAAGGGATCCACGAGACCAGTGTCTTTTATGCGGTAAGAACACAGGTTCAATTCATTGCGTATGGGATTCACTGTTCTAATACATTACATAGTGGTAATGGTTGGCTTTGTCTTTCACGTTGGCAGGCAGTGTAAATAAGGCTTTTCATCATGGAGGTATGTGTAGTTCCATTTACAATGTGTGTATCCATAGCATTAATAAGAATTGGATGGCTAGATGTTTGTTCTTGGCTTTTATTTCAGTAATCGCCGCATTACTGGTTCGTCTGGATTAAGTAAAGCATGTTGATTTAACCAGTTTCGTGTTATATGAGTATCACATAGGATAATGTGGGTTTGAGATTTGGTAACCTAGGGCTAGATGTAGGTAATTGCAATTTACTGACTCATAAATACCGAATTTTACCGATTCGGTATTTATGAGTCTGTAAATGCAATGTAGGTACAAAAAATCGGTATTTTGTTACCGAATCGGTAAAATTCGGAATCGGCCAATCGGTATTTACCGAATCGGTATTTCCAATGCATTCCTATGGACCTTTTGGTCCATAGGAATGCATTGGAAATACCGATTCGGTAAATACCGAATCGGAAAGCAAATAAAAGTGAAACTGAATCAGGCAGCCAATCAGGTGCTACCACCCTCCCCCTCCCTACCAGGAAGTGGCTAGACAGGCAGCTGCAACTAATTAGAAGCTTCTGGAGAGGCAGTTGGAGATGAGCTGAGTCCCTGAGCAACAGAAAAAGTTTTGTGCACTTTTAAATTGGAAAAATGTCAAGCAGCACAGACAAAGATCAGCCAGAGAGGAAGAGGAAACTAAAATTCAGCAGCATGGAGCTGCAGGTCCTTTTGGAGGAGGTGGTGAAGGTGCGCCAAAAATTGCTTGGCAGGCAGTCCCTCACTGTGGCTGAATCTGCCAAAAGGAAAATGTGGTTGGACATTCAAGAAAAAGTGAATGCAGTTGGAGTGACTCCTAGAGACATAGAGGACCTTAAAAAGAGGTGGTACGACCTCAGGAGCCTGACAAAAAAAAATTGCTGACCACCACAAGCAGGCAAGCAAAACTGGCAGAGGGAAGAACCCAGCACCCCCCCTTACTGACCTGGAGGAGCTGGTGGTGTCCACCATCGAACCTGAAAGCGTCTGCGGACTGGGAGATGTAGACAGCTCAGCCAGAGCTGCCAGCAGAAAAGGTAAAATGCATGCACAGCATCATCCTTCCCTTTATCCTATGTGGCTAAGTGAACGACAGGCCAGTACAGCTAGCACTGTACCGGAGCAATGCATTATGGGACATGTAGTCAGTAAATGAAAGACCATGTCATATAGCACAGCAACCACCAAGTCAGGGAAATAATTTCAGACATAATGAAGCACAGGCAAAATGTACATTGTTCAAGTGAAAAGTATTTAATTGTAGTGGCTGTGAGGCAGTAGCGCTTAGCTAATGTACGCTCATATGTCCACAGGTGAGACATCTCGCAGGCGTTCCCGGGAGACGGAAGGCACGGCACCAGAGAGGGATGAGAGCCAGGAGCCAGGTCCAAGTGCACAGAATGTATCAGAGGACACAGATGCGCCAAGTACACAGCCACCATCCCAAAACTCAGAAGTGGCTCCAGAGCTGCAGGCGTCCCCAGAACGTACACAATCCCCTCTGTTACTGTCATCACCAGAAATGCCTGCGTCACTGCCTGTGACAACACCTGCATCACAACAGAGCAGGAGGCATGTAGTTGCCCCACTAGTGGAAATGGAGTCATCAGCAGGTGACATGGAGGGGGAAGACACACACACCTTGCCTGGGGAAGGTAGCTCTGCCACACCGCAGTCCAGTGCAGAGGTGGGCCTTACCGGTACCAGACGCTGCAGGCTCCAAGAAAGCAGTGTAGCAGCACGTGTGGAGGATCACAGTGTGTTCCGCGGCCTTGAGGGGAGCATGGTCAAAATCCAGAGGATGCAGGGGAAAGCCATCATGTCTGTCCAACGCCAAATGAGGAACCTAAACAACAATATGGAAGACATAGGGAAGGGCATCAGAGAACCAGTTGATGCCAACAAGGAAATGGCTGGAGGGATGCGTGATATGACTAAATCGGTGCAGCTACTGTGCACCAAACTAGATCAGGAAATGTCATCAAGGCGCAAGGAGAGGCAGCGTGCACAGCAACAAAATAAAGCCATCAACCGCCTGGCCACAGCCACTTCCCTGCTATGCAGGAGATGCATAAACATGCAAGAGGGACTCACGCAAAATAGTAATGAGGTGTCCAGGGGCATTGCTAGGATGACCAGTGCTGTTGAGGTCCTGATAAATGCACAAACAGCACAAACTGCTGCTCTGGATGTGCCAGAGAGTGAAGGAAGCACAAGCAAGTAGGAGCAGCATGGCAAGCCCCCTTGTCGTTGAGATAAGGAGGAGCAGCAGGTGCCATGGTGAGGCAACTGCCCAAACGCCAAGTGAAGACAGCCAGCCACCAACATCTGGCACTGGTAGGCGTGGACGTAAATGAGTGGTTCAGTTAATGGGGAAGTGACCCAGGACTTTCATCATTGCATGGATATAATTTGTGTTGCACAATTGTGCTTTTCAAACCTGCGTAGTGACAAAATTAAACTACGTTGGGTGCATACTCCACCTGTCTGTGTCTATTTACTTACTTAAAAGTAGTTGCGTGTGATCTCTGCCCGTCTGTGTCTGCCATCTGTTGGTGTCGCAACTCCGGCTGTGTTGGGTTAAGGCAGTGCATGTTCGTCATCCTGGTCCTCATAGTCGCTCAATTCCACCCCGTGCCATCCTTAGTAGAAAGGTTGTGCAACATTGCACAAGTTGCAATCATCTTACAGCAGGTTATTGGTGTATACTGGCGTGCCCCTCCACTTTTGTGGAGGCAGAGGAATCTGCTTTTCATCAGACCAAAGGTGCGCTCCACAATGTTCCTAGTAGATCTGGGTGCCTTGCTGTATCGCCTCTGGCTGGGGGTGGAAGGGATGAGGTAGGGTGTCAGGATGAAAGAGCGGACGGCATATGCACTATACCCTATGTGAAAATGAGAAAGACATTACTCACATGCACACATGCACATACATCTGCAATATCTATCAAGGGATTGTCACAAGTGTTTTACCTAGCAGGTATCCTTCGCCAAATTCCCCCGCTGTCAGGCGTGTGTAGATCCCACTGTTTTGAAAGATGTAGGAGTCGTGGGTACTTCCTGGGAACTTGGTCACAATGTCCGTGATAATGTACTTTGCATCACAGATTACCTGTACATTTATGGTGTGGGTTGACTTTCTGTTTCGGTAAATGTACTCTGTGGCAGCAGGTGGGCATATTGGGATGTGGGTGCCATCAATACAGCCGATGATGTGTGGGAAATGTGCAATTTGATAAAAGTCAGTTTTGGTCTTCAGCAGTTCTGCATGAGTTTCAGGGAAGCTGATGTAATGCTCCATTCTCTGCATCATTGCCTCTAGGAAATTCCTGAAAAAACGTGACAGGCAGCTCTGAGACACCCCACCTACCACAGCGATCACACTCTGATAACTCCGAGAGGCAAGCAGGTGTAGGCTACACAGCACCTGCACATGGGGTGGGATGGCGTGCACCCTTGGTGTTGAGTGGTCTAACAATGGGTGCAGGTCCCTGATCAAATCCAGGATGGTTTGGGGGTGTAGCCTGTACCTTTGTAGGATCTCTGGCTCAGTCATTTGGAATAGGGTGATCCTCTGCCTGTAGACCTGCTCCTCCCTTCTCCAGACCCTCTCTCCTTCTGCCTGTAGCCGTAGCCGCCTCGCAATCACGTAGAATGCCGCCATTCTGGTCACACTGCTGCATTTTGGGCCTTTTTTTATACCCTGCACCTGGTTACCACCTGCTTTCAATCCATGGTAAATACAGACTCTTAAATACCGAATCTAATGCAAATTCGGTATTTTAGAGGTCACCTACATCTCAAGAAACCAATTTTACCATTTGTAATTTTCCGATTCAGTAAATATACCGATTCGGTAAATATACCGATTCGGTAATGTACCGAATTGGAAAATGTATTGATTCGTAAAATTTACCGATTCTGTAACTTTACCTATTGGGAAAATTTACAGAATTGGAAAATTTACCGATTCTGTAACTTTACCGAATCGGTAAATTTACCGATTCGGTAAATTTACCGAATATGACGATTTTTTGACCCCTACATCTCAATATCCAAATACCGGTCGGAAACGGACGAAAATACAGCGTTACCGACCGGTATTTCGATACCTACATCTAGCCCCAAATTTATAAACACGGACATGGTGGACTGGTTTACTGTTTTTTAATGACTTATCACCTAAGACACTTCTTTAAGAGAGGGATCACTCACACAGGGAAGATTGTATTACTGGTTCATTGGGCAAGAATTGCATTGAAGATGTTATGTGGGCTATCGATATGTGATTGTACAAGTAAATATGATTCTTTTGTTTTTTTTAAATGTGCCTCTGACGAAGCGACGACAGTCCCGAAATGCATCGGGCTGATGTTATTTTTGTATGACATGAAAACTCAGTTGTTTGTTATATATAGTTAGGCTGATACATGCATAGTGTTATGTAATAATGTAAAGCAAAGTGAAGCAACAATTCTGTGAAATGCAAATTTATTTTATTGTAAAGTTGTGTTAAATGTTCCATACATCAACAAAGTAATGCACACCTTTGTCCAAGAAGCCAGATGGCTTCTGGCCCATACCATAGCAGATAGCATGGAATCAGGGAGCACTGGCTTCCCATCATTGGACACCCAGATCTCACTGGTATCCTTCACACATTCCATCTTTTCTCATTTGGATTTCTCTGTTTCTGGGGCACAGTGTTGTAATTCCGTCAGCTCTTTGAAAGTGTGTAGAGTGTTCAACAGCATATTTGTCACAGTTTCTCCTTCTGCTTTACAGGGCTTCTCCACGTGAAAGGTGCTAGACTCAAGAGCACAATATTGTGCAATTTCACTATGTTTAGGGCCCTTGCCTGTCGCGGGTACTTGGGCCACCCACACAAGTGAGGCACCATTTTTATAGGGAGACCTGGGGGAATGCTGGGTGGTAGATAATTTGTGTGAGCCCAGTGATGCCACGCTTTCCCACACAAATATGTGTGTAAAGACTGATTTTTTCAGCTAAAATTGAGGTTTGCAAGGGATTCTGGTTAAGGGAACGTTGGGGATCCACGCAAGCCATACGTCCTTGGAAGCCCCCTAGTGTCTACTTTTCAGAAATGTGTGGGTTTGGTAGGTTTCCATGGATGGCCGTCGAGCACGGGGCCAAAAACCCAGGTGACACCCCTTCCAAAAGCAGGTGGTTTTGACAGGCAATTTTGAAGTCACCTCCCTACGTTTTGGGCCCTTGTCTGTCGCGGGTACTTGGGCCTCCCACACAAGTGAGGCACCATTTTTATTGGGAGACATGGGGAAACGCTGGGTGGTAGGAAATTTGTGTGAGCCCAGTGATGCCACGCTTTCCCACACAAAAATGTGTGAAAAAACTGATTTTTTCAGCTAAAATTGAGGTTTGCAACGGATTCTGGGTAAGGGAACTTTGGGGGATCCATGCAAGCCATACCTCCTTGAAAGCCCCCAGGTGTCTAGTTTTCAGAAGTGTGTGGGTTTGGTAGGTTTCCCTAGATGGCCGCCGAGCACAGGACCAAAAACCCAGGTGACCTCCCTTGCAAAACCAAATTGTTTTGCCTTAATTATGTGTTCAGTTCTACAGCGTGAGATTTTTGGGACAATATTGCATGGAGATTGTGACAGACATTTTCAAGTTTGCAGGACATTGTGGATACATTTAGTAGGTTATTCTTAGATGGAATGTACACCTTAACAGAGACACTCAAAAGACAAACATTCCAACACAGCTATCTATTCCTCAAACACGCACACATACTGGTTGGATTTGGCACGAGGGCGAGTGATGGTTCAGTACATAAAATTTTATTAACAAGAGATTTCACACAAATGAAATGCTCTGTCAATAATTAAATGCATAAAATCCAAACCAGTGACTTGCAATTCATGAGCTGTAAAGCCACGACAAGGCACCAACCGTTTTACAGGTCTTTCACGCACCTTTCATACCTAATACACACAAGACCATTCACACCAGCCGGGAGCAAAAGTAACACATTACAACATTCACAAAAAGGGACAAGGTACACCCTGCTTCAGAAAGAGAAAAAAGACAAATATTACTGCACAGCCATCTAATCCTCAAGCACACACACATACTGGTTGGATTTGGCACGAGGGTGAGTGATGGTTCAGTATATACAATTGTATTAGCAAGTCATTTCACAAAAATGAAATGCACTGTTAATAATTGAAAGGATAAGAAACTGAACCATTGACTCACAGCTTGTGAGCTGTAAAGCCACGTCAAGGCACCAACCTCTTTACAGGCCATTCATACACATTTCATATGTGTGACACATACAAAACATTCACACCGACAGCAGCGGGCCCATCACATTACAACACTCACACCAGCAGACAGCGCCATTACAGGGCCCATCACTTTCACACGCCCACATTCCTGACACAGCAACTACACAAAGTGATGGACTGCGTGGAGTGGCGCTCAGCTAGCAGTGTGTGTAGTGACCAACAGAAAGTAACTACTCACACACCGCCAGCCGAGCGCCAGTCCACCCACACCACCATCCAAGCATCAGGCCATGCACAGCGTCAGCCTAGCGCCAATCCATGCACTCTGCCAGCCAAGCGCCAGTCCACGCACACCACCAGCCAAGCACCACTCCATGCACACCACCAGCCAAGCGCCACTTCACCCACACCGCCAGCCAAGCGCCACTCCACGCACACCGCCAGCCAAGCGCCACTCCACGCACACCGCCAGCCAAGCACCAATCCATGCACACCACCAGCCAAGCGCCACTCCACGCACACCGCCAGCCAAGCGCCACTTCACACACACCGCCAGCCAAGCTCCACTCACACCGCCAGCCAAGCACCAATCCATGCACACCGCCAGCCAAGCACCAATCCACGCACAGCGCCAGCCAAGCACCAATCTATGCACACCACCAGCCAAGCGCCAGCCTACACACAACGCCATCACATTTGAATTTTTTTTACAAAACAAACACAAACAAATTGCAAACAGATAAAAATCTACTAATACAAAATCTGAAACTAAATACATTGCACTAATGTCAACCTTAAAACAGAATACAAAATTTAAACAATACAGACCAGGCAGTTCATTTTACCACTCATGGATACTCCCAAAAATTATTTTCTGGGTGGTAAGCTCTATAACAAGCAGGCACACACAGCCCAGGGTTAGAAAGACACCCAGGGCAGAAAAGACGAGTCTTCTTCCGCAAACCTCTTCACCAACAGACTCTACATCTCCTAGTGGGAAAGTCTTTTGTAGATGTGGAAGGAATGTAATCAGGAAAGTGGCGATCTTTCAATCGAGCCACATCCTCCACCAATCCAAATCTAGGGACACTTACCTGTTCCACAACAACAAGGCTAGCTTTCAAAGAGTGCTGAAACTGAAGAAATGTCAACTTTGACGCAGGAGAACACTCCTTGAACACAATAAAAGCATTGAAAGTTGCTAAGTTGAAAAAATGGATGGCCAACTTCTTATACCAAACATAAGCCTTCCGAATAGCAGTGTAAGGTTCCAACCTCTGATCTACTCTGTCAACACCACCCATGTGCTTATTGTAGTTTTGAATGCATACAGGTTTGTGCACTTCAGCAACCTGACCCCAAACAGGCTCAGGTGAAGTACTCTCATCATGGATGGTAGTCAGCATGTACACATCCCTCCTGTCCACAAATTTCACAGCTAGTAGTTCTTCACTACGCAAGGAACTGCACTGACACCTCTGAAGTTTTTTGTAAACAAGCTCTTTCTGAAAACCTTTACGGTTAGAGCGGATTGTGCCACATGCAAAAGTGTCCACTTTAAACAATTCCTTAAACAATTGCACAGCAGTGTAGAAGTTATCAAGGAACAAATGGTGGCCTCTGTTGAACAGTCTTCTAGCAAGATCCCACACAATTTTCTCTGAAACTCCAAAAGTGGACGGACAACCAGGGGGGTCAATAGTGGAATCTCTACCAGTGTACACACGAAAATTAAAAACATTTCCTGTCTTATTATCTTTGACAACATATACAGTTTAATTCCATAGCGTGCCCTCTTGCTAGGGATGTACTGCCTAAAAACCAAACGACCCTTGAACAAAACCAAAGACTCCTCAATAGATATTTCTTTCAAAGTGATCAAGAACAGGCCGAATCCTAAAAAGACTGTCACAGTCAGGGTGACTATGTGGCAACGCCAAAGAATTATCTACAAAATGCAGCATGCGTAGCAAAAGTAAATACCGATCACAAGTCCTAACTGCTGGAAAATATGGCTGTTGCCATCAAGGGACTGGAAGACCAATATGAAGCCAGGTTCGGCTTCCTTACCAGAATAAAGTCAAACCCAAAAACTTTTTCAGCTCTTCCAGATTTGTGGGACTCCACCGGGTAGCTCTAGAGTAGGGCCTAAGTTTGCCACTGTTGTCCCTCAAAAACTATTCAGCATACAAATTAGTCTGCACAACAATCTCACCCAAAAATACATCATCCATAGATAACTGAAATACTGTATAGGCAAAAAAAATTCACAATCCATTCTACACCCTGCATCACCGCTAAAGGCAGGCAACACTTGCTGCACCATGTTTGGATCAACCCCGAGTCCAGCACTTCTAGTAGGAAACCTAGCAGCCACAGGCTGCAATCCAGATGCTTCTTGCACCATCGGCACAGCAGTATCCTCCTCTAAAACAGGCACTTCATCTGCACTGAGAGAACCTTCATCATTCCATGTGGAGAGAAAACTGACTGCCAGAATCTTCCCCTCCCTCCTCTCCCTCAGACGCACTGTCAGTGTCATAATCTGGCTCAGAGGAAGATTCAAGAAGAATACCAACCACCTGCTGAGCAGTCATTCTACGGCTAGCCCTAATTACTAATAAAGGTAACTTGTCACACAAGTCAACAACAACAAACACCATGTAAAATAAGCAATGAACAAAATTCACCTATACACACCAAAACGATACCACTCACTTGCCAGAAGCAGTTACACCACGTACTCTGCACAGACACAGTATGGATCAACAATAACCCACTAAAAAGAAGAGAAAACAAATTACACATTAGACAATGCAAAACACAGCACAAAGATTTTCTTGCTCAAAACACTAACTAAATATGCTGCCACTATAAGACCACTTACAAAGAAATTCAATCCTACATTACAATATTACTCATTTGGAGCAAATACAATACAAATATTTTACTTAACAAAAAACTGCAAGTACGCAAAACTGCACAACAACCACTGTCGAAACCACAAACAGGAATCAAAAGCTTAACACTAGAATAAAAAGGAGAAAAAAACATTACAATCACATATGCAAACAATGCACCAAACCTCCATCCAAGCTAAGGGAAAGGAGGGCCTAAGAGTATAAATTAATTATTCATCCCCGTGAAAGGGGAGTAACCCTTGCACTTGACGCCACCCCCCAAAACCAATATTTTTTAAAAATCTGGTGTCTAATGGCTTCTGCCCCCCTTGGAGCAGATGGGCCTAAAAACATACTGCTACTCTGCCACCCAAAAAGGGCAGAAATGGTCACAATTATCCTCCCATAAAGAGGAGTAACCCATGTCCAAAGGCGGCACCCCACCATTAAAAAAAAAACTTGGTGGGCTACTGGCCCTACAAAAAAAAAAAGAATATGCCGACCTGCCCCTCAGGGTGATATCAAAAGGGATGATGGACGGAGCGCTTCAGCAAATCTAACTCTCACCCCCATCAACTAATCTGGGTTTAATCCATCATCATTCTTTAGCTCACTCCACCACCCGAGTTCAATACATTTAAATCAGCCCCCCCAGGGGGCAAACAAAGAAAAATTATAGGCCCCCAAAAGGAGAGCAACCGTTGCACAAGGGGTCACTCCCCAAAACTACATTTTATAAACTGGGCTCCCTAAAATGGCCCCCATGGAAGTGACCCTTGCCCAAGGGGCCACTCCCCAGCACATTAGCCCAATACATTTTTTTGTTAATTTTGCCACCCCCAGGGGGCGGTACAAAAGGGGGTGGTGATGGACGGAGCATCTGAACCAATCAAACACTCACACCCAGTCAACAGATCTGGGTTTAATCCATCACCGTTCTTTAGCCCACTCCGCCACCCCAGTTCAGACATGGCCATATGCAAATCAGTCTGACCCTGTGCTTCATGGGAACAGTCCAGCCCAAACTGCCAAGCTATGCCTTCCCTAACCCGGAAACAAGCTTCCTAGGACCGGTTTCTGCCATTTCAGCCGTCTTCAGCCAGGCTTGCTTGAATCCAGTGGCAAAGTGAGCAAGGGACTCACGTCTGAGCATACCCTGCCAACTTATGGCGAACAAAGCAGAACAAAAGGGGGTGGTGATGGACAGAGCATCTAAACCAATCAAACACTCACACCCAGTCAACAGATCTGGGTTTAATCCATCACCGTTCTTTAGCCCACTCTGTCACCCAAGTTCAGACATGGCCATATGGAAATCATTCTGACCCTGTGCCTCATGGGAACAGTCCAGGCCGAACTGCCAAGCCATGCCTTCCCTGGACCGGAAGAAAGCTTCCTAGGACTGGTTTCTGGCATTTCAGCCGTCTTCAGCCAGGCTTGCTTGACTCCAGTGGCAAAGTGAGCAAGGGACTCACGTCCGAAACCGGTCCTTGGATGCTTGTTTCCAGTCTAAGGAGGACCTGGCTTGGCAGTTCGGGCTGGACTATTCCCATAGGGCACAGGGTCAAGACTGATTTGCATATGGCTGGGTTCAAACTGGAATGGCATGGTGAGCAAAAAATGTATGACATTGTTCTGCATTCTGTCCATCACCTGTTTTTGCATTTGCCCCCCAGGGGGGCAGACAAAGCAATTTATAATGCCCCCAAGACTAAATTTCAAAATATAGGCACCCTAAAATGGCCCCCATGGGAGCGACCCTTGCCCAAGGGGCCACTCCCCAACACAATGGCACAATTTCAAAAATTAAATTAAAATTCTGCACCCCAGGGGGGCAGACAAAGCAATCAACATTGCCCCCAAAAGGGGAGCGACCCTTGCCTAAGGGGTAGCTCCCCAAGACTAAATATTTTTATGAGGCATCCCTAAAATGGCCCCCATGGGAGTGGCCTCTTGCCCAAAGGCCCACTCCCCAAAACAATGCCTGATTTTGCGCTGATTTTTTAAATAAATAAATCATTTTCTGCCCCCTCCTTGGTGGCAGACAGCGTGAATAATTGTGCCCCCTAAAGGGGAGCGACCCTTGCCCAAGGGGTCGCTTCCCAAACTAACAAACTTTGCCAAAAAGTTGAAAAACAAAATCCCTGGCGTCTAGTGGGCATTCCTGCTGCACGCTCGCACGATCGTGCAGCAGGAATGCTCAAAAGAGGCATCGAGGGAAAGGAAAACCCTTTCCTTTCCCCCGATGCCTCTTTCATTCTCATCTCCCCCTCCGCAGCCACAAAACTTACCTGATTCTCCTCCGACGCGCAGGAAGCAAATGGCTTCCCTGCGCGTCGGAGGAGAAAGGGAACCTCCAATGATGTCAGTGCGCCTTGATGACGCGGACGGGAGGGGGGGCCGGGGGAGGCAGGGGAAGGTCTTACCCTGCCTTCCCCATAAAAATTATTAGGATCAGGCACCCACGGGGGGAGCGCCAGCGCTCCCCTCGTGGGTGGGTCTCATGACGAGCTGAGCTCGTCACGAGCACTGTATGCCATGACGAGCTCAGCTCATCATGAGCATACAAGGGGCTAGCAATAAAGTGTACAAATTATAAGTACAGAGAACTCAATAAACTTCAATGCAAAGTCCAGCATAGATTCACCTTACTAAATGGGGAATAGGGTGTCATAACTTCAAAGGAAAAATACATCCTTTTATAGGACTTTAAACAAAGGATTTCATACATTACCAAGCATGTACATGGTTCTCAAGATGTGCACCAATAAGGAACGAGCTAGAAGAAACATTTTAATACACAATACATTTGAGGATCTTCTCATAATACCACTACATTGAATCCAGTCGCTCTAACAGTTTTACTCAAACATGTGAGTTGACACATTGTATAAACCATAGCCTGGGACATTTGGGATGTCCTTGGTTCAAACAATCAATCAATCAAGGTTTATACAGCACGGCTGCTCACCCGTGAGAGTCTCAAGGTGCTGATGGGGGGCTGCTGATCCATCTGGGTGCTGAGGTTCAGTCGAAGAGCCAGGTCTTGAGATCCTTCCTGAATTGAATCAGCAACAGGCTTGCCTGAGGTGGAGAGGCAGGGTGTTCAAGGTCTTGGCCGTGAGGTAGGGAATGGTGTGGAGAAGTCTGGCTGCAGAGTTTTGAATGTTCTGTAGGTTCCGAAGGAGTTTCGGGTGACGCCTGCATAGAGTGCACTGCTGTCGTCGAGTCTGCTGCTAAAGAGGGCGTGGATGACCGTCTCTCTGGATTCAGTGAGAATCCATCTGAAGGTCTTTCAAAGCAGTCGAAGCATGTGGAAGCACCATGAGGAGACGTCGTTGATCTGGTGGTTCATTGTTAGCGAGGAGTCCAGTATGATGCCGAAGCTTTGGGCATGGTTCATGGGTGTGGGGGGTGTTACTAGCGCGGTAGGCCACCAGGAGTCGTCCCAAGTGGAGGGGGTGGGTCCCAGGATGAGGACTACGGTCTTATCTGAGTTGGATTGGGTACAACACAGTGAGAGGCTCCTGGTAATACTCAACATATTTTAGTAGGAAGACTGCAATTCTTTTTTTAGCCGAGAAATAACTACAGCAATGAACATGTGATGTTGTTGATCTTTCATAGCACACAGTTGCACATAGGATTTCTACCTTTGAAAGAGAATAATAGCGAAGATTTGAAGTTGTTTTAGGATTTTGCAAAGGCTAGGCTACTATATAGAACAGCCCTGGCAAGTACCATGCATCAGATATTAGATTAACGCAGAATTTTAGTGTGGTGGTCCGCATCACTGCACTAAAATGCATAATATCCCCGGGCGTAGTGTGTATATCGGGGCTACGCGGAGGACCACAGAGTTGAGAATAAACTCTGTGGAACTCCACTCCGCTCTGTAACCCGCCTCCTCCCCCCCATTAACAATTAATTAGAAATTACATAGAAGTAAAGAAAAAAGAAGGAGGAGGGCAACCTGGGGCGCCGCAGTCCAGGTAAGTGGGTTTGCTTTACTTTTATGTCATTTATAATTAATTGTTACTGGGGGGGTGGCGGCGGAAGCTGGCCAACTCCGCTCAACTGCGGAGTGAGCGGAGATTTGCCTTGTCCACGGAACGTGGAGGAGGCAATCTCCACACATTCCACGGGCGGAGCAGACGTCTCTGCCCAGGCCTAATGCATAAGTCACGCATATATAGCACCTCCTGATACCATTGGTGCTTGTGGCAGCTGCGTTCCATTAAGTAAAGTAGTGCGAGCCTGGTGAGTGCAGTGCACACACTGTATACTGCCTGCCCACAGCCTGCTGCATACAGATTTGGAAGCATTGCAACCATCTACTAAATTAGAGTTGGCACCGCAGTGTGTCCTGAGGGTTGGTTGAATTCAATCAGCATGGCACACTCTCGGCCCAAGCCGTGGCGCAGCCTCACGTGACACGGCAGTCACAGAGGACAACAGCAAGTCTATAGCATGCAGCGATCTAATCACCTAGCACACCGCCCGCACTGAATGATCCGGGGGTGGCACCTTTGCCTTGTTGGTTTTCTGGCAACTGGCACCACCCCTGCTGCACTCTCGTCAGTTTCTGTTGGGATAGGATTATGCCCAATTAATATGTGGTAGAAAAATGTAACTTTCCTTTTTGTTCTGGAGAGTGTGAGGCTGATGTCCTCTGATCCTCATGGCACCTAATTGACAGTGAACTCTCTGTGAGCTAAACAAGCCTTGACAGGGTCGTCAGCACGTATGGTTGGCGCCAGGCAGGATGAATTTGATTTTACTCCTGCTTGCATCCAGTAGCGGCTCCTCGAGGGAGTGCTGTGGGGTGGGGGAGGGGCAGGGTGGGGGGTAGTCATTAATGAAGCAAGGCTTCAAATATACTGAAATTTGCTCGTACTCAGCCCTCTCGAAATAATATGTGATATAATAATCAACATGTTTTGTCCATTAATATTTGCATTACACGACATACTTTTAAGCTGGGGAAGCTTGTCTATGTGCTTTTACTAACAGTAACCCGAATGCATTAAAATGGCTGCCGAAAACGTGGGAACTGTACTACGCATACGTCTGCCACACTCAGGTGGTGTGACGTGTCTTTTGCTTCGTGGGAATTTCTTGCTTCTGCGCACTAGTGCCAAGATTGTCGCTTCTTGCTTACTCATACTAATGCACATGCTGCTGCTTGTACTAAACATTGTTTGTTTTGCTTAACTATTAATGCTATAGTATAAATAAAGTAATGGGGTTAGAGTAGAGATAAGTGGTATAGAGTGCATTCATTTATTTTTGTGTTCTAATGTGCTTCTCTTTGATTTTGCTATTAGCTCGTATTTGGGTCCGAAAATGACTTGCATCTCCATATTGAAACAAGCATTACACATGCGCCGGGAACTTTGAGAGACCTCAAGCCATGGCATTGAACGAATGCCTTAAGTTGTCTTTCTGACGAATCGCCTGAGAACCTCGCCCCCTGATCTGGGAAAAGAAGACTTGTAACTGTATATAATTTGTATAACAAAATGAAATACTATTGGTGGGCGGAATAAAAACGTGAGAAAATAAATTATGGCCGGTAACTTGATCAATACAGCCTAATGAAAAATGATCTCATCTTAGTATGGTGTGATGACCTCTCCTCGTCTTTCTGACCAATCACTGAAGGGGAACACATAGATTTGCAACATTTAGGGGTGGTACATTGCCCTGGAAATGGTATAACTAAGGTAGGTTTAGTTAGAGAAATTGTCTGACTTTTCCGAATAGCTGACCTGTCACTGACCCAACGCGCGCTATAGGAGATCGAGAGCAGAGGTGCTGGCAGAGCACTCTGTCAGAAAATTCGGGGTGTTTGGGGAAATTATCGATTACCCAGTTGGGATACTAATTTGGCCTAGAGAGAGGGGTGTGACGCTGGTGTTGCACTTAGCGGAGGTCACTGGTCCTGAACTACACCTGGCTTGTCCCGTGGGCACCTGATTAGTCAGGAGCCTTGTCTTTTGCCCTAGCCCGTGACCAGGATTGGTCCTTGTACCATTCTAGGTAAATATAAATCCATGTGGTATGTCCTTGTGCTATTGCCCTTTCTCACCCTTCCCAGGTACCAATGTTTAAAGGTGTTACTGTGATTTCTTGCAAACTTTATTTCTTATTAATCATATTTTTACTTATGAAATGTATGGTCTCCGTAATTTGCATGAAGCCTCACTTAAACTTGCATAGATAAAGCATATAAAACTTTTCCCGAGTCTGTGGTTATTAGATGAAAGGTAAAATTGTTTAAATACTGCTTATTTATTCTAACACCCTTTCGATCTCTAGGAGTTATAGCAAAGGTGACAAGGATTGGTAAGTCATGGTTTACAGATATTAGTCCTAAAAGGACTCAAAGTACTGATAGGCGATTAATAGTGGTAAAGGCAGGACTGCTAATTCAAAGTGTGAATGTTTATGGGCCCAGGTGAGTATGGTATATTGAGCTAGTGGTCCCGCGCGCTATCAGTATACTTTTCTGGTAGCAGTAGTATGGTTAGGGATTAGTTAAAAATAGGTAGTTAGTTGTGTATTGATTAGGGATTATTGATTTTATTGATTTTTTATGTACTAACAAAAATCTGCTTGTATTGTTAAGTGTTGTTTTGGAATATCCTGGGATAAGGAAAGCAGTTGGTAAATAGAAGCAATACTGCTGTGAGGTTACTTGCCTTGATGAAATAGGTGCAGAAAGTTAGGTAAAATTTGAAGCACTAGTTAGGGATTATCTTTGTAGTATAAAAGTGAGAATGATTGGTAGCAAAGGAGTTCTCTGGTGAAACTTTGGTCTTATATCACCTAGAAAGGGTAATTCTGAAGAAGTAGTGGGTTCTTTTTTTTTGCTTAAGTGAAGAGTAAACGGAAGGTTGTTTTACTCGCAGTGCATGAAAAGTAGGCGGAATTAGATTTACTCATTGTGAAAAAAATTATCTCTTCTTTGAATTTAGTCAATCAGCCACAGTAGTTAATGTTTCCATGTTGTTAATTAATGAAATGTATAATTGAAAATTGAAAGAAATTGAATTATCATACTACCGTGCAAAGGAGGGAGTCAGTCACGGGTGCCGCACTGACGTCATAGAGAGCCGCACTGGGATTGGTAGAAACAGCGGGCGTGTAACCCTGAGAAAATTGCAAAGGAGGGGTGAGTGCAGAGAGTGAGATTCTTGTCACAGAAAAGCCTCACAATCATTGGTTAACGCTGCTTGTAAGTCAAAACCTCATTGGTCATTAAAAATAAGAGACACGCTGGTATTGGAGAAAATATTTCTGCAAAAGTAAACAAACTAAATTAATATTCTGAGATTACATAGAAAATTGAATAGAGGTATATGTGGCATCTAGATCCAGCATTTATAGGAAATCGTCCTGATAGAAAATATTTAGGATTTGCTAAAGAACAACAAATTAGAGGAAGAGCTTAAATCATGTACGGAGGAAAGAGAAAAATGTCATTTTTCAAGAAAATAAAGAATTATTTAAAAAAGGACAAAGCTATTTAAACAAGAGAAGGGTTTATTATTCCACCGCCCGATATGCCCGCATCATACATGATGGTAGAAAGGGGCTATCACACTTCTGTGTGGTTAGAAAATTGGATAGAATATACCAAAAATGATGGCATATTAGCTTTTCCAGAACATGATACATTTAATGGTAGAATATTGCACAACTTGTGAACTCGCAAGAATGAACTAGACCCCATACAAAGATTAACCCAATATGAAGCCCTAGAGGAGTGGGATACAGAAGCTTTTGAGCAAGATAGATCTCAAAGCGATAGAAGTCTTAATAGATTTTATCCCAGATTCCCAAAGGATACTAGGGATAAGCAAATGAAAAGATGGAGACAGTCCATGTTAGTGGAAGGATTGTATCCTGTAATGACCCTAGAAGAACCAACAGGAAGTAAAAGGACAGAGAAAACAAAAAATGTATTGACTAGTGGTGTTTTGGATGATGATTATTTTGATGATTTGTTAATGAAAAATCCGCCACCTTACCAAGAAAAAACTCATAGAGTTACTCCCAGTGATCCATTTTTACAACCACCTTTAGCTCCGCAGATTATACATGAAACCTCATTGGAAAAAGTACTCCAAGAAAGAGAGAGAGAAGCATTAAACAAACAGTGTAGTGAGGTAATTCAGAAAATTACTCAATTAAATACGAGTCCTGAAGCCCTGACAATACCAGTAACAATAGGTCTGGTAGTTCCTTTATATGGAGACAGGCAAAATAGTCCTAAAACTCCTGTTCTAGCTACACCCATAGTACAGCCCAGGAAGGAAAATCTAATAGTTGACGACCAAGCAAGTGAGTGTGCGTCAGTAATTTCCTTGATGGATTTACCTATATGAGAACAAGTGAGTGACTCGATCAGGAAAATTACTCTCCGATGTTCAAAGGAAGTTCAGATTGAGACAGCCTCAGGAACGAGAAATGCAACTGTAGTAAGCCCAGAAGAATTAGATCGATGGACCCGAGACATAGAGAAGCCTAAATCACACCCTAAAGTATTGGACATATTCAAATTAAAGGGTAGAATTGGTAGAAATGGTAGCTGGAAATGTGGGGTTGGAAAGGTTACATTCTTTTGATGAAAATGAATTATTGTTTATCTGCAGAAGTATTATTCGAAATACTAAAATATACCATGAAAAGTTAAAGAATTTGGCTTCTGAAATGGGAATTGACATTGGCAAATCAAAGGTATTACAGAAACCATATATAGCTGAATTTTCTGATAAGGATTTGGAAAATATGAATGTGTCAGGACGAAAATTGCAGATAAAGGAATTGTTGTCGTTGTTATAAAAATGGAGAGATTTAGACAAATGGAAAGCTAGATTGACAAAGAAAAAGGAAGAGGCACAGGCAAATAAAACCACATCTGAGCATTTACTTAAAGAAGCAGAAAAGGTCGAAAGATTGTGTCCGATGAGAGAAGTGCCAGGAGGAGTTTATGTACATGTCCCATGGTGCTGACAGGATATTTTATCATTTACAAATGACTTCCCAAAACTTAGAGAAAAACCTGTAGAATGGTACCGGCAAGTTGAAAGGTTTGTGAAAGTGTTAAAAGTACTGTTAAAGGATTTAGATTGGTTGTTTGACATTGTTGTTCCAGCTGATTTGTGGACCGAGTGTAAAATTACAATAGATTGGCCAAATTATGAATGCCCTAGGGATCCTAAAACAGGAGCTCCGTCAGAAGATGTAATGAAGAAATATAATCAGGTGATAACTTACTTAAAGCGTAATATTCCTCCTAAAGTAACCAATTGGACTGGAATAGACAGAACGACTCAAAATAAAGATGAATCTGCACATGCATATTATGAACGCCTATTGCAGGTATTTAAACAGTACAGTGGTTTAGAAATTATTGACAATAAGGACATGACACATTTTATTTATCGTTTTGTGTCCGGACTAAAACCAGAAATTTCCCAAACGCTTAAAGAGCATAAACTGTGTTGGCAAGCAAAACCTGTTGACGAAATTCTCAAGTATGCAAAATACTGTGAAGATGAAATTGATAATAAGCGAAAGAAATTAGAAGAAAAGGTAATGTGGGCTCAAGTAAAAATGGCAGAACAACAAGAACTTCAGTTAAGTCAGCAAGCATATAATCCGAAAAGAGGGGAAGGCCAAGGTGAAAGTAGCGGGGGACAACCAAGAGGCAAAATGAGTAAAGAAGCGGCAAAGAAAAAGTTTCCCTGTCATGGGTGCGGAAAATTGGGGCATTGGAGAAACGAGTGTAAGTTAATACAGAATAATAATGTCCAAAATCAAAATTTAAATGCACAGACGCAGAATGAGGTGTCAATGAGGGGAAACATCTTTTACAACGGAACCGTTACAACGCGGTACCGTTATGGCGCAGTTTTAACAACGAATGTCGTTACAACGACTTTCGCTGGAGGGCGCTCTAGGATAGGGGATAGTTTAATTTACTATCTGTTAGACCTGACACCCTTGGCGTGGTGTTCCCTCATCTTTTTGCCTCTGTCTACTGTATTTTTGATGCTGTGCTGGATTTCGTTTTTGCTGGTTTAGATGCTTTGGACACTCTGCCACTGCTGATCAGTGCCAGAGTGTAAGTGCTCCCTATGTAAATTGGCATATTGATTGGGAATACCTGATTGGCATATTTGTATCACCATGAAGTCCCTAGTAAAGTGCACTGTGTGTGCCAGGGCTGGTGATGACAGATGCTACTAGTGGGCCTGCAGCGCAGATTGCGCCACCCACATGAATAGCCCTAAAATGGTGTCTCAGGCCTGGCAGCGCAGGGTCTGTGTGCAGTCAGTGGACTGCCATGTCCGCCTGGCCAGTGTCCCCACTGGCTGGGCCTAACCCTTCCCTGTCTGTGCACATCAGTCACCCCTATGGAAGGCTCAAGGTACCCCCCTGGGCAGGGTGCAGTGTATGGGTAAGGTAGAGCATGTACTAGTGCAGGTCACATGCTCTGGTAGTGAGCAGCAGCCATTTTGTGTGCTCACTGCTGTAAGGTTATCTTGCTCCATAGAATAACATGGGGGAGGCTGGTCCCATTGGATACCAGCCTATCTTCTCATAGGAACAAGATGGGACATAAGTGATTGATATCCCTGAACTCAGAATTTAATAACACATCTTTTAGGAAGGGTTGTTTTTAAATTCTGTGTTTGAGAATAGTACTTTTAGAAAGTGGCTGTTCTCTTGTCTAACCTTTCTGTGTGCCTTGGCCTGTTTGTGGATTGACTGTCTGGCCTGAGTGTGACAGGGGCTGCAGAGCCCCCGGGAGGTTGTCCGAGTCAGCCCGTGGATGAAAGGCAGCATCTGCTGCCAGGGAAGTGGGAGGAGATCACACCTGATAGTGACAGGGCTGTGCCTGCCTGACCACAATGCTGGCTCCAACCCCCTGCTGGGCGACTGTCACCTCTGTCCCTGATACTGAGAGGAAGAAGGAAGCCAGGAAACCCCCAGTGCCTCAGCAACACCCAGAACTGGTTTAGACCGGGCTCAGGGCCCACTTGCACAAAGACTTCAAAGACTTTTTGGGGTATAAGAGAAGGACCCCTGACTACAGAAAAGTTAGATTCTACAATCAAGAGAAACCTCTGCTGGAAGAAGGACTGCTGAAGAACTGAAGGAAGATTGCCTTGCTGTGTGCTCTAAGGGCTGACCTGTTCTGCTGACCAACTGAAACTGAGGAGAAGAGGGACTTTGCTGTGTGCTGTGTCCCTGCTGCTTGAAACTACAAAGACTTTGCTGTGTGCTGTGTCTTCACTGAATCTCCAAGGGCCTGAGAAGAGCTGGCCTCCTGTTCCTGGAACCCAGGGTTAAAAGGTTCCTAAAAGAAACCCAAGACGCTGTGCCAATCGTGCTGTTTTGGACCTGGAGCGTGTGGTGCTCAACTGCGGAGCGTGATTAGGGATCGGGGTGCTCATCGGCACATTCCCAGCGAGGGTTGGAGGTCTGTGGTGCCTCCCCTCGTGTATCGTGCTCCAGAGCGATTGTGAGGCCGAGAGGGCGGTCTTTCAGTGACCTGCGCCCTCAAAAATCATCTGCCGCCTATTCACCGCCGCCGCCCGGGTGCCAGAATTACCCTAAGAATTGCCCGTTCGTGAACGGAGGCTGCCGCGGCGAAGATCGGAGCCGCTGTGCCCCCATTGGCTGGAGGAGCCGAGCCCCCTCACCAACGCCGCGACGGGATAGGCCCGTGCGCCGCAGCGTCACTACTGTAGCCGGGCCGTGATTGGCTGAGGAGCGGAGCGTCATCGCTGATCTGTCCCGGGAGCCGCACTGCCATTGGCTGACTCCCGGGCGTGTGTGGAGGCTCGTCAACAGTGCCACGACGGGATTGGCTGGTCGAGGGGAAGCCCGTGGAAGAGAGGAGCCGCGCCCGCAACGAGAAGGAGACCCGTCTTCGAGACCCGTCCTCGCCGCGGGAGCAGCGCGAGTGCCGATCGCCCCTGGCCTGTGTCCCGAAGAGTTGTGCTAGCTCCCCGCCACTCCCTGGAAGTACTGAGAGCGGGCGGAGAGCAGCAGGGACCGGCCGGGGCTGAAGTGAGCCGGTATTGATCAGCGCGAGGCGCCCACAGCCCTTGGTGAGGCGCGCCCGCATCATATGAGCGCAGAATAAGGAAAGGTGTGATTTATGAAGTAAGTCACACGCGGGCATTGTTGGAACAGGGCAGTCTTGGAGACTATTAGAGATAAGCCATTGGCACCATTTTTAATACTGATTCATAGAGACTTGAGACTATATTTTTTACAGTGAGAACTTCCTAATGACAAATTGCAACCATTAAGATTAAGCGCAACATATTCTTGAAAAAGTGATTATCGTGCTACTGTTTTATTCTCCTTGCTGAAACTAGATAAAGTTATATTTTTTATATATACTTACCTGTGTGGTCTCAGTTTGTGGTGGATTGAATTTTTGATTTGATTTAATGTGGATTTGTAGAGCGCGAATTGCTGCCCTGAGGCGTCCAAGCGCTAGTAATAACCAGAACCTACCGGAAGACAGATAAGGAAGAGGGTTGAAGTTAGATGGGTGAGTTAAAAAGGAAGGTTTTAAGCTGTTTGCAGAACGCGGTGAGATTGGAATTGGCTCTGAGGTGCAGTGGAAGGGCGTACCAGGTTCTGGAGGCATTGTGGGCGAAGGTCCTGCCGCCGAATCTGGATCTTTTTATTCTAGGAGCCACTGCTAAAAAGGTCTGGCTGGAGCGAAGACTTCTGTTGGGCGTGTAGTAAGTGACTAGGTCGCGAGTAATACTCGGACCAGTGTCCCAGAAGGCTTGATGGGCAATGCACATTGCCTTAAAAAGAATTCTTTGGCGAACCGGTAGCCAGTGGAGGCTAACCAGTCCGTCCCTCACTGATTGTCTGCGAGAGATCTCCAGCAGTAAACGGGCTGCGCAGTTCTGCACTGTCTGCAGCCTGCGCAGAGTGTAGTCTGGAGCGCCAAGATAGAGCACATTATTAAAATCAAGGCGTGATTGTATAAGCCCTTGTATAGCCACCTGTTTGGCTTCCATGGGGAGGGGGAAGATTTTCTTTAGCATCTTCATGATGCCAAAACAGGTGGCTGACAGTTTTGTGGCCTGCATGTTGAAAGATAGGGATCTGTCCAACCAGACTCCGAGGCTCTTGATATTGTCTTTGGGAGTTGGAGGAAGACCCAGACACGGGGTCCATAGGGCGTCGGGGAGGCGGAGATCTGGGGGTGAGGTTCCGTGAGAATCATTACGACGTTTCGGGCATTCTCGGATATGGACGAGTTTGGTATCTATGAACCGTAAATGACGAGATTAGTAGGTGTATGCGTTTACGCTACACTACTTAGAAGGGTTCGTCTCCTTTACGGGTTTTTTCATCTGAACCCTCGGGTTCCATTTTAGATACGGCATCCATTTTGTTTCTTGCCCTCACGTAGCCAGCGAAGGGACAATGTCCGCTTCGTGACCCTGGGATTCCCAAGCTCTGGCGGAAGATGTATATTCTTTGGGGTCGTCTTTACGACCTGGGGAATGACACGGCAAAGGCAGATGGCACAGCTTGAGGCTTATTCTGCCGTGTTGGTCTATTGTTTCAGCTTTACACATGTTAGGTTTGAGTCCTTTGATCCTGTGATCAGGCTTCCGATATTGCCCCCACACTCTTCTGTTACGGTTGTCTGTCTTTCTTACACCTGTTCCTGTCTCTTTCTTTCGCCTGTTTACAACTAGAGTGGAATGTGCCTTATGGCGAGATGATGTGCTTTTACAGTTGGAAATGAAATGAAATGAAATGAAAAATTGCATTTGTATAGCGCATAACTGCCCATGTTACTATAATCATGTTCCGGGCTTCTGAAAACATGAATGCAATCCTTTTGAAGTTTACTGTGGGAACTGAGTTGTAACCTTTTGTTCGTTATGTCGAGCAATGACGAAAATGTGTATAAAAGGAGCGATTCCCTTTTGCAATTTGAAGCAGACTCTCAGAACCTACACTATGTTGTACTTCTTGCGATTTCTGTATCCCTGCAGTAATAAACGCTGATCTTTGACGCCGAAGGAAGTGTCCCGTGTCTCTGTCACTTGTACGCCAGAGCAGGTAACCCACGAAGGTTTCAGGTGTTGTTCCCTGGCACCGCTGGGCCTTAAAGAACCCAGTCCTTCAGGGGGCCTAGGAGCATCAGCTCCGTTTTGTCCCCGTTCAACTTGAGGGATGAAGAGGACATCCATGTCTTCACCTCTTCTAGGCACTCTCTGAACCCACCTGACGCAGGTCGGTTGTCATCCTGTGCCAGTGAGACCACCAGCTGCGTGTCGTCCGCATACGAGATGATCTTAATCCCGAAAGGACGGACGACCTCAGCCAGTGGCCTCACGTGTAGGTTGAAGAGTGCGGGGCTCAGAGAGGAGACCTGGGGGACTCCACACTTCAGAGGTCTACTGGCGGAGACGGACTCACCCTCAAAGACTCTAAAGGATCTGTCCTCTAGAAAGGACTTGAACCACGACCAGGCTTTGTCTTTAATCCTGGCACAGGACATACGGTGCAGCAGGGTGTCGTGACTGACCGTATCGAACGCTGCACTTAGGTCAAGGAGGATCACTGCCACTGACCCTCCTTGGGGATTACTGTTGTGTTAAGTGCATTTATTATACACATTGCCTTGGGGATAGGCCTGCCTACTCGCGCCAAGCTTTCTAGAGGGGGAGCAGGGGTTATCTACTGTGTGTATTCCTTCACCCTGACTAGAAGCAAGGGTCCCTACTTGGTCTAAGGTACTTACCTGTGCCAATTAGAGACTCCCAGATCTAACATTGTTGGACAGCGGTGCGGATTTTGAACTAATAATTGCACTTGACCTGCAGTGATTTCTTGTACTTCACTAGTCTAGTTTAGCAGCACAGGTTGCGCAACATTTTTTCTTTTTGGTGAAACCTTTTTGTTGAAAAGGTTAGGAAGCATCATGTCTCAGAAAGCAGCAAGCGTGAGGGTAGAATTGGAATTTGAAATTCAGGAGTTGTTCAACTACAAATAGGAGCAACTGAAGCAATTCTGCAAACAGCTTGGATGCCCAGTGAAGGGCAGCGCAAACAAGGAAGAGCTACAGAAAGCTCTGAGGGCCTGGTGGGAGGCCAAACATGGTGATCCAGAAGTTGTTACTGGAGAGGGAGGCACACAGGAGAATGCTTTTGTATCCAGTGATTTGCCAGTGAGGCGGCCAGCGTCTAGGGTTGCCAGCAACCACTCCAGTAGGATCATCTCTCCAGAGGAGCTGGAGGATAATCAGAGAGGTAGGGCCCATGAGATTGAGCTTTTTAAACTCAAATCCCAAGCAGATGAGAGGAGACTGCGCCTTGAAACTGAGAAAGAGGCGGAGGAGAGAAGAAATGCTCTCGCTTTGGAGGAGAAGAAACTCCAGTTAGCTCATGAGTTGAGCATGAGGGAGCTGGACATTAAATCCAAACAGGTGGAGTCCAGTTCCAATGGTGGCAGCGCACAACCAGTACAGGCGGGTAAAGTATACATACCAAAAGACCTGGTACAGAATTATCAGAGGGGTGAGGATATTTATGCGTGGTTTAGATCGTATGAACTTGCCTTAAAGATTAATGAAGTGCCTGAGAAGAATTGGGGTTTTAACAACACTACTGGGTCTAGACTCCCAAGCAGTAAGGCCAAGCCTTTGAAACCGACATAACAACACAATTTGCCAATACATGCAACCTATTGATTCTGATCTCAATTGCCTACCACTAATTTGAAATGAAACAAAAAAGGAGGTTAGAGGACTATTATTTGGTCCGATTAAATCAGGTAATTATTTATTCAAATTATTTCATATTTAAGGAAAAAATATATTTTTCATTTTTTTCATTTTTTGATAGCGGCGATCATACAATTAACAAGCATTTACAATGCAACGGTTTCGCCTTTAATAACAATATAGTTATTATGGACCACACCAAAGTGGCATCCAATGAGCATTGAGCAGACTACAGGAATATAGTGCAGCAAATTCTCTTACCATCAACCCGGACAAGACACAAATACTTGTAGTCGGTCGCTGTAAAAATAAACGAGACCTATTGGCTATGCCAATGCTTGTTTTTATTGGGCTGACGAGTATTATAAACTCAGGTCGAAAAACATAATGAGAAAGAACAGCAGTGGAGTCTGGAATGTTGTCCCTTCTGAAACTTACTCTAAAACAGAAAATGCTAAGAAATCACATAAAGTATTTCAGAGTTGTCTAAATCATTTCTGAATGATTATTAGAGCAAACACAGGGATAATTGCAATGTAACACACATTCTTTTTAACGTTTAACCACCCTTGTTCCAGAATTGTAAAACGTAAACAAGTGGACACTAGACTATTTTTTTCTAAAATAGGAGACAAACCTAGAAGATCCCGGTTTGTATTTTCTAGGATTTAATACTGAATCTAAGTGTGATTTGACTATAAATGCAGCACAGCCTCGTTGTGGTAATCTTTTCTGAATATATTTGTTTTATTATATACTAAACCAATCGCCTGTATTTTAGTTCGCTAGAGGGACCACGATTTAACTGCAAAGTAAACGTTTTCAGCAGTGTAGCATACCGTGGTTTAAGGGCCATGTTTTTTTTAGCCAATAATTTAGTAAATCCTTAACCATTCTTTAAAGTTTCTCTTAAAGTTTCTCGGACCGCTGGTGGCAATTTATGTATTTTGTGCCCTGAGTTCTTTTGTAATGGGCATTTTACGTGATTCGTGAACTGATGTTTTTGGACCGCTTTGCTGAGCGCTCTCACCCAGGCGGTGCTAATCCCAGTGTAATAAAACCATCAACTGACAGCCATCACAATGCTAATTACTGCCAGTCTGAATTATTTTCTGGAAGCTCAGAAGGATCGTGATGGCGAGTTATCATTATAATTGCAAGTTATTATTTGTCATACTTTCAAAAATCTCAGGTAATGAACTTGCATTTGGCTGGTGTTCAAGCAAGCGTGTCGTAGAATACAATCAACAACAACCACACACACAGAAAGACCTTACACACACACACAGATATACATGCACATACACAAACAAATATTGTGTCTCTCTCACACACACACGCAAGCACCCAGGAATACCTTACACACACACACACAGATATACATGCACATACACAAACAAATATTGTGTCTCTCTCTCACACACACGCAAGCACCCAGGAATACCTTACACACACACAGATATACATGCACATACACAAACAAATATTCGGTCTCTCTCACACACACACACACGCGCGCACCCACACACAAGCATTCAAACACACAGATTCATCCACACCCATGTACACGGGCAGCACTGCTGTGAAATCACGGGTCTCTCGTTCAGAGTACACAAGCCCTTCCGAGAAGATGTCTGGATGTCAAGTTTGGTGTGCTCCATTTCCTTAAATGAATAATCCCATGAGTCCTGGTTTCATTTCATACAAATCGGCCACTAAATGGGTGTACATTTGTGTCTCCGTTTTACCTCAAACAGTAATGCTTTGATTTGAACTATTTGTGCAAGAGGCGGGGGGAGGGAGGGGGGTGAAGTCACGCGAAAGAGCGGTTTGGCTTGGGCTCCAGCTTCCAGGAGGACCTCGAGCTGATCCACAGCCAAGCATCTGGCTCGAACCTGTGTGAAATTGCCAGAGGCTGGTCCAGTTCTACTTTGTACCCCTGAGGGTGCGGTATGCAGTTCAACCTGGCCCATGCATTAGGGAACCCGCCCACTTGAATTTAGTAGAGTTCTAAAGTCCCAATGGCAGGTGTGCAATTTATCACCTGAATGCCATTGAGAGTCTTCGACCTCTTCCGGTAGACCTCGGGAGCAAATGAGTAGGGGGCCAAACCTAGTTTGCCTCCTGAATGTTCTCCATTTCACGCATCCCTTGGGTGACGTATTGAATCCGTACTTGTTTATTAATGCAACATGCCACAGGCCAAACTGGAATGCCATGCTTTGCATAAGGTATCCACCTATGCAAGGCGTGTTATGTCCAATGTTTGAATGCACTAACGCTCTTCACTCTATCAGCTTGCATTCCTTGACTTTTATGAGACTGGGTAGAATGCGTTTGGTCAAAGTTGACACTGGCATCAACATTAGTTCCCTCACTGTTATACATGCATTGGTGATTTACAAAATGCTATTTTACCTTCCAGAACGGGCAGTGGGATTCTGTGTGATTGTCACAATCACTCCCATCTGGGAGGGCCAGGTAGCATTCCTGTAGCCAGACGTCTCTCACAACCCAAATATGGCGTTGTGCATACATACATATTGTTTATTGCACAGATGCAAGCCGTCATATTTAAATTGAACTCACATACCACAATAGATATAACGGGTGCAGTCCCCTAGAGCCCCACATTTGCCCATGGGTGGCTGTTCAGAGATCAGTCCGTGTACGGAAGCTGGCAGCCTACTCTTGAATGTTGAATGATGGCAGTCAGTCCCCGCGCGAGACTAAGACAGGCAGGCAGGGCCTCGTTCCTGAAAGACCCGCAATGTATGACAGTGTCCGCTACCAGGAAGCGTCACCTCCTGCACGTGCAAGGGTGGCGGGAGAAATGAGACAGTACAATGATTAATGCACTGCTCCTTCCCCGGTAAAGAACCAGGTTCAAGTCCATCTTGGAGGACAAATTAAATATGATGGGTGGCCTCGGTAGAGTTCTTAGAAACCAGTTCACACACCCCGGGTCAGAGTGGGCCTCACGCGCTGATGCGCCGCAGCCTGTGTTTATAACAGCGACTTAAGATCAGAGCGGGTTTACTCCAGTGCATCCACGGCTTTAGGGAGGAAAATGGCAAATATTGATTTTTTATTTCCAGATCAACCGCTCGCTGGCATTTTAGTCAGCCTCACGCGGTGCTGCTCAGCTGCAGCTCCGCGTCCCATTACGGTGCACTTTGAAGGCAGGGAAAAGAACCTATCGAAGAAGATGTGGAGGAATGTTGGGGTTGGATCCGGCGCATGGCATCGCTCTGTGTTATCTTGGCATGCAGGCTGTGGCACGCATCAATGGAGTTGTAAATGAGCCCCTGGCACTGTTGAACTATCTTTTGTCCGGCGGACGCGCGCATTCCCAGGCGCGTGCTCGCCGCAGGGTTACATTGTACAGTCACACACGCTTACCTGTGCGCCTGCTCTACAGAGGTGGGATCCTGGGCTCACGCTGGCTGTGGACTCGGAGTGTTGCACTTGTCTGCTGGACTGTGCATGTTTTACTGGATAGGCCAACACAGCCATCTAGAGGACTGAACAGTGCTTGCCACTCAGAAAATAAAGCAACATTACTTTTACAGTATTTTTACTTATTTGCAAATTGGACACAAATTGTGCTGACTCCCTTGGGGTTTGCCTTTTGATTTAGCACCGGCTGCAAGCTGGCGGTAAACCAAAGCACATGACGGACACGGGAACAGACAGAAACATCGCCTGCACGTGTTACTCTCTCCTTCTGGGGGGAAAACGCCGAGGCCTTCATTACGCCTTAACATACAATCAGACACGGTCAGAAACTCCTTATCAGGAATACGAGTTGTGCCACATATAAAAACACCTTTGGGTTTTACACGGAGACTTGTCGCCAGTGAAGGCGCGGTGGGATACCTCTGCAGAAAAGTGTCCGGAATTTAGGAAAAGCCTGAAGGAATTGTTGAACTAGCACCGATACTCTGGCAATTTGCCATTCGATATGTGTAAACCCACAATACTGCATACGGTAATTACCATACCGGAAGTTTTGGAAATTCCTGCCTGCTATTGTATTACTTCATCAGTTTGCACACACAGCTTTTAATGACGATTGTTACATATTAGCATAATTTCCAGCGCACTGTGCCACTGCGCAAACTCATCCATCGCTTTGTGTAAATCGCAAAAACGTTCACATTACCATTTCTACGGTTTGGACATACAAAATCCAAAACAGGTTTACAAATACCAAAAATTGCGAAATTGACTAAAGAAGCAATGCTTATTGTAAAATTTAATACTGCAATCGATGGGCTTAATGAACTTTCTGAAATGTATAACCTTAGTTAGGTTTGTAACCCCGTTGCTAATCGGTCGCTTCAAAGACAAAAACCCATCCTTTCGATGACCTAATAGGACACAGAACCCACTGGGCTATCAATTTCTGTCCCATGTTGATTATATATAAAATAAGAAATAACTGTACCGGATTACACAGATGCCCGCACAGGACGTGAGAATATATCTCTCAACAAGCAGCCCCAACCAAAAACGACATCCCCCATGAACAACAGGTTTTTGAACCACAACTCCCAGACTCCCTCCGAACACAGGAAATCAAAAATCAGGAAGTGCTTGACAGACGATCACCGAAGACGCTGCAAACAGAGGGCTTGTGAAGCAGACGGAGTGTAGACAACGGTCCCGGTCGCGCCGACAGGTGAGACATAATGGAAGTCTTGCCTAAATGCATAATGCCCTCGCGTACTTGAAACGCTTTCTGAAACAGTCCTTCTATTTCTATTTCTGCCCCCCAGCGCGCACCAAGGCGAAGGGACCTAAATAAACAAGACAACTCAGATGTACCTTCACGAAGTAAGTCGACCTCCTGCCACAATTTTATTCAATCCTTGTTGACCCCAGAGGGGCCCCTCTAAAAAACCGTCTCTTTTCCATCCACTCCAGTATAAAGACATCGTGAAGCATCTCCCACAAGCCCCCTCCAAGACTCTGTAAAATCCAGAACCCTACAAAAAATGTAAGTGTCTAATTAAGCATGTTATGTGTGTTGTATTTACAGCATAGAGGGCGATAGATTATAGCGAAGCGGTTGAACCTTGCTCGCTCTGGAAATCATGTAGTATTTGTTGCATTGAGGTTATAGCGGTGTCTGTTGTAAGGGTAACTAGCAGTGAAGCGGGTGAACCTTGCTCGCTCGGAAAATGCGTAGGATTGTTGTATTGAGATTACATCGAGGCCTGTTTTAAGGGTAACGAGTGGTGCTTTCGTTTAATTTTTCAGCAGCAACGGCAGATTGAGTCTGGTTCCCTATCAAGTTCCCTTGGAGGTAAGAGAGGTTGTAGCTGATATAAGAGGGTAGGAAGCAGATTAATAAGGATGAAACTAATTAGGTTTTATTTTTATCTTTTCCCACAGCTTGTTCTTTTGTGGTCCTGATGAGAACTCCATAATGGTTAGAGTTCGAAACGCGTAGACCCCTCCTTTCCAGCCATAAAAGTCTTGCAAAAACAGTATTGCTTTAAAATCAACCATGCAAAAGGAAAAATAAATCTGAATCATTTTTCTTTATGGCTAAGAAGAAATGATGTGTATATGTTAAAAATTTGAACTATTGTAAATATTGTTATGTTGTGTAGGATGAATGTGTAGAGTGGGTATGAATGTAAGGCTGCAAAGCACACAGGTTATTGTCTAAATGTTGTTTTCTGGATTTGTCTTTTTGCACATTTTTAATTGTATGATCGCCGCTATCAAAAAATGAAACAACTGAAAAATATATTTTTTCCTTAAATATGAAATAATTTGAATAAATAATTACCTGATTTAATCGGACCAAATAATAGTCCTCTAACCTCCTTTTTTGTTTCATTTCAAATTAGTGGTAGGCAATTGAGATCAGAATCAATAGGTTGCAGTATTGGCAAATGTTGTTGTTATATTGAGAAGAATTGGGGGGCAGGTTTGTGGAAGTATTTTGAAGCCTCTGGGAGGGATGTCTTAGCACCCTTAGAAGCAGCAGGTACTTTATCCTACCCCGCTATGAAGGAGGCTTTGTGCCTCAGGTATGGGCTCACTCCAGAACAGTACCGCCAGAAGTTTACGAACTTCAAGAAGCTTGATTCAAGTACTTGGGTGGAGTGTGTGAGTATGTACACGCGTGCACTGGAAGGTTAGATAAAGGGCAGCAAAGTTACTGATTATGTGGGGTTGTGTCACTTGATTAGTTGGGAGCACTTGAGTAGTTTATGTGTTCCAGAGCTGCGCCAGCATCTTTTAGACAGCAAGTTAACTGATCCCAGTGAGCTTGCTAAAGAGGCGGACCGCTGGACTAGCACCAGGGTCCACAAGGGGGTGGTAAGTACCCCAGCCAAAGGTGGACAGGGTCCCCAGCAGAAGAGTGGGGGGACACGGGTAATCAAAAGGAGTCTTCTAAAGGGCCCCAAAATAGTTCCCAGGAGAAGGAGTCTCAACCCCCCAAGTCTAAGAAGTCCGGGCCCCATAAGGGCAAGCAGGACAACAGGTCCCCGCCTACTTGCTATGCATGTAGGGAGGTGGGGCACATTGCCCCCAAATGTCCAAAGAAGAACTCAGCACCCACTGGTGCTCCCACTCCGGCGTTAGCCTGTGTAGTTTTGGGAGGGGATTTGATTTCCAGTGGGGAGGAGGGGTTAGCAGTGATGACCCTTGTCTCTTTAGGAGACCAAGAGATGGCCCAGGAAACCTTGCTGCCCCAAAACACTAAGAAATACGGGCAGAAGGTGACCATCAATGGACAGGAAATAGAGGCTCTGAGAGACACAGGGGCCAGCGTGACATCTGTCAGGTGTCAGTGGGTGTCTGAAGAGCAAATCATTCCCAAGGTACTCCGGCCTGTGGTGGCGTCTGACAGTTCAGTTCGCTTCTGCAAAGTGGCAAATGTTTCATTTGAATGGGGAGGAGTCTCCGGTATTTTGGAGGTTGTTGTAAGTGATGCCTTGCCTGTAGATTGTCTATTAGGTAATGACCTGGAGAGCTCTCCATGGAAAGAGGTGGAGCACAGGACTCACTTGGAAATGTTAGGTTTGCCAGCGTGGATCTGTGTGACCACCCGTGCAATGGCAGCCAGAGAGGGCGGATTAGCAGAACTGGAGCCTGGAACAATGGCCCAGGGACCTGCCCAGAGAGGAAGGGGAAGAGGGCGCGGGAAACCAGCCCCCACCGTTCCCACCGTCCAGGAGGAAGCAGACCCTGAGGGGGATGCCCTGGAACCTACAGGGGAGCAGGTGGCTGAACTGGGGGAATTGCCTGAGCTGTCCCAGTGGCAGCAAGATGGTGGTCCCTCAGGGAGGAATTCTGCCAGGCTCAGAAGGAGTGCCTTTCTCTCATTGGTGTGCGGCAGCAGGCTGCAGACCAGGCAGCAGGCCTGGGGTCCAAGGAACATTTGATCTACTGGGAGGATGACTTACTTTATAGTGAGCCTAAGTTCGCTGAGCCGGGTGCAGCCCGTGTGCTGGTAGTACCCGAGCGCTTCAGGAACTTCCTACTGGGTCTGGCTCATGACGTGCCTCTCGCAGGACATCTGGGGCAAGACAAGACCTATCACAGGCTTGTCACCCATTTCTACTGGCCCCAGATGAAGAAGCACGTCTCTGCCTTTTGTAAGTCTTGCCAAACTTGTCAGGCCAGTGGCAAGAGCGGAGGGAAGTGCGTGGCACCCCTCCAACCCTTTCCTGTGGTGAGCATCCCTTTTGAGCGGGTGGGCATTGACATCGTGGGGCCCCTGGACCCCAAGACAGCCATAGGCAACAGGTTTATCCTGGTCTTGGTGGACCATGCCACTCGGTACCCGGAAGCCATCCCGCTCAGGACAGTCACAGCCCCCGTGGTGGGCCGTGCCTTGATGGGAATCTTTTCCCGTGTGGGGTTCCCCAGAGAGGTGGTCTCTGACAGGGGGACAAACTTCATTTCTAGGTACATGAAGTCCCTGTGGGAGGAGTGTGAGGTGACATACAAATTCACCACTCCTTACCACCCTCGAGGAAATGGGTTGGTTGAAAGATTCAACCGCACATTGAAGGGCATGATTATGGGCCTGGAAGAGCCCATGCGGCTGAAATGGGACGTCTTGTTACCATGCCTGTTGTTTGCCTACAGGGAGGTGCCTCAGAAATCCTTAGGGTTCAGTCCCTTTGAGTTGCTGTATGGCCACCCTGTCAGAGGGCCTCTCACTCTGGTGAAGGAGGGGTGGGAGTAATCCCGTGGGAAAACCCCTCAGGATGTGTTCAGCTATGTGCTGGCCATTCACAACCAGACCAAGCGCTTCAGGAAGCTCGCTCAAGAGAACCTGGAGGCTAGCCAGGAGGAAATGAAGAGATGGTATGACCAGAACACTTCTCTGGTTGAGTTCCACCCTGGTCAGAAAGTGTGGGTGATGGCGCCGGTGGAGCCTTGTGCGCTCCGTGACAAGTGGACCGGGCCATATGAGGTGGTGGAGCGCAAGAGCGAGGTTACCTACTTGGTTAACCTGAAGACTCCCAGGCAGCCCCTGAGAGTGCTACATGTGAATCGCCTCAAACCCCACTTTGAGAGGTCAGAAGTGACTATGGCTACAGATGCTGGGGGGAGGAGGATAGTGATCCCTCCCTGACCTCCTGGCAACCAAGGAGCAAGATGGGTCAGTGGATGGTGTGATACTCTCACCTACCCTGACCCCAGAGCAGCAAAAGGAATGTCGCCTAGTCTTGGGTCAGTTTGCCCCCCTGTTCTCCCTGACCCCAGGTGTCACCAAATGGTGCGTCCACGATGTGGACACTGGAGATAGTCTGCCTGTGAAACAGAAGTTTTACAGGGTGGCTGACAAGGTCAGAGCTAGCATCAAGGAAGAAGTTTCCAAGATGTTGGCTCTAGGGGTTATTGAGCCCTCCAGCAGCCCCTGGGCTAGCCCAGTGGTCTTAGTGCCTAAGAAAGCTGCTACCCCCGGTGGCCCCCCAGAACTCCGGTTCTGCGTGGACTACCGTGGGCTCAATGCGGTCACCAAGACTGACGTGCACCCCATCCCCAGAGCTGGTGGATCAGTTGGGAGCTGCCCAGTAACTGAGCACCTTTGATTTGACTTCAGGGTACTGGCAGATTGCTTTAACTGAGGGGGCCAAGGAGAGGTCAGCATTTTCAACACCAGAGGGGCACTTCCAGTTCTGTGTCATGCCCTTTGGGTTGAAAAATGCCCCTGCCACACTCCAGAGACTGGTCAACCAGGTATTAGCTGGGCTGGAGGATTTCAGCGCAGCATACCTGGATGACATTGCTGTGTTCAGCTCCACTTGGGAGGAACACCTGCAACACCTCTGCGCAGTGTTGAAGGCTCTGCAGAAGGCAGGCCTTACTATCAAGGCCAGTAAGTGCCAGATAGGGCAGGGATCTGTGGTGTTGTTGGGACACCAGGTGGGGAGCGGCCAGGTGGCGCCCCTACAGGTAAAGATTGATACCATTCTGGCTTGGGTGGCCTCCCAAGACTCAGACTGAGGTGAGAGCCTTTCTAGGTCTCACCGTGTATTACAGACGGTTTGTCAAAGGTTATGGCACCATTGTGGCCCCTTTGACAGAGCTGACATCTAGAAATCAGTCCAGGAAAGTGAATTGGACTGAGGCCTGTCAAACTGCTTTTGACACCCTCAAAGCTGCCATGTGCACAGCACCGGTGCTTAAGGCACCTGACTTTTCCAGTGAGTTCATTGTGCAAACTGACGCTTCCGAGCAAGGCGTGGGAGCAGTACTCTCACAAATCAATGATGAGGGCGGAGACCAACCAGTGGCTTTCATTAGCAGGAGGCTACTCCCCAGGGAACAGAAATGGAGTGCCATTGAAAGAGAAGCTTTCGCTGTGGTCTGGGCTCTGAAGAAGCTGAGGCCCTACCTGTTTGGGACTCACTTCCGTGTTCAGACCGACCACAGGCCCCTCAGATGGTTAATGCAGATGAGGGGTGAGAATCCAAAACTGTTGAGGTGGTCCATTTCCCTACAGGGGATGGACTTTACGGTGGAGCACCGCCCTGGTACAGAACACGCCAATGCTGATGGTCTGTCCAGATTCTTCCGCCTTAGTGATGAGGACTCCCAAGAGGTTGGGTAGTTCTCCCCACTTTCAGCTGGAGGGGACACGTGTTAGACCTGACACCCTTGGCGTGGTTTGCCCCCATCTGTTTGCCTCTGTCTACTCTATTTTTGAAGCTGTGCTGGATTTCGTTTTTGCTGGTTTAGATGCTTTGGACACTCTGCCACTGCTGATCAGTGCCAGAGTGTAAGTGCTCCCTATGTAAATTGGCATATTGATTGGGAATACCTGATTGGCATATTTGTATCACCATGAAGTCCCTAGTAAAGTGCACTGTGTGTGCCAGGGCTGGTGATGACAGATGCTACTAGTGGGCCTGCAGCGCAGATTGCGCCACCCACATGAGTAGCCCTAAAATGGTGTCTCAGGCCTGCGAGCGCAGGGCCTGTGTGCAGTCAGTGGACTGCCATGTCCGCCTGGCCAGTGTCCCCACTGGCTGGGCCTAACCCTTCCCTGTCTGTGCACATCAGTCACCCCTATGGAAGGCTCAAGGTACCCCCCTGGGCAGGGTGCAGTGTACGGGTAAGGTAGAGCATGTACTAGTGCAGGTCACATGCTCTGGTAGTGAGCAGCAGCCATTTTGTGTGCTCACTGTTGTAAGGTTATCTTGCTCCATAGAATAACATGGGGGGGGCTGGTCCCATTGGATACCAGCCTATCTTCTCATAGGAACAAGATGGGACATAAGTGATTGATATCCCTGAACTCAGAATTTAATAACACATCTTTTAGGAAGGGTTGTTTTTAAATTCTGTGTTTGAGAATAGTACTTTTAGAAAGTGGCTGTTCTCTTGTCTAACCTTTCTGTGTGCCTGGGCCTGTTTGTGGATTGACTGCCTGGCCTGAGTGTGACAGGGGCTGCAGAGCCCCCAGGAGGTTGTCTGAGTCAGCCCCTGGATGAAAGGCAGCATCTGCTGCCAGGGAAGTGGGAGGAGATCACACCTGATAGTGACAGGGCTGTGCCTGCCTGACCACAATGCTGGCTCCAACCCCCTGCTGGGCGACTGTCACCTCTGTCCCTGATACTGAGAGGAAGAAGGAAGCCAGGAAACCCCCAGTGCCTCAGCAACACCCAGAACTGGTTTAGACCGGGCTCAGGGCCCACTTGCACAAAGACTTCAAAGGACTTCAAAGACTTTTTGGGGTATAAGAGAAGGACCCCTGACTACAGAAAAGTTAGATTCTACAATCAAGAGAAACCTCTGCTGGAAGAAGGACTGCTGAAGAACTGAAGGAAGATTGCCTTGCTGTGTGCTCTAAGGGCTGACCTGTTCTGCTGACCAACTGAAACTGAGGAGAAGAGGGACTTTGCTGTGTGCTGTGTCCCTGCTGCTTGAAACTACAAAGACTTTGCTGTGTGCTGTGTCTTCACTGAATCTCCAAGGGCCTGAGAAGAGCTGGCCTCCTGTTCCTGGAACCCAGGGTTAAAAGGTTCCTAAAAGAAACCCAAGACGCTGTGCCAATCGTGCTGTTTTGGACCTGGAGCATGTGGTGCTCAACTGCGGAGCGTGATTAGGGATCGGGGTGCTCATCGGCACATTCCCAGTGAGGGTCGGAGGTCTGTGGTGCCTCCCCTCGTGTATCCTGCTCCAGAGCGATTGTGAGGCCGAGAGGGCGGTCTTTCCGTGACCTGCGCCCTCAAAAATCATCTGCCGCCTATTCACCGCCGCTGCCCGGGGCCAGAATTACCCTAAGAATTGCCCGCTCGTGAACGGAGGCTGCCGCGGCGAAGATCGGAGGAGATTGGCTGGAGGAGCCGAGCCCCCTCACCAACGCCACGACGGGATAGGCCCGTGCGCCGCAGCGTCACTACTGTAGCCGGGCCATGATTGGCTGAGGAGCGGAGCGTCATCGCTGATCTGTCCCGGGAGCCGCACTGCCATTGGCTGACTCCCGGGCGTGTGTGGAGGCTCGTCAACAGTGCCGGGACGGGATTGGCTGGTCGAGGGGAAGCCCGTGGAAGAGAGGAGCCGCGCCCGCAACGAGAAGGAGACCAGTCTTCGAGACCTGTCCTCGCCGCGAGAGCAGCGCGAGTGCCGATCGCCCCTTGCCTGTGTCCCCAAGAGTTGTGCTAGCTCCCCGCCGCTCCCTGGAAGTACTGAGAGCGGGCGGAGAGCAGCAGGGGCCGGCCGGGGCTGAAGCGAGCCGGTATTGATCAGCGCGAGGCGCCCACAGCCCTTGGTGAGGCGCGCCCGCATCATATGAGCGCAGAATAAGGAAAGGTGTGATTTATGAAGTAAGTCACACGCGGCATTGTTGGAACAGGGCAGTCTTGGAGACTATTAGAGATAAGCCATTGGCACCATTTTTAATACTGATTCATAGAGACTTGAGACTATATTTTTTACAGTGAGAACTTCCTAATGACAAATTGCAACCATTAATATTAAGTGCAACATATTCTTGAAAAAATGATTATCGTACTACTGTTTTATTCTCCTTGCTGAAACTAGATAAAGTTATATTTTTTATATATATACTTACCTGTGTGGTCTCAGTTTGTGGTGGATTGGGGATTACTGTTGTGTTAAGTGCATTTATTATACACATTGCCTTGGGGATAGGCCTGCCTGCTCGCGCCAAGCTACCTAGAGGGGGAGCAGGGGTTATCTACTGTGTGTATTCCTTCACCCTGACTAGAAGCAAGGGTCCCTACTTGGTCTAAGGTACTTACCTGTGCCAATCAGAGACCCCCAGGTCTAACACTATCCAACACCTTCCCTACTATCCACGGGGACTGATGTTGGAATAGTAAATTAAACTATTCACTATCAGCGCCCCCCCAATGCAAGTCGTTGTAACGACTTGCGTTGTTAAAACTGCGTCGTAAAGGGACCCGTTGTAACGGTACGCATTGTACCATCATACATCCGTCAATGAGACAGCCGCAACAGGTAATGCAGAATCAGTTACCTCAAGCCCCTATGCCAGATTTTGTGAGTCATTCCAAATACAGTGTGGACACCGGATTTCGGGAGGGAAGTGGTAGGAAAAATACGGTAACACCACAGTTTATTTTGCAGGACACATTTTCGAGGACGAGTCCTACTGACGGTGCCTGAGAGGGAGGAAGAGGATTGCGTACTTGGCGCATCCTTACCGGTAGATCAGTCAGGTCCTTACATTGAAGGGAAAGTGGAGGGAAATGATGTTACCTTTTTGTTGGACACTGGTGCTACACGTACTGTGAGAACAGCAGACGTCCCAAACCTACCCCTCATGGGAGAAGCGATCCAAGTAGTGGGCATTTCTAATAAACAAATTAGGACCCCTGTCACAGAACCAATGGAAGTCTGCATCGGTAATTTTAAAGAAATGCATAAATTCGTAGTTTGCGATTCTAGCCCTGTAAACTTGTTAGGAAGGGATCTAGTGTGCAAAATGAACTGCACAATCTTTTGCACACCACATGGTTTTGAAATTCAGACTCCAGATGAGGATGGAGTGTATAAAATTATGCTAGCCAGACAAGAAACAGAAGTTAAAAAGATATCCTTAGAAGATTTACCAGGAGAATTAACAACCTTTGTGAATCCTGATGTGTGGGATTTTTCAGGAAAAGAAGTAGGTCTAATGGGAGATGTTGATCCCATAAAAGTGACAGTAAAAGAAGGTGCAGTTTACCCAAATATTCGACAGTACAAGATGAGTCCCGAAATAAAAGCAGGAGTTGCAAAAGAAATAGAGTGTTTGGCTGAGCAAGGCATTCTAGAAGAAATAATGAGCAGTCCTTGCAATTCACCTATAATTGGCATAAAGAAACCAAACGGAAAATACAGGGTGGTCCAAGACCTCCGGAAAATTAATAAAATTGTCGTCCCTTGTTGCCCAATAGTACCAAATCCAGCAGTGATTCTGTATCAAATACCATGGGGAGCAGGATGGTTCACTGTAATTGATTTATGCCTGTCACGACAGAAACTGGTTGACTAACCTTAGAAAAGCCGGGTACAGCAGGAGCGATGATGTAGCTAGTTCACCCCTTCCCTACGTGTGGCACTACCTGTGAGTTGTAAATACACACTCTACAGATATGACCCCATAGGGGGAAGAGGAAAAAAGGGATAAACAAAACATAACACTGTGGCAGCCAGAAATCATCTAGTGGCAAGGGTAAGTAAGGGTGTAGTCCACTCTCCTACATCTGCCTTTAGTTCCCTACATAAGAGACAAAAGTTAAACAGGAATGAGTTTTTTCCCTCCCCCTATACCTATAAGTTAGATGTATAACTATGACAAGGAATTAAACTCACTCTGACAACTGCCACATTTATCCTGAGAATAAAAAGGCACAAAAAGAAAAAATAAAGTAACAAAAAGAAAAGTTTCTTTTCCTCTATAGTTCAGGAGCGCTATAGTAATCAGCAAATGAAAAATGAAGAAGTCGAACAAAAGTATGGTAGACTGCTACTTATCTGCCATTGCCTTCTTGAATAGTTCTTTGGCGAGAGTTCCAGTAATTACACCCTGCAGCCATTTGGACTCTTTTCAATGATCCGAGCCACTCAACGGCTCCGTATAACAATGAAAAGGCACCTCTTTGCTTTTCTTCTTTGCCCAAGTTATGATATCCAAAACATACTATATCAATAAGAAAAGGGGATGAATCACGCTAGTTGCATCACTAGCGCACCTCGAAGAGCCCCGGAACAAGTGCTGCTCTGGATTGCTCCTTATTAACCATAATGCGGCAATTACGACATAGAAAGACCGCGCTCCAGTGCATCCCGAGTGATGCAGCTCGATAGCTGCGAACGAAGGTCAAAGTTCGGCTGCGCGCTTCAGCGCGTTCGCGATTTTACTCAGAATTGCGGAAGCCAATCTCTATAGATTCTAGCGGACGCTGGATGTTACAATGAGAGTCTGTAACACTTAAGGAAGCTGGAAAGAATATCCGTCCGATGTCCTGAACGCTGAACTCGAGTCTGGCTACCTGAAGATACTCGAGTGACAAGCACCGACTCCATGACAGGGAGGTGCATAAGTAAAGAGGAAGAGGAGGAAGAGAGGAAAGAAAGAGAGGACGGACCACCATCCAAGCATTCTGGGATAAGTAGTCCTACCTTTTCCCTACACATACATTCCCCCTTATTTGACTGTGGACGTGACAATGCCATGCCTTTGTTTCCATTCCACTGCATCCAGATAGCAAGTTTTTATTTTTGTTCAAATTTGACGAGCATGTTTACATTTGGAATCGTGTTCCACAAAGGTACATGGAAAGTCCATCAATCTTTAATCAAATTCTGAAAAAATGTCTTGGATCACTGGTGCTGCCCGGACAATCAGTCCTGGTGCAGTATATCGATGACCTACTACTGGCATCGAGAACTCAAAAGGACTTTGTGATTGATTACATTGCATTATTGAACCATTTAGCAAAAGGTGGACATGAAGTGTCACCAGAGAAATTGCAATATTGTACAACCTCAGTCAAGTATCTGGGACACCAGATAGAAAGAGGGGTCAGAAGAGTGACATCTGAAAGAATGAAAATAATTCAAACATGAAATTACCATAGACTCAGAAAGAGATCAGAGTGTTTCTCGGGGTTGTAGGTTACTGCAGGCAGTGGATTGTGGGATTTGCGGCGCTAGCAAAAGCATTGGTTCAAATGACAAAGAAACAAGATAAAGATCCAGTCGAATGGGATGATGAAAGCATGACTGCTTTCTTAAAATAATGTAACAGTCTGTGTGAAGCTCCAGCATTAGGAATGCTTGATTACTCGAAAGAGTTTGCACTATTTTGTGACACAAGAGACAATTGTGCTCTCTCAGTTCTAACTCAGACCCATGGATTAATGCGTCGACCACTGCCATATTTTTCTGCCACATTGGACTCAGTGGCATTAGCACTGCCAGGTTGTCTGAAAGCGGTAGCTGCAACTTGTATGAGTCTTGAGCAAAGTGAATCCATTATCATGGGACACCCTGTAACAGTGTATGTCCCACATTCAGTCGTGATTCTGTTAACCAGAACACAAACTCAGAATTTAACTCCTAGTCGGATGACTAAATATGAAAGAATTACCATTGGGTCAGAAAACGTGACAATAGTGAGGTGCACTATTTTAAATCCAGCAACCTTATTGCCAGATTCTCATTTTGAGGAAGTAAGAGAGGAAGTCGAACATGATTGTATCGACTTAACTGAATTCAGTACTAAACCTGGCGCAGACATCCAGGAAGAACCTTTAAAAGACCCAGAACATGAGCTGTTTCTAGATGGCTCGTGTATGCGCCATGAGGAAGGAGGATTAAGTGCTGTTTATGCTGTGTGCACATTATCTGGTATAGTTTAGGCATCCTATTTACCAGGAGTCAAGTCTGCACAAGTAGCCGAATTGATTGCTTTAATAAAAGCAAGCAAAAATGGGAAAAATTGGAGAGTAACCATTTACACTGATAGCCAGTATGGTTACGGGGTTGTGCATGACTTTGGCCAACTCTGGATGCAAAGGAAGTTCATGACTTCTTCAGGAACCCCTATTAAAAATTGACAATTTGTAAAAGAATTACTTGAAGCAATTCAATTGCCTAAAGAATCGGCCGTGGTCAAGTGTGCTGCTCACCAATCTGAAAATGACAAAGTGACAGATGGTAACCGATATGCTGACCAAGTGGTTCAACATTGTGCCAGATATAAAATGGCAGTAAATAAGAAATTCGAAGCATGTGGAAAAAGCTGCCAACTTATGCTATTGAGAGGTGGGATGAAGTGAAAGATTTACAAGGTGAAGCAGAGCCCAAAGAAAAGGAAGACTGGCAGAAAATAGGGTGTCAGGCAAGACCTGAAGATGGTGTGATAGTTTACCTAGATGGGAGACCAGTATTACCTGACTGTATGCTTGCACCAAAGGCTAGGATGTACCAAGGGTAGAGATGCAATGATCCGATTGGTCAGACAAGATTGGTTCAATACAAAGTTCAGGAACATAGCAGAGAGTCTTTGCCAGAGATGCTTAACATGTCAACGAATGAACCCTGGTAAGAAAACTTGGTTTGTTCCGGGAAAATTGGGAAGGCAGAAGGCCCGTTTATTAGACTCCAAATTGACTTCATTCAGTTACCTGCTTGTTAAGGATTAAAGTATGTCTTGGTCATTGTCTGCCTATTTTCAAAATGGGTGAAGGCATACCCTACCTGCAGGAATGACAGCTTAACTGCAGCCAAACTCTTTTTAAGAGAACTCATTCCTCGGTTCGGTTTTCCAGTAACGATTGAGTCAGACCGAGGGAAACATTTTAATAATTATTGGTCTAATCTGTGAAGCATTCAAAATTGAGCAAAAGCTGCACTATGCATACCGCCCAGAGGCTTCTGGAGTGGTAGAACAATTGAATGGCACAATTAAAGCAAGATTGGGGAAGATGTGTGAATCTACCCAATTAGAATGGCCTGATGCTTTACACCTCTTGTCCTGATGGGACTCAGAAGCATACCAGACAAGAAAACAGGCGTGAGTCCCCATGAAATACTCATGGGAAGGACAATGAGGCAAGCATGTGCGCCAGGACATCAGCTGTTAACTATATTTGATGATTTTGTGTTGGAGTACTGTAAAGAGTTGGCTGACCAAGTGCGTTCTATTTCTTACCAGGTTGGGGAAGACGCTGAAGCCAGACATTCAACTCCAGCACATGATTTGAACCCTGGAGATTGGGTAGTGATAAAAAATCACACCCAGGCGTCTTGCCTAGCACCAAGGTGGGGAGAGCCACATCAAGTGATACTGGTCACCACCACAGCTGTAAAGTGCAAGGGAATCCCCAACTGGATCCACGCATGTCACACCAAAAGGGTAACAGAACCTGCTGAAGTTGAGGCTGAAGGTTGTGCAGCTGAAGGGTCTCAAGAAGTTGATCCTGAAGTAGTTGACGAAGAACAACCGAGCACCAGTCAGGATGAATGGATCCCAGTGGTTGATATACCAGAAGTAATAATAGGAACAAGAAGCCAAACATATTTAGATAGTCAGACTGATAGTGAGGATGAGACAGGAATAGAAGAACGTACTCAGATTACAAAAATCAAAGCTAATGGTAATCATAAGGAGGACCAGATAAGGAAAGAGCAATATACTCAGACCAACGAAACCCCCAACAGAACACCTCTATCTGAGGAGGGATAGACAGGTACTAGACAAAACGCACAGGCAGAGGACAATCAAGAAACTGCAAGACCTGTGCAGGACCAGACAGGATTAGTCAAACGGGTTCAGGATGAAGGTAAAATTCCAGGCCCAACAAAGTCATTTCCTGAACCAGGTCAGACTAGTGTAGAAGAACCCATTCAGGCAGAAACGTCAACATCAATTAGCCCTGGACAAGGTCAGTTAGAGAGGCTACCTGATGTTGACGAAAATCAAGTTGTACCACAACTTAAAGAAAACAAAAGAACATTCAAAAATTAGAAAGCACAGTGCCAGCCAAAAGACTCAGAAAAGGTGATAAATGGCTTGTTTTGTTAAAAGATTGAAATATCGCCTAGCCACAATAGATGAAGAGCCTGAACAAGTAGACAAAGTGACAAGTCAAACTGAACCATCTACAAGCAATCTAAAAAGGAGAATTCCACACCTGAAATAGCTGAACCGTAAATTCAAAGGCCCTGAATGGACGTATGTCATCCTTGAAGATTTCGAAAATCTGGAAATCAGTGATGAAAGTGATGAAGAATTGATTACTCATCAATCTATTGAAGAAGCGAGGCCAACTTGAGATAAATCACAGGTTTATTCTGTGCAAAATTCTCAAAGAGGGGTTAAGCCTCCTTAGTCAAAATGGCTGATAATCGAGTTACTGGAAACTCGAAAAAAAGTTGTATGAAGACATGCTATAGAATATGCATATGTAGTGTGTTAATAGTACTTATAGTGTGGCTAGGACTGACAATAGCAATACCGTACTTGATGGCTGCTAAGCAAAATTACACTGGTATACACGGAAAGATAGCGCACCATAAACAAAATAAAGTAGACTTAGAAGCACAAGATAAGATAGAATTATATCACTTTAGAAATAGAAACACAACTGATATGAATGTATTCGCTAACCTATTAGTACACTATTTAGAAACAATACAAATTAGTGACTGTTATGTCTGTATGAAATTACCAACTTCAGTAGCTGAAGGTGTTACTTACCACCATTTACCTGGGACCTATGGCATTTCTTGTAGTATATTAACTAGTTTATTTTATAGAACAGGAAGGTTACAGTATTTCTATTCTAACATAGATGTCCTTTTTTCTGAAATTTCTATACGTAGTAGAATTAATCCCGTCCTTAGTAGTAAAGACATAATTCATGTGTGAATATTTTCTAACGATGACAGAAATAAATATAGCTGATGCACACAAAGACAATTTAATATGTAAATTACACAAAGAAGAAAAGATATTTTTAAATTTAGTAGAGAAGATGAGACAGGATTTCCATAGAAAGGCCACTGAAACGAAACCCCAGACACCCAAATGGACTGAAAGGGAGGTATTTAGGCAACTGGCAAAACTCATGCTGCTAAATCTTTGGACTTTGAAAAGAAGGAGAAAATCTGTCTCCATAGAAAGAAAACTGAGTATAACAATGTATTCATCGGTTCCAGTGAATGTGAACACAATTTCCTCATATTGGGGGTTGGGGACTAAAAGGGGGAACTGGTCCAGTATTTCCTGGAGTCTATTATATTTGTGGGAACAAAGCTTACTTTAAGTTGTCGGATCATTGGTATGGGAGTTGCTATTTCGGAATAGTATTCCTAAAAGTATATCATGTAAAAAGAATCACTGGAAGCAAAGAACACGAAAATGAACTAACACAATATAAAAGAGCTAGTTTTGCAGAAATTGTAGGTGATATATTGAGTGCATTGATACCTTCAGTGGGAGTAGTCCTAAACAGTCAAAGAATCTGGATCGCTTATCAACTGACACTGCTGGAGGATTTTTATTGATCAATACCGAATTGGTTGTGATCAGATCAATGGTTTTACAAAATCGACTTGCTCTTTACATATTATTGGCAAAAGAGGGCGGAGTCTGTAGAATGTTGAAGGCACAACATTGTTGCACTTACATACCTGATAAAAGTGTTGAAATTGGGAGGTATGTAAGAAATATTACTCATTTGGAAGAAGAATTGAAACCACTGGAGGTTGATAGTGCTTGGAAGAGACTAACTGATTGTCTCTACTCTGTTGGTAACTGGATTTCTAATGTAGGTAGAAGTATTATAGGTAAAGTACTGATGCCAATAATGGGAATATCACTAATAATATTGGTGATAATGATTTGGTGAAAATGCTGCAGAAACAGAAAAAGATATACGGTGAATGAGAAAAAAACAAAAAACGAAAGATAGATGAAATTCAAATGGAAGAATTAAAAGGGGATATATATAAAAGAATGAAAGTTTTTCAGAATGAAAGTGGAAAAAGAACTCCCAAAGTAATTGAAGAAATTGAACTGGGAGAATGCTAAAGTTGGCATCTGGTTCCTTAAATTGTGATGATATAAAATATCATCAAAGAGGGGATTGATGGAGCAAGGTTTCACATATACCGAAACTTGCTCGTACTCAGCCCTCTCGAAATATTATGTAATATAAATAATCAACATGTTTTGTCCATTAATATTTATATTACACGACATATTTAGCAAGCTGGGGAAGCATGTCTATGTGCTTTTACTAACAGTAAACCGAATGCATTAAAATGGCTGCCGAAAATGTGGGAACTGACCTACGCATGGGACTGCCACACTCACATGGTGTGACGTATCTTTCGCTTGGTGGGAATTTCTTGCTTCTGCGCACTAGTGCCAAGATGGACGCTTCTTGCTTACTCATACTAATGCACATGCTGCTGCTTGTACTAAACATTGTTCGTTCTGCTAAACTATTAATGCTATAGAATAAATAAAGTAATGGGGTTAGAGTAGAGATAAGTGGTATACAGTGCATTCATTTATATTTGTATTCTAATGTGCTTCTCTTTGATTTTGCTATTAGCTCGTATTTGGGCCCGAAAATGACTTGCATCTCCATATTGAGACAAGCATTACGCATGCGCCGGGAACTTTGAGAGACCTCAAGCCATGGCATTGAATGAAGGCCTGAAGTTGTCTTTCCGCCGAATCGCCTGAGAACCTCGCCCCCTGACCTGGGAATAGAAGACTTGCAACTGTATATAATTTGTATAACAAAATGAAATACTATTTTGGGCGAAATAAAAACATGAGAAAATAAATTATGGGCGGGAACTTGATCAATACAGCCTAATGAACAATGATCTCATCTTAGTATGGTGTGATGACCTCTCCTCATCTTTCTGACCAATCACTGAAGGGGAACACATAGATTTGCAACATTTAGGGGTGGTACATTGCCCTGGAAATGGGGTAACTAAGGTAGGTTTAGTTAGAGAAATTGTCTGACTTTTCCGAATAGCTGACCTGTCATCGACCCAACGCACGCTATTGGAGATTGAGAGCAGAGGTGCTGGTGGAGCACTCTGTCAGAAAATTCGGGGTGTTTGGGGAAACTATCGATTACCCAGTTGGGGTACTAATTTGGCCTAGAGAGAGGGGTGTGACGCTGGTGTTGCACTTAGCGGAGGTCACTGGTCCTGAACTACACCTGGCTTGTCCCGTGGGCACCTGATTAGTCGGGAGCCTTGTCTTTTGCCCTAGCCCTTGACCAGGATTGGTCCTTGCACCATTCTAGGTAAATATAACTCCATGTAGTGTGTCCTTGTGCTATTTCCCTTTCTCACCCTGACCCGGTACCAATGTTTAAAGGTGTTACTGTGATTTCTTGCAAACTTTATATCTTATTAATCATATTTTTACTTATGAAATTTATGGTCGCTGAAATTTGGATGAAGACTCACTTAAACTTACATAGATAAAGCATTTAAAACTTTCCCTGAGCCTGTGGTTATTACAGGACAGGTAAAATTGTTTAAATACTGCATACGGCCGAAGGGAGTTAAGTAAATAAATAAATAAATAAATAAAAAGAATTATATTGCGCCCACTGCATCGCCATTTGCGATGCACCGCGTGCAATGTAATTCTTTTTATTTATTTATTTATTTACTTAACTCCCTTCGGCCGTATTACAGAGTTTACCCACCTAGCCCCTCCCCCGCCCCACCTCACTGCCCGCAGCACTCTCTCGAGGAACCGCTACCGCCTGCTTCACCGCCCCCAGGAAGACATTGCTGTTGCTCAAAGCAGCCTGCAACAAAACAACATTCCGGGGGTCCTCTAACCATTGATAATGCCACTCCTTAAGAGAACTGCATGCGACTATCTGTGTGCTCTGGAACAGCTTTATAAGACCAGCTCTAGCCCTATCCCCTCCTCCCCTAGCTGACACCCCAAGACATGTCGCCACTCTGTGTAAGCTAGCTGGCAAAGTACTTAGCTTTGAGACACACTCCCGGGCGCTGGAATGGCAGGTGCATCAGGCACTCTGCCTAGTCTTGACACCTTTCCAAGATAATATTTACTTGTTCTTTCAAGTATCTGCAGATGCCTCAATGTGATATCGAACTGAACTGAAAACAAAAAAGTATTTATTCACATATAACATAACGTTTTAGTCTTAAATCAGCTGTAGAATACATTTAAATGTGCTTTCTATTTGTATTTGTTCTTTTAAGTATGTACAGATAAAGGGTAAACAATATATTCCTGCTTTAAGTGATTTTGCGCATTTTTTTACGAACTGGAAATTATCTTCCCAGTCTTCATTTGATCTCTGTAGCATGTGCTTACCTGTTAGGGACATAATAAAGTTCAACTGCATGGGGGTGTGAGACTTTTTATGATGCTTTATTTACTTTTTTATCTTCTGGGCACAGAATCGTTTTGTAAAAATATCTTAACCTTTCAGTTCAATGGTTTTTAAGCAGTTTCAAGATATTTTAGGGCTTCTCATTGATCAAAAGGGTGTAATTTCTAGTATTTATCTCTTTTCATGGACTCGACTGCTTGGTTTTACTTGCGAGAAAATGTCACACTAAGGGGCATATTTACAAGCCCCTATCACCACCACAATGTCACTTTTAAGGACATTGTTGTGACGATAGGGGCTGCACCTTCTTTACAAGGCAGCGTTAAGCCACTTAAATAAGGCAGCCTTTCACGCATGAAAGGAGAGGGCAGTGGGTGTTGCTGTGAGCATTCCATCGCAACACCCATTGATTTTGACGCTGCCCCATATTTGCAAGGGTGGCATAAATATGGGGCAGCGCCACAATTAAGACCATGGAAAACCTTGTCTTCCCCTGGCGTAACAAGGAGCAATGTTTAATTCCTCCTAGTTATTGCTGTTACATGTGTGCTGCATTGTGCACATGGAAACAGCAAAATGCCAATGAATATTTATGTGCAGGAAGGGACCCCATTAAAAACAAGCATTAGAAATGCAATCGGGCTCGGATTTATTTGAGTTTGAGCTAATGGCATTGTAAATGTCAATGTATGGTTGCTATGTGTTATGGAGTGTGTTCATGTGGTGTGTAATGCTAGGGATCTCCTTGTGAATGTGCGAATATTGCACCACTTGCCTGTGATGTCCTTCTTATGTGTGAGAAGCTTGCACCTCTGCTGCCTGTGGTCTCCTTGTGAGTGTAAGAAGCTTGCACTGTTGCTGCCTGTGATGTCGTTCTTGTGAGTGGGTGAAGATTGCACCTCAGCTGGCTGTGGTCTCCTTGTGAGTGTATGCACTGTCATTGCTAGCCTGTAGATATGCACTATCATCGCTAGCCTGTAGATATGCATTGGCTTCACTAGCCTGTAGGTATGCACCGTCATCGCTAGCCTGTAGATATGCACTGTCATCGCTAGCCTGTAGATATGCGCTGTCATTGCTATCCTGTAGATATGCGCTGTCGTAGCTAGCCTGTAGATATGCATTATCATCGCTAGCTTGTAGGTATGCACTGTCATCGCTAGCCTGTAGATATGCTTTGTCATCGCTAGCCTGTAGATATGCACTGTCATCACTAGCCTGTAGATATGCATTGGCTTCACTAGCCTGTAGATATGCACCGTCATCGCTAGCCTGTAGATATGCACTGTCATCGCTAACCTGTAGATATGCATTGGCTTCACTAGGCTGTAGTTATGCACTGTCACCGCTAGCCTGTAGATATGCGCTGTCATTGCTAGCCTGTAGATATGCTCTGTCATCGCTAGCCTGTAGATATGCACTGTTATCGCTAGCCTGTAGATATGCACTGTCATCGCTAGCCTGTAGATATGCATTGGCTTCACTAGCCTGTAGATATGCACTGTCATCTGCACTCTGCACCGCCACTATGCACCGCCACTCTGCACCGCCACTCTGCACCGCCACTCTGCACCGCCACTCTGCACCGCCACTCTGCACTGCCACTCTGCACCGCCACTCTGCACCGCCACTCTGCACCGCCACTCTGCACCGTCACTCTGCACCGCCACTCTGCACTCTGCACCGCCACTCTGCACTGCCACTCTGCACCGCCACTCTGCACCGCCACTCTGCACCGCCACTCTGCACCGCCACTCTGCACTCTGCACCGCCACTCTGCACCGCCACTCTGCACTCTGCACTGCCACTCTGCACTGCCACTCTACACCGCCACTCTGCACCGCCACTCTGCACCGCCACTCTGCACCGCCACTCTGCACCGCCACCCTGCACCGCCACCCTGCACCGCCACTCTGCACCACCGCACCGCCACTCTGCACCGCCACTCTGCACCGCCACTCTGCACCGCCACTCTGCACCGCCACTCTGCACTCTGCACCGCCACTCTGCACCGCCACCCTGCACCGCCACCCTGCACCGCCACTCTGCACCACCGCACTGCCACTCTGCACCACCGCACTGCCACTCTGCACCGCCACTCTGCAACGCCACTCTGCACCGCCACTCTGCACTCTGCACCGCCACTATGCACCGCAACTCTGCACTCTGCACCGCCACCCTGCACCGCCACTCTGCACCACCTCACTGCCACTCTGCACTGCCACTCTGCACCACCGCACTGCCACTCTGCACTGCCACTCTGCACCACCGCACTGCCACTCTGCACCGCCACTCTGCACCGCCACTCTGCACTCTGCACCGCCACTCTGCACCGCCACTCTGCACCGCCACTCTGCACCGCCACTCTGCACCGCCACTCTGCACCACTGCACCGCCACTCTGCACTGCACCGCCACTCTGCACCGCCACTCTGCACTCTGCACTGCCACTCTGCACTCTGCACTGCCACTGTGCACCGCCACTCTGCACCGCCACTCTGCACTGCCACTCTGCACCGCCACTCTGCACCGCCACTCTGCACCGCCACTCTGCACCGCCACTCTGCACTCTGCGCTGCCACTCTGCACTGCCACTCTGCACCACCACTCTGCACTCTGCACCGCCACTCTGCACCGCCACTATGCACTCTGCACCGCCACTCTGCACCGCCACTCTGCACCGCCACTCTGCACCGCCACTCTGCACCGCCACCCTGCACGCCACTCTGCACCGCCACTCTGCACCACCGCACTGCCACTCTGCACCGCCACTCTGCACCGCCACTCTGCGCCGCCACTCTGCGCCGCCACGCTGCGCCGCCACTCTGCACTCTGCACCGCCACTCTGCACCGCCACTCTGCACCGCCACTCTGCACCGCCACTCTGCACCACTGCACCGCCACTCTGCACTGCCACTCTGCACCGCCACTCTGCACCACCACTCTGCACCACCACTCTGCACCACCACTCTGCACTCTGCACCGCCACTCTGCACCGCCACTCTGCACTCTGCACCGCCACTATGCACCGCCACTCTGCACTCTGCACCGCCACTCTGCACCGCCACTCTGCACCGCCACTCTGCACCGCCACTCTGCACTGCACCGCCACTCTGCACCGCCACTCTGCACCGCCACTCTGCACCGCCACTCTGCACTCTGCACTGCCACTCTGCACCGCCACTCTGCACCGCCACTCTGCACCACCACTCTGCACCACCACTCTGCACTTTGCACTGCCACTCTGCACCCTCACTCTGAACCCCCACTCTGCACCGCCACTCTGCACCGCCACTCTGCACCGCCACTCTGCACCGCCACTCTGCACTCTGCACTGCCACTCTGCACCACTGCACCGCCACTCTGCACTGCACCGCCACTCTGCACCGCCACTCTGCACCGCCACTCTGCACCGCCACTCTGCACCGCCACTCTGCACCACCTCACTGCCACTCTGCACTGCCACTCTGCACCACCGCACTGCCACTCTGCACTGCACCGCCACTCTGCACCGCCACTCTGCACCGCCACTCTGCACCGCCACTCTGCACCGCCGCTCTGCACCGCCGCTCTGCACTCTGCACTGCCACTCTGCACTCTGCACCGCCACTCTGCACCGCCACTCTGCACCGCCACTCTGCACCGCCACTCTGCACCGCCACTCTGCACCGCCACTCTGCACTCTGCACTCTGCACCGCCACTCTGCACCGCCACTCTGCACTCTGCACTGCCACTCTGCACTGCCACTCTGCACCGCCACTCTGCACCGCCACCCTGCACCGCCACTCTGCACCGCCACTCTGCACCGCCACTCTGCACCGCCACCCTGCACCGCCACCCTGCACCGCCACTCTGCACCGCCACTCTGCACCACTGCACCGCCACTCTGCACCGCCACTCTGCACCGCCACTCTGCACCGCCACTCTGCACCGCCACTCTGCACTCTGCACCGCCACTCTGCACCGCCACTCTGCACTCTGCACCGCCACCCTGCACCGCCACTCTGCACCACCGCACTGCCACTCTGCACTGCCACTCTGCACCACCGCACTGCCACTCTGCACCGCCACTCTGCACCGCCACTCTGCACCGCCACTCTGCACTCTGCACCGCCACTATGCACCGCCACTCTGCACTCTGCACCGCCACCCTGCACCGCCACTCTGCACCACCTCACTGCCACTCTGCACCACCGCACTGCCACTCTGCACTGCCACTCTGCACCACCGCACTGCCACTCTGCACCGCCACTCTGCACCGCCACTCTGCACTCTGCACCGCAACTATGCACCGCCACTCTGCACCGCCACTCTGCACCGCCACTCTGCACCGCCACTCTGCACCGCCACTCTGCACCGCCACTCTGCACCGCCACACCGCCACTCTGCACCGCCACACCGCCACTCTGCACCGCCACTCTGCACCGCAATTCTGCACCTCTGCACCACCACTCTGCACCGCCACTCTGCACTCTGCACCGCCACTCTGCACCGCCACTCTGCACCGCCACTCTGCACTGCCACTCTGCACCGCCACTCTGCACTGCCACTCTGCACCGCTACTCTGCACCGCCACTCTGCACCGCCACTCTGCACCACCACTCTGCACCGCCACTCTGCACTCTGCGCTGCCACTCTGCACTGCCACTCTGCACCACCACTCTGCACTCTGCACCGCCACTCTGCACCGCCACTCTGCACTCTGCACCGCCACTCTGCACCGCCACTCTGCACCGCCACTCTGCACCGCCACTCTGCACCGCCACTCTGCACCGCCACTCTGCACCGCCACTCGGCACCGCCACTCTGCACCGCCACCCTGCACGCCACTCTGCACCACCACTCTGCACCACTGCACTGCCACTCTGCACCGCCACTCTGCACCGCCACTCTGCGCCGCCACGCTGCGCCGCCACTCTGCACCGCCACTCTGCACTCTGCACCGCCACTATGCACCGCCACTCTGCACCGCCACTCTGCACCACTGCACCGCCACTCTGCACCGCCACTCTGCACCGCCACTCTGCACCACCACTCTGCACCACCACTCTGCACCACCACTCTGCACTCTGCACCGCCACTCTGCACCACCACTCTGAACTCTGCACCGCCACTATGTACCGCCACTATGCACTCTGCACTGCCACTCTGCACCGCCACTCTGCACCGCCACTCTGCACCGCCACTCTGCACCGCCACTCTGCACTGCACCGCCACTCTGCACCGCCACTCTGCACCGCCACTCTGCACCGCCACTCTGCACTCTGCACTGCCACTCTGCACTGCCACTCTGCACCGCCACTCTGCACCACCACTCTGCACCACCACTCTGCACTGCCACTCTGCACCGCCACTCTGCACCCCCACTCTGCACCCCCACTCTGCACCGCCACTCTGCACCGCCACTCTGCACCGCCACTCTGCACCGCCACTCTGCACTCTGCACTGCCACTCTGCACCACTGCATCGCCACTCTGCACTGCACCGCCACTCTGCACCGCCACTCTGCACCGCCACTCTGCACTCTGCACCGCCACTCTGCACCACCTAACTTCCACTCTGCACTGCCACTCTGCACCACCGCACTGCCACTCTGCACCGCCACTCTGCACCACCACTCTGCACCACCACTCTGCACTCTGCACCGCCACTATGCACTAGATGGTATCGGATATTGCTTGTTTCACCTTTGGTCAGAAATCTATAATTTTTTTCCCTTCTGGCTCTTTTTTGTTGTTGTTTTTGTTTTGTTTTCAAACCAGTACTGTGGGAGTTTGAAATGCGCAAACTTTTCCCCATTGCCAGCTTACATGTGACAGTTTCCTGCAAGGTGCTACTATTCTCGTCTCACACATCGAATCCTTTTGTACCTGGTTTCCACTGTTGCATTCAAAACAAAATATTAGAGCGATTATCTTGGCAGTAAAATTGGTTTCTGTAATACTGCATATGATCATAAAGTTGTCCATGGAATCTCCAATTGACAGATGACCAAGTAGTTGAGGCACTTGGTGCCATCAAGTGTGATTTAAAGCGCGGGGCATGCCTTATGATCTATGTGCTCTCTTGAAGGCGTTTATATTGCTATTCAGGCTTGCAATGTAACTTAGAAAATCGATTTTAAAATGTGACTTTGAGAAAATGTAACACTGGTCTACGGCACCCGATTGATTAGTCTTTGCAGCATCTTAGGGTCTTCTATGCACTGCATGTATGTCATACTGAAAACCTCACTCCATGCAAATAAATCTGACCTGAATTGTATGTTTACATCCGTTCTCTTCTATGTGCTGGATTGCTTAGTGTGTTCTGCTGTTGAAGGAACACTTGTGCTTTTTTATGCTAATGTAGTGAGGGCGCGCGCAGTCCAGTGTCTGTCAGGAGCGGCTCTGGGAAACGAACATACACGGGAACTTAAATGTTAAACGCGGCACCATCTGGATTGCATTACACGGCCACTCTGACAGCTCCTAATTAAGATTAATCACTCGGCCGTGCTCGTTCGCGCACACAATATGCCACATCGGCCACGCGTAAATTACTTATAGCCTATCAGGTCAACGCTACAAAAAAAACAGAACAGCGAAGACGAATCACTAGGCAGATGCCATAAAAATCTAAGGAATGTGCCATGCAAGAGCCCTTTCTGAATTCCTTCTTCTTTTGAACGCATAAGATCTCGGGAAGCTCCGCCTCCCCACTTCGTGGAGGCGGAGGCCCGAGCCCTAAAAATGAAGTTTTGCAACTTCTATCTGTACTGCATTGGGCAGCACACATAGAAGTTACAAAACACCATTTAAAGATTGTTTATGTGCAGGAAAGGACACCTTCCCGCATATAAACAATGCGTGGGTGCAAGGGTGCCTGCGTTGGCACTAGGCAGCTAAATTTAGTGCCAGCGCAGGGGGAAACACGGGGCTGCACCTTATTCTTGTAAATATGGTGCAGTCCTGTGTTTCTAAAGTGACAGAGTGTGTTGTTAGCATTCTTGGCTTAACTACATGCTTCGCCACTTTACTAGTAAATATGCCCCTAAGTGTCACACATTTGGCAGTCGAGTGTTACTCATAAGTGCACTGAAATCATGGAAATGTGGCACAGTCTGAAAACGAGGCAGCTATGTGTATGAAGCTTTCTCACACCCCTCTGCTTTCCTCAAAACCCTGCATCTGGGGCCTGTCTGCAGCTACACACAGCCTCCAAGCAGCACCCCCATGTATGTAGCCTTCTTACACCTTACCCTTCCCTCAAAACCCCAGAACCTGGGGCCTAATTGCAGCGACTTTCAGCCTCCAGGCAACACCCCTATTTAAGGGTACTATGTTGGTGCCCTGCCATTTCTGGTGCAATGCAGCAGTTTTAAGATCTACTAGAAAATGTGAACACATCCCTCCCCACTTAAAAGCTCTGAAATGGCTACCATACGAAGCCAGAATACAACTCAAACTGGCCTGTATCACACATAAGGCGCTACACTCAAATACACTGGCGTATCTAGCTCAGAAAGTGCTGATATCAGGAGGAGGCAGGTATATCCAGGGCACAAAAGAGCTTGTGCTGAAACCTCAGTTCTTCCAGAAGAGGAAACATACAACAGAGCTTTCTCAGGCGCCGCACCCAGATTCGGGAACTCACTACCGTCAAACATTAGAAGAATACTGTTCCCTTCAAAATTCAAGAAGGAAGCTAAGATCTTCCTAATTGGTAAATTCCTTCTATAACTTACTACAAGGAATCACGGTCCTAATCGTCTGTCTATTGATTCATCAAATGGTCCTTACGGATTTATAATCAGAGGGCCCCTCAAGACTTCCTGAATGAAGCGCTTTAGGACCTATACAATCTCTTCCAGGGATGGTAAAAAGGAAATTTGTAATTTGACGTATTCTGTCAGTCTCAGATATTTTTGTAAGTACAGAGAACTTTTACTGCCACTGTTTTATATTGTTCTTCATTCGTAAGTTTATGATGGTTGCTATTGTCGCAATCAGGACCGCTATATCTCTGTTAAGCGCTCTGACACCCTAACCGGTCACATTTGCCCTATATAAAACACTAAATAAATAAAAGTAAATTAAATAAAGTACTTAGAGTTTCTCGTTGATCAAATGGGTGTAATTTGTTATATGATTATATGTTTCCATCGTCTTCCTTGCTTGATTTTGTGTGCGAGAAAGTGTCACTCGTAGTCTTTCAATGTCACTCATAATTACACTGAAATGATGAAACTGTCACACATAAGCAATCTGAAACCTTGGCAGCTATGATAGGACTTTAAACAAAATCTAATATATTTATTTGTAGCATGACTTTTCTGTCTTTGTTTCCTTTAGCTTTAGTCAGGGACAATTAACGCAGCTCTGGCGCACGTTTAAATGTGCTATCTTTTTATATTTGCTGTTTAAAGTATGTATAAATAAGGGCTAAAAATCTCGCCTTTATATTATTTTATTTTTGTGCCTTTGAAGTCCGGTGGTAGAAAACAGTGAAGTGGCAACCATAATTGCACATTGAGAAAATCTTATTCCCATTAAATGAACGCCATTAGCTCCGCCTTAATCCCACCTAAACTCAACCTCTTGTTCATGGCTCAATTCGGTGAAGTTCGTTTTTTCCCATTTAAAGTACCATGTTTAGTCCAGCATACTGTTGAAGTTTTTTTCCACCTACAGTGTAAAGTTTTGTAGCCCCTCATTGTCATTATGTAGGTTGAGCTTTTTCTTCACAGTCTACTGTGCTTGTTTTCCCAGCCAGACCTGGCAACACTGCAGCTGATTGCTTTGCATGCTGAGGGGAGAGGCGGGCTGCAGGCTGACTGGCTCGGGGGGAGTGCCCGGGCTGGGAGGATTGAAAGGGCACAGGGCCCCCGGTGTGCTGGGAGGGCAAAGGGAGCTGTCCAGAGTCCTTCTGGGTGCCAGAGGATTCCTGCCCCTCCCTGAGCGCCGACAGCACCAACCCAAATACACAGGAGCAACTGTAAGCAGCCCACCACCTCCATCAACCTGCTGCATGCACCAGCCATGTCAGACTACCAAGTCTCCGTGCAGCAACTCAACGACCTGCTGTCCAACGACAGTGGCTGCTACAGTCTGCCCAGCCAACACTTCAACGAGGTCTACCCCCGGATCTACGTGGGCAATGCGTGAGTAATGGCATGTACCTGTTACTGCCCTACGGGGAGCTGCACTCACTCAGTCACCCGCCCCCTCCTTCTCCATGAATGACAAGTCTGGGGACGTGCATACACACGCCTGTCAATGGCATGCATTAGTTACACACCTTTGGCAAAAATGCCAGCGCCCCTTAAACCAGGATTAAAATGACTCCTCACCTGCATGCAAAAGCACGAAGACACCTCTCAGATCTCACAACGAATCGTCGCGGTTTTAATAAAGGAGACTTGTTATTGGTGTCACTTTTTAAGCGTTTCCAAATTTGTTAGCAAGGTATAGCGATGCACAGGAAAAAACGTGCTTTGACCAAGGTCACACAATTTTGCTGTATCGGAGAAACAATTATGACATACATCTCCAAATTATAGAGTTGCCAATTAACCACACTAATATATAAATACCCAGTCCACTCCCTTACTCATCTTATTCCGTCATCTATCTTATTTACCCGCCTATATGCATGTAGCGATCAGATTCATTTGAAATAATGCCGCTTAAGTCTGGTCCCCTACGCCCCTTTGGAATTTGCATTTAGAAGTAAGATAATGAGAATTAACTAATTTAACCAGGATCACGCCTTTTTAGGCAAGGGGAAAGCAGGTCATCCAGGATCTACACTCAAGAACTTCCTTTAGATGACGTCTCGAGGTGCTCATCAGTCACGTGCACATTTTGGTGTGACCTTCCTTCTGTCTCCTCACCCTACTTTCAGCCTGACATTTGATTTCTCCCTAGACACACAGCCTCATTCATGCCACTTCTACAGGTCACCTGCATAGATTTATTGATACACTGATTTGCTAGCCAGGCACTCCCACACCCCAAGCACAGCACGTCTGGCATGACGCACACCTGTGACGCTGGTATCGCGGGTTCTCCCCAGTGATAACCTTCCCTTCTCTCGCATGCTTCACCGCCGAACGCAGCATGCTCTTGTGCATTCCGTGCCGTGGGTCCCACCTAGGTTTGGCCACGGCGGACAGGTAGAGGACGGCCAGCCGCTATTTCTGTCGCCTTGGGGAGGGGAAACGCGGAGGATCGGAAATCAGTCAGGAGGCAACGCGAACGCTGCCCGCAAATGTATAAAAATAGAACAGGGAGCAGTAAGTGTGAACGGTGCTAGACTTTCTAGCTCAGTCAGCAAAATGAAATTACACAATTTTTTGAAAATGTATTTCAAGCGTGCCTCGTCTGCTCAATGCATTCATGGTACTGGCAGTGAATGTCACTCGTTGTCACTGTTTGGATCGTGGTTGGGGAAAAGTAGAAAGTGGGTCTATCAGATGGTCAGACATATGGGCGGTATCCAACCCACATTTCAGGAACAGTTGGAGTGATAGTTATACAATTCCTGTGTAAGCTTTTCAGTAAACAACCCGGTAAGGCCTGTGTTGGTGAACTCGAAAGACTTCCTGAAGTCCAAACCGACTGGAGCATTTGAGATTTTCATTTGGTTAGATGGCTAACTAGGTGCTCGCATTGGACTCCAAGTGCAGCAATCCTGTAAGGGCGTGGCCGTTTATTAGCTTACTACACGACGCAGACTGGGCATCTGGTTGGTACAGTTGAACTTAATTGCCTCTGCATTCTGTCCAGCCTTTCAGAGCGCAGGGAAGACTTCTGTGATCCGTATCACACCGCTAACCAACAGCAGCTTTGCAAGGGTGCCGTGGCCCCCAGTGCAAGCAATGTAAATGCCCCTTACTGTTGTTTGTATTAAAAACAGGCGTAATCATGCGTCAAGGTGCCCTCTTAGTCCTTTGGGTCCCGGTGCCACTGCACCTACCGTACTATTGGAAGCTGAACTTTTGCTACCAAGTAAGATGCATTGTTGGTAGCTTCACCCATGCTATACCCCACCGATAGAAGAATTAGAACTATTTTGTGGATAGATTTTAGTGTGGAAAGATAATATTCAGACATTTGGTGGGACGCTGGTGGTCCTTTCTGCTCCCAGGGGTGATTTGTGACATCCCTGCCTAGCAGTATTGTGTAAGGAATTTCAATATAATAACGGTGGTATGAACAGAGGTAATGACCTGGCGAATTCCGTTCAAGACACAGGGAACCCTCCATACATTGACACAAATGTCCACAGAGCAGTGGCCTGCAAACACTTCACCCTATAGATATGGTCCAAGTTACCTGAAAGGGAGTGTGGCCCATTGTAGTCCAAACGATAGCCAGGGTCTCTGGGCAGACATATTTTGGATGTGCTTAGAATAAGATGTAACTCCCTGAAATGAAGGGCCCTTACGGCAGCTTTTTGAAACTCCTTAGAATTCAGATATTAGTACCATACTCTTGTTCAGGGAATATATAACTCATTCTAGCGATTAGGAAAGCACACCTTTGAAGTCTGCCCATCCTGTCCATTGTAATGTAGCTTCATTTCCCTGTGTGGATCGCCTAAGGCACTTTGGTATAGATGTATCAAAGGAAAAACCGGTCTCAAACGGGCAGATTTTCAGAATCTGCCCCTTTGCGACCAGTATTTTTGCATTTGGGATGCATCATCCCAAATGCAAAAATCGCAATTTAAGAAATTGCAAAATTGCGATTACTTAAATTGCAATTGCATTTAAGGAATCTCAAATTGAGATTTCTTAAATGCAATGCATCAAAGTAAAAAAATTTGCGATTTGGCTATTAGGGGGAGAAAATTACCATGAAGTTGAACTTCATGGTAATTTGCAAAAACTTGTGCATTTTTCAAAGTTCCATTTTACACACACACATGCCCTTGGGGCATGTGTATGTGCAAGATGTTCTCATATGCAGATTACAGGGGTGCAACAGGGTGTCCTTTTGACACCCTGGCACCCTTGAAATTGCATTCTCAATTTGCGATTCTCTAATTGAGAATCGCAAATTGAGAATGTCTTCCCATTCATTCCTATGGGCCTAGAGGCCCATAGGAATAGGGGAGGTATTCCTTAATTGCGACTCGCAATTTGCGAGTCGCAATTAAGGAATATTTAGAAATCGCTAGTATTTTTGCGATTTCTACATGCATAGCCTTTTGCTATTCCTTATTAGCAAATCCTTATTTTTCGCTAACAAGGAATCGCATATGGGATTGTTGATGCATCTATACCTTAGTGGTTTCATCACACTAGACCGTGTGCGATTGTGAGAAACGTGTTATTTGGAGGGAATCGGCAGAGGAGACACCCAAAACAGGCGGTCTTGACTCTAAGGTTAGGAAGGCGTGAGTAGTCAAAAATGGTCAGACAGATTGTACTCTGTGACTGGACCTAGGGCACGGGTTTTGCAGACTTGCTGTGTGGGAAGCTGCATTATGGCACTAGACGGGGAATGGGTACCTGAGTAACTATATAGTCGGGGGCAGTAATCAGTTTTCAAAAAAGGCTATGCTGGTGCGAGACATACTGTCTCAGCTGCTTGCAGGGCTTTCTTTACCCCACAAGGACATTCATGGACGAGGACATTCAACACATCATGTGCCTCATGATGACCAGGAGGACACACACTGGCCTCTGTTGTGCTTGCTGACATGTGTGCCTTAAGGTCGCTGTGCTCATGTGACTCCATCATGAAGTTAGCCAAAGTGCAAAGTAGTTTGGCCTGGTAACCAGGGGACTGTGCTAATAACACACCCGGGACACCCCCAATGACATGTTGTGGCATATACATAAGAGGAGTTATAATGTCCACTCAAAGGACAGGTAATTACGATGAGGAAGTGATGTCACTGATGTAGTGTAGACAGCTAAACCTCGACTTTGAAGGGTCACAGCAGTACCACGGTGCTGCAGTGAAGCATTAGCCTTTTTCGGATAGAGTAGAGAAGAGGCATATATGACCTAGTTCTTCCTAAGAGCGGCAGGAGAGTGTTGGTGGTGCAGTGGACTTACACGTCTCAGGTCTAGATGAAATGTTCTTGAAAGTGAGAAGATTGGAAAGTTCCGAGTGTATTGACGCAGCTGCCCTTAACAGATGGCATTTTTATTCTTTGCAGAAGTCTATAAAAGTTTTCCACAATTCAAGGCATATCTTTTCTCTACATATGGCATGTCTTCTTACGTTCTGGAAATCCATCATGCCACGGGAACAGTGGTACAGAGGGCCTGAGAATTAGTTCTAAACCCAGAAGAACACGGTTTTAGATGGCTGCATTTTTAAACCCTGCAGGTACAGGAGTTTCTAAGTATCTACCAAAATAATGCTTATTGAGCATAAGGTTGATTTAGATGTATCTGTAGAGACAGATGCAGCATTTGTCCACTTCTGTAAAATTGTAATCGTAATACATTTGAACGAGTGGAACTGGTAGATGCAGATGTCGCCTCTACAAATGTTTGTATCACAATGTATTTTTTTTAACTAGATGATTGGAGATTAATCCCCATTTATACTACCTGTTGTAAAAACCTAAAGGGTCTACACGTTAAAAAGAGCCTAGACCCAAGGAAGTCTTATGCGGCACTTACGGCGTCAGTCCTATTTTTACAGCGGCCTGCCACTGACAAGGTTACAATCCAAGTTGGAAGGAAACCGATCTCGGCGTCTTTGTTACCTGAGAACTAACTGAAGTTTTTTGAAGAAAGAGCGGCATTAATTTCCGCGCTTCGTTTTGCCTCATGACGAAAACGCTAATCGAATGAAAACGGCACGACTTCTGCCTGACGGCAGACACGCCGCTACAACTTGAAAGTGTGACCGCCACAGCCTAGAAAATCACTTTATCAAATAATTCAGCAAGTACACTATTCTGGCAATAAGAAAACAAGTCCCCATGGATACGAATAATACTGCCCTGATGAGAGTCCTGTGATCTACACAGTGGGACTCGAAACGCGTCGTATATATATCCATGTGTTTGTAAATTGCATCCATGTTTTTGTAAATTGTATGCACATTATTGTCTCACAATTTTTGTTATGTTTTCATGAGTGTAAATATTCCTTGTACGTTGAAATGTACCCTGAAATGTATATGGTTATACATGAAGTTGATTACGTTCTTTTCACTGCCTAGATCTTAAAATTATCGATGATTCATCCTGAAAAAAATGACATAATTAAATGTCAGGGTAAACCAATAAAGTTGTGTTTATCCCCATCTTCCGCATTTATTGTGTAAATTGCTACCAGAAGCTTAGGTACACTTCCCCTTCGTTCAAAGTATAACGTGGCCCGACCTACCCACTGTCCCACTGGGCCCAACTCCTCCTATTGTTTCAACTGACAAGGTTACAGGCACAACTGAATTTGGTGACAAAGGGCTACAAGAAGACACAAGCATTACATGTGGGAAGTTAGTACAAAGGAAGTAAGAAAAGGTTGAACAACTCAATTTTTGGCTGTAGAAGCAAATAATTTGCAGAATTAGAGTTTTCCTGCAGTGGAGTGGTGTGGCTCACTGGTTAGAGGCGGCAGACCTGGGAGCAGAAGTCGGCCCGGGACCAGGGTTCAATTCCCGACGCGGCAGGGTCGTGGACCAGGGTCAGCGGACTCGACAATTCTCGCCTCGGTGCCTACTCTAACCTGGGGTCCCACTCGGCAACTCTGGGCATTGCTTGCCTAATCTCCACAACGGCCCCATCAATGCTGGGGATGCCTGGCTCCACCTTGGGGATTCCCAGTAGGGACCATCCCACAGGGAAAGCCAGGACGGGTTCCCGAGCGGTATACAGCGCCGGGACGCCCCGTTGCTGGGGCAGCTGTTCGCTTTACAAGTATTTAACATTTAACAAGGACTGCATAGTCAGTTAAAGGAAGTGCAGTTTGCTACAGTTAATGGGACCGTTCCAAGAGAAGGGCGACAATGGAAGAAATATTGAGGAGAATGAGATGGAGGCCATAGCATTGGTTGATGATGTAAAATGATCTGAGATCCATTATTAATGGATGCTAGAAGTTGTAAGAACCACCAAAGCTCAAAATGGACTGCTTCTTTACTGGGGGAAAGAATTACTTACAATCTGAGGGTCCTTAAAGGCACTGTAATTATGATATGAGACTGTTAAAGAGTACTATGCATGAAACTGGATCCCAGGTGCAGGTGAAGGGAGTCTCTTGAGATTGTCTATAAGTTGTTGGAAATTAGTACAGGGATGTTAAATGCTTTATAGAGTGTGCATCTCTCAGATGAGGAGCCATGCATATGAACTACAAGGTTTGATGCATACTTCTAGTGCTGAGAGACAGCTATTGGGTTCCTGACCATGCCATCTGACCAGTTCTCTATTTCTGTGAGACAGGCAGATTCTAGGAATTTTAAAGGTATAGGTTATATTATTTTAGGTGATGGGATTAAGAGTCAAAAACTGACTACAGTCACTCTCTAGGGTTATGTCAGTACTATGCAAAGTTTGTCATAAATGTTGCTTACAAGACGGAGGAGGTGCTGAAAGAATTAACTATTGGGGTGCAATGATTGAATTGGTAAGTAGGCATGGGTTTTGGTTTCAGACATTTCAGCTTGGCCTACATTACTATCTTTAACAACAGCAAGAGATGTGTTTGCAGTGGATGCTAGTAAATGCAGAATGAAGGTTCTATGTTACAGACATAGGGGAAACAATTCTGTATGGATTGGCACATGCCTGGGTTGTGAGTCACTTTCATTCTTGTGTTTTTAATGTTAAGTTTGTCCTGGAAATTAGCTTATTACTAAATGGTGTGTGTCCAGAGCTCTGTAGCCTAACACGGTAACAAGAATTGTGTAAACTTTAGCAGAATTATGATTAATGATTTATCAAACATTATATGTCAAGGTCAATGTAGGGTAAGACATACATGACAAGTATGCGACATTTCCCATGTGGAATGAGGCATGGTCATTTGTGAAACTGATCATTTGGAAGCATGTATGAAGAATTGTGAACTGGATCCTAAGATTGACAAAGTTAATTAAGAAGTGGTTCGTCCAAGCCGGTGGAAGGAGAACTGCAGCCAATTTGCGTTGTATCCATGAAATGGACCATGGCTAGAGACATTGTGTTGAGATACTTCTATGCTTCCTGGACACTCCAGATAAAATATAGGAGTTAGGGCTGTCAGGCAAAAGAGAACACTAGAACTTTGCTAGAAGAACCAGATAAATACATGGAACAAGTGAGCAATTCGACAGAAACTAGGAAAGATCTCATGTCTTACTCTGTCCCTTTAAAACTTATGGAGCACCAGGGCAGGCTGAGGGCAATTTATGATTGTTCAGATAAGTACCGTTACTGTTAACAGAATAATACGAGATGGCCACATTCACTGTCATGCATAGCAATGATAATGTGCTGGATTTTTTTCAGGAATGTATTTGCTAGCATGAAAAACAAAAAGTGATGGGAGGAATTCTTGATTCATTCTAAACCACTGGTAATTACTCGGATTGCGCTTCAGTCAACCATTTATTTGCTCACTGTGCCGCTACAGACAGGAGCTACCCCCAGACAAGTCGATCTCTGCCCACCCCAAAACACACTATCCAGTTCAAACTGCTAGCCCACACTCACTTCGTATGGGAAAATAAGCAACACCAGGCGGTGTTTTGGCTGTAGCAGCAAGCTATGGGACCCAAGTCTCGAAAATGTTGCACACGTACTGCCTGTCACTGATTAGAAACAAGAAAGTAATTGGCACAATTCTTGATTTAATCTCAGCCCATACATTTACCCTAAATGCACAGTTCAGCTGAGACTGCAGAACACTTCCCCATTGGAAAAGAAACAGCCACAGTCCTGTTTTAGCCTTGGTGGGCCTCAGCAGTGAGGGGCACTAATGGTCTCACACTTAAAAATGCCTCTCACACTTCGAGCATCTCAGTGACCGAATCCAAAAAGTGATGGGTAGAAAGACTGAATTAACCTCATGTCATGAGTAATTCTGGGTCAGGTTCCCCAGAAATTCCCAATTTCTAATCAGGTTTCCATACATACTGAAAAAGTCTGCTTGAAAGATTAAACAAAAAGACATAGTAGTGGATTTCAGGAGATAAGTGAAAACTTCTCACTTGTAGCCTGCTTGAAAGGCTTCAAAAACAGTGTCTTGGACTGCAGGAACAAGAGTAGACGGTACGGTTGTGGCCTCTCGGTATTCTTTTGTCTCTTGCATTCCGCAAGCGCTTGAATGCCCTTATTGGGCTTTTTAGCACTTTAGAAATGGAACAGAGAACGGAAATAGATGTAAGCAAATTTACATTCGCCGCCGGAGTGTTTTGGCATGTTAGTAGCAACTTTCGTCTTTAACTTGTAGGCGGATTAAACTGATGGCAAGCTTCCCAGCCTCCTTTCTCCATACTCCAGGTGAAGTAGAGTATAGGTCTGAGGTGACAAACGGGCTTCATGTTACCAGAACACATTGATTTCAGTCCTTTAATTTCCTTTTACAAACCACTACAGGTTGAACCCTTTAGCCTGTTTGAACTGAACCTATACGTCTGACAAAGCAGTAGCCCGCCTGTTCAGCAAATACATAGGATTGCAAACTGGGTATTCATGGCGCAGGCTCATGGACATAATACTTTATACTGAGTTACCTTTGTGACTAGATTTGTCTTCTGCCCTTTTGTGTATGGTCTTTGACCCTCGCTTCTACAATGAATAATGCATCCACTTGGTGAAAGCCTGGTATGACGTATGTAGGGGCACATGTCCCTTCCACTAGGGTGAAGACAGGGCTGAGGGTAATAAATGTGCAACCACAGTGAGTAGAACTGGTATATAAGAGAAAGGAGAGATGTCAGAACACATTAAGAGTTGACGAAGACTATATCTTCTCTTCATGCAGCTTTTGGCTTGTGTTTCCCTCTTTTATTTCTTAGCCTTTTTCTCATATTAATGGAGCCTACTTTTGGGGCTCGGCCCATTGGTGGAAAGTGATGTAGGTTTTCAGCAGTGTCATTGGCTTCTGTAAGTTGGGTGAGTGATGGATGTGAGCCCCAAAGTCAGTGGGCAGATAATGCCATCCTGAAAAGAGTCTGGAAGGACCTCTGGAGAACCATGAACTATATTGTAAACTTTGCCAGCATGACCTCGATCAACATGCATCCAATTTCCTCCTGTAGCATTCCAGCCAAAATAATACACGTTAAATCACTCTTGTGGGTTACCTTTTAGTGCCAATTAGCTATACCGCAAGCCTACTATAAACTGGCCAGTAATGGCTACGAAATTCAGTTCTTGTATAGGGCAGTCTATAAAGCAGATTAATCGCCGTTCTCTCACAGGCATGGATTATTACATGCTCACGTGGAGTCTTATGTGCTGAAATGTAGGATTGCGAGAGGAATGCACGACGTTCAGCGTCTTTCGTGGATGGTGTTAGTGAATTCCACAGTTAAGTGTATTCTGTCTTCTGTGACTATTGTGTGTGACTGTCAGTGTGACCGTGGATTAACTTTCTGCTGGATATTTTAAAACTGCTCGCTGCAGTGCCGACTATATTAGCCCATATTCTAATATAAAGTAATGATCCCTCATGGGCACAGTGTTCCTGGTTTATGTATAGGAAATCTACTTTATCTATGCCGGAGCAATTAACACAAATGCGGATGGGGAGTTGTACTTCAAGAAGGGGAGTCGGACATTGATCTGTAGGGTCATGTCAATGAAATCACATTTGAAGAGGCAGGTTTTCAAGAGCGTAACAACATCCAGTAGTTAAGTATCTCGTCCCCAGGAGTGAATGTAGGGCAGTTGAGTATCGGAAGTAGAAACTCTAGTCTGTTGACATTGGAGATGAAGTCAATATAGGATATCCTCTTTATTGGCACCACTGTCTAATTCTCAGTAACAATAGCTCAGGGCAGCTTCTTGCCTGAGCACCGGAGGCTTTAAGATATTCTGAAAGACCCAGTACATAGTTTAACGTAGGAATTGTGCCATCAGGCGCCTGGGAAGTTTTTTTTTGCTTCTTCAATCTACCTGTCCATTGAGTTAAGTTGTACATCAAACCTCCTGTCCTGTGACGGAATCAGCTAAGTATTGCATTTATAAACCGCAATGTACATCACGTGGCACCTTGGTGCTGGGAACTATAAAAAGTCGAATGTGGTTATGATATCAGCAAAACAGCTGTCTTAAGTGCTTTCTTGAAAGCATTATAATTATGAAATTGTCTTAGCTGGAGTGAAAGATTGTTGTGGAACGAAGATGCGCTTATTGAGAAGAGCAACCACCAGTGTATGCGCATCGAAAGTGTGGAAGAGGAGTGAGGAGGAAGAGCAGAGATTGCGATTAGGAAGATGTATAACAAGTTTTCTGTAAAGTGGATTAGGACCTGGATCCTCATCCTGTGGAGGAAACACCAAGGGGCATATTTGCTAACTTTTGGCTCAACGCAAAGCAGCAACCAATGTTGCTGTGCTGCGTGAAAGGGAGAGAGCAGAACAGCATCATGTCTACAAAGATGTGGCCCTGCTTCCCCTCACCCTGGGCTGGAGCACTCTAGGCTGCCATGCACCAACGCACAGAACCTTGCATAAGAGTGTGTTTTCTATCCAGCATATGTTTTATACTGGGAGGGACACACACACACACACATGTTTTTAAACTTGCTACGCCTGCCTCAAGGAAGCATATGTTTTTGCCACAAATCCTTGTCTCCCAATGATGGTAGATAGGGATTTGCCATAAAACCAGTGGGTGTTTGCATGGGAACGTCCATATACCATCCGTTTAACGTGTACTTGACACAAAGAAGTACATACTTGGAAAGCTCATAGCACTTGTATTCTTAGCACTAGATTTTGTATTGCTAGCGTAACGCAAACCCAGTGCACGGTGTTAGTAAATCTGGGCTGAAATCCTAAGCTGAATTCGCGGATGAACTGGAATTCCTTCGACCTGATCTCAAAATGTAGGACAGGGATCGGAAATGACCGCTCTTTTACAATCTTAAACATTCCCTAAATCCACCTCTATTTAAGGTTCTAAGACCTACTATGATGTTCTATCCATTACCATTCCCTGCTATTGTGAATCCTCTGCTCTCATACCCTCTCTCCTTTGCCTCTAGTAGGTGCACTCTATCACCCACCCTACTCTAAGAACCCTAACTCCTCTCCTACCCAGGAACTAATTTTTCTGTATCCCTTTCAACCCCTCTCTCATGCATCAGATACACTCTTTTATATGACAGACAGGTGCGCTGTCTCCTCTGTCATCCCTTCTTTCTCACTGTTTCTTCTGGTTTAAGTTAGCGCTAAAGTCCTTTATATCTGTTACTGGCCACCCTTCCCTTCAGGGTATAATGATCCATCAGTTGCTCTCTCTTTTATTCAGCTAAGGTAGTTTTTATTCTCCATCTCAAGCAGTATTTACTTCATTGCTCTCATGAACTCCGTTTTGTGTTCCCCCCAGCTTTACAGCTATTATGCCTATGTAGCCTGTCGGCCTCCCAGGGCCGAACTGCCATAGTGGGCAACGAGCATTTCCCCAGTGGGCGGAGGAGTGCAGGTCGGTTTTGTGCCAGTAGTGGTCGGTTTTGCAATAGTGCTGCAATATCGGCCCCCCTGTAACAAAAGCGGGAGCGATGTGTTTCGATTGCACCGCCCCCACTCCCCCGTTCCAAGTCCCTGCTCCCAACAAACATATTCAGTCTTCACTGGCTGGGCTGTACTTCCCTGCGCACCCATCCTTTCATGCCCTACTTATGCATCTGTCTACTGTTGTTTCATAGCTTGCCAAGTGGCTCCAGGTAATGTGTGACATCTGCCAGTCCTGGCATTTTAGTCAACAGCATGTCACATTCTAGGACTCGTACATAATTCTGATGTTTGCACTGTAAGAATGGGATTAAAAATCCTAACATGCCAAGTGCTGCAACAGGCCAAAATGTGAGGAAAGTGTCACACATGACTAGGGGCCTCTTAGCACATGGGTCCCTCCCCACAACCTCTTCCCTCGTGGATGTCTTATTGCCAAGAGGAACGGTAGCAAGTTGATTTTAAATTGATTTTTTTCTCACATTCACCTTGTCTTTGCAATAATGCAGCACATTATGTAGACAGAAAATCTGCAGGTAAAGATATAAAGTTGGATTTCAGAGCCTGTTTTATACTTTGTGCTTAATGAACGGATAATAACAAGCAATTTTTGTGTGTGCAATTTCAGTCACGCCTAATCACATTGAAGTTGTCCCTTGGTTCTATCTTATGTCCTATCTGTGTACAGTGCTAGGGATTCTATTGGCATTTCTATAGCGCTTACTGAGCCTAATGGCATTCTAATTGCTTTTCGAATGAGTAGTGTAGTACTCTTGGGTATCCACTGTTAGTTAACCCCTTGCGTGCTGCCGTCAGCCTTTGGCCGACGGCAGCACTACCACCCTAGTGCCTCCGTCGGCCAACGGCCGACCGGGCCCCGCCCACTCTTCAGAACGCCTGCACCGCGGCGGAAAAACCGCCGTGGTTAAGGTGGTAATAGTCACAAATAGCGATGCAATTATTCATTTTACTCCAGTTTATACAATTGAAACCAGGTTCTAATGCAAGTTTGGGTAGAGAGGGCCTGATCCACAAACTGCACTTTGTGACACTTTTTGTTGTGCTACAATAGTACAACATAACTTACTACAATGTGCTACTCAAAGGATCAAAATAAGCTTTATTCGGCTTTTGAGTTTTAAAAACCATAAAAGCAGCAAAATGAAGTGCATTTCATACAAAAATATCTCAACAATACATTTCATAATTAAAATAGGAAATAATTTGAACCCAACTAAAATAGTTTAACAAAAACTACTATTCAAAGTAATAACCCAAGATACACAGAATCCCCCCTATTTCACCCGATGTTATGGTGAATCGGTGGTCGGTGACCAGGATAGAAATCGTGCAGGTCCCAGATACAGATGGGACCATCTCCAAGTTTGGGTTTGGTAGATCTCAAATAGGGGGCAATATTCCTGTATTTAAATTTAATTAAGATCAAGTCCCCCGAAACATTTTTGGGTAGATGACCAAGCCACCCCACTCTTCTGACGCTCATTATCCCGCCGTCTAACGTAGGTGGTAATGATCTATTGTTTTTGAGCCAAAAGATGGCTTTGTTCAGTAGGTCCTGGTGTAGCTCGCGTTTGCCCGGACTGAGAGGAGGGACCCCAGAAAGAACAGTGACATATGGGGCGGCTTCGGGGGGTAGATCAATACGATGTCTTCTTTCTAGGGGGATCATATGAGCTCTATGTGGGGCATGATTAGAATTACAAGTCGCTTTTTGAACAGTGTGAGTGGGTGGTATCAGAGGGGAGTTGCAAGTTTGAATTATCCTGGGAGCATTGTTAGACCTTTCTCGGATGTTATGGTGGATATTAGAAGCGGTAGAACGTGTGGGTATAACAGTATTACCAGTTACTGGGTATGACCCAATTACAGTTTTTTCAATTCTGGCCAGCCTGTCCCCCAAGTCATTTACTTTTGCTACCAGTGGAGATAGAGCAGTGATGAGCAGTTGCTCTATTTGGGCCAGGAGGGTCACTTGTAGGGGGGATGAAGAGTCATTTGAACGAGTCTCTGCTTTATCCAACGTAGATGTGGCTGGGGTGGGAGCAAGTAGAGAGGAGCTGCATTTATTGGATAGAGAGAGGGTTATATCGGGAGATGCCTGGGGAGAGAAATATACTAAATCAGTGTCTCTGGCCACTATAGGGGGTGTTAATGCATCTGGGATATAGTTTGTGCCACACAGATCGTTCAGCTCTTCCCAGATGGACATTATAGTTTGTAGTCTGGATCCGGACGACAACAGTAAATAGTTCAAAGCGCTAGAGGTTAAAAGGATAGAACCTGACTATACCTTATCCTATGATGGAACCAAGAGTGGTGGCCCGTCCCGTCCTCTTTGTGCCTCTGAGGGCCACAGAGGGCCCGCCCTTTGCCCGGGCTTCGCTCGGCGTCCCGCTCGCGTCCCGCGAAGCGAAGCAGAGCGCTGTTTGTAGGCGCCTCCTGGCGCTTGCGGTGCGTGGCCAATCAGCGCCGCCGCTAAGGCAGCCGGGATTTGCAGTCCCGGGGCGGCGGCGCTGTCTCAAGATTGTGGTGACTCCTGGCGGTGGCGGCAGCGGAAAGGGACTCCCCTCGTCCCCCCAGCACAGGTAAGTGATGCCCCCCTGCTCCGCCAAGCAGAGCGCTGTTTGTAGGCGCCTCCTGGCGCTTGCGGTGCGTGGCCAATCAGCGCCGCCGCTAAGGCAGCCGGGATTTGCAGTCCCGGGGCGGCGGCGCTGTCTCAAGACTGTGGTGACTCCTGGCGGTGGCGGCAGCGGAAAGGGACTCCCCTCGTCCCCCCAGCACAGGTAAGTGATGCCCCCCTGCTCCGCCAAGCAGAGCGCTGTTTGTAGGCGCCTCCTGGCGCTTGCGGTGCGTGGCCAATCAGCGCCGCCGCTAAGGCAGCCGGGATTTGCAGTCCCGGGGCGGCGGCGCTGTCTCAAGACTGTGGTGACTCCTGGCGGTGGCGGCAGCGGAAAGGGACTCCCCTCGTCCCCCCAGCACAGGTAAGTGATGCCCCCCTGCTCCGCCAAGCAGAGCGCTGTTTGTAGGCGCCTCCTGGCGCTTGCGGTGCGTGGCCAATCAGCGCCGCCGCTAAGGCAGCCGGGATTTGCAGTCCCGGGGCGGCGGCGCTGTCTCAAGACTGTGGTGACTCCTGGCGGTGGCGGCAGCGGAAAGGGACTCCCCTCGTCCCCCCAGCACAGGTAAGTGATGCCCCCCTGCTCCGCCAAGCAGAGCGCTGTTTGTAGGCGCCTCCTGGCGCTTGCGGTGCGTGGCCAATCAGCGCCGCCGCTAAGGCAGCCGGGATTTGCAGTCCCGGGGCGGCGGCGCTGTCTCAAGACTGTGGTGACTCCTGGCGGTGGCGGCAGAGGAAAGGGACTCCCCTCGTCCCCCCAGCACAGGTAAGTGATGCTACTCACAAACTGCACTTTTGTAGTAACTTACACTTTTCGGTAAGTTTGTCACTTTACCATTTTCACAGACTACTCTTTTGTAGTAAGGCCCTACTTCCATTTTTAGGTCAAGCCTAGAGGCAGCATGCATGCACTGTTCTGTGAGGAATGTTGTAATTCCTCTGGAGTGTTTGAAGAGACCCACCACATGCCCACGGCTTTTAGTTGGTGGCTTGGTCCGCCTTCATGAATTCCATAGTTTTCGTTGGGGAATAAAAGTACTGTTGCCCCATCTTGTGGCTGTTTTGTTCGTGCCCTGGCATTCGAATAGGATCCACTCCCTTACGCAGGCTCTCTCTCTTACCCTCACATCCACACCCACAAACCCACACACAGACATACAGACATACACTCCCACAGGCACACTCACCCACCAGCTTATTCACAGCCACACACATGTGCCTCCTCACACTCAAGCGCACTCACAGACATTTACACAAATACACACAGACTCACTCATTCAGACAGGCACACTCACTCACTCACCCACCTTCACTCACCCACTCCCAGACACTAGCACACAGGTACAGGCAGACTCACTCACAGACATGCAGATACTCACCCACACACAGGTACACCCACTCACTTAATGCTCTTTCTGAGTAGAGCGTTTTAGGTGCCAGTACCTTCGCCATTGGGTCTGTAGGGTTTGTTAGCTGAGGTGTGGCCTTAGTTAAGGATAGTCTCACTGCACAGTGACGCCTTCCTCGTACTGTCTTCTCCGTGCCTTATTTCTCCATCTCACATGTCTCATCATTTCGTCTTCTCTCTCTGCCCCCCTACACACTCTTTTTTTAAAAATGTATTTTTATACTTTAATAAGCGCGGCACCGTCTTCAAGGACACCACGCTATGCAATGCAATCAGTGTTGCTTTTGGTATTGTGAATAACAATGCCTTTCAATTTTTCGAAAGGCATTGCCATTTACAATGTCAACAGCTCTAAATAATGTCATTGCGAGACCTATTGCATTGTAAATGCTTATTTCTGTTTCTTTTCTCCTTGTTTTGTGTGTTATGACTGCACATTTTTGGAGAAATTAGTTTTTTCGAGACAATAATACACTGCAGAACTACCAAGGGTTTAGTTTTTGAAAGTTTCTTGAATTAATCTCTTAAGGCCTCGAGTCTATCCTGGAGGACGTACCTTCATATTGTATAGCGGGCTCGATTAACCAAGGGCAGGAAAAGCAAATGTTATTTTACGTCCAGTCTGAAAACCCAGTGGGTACAATAAGAAGTTGTGGACCAGTCTGCTAGTCTCTGTTCATCCCTTCCCCTGTCCCCCATACTCTTGGTAAAGCTATCGCGAAGTGAAGCGCTGGGTGACTGGAGATAGGATAAAGTACAAGAGAGTAGGTGGATCTACAGGGTTTCTGCAGAACTCCAATATCTCAAATCAGTTCAATTTACTCAAAACCTGGTCTTTGATCATCTAAGTTTGACTTTTGTGTCCTGAGCAGCACATTAGGAACCCAATACCGTCTGGAGTTTACATTCCTGGTTCATGTCAATGTAACCAGTTATGGTAAAGTTCTACATTACACTAGTTTGCTGATAGAAAAACTGGACTTGAATATGGTTCCCCCGATCACATAAGAGTCTCTTGGTAACTTTATCTTCTGGGCACATTTGGTTGGTATTACTAATGCAGTCACTGAGCATAGGCAGGCTGCAAGGAGAAGCTGCTAGACCGACCTTTTCCCACCAAGGAGATTTCGTAACAAGCTGTGGTGTCTTGAATGCATGTGTTGTGTTTGATAGTGTGGCTGGGTGAGACCACAGTGTAGGATGTGGGACATAGAATGTGTGAGGTGGCATGGAATGGTGCCAGAGAAGATGGGCAGTTGCTGGTGATGTGTATGGTGGTACCCTGCAGTGCTCCTGCTATTGTAGACTTCTGATTTAAGTAAAGAACAATGCTTCATCTGTAATCTCCTTGCATCCATCTTAAAGAAAGCCAGAAGTGTCACCAGCTCCTCCAACTCCATAAATGCCCACTTGCTTGTGAAAGCCTCAGTCGGTCAGGTGATCCAGGTCACCTCCTTGCAGCCCGGAGAGCCTGCTGTTGCGCTGATCCCAATGTGTCCAATAGTTTCCAGGCATTGACCATTCAGATCATAGCTTTCCTAGGCACGCAGAGCCTTGCTGTTGTTAAAAGGTCTACTCGAAGTATTTACACCTACTAAAAAGGCAAGCATTTGTAATTAGCCATTTGTCATCCATGGCAGCAATGCTTACTAGGTGTGTTCAAACAACGTGCATAAAGCTATTTTACGACCAATGCAGTAATCTATGCTGTCACACACCTTCATGTTCTCATTCACTGAGTGAGCAGAAATCCTCCACATGTGGCAGAATGGTCCCCCGCCCCCTCTCCACCAGGTCAAAGGAGGACTGCTTTGGAATCCTTGCATTTTCAAGTAACAGTGTTCTCTCGGAAAAGTTTGTTTCAGTGGGCAATAGTGACACAAATATCATTTGTATATGACTTATTTGTAACATTTTGTTATATCTATCTCGTTTGTAGTGTTTCCATGTAAGCTATCATCACCTTTCTGTTCTTTTAGCCCCTTCGCTGCGGGGGTTATTCCCCCGCTGTGCTTGGGGGAAGGGGGCGCGCAGAGCGCCCGCATGCTCATGACGAGCTGAGCTCGTAATGAGGCACGGCGCTCCTGTGCTCATGTGCTCATGACGAGCTCAGCTCGTCATAGGTGCGTTACCGCCCGTGGAACGCACAGCACAGGAGGGGAATTCTCCCTGCACCTGAGCGTTCCACGGCTCATGACGAGCTGAGATCGTAATGAGCACCGGAGCGCCGTGGCTCATGAGCCTCGAAGAGGTTAATCTCTGATTTCCTAAGTTCACCATCAGTCCTGGTGCAAGGGTGAGGTTGCTGGTATACACTCACAAGCCGCCAAATAGCTCCATGTTGTGTGTCACACTTGCGGGCCACCCCTGAGCTTTACTCAGTGATACTTTGTATGGTCTGACATTGAGGCCAATTCATATGATGGGGACACTGAAGTCACAGGTGGACTGTGCTGCAAAGGGTATGCAGTTCCTAAAGTTGACGGTGGAAAGACAGGTCTTTCTTCATGATGCTCTCACACACCCCGAGGGATGTCATGCTTCATCATTGGGCTTTGCTCCTCGTCGGGCCGGCACTGCAATGCCCGATGGGCCCACCGTAAACGGGGCTCTTTGCCAGAGATCTTTTTGAAGAAGCCGTGGGGTGCGTGCGGGTAAGAGGGCAAGGTAACTGTAGTCCCCGCAAGAAAAGACTATTCATCTGATGATAGTTCCAGCTTTCGCAGACGTACGTATTCATCCAGGAGCAACTCCACCACTGAGTCACGAGGCGCCTACCAATAACAACGCAACATGATGTACGGTTACGGATAACCACCCTACCAGGTACCACCAGCCTATCAAGGACCACCACCCTTTCATGGTCAACGGGTGTGGCAATACCCTCAATATCAACATGGTCCCCAACCTCTTTACGCCCCCTTCCAACCACAACCTTTTTTAGGCAGAGACTGGGGCAGAGAGCGAGGCAGAAAAAGAAGAGGGACCCAACCACAACCAAAACAAGTACAATGGCAAGACCAAACCCAACAAATTCAACAGGAACTATGGAGCCATCAGGAGAAGAAAAACGAATTGTGAACCTCTCTGATAGAGAACTCACCCAGACAGAAACCACCGTACTCAAACGAGGGTTGGGTTCTGTTCCCACTCCGACTACCGACGACTTTCCGCACCAATTGCGAACTCCAGAACTTCTTCAGGAAAATACGCTTAAAAGCTTTCTTCGGTGAACAACCAGCTCCTACAACCAATGACACAGGACTTCGTAACCCCTCCACCTTCACTCCAAACTCTGGCATGGTCCCCCCGGAGATTCTAACTTTCGAAAGAGCTGTTCTGAAAAAGATAGCAGAAAAATGCACCAAACCCACCTTCATCTTGAACACCTATAAAAAAGAATCAGAGGCCATCAAACTCCTGGCCAATGACCCCACCATCAAGGAGGCCGTTAAAGGGGGCGCCATAGTGATAATGGCTACTACCAATTACAGAAACAAGTGTTTAGACCAATTACGTAACGAACGGTACTACACACCATTTACTGAAGACCCCACAGCGCGCCTGGCTACCCGCATCAATTCAACAGTCTCAGCAGCCCTTAACCAGGGCTGGATCACGAAACATGATGCGGATTTCTTAATCAAACAAAACCCAAGACTCCCCTACTTCTACACTCTCCCGAAGATACACAAAGGGGTAAGCCCACCCCCCGGGAGACCTATAGTATCAGGAATAGGGTCAATTCTGGAACCACTTTCTAAATGTTGTGTCCACTTCTTCCAACCCCTGGTCCGCACAACCCCCTCCTTCATCCAGGACACTAGGGATGTCCTTAGACTCGTTGAATCCACCAACGAAGAGGGCCTCCTACCTAATGTACTACTCACTCTAGACATAGAGGCCCTCTATACCAATATTCCCCAAATGAACACACTAAAGGTAGTGGAATCCATTTTGCGCAATGGTGCATGTACATCCCCCTCCCCCATCAGCTTTATCATGGAATGTGTCCACATCGCTCTAACTAAGAACTTTTTCCAGTTTGAGAACAGTCTCTTTCACCAAACCCAGGGTATGTCAATGGGGAGTACATTTGCCCCAAGCCTGGCATGTCTTTACATGTCGGACTTTAAGGGCAAACACATATTCACTGATACCAACCCCTTCAGGGATAATGTCCAACTGTGCCGATGCTACATAGACGACATCTTGGTATTTTGGAAAGGCACCAATGACATCATCATTGCCTTCCTAACCTGGATCAACAGCCTGAATCCATACCTCAAGTTCACACTCAACAGTTCAAACACTGAAGTCCCATTTCTGGACCTCCTTATAACAAAACAACCAAACAGACTGATCACGACCACCTACAAAAAACCTACAGACCTCTATTGTCCCCTCCTGTATCAGAGCTTTCATCCCAAAGCCCGCAAGGAAAATCTTCCTTATGGTCAATTTCTGTGGCAACGAAGGAATTGCAGCAACATGTAGGACTTTAAACAACAGTCCTCGGAACTTAGTGCCAATCTAGCACGGCAACAATATCCTGCCAAGCAGATAAAAAAATGCCCCAAAAGAACCCAGAACACGAACAGGCAAGCCCTCCTATAAAATCAAATCAAAGCAAACCCAACACTGATGTGCTGACTTGCGTCACCACCTTCACCCTAGAATCTAATATGCTAAAAAAAGTGATCAATAAGCATTGGGTGAACAAACATTTCGCAAACCCAGGTTCGCTTTCAAACACACTGCAAACATCAAAGACTTGATCATTAATACTAGACCTAGGCAACAGACTACTCACTCGAACACCCTTTGGGGCTTACCACCCTTTACTGGCCACTTCCTATGTGGTCAATGTGTGGCATGTCCACTTACAAAACCCACCAAATTCATCACGTTGACCGAGACATGGATATGGAAACAAAACAAACACACTCATTTTAATACCAGCAGTTGCGTGTATCTCATCACATCCCTGTCAACGCCAGTACAATGGCATGACGACACGCCCAGTAAAAACAAGGATCACTGAACATAGGAGTAACATCAGATATAAAAAGACAACTACTAAGATGTATACCCACTATGCAGAAGCACAACACTCCCCGAACGACCTCCACTGGACCATTTTGGAATCCTCAAAAAACATCTCCAAAGAAGCGCTGTTCAGAAAAGAACAACGCTGGGTCTTCAAACTGGCATAACATATTCGGGGGCTCAATGACGATATCCCATGGGCAGTACTAAACCACTAACCTATGGGTAGAGGCCTCACCCATATGCCCTTTCGGTTTAGAGTACCCGACTCAGCCTACCACCGAACTACCGTTCTACAGGAACTGAGTGGTGAACATGTACCTAACCCTCCAAGCCCCCACAGTCCTTGACCTATTTATTTGTCGCTGTTGTCACACTCATCAACACTGGCTAATCTACTGTTTTTAGCTTTCCCCTAGCCCCTGCATGAGGGGGCCACACACTACCCTAAGTACCTACTGTGTTACCATGCACCGGCACACACTAGGGGTTTATATGAGCTCAGGTCATCCCATTCACAGTTACAGGACAGTCATTACAGAACAGAGACATTTGCCCCCTCCCTACCTTATCCATTATAGTGACTCCTCCTATCCTGGTTAGTGACTTGATCCATTATAGTGACTGCCCTTATTACCCACACGAGTACTACAACTTATGTTCACTGAGGCTACCTAATAAAGTTTTATTCCCTGAACCAATATGGCGGCGAGAGTTAGAGCTCCAGTCGTCGCCTCTGTTGTACTCAAATACGCAGTTCCCGTAAGAGGCTCTCACGGGGCTCAGAGCAAGGGTAGGATACCAGCAAGTTGCCGTCCAGCCTCCGTGAGTATGCCTCGTTCCAATATCAAATCCAACCTCGGGTAAGCTTTGCGAGCACTGTAATGCGTGTAATATTTAACACCAGTTGAAAACCGGCCCTAATATTATTTGTCTTCTAGGATCAGAGCAACGACGTGCTCTGTTACGTCCCCGTCAGGCCGTAGATCCCAGTACTGGGGGTGAGTTCTCATGTCATAACTCCTTCCCCCGCCATCGGCTGCACCGCAAACCACACTTTGCATGCCACCGACACGCCCGCTAATGACCATGGCTTGGTTTGCCTGTTATCAAGCCATAAGAGGGTCTGCTGCGCTGCAATGATTAAATTGCCTCCTCAATGATAATCGGCTTCTTGAGACTTTTTGGGCGAACCAGATTCGGGCTCGGATGCCGTCACGCCCGTTTTCTGGCAAAGTCTAGACTCACAAATCCACTCGAGCGCACATTGCGCCTTTACGATTTTTTGCCTTCATAGTGACATCCCGCATCTTGCTTCCTTCAGGGAACCCCAGATTCGGGCACCCTTGCTGTCACATACTTTCTTAAATCAATGCTAGAATCTATATTGACTCGAGTGAATGCTGCACCTTATATGTTTAATATGCCTCCTCACTGCCATGCCGCATCTTGCTAACTTCTGGGCATCATAGACTTGGGCACTCACGCTGACACGCCCGTTGATGAACCAGGCGAGGGATGCATTCCCACCACAGTACAGCCTCTACAATGAATATGCGCCCCCCTTTCTGCCATACCTTATCCGGGAAACCTCGGGTGCTCAAACTGGTCCGTGTCTACAAACGCATTCACCACGATGGCCCATAATGGCACGGCCAATTGCTCATCCTGTTCCGGGCACTAACTTGGACACTAGCACTTCGGTAGCAGAGGGTTCCACCACTGTGGAATCCAACCTAACCAGCCAACACGTCGCCCACTTCTACACAGTTGTAGAGGCTAATAACCTTGCCTCTTCACTTCCTACTCTGCCGGTTTATTTATTTTAACCCCCTTCACTATAACCCCAGGCGCATGTTCTCTAAATACCACAACAGGTGCATGCCACTACAGGCGATACCCACGGCAATGCGCTACCTAATGTAAGTTGTTCAGTGCAGGCCAGTTTTTAACCTCCTTGTTGTACGTTTGTTCCCCCTCCCTTGTTCTTTCCCACCCCCCTTCTTTCGCCCCACAGGTCTTCAGCTGCCCAGTACAGATCTACTTGGGCCCCACTCTACTGCGTCAGGTTACCCACCTATAATTTAGGACCCTGATTACCAGTTGTGCACTATACTACCACTTAGGTCCTGAAGAAGTGCCACACGACTCCTTAGGAGCCACTAAGGCACGAAACATGTCGACCCACTACACTGCGACAGCCCGTGAGGAACATTATATCCACATAAGGCATCCCCACTCTTTTTAAGTAAGCTAGAAGTAAGCTAGATCTATCTAAACCATTAAAATTGCTTCTGAATAGGACTGATCCAGACTTATTGTAAGACTCACTTCCCGTGCACTACACTTACCTTGCCCTCTTACCCGCACTCACCCCACGTCTTCTTCAAAAAGATCTCCGGCAAAGAGCCTCAGGCATTGCAGCGCTGGCCCGCGAGAAGCAAAGCCCAATGATGAAGCATGACATCCCTCGGGGTGTGTGAGGGCATCGTGAAGAAAGACCGGTCTTTCCCCCGTCCACTTTAGGAACTGCATACCCTTTGCAGCACAGTCCTCTAGGAGCCCTGTGTGCAGGACCTGTTTAAATAACGGCTCTGGGTCCCACCCTCCCTTCTCCTTAAGTGAAGTCACAGGTCCCATACTACAAACCGTGGTGTCTGAGAAGCACCGACAGCCCGGATCTGTTACAGGTAACATATGACAGCTTGGTAGCACTGGTATCTGGGCTGCCTTTCATAAAAGGAAAAGAACTGCACTAGAAATTCAAATGTGTTTGTTGAACCCATCAACACCATAATACAAGACCCCAATTGTTGTTGAACAATTTGAACAAATATTTACACAACCAATGGCAACATTCACCTGATAGTAAGAGTGTCACATACCTGCGCAACTACTTTCCGCAAACAAACAGAAGTGTCCTGTTTGTGCTGGACGCAAGCCTCTCTTTGACTTTCCCTATGTTTTTGCTCCCTTTCTGTATCCATCACTTGCTTTTTAACATATTCACTATAGCCCTCTCTGGTCCTCCTCCCCGCTGGAAGGCTTTTAGGTCTGGCTTAGAGACAACCAGCCTCATCGAAACCAAAATGAAACACACTTTGGTGGCGTGTGAGTCAGTCCTCTACATTCATTGATCACAACTCATTCTCATTTTGTCCCACCCCCTACAGCGTATAGCAATTGTTGAGATGGCATTTCAACTGACCATATTTGCATATTTGATGTAAAAGAAGTGCTCATACATGGCGAGGCAGGTGGGCAAATAATTTTTCATCCGTTTGGTATTATTTTTTGCTTTTTTTATCTTCAGGTTAAACTAATTCAAAGCCAACCATACCTTTACTTTGTGTCATTAAGTATTATAATTTCCTGTTAGGTGCATTAAAACTTATTAGAATATTGGAATCTGGAGCACTCCATTGCAGACAATGGAGTTCTCCGTGCTTCTACGAGCCGCTATAGGCCCGCAAAGCAGCATTCCAATGTTGTTTAAATAAAGGCCTCTCTGAGCCCGAGGGGATTTCAATCCCTTCGGGCTCAGAGAGGTCTTTGTTTAAGTTGTTAGAACATACTGCCCTCTAGTGGCAGAATGTTCTAATAGCCTTATAGCCCTTCGTAGCTGCGCTATACCAGCTATTAAAGTCCCGCTCCCTTGTTAAAGGCCCTCGCCTTCGGCTTGGACCTTTAACGCTGGAGCGGGCCTTTAATAGCTGGTATAGCCTGCTACGGTGGGCAATAAGGCTATAGTATGGTTTGCGTACCTGTTCGACGTGCATCTGCTCACTAGGAAGTACCCATACTTTTCTATTAAAAACTATATGTGGTTCTTTCATTTTTATGGATCACATCTGTTTTATTAGTTACTTGAGGAAAGGAAACTAAATAACAACAAACAGCTCTGTCACCTACAATCCTAGTTTCATTTTGAAAATATTGTTTTAAGTTTGTGGCCACCATTTTTAAGCAGCAGCATGCTTTCTTATTTTTCTTTTTGTGGCATATGCTTGAAGTAACAACATGCACCAGCTTGCCAAAGCCAAATCTTTTAGCCTTGAAATGCGTGTTATCTTCATTCCCTCATCACCATTTCAGTAAAAACAAAGGGCTACATGTCCGAAGATTTTTTCAGCTCTCAAACGGCGAGATTCACAGAATTGGGCCGTTTGCAACCTTAAAAAAGCATTTTTAAATGTACAAAGTAATATTTATAATTCGGTAAGCTATTACCGAATCACAAATTGGGTTTGCGAGTCAATTATAGGAAGGGACGTGCCAAGGATATCCTTCCTAACAACGAGTCACAGGGGCATGTATGAATGCTTTGTGACCAGAATGCGGAAGCAAAATATTAATACTTTTCCGACTCCGTGAAGGACGTGGAAACCCACTCGCAAACAAGAAGGGTTCCCCAAGGGACCCCTTTCTCTTTGTGAATGTGGGCGCCAACATTTTTTAAGAACTGGCAGTGGTCCTATGGACCACTACCTACACTTAAACCATGAAAAGGAATTAATCCCATTTTTCTTTAAGGGAAATGGGCTGCATTTTAAAATAAAAAACTGCTTTATTTAAAAAGCAGTCACAGGCATGGTGGTAGGCTGACCCCAGCAGGCCACCGTCCCTGTGCTGGCCATTCCCGGGTTGCACATACGAATTGCCTCATAAATATTAATGTTGTACTTAGCTGTTTGCGATTTCCTAAAAGCGAATCTCAAAAATTTGCTATTAGGAAATCGCGAACGGAAGTCTATATACAGCTGGCCCATATTTCTCGACCATTGTTGAATTTCTCCCATCCACCCTGACTGCTTGTTCCTCAAGCGTAACTGGTTTACATAGCCCCAATCCTAGAATGTCATTTAGCCAGTTAGCTCATGCACGAAACAATTTTTAATGAAACTAAAAGTTGGCATTTTTCAGAATCATTTTGGCTGGCTAATGGTGTCTCACAAAACAAAGCTGTCTGGGACACTTGGCAGCCAGAGTATTGCTAGTAAACATTTTTATTTATCATTCCTGCTGTACCATGAGTCCTCGTTTATCGGGTCAGTGTGGAAATGTTGTTTGTTTTCCTTATGAAAATATTAAAATACTGTTTACTGTTGGGTGAAAATTTGATAGTGGTGATAGCGTTTTGGAATAATAATTCCTTCCGCATTCCAGTCACTAGTCTACCCATTAAGTGTGTGATTTTATTAACAATGAACTTATAGTCAATGTGGCTTAAAAAGTTAAATGTTGTGAAACCTGAAATATTGCCTCTAGCTGTCTCTTGACTCCGGCTTTTTTTAAAGGGCAGGTGTTCACGCACGGAATGACTTTGGGGAGTGCCCAACCCAGGGGAGTGCCAGACCAAAAGCTAGCTAATAACCTCCTTACAGAAGTTGGATTTCTCCATAAGGGATAGAGAGAGGATGTCCCACAAGTTTGAACCCTGCTTCAATAAACCCCGCCCAGCTCAGCTAGTTTACGTACAGGATGGAACAATGAAAGGCGTTTTAGAACCTAAGGAAGAGTCTCAAAAGTGACGCGCGAAGAAGTTAGATTTTCTTTCCATAGGAAAGTTTCCTGAGAACTAAAACAGACATCTTTCGGAAATGGAACACAAGTGGAGAGATCTGAGTTTGCTGGAAGCAGTCTCGCATATCCTATGGCCAAAAAAGGACTCTTGAAGTGTGGTGAGAGCTTTGGCTGGTAAATCAGTCAGGGCTGGAGTGCACACAGGAGTTTGCTGCCCTATTACTTCTTGGTGACTGTGAAAAAGTAAGAGGCAAATAAGGTTTCTCTCATGGAAGAAATATCCGCTGATAACAGTGGGTATATATGGAAGGAGAGCGCTGTGTGGGAAAAATGATAGGGGTGAGGACTTTACTGCATCTGGTAATTACAGGGTACAACATACTAACTCCGATCCGTACAGAAACAGGGGTTCTGCAAGTACAGAATCATCCGTCAAAGAATGGACTGAATATTCGGAAAAGAATGTGATACAATAGCACAGTTAATAACCACAAGGAGCTGCAGAGGTCCCTGACCTTCTGTTAACACAGTGCAGTCTGCAATAAAACTGCAGATGTTTCTCATGGGTCCATACTTCATTGATGCTATTTGGTCGACACAGACTAGACTATCCTTTTGTTCTGTTTATCCTCTCTACTAATGAAAATTGTTTGAACTTGTTAGACTTTTATTCCCCCACCAGGCATAACTGCTTAACAAAGCTAGACATTTTCTATGTCCTCGGTTGTAGAACAAACCAATCGACTCATTCGCTGGGGAATTCTTAGTTGCACAGATGATGCTGCAGATCACGCCATTAGTGTATTCCACTGCCAAGGAAAATCCCATTGGTGACTCAAATGAACAGATCATTAATAAATCAGTCTAAATAAACATTCATAGTCCAGCTCTGCGAGATCAGTGGAAGCTGATCAGCCCAGCTCTCCGCGTGTGGGGAGGCGCTGCAGTCGCCGCTGTAGTGCCAGACTGCACTGTCACATGAAGGCACTAGAACCTGTTGTGTGTGGGATCACAATGGTGCCTAGAATCAATCGCGTCTTTAAGGGCTCAGTTGTCTATCCTCCAAAGATGCCCTTGAATCACCTGATAATTGCCCCGTTTCATCTCTCCCTATATCATCAAAGATGTCCAACTCTGGTCTACGAGGGCCTTATCCATGCAGGCTTTTCCAGGCATTCAAAATTGGATATATTTACTTAATGGAATTCTAAATGAGAATCAGTTATATTGGCAGTGGATCCTCCTGGCTCACCTCAGGGGATCCACATTGTCTAACCACACTATTATCAGTGGAGTCGTATTCCCGATTAGTTTTGGGAGTTGAAAATACATTTTTCCATTGATAATGTCCTCACTATCTATTTATCCTACAGCCTTTAAATTAAGGGATTTTATCCCAGAACCAAATTGTTTAGATCTTTAGAGCAACAACAATGGACTTTAGAAAGATGGCAGGATTGCATTGGGTCCATTTTGGATTATATTGTTATAGCGGAGTTTTCTTTAAAATGTGTGAGGAGGTCTGCAGCTGTAACCAAGCGATGATGCACAAATGATCATGCTCTCAGATGGGCACCTTTATCGCGAACTTGGAGTTGCAGATTTCACAACACTTGCTGGCTGCATTTTGGGTGTCGCTACAGACAGCATTAGCTGGCAGAGACCAAATGTTACCAATACATTTGCATATTCATAGATTGAGTTTGGAGTGTTTTGGTTGCTTTGGGCTTTGATTGCATTAGTTACATCCTTCCAGTGCTTGGGTCAGGGCCCCGGTACTGGCCCTTTTTTCCCCCTCATGTGTCGCCTATCCTAGCAGTGTCCCCTCCATCTTTCCCCAGAGCCAGGCTCTGTGATCATTCTTTCACTTCTTGCCACTCCAGATCCTGCATTTCAGTCTCTCTCTCCCAGTTTTCTTTCACTCCATGCCCACACTGCTGGCTATTACCTTGCATCTTCAAGGCAACAGATAACATTGATCCTTTATATCAACAAATAGATTTTTTTGATATATATAAATGACAGGTATTATCTATTAATATTAGGGTGACTTCTTCAAAAACATGCAAGAGGTGTACTTAAAGGTTCAGTAATGACTTGCACCATCATAACTAAAGTTCCCTGTTTTCCGATTTTACAGATAAATACAGACAGAAACCATTTATTTTCTTGTCTGTATTTATTTTTAAATGTGGATAAAAGATGAAAATTGAGTGCTTTTCGAGTGATTTCTAAATGCACTTTGCCTTGACTGCCAGGCCAATACCAGTTTGGGAACACTACTACCTAAACTGTGCAGTGATAGGTAAGGAGGGTTAAAAAAAAAAAAATGGAATTTTAGTAAAGAGGGTTAAACAGCAGTAGAAGTGCACAAGGCTGATACTGAAGTGTGCATATTTTCATATAAGTGCATTGATTTATCTTCCGCGGGTGTTAATATCATTGAAACCTGGCAGGCATTCAAGCGTGATTGCATATCTATTGGTTAAATAAATGTGGAAATATACCAGTTTCAGCTTTATTTTTTTCACAAAACCCATAATAAATATGAATAATTTCATATAAAGTTAACCAAAAATAAATATGGATAAATATAGACAGAAATGTTTAAAAAAATTAATACCATAGAACCGGGAGCCCTAATCATAACCCAGCACTGTGCTATTTCTTAAAGCCTTCGGAAATAAACAACCTTAGACAAGCTAATGTGAATACACAAACATATATGTCGATTCCTACTCTATATTGTCTGCTTGCTCACAGTCGAGATTTTTTGCCATTGATTAGAGTGGTAAACCCACACACAACTGATTTGCCACCTCATATTTCCAATCTCATGCAATTCTCACCACTAAGTGATTCTCAGGTAGCCACTCTGCTTTTGCAGACCAAATCAGGATCACCATTGGACCCCTGTCCCCCCTATATACTGCATCAGGTCCCAGAAACGATCAGCCCGGTCCTCACCCCGCTCCTGAACACCGCCCTAAGATCCGTCTGTTTCCCGGGTAGTTGGAAAAAAGCATGCATCAGGCCTATCCTCAAAAAGGAGACAATGGATCCAACAGAATCCAAGCACTATCGGCCAATATCTTGTCTCCCCCTTCCCGCCAAAATGCTGGAGAGAGCGATGAATCAGGAGCTAACTAAACACCTAGATGACAATCATCTTTTAGATCCCACTCAACATGGCTTTAGGGCCTGCCATTCCACCGAATCCGCTCTGATCATAGCTACAGAGGACATCTGTAGGACCATGGACGATGGGGGTAGAGACGCTTTGATCTTACTTGATCTAACAGCGGCATTTGACACCGTTAACCATGGGGTCCTACTTAACAGATTGAGGGCGCTGGGCATCTTGGACACCGCCTTAGCGCTTTTTGAGTCCTCCTTGAGTCCCTTATACACGAGATCCACTGGGGAGGTCTCCACTCAGCAGAATTCCATCTTCCATGTGGTGTCCCGCAGGGCTCGGCTCTATCACCTACCCTATTTAATCTATATGTCACTCCCCTTGCTTCACTAATAAAATCCCATGGCCTGCATTTAGTGTCATACGCCGACGACACTCAATTAGTGGTGTCACTTTCCCAGTCGGTAGAAGCCACGGCTGCCAGTTTCAGGAACTGTCTGTCTGACGTAAAGAACTGGATGAACGATCACTTCTTAAAGCTTAACACCGAAAAGACTGAAGTGATCGAATTTGGCCAAAAACCTTCCATCTGGAGTCACCAATGGTGGCCTCCAGAAGCGGGCAGTTGCCCGGTCCCAGCCAATAAGGTCAGAAATCTAGGCTTTATAATAGATAAGGATCTCACTTCTTCAGCACACATCAGTCAGGTCACTTCGGCATGTTTCTACTCAATGAAGGTACTTAGGAAAATCCTACCCTACATTCCGCTTTCTCTTAGGAAAACTGTGGTGGGAGCCCTAATTATGTCTAGGGTAGACTATTGCAACGCTCTTTACTTGGGAGCAGGTGTAAAACAGCTTGCCAGGCTCCAGTCCATCCAAAATACAGCGGCAAGAGTTTTACTCAATCTCCCAAAAAGAGATCCCACCTCCAAAGCCATACGGGAATTGAACTGGCTCCCTGTAAGGCGCAGGATCCAATTTAAGGCCTTGTGTCTGGTTCATAAATCATTGTATGGTAACACCTCTGATGAGCTCATCAACCTTCTCCCTCGCTATGTGCCTTCGCGCACCTTAAGATCCTGTAGTCAACACCTACTCCAAATGCCTAGAAGAAATAGAGCCCGGTGGGGCGGAAGATCTTTTTCCTTCCTAGCCCCCAAGCTATGGAACAGTTTGCCCGTTACACTGCGCTCGGAAAAGAACAGAGCGAGCTTTAGAAGGGCGCTGAAGACCTGGCTCTTCACGATGCCATAACCATCTCTCTACTTACCTTCGTCTCACAGCGCCAAGACGCCTCGGCATAAGAACGCTTAAAATAATTCAGTCATTATTTACACTTTCAGCAAAGGAAGACATTCAATGACATCTGATCTGTATTATTTCTTTGACATTCTTGGGTCCTTAGGGAAATTGAGGAAGCCTGTGAGATTCTTTGTTCTCATGCAAGTGACCTCTAGTAATAACTTACGGTACTGCCATCTTGTAAGGCAAGCATTTGTGTCTGACTCGATGGACCTTTAGTATTGGCTAGATGTACTGAGGCCTGCTACAGTAAAGGTTTGTGTCTGACTCAAGGGACCCCTAGTAATAGTTTCAGTGCAGCCATCAGTGTTGCTGCAGCAATAGGGAGGGGAATGCCCAAATTAGATGAGGTTGGTGATATATCTGTCATAACTTAACATAAATCCGTGTACCTTGCGACTGCATCCGAGTACCTCAGGGAGTCACTCACTAGTCTTTTTTACTAAGTTCAGTGCACAATATTTACCACAATTCTATATTTTCAGAATATTGCTGCTATTGTTGATGCATATGTAAGATTTGAACCCAAAGGTGTTTGGATATAACAAGTTTCCATATTTGTCCCAATTAACCGTCTATAGTGTTAATTTACACCCTGGTGGATGGATTGTCGGCCTGCAAGGGAGACTGAGGTCATGGCCTCTGGCTCCTTGAGAGCGGACCATCCTACATTTGTGTAAGAAATTGGGTTACTGGTTGGGGGGAGGGGTGAAACCCTACTCAAGCAGCAACCAAAGTTCTTGTCAGGGTGAAGTCACAAGCAAACCCCAAATTAACCTGTGCTTAACCCTCGGGTAGCTTGCAGCAGAAAGACTTAACATAGAGGCAAAGTGTAAAGTATTTGTGCAACGCTTCAAATTGTAATAAAATGAAAACAACACACAAATAGGATCCAACAGCAAATCAGAAAAATAGAGTAGATTTTGCTAAATAAAACAAGGCCAAAACAACAAAATCTATTCAGTTGATCCAGAGATATGCAGTTTTACAGGTTTAAGTGAAAATTGCTCCAAAAAGTTCATGGCTCCACTTGCAGCTATCTGGCCGTGTGAGACCAGTAAAAAGTCACAAGTACAGGCCGACTGGGATGGAGCACTGGTCGAACACAGGGACCAGGTTAGTCTAGTTGAAAAGGTGCATCTCAGTTCAGCGCGAAGAGTCTTGTTTGTGGTCGAGGGGGCCGCGTGGAGCAGGGAAGCGTCACGTATGGTCATCGGTGTAGCTCCAAAAGGCCTGTTCGCTGTCGCCAAAAGCTCAAAAACTTCAATTCAGCCTCTCTGAAGCCCACAACAGGACCTGAGGAGCACCACGTGAAGGGTCAGGGCTTGCTCCAGCTGGATCTGGGTGCTGGATCTGGTGGTTGAGAGCCTGCTATTTACCTGTGACTCTGAACCGGAGGCCAGCAGACTAGACCTTGGAGTCACTCTGGAAGTCTCGGGTTCAGGTCCAAATCCTCTGGCTCAGGCAGAAAGACAGCAGTCCAGCAAGGTAGCAGTCCAGCAGAGTGGCAGTCCTTTCAGAAGCACAGCAGCACTTCTTTCTGGCAGAGTTTCCACAGGTACTGAAGAGTAGGTGTCTGAGGTACAATATTTATACCTGGTTCTTCCTTTGAAGCTTCTAGAGGTTTTTCTTTTGAAGTCAACAGGCTTTTTGCCTTCCCTGCAATGGCTCAAGACTAATTACAGGGAGTATGCAGCCCTTTGTGTGGGGGCAGGACACAGCCTATTGAAGTGTAAATATGCCAGATTCCTGGCGGTCTAGCAGGAATCCACAAAGCCCAACTGTCAGCTACACCCAGTCATGTGACGGGTGTCACATGACTGCCAATAATCAATTATAATTGACAAACACTGAACTAACCACGCACATACGGTTCCTGGGGCACCTCGCTGCCAGGCGTTAAGTGTTTTAATGCCTCGTCAGGGGTAGTAAGCGCTATATGAATACAAATACCATTACACCAGAGTAAGGCCTTTTTTTGTGGAAGTGTGCCCTTCGACATTTTTCACTAGGAGCATGTATTCATAAGTGTTCTTGACAGAAGAGATAAACCAAGCAGAATTTTCGAGTAACTCCATCTAAGGCAAAATAAGATATTTTATGCTTGCTATCAGCCATCTGAAAGATGTTCACTGTTTCAGACAGCCTTAACAACTGGTTTGTTCTATCTTCTATCTGTAGTTCACGAATGTTGATTGTTTCTTTCCTGCTCACCGTGGAGGAGAAAAGTTCTTTGGGTCAGGTGTTTGTTTGGTCTTTTTACTGTGCAATAGGAAAGAAAGTGGACACTGTTCTTGGAGTTCATTTGGTGTGCAAACTGTTCACTTCTCTTTGTGGTTTACTTTGATGAGCAGAATAATGTTATTGGGATTGGGGTTTGTGTTGAAAGTTGGACTGAGACCGTCAACATTATCGGCGCCCTCTTGCTCTCCTTAACCTTTTTGTGCGCGTAAAACAGCCGCCATTTTGAACACCATGGCTTCCCTGCTCCCGCCGAGAGCCAGCGCGCCTCTCTCCCACTCCTAGCTTCGCCGGCATCCCCCCCCCCCCGCATACTGACAACCCCCCTGCCTGCACCTGCCGCGAATCATAAAACCCCTCTTCAGCGCTGCTCTGCCCCAGGCCCTCGTCCTGTTCCCAGCGCGACACCTCCCTTCTTCCCATTTATGATCCCCGGCCCTTTGACGCAAACCCCTTTTCCCCGTGTGCCCGTTCGTCTTCCTCGTTCCCAGGCCGACACCCAGCTCTGCCGATACTGTTCCATGCCCCTCCCCGTACAATAGAAAGTTTCCCCCCAGCAAGGGATCCCCGGGTTGATCAAAGCCCCCCGCCCTACGAGACCCGATCAAACCCCACACACTCCGTGAATCGGCGGAATATCCAGCTGCGCGATGATCATCACCTGTTGTGAACGGGGCGGGGACTTCCACTGTAACCTTGCGTGGGAACGGGCTGGGAAAGGGGGGGATTCTGAGGATGTCTTTCCGTACATCAAAGTATCGACGAGAATGTGTTACATGCAATAAACAGATAAACATGTGTATAAGAGGCCAGGCCTCAGGGATGCAGTTAGAGCACCTCAGAAAGATACCTTCTGTCCGTTTCGTTGTGTTCTCCTCCGGAGAAAATAAAAACCTTGTTTCCTGCCTTCCAGTCTCCAGCGCCTGCCTCTTCAATAGTTTAACTTCTTTGTGGGTTCAAGAGGCGACACCGCCGGGCAATACTTAAGGATCTTATATTCTGGTTGGTAGTGCCCCCCAATTATTTTCACAATTGGCGTCCCAAGCGTGGGGCCCATCAGCGACCCATGGATCCAGTGGGAGAGGTCCTGACGACAAAGTGAACGACTGCAACGATCGGGAACGCGTCTGTCCGATAGACCCTCGTCTGACAGCCGATCATCCGAACTTCACTGGTTCCGAACAGACCTCTCTCGAGTGATCTACGGTCCTGACTGGGAACCATCAGGAGTGCCGCGAGGATAACGAAGAAGAGAGGACGATCGGGCGCTGGATTCGGAAGACAGGAAACTGTCCATGCGGTCCGGGTAAGGTCGTGTAACCACGACAAGTCGCGAAATAATTGCTTGATTGCTTGTTTGTTTAAAAATACTAGTATTGCTCTTTTTATTTATTTGGAGATTCACTGTCTGCAAACGGAGAAACAACGGGCTCTCTCTTTGCAAGCAGTGGAGGATAGGTAGGGCAGCAGCCGTGCTTATTTTTTCTCCCCCACTCAATAATCACTTGAAACTGAACTGTTGTTCGCAAAACTATTGTTTCCTGGAGATTCCCTGTCTGCAAACAGGGAAGAGACCACCCTTTTTGCAGATAGTGAAAAGGGTAGGTAACGCAGATCTTTGCGGACCTGCTCATTCTCCCCATTGTTATTTATTGGTCTTTTGTTATTTTTGATCCATGAGGTATTCACTGCCTGCAAACAACGTAGAATAGAAATATTCTGTCCAGTCTTTGCACCTAGTGATAAGATAGGCAGTGCTGACTTTTTAGTCCCTCGTTACGAGCCGTCATGTCTGTCTTCTCCCCACTGATTAGTAGCCTGTTTAGCCCGGACCGCCTATTAGAGATGGACCATCCAGCCCCACTGGAAGGCACCCCTAATAAGGACATGTTCATGAAGCATGGATTGACCGCTATAGCCTATAGTAAACTATGGCATAAATATACAAAAAAGGGTCAAGAAAGTCAATGGCCCCTGATAGGATCCTTCGATGATGATAAAATAAAAACGCTAGAAACTGCCCTGGGTAAAAACAAGACAACACCTACTATGCTTGACAGCTTCGGCATGTGGCGAAAAGAAACTGAACAACGTAAAAAGAAAACTGAGAGTAGGTTGGAAAAAGAGCTGCGAAAAGCAGCCCACCTAGCTGCTCAGAAACTAGAAAAAGAGATAAAGGAAAGAGAGAAAGCTAAACAGAAACTAGAAATGGAAACGCCAAGCCAGTGTCCGGTTAGAACCCCCTCCATGCTCTACCCTGATTTACCCTCGAAACGACAAGCCAATGAGGACCTGCTGTTAGGTCCTCCTATCATCTACATGCCCCCTCCATATGCCCCTTCTCAACCCGTGGCGCAGCACGCGCCACCCCCAGGTACAAACGAAGGTACCGCCACAGCGTCGGCCCCAATGGCCTCTGTGCCAGCCGAACCCCTTGTATTAAAACCCGCATCAACAACAACGTTAGACGACCATGAGACTCGAGGGGCTGGCCCTGCAAGAACAAACAGACTAGACAAAGATGAGCGAGCGGGGATCGACAAAATAGCAAGGACACTGGTAGAAAGGAAGGATGATGAAGAGTACATCACAGATATGTTCAGCTCGTATACAGGGAGTCACAGACGACATTTTACCGTACGACTGTGTTATCATGTCTTGAATGCATACGAGGACCGATATCGAGACAAAGGTCCCGAGAGCCTAAGGACTCTGTACCGGAAGGTCGATATCGGGGATGAGGGCGAGTGTGATGTGTCGGACCTCCTTACGCGTACGCTTGAGGTTTTCCGCCACCTCACTGAACGAAAGCCGGGAGCTAAATCCGCAGCCCCCGTAGTGACCGAACCACCAACCGAGCAATCTAACACCATGATGCCGATACGTGAGGCTGCCCCTTACTGGGTTCCTCCTCGGGGTACAGGGACTCACGATGATGCAAACAACCAAGATGCGAAGGGAAGGGTAGTATACAACTGGGTCTACCAGCCATGGGACCGGCAAGAGATACTGACATTCCGGAAATCTCTACCCGACCTACGTAAAAACCCCACTGCCTTCTATACTGAATTGGGTACAGCCCTGGGTTCAACGATCATGACCCTGGCTGACATCGACTTGTTCTTCGGGTTATGTCTACCAGCTGATGTGTGGAAGCAAATCCGGAAAGTCGACCACCTTGAGCTGTTTGGACATACCTGGTCACAACTCGATGACCTGGACAAACAACGGGGACCAGGACAAAAGCCGTTGAAATCCATTCTAGACCTCCCAGATAAAATCGTAGAGAAATTAAAAACCCTAATCCCAGAAAAGAAAGTGGACTGGTCGATAGTAACAGCCTGTCGCCAAAAACCCCAGGAGGATGTATCGGAATACTTCTCCCGGTTTGAAACGGTGTTCTCCGATTACAGCGGCCAGGACATGACCACTGCAACCGGACACCATCTGTTTGTCCAGAATTATGTTAAGGGCCTATCATCGGAAATCTCCCAGAAACTACAGGCCAGCGAGAGTAGTTGGGCAGCCTCCAAACCTACAGCGATTCTCCAAATGGCCCAATATTACGAGCATCAGAAAAATGAAAACGATAGGGCGACAGAGAAAAAGAAGAAGGACTTAAAAGAGAGGGTGATGATTGCCAAACTGCAAGGGGTGACTATAGGACGAGACCAATACCGGGGAAACTACCAGACAAACGTCCCTAAGACTACATTTCCCCAGGACCGCACTCTGACTTCCTACAGTGGACGCACAGACCTTAGAGAAGACCAGTGCGCTTTCTGCAAAGGGACTGGCCATTGGAAATCCCAGTGCCCAGTTCTTCTGGAAATGATCAGAAACAAAGACCCCAGGGATGTAGCAAACGGACCGAGACCTAAGGGACAACAACAACGAGGGCCCCCAAATGACGCAACTAATGACAGATCAAACAGACCAAATACGTTCGACCGACCCAGGCAGAACCAATATCAACAATCTGACTATGACGACACTCACACCTTCGCATAGGACAGCCAAGGGCGAGGGAGGGATCCAGTCGAGCTCTATGTTGACCAGCAGGGCCCTTATGTCACTGCTAAGGTCCTGGGTACCAAGTCTCCATTTCTGGTAGACACTGGCGCAACACGTAGTGCGTTATCTAAACGACTGATTCCAAGGGCACCCTTGTCTGGCTCACTCATAACATCGACAGGTTTCGATGGAACGCCCTCCACCAACCCTTTGTCTGCCCCGATTCTCTTTGACGTAGAAAACAACACCACCGACACCACGTTCTTGCTTTCCTCCAATAGCCCTGATGCCATTATGGGACTTGACTTACTGAAACACTTCCGAGCGACGATTAGGTGTTCTCAAGATGGAGTTCGAGTGTTTCTTTACGACAACCCCGTTCTGCTTAGACATTGTTCCCCCCGACACATGTTTTCCATCACCGACGTTGACGCGTCCCTGCTTGACACTCTACCTCCGTATCTGTGGGCCAAAGCGGATTCGGACGTAGGGCGTATGTTAATTGACCCAGTGCACATTACTGTCCGACCAGACGCAACACTCCCAAAACTCCCACAATATCGGATATCGCCGGAGGGCGAGAAGGCATTGGTAATGATTATCCAGTCACTGATAGACGCAGGAGTGGTAGAGGAAGTGGTTAGCAACGTTTGCAACAGCCCTATCTTGCCCATTATCAAGAAGCAGGGAGAGGGAGATGAGAGAGCATACCGTTTCATCATCGACCTCCGAGAGATCAACAAAGTGGTGGTACCCCAGTACCCTGTGGTCTCAGACATCACCACCATCCTGACCTTGATTCCATCCACTGCCACCACCTTTTCCGTCATCGACCTCAAGAACGCATTCTTCTCCATCCCCATCCACCCAGACAGCCGATATCTCTTCGGCTTTACCCTAAAAGCCCGCTCATATAGGTTTTGCCGAGCGCCTCAAGGCTACACGGAAAGCCCTAGCATCTACAGCCAGGCCCTCAAAAGACAACTAGACCAAGTCCAGTTACCCGACGGGGTGGTGTTGGTACAATATGTCGATGACATCCTTTTGGCAGCCGACACCACCCCTCTAGCGGTTACCGCCACCATTCAACTCTTGCACTTCCTTGCGGAAAATGGCCACAAGGTCTCCAAGAAGAAGTTGCAATTCTGCCTACCCCAGGTCACTTACCTAGGCCACCTTTTGTCCAAAGATGGAAGAAAACTCACCCCTGATCGAATCCAAACCATTCTAGATACCCCTGTCCCTAAAACCCAGAAGCAGGTTCGCTCCCTATTAGGCCTCACCTCCTTCTGCCGACAATGGTTACCAAACTTCAGCCTCGTTGTAAAACCACTGCTTTCTCTGCTAAACAAAGACGTCCCTTTCCCACTCCCTTGGACTCCTGAGTGTCAAACTTCCTTCACAGAACTGCGAGATGCCCTTTGCTCAGCCCCTGTCCTGGGTACCCCTGATCACAAAAAGCCCTTCTCCCTTTACACTCACGAAAGGGAGGGGTGCGCTTTATCTGTCCTGACCCAGGCCATCGGCCCTAAGCAACGACCGTGCGCTTACTTCTCTGCCACTCTTGACCCTGTCGCCAGAGCCTTGCCTGCCTGCCTTCGAGCTGTAGCTGCTGCTGCAGTCTCTATCCGACAGAGTGAGGGGATTGTACTCTCGAATTCCCTCACGGTACTGGTACCCCATGCAGTCGACACCCTCCTGAACCAAACCAAGACGCAACATCTGACGAGTGCACGACTGACTGGATACGAATTGACCTTGCTTGCCCCCCATATCACCCTGAAAAGATGCACCACACTGAACCCAGCAACTCTGTTGCCCTTGCCAGAGAACGATCCCAATGTGCGCCCCGTACATGACTGCGTGACTCTTACGGACGAACAGACCAGGAGTAGGGTCGATCTCAGAGACACAGCTTTCCCTGACCCCGACGGGGAGTTGTGGGTGGACGGTTCTTGCATCAAACTCTCCGATGGTACCACTTCCGCTGCCTATGCAGTCACCACGGCCCGAACTGTAGTAGAAACAGCCCGCATCACCCAGCGATCTGCCCAGGCAGCGGAACTGATTGCTTTGACGCGAGCCTGCATCCTGGCAACAGGAACCACAGCGAACATTTACACCGACAGCCAGTATGCCTTCGGGGTGGTTCACCATTTTGGGCTCCTCTGGAGGGAGAGAGGATACTTGACCTCACACGGCACACCCATTTTGCACGGGGATTTAGTCTCCGCCTTAATCGAAGCTGTCCTCCTCCCCAACAAACTTGCCGTTATCAAATGCCAGGCACACAAGAAAGTGACAGACATTATTGGACAGGGAAATGCACTAGCCGACATCACCGCCCGAACGACAGCTGAAAATAGAACGACAACACATATGTACGTGACCAGGTCACAAGCAGAAAACTGGACTGACGCCAAGGACACAATTAGAGACATACAAACGACTAGCACACAACACGAATTGACTGAATGGACACGGGTGGGATTGAAAGACGATGAAGGCTGCTGGCGGACAAAAGACACGAACAGATGGTTGCTACCTGATTCGTACTTGATTCCCATATTAACCATGGCACACTCCCCTGCCCACATAGGATCAGCCCCCATGATCGAACTTGTCTCCAGGGTTTGGCACAATGACAAGATCCCAGATTCCGCCAAACGCCTGGTCCAACAATGCTTAATATGCCTACAACACAACCCCGGGAAAGGAACTGTAGTACCCCGGGGGGGATTTGGGGTCCCAAACCACCCATTTGAAGTCCTGCAGATGGACTACATCCAGCTAGACAGATGCCAAGGCCTGAAATATGTACTCGTCGTGGTGTGCGCATTTAGCAAGTGGGTGGAAGCATATCCAACCCGTGACAACACCGCTATGGCCACTGCAAAGGTTCTGTTAAAGGAGTTTTTCCCCCGTTATGGCCTCTGTCGTGTTTTATGGAGTGATAATGGCCCCCACTTTGTAGCCAAAGTTATCCAGCTCATCCTAAATGGGCTGGGTATTAAACAGAAATTCCACGCAGTCTTCCACCCTCAATCTGCTGGGCTTGTCGAACGACACAATGCCACACTAAAGCTTAAACTGGCCAAAATAGTGGCTACGACGGGCCTGAAATGGCCAGACGCCCTCCCATTGGCATTGCTATCGATGCGCTCTACCCCCACCCGACATCACTTAACCCCTTATGAAGTTGTCTTCGGTCGACCCATGAGCGTCTGGTCTGCCCCGAAACCAACTTCCATTCATGACGTTCCGGATGTCCTAATGTCTGATTATCTGTACAAATTGACTGAAACTTTGTCTGTCCTTCATCAGCAGGTGCAGCAGGCCATCCCCGATGCCTCCAGGGGTCCGGGTCACGCCATCCAGCCGGGGGACTTCGTGCTGATCCGAAATTTTCAGCGATCAAAGAGTTTGGAACCCCGATGGACGGGCCCCTGGCAAGTGCTGATCACCACTCGGACCGCACTTCGAGTGGAGGGGAAGAAACACTGGCTGCACGCTCATCACTGCAAAAAGGTCTCTCCAGCCCTGGCCACGACAGACACCATCAACACCCAAGAAGAGCTCCTGAACCAGGACCGACCATCGTTGAACTGCTACCCTGATACTGAGACACTTGAACTTTCAAAACATCCTGACCCCACTGTGCCATCTCGAGAAGGGTATTTCCTGCGTCGAAAGGAGGGAGCTTCGGCTAAGTAGGCCACGGACTAGGTTAAAGGATCTCAGAACGGTGACCCAAACTACCAAGGGTTACCTGGAGAGAAGCTAAAACTAAGTCTGTGGTCCTGCCCACTACCGAGCACCTTGAAGACGAAGATGATGGAAGCGCCAGATAAGAAGATGATGGAAGCGCCAAATAAGAAGCCGACGAAGACAGCAGGAAATACCCACTACAGAAATCCGAGAATAGACAGACTCCATAGCTCAAAGACAATTGCACTCTTTATCGTAATCCTCCTCTGTTTTCTCCTCATGACTACGCTCTGGATTATGGAAGAACACGCACCTGCTCACGAAACATTCCTAACCACTGCTCAGCCTACCACCATGAAGGAACATCATCTAATTTCGCTCTCTCCTCAACTAAGAGAGAGGCGAAAGGAGTTTTGGAACAACTCTTTCGTGCAGCTACTTCACCAGCACAATCTTGCCACCAACAACACCACCAACTGCTGGATCTGTGGGTTGCTACCCCATGCCACTGGACATTCAATACCATTCATCCCTTCACCCTTCTCTGTCCACGGCTCCTGCCTTGCCTGGCTGATCCTCCTGCAAGAGAGCTATACGGGCAATGCCACCTCCAGCAGAACTGCAGCACATTCTTCTCATGGGGCCGGGCGAAACAAGACAAAGACACACTTCTGCCCGCTGACCCCCAGCGACTCGAACCAAATGGACATCACGGCTAAAGAACGAATCGAAATGCAGGTGTTCAACAATCCAACCAGACCCACCTTCTCCTATCTGCGGAAACGAACGGCTGCCACTCTGACTGTGGCCCTGACGGTCATCAACGTCACAGGCCACATGTGTGTAGAAGGACTTGGGACACAACTGGTGGGTCGCAGCGCTTGCCGCTTTACCAGAACTCTGGATTCCACGGATCCACCTTCCTTTGTGTCATCCCCAAACATGTATTTCATCTGCGGCACGAAGGCCTACACCTGGCTCCCCAAAGGCTGGGGGGGCACTTGCTACATCTCCTTCGTCCTTCCTCCAACTTATGTGGCCCCGGCGAATCACCACAGGCAAAAACGAGCCAAAGACGTTGAGCAAGCCGACTCAACAGGGGCGCAGTTCCTCGATGCTATGAAAGGACTCGTCCCCCTCTGGGGCCCGATGGCAAACAGCCGTGCCATCCGACATTTGACTCAGGCAGTCGAGACAACCATGAACATCACAGCGGGCATCTTTGCCAACAACACTGCCGAGCTCCAAGCGGTCCGTTTGGTGGCTCTTCAGAACCGCCTCGTTCTAGATGTGGTTCTGGCGGACCGTGGAGGAGCATGCCGCATTATTGGGTCCAGCTGTTGTACATACATACCGGACAACTCACCCTCAGTGTACAAAGCCATCGAACATCTTCACAGACTCTCTTCGGAAGTTCACCAAGAGCAAGAAGAATGGTCGCTTGGTGGTTGGTTCTGGGACACCGTCAAAAGCTGGGGCTGGAGACTGCTCACCATTATCCTGATTCCCGTAGTTATAATATGTGGCCTATGCTTAGGAATTCAATGTTTGCCACCTATGTGTTCTTTATGTGCGAGTTGTATTTTTCCCAAAACTGTGGACATTGGAAGCGAACATATGAGAGCATTGTATGATACCGAAGTTAGGAATTTGATGAAAATTGACATTGAGTAAAGCAAGGTGGCTAGATATGTTGAAAAGGGGGGACTGTTGAAAGTTGGACTGAGACCGTCAACATTATCGGCGCCCTCTTGCTCTCCTTAACCTTTTTGTGCGCGTAAAACAGCCGCCATTTTGAACACCATGGCTTCCCTGCTCCCGCCGAGAGCCAGCGCGCCTCTCTCCCACTCCTAGCTTCGCCGGCATCCCCCCCCCCCCCCCCGCATACTGACAACCCCCCTGCCTGCACCTGCCGCGAATCATAAAACCCCTCTTCAGCGCTGCTCTGCCCCAGGCCCTCGTCCTGTTCCCAGCGCGACACCTCCCTTCTTCCCATTTATGATCCCCGGCCCTTTGACGCAAACCCCTTTTCCCCGTGTGCCCGTTCGTCTTCCTCGTTCCCAGGCCGACACCCAGCTCTGCCGATACTGTTCCATGCCCCTCCCCGTACAATAGAAAGTTTCCCCCCAGCAAGGGATCCCCGGGTTGATCAAAGCCCCCCGCCCTACGAGACCCGATCAAACCCCACACACTCCGTGAATCGGCGGAATATCCAGCTGCGCGATGATCATCAGCTGTTGTGAACGGGGCGGGGACTTCCACTGTAACCTTGCGTGGGAACGGGCTGGGAAAGGGGGGGATTCTGAGGATGTCTTTCCGTACATCAAAGTATCGACGAGAATGTGTTACATGCAATAAACAGATAAACATGTGTATAAGAGGCCAGGCCTCAGGGATGCAGTTAGAGCACCTCAGAACGATACCTTCTGTCCGTTTCGTTGTGTTCTCCTCCGGAGAAAATAAAAACCTTGTTTCCTGCCTTCCAGTCTCCAGCGCCTGCCTCTTCAATAGTTTAACTTCTTTGTGGGTTCAAGAGGCGACACCGCCGGGCAATACTTAAGGATCTTATATTCTGGTTGGTAGTGCCCCCCAATTATTTTCACAGTTTGCCTGATGCTTTGCGCGCTCAGGAATGCTGGACTATTCAGCCACTCCGAATCTACTGAAACACGCACAGCATCCAAATTCCTGTCGAGGAGACCCACTTTGTGTTTGTCATATACTTGTGGGCACACTCCGGTTCTATTGAATCAGTGTACATTTTGCCTTAGAAGCTTGAGTCTTTGTTGGTGGCAGAGAACAAGTATACACAGTCAAGAGAGTCAGGTGGCTTCAAGCTCAGTGCTTAACTTTAAATAAACACATTTAATCAGTAATGCCATTTGAGATGTCATCTGTGATGTAATATGTGAGGTCATAAGCAGTGCATTGGGGGGACGTGTGTTATAGTTAGCTCGGGTAATTATAATTGCTGAATTTCACTGGTTTTGCAAGAGTGAAATCGAATCCATAACGCCTCTGTACCTTTGGTTGTTTCCGTGAATTTCTAAGGTTTTTTAAATTCAGTTTCCCAACTATAACGTAACTGTAACCATAATTTTTTTAAGTGAATTTAAATGTTTTTTTAACTAGTAGTCGCGTTTGCAGATTGGTAGAGACAGGGGGCGGGTCCTCCGACAGAGCTCAGTAATCCTGCTGTATGGGACTTAATGGAGGTAACAGAAGGGATTCTTGGCCCCCCAGAACTCCCATCATGCAAGGGGACTTCATCCCCCAACCAGTAGTGTGCCAGGAGGTGCATTTGCAGAGTGGTGGAGAAAGGGGGTGGGGCGTCCAAAGACCTTTCAGTAATCCCGCTGTGTGGGACTTACTCGAGGTAACAGGAGGCGTAGTTGGCCCCCAAGGACCCTAATGAGTCAAGGGGATTTCATCCCTCAACAAGTAGTGCACCAGGAGGTGCGTTTGCAGAGTGGTGGTGAAAGGGGGCGTGGCCTCTGGTGACTTACCAGCTGCTTTTTAAAAAATGTATTTTATATGGGGAGTGGACTGCTTGGCCTACCTTCCCCGGGCCGATTTCTGCTCCAGGGACCTCATCCCCGTGGGTGGCATTTTTTAAAATTATTTTTTAATAATTTCCGGGGCGGGGAGCCATGTGGCCCTGTCTCCCTGGGCTGATGCCGGCCAGGGGGACCCCATTTCCCTGGGGCCCGGCCGGTCTGAATTGGTGAAAGGGAGGACGTGCAATCTCTCCCTCCTCTATGGGCTGAATTCGGCCCTACGGACGACATCCCTGGGGGCCGGCCTTCTTTAATTTACTTTTGATACTTTTTGGGGATGGGAGCCATGTGCCCCCCCCTCATCGGGCTGACCATTCTGAATTGGTAGAGGGGAGGCCTTGTGACCTCCCCCTCCTCCATGGGCTAATTTCGGCCCCAGGGACCCAATCCCCCAGGGCCCAGACTCTATTGTGGGTGCATTGTCTCGCCCAGGGCACCCACTCACATCTGTTGGGGACCGCAGTGGGAGCTGCCGGCTCCACATCTGCTGCTCTTGCTTGCTGGAAGCAAAGCATTTGCGGTGGCTTGGCGGGAGCGGTAAAGCTCCTGCCAAGCCACAACAAACAGCTATATCCCAGGGGTGGGCACCCCAAGACATAGCAGCAGCCGGCCCTGGGGGGTGGCGGTCTGCAATACCACCTATGGCTCAAGGAGGGGGGGGCTGCATGGCCCCCGTACATTCTTATTGTTCTGCCTGCCCCAGGAAGGTGGCGGCACCCATGGTCGAGAACGGCTCCCTCCCATCTTTACAAGAACAAGTTGGCCCCAGGGATGTGGCCAGGGCCGAGGGCGGTCCCTGAGGCCCGCTACAAATTAATCATGCCCTTGGGAAGTGGTGGTCCCCGGGTTCAAGGGGGGGTCCGAGAGGCCCCCATAACAAAGAATTAGCCCCGGGGAGGTGTTAGTCTCCAGGGCACAGGGGGGAGGTCCAAGAGGCCCCCCTTATTTTGTTTTTCACATGTGGCCCCAGGGAGTTTGTGGTCCCCTGGCATTAATAAGCCCCTGGAGGGTGGGTCACTGTGCCCCCCCCCTTCACTATGCAAATGCCTCTGAGACCTGGCTCACCTGAGGGCCATTTATTAACAAGGCCCAGGTGTGCGCACATCTCTTCATTTAAAAAAATAAATAAAAAATTAGCGGGATCCGCAGATCTAGCGTGACTTCTGAAGAATTTTTTTTAATACTTTATTTACCCAAAATTTGGATTATCTTTATTATTTCAAAAACTACTGAACGGATATACACTAAATCACAAAAGGGTACTTCCCTGATCTACATTTCTGCTAAATTTGGTGTAATTCCGTTCAGTAGTTCGAGCTGTAACCGTGTCTTAAGTTCCTATGAAAATTAAGATGGGGAAACGCGTTTTGGGAACCCCCCTTTTTCTCGGTCCCACTTTTCAGATCACCCCGAAACTTTCAAAACAGCAACTGAAGTGAGTGGCAAACTAGTGTTGAAAATTGCCAGAGGACTCATGAAATAATGCCAAGGTTATTGGCAAATGAAAAACGCTTTTCCTATGGAAACGAGGTCCTAACTATAACTACCTACTGGTGACCGCCAATATATATATTGTTGTTCTGTGTTAAATGTTAATCTGTTGGCTACAAGTTACTTAACGTCTTGGTCTGGAAATCTGCTGTTATTGTATAGTATTATGAGAATGATAATGGGCAGTTGATTTCACATAATAATCTAATATGCAGTACCTGTAGTGGGTTCTCCGTGCAGAGGGGGCTCCAGAGACTGTGGCCACCTCCAATAGTGAGCCTGGAGAGGCTGGCAAGCATGGTTAGCACTGCCACTGGTAGCCAGCAGTGGGCAGAAGCGAGATGGATTACCCAATCTTAGTTTGATCAAGTCCCTGATTCACCACATGGTCCATCTTCACTTTCGTTATCCCGCCATCCTGCATGAGTTTGGAGGCCTGGGCGGTGAACTCTGCTCCGTTTGCATAGTTTTCTGCACTCTGCAGAGCACTCAAATTCAGACATATTGCTTTCCGCATATTGGAGTGGAGTTTTTAACGCACTCGCCAACTTGACATTGAGGTGATATTTCTCAACGTGGTTGGTCAGATTTCTCAGCGCAGATGCTCTTGAATACTCGTGTTGAGAAACCTTCCGTTAGTGTTGAGAAAACTGCTGCTTGGGTAGAAAATCTACTTGAGTGGGAAGAAAAAAAGGAGTGCCCTCTAGCGCTGCACATGTTGCCGTTCGATCTGATTTTCAGCTTGGGACAACACCCTTCGCTGAAAATCAACACGAATGGCATGACTAAATGCACCTCGCCGCTTGCAGAACTCCGCTTAGTGTGGTGGAGTTTTTGGGTCACTTTGCGAAGTTCCACGTAGCGAAACTCCACAAACTCCTTCCAGGCCTACATATGCGCCTTTGCTTAATATTCTCAGTTCTGGTCTCACCACTGCTCTACAGGCATTTCCTTGAGTCACTGTCCCTTTGGCGTTCCTCCAGCCCTCAGCTAGGATCCTGCTCAGCATGGACAAGTTAGAAGAGTCCTTGATTAACCCAACATTGGTGACTGACAGAATAATAGTTTGGCCTTCAAAACTCATCTTCTCTAGAGGTTTATAGCACCTCTAGGGATGGGTGTGGAGTTTTCCCTAATTTTTACACCTGTTTTTCTTGTCTTGAGTTTTACTCGCTAGAAAGGTGAAGGGATAATCAACAAAGGACGATGCTCAATATTGAGATGTTTCCACCAGTAGTACCACTGCCAGCACTGGTTGTTGTAATTGCGTTCCAGTTATTGTTTGTATTCCTTTCCCATACTGTAAATGGATTGCATTCTGTGGTTAGAAGCACAAAGCCATTTGCGTGGTAAAGTTCAACTTTACACCTACAGATAGCTTTTATTTATTTTTCATTTTTACAAGTGCAAGGATTTACCAAAGGTGAAATTACACTTACAAATGAATTTACTCATGCTCAGTTTAATCCAGTGGCGATGGTGTAATAGTGCCTATGAGTACATCCTACCAGCAGGCTGCGAGTCGGCCTTCCAGGTGAAGATGGACTGGTATGTTTGGGAGCATCACTCTCTCAGTAGCATGAGGGTACTCACACCCAGACCCTTCCAACCTGGAGCAGTGCATTGCAAGGGTTCCTTGGCGGGAATGGGCTTTGAAATCCCCAGAAATTGTTGCAGGTGTCGAGGAAAGAGGGGTGTTGGGTAATTGTGAAAAGTATCTCCCATGGAGAAAACAAAATAAGAAATGAACTTTTCTCGTGCAGTCCTTTACTTCGCGGTTACTGTGAGCACCACTAGAAAGGTGCGACTGTCTGTCTTTTGGAAACACTGTGGAGTTCCAGAATTGGTGAATCTGCGCCCAAGCAGGGATGTTGTAGCTTTGCATGTGTAGAAAAAGCCATAAATAAATACCTGTTACATCAAGGGTGGTGCCGGTGGCTATTGGTTGAGGAGTGTTAGTATTTTTTCCTAGCCTTGCATCAGCGAGAGTATGCTCAGTCATACTACCCATCGGTCTGGTGTGAATGGATGTTTATAGCGGATGTGCGGTCCGTCTATTTAGTCCGTTTAGTGGAGAAGTGTGGCTCACTGGTTAGAGGAGGTAGATCCTGAAGCAGAGGTCAGACCCGGGACCAGGGTTCAATTCCCGACGCGGCAGGGTCTTGAGCCCAAATATCCACGGACTCGATAATTCTCGTTTCGGTACCTATTCGAATCACGGGTTCACACTCTGCAGCTCTGGGCATCAGCTTGCTTAATCTCCAATGCGGCCCACCCGCGGCGGGATGCCTGGCTTCCACCTTGGGGATGCCCAGTACGGGTATCTCACAGGGAAAAAGCCAGGACGGGTTCCCAAGGCAAGCGCCGAGATGCCTACGGGTAATCGAGCGCTATATAAGAACGCATAATAATAATAATAATTTTAAGCACCCGGTCTTACTTGGGTCTGGTTGTGCATGTACTGTTACTTTTGACTTTTGACTTATTGTTACGATGGACAGAAGTGCATTCCAGGTGGTGTCATGGGGTGAACCGGGGGAGGCCTGGCAGGCGATGGCTTAGCATGAAACCTTGCACGGGGGCAAAAGCGCTTGTGCCTTACACAGTAAGCCACACACTTGGCTCCGTTCGAAAGTGACGACCACGAGCGGTCGTACCCCTTCTATTTTAGCCCCGCAGGCCACGCCTGGCCTGCGGATGTAGGGGTGGGTGAGGGCTGGCTACTAGACTGCCAACCGTTACATCCCTATCCAACTCAGTTTCTTTTCTCAAACACAAGAACAACTACCTTTAAGCGTAACGATGGGTGCCAGTGCGCCCGCCGGTGGTGTCCAGACTGGGGCCTTCAGAGCGGGCTCCAACTTGAGACGGTGGGTTCACTTCTGGAGCCTCGACAGCTTGGCCACTCACCGAGTCTTCCTCCCACCCTTCGGGCGCAGCACTGGCCATAGGTCTCGTCTGGCTACTTGAGGTTTCCTCTGGATGTGCTGATGGGACCTCCTTGAACCACGAGATGTTTCTGGACACCTCCTCTTCACCTCTGCGTGCGGTTAATATGGTGCCAAGGTAAGCCGTGACTGTCCAGGTGCCAGGTTCGTAATTTGTTTGGAATTTCCCTCCTTGACGCTGGTTTCGCAAGAGGACTGTTGTTCCAGGGCTGAGCGCCCTTGGGGTGGCGTGTCGATGGACGCTGGCATCTTAATTGTGTCGTGCTCTTCTCCCCTGCACTTCTTCAACCTCCAGTTGTGGCGGTGACCACCCTGGACAGGTGGGGAGTAGATCTCGGCGGGCCCTGTGGAGCATGAGGGCCCACGGGCTTCGTTGGGTCGTGCAGTGAGGGGTTCTTCGATACTCCCTTAAGAACTCGTAGAGTCTCTGCTCCGGGTCAACCTGTTCCACGACTGCTATGTGGAACATTTGGTTTAGGGTGCGCATAAAACGTTCAACATCTCCGTTGGCTTGAGGCCACTCAGGGGTAATGCGGCGATGAGTGAGAGATGCCTCGCTGTTGTAGGAATGTAGCAAACTCTGAGCCATTGTCACTGCGCACTTCTTGGGGAAACCCAAACATGGCAAAGGTTTTCTCCAACACTGGTCCGACGTGGATGAAGGCGGTAGACGCAACAGGTTCCACTATGGGGTATTTTGAGTACGCGTCTATGATCACGAGGGTGTGCCTTCCTCCTGGGAAACTCCCGAAATCTATGCTCACTTTGGACCACGGGGTGGTGCAGGCTTCTTCGGTGATGATCGGGACAGGTTTCTCAGGGCCGCTGGTCAGCTGGCACAACGAACAGCGTCTGACATATTCTTCGACCATGTCTTCAAGCTCCGGGAACCAGACTTTCTCTTGCATCCGCGCCTTCATTTTGGTAATGCCTTGGTATCCTCCGTGGGCTAACTGGACTGCGCGATGCTGGAGGCTCCGCTGGATCACTAGCCATGGTCCTCTCAACAGGACGCCGTCGTTGGTCGCACTGAGTTCGTGACGGATCCTCCACATCTTTGTCAGGGTCTCCCGATCTTCAAGGGTCCATGAGTTGGCCTGGCGAAGGTAGTTGGTCCATGAACCTTCCTGCACTGCACATACGGTCCTGGCAAAGACTGCATCATTGGCGGCGGCCTCTCTGACATCATCTAGGCACATGCTCTGGGGGCATGCTGCCAGAGCCACCAGAAGAGCATATTGTTGGACGTCCTCGTCTTCTTCTTGCCTTTCCGGCTGAACTGGGTGTTTCGAGAGGAAGTCCGCCGGGTTCTTGGACCCCGGGCGGTATATCACCTCCATTTCGTATGGTTGCAGCCGGACGGCCCAGCGCTCAATGCGCAGGGGCGGATGCGGTGCAGTCCCTTTGAAGAGGGGAATGAGAGGTTGATGGTCGGTGACCATGGTGAACGGCCGTCCCCGGAGGTATAGATGAAAATGACTGCAGGCCCACTTGATGGAGAGCGCTTCACGCTCAAACTGGGCGTACCTTGTCTATGTGGGGGTGAGGGACTTGCTGGCAAACGCTAGGGCGGCCCACTGGCCTGGCTCGTGTTCCTGGGCTAGTACCACGCCGAGTCCTACCGGGCTCGCATCAACTAGCACTTCTGTTCGCTTCGTGGAGTAAAAGTAAGCCAGCGTTGCTTCTCCCAAGAGGGCATCTTTGATCCCTTGGAAGGCCTCTTCCTCCTTTGGGCCCCAGTGCCAAGTCGCCTCTGCTTTCGTGAGAGCCCGCAGCGGCTCACTCCGGGTGGCCAGGCTTGGTATGAATCGCCCACAGTATGTGGCCATTCCCAGGAAGCTCCATACTTCCGTCGGTGTCTTTGGCGCGGGGTATCCTTAATTGCTTGCGACTTCCTCGGGTCAACCTGTATGCCTTCTTGGTTGAAAACGTTGCCGAAGAACTCGAGGGAGGGTTGGAAAAACTGGCACTTGTCTTTATGTAGTGTGGCTCCGTATTCACTGAGGCGTCGCAGGGTGCTGCGTTGATGTTGGTGGTGTTCGGCGGCTGTTGCTGAGTGGATGAGGATGTCGTCGCTCACATTCAGCACTCCCGGTAGGCCTGATAACAACACCCGTACTGTGTTCTGGAACACTTCGGCCGCCGAGGATATTCCAAAATTCAGCCGTTTGTATCTTCTGAGCCCTAGATATGTGCTGAAGGTGGTGATGTATATGCTCTCCTCCGACAGGGGCAGTTGGTGATACCCTGCATTTAGGTCAATCTTCGAAAACCACTTGGATCCGTTGACATCCGCAATGATGTCATCCATGGTTGGCATGAGGTGGCGTTCTCTCCTGATTGCTTTATTGGGCAGCCGCATGTTGATGCATAGGCGTATGGCTCCTGGCTGTTTCGGTTTTTCCGCGATGACCATTGGGGATACCCATGGTGACGGCCCGGACACTTTTTCGATGACTCCTTGTTCTTCTAGTGCTTCCAATTTTTTTCTCCACGAGCAGGTGGAAAAGAACTCTCCTATTTCGCAGGGCAACTGGGGCGACCGATTTGTCAATGTGTAGCTTGATGGGGTCACACTTGATGCCCCCGAGGCCTTGAAACAGCTCGGGGAACTGTCCGAGGAGCTCTTCTACTTGGTATGTCCGGATTCGTTTGGCGAAAGCGATTCGCTTTAGATCCTCTGCCGTGTGACTACTCAGGAGGGTTTCCGCTTCCCTGTCAATGACATGGATGGTCGCCGTCACTTCAAGATCGTCTGCTTTGATGGGTACCGAGATCTTTCCTTTCAGCGGCAAGGGCGTGTCTGCTCCGTATGCATAGATCCTGGTTTTGGACTGCACTATGCGAGGGCGAGGGCGTAGGTTTCTGTATTGTTGTAGGCCCATGACGTTCATTGTCGCTCCAGTGTTGATAACCGCCTTCACCTCCGTTCCCACAACTTGGACTATGCACGTGGGTTGTGGTCGGCAGCGCTGTTTGAGTTCCCTTGCGAAGGACACTATGTACACTTCTTCATCGTCCTCTTCTGACGAGTCTTCTACCGTTGGTAGGTGTTTCGTGGGTCTCCTCTGTGCGTGGTTGGGAGACGCGGTGTCTGACACCGACAGTTGCCGAACGGCTTGCGCTGGGGGCTTCTGTCCTCGGAAGTCGCGGTTTCTGTTGCACCTTCTGCAGACTGATGCTAAGTGATTTGGTATCCCATAGTTGGTGCAGGTTTTTTCCTGGGCGGGACAGTCTTTGGCGGCATGTGGTTCGTGGCCACAGTATCCGCATCTCGATCTAGGGGCGTCTCCTTTTGGCCCTCTGAACGTGTCTCCTCTGGGCTTGGTTCTCACCGCATCGGCTCGTTCCATCATGATGGCGTCTGGCTTCCCGTGGGGCTTGATCCATTACGTTTGCCCTCGCCGCCGACAGGTCATGTGATCTGGCTAGTATCAATATGTCCTCCAGCGTGATTCTTGGTTTTCGCAGTATGAGTCCTCGGAGGGTCTTGTCGCGGCACCCTTGGATTAGTTGTCTCCGGATGGCTTTTGGCTGGCCTTCATCAATGCACGAACTGGTAAGCTCACGGAGACGTGCATAGAACATGTCCATAGATTCTCCTTCCCTCTGGCGGGCTTGTCCGAGCTTAAAGACTTCGAAATCCGGGTTTAGTTGTGGATCAAAATGGCCATTTAGCGCCGTGATAGCCGCGTTGTAGTCGTTGGCTGCCCCTGTGTTGGGCAGGTGCTTGAAAAGTTTGAAGATTTCGTTCCCAGCATAGTGCAGCAGTAAAGATCGTTTTACCTCCTCGTCTGTTTCCCTGGTCACGACAAAATAGTTGTTGAGGCGTTGGATCCAAATTTTCCAACGAGGGGAGGCTGACGCGGGATCTTCTAGCTCACTGAAGGGGCGCAGGATCCCTGACGCTGCGTGCTGCAATGGAATGCGGGCAAGCACTGCGGCGTTGCTGTTGTCTACCATGTTGCGTGGCGAAGGGTGTCCCTGATCGTGTGCAAGTTGGTGGTGTGCCGCGTGCTCTGGCCGGTTCTCGGTGAAGATGGCGCGGGGTGTCCACGTGGTTCCCTGCCGGACTCACCCCCTTCGTCTTTGGGCACTCTAGTGGAGATGCGGCCTCCCAGACTCTTTATTTGGTGGGCACTCTTCCTGCTCTTCCTTCTCACATGCATGTGCCAATGCTTGTTTGTCCTGGGTGGGGCTGAGGCAGACACTCTTACCGTGGAGAGGAATCCTCCCGGTCTCCTTGCTCGGTGGATACTTTCTCCAGTCCTCCCCTCACTCTTGCATGTGCCAATGCTTGTTTGCTTTGGGCAGGGCTCAGGCAGACACGCTTTCTCTGGGGCCCCTCTGTGGACTGGAAACCTCCCAGTGACCTTCCTGCCCTCTCTTCCTACCTTTCCCAAATCGGTACACAGGCTTCCTGCAGGCGGGCCAGCTGCTCCAGTGGGGCCTCGGGCAGCTCAAGACACTCGGCTGGGCCTGGAGCGCTGCCATACGGTGGGGGCGTATCCTTGTCTTACAGCCCGGTCTGGGCTTACTGCTGCTGAGATCCGGCTGGTCAGGGCTTCCCTCCAGCGCTTCCCGCACCTATCGCCGAGGATACAGAGGTGGGGGTGGGAGGGCGGGTGTGCACACCTCCGATGTACCGTGGCTCAGGAAACTCCGTCACGCGCATGAGGCGGCCGCAACAGGAGTAGTAAGGAGAGGTGGTGCAAGTGAGGGTTGGGCCCCCTCCGTTCGTCGCCAATGTCGTGGGGTGAACCAGGGAAGGCCTGTCAGGCGATGGCTTAGCATGAAACCTTGCGCGGGGGCAGGAGCGCTTGCGCCATACACAGTAAGCCACACTCTTGGCTCCGGTCGGTAGTGACGACCACGAGCGGTCGCACCCCTTTTATTTGAGACCCGCAGGCCACGCCTGGCCTGCGGATGTAGAGGTGGGTGAGGGCTGGCTACTGGACTGCCAACCGTTACAGCTGGGATCCCCTGATGTTTTTGGTCTCCCCGCTAGAGTTCTTGTCATCAATGAATCCAAAAGAAGGATGCACATGTTTAGGGAGCTGGCAGGCTTCTGTTGCTCCTCTTCAGCTATTCGCTTTCATGTGCTATTGTGGTTTGATTGGCTGTCCGTGGAAGTCATGGCATTTTGAGGATACCCCTTTGTGTTCCAGTAGATTTTGGTCACGAGAACTGAACAAGTAATCCTTGTGTTAAACTGCAGATGGAACGTGACATGCCTGTTAAGTTGAGAGCCTCTCTGTGTGTGCTCTTTGATGAATGCACTTTGCTGGCACAACATGTTCAAATCAAATTAGTCTTTATTCGATATTTTTTCAATCATAATAAGACATTTTACAATTAAAAGTTGTTTTTGTTGCCACCCACACCCCACAAGAATACAATATCCACAATGAATCATTTCAATCTAATCTAAAAGAGAATATATCAACCTAACTCATCCTATTTACATATTTACATATTTTAAATATATAATATTAAAACAATTGTAAAAACAGTTATAAAAGCAAAATTCATCAATACAAAATATATCAGTTACTTATGCAGTATTCATAATGTGTCACTTACTAAATACAATGTGCAAATTTGAATAGCAGGTTATGATGGCTATCCCTAAGGTTACTCCAAGCTCATTTTACATGCCCGAATTATCCACATCCAGTGGAGGAATTTCGACATGGCTATAACAACAGGCTGGGAGGTGTCAGTTCTTAAGATCCTAGCAGCCTCGTTTGCTGATTTTAAGCCCAACTGGGCACAAATCGGTTTTAGCCATGATCGTCTGGGCGCGCTATATTCAGGACAAGCAAACAACACATGTCCAATATTTTCCTTATGATCAGGGCAAAAGGGGCACCTTGAAGTTTGGTTCTTATACCATTTTTCAGTTAGGGCATTTAATGGTAGTGTCCCCACCCTCAATTGGTGGTACCTCTTCCGGTCACTTGGGATGGTAATCCAATCCCAGTAAGATTCTAGGGCCGGTGCATGCTTGAGTTCTAGGAAGTCATTAGTAAAAGATCGATCAATACGACTTCCAAAGCACTTAGTCTCAATCATGCTCCAATACAAATCTCGAAGTATTTTTTTGGGTGGGAAAACATTATTTACAGGGTCATCCCACAATTGAGATAATCCCATAGCCCTATAAATAGTTTTTACCTCTCTCATCCATACTATTTTGTGTCTTGTGTCCTGGGTTCTAACCTCAAGGAAGCCTTGAGCGTACTGAGAGAGTTCTGGGGTTACCCATAACCTCCTCCAGTAGGCAACTGATCTATACCTGGCCATATCCTCGAAGCTGTGGAATCCCAGATCATAATTTAGAGGTAGCAAAGGGGTTGACATTGGTAAGCCAGTAATGTTGCGGAGAAATTTATTTTGTGCTACAGTCAACTTTGTAAGATTACTAGGCCCCCATAGTTCTGCCCCATATAGAACCGCCGCTCCAACCTTTGCGTTATAAATTTTTAAAACCGGACTAATAGGTTTAGAATGTGAGGAAAATAATTCCTTGATAAGGGCTCCTGTCAATTGAGCATGCCTTGTGGCTAGCTCATTAGTGTGTTGTTTCCAGTCTAGGTTATAAGACAGGGTAATACCGAGGTACTTAAAGACCTGGGTCTGTCCAAGTTGGACCCCGTCCATAATAGCCTTCCCTCTGATGTGTCTTCGTTTGTGCAAGACCATAAATTTTGTTTTACTTGTATTAAAAACAAGACCATGGTCTGCACAAAACTATTCAAAAACTCCAATGGCCCTCTGGAGTCCCTGTTGAGTCTTAGATATCAGCAGGGTATCATCCGCAAACATCAACAGGGGGATCAGTCTTCCTGCCAACTTTGGGGCATCTGTAGGTTGTTGTTCGAAGTACCTGATAACCCTGTCGATGTATAGCGAGAAGAGCGTTGGAGCTAAAACGCATCCTTGGCGTACTCCCTTTTCAATAGGAAATTTATCAGTAACACTGCCCTGCTGATTCCAGCGAACTTGCGCAAAATTATTCTCATGCATTCTAATTAATAAGGACAAAATTCCATTTGGAATACCCTGTTCTTGTAGGGTGTTCCACAACTTCGGGCGAGGGACTAAATCATATGCAGATTTTAAATCCACAAAAGCTGCAAAAAGCATCCCCCCCAAGAAGAACAACGCGCCAATATATTAAAACAAATCTAAAAACTTGATCAATAGTGCTAGTGTGGCTACGAAAACCTGCTTGCAAGGGTGACAATATGTCCTGTTCATCAATCCATCCATGGATGCGCTGCAGTAAGAGTCTCGCCAATACTTTTTGTATACATGCGATCAGGCTAATAGGCCTATAATTACCTGGATCCGAGCATGCCCCCTTTTTAAAGATGGGGATTATCTCGGCTCCCTTCCAAGTCTCAGGGATGGTCGAGCCCTTCGCGATACCATTGGCTAGCAGCTGGATATAGGTAGCCCATAGGTCTTTATCATGTATAAACAAGTCTGCAGGGACAGAATCCAATCCTGGAGCTCTAGCTCTGGGTATGTTATTTAATGTTTTTAGGACGTCAGATTTAGTGAAGAGTAGGTGGCTCATAGTGGTATTAACAGGAGCCACACACTCTTCTTCGTCTCTATCCTCAGCAGCAAACTGGGTCGAATAATGGGAAACCCATGCTTCTGGTGACACGTGGTTCATGGGTTCACCTTTTTTGGCCCCCCTTCCCCATTTAACAATGTTCCAGAAGGAGGTCATAGACCTTTCTTTGCTAGCTTTTAGGAGATCCCTCCAGTAACCTTCCTCCCAGTCCCCCTTTGCTCTAGTTTGCATTTTTTTATACGTGACTCGGGCATCCCTTATCTTTTGTTTTTACTGCATCGGATAGGGCCCTATAGGCAACCCTACAGGATTTATCGTACCACTGATCTTCCTTCCTTATTGGCCTACACTGCTTTTTAGTAACTTTTTTTACAAAAAAGATTTCAATTTATTAAAAAACTCATCATGGATCATAGTTATTTCAGATGTCGGAGTGTCCATAGTGGATTTTCTCCTTAATTCTCTAATGGCCTGAGTTGTTAAGTCCCTCATAGCTATTATGCTTTCCTCATTAGTTGCACAATTTGACCATCTGATACGTCTATTATCATTTGAGAGAGTTACTTGGACATTTTCTCTCAATTCATTTCCTTTCGATAGGTCAAACAATTTAAATGTCAAAATTAATGGGTCGTGGTCACTTTTAACATTTGGCTCAATCCACATATCGTCAACGCTAGCCCAGTTCTCTTTATTAATCAAAATATAGTCGATGCGACTATGTGAAGTGCCATTGGTAAAAGTAGGGGCACCCTGTTTATCCGAGCCCGTTCTTCCGTTAGTGGCCCGCAACCCATACTCTACACATAGGACTTTTAATTGTAGTGCAGCCTCAGACCACTTTTTAATAGGTATTAAGGAAAGCTGAGGGATATCCCAGATATAGTCCTCTTCTATCGTAAGATCTACATCTTGGTTATCAAGTGGTTCAAAACAACAATTAAAATCACCGCCAACAATAACATTAGCGTTCAAACAATATTGTTTTAAAAGAAAATCTAGCTGATCAACCGCCTCAGTAGGTTTGCCACCTGGTAAACCCCTCGAGTAAATATTAAAGATATAAAGATCCTTACAATGGGGTCGCTGTAATTTAACCAACAATATATCAGGACTGTTAGTAACCAATTGAAGAGCTGAATGTTCACTGTTCTGTTTAACCCATGTCACCAGTCCACCCTTAGACCTTCCCCTTAAACTCGGTATAGCTGAGACATAAAAATGTAAATAGCCTTGAATAGGTTCTGGATCTAGCTGCCAGGTTTCCTGGAAAAGGATTATGTCCTTCGAGTCCAGGAAAGTTAACCAGTCCTGTGATGGAATTTTACTTTTTAAACCTGCAACATTCCATGACATTAAAATAAATTGAGCATGCACATTTTCATTATTAGGTTTCATACTGCTAGATTGACTCTCCCTATGTTGTTGGGGAAGATCATATTCATTTGTATTATTCCCACTTACAATCAAATTTGGGGATAAATTTACATTTTGATCACTTTCAACAATGTGGTCAGATTGGCCAATGGGGTGATGAACATCTTTTATAGCGCCCAGATCGGTCTGTATGTTACTAACATTTATCAGAGTATCGGCTGTCACAACATTTATCTGAGCTATCGAGTCTATCGAGTCTCCCCCTACTCGAACACCAATGGGAGTGAGGAAAGCAGAATTACATCTACCCAGTCAGTCACAATCATTTAGCCCTGATAGAGCTTCATATCTATTTCCTAGGGCCATACCCCATTCATTAAGTGGAACCTTTATTCCTCTGTTGTTTCTCACAATGTCCCACACAGGTCCCGGAGTCTTGGGAAATGTTACGTTTTGTTGTTCCCCATAGAAAAATTTAAGGGTGAGGGGGACAACAGTCCCAGATCTTCTTTGTGGGGGGAAAATATGATTTAAGACATTGGGTAGAATAGCCGGATGAGAAAAAGTCACTATAACACAGTCTCCTTTAAACTTTTTCGGTCGATTCCCAATCCAAGCGACCCTTTTCACTGACTTAATTTCGCATGCAAGCTGTTGCTTGCCTCCTGGTGCCATCTGTATGTTTCCCGTTAGCCAGTGCAGTGCCTTACTGGACAAAGATGCTGGCGATTCCATTTGGCCATCCATTGATGGAGGAACGTTGGCCAGCACTAATACCACTGGAGAGGCTTCTTCAATAAATTGGAGAGGGTCCGTTTCCTGACATATTATTGGCGGAATTCTTGTTATTGCTGGTGCACCGTCAGTAGCCAGGGGCTGGTTGGTAGGGTTAGTTGGATTTTGGACTGCACAAACAGGGAGCGTCAACCCACTCCCCTTTTCTGTGGAGCTTCTCACATTGTTCTCAATTGATTGTGCCGGTTTTGTTACCAGAGTTGTTAGCTTGTCAACCCCCTCCACAGCCTTAGACTGAAGACCACTCATTCTTTTTACCTCGGCATTTAGTTTGTCGATCTTAGCAACTAGAGGTTTAATTATGGTTTTAATTTTGAAGTCTATAATGTCAGCTATCTTCTGGAGCAGATCATCGTCCCTGTAGCTTTTGTCGTGGTCGTGGTCATCTCCATTTTCGGTGGTTTTGACCTTATTTTTCCCTGTGGGTGTTGCTCTTTTTTTCCTATTTCCCGAGCGTAGACCTGTCCGTTTTTGCTTTCTACGTGTTCTCACAGGTCGAATTTCCTGTTCGGGAGATGAAAGGTCATCAGAATTGTGGGCCGTAATCTCATGATCAGAGTCATTATTGATTTCTAAATCTGATGGCACTATATTTACTACATCGTCCAACATGAGACTGTTTTGGTCAGCATAGTTTTTGCTCGAATGAACCGTAATATCTATCAGATCTGTAGGAACATCAAGCGCTGTGGAAACTGACTGTTGTGGACTTTGGGTTGGGCTTAGTAGCTGTAAATTGGGAGACTGACTTAGACCCAATTACTGTCTCCTTTCGTTATTGATTTTAGCAACCACCTGGACCATATAATTGTCTATGGTTTTTGTGTTTTCTGGGGGCAGTTTTTTTTACATATTTTTTGGCATGTTAAACACTGCGTTGTTGCTTATCCCAATTGGCAAGAAGAATTAGCAAACAGAGGCTCTTACTTCACCGGCATATAAATGGCCCAATAGGATCGCAGACAGTATCAGATTACGTATTGTCTTAAGCAAAAATGAGTATACCAAGACACTGAAACTAGAACATACACGTCATGCACCGAGAATAAAAAAACTCCACTTTGCATTCACACAGGAAGAAAGGTATTGATTGATAATTATATTGTCCTTACTTGTGAGACAAAGGGAGTGGCCCAGTCCAGTCACGGCCAGTCTCGGACTGTCTAAGACTGTCCCGCCCTTAGCTCGGGCGCCTCCCCCGCGCGACTCGCGGGGCGAGAGGGGGCGTCTCCTTTTCAGCGCCTCCTGGCGCTCCCTACGCGTCACGGGCGCGTCACCCCTGGTGCTGCTGGGGGCTGGAGTCCAATGGTGGCTAGCGGCGCTCCTGAATCACTCTCAACACAGCCGTTCACCTCACGGCTCTGCCCGATGGCGCTACGTGCTCCTCTCGTGCTCCTCTCGTCCCGGTAAAAACTCTGGTGCTGCAAGGTCACTCCAACATGTTCATTTCTGATTTATGTATTTCCTCTTACTTTTTGGATACCTAAGCTCGTCATATAATAAAGCCACGCTGCAATTCACTAATCATTTGTGCGCGGTCATGGGATTTACTTGGCTGTCATAATACCGTCTTGTTGAATTTACGTTTTTTTGTTGTTTTTTTATTCCCAAAGTAAAAAAGTACAGGAAAGGTTTCTTATAGATGCAGCGTAAATACTTTCCCTTCACCATAAGTAATTACTGTGCAGCATTTTCCTGTGTGCAGCTTGTTGAGCTCAACAGTTTCAACACTAACTTGATATTTTGTCTCGATTCCATCGCACTCTCACAAATCTGAACTGCGTTAATGCAGCCAGTGTAGCAAATCGACTATTTTTTTTATTAATTATTATTTTTATTACTCCTACTACTACTACTATTGTTAGTGGTAATAGTAGTAGTAAACAACCATGTCTACATGCATTTTCATTATTAAACCATTCTGTTTATTCTTCCACAGGACTTGATTTTTAATATTTCACGCTTTGAATTGTTAGCAACATGCATAAACAATTTACAGCATCAAATATAGTTAACCACTCATCTATAAACAAAAAGTGTGCTTTATTGATGACAGGAAATGTCTATGTTCTCTTCCCAAATGTTGTGCTTTAATAGCACAAATGTTTACATTTCAGAAACAAAAGTGTTGTTTTACCGTACATAACCTACAAACCACACCTAACATATCATACATAATCTCCCAAACCTACTTACTATACTAACCTGGCATACCTACATACCAAATTAACCCACTCTGCCTAATCTACCATATAGAACGTTACCAGCCTACCACATTAAAGCTGTAATACCAAAAGTACTTACAATAACTAACCCAACATACCTAACCTATCATATCTATTTTCAGTACCAACCAAACCTACCTACTGCACCAAGCTACCCTAGATATCAAATTTAGGCCTTCATTCTGATGTCGTTCGGACCGCAACTGATAAGCCATTGGTCCGACCGACATCTGCTGCTGCGGTCCGACTGCCGCATTACAATGCGTGTGGTCGGAGGCAGCCGGCGTAGGGACCGTCCAGCCCTTTTCGATGGGCTTAAGAAGCCAGTCGGAAGGAGAGTAATCCCTACAATAGAGGTGGTGCCTGCTCAGGCACCGCGGTAGGGATTACAATGTCCCTTTCCGCCTGCCCTTTCGTGGCGGGTTGCCCATCATGAAAAGGTAGGTGGAAAGTGATTTTGAGTGCCCCTAGCAAGGCCCCCTTCCCCTGTGGCCCTCGGCTATGGGGCATTGGGGCCCCCATGCTGCCCCCTAAACATCCTTCCACCATGTGTCAGGCACCACAGGATGCCTGCCATATGGTGCAGGGATGTTTTAAAATTGTATATTTTCTATTGCGGCGCTATAGAAAATATACTCTTTGCGACTGCCATGAAGGCAGTCGTATTGTTCTAATGGCAGCGGGACCGCCAACTTCTTGTCAGTGGTCCTGTTTTTGCAACTATGTCAGTCAGCTGACTGACCTCATAAAGACTCCCCTAGGGTCAGATTTAGAGTTTGGCGGACCAGGGTACTCTGTCACAACTTGATGGATATCCTGCCCGCTGTATTACAAGTCCATTATATCCTATTGCACTTGCAATACGGCAAAACGGATATCTGTCCCATTTGTGAGGGAGTAACCCGTCCATCAAACTCTAAATCAGGCCCTAAATCTGCTTCCACCTGTGCAGTGTGTACATCTTGTACCAGCCGTCAGGTGGTGGTTTTGTGAAAAGGTTCGAGTTGCACCTATGGTATGGCAAGTAATGGCTTAAGGTAACGAAGCCTGCTATAGAAAGCAATTGTAGCTAACTGAAGAGACAACTAGCAATGGTTTAAGGTGCTACAGCGTGCCTCAGGAAAGTATCTATTTCAGCTTTTGAAGAGCATAATAATGTGAATGCCATTGCATCCTTAAAAATAACGAGACCTAATAGCTTTGCCAATTCTTTTTTGGTTAGTTCCTGTTTGGGTAGAAGAATGTAATTTTATGGTACTCTGCGCTCTTCTTTTACATTTTGGAGTGAAAAGTATTCATATGATCATTTTGCTGTGTCACATGTCAAAACAACTCATACAGTTTCAATGATATTTGTTGGTCAGTGCATCTTTTGTAGATGGATGAGTGTGTGCTTGTATGGACGTGCATTTTTATGATTTGGGTTCTCATTTGTACCATTCCTGATTCTTGGTACTGAAGCTTGAGCTTTGGTAGTCTGTGCTCAGTTATGTGAAGCATTGTTGCTTCTGTTACCTGTAGGACTTTCAGGATTTGGCGGAAGTTGTTTGGTAGTGACTGTGGGCCTGACCTACAAAAAAACAGTCTAGTGGTCGCCAGGCCTGCAAATGGCAAAATACATGGTTTGTGACTGCAAAAGAAATTCCAACTTGCAAAGGTGGTTTTGTGACTCTTTCTGAGTCATAAATAATAGGGGCATGAAAGAGACATTCCTTAGTCTTTGCAAACCACAAAGTTGTCCATGAGTGGTTTGTGACCGCAGTTTGGGTTGCAAACCATTGATGTTTGACCAACCCTGAGTTAGGTTGCTAACTGATTCGTAAAGGCGAAGCAGTTCCATCTTCAGCTGCCACATGAGGGTTCCAAAAAGAGCAATTGATGGACAGAATGCTGAAAAATGTCAAACATTCACCCCAGTCCGGACATCTGGGCCTAAATCCATAGTTTTTTTGCTCCCCATGCGATTCCAGTTTAAACCCAACCATATGCAAATCAGTCTTGACCCTGCTTCCCATGGAAACAGTCCAGCCTGATCTGCCAGGCCAGGTCCTCCCTGGACCGGAAACAAGCATCCTGGGATTGGTTTCGGGGTTTCACCCCATGTCAGCCAGGCTACCTTGACTCCAGTGGCATGGAGAGCAAGGGACCCACATCTGTGCATACCTGACCCACTCGGGGTGACAAATGCAAAAAGAACAGTTGATGGACAGAATGCTGAACAATGTCAAACATTCACCCCAGTACAGAGATTTGGCCTAAATCCATCGACCACATGAGGAATTGACATGTTTCAAGGGACTGTTGCATGCTTCCTCTGTTATTTATTGCAAATTGACTTTTTTTTTTAAAGCAGCCCATGCTCCTTTTAAGAAATACAGCTGTTTTTAGAAACAATATTCTTTGGAATGAATGAGAACCGACCTGTGGAGGTCTGCTGACCTGCCATATTCAATAGGCAGGAGGTTTGACGACCTCCTGCGAATACACTCTTTGTGGTGCGACGGAGCTGTGCATGAGTGATATAACACAACGAAGTCCAAGTCGCAGACCAATTGGAATGCAATTTGCATATTCTAGTTTGCCACATGGACTACTTCATCCCTAGAGTTCTGCATGTCCACCATGAGGGATGAAAGAATTTAAGGTTCTCGGTTCTTGTGGCGTGTACTTGATTTTTAAGTGTAGCTTGCCCCCTTTTTTGCAGTGATTTTATATTCTGTCTTCGCCTCCTTACTGATCTGTTTGGAAGAAGATGAGTAAGATGTTGTGCTTCAAGCAATTCAGTGTGGCTACTCAGGTTGGAATGTACCTATTATATGATGAGTACATTTTGAGATGCGTACGTTTGGATACAGGTCAGCTGGAGAAAGGAATTTAAATTCTGAAGTCCCAATTAAGTCTTCCTTCCTAAGAGACAGTTTCCTTACACATGGTATCCATACTTGCACCCACTTGTTGCTGTGAGTACATGGTGGAAATAAGACTTATTGCATTAAGTTTCTTTGCAAAAATGTTACATCTTATTTGGAGTGTGTATGATGTCGTGTTCTCGAAGACCTTTCCACAAACTCTATCCTTATCAAACATCCGCTCCATGCATTTACAGAAGGTAGGTTATTCATTGCACATCAGGAGCACAAAATCTACCCTGAATGGCGGCATATGGGAAAACGGGTTGTCTCATTGACGAATATTAGATAGCTCATTTTAGCATTAATCAGCAAATCTGTCCCAGTGTCTGTTCTAGAAGTGACTTCTATATACTGTGTAGTTGTAGTTAGGTCTGAGTTTTCATAGGAAGAGCATTGTTTGTTTCATTATTTTTTTTTTGAAAACCTTTATTGGTACAGAAAGCAGTTACAGTCGTGGGCCTACAATCCTGACGGCCGACCATTACATAAGAAACGTATAAAGCAATCAATCATGCCAAAGGAACGCAATAAGACGCACCCAAATCGCCCCAATGCAACACAGGACAATGCTTGTTACAGGATAATACCAGGATTAAAGAGGTTTCTTTTATAATTATAAAAAGGAAAGGATCTGGTGTCACACAATCGAGCAGTGGTAGAGCAGATGGTTAACAAAAACAGGATATTTACAAGCAGGATAGGCGTAGGCAGGACGTTGGCGCTAACGCGCAATAATCAGGATAAACAATAAGCAAACAATTCACCCACCCGTACAGTATGAGCCCGCTAAAATGTAAAGCTTCAGGAAGACATCCACCCTCGTAAGTCGAGCCTATAAAACATACATAGAACAACCTATTACTCGAGTCCCAGAAAAAGAAGAAGAAAGTAAAGGACAGCCGAGAAAGAGAAAGAGAAAAAAGAGGCCCTAGAAACAGAAAAAGGTGAAAAACAAGAATACCCTCCCCCAATCCCCCCACCCCGCACCCCTGCCTACGGCTACGGCCTCCCCCTTAGCAGTGTGCCTGTCGCCCCGTGAAGAACCCGAAATATAGAAGAGAGAGAAAGTGGAAAGGAAAAGAATATAATGAGGGGTCTCCAGTCCAGGTCCCCCCCCCAGTGCTCAGCTTGCAATTATAGCGGCGCTATTGCAAAATTTCCAGGACACCGACCAAGATAGGACAGCGATTACCACATCAATCCACCCAGTCACCCACCCTCTTTGAAGGCCCCCCCCATCAAAAAGCAAAGAGAACGACCACCATCTTGGGATCCAGACCCACCCAGCCATAATCTAAGGCGCGGCACAGTCAATACGGATGTAAAGGCAATCAATCAGAGTGGCAACAATACAAAAAACAATTTGTCCAGGGGAGCAATAAACAGTGTACCACACGAGGACTCAACACACTCTAGGTCCGGTTCAGAAAATGTCAGCAGGTCACTTGGCTACGTTACATGACGACATCAGCCATCGGAAAAAGGGGGGGTGCAACAGTTGGGACTCCACAGCATCCCTTCCGATGGAATTTCCGACCTCCCCTTGAATCCATGGGCCAGGCACCATTGCGACGAGTCACCTCGAAACGACCAAAGAATCCCACGCACATATTCCCACTTGTCCAAAACAGGTAGGGTCGTGTAGAGACATCCATTCGGGCCTTACCAGAAATGCGCAGAGAGAGTCACCAAACCAAAGTCACATGAAAAAGCGCCGGGATCAGGCTCTCTCATACTTCCACGCGTGCCAGGGTCTGATCACCATATAAACCCAATCCATACTGTACGTTACCAATACACAGGGGGGGGGGCATCCGATCCGCGCGCTCTGGTTGAGGTGTGCGTCGCAATCCCTACGGATGGGTGCTGCTCCCCGGGATGATGATTCCAAGCGGGGTCCATTTCAGAAGCGCCGCCGGGGCTCACATCAAGCCGCCATCTTAGGTGTCGTCCGAGCGTCTCCCCGGTCGTACACGATGAGGCAGCCACCTCCACTCCCCCACCGCCGTTCTCATCCATGCTCCCCAATGCCCACAGGCAATGCCAAAGCAGCGCATATCAACTTGCTCCGATCCCCAGAAGTGTAAGGGACAGATAGCTGCAAGCGAGTCACTCGAGCAACATCAGGGGGACAAAGAGCGGCTTCGCATTTTCTTATTCCGCGGGGCAGCAATCAAAAAGGGGGGGTAGAGGGGGGCCCTCCATGCAGCTTCGGGAAACAACTCGCAGCAGCGAAAGTCGGGGTCGCGTCCAGAGCGGGTTAGGACGCCTTGGTGGGTAACCGGCATGCTCTGGGTCCCTCCGGCCGCGGCAATTACACTCTTTCCAGCAACAACAGCACGCGAGGACCAGGCTACGGGACCCGCGCAGGCCACCCCGGCCGGGGGGGCATATCTCCGTCGTCGGAGCTCGGAGAGCCTCCGAAGTCACTCTCAGCGGGTCGGGTCCCCTTCCGTCATCCAAGAAAGTGTCGGCAGCGCCGCCTCGACGACCGGAACCCACAGTAGGGGGAGAAGGTCGACGGAGCCGGGAGCCAGGTCGACCATCTTGGTCGCCGACCTGGCTCCGCCCCCCGTTTGTTTCATTATTAAATTTGGCGCAGTTTGATAAATTTGCATGAAAACAAAAACGAGCTCATGCATTTTGGCTCCTTCATGTAAAATTTTGGGCTGATCTGTCGAGCAGGGACCAAGAATAAAGGGGTGGAGGTGTCTAACCGTAGAATTCCCTTGTTGATCCCAGCATGAAACTTTGCTCTCAGATACAGAAAAAACAGCTATACGGGAATCCACCAAATTTGGCAAAAGGTTAGACCTTTACTAAGAAAATGTGCTTTTTGTGATTTGGTGTAAGTTTGTTCAGTAATTTTTGAGAAATTAACAGTTAAATAGGTGCTCAGTATCGGCATAAAAGGATTAAAAAGTTAAGTATTTCTGGATGGCTGGTCCCACAGGCATCAAATGTTACCGGAAATTTAAAAATGAGTGAATTTGGCTTGGCCAAGGGAGATTTTTTCCCCATCTGTCATTTCGGTGTCACAGTACTGAGTGATATGATTAGCTGACTGCAGCTCTGATCCAGAGCAAAATGTTGCAACCACCCTTACGGAACTCGGAGATTCGGTCTCTGTGTTGTGAAAATATTTTTTTTAAAAGACCATTAGGGAGCAGGATATAAACACCCTTAACTCTATGCACTTGTTGGGGGTAGACCCCAGAGATTAAAGTGAAAAACCTTGTGATCTGCTGGTACTGCAGTACGCATGACCCAGTGTGGCCTCCCCATGAGGCACTTTGGTACTCCCTTGGAAGCCACTGTCCAAGCTTCCACTCCAGGGTAACATGGTACTGTGCAAGCTTCCTCGAGGAAGCTTGTGTGGTACTGCGGCACCGTGTGGTGGAAGCTTGCATTGATTATACTGTGGGAGTAGTGCTGTACCCCCAAAAGGTTTAAAAAAAGAAAATGCCGAATGGGTGCCAATGAGCCAAGCACTGGGCAGGGGTGGCTGCCTGCAGGGACGTTGGGTGTATGGGCCTTGCCTGAGGCCAGGGCTGGGGCTAACCCTCCACTATGCAGAGCTAAGGGGTTTTGTGGGGTATGTACAGGGGGGTATTAGCTAACCATGTTGTGGTTGGGTGCTGGATCTTGGGGGGAAACCAATCCCCGAAGTCAATACCCTGCTGATGGTCAAAAACGTTGCAGCCAGTGGTTGGGTTGGGTACAGGACCTGGCCAGGCTCTATAATCAGACCCACACTGCACACGACTATAGGCTCCCCATGGGGGTATTGAAAGCAAGGCCTGGCCTAAGGCCAGGTCCTGCAGCCAACCTCCCTGTGCATGGCCAAAGTTCGCGCATAGTGGGAGTTGGCCACCTGCAGCGGGGTTGGCCGGTCCAGCCAGGACCTATGGTCAACCACTTGCTGTGCATGGCCGAAAGCTGTGCACAGCTGGGAGTTAGCTACCCGCAGTAGGGTTGGGGGCAGAGCTTGGTGAGAGCCCAGGCCCTGGGATCAACCCCCTTTGGCCATGTGCAGCAGGGATTTGCCACCTTGGGTGGATTTTGCTGCAGGGCCTAGGTGGAAGTCAGGCCCTGCAGGGCCCGGTGTTGGCTGTCTGCATTCAGATACAGCTCAGGGCATGGCTGGAGGCCAGGCCCTGCAATCAAACACCCACTGTGCATGGCTCTAGGATGCAAGAGGGATGTTGGGCGCAGCACCAGGCCTGAGGGCAGGTCCTTCACCAAACCCCTCTCCGCATGGCCAAACGCCGTGGATAGCGGTATGGTTGGCCATTCTGGAAAGAAATATTCACGCCGTATAAATGTACATGTTACATAGAATTTGTCTATAACACTATATTAAAACTACTTAAGACTGGCACGCGCCAAGATATCCACTGGTGGATAATCTAATGTCAACAAAACCTTTGCCATTTCTCACAGATTTTTTAGCAGCATGCTTTAGCTTAAAGCACAGCATACTTCTGGAACCCACATCTGGTATGCTCAGCCTTTACCTTGTTTAACATGGAGTACTGCTTTCATCTACAACTTTAATGATTTGTAAACAATGCACTGTATAACATCCAGAGCCATATTTTTCTCTAGGGCTTACGCTATTTCCTTGCTTTGCACCCACATATTCACACTCCTAACACTATGCTGTATATGTCAAAAATATTTTCAGTGATGAAAGTCGTGATGTTGTCAATGATGTCATTTAACATTTCATGAGTGATTTGATATGTGAGGCCATAAAGTTATATTTGGCTCAGTAGAGTATTTCAGTGTTCTTTTGGTTTTTAAAAGTTAGGTTTTGTCTCATTTCAACACCTAATTATAATGACATTTTAACTTGTTGTTTATTTCTTAATATAAGCTAAGATCTATCTGCCAGTGAGTCTTTTCCAGTGCATTATAAGCATAGTAAAAAATGTCACACTGCCCCACGCTGCACTTTATTTTCTTTATTTCTTTATATATGTTTTCTTATGCCTACTCTGTAGTGTCAGTATACTACGAAAGAAAAGCACAATTTAGATTGCATTCCTTACAATGTGATTTGTATTAAAAACGTAATTTTTAATAATACATAATCCTGCATAAAACACATTTTATATATTAGCACATTGTCACTTTTGATCTTATGGTTTGTAAATGACACCAGAGCCCTTTGATGGTAATATAGGCCTATATTGCATAGTTGCCCGTTATGTATTATATCTATATATGTATTGTTAGACCTGTGGTTTCTGGTTGGCAGAGGTATGCATTCTGTCCAAGCAGGAACCACTACTCTAGTCAGGGTAAGCTAAATACACACTAAAATATAACCTGTGTTTACCCTCTGATAGCTTGGCACAGAGCAGTCAGGCTTATCTAAAGAGGCAATGTGTAAAGTATTTGGGCAACATACACACACAGTTACACAATAAATACACCACAAAAATACTCCACACATGGTTAAAAAAACAGGTAATATTTTTATGAGTAAAACAAGATCAAAACAACAAAAATCCAATAAGTAGAACAGGAGTTATGAGTTTTTCAAAATTTAGTGATTAGAGTTAAAAAGCGCTTAGGGGTTACTTGAGGTCCTGCTGGACCTCAGTAAATCTAAAGGTCAGGCCGACCGCGATGAAGGGCAGGCCGGTTACAGGACTCACGCAGGTCCCATTAAAAAGTACCTTGGATGGAGCAAGAGTCTACGTCGAAGACTAGATGGGTTAGTTCCAATTCACGCAGGCGATGAAGGCTTCATTGAGTAAGCCCTTTATGATGCAGGCACTGCATTGCCATCGAGCTGCGCTGTCCATCGTCGTCAATCCATGCAGTCCGTCAAAGCGATGTCGTCGACCAACCTCAAAGGGCAATGTGACTGACCCGATTGCCGCAAAGTCTTCACAGTGTCAATTTTTGATAGTTATGAACAGCAGAAATCAGCTTTAAAGGGCCAGGACTATATTGGCACCACTTGGCATTTCAGGACTCACAGATGGCAGAGTCCAGGTGCTGTTGCATGGTTAAAGGAAGTCTTTGATGGCCCTGAGACTTCAGAAAAGGGGGCGAGCCAAAAAGCTCTTAGAGTCACTCTGGGTTCAAGTGAGATGGGCCCAGTCCATGTCCTCAGCAGGTCTGAGATCAGCAGACAGCAGGGCAACAAAGCAAAGCAGAAAAGCAGTTCTTCCAGGGCAGCAGTCAACCAGAGTGGCAGTCCTTGTACCACAGCAGTCTTTACTCCTGGCAGAGTTTGTCTACACATGTCCAGTAGTGTACTGTCTTGGTAGTGTCAGTGCCCCAATACTTATACCTAGTTGTGCCTTTGAAGTGGGGGTGACTTCAAAGCACGCCCTTGAAGTGCACAGGTCTCCCTTTAATCCCAGCCCTGGCTCCAGACTATCAGTGGAGGGTAAGCAGCCCTTTGTGTGGGAAACAGGACACTGCCTATTCAGATGTAAGTGTTGGCTCCCCCTCTCTCTTCTTGCCCAAGAAGAGCTATCAGAATGCAGATGAGTTCTCTGTCACACCCATGCTTTCCATGTTTGTGGCTGTCAGAGGGAATGCACAAAGTGTAGCTGTCGCCCACCCCAGACATGTATTGGAGACAGGCTGCAAGGCGCACAGAGCAGTAAGAGCTGAGAAATGCCCACTTTTTAATATTGAACACCAGGAGATGATGGACGGAGCGCTGAACTTTTCAGATACTCACCCCAGTTACAGATCTGGGTTGAATCCATCCCCGTTCTTTAGCTCACTTTGCCACCCCAGTTCAGACCTAACCATAGGCAAATCAGTCTTGACCCTGTTCCTCATGGGAAGGGCCCAGCCCGAACTGCCAAAGCAGGTCTTCCCTGGACCGGCAACAAGCATCCTAGGCCCGGTTTCGGGGTAAAACCCCTCATCATCCAGTCTAGCTTTAATTCAGTGGCAAAGTAAGCAAGTGACCCATGTCTGGGCATACCCTGCCATCTTAGGGTGAACAAAGCAAACACAAGGAGATGATGGATGGAGCGCTGAAACTTTTCAGATGCTCACTCCAGTCATAGACCCTGGTTGAATCCATCATTGTTCTGTAACTCACTTTGCCACCCCAGTCAGACCCAGCAATATGCAAATCAGTCTTGACCCTGTTCCTCATGGGAACAGTCCAGCCCGAATTGCCACTGGATTTACACCCAGATCTCTGTACTGGAGCGAATGTTTGACATTGTGCAGCATTCTGCCCATCAATTGTTCTTTTTTTCATTTGTCACCCCAAGTGCGACGGGTATGCCCAGGCATGGGTCCGGTGCTATCCATGCCACTGGAGTCATGCTAGCCTGGCTGATGAGGGGTGACGCCCCAAAACCGGTCTCAGGATGCTTGTTTCCACTCCAGGAATGACCTGGTTTAGCAGTTCAGGCTGGACTGTTCCCATGGGGAACAGGGTCAAGACTGATTTGCATGTGGCTGGCTCTGAACTGGAAATGCATGGGGAGCAAAATAACTATGGATGTAGGCCCAGATTTTTGTACTGAGGTGAATGTTTGACATTGTGCAGCATTCTGTCCATCAATTGTTTTTTTGCACTTTTTAATAGAGCATTTCTAAACTAGAAAGGTTAAATCTAACTTTACCATTAGATTTATCATTACCATTCCAAATATATAAAACATGATGCAGATGCTCCTTTCTGATCAGAAATTACAGCTCAAAGTGTTTTAAGGAATTCCCAAAGATAGTCCATGACAGTAGGCCTCACAGTAGTGAAAAACGAATTTAACTGTTTGTCCCTACCAGGACATATACAACTGAAAAGTACATGAGCTACCTTTTAGTTGCACAATACCCTGCCCTGAGGTCTACTGAGGGCCTACCTTAGGGGTGACTTATGTGTAATAAAAAGGGAAGTTTAAGGTTTGGTAAGTGGTTTTAAATGCGAAGCCAAACTGACAGTAAACTGCACACACAGGCCTTGCAATGGCAGCCCGAAGACCGGTTTGAAAGGCTACTTGTGCAGGTGGCACAACCAGTACTGCAGGCCCACTAGTAGCGTTTAGATTACAGCCCCATGGTATATGGTATACCACTTTTCAAGGAACTTACAAGCAAACTAAATATGTCAATTGTGTACACACCAACATTACCATGTTTAGGGGAGAAGCACATGCACTTTAGCACAGGCCAGCAGTGGTAAAGTGCTCAGAGTCCTAAGGCCAACACAAGAATACAGCAAAAAGAAGAGGTGAGCAGGCAAATAGTTTGGGGGAAGACTTGGCCCAACGATGACAGGTCTAACATGTATTATATCCGGATTGATGACTATATGTAGTGTAAACTGGATCCTAGAAGAATTGTATAGTTGCCTTTCTATTCACGACCGGAAACAATTTGATTATGGAACATCTGTTTATCATTAGTTAAATTTGATTGCCAAAGTCCTATCATTTGCTACCTTAGTCCTCATGCTTGTTTTATTGTATCATTCAGTTTGCTGAAGAACTTGTATTACTGACATTTATGATATTATCAAGTTTCCATCACTCCTCAGCCTTCCTGGGCACCTTGTATGATTAGCAGGAGGCTTTGAACCTGTATGCCCTAGATAAGAAATCATTCCATGCACCATGTACAGTGACCTTCTGAGCTATATTGTTGACGGTGAAAACCTGTACTTTGAAGAAGCCTCTGAATTTTTCAAATCTATTGCTTTTAGCCGCCTGTTTTCCTTGCACTAAAAATATACTATTCCCAACCTGTCATGGATCCACCGGTATAGACTTTTCTCTTCCAGAGAAGATTAAATACCAGTCCACTCTGTTGAACGTCAGGAAAGTGGTCATCTATTTTTGGGTCAGTGCCTAAGTCTTTGCCTTATATTGATACATCTCTTATGACGCACAGTATTGTTTAAGTATAATTGTTTTAAGCAGAGATAGGTGCCTAAAACCAATTTATTTTGTAGTGCACAACGACTAAAGAAATAAAAAAACCACGGTGCTTTACTCATAAGAAAGGTATGAACAGAGAGTTTTGGTTGAAAACACTGCCTTTGGAATAGTAGGCTTACTTCCCGTTTGGTAGTAGCAGTGCATTTAGTTAGCGAGTAGGTGTGGTGGTGATTGGCATGTGTGTCGGTGTAGGTATAAGTGGTAGAAATATCAGATACAAATTATATGAACAATTAACGCAAATTAATCCTGTTTTGAGGTACAGGGTTTTTTTGTTTTTCGCTGCATGCTATAGCATTTGTTATCTTAAGGAAAGATTTAGATGTCAATAACACACATGCTTGGTAGTTGATATGAAGCCTGCACCCGAAGATCGCATCTCCTTCTCATGTCTAGTGATCATCAGAGTCTTTTCAATGCAGTCTTAAAAGGTACCATATCAATGCAATACATTTAAGTGAGTTCATCTTGTACCTACTCATTTATTTTCAATGTAAGTCTAGCAGCGCAGTAAGAGTTTTTATTATATTTCCCATATCATATTCACTCCAAAACCCAATCTCAAAAACTGGACAAAAGTGCTTCGGCACTCTGTGAAAATGGCGCGATGTGGCGTAACTTACTGCTGATATGAAGTAGCTATCTGGGTGGCTGAGCTCTCATTTATACATGTAACGATACCCCTGAAGAAGGGATCCAATCCCGAAATGCATTGGGTAAAATAAAAGTCGTGACATGCGTAAACATGTAATTCTCCTGAGTTTGTGTTAACAACCACGTATGGCAGATGCATGAGTAAAATAAATCGACGAACATAGAGTGAAACATGGTGAAGAATATGAAATGAAATAAGGATTAACAAGAAGATTAATTGGTTAACTTGATTTATTGGATTTATACAGTCCTGTATTTGGCTGTGCAGCCGGAACGGACCCAAATGTGGTTCCTTCGTGTTGGTTCTCATTGAAAGCGCAATGGGGCAGGGCGCGCCGCGCTTGCACGCCTTCGTAAGTTTGAAGTGGTTGAAACATTGAGTACAACAAGCAATGAAAAGCATGGATTACACAGGTGTGCATCTTTCCACTTACTATGTTTTATTATATTTCCCATATCATATTCACTCCAAAACCCAATCTCAACACATTATATTACATGAATGTTACGAGTATTTCAGCATTCAGTAGACCGTATCCATATACACTTAATTCAGAAAAAGGCTCCTGCACAAACCTCATTGATGCTCCAGCAGGTGTGGTGCCGCATTGATTCTGCACTCTTTAGCTTGCCTCTTTCCTGTACATTATACTTTACTGTATCGCGTGTCAGATATCCAGGCACTAATCCATTTATTGACATTGGCACCAGAGCTTTTGTCAATTCCAGTCGTGAGATGATCAGACCGTGGCCAACATCCAATAAATCAAGACTCTTGGTAGGCAGCATCCCCTCTATGAATGACCACGTTAAGGAGATTAATGGAATTGATTTAGCAAGATGTACAGTACAGAACTGAGTCCGACCCCTACAGAGCTCACTAAATGTTCTCTAATGATTATAATTATCTGTTTTACTCTCCTTAATTCTTGTGTAAAGATTTTTCTTTGTTCGCTGTCTGAATGAATCAATCTGCGTGTCTTTCGTGCAGTGTTAAAACACAGGTCCTGATCTAGATGTCGGCACACAGGTTACTCCGTCACAACGGTGATGAATATACCGTCCACTGAAATACAAATCCCATTAAATCCTATGGAATATATATTTCGGCGCACAGGATATCCGTCACTGTTGTGATGGAGGAACCCGTCCGCCGACATCTAAATAAGGCCCATAGTTACAAATCCTGTAGTTCTTCATTTGTCCGATAGTACCTTTTCCCATTCATGTAGAGCACAGCACCCTGTATGTGGTAGTGGGCAAAAGACCCAACATGTATGTAAATTGTGTACTCCAATATTGGTTTAGCAAAGTGGCAAGGGCGACTAACGCTGGACGCTGGGTATCACGGTGCGATCCCCGGCTCCGGCGGCAGGGGTCTGCCCAGCACCATGCGACTATGGGCAATAGCTCGCTTAATCTTCCCAAAGGCCCTCAGCGCCGAGATACCCATTCGGGGGTGATTCGTATGCTATACAAGTACTGGATTTATATTTTAAATTTTTTAGTTTCTGGTGTAATGTAAATTTGTGACAACCATACCCTGCAGTATAGATCCCAGCATTCATGCTTTTATTTTAGGTTTGATCTACAAACCGCTTTAATTTGTTTGCCATCCTCCTGTTCTTCGAAAAATTTATAATACAATGATATACACATAAACGGGCTTTGAGCAGGCCTCTTCATCAATCTATTCAAGTGTCATTTCACTTTTTTGCACATTGAATTATTTTTCAAATAAATACAAACCACCACACACTTGTCATGGCCAGGCGTATTGGCTCTGTCAGTAATTTTGTTCAAGAAAGCGGCATGTTTTATAAATAATAGGTAACATTTCTCTGTTCTCACAATGTACTGTACCCCAGAGGCTATAGCTAAAATAGAAAGCTACACTGAGAATAAACATTGATGTTCGTTCAAGCTGCCTATTTTGGGACAGTCCTTCAATATCACAAGCACCTGCAATTCTACCTTTTCCATTACAGTCCCATCAATAAAGAGTTCTTGAAGTCAACCTCAAAAACAAGATGCATGATAAGAAATAACCTAACTTTCGTAACAGAAACCTTCAATTCTATTAAGGAAACAGAAGTGAGGATTTTGTATCCTTTATTAGCAACTCAGCATCCTTAAGAAATGCAACACTGTCTTGCCATTTTCTTAAAACAGCAAGTAACAGAAAAATTAGAAGGACTATTTTAGGAAATAGGGTTGCTAGTGGAGGGGGATGAAACCGTACTCCATTAGCAACCCACCAATTTTTGTTCGGATGAAACACAAGAAAACCCCAAATGAACCTGTGCTTAATCCTCTTGTAGCTTGGCACAAAAGCAGTCAGGCTTAATTTAGAGGGAATGTCGAACGTATTTTTGCAGCACGCTAACAGTAAAAAGTGAAAGCACAACATAAGAAAAATCCCACACCAATTTTGAAACATAATGTGAATTTAATACATCTTTTGACACCAAAATGACATAAATCTAATTAGTAGAACTGGAGCTATGCAGTTTTAAAGGTTTTGTGAAAATCAAACGCCAAGAGACAAAAAGCACCAACCGTGGTTATCTGGTCGTGGTAGACCGGGTCTAAGAGCCAGATGTATCAAAGGGTTTTGCCCGTTCTGTGTCTATGGGGAAATGTGTTGATACATATGGCCCTAAGTCTCAAGTTCAGGCTGACCGCAATGGAGCATGGGCCAGGTACAAGACTGAGTTTAGTCCTCTAAAAGAACATTGTAGGCCATCGACAAGGAGCTCCGATGCAAAGTCTGGTGTCTAAATGCATCGCGCAGCAGCAGAGTCAGAGACCATTGACGAACAGCTGTGATGCGCAGTCTTGTGTCATTGTTTAGTAAGCCAGTGGGGCTTGCGACGACTTGCACTGCGATGCGCCTGCACAGGGGGACAAGATGTATCATGCTGGGCCTGTGTCTGCATCGAAGAAGGCACCAGGGCCTGTGAGGACTTGCGCTAAGATGTAGATGGACGAAATGATTGTGCTGGGCCTGTGTCAGCACCGTAGAAGGTGCCGGAGCTTGTCCTGAGATGTGTCGGCACTAGAACGAGCTTTGGTGCACTGGTCCGGGGTCGATTACAGACTGCGTTGATGTTAAAGAAGCCTGCTATGTCCATGTGGCTTGAGCAGGGGGCCAACCAAGTGACCCATAGTGATTTCCTTGAGTTCTGGGTCCACACTTGCAGGCTAGATTCAACAGCTCAACTCACAGCAGCAGAAGAGCCCTGATGCACCAACTGCAGGCCTTGGGCAGCAATGTGGTCCTTGATCAGCAAGCAGGTCAGCAAGGCAGATTTAACAGCTGGGCATTTCTTCTTTCTGGCCGAGTCCACAGGTCAATAAAGCTGCCCCATAAGTAAGAACTGGTAGGCAGTTGAGTCTATAAACCTCCGGCAGAGGTAATTTAGGTTTGCTTCCTACTCTAGCTGCCAACGCAAACAAAACCCCAACTGATTGATTAAAACACGAAAAACGGTTTGCCAGACATGGTAACCGATTATTCCTTGAATCAAAGGAATCACTTAATTAGGTAAACTCGCTGACCCGCGTGATATATTTCCCCTTAATGGAGATTGGCTTGATTTTACTATTTTGCTTCCCTGAAACCATATAGTGGGTCTTCGAAATGTTCGCTTTTAAATCTCGGTTGTCATAAAAACATCAATAAGAGCGTTTGGGAAAGAAGTTTAAAGTATGCCTGAGATAAAAGCTGATTTCACCTTAGTCATGTCCTGTCCCTTTGATAGTAAAAATGACTTTAAACCATTAATGTATAAAAGGAATAAAATGGACACAACCCTGGTGGACTCCCCAGGACCGGCCAAAGGGTTCTATACATTCCCTCTCTATTCCATATCTTACTGAAGTGCTGATCCCGATGTGCTAGGCGTAGTGATAATCCACTCTAGGTAAATGTAGACCAATATTAAATACAATGCTCCAAAGCTTGGAGCAATTGACACAATCAAAAGCGCTACTGAGGTCCATGAATGCTAAATAAACCAGACCCTTAGCTACCACCTATTTCCCTATAGTAAGATGCAAATTTAGAAATTGTTCCAGGGTTCCCAACCCTAAGCCTTATTGAATGGCACATAAGGAACTGTTTGGTGCACCCAGTCCTCAGTTCTGTGCAAGATGACGCGCCCCACAGTCTTAACCACGAGTCTTGTCAGCTGTTCTTTCTTGAATACAGGCATATTTGTAGCAGGCTTCCAGGAGTTAGGGACACCAGAAGAAGGTGCAGCATTTAACACATTAATAATTGCAGTGGCCCACAGTTGGATGTTCTCCTTATAGAGGTCCATAGGCACTCTGTCTGGGCCCAGTACGTTGTTTGGGGGGCTAGCCAATATTGCAGCAGAAACTTTTTCCAAACCTAATCTCCAGTGGAAACTGTGGTGCACTATCCTCATTACCTGCCAAGGGGTTACCCCCTTATGAACAAATCATTGTAAAATGCTCTACCCGTCTATCAGGGTTGATGGTGGATCCTAGCCCTTCTGGCATGGTAGATGAAAGCTTCCTTTCATTTACAATGGGCTAGAATCCCTTTGTGTCCTTAACGTTACATGTGTGAACTAAACATCCCCATGTTTCCTCATTAATTGCGGATTTCCTGTTTTTAATTGATTGTTCATAAACTAACCTTGCCTCTGTGATACGCTGATGATTCCTGGGATTAGCAATTGGGGATTCACATAATCTTCTGTTAGCTGTTCTGCCTACCTTGTCAGACCACTCTGATAAGGGAGACCCCTTTAGACCTTGAATGACCTGCAATGATGTTTCTAGTGGCTAAGTTCACATCTCTGAATGCGTCTAGAAGGCCAGAAGGCAAGGGGTAAGAGACTAACAAACAACTGACAAATCACAATTGGACCCAACAAGTAAGGCCAGCAAAGTGGGATTATGGATAGCTCTCCAATTTAGCCTTAGCTCCCTATCTGCCAGGGACAGACCAGTCACGCCAGGGGAGGTAGGGGGTTAATGACAGTCTTGAAGGTTAAGGGCAAGTTCAAAAGGAATATGGTCACAGAAGCCCCTCAGTCACCCCTCCCAAAATAGCAAACGGTACCAAGTTCATAGAGATAACGATGTAGTCTATGACTGAACCTTTGCTCCAACCAATCAAGGTCGGGGCTCTTTATGGAGGTCTCCCACAATTTCCACAGTGTTAATTGAGCCAGAGTTGCATAGGGCATTGAACAGCTTCAGACCGCTACTGTCAGAGGCTTGAGTTCATAAAAGGTTGTCAGCTTTCATAAAGATATAATGTAATGTGGAATCAATACCTAGCTTAGCATTAAAGTCACCCCCTACCACCACATAGAAGTTATTGGAAAGTCTTAGTTCTGTTTACAAGTTCGTAAATCACGATCACTATCTGGCATCCTACATCGAAGGCTGTGTTCTAGAAATTGACAAGAAAAAAAAGTATTCCAAAAAAGGATCCACAAAATATGAATACAAAAAATTGGAACCATCTTATATAACTTTGAGATTCTAATCAAGGTAGCTAAGCCTCCCCGCCCTCTCTAACTAAGTGAAACAATGGCACAAATTCAAAAACTGTCAAAGCCGTCCTACACAACTTCCTCTGAGGACCCAGTCTCTTGTAGCATTATTTTTTTTTTACTTCTTTTTATTGGCATTTTAACCAATTGCAAACTACACCATTGTGTCATACAGCAGTAAACCATTCAGGGTGCAATATACACTTACCGTCAATGATCAGCAATCTATTCCAATCTTATTTACTGCACCAGTTAATGTACATAATTGCTGTTTGCAGGATATACCCCCTTGCTTCTACGAAGGGGGGTCATTGGGTAGTACAATGCAAGATAATATATCGCCATCAAAGAAATAGCCAACGATTTAATGAATGAGAAAAGGAAGAACCAATGAAGGAGGAGGGTGGCGGGAGGGAAATAAATATACAAACTATATAAGCACAGTGAAGGACCCAACTAGGTCTACTCTGCCAGTCATTACATAGGTGAGCGATGAATACTGGTTATGAAACTGGCGGGTGGAGTGGGTAAATCAGGAGTCTGTATCTAGCTAACTCTCTTTGGGTGGCGCAACAGTTAACCATACTAGTCAGGGCCTCATCTCCAATTCTGTACAGTATTCAAGAGGATCTGCACTCCACAGTTCGCAGCGCTGGGAAAGGAAGCCGGTGAAAGGGCCAACTGAGTTCCCACCAGATCAATGCTCTTCCGTCTCACCCATTTGGTCTCCCGGTATATCCACTCTCCCTCCCCCAAGTAAACTATCACTCTCTTCTGGATCTCCCCCCTAAGTCATACTCTGGGTGCTCCTAAGTCACCAACAGCTCGGTCCATAAGTCTGCAGAAGGGCGTTTTCTCATTCCTCTAACCTCCTCTTTGATCAACGCTTGCTCTTCTGCTCTTGCCCACTGGGTCATATCCAAACTCCAGGCCCCAACCCTTGGTCCGATCACAGATTTCCAGGACATAGCTATACACCTTTTAGCCAGTGCTCGGGCCAGATCCACAAACTGTGTGCCCACCTTTTCGTGGGCCTTTCGTTTGGCCTCTGGAACAATCCCAGAATACAGGCCTCTAAGGAAAAAAAGGGGGAGCGTCCAAGCGTGAAGTCCAGGGGGGCAAGCCCCTCACCCAAGAAGGGACGCAGGTGGGGGGCAATACCAAATCATATGAACAAAATCTGCATCCGGGTGTCTGCCTCTTGGACAGAGGCATGGGTCACCCCCATAGACCACCTGGATTTTGTGCGATGTCATATAGGTCATGTGCACATAGTAAAATTGGAGGCATTTCAACCTTGTGTTCCTAGAGATTTATTTTGGGGGGAAGCCAATATCCTACACCATTCAGGATCTGTTAAATCACACCGTAAGACATTTTCACATCTTTTCCACAGGCCTCTTGTAGTATTCTAATGTCAGAATTAGTCATAATGTCCTTCCATACCAAGTCCTGCTGCTTTGATTGACTCCCAATGATAATCTAACTAATAAGTTTTGCGGCAGGGCCATATGGGGAAACCAAGTGGGACAACACGGGCCTTTAATTTTTGTTACGTTTTAAATGGAGTAGAAACAGATACAAGTCAGTCATTAGATTCCAAGTTGGACAAAGGGGAAGATCGGTTTAGGTTGGAATCACAGTTTTAGGAAACCCACTCACTGTAGAAGGAAGACCTAAGAAGTCAGGTTGCATCCTGGGTTGCAGATGTTTGTAGAAAAACACTAACGATACCGCTGATCAAAGGATTGTCTATCTTATTGCTTGAAATTGAGTATTGAGCCAGCTTGGGATGCTTACAGTTGATGACTACACAATCTCCTTCCAGATTCTAGGGCGTAGGGCCTAGTCACCCTATTATTGTACTCCCTGATATTAAAATTAAATTTTTGGGTCAACCAATGACACATCTTGTTCTTAAGTTGGATAAGTGATTTCTCTGCATGGAGGGCAAGGGTGGTAGCCCTGTCATAACAGCAACGTATGGACAACAATCGGGAGGGAGACTAAGATGTGACTGATCACTCACATTAGGCCAGGCAGGCCTTCGATGTCATGGGCAGAAGAGATACTCGAGCGCCCAGTCCTCTAAGTCCTCTGCAGTTGTCCATTCTAACTATTCAAGTCTCCTGGCGTACCCTTTGCAGTATGGGAGATGGATTTTGATTAAAAGCCCATTACGCACAGAGGAGGAGTGCCCGGCCACATTGGTCACGCTATTTGCACAAGACGCAGCAATCACAGCCTCTGCTGATCCCACTGGCCCTCCAAGGCCAGCTGAACTAACAAGGTCAGCCGAATGGGCAGCCTATGTTACCAATTCCTTTTCACGTGACCCGGTTAATTACAAAATAATATTCTCCAAACTCTCTATCCTTTCTACTAAAGGGGGTATACAGGCTGATACAATATCTTTAAACTTGTTTAGCACCTCATCCCAGGTAAGGTTGGAATCTCCTGAAGTGGACAACTGAGAAGGGCTATGCTGGCGCGCAGCAACTGTAGGAGTCTCAACAGTGCACCTCAATGTATTAGACTTGGAGTTACAGGCACGCTTAGGCTGTCGCTTCCTTTTCACAAATGTCTCACTCTTGCTTGAATGAGATGCGACTGGCACACTTGGATCACCTCTAGATGGTGAGGGAGCCTGGATCACTTCAGGTATGGTTCCCTTTGATGGCGAGTTATGTATAAGCAGGGGATCTTTGGATACAGCATATTGTTGTTGTTCTAAATGCCCTAAGAGGGAGTTATTTGGACGTCTACCCCAAGACCAAGGACAGGCTCCTCCCCGCAGCATCAGTCGCCGTAAAGATGACCCCAACTGCACTCTGCAGAAAGGAATCTAGCGTAGTACAATGGGGAGTGTTAGTTTTGTCAGTATCCTTATCCCCAGGTAATTTTCTCCTCCCCATAGTTCACCACACACAATCCTAGATGAATATGTCTCCTTACTACGAATGCGCTTTTCACGCATTCCATTACAACTTGGTTGTTACAACGACCGTGCTGTTTCCACGCGAACCAATACATCGCAAGTCGTTACGACTTGCTGTAGGGGGCACACTGGACTTAAAAATAGTATTATTTTCTATTCCTACTCCAGTTTGTGCAACAGCGGGAAGGTGTTGTATTGTAAATCCAACACCAGCGCGCCCCCTACAGCAAGTCGTTGAAACAACTTGCAATGTAATGGTTCACGTTGAAACAACGCGGTTGTTATAACGACACGTTGTAATGGAATGTGTTGTAGCCAATTCGTAGTAAACGATGTCTCTGACCTAGATGGTTTATTGTTAGGTGGTTAGGGAAAACTGGCAGGAGTGTGTATTCTGTCAGGAAGAGAGACAGTCAGTCAAATGAGTACTAGTGAAAATGTTGTCCAAAATGTGTGGAGAGGGTCTGTCGGTATAAATGGTAGTGGAGATAAGCAGCAACTCACTGCTATCGTGACTTCGCCAAGAGGGGTGGCGTATCCTGGCCACTTCAGACCGATGACAGGCGAAGACGCGACTGCTCTTGGCCCGGTTTTCTCCTGGGCATGTGCCTGGGCGTGTCCAATGCAGCAGGAAGCACTATGCGCTTATTGGAGCTCTACGCTAAACAGTGCCCTCCTACTAGCTTGCGTGGTCTCTTGAGGGCTGTAGACCCCCTGTCAGCTGCTGGGCAGCAAGGTGGAAGAAACAGGTCCCAGTGCTGTGGGAAGAACAATGAGCTTATTAGCAATCCCGGGCTCGCATGGTCTCTTGGGGGTTGCAGTCCCCTCTATCAGCTGCTGGGCAGCAAGGTAGCAGAAACGGGTCCCAGCGCTGTGGGAAACACAATGCGCTTATTAGTACTCTCTGCTAAACCGAGGTCTCCTCCTGTGCTCGCATAGTCTCTTAGGGGCTGTAGTCCCCTCTATCAGCTGCTGGGTGGCAAGGGAGCAGAAACAGACACTGAAACCCTTCAGACATAAGAGGTTCTCTGTTATCAGTGCTACCCCTTTCACACATGATGCGGCAGAATACAGTTCTAAAGATCACATTATTACTGTACCTGATGCTCTCAATAGGATCCCGAAATGGGAAAGAAACAAACGCAAGTGAGGATATCATTTTGAGCATAGCCTGTTAATGCCGCAGGTAGAGCCATCATAGCAGCAAAGCGTAATCTTCATAAACCCAAAAGATACAGAGTTCCTTATGAGTAAACTGTTAATACCTATACTGTTAGTACATTACACCACTAGGTGGGAACACTGTGAACATAGTAGCTGGTGGGACAGTCTTTGCCAACATATCCTTAATAGAATTGAACTTTTCAGTTATGATAATTAGAAACTGTTTCATTCCCAGTCAGGATCGGAGACCATTATAATGCATGGTGAAAGTTTGCTCACCTCTAGAAATGCCACCCCTGCCATCAGCTTAAAATAATATTTCTTGAAGGTAGACTTCATGGACCAATCCTTGCCTTGCAGAATGTCCTCCAGTCTACCTCACAAGGAACAGGCCTTTAAATCCTGTGCTTCACTGGTTTAATGAACCCCAAAGGATGACATGTCAATTCTGATATAATATAATTGGGGGATGTATGACATTACAACGCATGCTTTTACCACGCATGCTGTTACAACGCAGTGTTTACAACGCATGCTGTTACAACGCATAGCGCTTTGGGGTGCTGGATAGTGAATAGTTAATTTACTATTCCAACTCCAGTCCCCGTGGATAGTAGGGAAGGTGTTGGATAGCAAATTGAAACTATTCCCTATCCTAAAGCACCCCCCAGTGCAATGCGTTGTAATGGTTTTCGTTGTAAAACCTGCGTTGTAAAAGCACTGCGTTGTAAAAGTTTTGTTGTAAAGGATGTTTCCCATAATTTACCCATCTGGCGATTGCTGGAGAGGAAACCATTCCAAAGGGGTTTCTGAAGAGATCAACAGCTAAATGAAACTCCTCTATCATATTCTTGTATGCCTTACGGCAGTGAAACACACAACGTTTGGGAGCATCCAGAAACTCTGGATAGGAGATGCGTGTATTGGTCTTGGTCCTCCTTGCCAACTTAAAAATCACTCCTTTGTGAACGAACATCTGAGACAGTTTAAATGCTGTAATGTGCAAGACTCTGTTGCAAGAAGATCAAAGAGTCATTGTCAGTTTGGTGAACCGATCTTTCCTGGGGAGGTGCTTATTGGCTGGTCATTACAAAAAGAGGTGGAGAGCTGAATTCACATTCAGAAAGAAGACTACTCATAGGGAAGAATATCTCGGTTCCAGAGGTTTGGTAAACAGAATTCCCCTCAGCAATTTACACACTAAAGGATGCTGCCCCAGAGGAGCCTCGTCCAAGGGCACGTGTCGGGCTGAAATTGCATAGGAAATATTCACTGACCTATGGCCTACTGACATTTCTGTGTGAAAGTTTACAATGTGGACATAGCCAGATACCACAATATCCAACCACATCAACTGGGTCATGGTCTCCAAGACAATCTATACATTTATTGCTCCCCTTTTAAAGATTTCAGCTTTGTTTCAAAGGCCCAGGATCGACCACTGGCCCATAAAATCTGCCATGCCATTAGCTGTAGATAGCCCCTTATTATTAGCCAGTGTGTCTGTCCCTAACAATGCCTCAGAATATTGGAATTCAGAATGTTTAAAGGTTGAAGAAGGATCAGAGAACCCCAAGAAAGTCCGGGAAGAATTGGAAAAGAAACTTGGGCTCTCAAAAAGGTGTCACCAAGACCAGCTCTGCTTCCTTCCTCCTCGTTTTTGCTGCCGTTCTCATCACAAGAAGGAAAAGGCATACTTGTACTGTTTCCACAATTCTTGAAGGAAATCACTAGGCCTGGGCGGTGAACTTCGCTCCGTTCGCGGAGTTTGCTGAGCTTTCTGCACTTCCACTCCGCGGAGTTCAGAAAACTTCGCCTTGGGATGTGCCAGCGGAGTTTTTTCCCCGCTCGCGAACGGTAAGATCCGAGCGCGAGATGCCGCTCTGGTACAATTTCTACCCGAGCAGCAGAAATACCAGCATAAACTGCAGTTCACACTGCACTTCGCTGAGTTTTTCGTAACTTCGAACTACGCCCAGGTCTGGAAATCATCTGCTGCAGTGGCTTCTGTATCTAGGCACTAGCTGAGGTACTACTCCAGCTGGTAGTTGAAACACGAGGCAAAGAGGTAAATCTTGCAAGGACCCCATCTGTCCATCCAATTGCTGGTGTCGGCCAGGTGTCTTAAGTGCCAATCCGCACCACTTTTGATGCTCCCGGAGGTTCTGCGCTACCACTGAGATTTGGTTGTCCAGGCAGAAATGCCAAAGGTTCTTGCCTATTTATGCCATCATCCAGTATTTAGTGCCCTCTTGGCGGTTAATGTATTTCATCGCTGAGACATTGTTCTTCCACAGAATGACACAGCGAGGACCCCCAGCCCTTTGTTAGGCATGCCATCTCAAAGCACGCATCCACTAGTTCAAGGCAACTGATATGTATCCAGGCAACTGTTATGCATCTTCAGTTCGTCTGCTGACCATATGCCCCTATGTCATCCATCCACAACTGGATCTGTGGCCTGGACTTCCCTGTGAGAACTATAAACTCTGAGTAGCCTAGACCTTGTCAAAGATCGAGAGCCTTCAGTTCCTACAGGGTGCTGTTTTGGAGGGGTCTTGGAAAAATTCACTGAATCGATGATGCCACGGGTCCCACCAGTCAGGTGACCTCACGCAATGAAATGTCTATGGGGAGTGTCTGCTGTAGCTCTTTTCTGATATTACCCACTTTCTTCCTTGGGAGATGAAGCATCACTGAACCTGATTGGATCACAAAACCCAAGACCGTTATGGACTGGTGGGAAACTAGGTCTGACTTCCACTCATTGATGATGAAGCCCAGAATCCATAGCATCTCCACCCTGACCCACAAAGGCTGAAGTTGGTGTGGAGTCTGGTCCACCAGTAGGATGTTGACGGGGTATATTATTAACCTGAGACCCCTGGCTCCGAGGAACTCCACTAGTGTTCTGAGGAGCTTGGTGAAGCACCAGGGTGCTTACCAGAGGATGAAGGAGAGAACCAGGAACTCCGAGACCTGCCCACACCACCTGAAATCCAGGAAGTGTCGGTAGCAACCAAAGATTGGGACAGTCGGTTACCCACTCTTGAAATCCAGTCTCACCTTCCAATCGTTCTGGAGAAGGATGTTTTGTAGATGAATCCCGTTCATCTTGAAATGCCTGTAACTCAACCAACCATTAAATTTAGGGAAACTAATCACTGCTCAAAATCCTTTATCCTTTTTCTCCACCAGAAAAAGTTTTCTAAAGAAAAATCCAGATGTAAGAGCAACTGGGATTTGGCGACCGCAATCTTTGCCAGGGCCGGTTTTCGGCCGATTTTGTTACAGGGCCGATTTTGCAGCTATGCTGCAAAAACGGCCCCCAGGGGCCCAAAACCGGCCCCCACCCTTGCGCTGCATCGGGGGATTGCCCGGTGCCCGCAACAGCCAGTCCGGCCCTGACCCCTTGAGGGCCAATGATCCCTGCTGATGGATGCAGGGACGACTCGGTCCAAGCTCTTCCTTGGAGGCATCCAGGCCCATGTTGCTGCTTGGGTCCCTGTCTCGCCGTCCACTTGGGGGATACTGAGCTCAGAGCACCAGCATGTTTAAGAAAAGCATCCCTGAGGCGCTCAAAGGCAGATTTCCTCCTCTTTTTGGTTCACTTTACCTCCTGTTGACCTCTGAACCATGTTCATTTTACTCTGAGACCCCGGGCACGAGAGAGGTTCAGATCTGACGGCTGTTAGAAGTAGCAGTTGTCTTCCCAAGGGTGTAGAAACGCTGATGGATCCAAAACTCTGCGATTATACTCTCGGTAGTGAAATAGGCTTCCTCCACCCCCTCTTGATAGAGGGCTTCCTTCTATAAATCTGCTGCGGGGTTTCAAGATTAAGATGATTGTCACTGTAAATAGTGGGTAGGTATGTGCCCCTGACAAAACTCCCCCAGCTAAAGTACTCTTCTCCTCAGGCCCACATATGCCATTAATAATTGAGGTTGCCCCCCAGGGTGCAGCTTGTGCTAACGCGGGATTACTGGTTACTAGTTACCTTACCAAATCCCAAACTAAGTCGACTGAATCGTTGGTACCTGTCATTGAGTAAAAGGTAATCTTACAATAAGTCAATCAATTTAAGAACTTACACCACTCTAAAGGACCACTGACCAAATTTTAAGTTTCAAAGATTTAATATAAAGTCAAAGATAACTGAAGATACAAACTTCTCAAAATGAGATTCAGAAGATAAATCGGTATCACTATGAACATGAACTTTTTGAATAATCTAAGTCTGAAAAACAAAATAATAAGTACAAGCTCGAAAACCATAAGGGTTGTCAAAATGGATATAAGTTGCAACCTCAAAGTCATTACAGAAAAGAAAATTAAGGTTAGTCTGTCCCTACACTATACTAAGTGACATCCCTACTTAGCAAGATCTTTACCCCTCTAGGTGTCAGCCGTGGTGACTTCCTAAGAAATCACGCACTTCTCTTTGTCTCTTCTCTGATAATGGGTCTCTCCTGATCAGCCTATCTGCCTACCCATCCGCTTCCTTAGGCTCCCAAAATCATCTGCTCTGCTCTCCTCCCGGGTCTCTTTCCCTAATACCAAATCACATTTCCAACAGAAACGCCCCTTGGGACGCCCCTCACGTGGTATATCTTTGCGCGGCAAACTCCATGATGGTACTCTTGAAGACCCTCGTTAAAGTTGACCTTGGTTCCCAGGCTTCTTCTCCAATGCGCCGATACCCCCTAAATTCCTGGAAACTCCTACAGGCCTGCGCAAGGCGCCACTGAACAAAGTCCCTTTCATTCGAGCTGATTAGGACCCTCGCACCTGCATACAGTTCGTCCTGCAGTGGGCCTCAAATTCCAGACTCCACCATATCTTTAAGTCGTAAAACACACTCCAAGCTCTGTGCTGGACACCTCTCGACTTCTTCCTTAACGAGCACATGGTAGTTCAAACGATATGACATTATCTGTTCAGGCCTACTTGATTTACATGAAGCAGGTCCCTGCACTCTTAAAACATTAACTTGATTTAAACAGCAACATTCTTAACTAGCATACGTTTCTAAAATAACACATCTATAAAGCATATACTTCAACCCTAAGTTCAATAATACATTTGGAAGAACCACGTCAACCTTATCTCACATTATTTTAGCAGCACGTTTAGGTTTGCTGTGAATTGCCCTGAGGCCTACACATTTAACTGGACTTCAGAATTACATTTAATTCGGACATGATTCTTTTAACATGAGAACGTGAGGTTTTCATATTCATTCCAACATTTCTACATTAATCTCACACAGTTATACTTATTATTACTCTACTTAACATTTTATACATTTCGCTACTGAATATGGAACACTCTGTATATTTCACTCCTAGATATAAAACACTCGTGTGCAAAACATGTTTAACTAACTATGTGCTTGTAAATATGGTGTACTTATACATTTTTTTCAAACTCGTGCTCTCTCAGTCCCCCCTTTGATGACCTTCAGGGGTCATCACCATCAAGACACTAAAAATGTAGAACCCTTCAAAGTGAAGTCATGGTAGTGCCACCTCTTTTCATACTCTCCAATGCTTTCAGACTCTTGTATTGAGTGTCCTTCATCGCTGTCAACTCTTCCTCCTGTTTCCTCATAGTTCTCTGCAACCTATTTGCTCTATAACATTGATACAAACGCACCAATCCCCACAAAGTGATTACGCAAATCACAATTATGATGATGGGTTTCAGTATGTACCAAACGATACCCTTTCCTAAGTTGGCAAACCAACCTCCAACTTTACCCATTCCATGACCTACTTTTTCCCACACATTTACTTTTGCCAGGTCCTCAATTTCGTAGTGTATGGCAGTGATGTTTCGTATATACTTCTCTAGAGGTTTTGAATTGTCTGGAATGTAAGTGCAGCATTCCTGGACCTTCAAAGCCTTACAGACTCCTCCCTCTTTAGCTAACAGAACGTCTAAAGCAAGTCGGTTCTGAAGAACCATTGCCCTAATCGATTGCATCTCCCCTTCTATCAGCATCAATGATCTCGCAGTACTGGCAGATAGCCTATCTACGACTGTAGCTAACCTCCTGATCTTAATATCATTCAATATCAGTACTAAAATAGGGAATGCAGCACCGAGTACATCTCCAACTACTTCTGCTGCTCCCAGCCCTCTCTTCCACCTAGTTGGTATTTCTTTCTTTGTCGTTTCTAAATTCTCAACATGATATATTTTAGGGAAGACAACAGCCAGATAGCATGATCCGTACCAATTATCTGGTAACTTCACATAGGCATTTCTTCCACATACAAAATATACGTTTGGTATTGCTTGCATCCCTTTCAAAAAATCCTTAGAGTAATACTCCAGTTGAAAGGCATGTTCACAATGGACTTGACCTACATAAAAATTCTCATAATAGGAGTAACTCCTGTGAATGCACAGTTTCCCCCGTTTCTCCTTATCCAAAGCAATTGGACCAATACTACCTTTTCTTTGATGTGCCCTTTCCTCCTTGGTCCAATCTGTTTCCCATTGTCCTGATGCCTTCAAAATCTTCTGCCTCCTGTATCTAGTATCTACCTGTCCTATAAACTTTTTCTCAATTTCTGACACTTGACAAGTCAGATTGTTTCTTCGGGCATGTGAAGTATCTAACGTTTTCCATGGAATAAACCATTTGTGTAATCTGTCTTCGCTTTTGTAATAGTCCCACTTGTTCAAATGCTTGAAATTCGGGACCTCTGGCAATGTCGAGTCGAAATTCGAGAAATAATACTCAAATCCTTCTCGTCCATAGAATATGCTCAACCACAAACTGCACGTGATTCCATATGTCAACGGAAGATGATGGTATCTGATACCCTCCTCTACCGAAGCTGGTAATTGCATACAAACGTAACAATTCTTCACTTCCATGGCATCAACGTATTCATAAAGCAATTTAGCATAAGCATTTGACCTGTAATTTCCCTGTGACTCATCCATGTGTAACCTTTTTACTTCTGCATCTAACAACGCTTTGTCTTTATCATTGATGTTTCCCTTATCATTAACAATAGGAGTTCTCGGTGTTGACACTCCCTTGTCCTCCTTTACTGCAGTTGCATCTCTCTCGTGTCCCTCTATGTATGAGACAGTAACCACTAAAACTATAAGAGAAATCACTACTCCTAAAAGTGTGCCAACTATGCATTTTGCCCTGCGGTTCGGGTTGCCAGCCTCCATGTTCTCAAACAGTGTGGTTCTGGATGTTCCTCCTGCATCAACTTCTTCCTTTTTTTCGAACAAAGTCGTTCTCTCTCGCAATGTCTCTCTTTTGAACACTTGGAAGCTTGACAATTTATTTCCGCAAAACAGTTCAAAGTCCAGTAGAAATTAGACAACCCTAGCCCTTCTCCATCCACTAAAAGGAAACCCCTACCATTTTTTCTTCTTCCACTCGGCGCTAGGTTATCTTGCAACAAGTTTACAATTTCTTTTCAAGAGTCTTATTTTCGTCTAAAGTTATGTATGGCTCAAGGAGGGACACTACGTCTTCATAAATGTCCATCCGAAGTAACATTCCCTCAGGTTCTGGGCAGTTCGTACCACAACATGGAAAGTCAACTGTTTCTAGGATTATTCTCCTTATTTCGCTCTGGACAAGTGGACGGACGAAATTGAGAGTTAACGTTTTTTCAATTTCTACTCCTGGTACTATCAGCTCTACATCCACAATTACAAAGGGGTCCGTTCTAATCAGGATCACTTTCTTCACCTTTCCAGTTCTGCGCCCCCTTGAAGACATTCGCAATATGGTATTAATCCACAACAATGAGCGCTCCAAGAATTTCTACTACTCGCTCAAGCATTTCCAAACGAAGAAGAGTTCCCTCCAATATTGGATATCGTGAACAGCAAACTGGAAACTCAACTGTCTCTAAAATCAATTTTCTTATTCCGCTCAGGAGAGGAGGATGAACGATGTTGAGTGTCAGCAACCTTTCGGTCTCCGCTCCTGGCAGTAGAAACCTTATTTGCACTGTGATGATCGGGTTAGTTCTGACCAGGTCCACTTCCCGGATCCTCCCGGTTCTGTGCCCCCCCGACATCTGCAACGAGGTAGGTCCAATCAGGAGTAGAGTATCTTCTACTAGGCACTCGCACCCTCCTTGATCTTCTAAGGCCCTCCTCGGCTTGATCCTGGATATCTTCTTCTGGATCTGAGTCTTCGGATATAGGAGCAAGCGTTTCTTCCTGGGCCGACCTCAAACTTAGCCTTCTTCTCCTTGCTGGCCAAGTGGCAGCTCCAAGCCTTATTCTCCTATTCCTTGTCCTCTCACTTGGTTCTTGGTCGCTCTGATACGGATCTGAGTCTGAGTCGTATTCACTTCTGCTCTCTCCTTCAGTTGCGTCTTCCGTCTCACTGCCGTCCTGCCTTCGCTCTTCTTCTGAATCCGTTGCGTTCCCAACTTCTTCCGGCACCCCCTCAGCTGCCTCAATCCCTTCTTGCGACTCTTCTTCCACTTCCGGGCTTTCGTCTGGGATAGGAGCTGTTCCTTCTAGAGGTGCTGGAACTCTTAGAGTATGGGATGCATGGATCCAATTTGGCAGCCCCCCGCACTTCACCGCGGTGTTCGTTATCAGGATTACCTGAAAGGGCCCACGCCAGCGAACATCTAGGCAGTTCTTCCGGACGTGTTTTTTAACCAACACCCAGTCCCCTGGGTTCAGGTCATGACACAGGTTCCTCGATGCTGGAACTTCAACCGCATGCACCTGAAGGGACACAGAATGGATGGCGTCAGACAGTCCTTTACAATAATCCAAGATCAGATCATCTGTAATATTCAATAGGGCAGTAGTTGGAACTGTGGGAAGTCTCATGGCCCTCCCCATCAGGATCTCGTGGGGAGAAAGACCTGTCCTCCTGTCAGGGGTGCTGCGCATGCTCATGAGCACTAAAGGAAGAGCATCTGGCCAACTCAAAGATGTGGATGCCACTACTTTAGCCAATCTATTCTTCAAAGTGCCATTCACTTGTTCCACAATTCCTGAAGCTTCTGGTCGATAACTACAATGCAGCTTTTGATCGATATTCAGTGTGGAGCACAACATCTTCACTATTTCGCTGTTAAAATGTTTTCCTCTGTCCGATTCCAAAGAGGCAGGCACCCCGAAGCGCGGTATCAACTCCCTGAGCAACAATTTAGCCACTGTGAGTGTATCGCACCTACGTGTGGGGTACGCTTCAACCCATCTGGAAAATACGCATACAATCACCAACACATACCGAAGGCGATTGACTCTTGGCATTTCGATGAAATCTAGTTGCATTCTATTGAAAGGCCCCCCCGACCTCCCAATGTGACTCAGTGTGACTGGTGTTCGTTTGCCTACGTTCAGTTGTTGGCAGGTAACACATCGCTTGCATACTGATTCTGCTGCTATTCTAAATTTAGGGCAATACCAAGTTTGCCTAAACACTCTCATCATAGCATCCCTTCCTAGATGTACTGGACCATGTATTTCTCTTGCCATGGGATTAGCTAATTCTTCAGGTAATACAGCTCTCCCATCTGCTGAAACCCAAAAATCCATTTCACTTCGCACACAACCTGCTGTTTCCCATGCCCTTTTCTCAGTTTCTGGTGCATTCTCCTGCATTACCCTCAAATCTTCCCAGGAATCCACGGTCTCTAACATCATACTTAATTCTGTCCTTTCTTCTGCACCTTCTATTTCCACCTTTGAGAAAGAATAATTTTGTTCCGCACAATAACGTGCGACTTCATCAGCGTATCTGTTGCCTTGTGACACAAAATCTGTATTCTTAGTATGAGCTACACACTTTACTATTGCGATGTCAACTGGACCTTGTAATGCTTCTAACAACAGCCGCACAAATTCTCCATTTCGAATGGGCGAACCAGAGGAGGTCATGTAACCTCTCTGAGACCACAACTGCCCGAAATCGTGAACCACACCGAAACCATATTGGCTGTCCGTGTAGATGGTGACTCTCTTTCCGTTTCCTGCTATGCAGGCACGGGTTAGGGCAATAATTTCTGCTACCTGTGCGGAATGTACTCCTTCCAGGCAAGCGGCTTCCACAACTCCAGTAATAGTACAAACAGCATAAGCTGCTCTCAACCGACCAGTATCGTCTCTTAAACATGAGCCATCAACAAAATAAATTTCATCGGGGTCAGACAATGGCTCATCCACAATATCTGGTCTAGGTTTCGTGCATAGTTCAGTCACATCAAGGCAATCGTGGTCTTCACATCCTTCGCCTTCTATCACAGTGGGTAATGGCATCAAAGTAGCAGGATTCAAGACAGAGCATCTCCTGAGGGTCACATTCTCTGCGGCAAGAATAACTTGCTCGTAGCGCGTGAGCCTACTATTGGTCAGATGCTGCGTCTTCGTCCTGGTCATTAACAATTCAACTGAATGCGGTACATACACCACTACTGGATGTCCCATCACAATACTCTCGCTCCTTTCAATGCTGACACCCGTTGCAGCAACGGATTTGAGACATCCGGGCAACGCTGCGGCTACTGGATCTAATGTAGCCGAAAAATATGCAACTGGTCTACGGGCATTTCCGTGGGTCTGTGCCAAGACTGACAAAGCACATCCCTCTCTCTCACAGCAATAGAGTGAAAATGACTTCTCGTAATCGGGCATTCCCAGAGCCGGAGCCCGACATAAATCGTCTCTCAGCTGTAAAAACGCCACCAGACATTCTTCATCCCATGGTACCGGATCACTCACCTCCTTGTGCGTCAGTTTCTGTAAGGGCTTTGCTTTCAGTGAAAAGTTAACTATCCACTGTCGGCAGTAACCCACCATTCCTAGGAACATTCTAACTTCTCTCTGTGTTGTAGGCGCATTCATTTTCATTATCGCCTCGATCCTCTCTGGGGACACCTTACGTTTCCCTTTTTCTAACCGGTGCCCTAGATACTGTACTTCTGTCAGACAATACTGCAACTTGCTTGGAGATACCTTATGTCCATTTTCAGCTAAATGGTTCAGTAAGGCAATTGAGTCTGCTTTACAGGCTTCCTCTGTTTCTGACGCAACAAGTAGGTCATCTATGTACTGTACCAGAACCGAATTCTGTGGCAGTACTAGATTCTCAAGATTCTTCTTCAACAACTGATTAAAGATGGATGGACTATCTGTGAATCCTTGTGGGATTCGACACCATGTTAAAACGCGATCTTCCATTTTAAAAGCAAAAAGATATCTGCTCTCTTCATCCAATGGGATTGAAAAGAAAGCCTGGCAAAGATCTATCACTGTAAACCATTCTGCTTGACATGGTATTTGAAACAGTATCACTGAAGGATTCGGTACCACGGGACAACATGAAACGACTATGCTGTTAATCTTTCGTAAATCCTGTACTATCCTGAATTTCCCACTAGGTTTCTGCAAACCCATAATCGGGGAGTTACAAGGACTACCCACGATTTCTTTCAGTATTCCCTGTTGTATCATTGACTCAATCACAGGCTTTATTCCTGCAATCGTTTCCTGTGACAATTTGTATTGAGGCGTTCTTGGAAACTCAGCATTTGGTTTTACCAGTATTTTTACCGGTTCTACCCCTTTTATCAATCCTATTTCTTCTCCTGTGAAATCCCATACCTCTGACGCCACTGTCTCTCGTAAGTCTTGGGGAAGATCTTCTATTGTCAGAGTAGGATATAGTTCTACACAGGATTTTGAATTGGCCACCTTAAAAGTAGCATCTTCGTCGGTAGTCTGTACCTCCACTCCTTGCGGGGTGCAGTATATGGTGCAGTTCAATTTGCACAACAAATCCCTTCCTAACAGACATACCGGACTCGAGTCACAAACCACAAACTGATGTTCGTTCATGTGGTTTCCAATTTTCACAGACACTGGTTCTGTCAAGGGACTAGTCATTCTTTTATTTGCGACTCCTACCACCTGAATTGTTTCCCCTGACATCGGCAAGTCTGGAACCACCGCCGATCTCAGAGTCGAACGAGTAGCCCCAGTATCCACCAAGAACGTAGTGGGACACCCTGCCACTTCTGCCTCAACAAATGGCCCTCTCTGATCCACTTCTAGGACTGCCCCGAGGGTACAATCCTCTTCACTGCTCACCCGTTGTCCTGTCAATGGATCAATGTAATAACACTTTTCTTCCTCGATAAACAGAGGCATTTGTTTAAAGACCTTTCCCCCTGTCGCTATCTTCGGTGGCTGTGGGAAATGGGCCCGTGGAGCCGAAGTCCCCCCTTTGGCCACCTTACTACTTGGAACTGTCACCTTTTGCGTTGGGGCTTCTTGGACCTGCTCTTCTACTTCTAGCTCTCCATTTTCAGGGTTAAAGGGACACTCGCGTCGCCAATGCCCCACCTGGTGACACTGATGACACTTTGTCGTTTTCTTTAAAGTGGCAAAGTCTATCCTAGGTCTCTGCCCTTCCTCATTGTCCTTATTCTGACCGTTTGGCTTTCGTCCCATCCCCTGCTTCTGCTGGCCACCCTTCCCGGCGGACTGCATTTGCACCACCATCAATTTCTCTTTTAGATTCTTGGCTTTAGAGTCTATTTCATCACTACAGTATCTGGCATAACGTAAAATCTCATCTAGTGGTTTGTTCTGCCAACAGATTAAATGTTGCTGAATCATCAAGCAAATGTCAGGTCTCAACCCCAAGACAAACTTTGACACAAATTGTCCTATATCTTTGGGATCCATTACATCAAGTCCACTGTATTGCTTGAATGTTTTCAACAACCTCTCATAAAACTCATGCACGGTCTCCTTCGGTTCTTGCCTTGTTCGATCTATCTTTACCCAATCTATATCCTGTGGTGGTACCTTATCTTTCAACCAAGCTATTACCCTTTCATACTTTCGCATGACAATCTCGGATGGCCCATTAGTTCGAACATCCCTCACTGGTTCAGCATTTGGCCATTCGACACTAGTCTTACACGGGGTCCACAGATCAGATGGGACCACGATGTCAAACAACGTGTTCAAATCAATCCACAATACTTTCGAAATCTTGACAAACCTTTCTACCTGCTTATACCACTCTACTGGATTGTCCCTCAACTTCGGAAATGAGTTGGTAAATGCAGCTAAGTCTCCTCTACTCCAGGGCACATGTACATAATTTCCATTTGATATTTCTCGCAAAGGGAATGCCTCCATCTGCATTACCCTTCCCTCAGGAGTCATCACATTTGTACTTCGTCTAACCGTGCCCTTTTTCGACCACTTTTCTTCCCATTTATCCAGTTCTCTCCACACTCTTATTCCAGATATCAGCTCCCTTATGTGAGTTTTCAATCCAGTAGTCCTTTTCTCATCTAGGTCTTGGTCTGAGTATTGTAACCTATGGTTACTCTGTAGTGCCCTTGTCCTAGATAAATCCACAGCATACCTGTCGGCCAAATTAGACAGTTTCTCGTGGAATGCTCTAGCTCTCCTAGTAGTATCCTTCGCTATGAACAGCAACTCATCTTGTTCGTACAAATCAATCCTTTCTAAAGGCACCGTTCCTTCTATAATCTCGTCTAGATCGGATTTCAGACTGGAGACATCAAGTCTTTTAACCTTTATCGCGGCTTTCAGCACCTCTGGTCCGGATGTACCTTCCACATCCTTCCCGTCCCAGCTCCTAGCCCTGCGCCTAGGCACTGGTGAGTTAAAGGGAGTCCTCCCCTGTTCCCATCTCTCTAGGTCCCATGCCTTTCCATCTTCTCGGGGTGGGTAGTGAAACACTCCTTCGCGCCTCATAGCCCCGCGTTCCCCATCCTGTCTGGTTTCACGGGATGCATGGTAAGGAATTCCGTTACTCCCTTTTTCTTCCTCATGCATCTGTGACCTCCGATCACTCGATGTATGACGTGACCTTTCACTGTTCCCTCTTTGCCAGTGCTGTACATTCTCCCCAGGTGCGTGTGAGTGATGAGTGCACCTAAACCTATCCCTGTACTCTTGCGTTCTTTGGTCTCCCTCTTTTTGCATGAGGCGAGACACCTCCTCACACTCCATACTCCTACCATTCTGCTCCTGCTGTTCCCTCCCATTCATCGGACAGGTAACTCCTCTGCTCTCCTGACTTTGACCTTCTCGGCCCTGACTGCTTTCGCTGGCCCCACAATGAGATACAGTCCCATTACCCCTGGTTTCCCATTCTGGTTCTGTTCTTGTCCCGTTACTCGGGGATACTGTGAACCCGTCCCATTCCCTCAAATCAGCTCTCAATTCTGAATAGGGTCTTGGTCGCGGTCCCCTTAGATCCATTGGTCCTCTCGGACCTCCCTGTTCTGAATTGGGACCGACAGTTGTGTCTACTGGGGTATTCCATGTTACCGATCCTGGCAATTGTTTCCATGCATTTGTCACATTATTCCTTCTTTCCATCTCAATCCTTTCCCTATCCAATTGCCTTTGTTGTTCCTCTCTATCTCTCTCAGGGTTATAGATCGAAACTATGGGTCCTATGGTAACAGGCACCTGAAGAGCATCTGGCAATCCCACAGACTCAGCCCTTTCGGTGGTTGGCGTTTTCTGCACCACAAACCTTCCCACCACACTCTGTACAGTGTTGTTTTGAGGTATTTCTCCGCCTTTGATAGGTGTCCATTCCGATATAGGGAGTGGTGTATACCCCTCTATGTCATTCCCATCTTCCCTTGCGAGCCCTCTATCTTCTATCATCCCCACTCTCGGAGGCGGTCTATCCATTAACAATCTGTTTATCAGATTGTCCTCCGACTCGCTTTCCTCGTCTTCTTCCATGAGGTTTCCTCCTCCTCCTGCCACCTCCCTCATCGGATACATTTTTTCCACCTCAATAGCCTGTACCCTCCAACGCTTTTCCTCCTCATCCCATTTGGAATCTCGCACTGCCCTTACCGATCGCGTCAGCCTTTGTTGACGCCTGTTCAAATTTCGGTCGTGTGCAGCCTTAATCCATGCATTAAGGGCCTCAAACTGTGTTGGTCTTGGTGAGGGTTTCAATGAGGACATGGTTGCTTTTAGCCGATGTAACACCTCTAACTTAAACGTCCCGTACTTCGGGAACTGCATTTCCTCATTCCCTTCCGTAAGCTTATTCCAAGCCCCAATCCATAATATGGTATGCACCCCAACATTCGTTGCCATATAATGAGCTGGCGTACCCTCCGGCGGAGCCTCTTCCCCGTAATAATGCTCACTTCGTTTACGTTTAAAAATCCCTTTCAGGCACTTAAAACACTTCATGATTTCTCTTTTCTCCGCGTTTGTTTACTTCCTAATGACAATCCACCAATCTCAGCGCCGTTCTTACTAACTGGCCTATCCGTACGCGACTTTCCTCCGACGTCACTCTAGCCACCCAACCAGAGCGCGGCTCTAGCCGACGTCACCCGTCCCCCTTCGCAGCAGTTCCCCTCCTTACTCAGCTCGTCTCCTCGGTCATGCACGCGTCCCATTCATACTCTGAAAAATGATTACTTCCGTCCAAGCGATCACCTTTCTTGACTGTACGCCCACAGTCTTTCTGTAGTTGTCACCTTAACTTGGCGAAATGTCTTTCCGTTTACTTCCAGACAATCGCCTTCTCCGATAGGTTACTCACACACAGTAACTTTCGACCAGCGTCCGTTACTCATACACTCACTCTTACACTCCCCCTATCTTGGATCCACGGCGGTCAATGGTACCTCGTGACCTCCGTACTATGGTCGACAACTACCCTGGATGTTCGATACACCCAAAACCACTTAAGCTCTGGCCTGAACTTAAGATTTCACCAGTTCACCCGTTTACCAGGTTACCAGTTTACCAGGTTGCGCGCGCTCACAACCTTCTCTCATTCACACTACAGGCATTCAACTCCGCAAGACATTACAATACAAATACAACACAAAACACCGCAATCTGTCCACGCATGACCCTTTGTATACTCACTCTCCGATACTGCTGCTTTTCTCACACCGTCTGCACCTTTCGGCACACGATTCTTCCGCTGCTCGTCTCTCGACGTCTCGGGCCTTGGGGTAAACTAACCTCTCTAGATTACCTTCCTCAAGAAGATAACCATCCTCACTCTGCTACCAACTGCTAACGCGGGATTACTGGTTACTAGTTACCTTACCAAATCCCAAACTAAGTCGACTGAATCGTTGGTACCTGTCATTGAGTAAAAGGTAATCTTACAATAAGTCAATCAATTTAAGAACTTACACCACTCTAAAGGACCACTGACCAAATTTTAAGTTTCAAAGATTTAATATAAAGTCAAAGATAACTGAAGATACAAACTTCTCAAAATGAGATTCAGAAGATAAATCGGTATCACTATGAACATGAACTTTTTGAATAATCTAAGTCTGAAAAACAAAATAATAAGTACAAGCTCGAAAACCATAAGGGTTGTCAAAATGGATATAAGTTGCAACCTCAAAGTCATTACAGAAAAGAAAATTAAGGTTAGTCTGTCCCTACACTATACTAAGTGACATCCCTACTTAGCAAGATCTTTACCCCTCTAGGTGTCAGCCGTGGTGACTTCCTAAGAAATCACGCACTTCTCTTTGTCTCTTCTCTGATAATGGGTCTCTCCTGATCAGCCTATCTGCCTACCCATCCGCTTCCTTAGGCTCCCAAAATCATCTGCTCTGCTCTCCTCCCGGGTCTCTTTCCCTAATACCAAATCACATTTCCAACAGAAACGCCCCTTGGGACGCCCCTCACGTGGTATATCTTTGCGCGGCAAACTCCATGATGGTACTCTTGAAGACCCTCGTTAAAGTTGACCTTGGTTCCCAGGCTTCTTCTCCAATGCGCCGATACCCCCTAAATTCCTGGAAACTCCTACAGGCCTGCGCAAGGCGCCACTGAACAAAGTCCCTTTCATTCGAGCTGATTAGGACCCTCGCACCTGCATACAGTTCGTCCTGCAGTGGGCCTCAAATTCCAGACTCCACCATATCTTTAAGTCGTAAAACACACTCCAAGCTCTGTGCTGGACACCTCTCGACTTCTTCCTTAACGAGCACATGGTAGTTCAAACGATATGACATTATCTGTTCAGGCCTACTTGATTTACATGAAGCAGGTCCCTGCACTCTTAAAACATTAACTTGATTTAAACAGCAACATTCTTAACTAGCATACGTTTCTAAAATAACACATCTATAAAGCATATACTTCAACCCTAAGTTCAATAATACATTTGGAAGAACCACGTCAACCTTATCTCACATTATTTTAGCAGCACGTTTAGGTTTGCTGTGAATTGCCCTGAGGCCTACACATTTAACTGGACTTCAGAATTACATTTAATTCGGACATGATTCTTTTAACATGAGAACGTGAGGTTTTCATATTCATTCCAACATTTCTACATTAATCTCACACAGTTATACTTATTATTACTCTACTTAACATTTTATACATTTCGCTACTGAATATGGAACACTCTGTATATTTCACTCCTAGATATAAAACACTTGTGTGCAAAACATGTTTAACTAACTATGTGCTTGTAAATATGGTGTACTTATACATTTTTTTCAAACTCGTGCTCTCTCACTTGTGTGAGGGGCACGTTTAAAACATCCATTTGGATGAAGAAAAAATGCCCACAGTTCAGCTGGCTATTTTGGTGTGCATGGCCAGCTGACGCACACCCTGAGATATATAGTTTATTTGAGTGAACAGGTCTCCTCCCAAGCCAGCCGTGCAGCTCCCAGGGATTCCACAGATTGTGTAAGAAAACTCACACATGCCTTCTGATGGTTGGAGGACCAAACTGCCGCTGAGTGCCCCAGCCTGTTGTCTGTAGAGATAGAACCTGCCGGGCAAAGAAACCGTAAATAAATAGCATGAAACTGATCTAGCCTGCAGAATAAGAAGTCTGATGAGTGAGAGCTCCCACACCCAAAACACAGGTAAATACAAGATTCACTCTTACCTGTGCAGCTGAGCAGGAAGAACAGAGGGAGCAGCGAGCATAGAGGAAGCTCTCATATATTGTCATCATCTTCCCACCCCTAAAGAGATATTCGTGCCCAACCCTCGGATGCTCAATGTTATCTCCTCGCCTGCCTGGGAAGGGGCCCCTTATTTCATCTCTTTCACCCTACAACCTTCTTTTACAAACTCCTCCTTTAATGCACTATTTTACACTGTCTCCACAATTCGACGAAGCAATTTCAGGAACTGGTAATAGTGCCAATATCGGCAACACTCGTCTTACGGGTGATCCAAGGGCAGGCCAGCCCCTCCGCTGCCTGCCCGCCTGATGAGCCAACTTACACCGTGGCTGTCGCCAATCGATGATTACCAATTTTGGGAGGGGCCACCCCTCCCATCAGTGGACCACCAGTCCACGCCCTTTCTCGCACCCCCAGAAGGGGGCGGAGCGTTCCAGGCAGCCCCCGGTTGCTCAGGCACACAACCACCCGTAGGACTAACGGGGCGCCGTAGTTCTTCCAGGGGACGCGCTAAGACATCCCTGGGTATCCTTGGCTTAGCACCCTTGTGCCGCTGCATATCGTACCCATCTGTACTTTGCAGACCCTGGATCGCCCTGTAACTCCTCCACAGCCCTGGGGGTGGCCACCGACACAACCAGGGCCCCCCACACCAAGGTAGGCATCTTTACCTACATCAAGCTGATTACCGGACCGCTCCCCGGCCCCGAAAAAACAAGTCCAGGCCCATACTGGACTAGAGGCCAGCATGCCCCATCTGGCCAGGTGCTCCCAACCTTCCTAAACTCCCCGTGGATTTTAGACGGATGAACCCAAAACCCCTCTGTACAGGGATGGATGCATAACTTACACCAGGGGAAATTCAATTCTGGCATCAGGCCCCTCCTACCCTGGAAAGTCAAAAATTGCCTCCCAGCTGTCAGACCCCCAGTGGTGAGAGGGGAGACACTCCCCCCGCCCGGTCCGCTGCTTCTGCCAAAGCTGCTCCAGTGCCTGCACAATTGCACCACCCCTCCCCGGGTGGCCTACGACCGGCTGTCCCCTTAACTGCCTTGGGGTTCCCATCGCCCCACATGTTAGCATGTCCTGCTGCGTCTGCACTCGTAGTGGGACCCAGTATCTGTGGTACCCGCCTCGCCCAGCCCTTCATGTCTATGTGCCCAGGATGTCCTGAAACACTTGGTTTGGTGTTGGTTCGATGTTGACATTGCCTGGCTGAAGAGCATTACTTTTGACAAGCCACTACTACCAAGAAGTGCCAATGCGGGTTGAAGTAAGAGATAACAAGCCCGCCTTACTTCCTGTTGCACCCAGTTATCTATTATGGCCCTTGTCGGAGTATGTCTATCGCAATCAGCCAGCCACCACCCTAGGTGACGCCCTGCCCTCCCAAACTTCAGCTAGTATACCAGGAAGCAGACAGGACAATGTGAACCAGGTGGGAATCATAATTAAACTACCTCTACAGTCGAAAACTTGGAATGCCAAGTGTTTATTTAGTAGCCCATGTGTGCTTAAACCAGGGGGTTCCCAAGTCTATAGACCATAGCACTCATGTTGGACGCTGCCAGCCAAGACTATAGGGCCAGACAAATTGCCCATGTTATTGTTAATCAACTCAAAGGTTCCTGTATCAAAGACATTAGCAGGATGAACTGCTCAGTGGACCTACCAGGATCTGAACCTGTGACCTGCGGTTGCACTCACGCCCCTTTCAGTTCTGCCACTGCACCTGCCTGTGAACTTGTATCCCAGGGTGGACTTTGGGTACCCTACCCCATAATCAGGCATGCCTAAACTAGGAACACACATGTAAAAGGCCTGCCCCCCCAGCTAACCCCCAACCTTGCAGTCCTAATGTTCGCTGACAACTCCCAATGCAATACACTTAACTGAAGCAACTGGTATCGGGCCAACCATTTAATCAATTTAACCTTAACTATGACTGCAAACTGCGCACTGGTAGTTGTCCTATTAATGCTCCATCCCCTCCAAATCAGCACTGACAAGGCACCCCGCACTCTCTTGGGAATGGCCCACCAACGCCCCAGCTGACAGAAGGTGCTTATTCGTGTGTAGCCCTCTACTGCTGCGTGTGCGTTTCCCCCTCACAGGTAAGTCTTTGCCTCTTCAGTTACTGGCTGCAAAGCATGGTGACATTGCCAGCCCCAATTAAAAGGAAGCATCTGCTACCCCTGTGAGCCGCTGCTCGTGCTAGTGAAAGGACCAATAGCACCGGTAAAGTAGATGCTGTACTTTTGATTAGAGGGCCCTTGCAGCACTTAAAAAAGTCCATGGCTAACCTACCAGACGCAAGAGAGGCTGTAAATCGCTGCCCGCTAGGATGATTCATATTTACGCCGGACCCGGAATGATCCTGAGAAATAAGGTAGGGACCACTACCACCATACCTTGAATGTGAATCAGTTCAGGTATACCTTACCATGTGCCGTAGTGCAGCCACAATACACCAGCCTCTAACCTGTTCTGTGCAGTCCCCCCCCATGCTTACTGGGCCCTCTGCCTGATGGGTGTGACCTAAGCACCTGGTCCCCCTGCCTGGCTGTACTCGGTCGAATGACCCGACCAACCATCCTCACTGCAACAGGTGCGGCCAGTTAACCTGTCCCGAACTCTGCGTAAACAACAAATAAGCAGGATCTGACATAGGCGAGGGGATCCCCGGTTGTACTTTAAAAATTTGTACCGCCCAACCGATGGGCCCCTTGGCTAGATACCACAACCGTTTTGGATTAGAACCACACCGGGCACGAACTTTCATCCTGGACCTACCTTCCACATAACGTCCAATGAGGCTTTCAACCAACATTCCTATACAAAGTATATCATGTTGCACAACATGGGACACTGTCACTGCTTGCCATTCTTGCAAGGGGGTGGGCCTTAAGGACCACTTAGCATGCACCATTTACACCATTGCCTTAAAAGACCTTAGTCGTGCTGCTGTCGCCTCATTATACTGGCCCTGCACTAGAAGCTCTTACTTTGGCCTTGGATCAAAACTACTCACCAGGAACATTGCTTAGCAGAGAGTGCCGCCAGGTTCTGGCTCCTCAGTCATCGCATCCAGTTATGTAATCAACGTGCATCCTTCCACCTACAGTAAGCAGGACTATGGACTCAAAGAGTCACATCAGGCATCACAGCCACTCCGCTGTAAACGGACGTGCTCACTCCAACCTAATGATGCTCAAACTGCTTGCTTAATGCTCACTTTATCAAATACATGCAAAGTACCACTGGTTGTCACTCACAGTTCTATCTAGCTCATACTCAAGCTGAAGGTATAGAGGTGCCATCCCTGCGCCCCTGTCCTGTTACCCAAAGACTTACGCCTGGCTCTGAGCAACTGCCTCCGGACTGTTTTTACATATGCAGTGCCATGTATGACCGCCTCTCCATTAAAATTAACTGACAACACAACAACAGGCCTGTGCAGAAATGCAAAGCTGGTGGCCTACATACACTGTCGGGTACCATTCACCATTCAGTACGAAGGTGGCCGTGATCCCTGAAGTTCCCGGAAAGTACAATGCTCGCAAACCAAAATTGGGGTAACCAGTTGCCTGTTGCCAGCTACTATAGAGTGGGGTATTGGGTTTGTAAACACCCCCCACCCAGCCTCGCATTGTGAATGCTGTGTGCGCTAGTACCCTTCGTGCTGGGGATGAGTCTAGTGTCATATTTAGCTGAAGCTCACTCTACCAGTTTCCTAATTTTAACAAAAGTGCAGTTACCTGAGAAAATCTCCTGTTATGGAAAGCTGAGCACTTGTGCTGGGGATGAGTCTATTCATATATTGGACCTGGGGTCTGGAATGCTGAGAGTGAATAAGGATATAATAGAATGTTGGCGTGTGTATGGAGTGGAAGCCTGTACATAATTTTGATTGATAGGAGAAGGAAGCTCTATCTAGGGCCATGTACCTAACACTGTTTCTAAGGGTTTAACATGAAAAATACGAAGCAGCCCTTCACCTCACTGGCTCCTGGTTGATCTTTGAAAAAACTTCTTTAAGACCTAACACAGGTTTATCCCACTGTTGTACACCAATAGACGTGACCTTATTCTGAGGGCCATACAACAGGCATGATGAATGGCTCTGCATGTGCACATTTGTATTTGCAGAATTGGGGAATCCATGGTAGTATTTAATTGCGCCGGTACTCACCAGTACTGAGTAGGGACACTTCTCAGTTTTCACCCCTTGAGTACTGGCACTTCTCCGTGGCTAAGGAGAGTACCGGAACTCATACGAGTAGCACAGCAAGCTCAGTGGAATATAAAGTCAATCTCGAAGGCAGAATCTGCTGCCTACCAGGACCTGAGGCAAACCTAAGAGATAACAACATGGTGTTATAGCAGGATGCTCCCACACATCTCTGTAGCCAGGCTGAGGTATAAGAGGGTAAAATAGTGACAGTGAGGCAAAGTGGTTGGGAATCGAGGCACAGCAGAGCACACATCAGCGAAGATCAGGAATTATAAAACCATATGTTTTGACTGCTATGTAGGCATGCGTGAGTGCCAATACGTTTGTGTGCATGCGTACCTGCAGGGCTGGACTGGCCGTAGCGGGCACCGGATGTTTCCAGGTGGGCCACCAAGGTCGAAGCTGGTTTTGGACCCCTTAGGGGCCGTTTTTGTTACCGGCAATTGATTTGCAATATCGGCCCCCTATAACAACAAGTATTGGCATAGCCAATAGGTCTCGCTTTTGGGACCTTATAAGTATTTAGTTATGCAGCACAATATCCTTGGTGCAACAACATAAATTGTTGCATGGCTAAACACTTATAAGGTCCCAAAGGCGAGACCTATTGGCTATGCCAATGCTTGTTTTTATTGCAGCTATATTGTCCTAACCTTGCACTTGCTCTTATCGAATAGTGACAGCTGTGCCACCCAGACTTTTTTGTCCCTAATTCTGATTTACATAAGCAGTGTTTTGTATGGAAATATAGCAAACCTGCTCCAAAATCATGATAATGAGAGCAAACAGCATGTGATAAAAAGCTGTTTTAATTTTTCTAGCACAGCGTTGGATATGTGTCACTGAAAGGTGCTTGAGTAAATACTCGCCTTTGGCAGATAATGAAACAGTGTTTGAAACCGCTGCCAACTGGGCTGTTTGAGCCATTAAAAGTTTCTTTGCCTTTTCCACAAGTCGAATGCGATATATGTTTTTTGAAGAATTCACTGCTTTTATTGCTTTATGTGATTCGTCCGTAGGTGTATTTCTTTCTGTGTGAAATAAATAGTATTTTCCTAAATGTTGCAAAAGAACATTATTCAATATTCAATTCAATATTTATTATGATTTAGAATTCCGAAGAATTCCACATAAAGTACATGATTAAAACACAATCCTATACACCAAATAATCCAAATAAAATTACAAATTCGCATTTCATTAAAAAAAAACATGAGCATTAGGTAGTAAAGTTACCATATATAAATTATTACCAATTTATACAAAATATTTAGGCTAATTCTATGCTAAAAACATTCAATTAAAAAGGAACAGTTTTTCTGTTCACTAAGCTATACTCTACAGTGGTCAACTTCATTTCAATGCAGATGGTCTTTCAACATATACAGGCTTCTTTCAATTGCAGCACGCTATGGTTTATCGGGAAAACCTGATTAGGTGAGGTACACAGAAGAATTTATATACGGTTGTAATCCAAAAATAAATATCAAACAACTCATAACATTTAAAAAGATACACATGTTTGGTTGTAAGCATAAAAACCTGAGCTTAAAGGGCTCTGTGCATCTTCTTTTGGAAAAATTATACCAATTAATACTAGCAGCAAAAAGTTTTTCTAAAGTGCTCAATAAAGTGCTAATGCTCTAAGCATTCTCTACGGAACACTTCTTACCAATGAATAACTAGCAGCAAAAGTATCTCATAAGGTGCACATAAGAACTTAAAAAGACGACTAACACGTCCCAAAAAAAGTGCAAGTGCTCTGTGCAACTTTTTGGGAGATTATTTCCCAACCTCCCCTAGCAGCAGGGTAAATGGTCTAACATAGGAGTACTATAGACACTCAAATCACCGTAACATTTTACGATCTTAATAAATATTTAAAAATTCTTTGAAAAAGCGAAAAAATTTAAAACACATCAATTCGGATGGAGGGGACAGAAGGCAGTTACGGGCCTGTTCAGCTGTGGAAATATTATACTTTAGAAAACCAATCCTTAAATATCTACGTCGTATTGAATGGAGTGCAGGACACACAAACAAAACATGATTCAAATCTTGTATACCACAATTACATAGCTGACAATATCTTTCATTTTTGGGAATACCCTCCCAGGAACCTGTTACAATTCTTAGAGGTAATAAATTCAATCTTAATAACAGAATCACCCTACGTACTCCGTGTTTTAGGTTCCATAGGACATAAGGTTGGGGATTTTTAACAATGGAGCTCCCAACAATGCAATCCAAACTTCTATTCAATGAGCACAATTTCAAATCTTTCACGAGAAACCACAAATATTGTTTTCTTAATTATCTTCTTTAAGGCTGTTTAACATAAAACCGCTGCCCCATCCATATCTAAACCAAACATGCTTAATGAGGGGGTTGAGAGGACAAGGACAATATATTAACCCCGAGAAACAAAATGGTAGATTTGAGGGAGAACAAGAATAATAAGCAGCAGAAATTTAAAGAGAAAAGAAAAAAGTCAGATTGAGGAGGATTTCTGCTGGAAGGCGAAATGTGGGTAGGATTCGGTGGAAGAGAAGTAACCTGCCGGGGGCGACAGAGAGAGAATAACACACGCAAACTCTTTTGTTTTTAAGTGAAGCGTGGCCTGTGAGAAGAAACAGATGCAACGGTAGGGTTCTGAGCGGAAGCAATAAAGGGGGGTTGGGCGGGGTATTAATCTGAAGCCACACAGGGTAACATGGAATCAGCAGGGGGCGGGGGTGAGGTGAGTGTTGAAGCAACACAGGGAAGGGTGAGGGGGTGGATGTGAGAGCAACATGGGGTTGGGTGAAGGGATGGATACGAACTGAACACGAAGAGGGCAGGAGGGATGTGAAAGCAACATGGGGAGCGCGGGAGGTGCCGAGGCAATGGGGAGAAGCATTCGGGCGAGCGAAAAACGCAGGGGAGTGAAGTGCACGAGGAAGACAGCTAAAGAACGCAACGCGGCTGCGCGTCTTTCAGCGCATGCGCTGGCTCAGACCGGCTGTCCCCTTAACTGCCTTGGGGTTCCCATCGCCCCACATGTTAGCATGTCCTGCTGCGTCTGCACTCGTAGTGGGACCCAGTATCTGTGGTACCCGCCTCGCCCAGCCCTTCATGTCTATGTGCCCAGGATGTCCTGAAACACTTGGTTTGGTGTTGGTTCGATGCTGACATTGCCTGGCTGAAGAGCATTACTTTTGACAAGCCACTACTACCAAGAAGTGCCAATGCGGGTTGAAGTAAGAGATAACAAGCCCGCCTTACTTCCTGTTGCACCCAGTTATCTATTATGGCCCTTGTCGGAGTATGTCTATCGCAATCAGCCAGCCACCACCCTAGGTGACGCCCTGCCCTCCCAAACTTCAGCTAGTATACCAGGAAGCAGACAGGACAATGTGAACCAGGTGGGAATCATAATTAAACTACCTCTACAGTCGAAAACTTGGAATGCCAAGTGTTTATTTAGTAGCCCATGTGTGCTTAAACCAGGGGGTTCCCAAGTCTATAGACCATAGCACTCATGTTGGACGCTGCCAGCCAAGACTATAGGGCCAGACAAATTGCCCATGTTATTGTTAATCAACTCAAAGGTTCCTGTATCAAAGACATTAGCAGGATGAACTGCTCAGTGGACCTACCAGGATCTGAACCTGTGACCTGCGGTTGCACTCACGCCCCTTTCAGTTCTGCCACTGCACCTGCCTGTGAACTTGTATCCCAGGGTGGACTTTGGGTACCCTACCCCATAATCAGGCATGCCTAAACTAGGAACACACATGTAAAAGGCCTGCCCCCCCAGCTAACCCCCAACCTTGCAGTCCTAATGTTCGCTGACAACTCCCAATGCAATACGCTTAACTGAAGCAACTGGTATCGGGCCAACCATTTAATCAATTTAACCTTAACTATGACTGCAAACTGCGCACTGGTAGTTGTCCTATTAATGCTCCATCCCCTCCAAATCAGCACTGACAAGGCACCCCGCACTCTCTTGGGTTGCCCACCAACGCCCCAGCTGACAGAAGGTGCTTATTCGTGTGTAGCCCTCTACTGCTGCGTGTGCGTTTCCCCCTCACAGGTAAGTCTTTGCCTCTTCAGTTACTGGCTGCAAAGCATGGTGACATTGCCAGCCCCAATTAAAAGGAAGCATCTGCTACCCCTGTGAGCCGCTGCTCATGCTAGTGAAAGGACCAATAGCACCGGTAAAGTAGATGCTGTACTTTTGATTAGAGGGCCCTTGCAGCACTTAAAAAAGTCCATGGCTAACCTACCAGACGCAAGAGAGGCTGTAAATCGCTGCCCGCTAGGATGATTCATATTTACGCCGGACCCGGAATGATCCTGAGAAATAAGGTAGGGACCACTACCACCATACCTTGAATGTGAATCAGTTCAGGTATACCTTACCATGTGCCGTAGTGCAGCCACAATACGCCAGCCTCTAACCTGTTCTGTGCAGTCCCCCCCATGCTTACTGGGCCCTCTGCCTGATGGGTGTGACCTAAGCACCTGGTCCCCCTGCCTGGCTGTACTCGGTCGAATGACCCGACCAACCATCCTCACTGCAACAGGTGCGGCCAGTTAACCTGTCCCGAACTCTGCGTAAACAACAAATAAGCAGGATCTGACATAGGCGAGGGGATCCCCGGTTGTACTTTAAAAATTTGTACCGCCCAACCGATGGGCCCCTTGGCTAGATACCACAACCGTTTTGGATTAGAACCACACCGGGCACGAACTTTCATCCTGGACCTACCTTCCACATAACGTCCAATGAGGCTTTCAACCAACATTCCTATACAAAGTATATCATGTTGCACAACATGGGACACTGTCACTGCTTGCCATTCTTGCAAGGGGGTGGGCCTTAAGGACCACTTAGCATGCACCATTTACACCATTGCCTTAAAAGACCTTAGTCGTGCTGCTGTCGCCTCATTATACTGGCCCTGCACTAGAAGCTCTTACTTTGGCCTTGGATCAAAACTACTCACCAGGAACATTGCTTAGCAGAGAGTGCCGCCAGGTTCTGGCTCCTCAGTCATCGCATCCAGTTATGTAATCAACGTGCATCCTTCCACCTACAGTAAGCAGGACTATGGACTCAAAGAGTCACATCAGGCATCACAGCCACTCCGCTGTAAACGGACGTGCTCACTCCAACCTAATGATGCTCAAACTGCTTGCTTAATGCTCACTTTATCAAATACATGCAAAGTACCACTGGTTGTCACTCACAGTTCTATCTAGCTCATACTCAAGCTGAAGGTATAGAGGTGCCATCCCTGCGCCCCTGTCCTGTTACCCAAAGACTTACGCCTGGCTCTGAGCAACTGCCTCCGGACTGTTTTTACATATGCAGTGCCATGTATGACCGCCTCTCCATTAAAATTAACTGACAACACAACAACAGGCCTGTGCAGAAATGCAAAGCTGGTGGCCTACATACACTGTCGGGTACCATTCACCATTCAGTACGAAGGTGGCCGTGATCCCTGAAGTTCCCGGAAAGTACAATGCTCGCAAACCAAAATTGGGGTAACCAGTTGCCTGTTGCCAGCTACTATAGAGTGGGGTATTGGGTTTGTAAACACCCCCCACCCAGCCTCGCATTGTGAATGCTGTGTGCGCTAGTACCCTTCGTGCTGGGGATGAGTCTAGTGTCATATTTAGCTGAAGCTCACTCTACCAGTTTCCTAATTTTAACAAAAGTGCAGTTACCTGAGAAAATCTCCTGTTATGGAAAGCTGAGCACTTGTGCTGGGGATGAGTCTATTCATATATTGGACCTGGGGTCTGGAATGCTGAGAGTGAATAAGGATATAATAGAATGTTGGCGTGTGTATGGAGTGGAAGCCTGTACATAATTTTGATTGATAGGAGAAGGAAGCTCTATCTAGGGCCATGTACCTAACACTGTTTCTAAGGGTTTAACATGAAAAATACGAAGCAGCCCTTCACCTCACTGGCTCCTGGTTGATCTTTGAAAAAACTTCTTTAAGACCTAACACAGGTTTATCCCACTGTTGTACACCAATAGACGTGACCTTATTCTGAGGGCCATACAACAGGCATGATGAATGGCTCTGCATGTGCACATTTGTATTTGCAGAATTGGGGAATCCATGGTAGTATTTAATTGCGCCGGTACTCACCAGTACTGAGTAGGGACACTTCTCAGTTTTCACCCCTTGAGTACTGGCACTTCTCCGTGGCTAAGGAGAGTACCGGAACTCATACGAGTAGCACAGCAAGCTCAGTGGAATATAAAGTCAATCTCGAAGGCAGAATCTGCTGCCTACCAGGACCTGAGGCAAACCTAAGAGATAACAACATGGTGTTATAGCAGGATGCTCCCACACATCTCTGTAGCCAGGCTGGGGTATAAGAGGGTAAAATAGTGACAGTGAGGCAAAGTGGTTGGGAATCGAGGCACAGCAGAGCACACATCAGCGAAGATCAGGAATTATAAAACCATATGTTTTGACTGCTATGTAGGCATGCGTGAGTGCCAATACGTTCGTGTGCATGCGTACCTGCAGGGCTGGACTGGCCGTAGCGGGCACCGGATGTTTCCAGGTGGGCCACCAAGGTCGAAGCTGGTTTTGGACCCCTTAGGGGCCGTTTTTGTTACCGGCAATTGATTTGCAATATCGGCCCCTATAACAACAAGTATTGGCATAGCCAATAGGTCTCGCTTTTGGGACCTTATAAGTATTTAGTTATGCAGCACAATATCCTTGGTGCAACAACATAAATTGTTGCATGGCTAAACACTTATAAGGTCCCAAAGGCGAGACCTATTGGCTATGCCAATGCTTGTTTTTATTGCAGCTATATTGTCCTAACCTTGCACTTGCTCTTATCGAATAGTGACAGCTGTGCCACCCAGACTTTTTTGTCCCTAATTCTGATTTACATAAGCAGTGTTTTGTATGGAAATATAGCAAACCTGCTCCAAAATCATGATAATGAGAGCAAACAGCATGTGATAAAAAGCTGTTTTAATTTTTCTAGCACAGCGTTGGATATGTGTCACTGAAAGGTGCTTGAGTAAATACTCGCCTTTGGCAGATAATGAAACAGTGTTTGAAACCGCTGCCAACTGGGCTGTTTGAGCCATTAAAAGTTTCTTTGCCTTTTCCACAAGTCGAATGCGATATATGTTTTTTGAAGAATTCACTGCTTTTATTGCTTTATGTGATTCGTCCGTAGGTGTATTTCTTTCTGTGTGAAATAAATAGTATTTTCCTAAATGTTGCAAAAGAACATTATTCAATATTCAATTCAATATTTATTATGATTTAGAATTCCGAAGAATTCCACATAAAGTACATGATTAAAACACAATCCTATACACCAAATAATCCAAATAAAATTACAAATTCGCATTTCATTAAAAAAAAAACATGAGCATTAGGTAGTAAAGTTACCATATATAAATTATTACCAATTTATACAAAATATTTAGGCTAATTCTATGCTAAAAACATTCAATTAAAAAGGAACAGTTTTTCTGTTCACTAAGCTATACTCTACAGTGGTCAACTTCATTTCAATGCAGATGGTCTTTCAACATATACAGGCTTCTTTCAATTGCAGCACGCTATGGTTTATCGGGAAAACCTGATTAGGTGAGGTACACAGAAGAATTTATATACGGTTGTAATCCAAAAATAAATATCAAACAACTCATAACATTTAAAAAGATACACATGTTTGGTTGTAAGCATAAAAACCTGAGCTTAAAGGGCTCTGTGCATCTTCTTTTGGAAAAATTATACCAATTAATACTAGCAGCAAAAAGTTTTTCTAAAGTGCTCAATAAAGTGCTAATGCTCTAAGCATTCTCTACGGAACACTTCTTACCAATGAATAACTAGCAGCAAAAGTATCTCATAAGGTGCACATAAGAACTTAAAAAGACGACTAACACGTCCCAAAAAAAGTGCAAGTGCTCTGTGCAACTTTTTGGGAGATTATTTCCCAACCTCCCCTAGCAGCAGGGTAAATGGTCTAACATAGGAGTACTATAGACACTCAAATCACCGTAACATTTTACGATCTTAATAAATATTTAAAAATTCTTTGAAAAAGCGAAAAAATTTAAAACACATCAATTCGGATGGAGGGGACAGAAGGCAGTTACGGGCCTGTTCAGCTGTGGAAATATTATACTTTAGAAAACCAATCCTTAAATATCTACGTCGTATTGAATGGAGTGCAGGACACACAAACAAAACATGATTCAAATCTTGTATACCACAATTACATAGCTGACAATATCTTTCATTTTTGGGAATACCCTCCCAGGAACCTGTTACAATTCTTAGAGGTAATAAATTCAATCTTAATAACAGAATCACCCTACGTACTCCGTGTTTTAGGTTCCATAGGACATAAGGTTGGGGATTTTTAACAATGGAGCTCCCAACAATGCAATCCAAACTTCTATTCAATGAGCACAATTTCAAATCTTTCACGAGAAACCACAAATATTGTTTTCTTAATTATCTTCTTTAAGGCTGTTTAACATAAAACCGCTGCCCCATCCATATCTAAACCAAACATGCTTAATGAGGGGGTTGAGAGGACAAGGACAATATATTAACCCCGAGAAACAAAATGGTAGATTTGAGGGAGAACAAGAATAATAAGCAGCAGAAATTTAAAGAGAAAAGAAAAAAGTCAGATTGAGGAGGATTTCTGCTGGAAGGCGAAATGTGGGTGGGATTCGGTGGAAGAGAAGTAACCTGCCGGGGGCGACAGAGAGAGAATAACACACGCAAACTCTTTTATTTTTAAGTGAAGCGTGGCCTGTGAGAAGAAACAGATGCAACGGTAGGGTTCTGAGCGGAAGCAATAAAGGGGGGTTGGGCGGGGTATTAATCCGAAGCCACACAGGGTAACAGGAATCAGCAGGGGGCGGGGGTGAGGTGAGTGTTGAAGCAACACAGGGAAGGGTGAGGGGGTGGATGTGAGAGCAACATGGGGTTGGGTGAAGGGATGGATACGAACTGAACACGAAGAGGGCAGGAGGGATGTGAAAGCAACATGGGGAGCGCGGGAGGTGCCGAGGCAATGGGGAGAAGCATTCGGGCGAGCGAAAAACGCAGGGGAGTGAAGTGCACGAGGAAGACAGCTAAAGAACGCAACGCGGCTGCGCGTCTTTCAGCGCATGCGCTGGCTCAGGCGAGACCTAAAAACGGCGGCTGCAGTGTTTTCCATGCTCACCCTCTCCCTCCCATCCAAAAAGCTCCCCCCGCCCCAAGACTGGCCCGACGCAAGGGCAGGTTTGCGTTCCCAGTTCGGCCCTGCGTACGTGTTGTTATTTCCAGTCACCATGGGCCATATGTACTAAAGCATTTTGCCATAGACACTAAATGGGTGATACATCTGACTCCATAGCTGGCAAAATAGCTGCCAGCCCACAAGCCAGTGGTGGCTGGCAAGTACAGCGATTAGAGGGGAGGGCAAATGGGTAGAGGCATAAAATAAATCTACAACATAAATAAAATAAATACATAAATGAAATAAATAAAAAGTCACTTACCTGCTTCCGCAGACACGCCCTCCTCGCTCCAGTCCTCTTCTTTTCCAACGCCCCATACAAGGCCCCAGCTAACACACTTAACCAATCCTGGTGCTGCTTTCATGCTGTTAACAAGCATGAGAGAAGTGGCAGTATTGGAGGGAACAGCGTCTTTCAGTGCTTCAAAGGACAGTAGAGGCCTGTGCAGGCTCTCAAGACAGCTGCGTTGAGAGGTTTATAGTCTTGACAAGGCCAGCCAAAGGGACATGCGCACTATAAACTAGTGCACAGGCAGCCCACCACTCATGGCACTCAGCAGGCCCCACCCCTTCCTGACCCAGGAGGGGTTGACGAAAAATAAAATGGTAATGAATTAACTTGATTACCATTTTATTTTTCGTGTCTCCAGCTTTTCTGGGGGCGTTTAAGTGGGGCTCCTTTCCAATGGAGGAGCCGTCCCTGCACACAAGCCTTGCATCAAGACAGCCTGTCCTGTCTCTGAACGGCACTCACAGGGGTGGCTTGTAGCAGTTCATGGCCTCCGAGCACACCAGCGGGGATCTGCCTTCTCTGTGGGGAGGCTGCACTGTCTCAAAATGAATGTACCTTGGCTCGAAGAGGCCATTCCATTGCAAAGGTTATATCAGACTTCTACCCCCCCCCCCCCCGCTTGCTTTTTAAACATTTGTAAAACACGTTAAGATTTGTACAAGCCATACACGTTTAAAGTGCCACACTGCATGCATTTAAAATTGCTCATTCTGTGTAACCTACTCTTCCCTTCACCGAAATCTACTGTTTTTATTAAAATACATCTTTTGGCATACTTCTTCCAGGCTGGGATGCTGATGGTTTTGTAAATGTATTTACATTTCATCTTAATGAAAAAAAGCGGCCCATGTTATTCTTGGAGATGTAAGTGAGGTATAGTGATGGCTTGGGGTAAACCATGGATTGCAAAGAGCATTGTTTAATTCTAGGGACAAGGCCAGTGGTATAACCCTACATTTTGCGATGGTTTATAATTCCCAAGGTACATAGAGTAAACTGCGTACAGACCGTGTAGTAGTTGTAAGGTGGTTTGAAGTTTTCCGGCACCGTAGTGACAATACATTAAACATTAGAAAACCACATATGTTAGAATGAGATCATATCATTTCAAGTTGTGTTTCTTAAAGTGCCCACACAATTCGTTAGTACGAAAGGCATAAAAATGCAAAATGTCTTATGTGCCATGTGCTGAGATAATCTGTACCCATGCAAAATCTGGAAGATCATAGTAAATGTACACTTTTCTACAAATAGGACAACACGAAAACTCTTGAGACCAGAAATGCCTCTTTAAAATCTCAAGCCCAGTAACTGTTCACCCTTGCCCCCCCCCCTCTTCGCACTGCCCTTAGCTCCACCCCAAATCCACCCCTCGTGCACAGCTCAATTTAGGGAGTACCTGCACTTATTTTTCCCCATTTAGAGCACTGACCCATGGGTTATGCTGGAGATCTACGGCTTCCTTAGGGTAGCTGGGCACTACTACCCTGTTGCTACTTGTTTCAAAGATGATGAATATTACACCAAGAGTTGGAGTGATGTTACCTGTCACAGGACTGTAGAGCAGATAGAGTTTGGTTGGAGGCGATTATTGCCTTCCTGGCTGGGCAGATAGATCTGAGAGCACCTGAATGGGTTGACACTTATTGCTGTGTTTTTCTCGAAGTTAAAGCTAAGTCTGCTTTCAGTATGTGCAGAGTGCAATGCATTCTCCAGTAAGCTGCTGATCCTTGTTGTTATTGGTTTATTAGTGATTCTTTAGTGTTAGAAATGCGGTCATGTTTTGATTTTAGCCTGCCAGTTTGGGTGACACTCCCAAGAGGGTTCCCGCCCTAAAAATCAGATGTGAGAAAGGTGGTTAAACTTTTCAAGAACCCCTTACGCAGTTGGGATAATCTCGGTTTATCTACGCTCCCTTATGTTTCTCAGTGTGGAGCAATTTTCTGATGGACCTGTCCTTGACAGGACATCATCATTGTGCCTTGAGGTAGCCTGACTACCTTGCAAGATAAGGTAACCCTGGTCCCATGGGTACTCAGTAAGGTTATTTCCCATACCTTCGCTGGGCTGGTATTGATCATCTGTTCCTAACAGTATTTGATGCATAGGGGCTCTCTTGTTGCTTTCCTAGTTGTGAGCGCCCGCATAGGTTTACTTGCAGCAGGGTGAGTGTGCTATTATTATTGCTTACTTCCTGAAAGTACTCTTTTCCCTTGTTTCTCTGAAGGTCACAACACAGCCACAAACAGGCAAAAAGACAATTGTGTTGCCATCTTTCATCAAATATCATATCTCTGCAGTGGTCAAACAGCTGGGTGTCATGAGCTGCCAGTTATTTCATCGGTTCTAGTTTCAATATTTTAATTAATACATATCATTGCAATTGATGCAACAGGTTATTTAAGACAAACTTATCATACATTACATTCACTGTGTACATGGAAAGTGGTCTCGGATATTGAAGGTGAAGGAACTCCTACACTAAGGGACAACATTTGTCAGTCAGTCATAAATAACGAGGAGGTAAAGTTGAGGTGGCTTCAGAAACTTCCATTTGTGAGGGATCGGAATTGGAGAGGGATGGTATGGAGAGGAGAAGATAATGGATTGGGCCAAAAGTTTATTGACAGTTTGTGGGTTTGTGGAAGGTTCTAGAATTCTTTTTTAGGTCGAGCCTGGAATTCGCATCCAAAGGATGCGTCCAGGTGGAGACTTATAGCTAGCTGACTCGGGGGAATGAAGGACAAGAAACTGCCACGAGCTTCTCTTCGGCTGGATTACACTGCGTGCACGCGCACGCCCAGCCGGCGCCGTGCACATCCCCTGCCTGGTGCGCGCTCTTCAATGAATGAAAGTGAAACTGGCTGCAGTGCCTCGCATCCATGCCGCATTAGTGTCTTTCCCGTTTATTTCCCTCCGCTTCTCTCGTGTCCCCTTCCCTCCGCCTCTCTCGTGTCCCCTTCCCTCAGCGTCTCTCTCGCCTGCATCCTTCCCTCGGCGTCTCTCGCCTCCCCTTCTGTAGTTTACTGTCCTCCCTCTGCCTAAGGCTCTCTCCAGGTCCTTTCCCTACCTGCCTCTCCATGCTCCGCTCTCTGTCTCGTGGGCCGCGGTGCTCCTCTATCTCTTCGGTGTCGTTTCCCGTCCTAGCTGCTAACTTTCCTCTGCAGGAAGTCGCCGCTGCCCCGTCCTCGGCTCCAGCAGTGCCCCACCCTCTTAACTTCACGTCCCTCCCTTAGCTCCTCCCTGTGGTCTCCTCCCCTCTCCCTATCTCTCCCACGAAGGAGCGGGGCACTCCTTTGCGGTCAGGCGGCTCTCCGGTGCCGTGACCAGACTCCGAACTTCCCCGCAGACCCTGCGCTCTGGTCCCGGACGGTCCTCTGCGTCCGACAAACCTGCACTACAGTCCAACACAGACTGGGGCTTCACGCCACCCTTGGACAGAGTCTCGGAGCCCAAGGAGAAGGCTGACAGGCTAGGCGGTGATTTATTTATTTTTTTTTACCACAGCGCAATACAGACTTGCAGTACGCCACGTGTTTAATCATAGTATGTTATTTATTTAAGTTTACTCCTTCCGTACGTTTAACTTTTGTTTTCACACAGCGCATTCCAGGAACCTTTACATTTTTTTAATGACAGCGCATTTATGGCTTACAATGGGCCCTGTGCTCAATAATGGACACACTCACGAAGCACGTTTAGATATTTTGTACCACAGCGTATTTCACATTTATAATAGGCCGCGTGCTTCATCGTGTCATGTTATTTTATTGACTTCTTTGTAAAGCCGCATATGCTGCACTTATCTGCCCTCACCCGCAGTTTCACAAATTAGACATAGAAGTCTAAATAGATATTTCATTTACTGTTATTTCATTACGGTACTTTGCAGTACCGGGGCAATGAGGGCATATAGATCAAGCATGTACACACATTCAGGAAGCGCCTTTTCTATTTCAAGTAATACTGTTTGGTTCTAGCATGTCACTTTTAATTTAACCGTTGCGCATCTACAAACTTTATTAAGTATCAGGAGGCCAATATTTACAGCTACAAATAATGGCCCATTTAACAACAACTGGTTCAAATATGTTCTCTCAATTTTTCAAGCTTTATTACAAATGTCACAGAAAGATGTTAATATTTCACTTCTGTTCTTGGATTTTCGTCACAATAAAATACACTGAACATAATCTTCACAAAAGTTATTTACAAAAGTTTAAGCTATTGCTATTATAAATTACAATAACTTTTATTTAAGTATTATTTAAAAGCCATTGTTATTTGTAATAGCAATACATCAAAGTGACGTAAATACAACACATATTACATTACAAATGCTATAGGTGTCACATTTGCGAAAGTTATAACTATTGGCATTGTAAATGTCAAAGCTATTAATTTAGCTATTTTAAAAACCAACACAGAAAAAAAAATATTGCCATTTACAATACCAATAGCTCTAAATTTCCTAATGCGAGACCTATTGCATTGCAAATGCTTGTTCGTCAGAAGATGTTATTCGCAATACATTGAGCTGCCACCCTGTGTATGGGAGTTTGGCATCATCATAATCTACAATTATGCAGCCTATCCGAGTTTCTAACTCCGAAATGTGGACTCTTTATCGTTTTTTCATGTCTTTTGGGCCACTCCTACCCCATTTTTATTTTTTTAGCCAAGCTAAACATTTATTTCACAAGGACTTTAATTTTTCGTGCTTCACTTTTTCAGTACTATTTCAAAAGTTATTTCACTATTTACCAGGTCCTGAAATAATTAATATCGTATGCTGGCATTACATTTTCATGCTTCTTGGTAAGTAGGCAAACGTTGGGCCAAAAGCCAGCCATCACATTTAGAGCCAATTCATTTTGTTCTATGTGGATTTCCCCAAATCTGTAGTGCTTGTTTCAGCTAATTGATGGGCCCAGGGAAACCATGATTACATCTATCTGGGTAACTGATTGTGTACCTGATTTGCTGTTTAGAAACTTGGGGCCAGTTGAACGACCAGTTTTAGCATGTGCAAACTGGTTAGCGACCCGTTTGCGCATGCTAAAATTTGTATGGCCTTGGAACAACACATTTTTGCGAGTTGCAAGTGAATTGCGACTCACAAAAAAATGTTTAGAGACTCGCTATTTGAAAGGGGCGTTCCCTTCCAAATAGCGACTCTCTTACCAATGTATAAATGTTTTGCAACTGCAATTGCGGTCGCAAAACACTTGCAAATTACCACCCTCTTCAAGAGGATGGTAATGCATTCGCAATTAGGAAGGAGTCACCAGGGGACCCCTTCCACTTTGTGACTGTCTCCAAAAATAGTTTTTGAGGGCAGGCAGTGGTCCTATGGACCACTACCTGCCCTTAAAAAATGAAAGGAAAATGTTTCATTTTTATATTTTTTAAATGCATCTCTTTTTCCTTTAAGGAAAACGGGCCGCATTTAAAAAAAAACAAAAAAACTGCTTTATTTAAAAGCAGCCCCAGACATGGTGGTCTGCTGAGCCCAGCAGGCCACCATACCTGGGAGGGCCTGTCATTCCCAATGGGCTTGCAAATTGCGAGAGGCTCATTATTATTAATGAGCCACATAATTTGCGACCCCATTGGGAATCACAAACATTGTTAAACACACTGTTGTACATGGGAAATTGCGCCTCACAAATTGCGACTCGCAAAAGAGTTGCAATTTGCGAGGCGTAATTCTGTTGTTTGTACATCTGGCCCTATGTCTTCTGTGGGTCCATCAAGGATTGCGTTGGTTCCCAATTTGGGTAGCTCAGGATGTGCTGTGTAGCATAGTTATTGGCTGACTTTCTTTCCTGTGTTAGTAAAACTTTGTGGTCAGTTCAGTTCTCTAAGAAGTCTTGCAGTTTCCTCTCTTACAGGTTCAAATAACGCCTGTTTATAATTGCATGGCTGGTGTTCCTGTTTCAAATTCAACTTTCTTCGTTCATTACGAACTTTCTGGTTGTTCTGATAGTTGCGTCACCTAACTTTTCTCCTCTTCACCTGGCTGTTTTTATTTGGATCACTTTCGTGTTTCACACCTGCAATGCTGTTTAATGACCCACTCGTTTATCTATAAATATTCTTACTACGTCTGGTCTTCCTATTTCTCTTTGGCACTCATTAGCTTCTCTGATTCATCAAACTGAAGTCTAGCATGTATTGATGCAGGTGTTATCTTTTGCTGTTGCTTTTATCAATGAAAGACTGTATTCAATTTATTCTCATCTGCAAAATGGTTCCAATGAGGTAAAAAAACAGTGTTTGAGTTCTTCATTGAGTTACTATGCTCAATATGTTTTCTTTTTAAAATATATCAGAATTTGGAAAAAGATTCCATTTGTGGTCATCTTCAATTTCCAAAAACGAAAAGTGGAGGGTGTCTCCCAAAACATGCACACCCTATGCCCAGCTCCTTGGTGCTCGCCAGTGTGCTCTTATCGACCCTCCCCCACATGCTAATCGCGTGGTATGCTTCATCCTCTGGTCTTCACCTGGGGCGATACTCATCACCAGGTGGGATCAACCTCTCAGTGGGAGAGAGGTTCTTTGATTCTCTCCATGATCTCAATGTGCTCTTAGGACAGAGAATTTTAAAAAATATCTCCAGGGAACCCTAACCCAATTACTTTTAATAACAAGGGCCCTGTGATATGGTTAAAACATGAAACAAAGAGGCATTTAATGAGCCAGTGTGTCTATTCTAGGTCGACAGGTTTCATCTGCTTCGCAAGATGTGCAGATATCATCAGGACCTCTTAGAACCTTGTCTCTTAACCTATTCTGAGGATCCACACACATTCCATGCAAGATCAAGAGATATTTACCCATCACTTCTATACAGGGTGAGTTGATTGAAAACTGGTGATTGTTAGAGCTAAGGGAGTGTTAGGTTTGGGTTAAGGGAGCAAGCTAGGGTTGGATGAGGGTTATGAGCAGTGTTAGATATAAGGTCTTTGTTACCATACTGATTTAGGGCAAGGGAGAGAGTTTGAGTTAAGTTAAACTGCAGGACAGTTAAGATTAGGGTAGAGGTTAGTGTTCGAGTTGAGGTTCAGTGAGCAATGGAGGGAAATGAAAGAAAAAAACATTCGAAAGAAAAGTAAATTTCAAACAAATTATCTGAACTAAATGTACATTTTGACGGAGATTAACAATTTTAATTCATTTGCAAAATATGTTGAAATGGAGCACATTTATAATCTAATTCACAAAGATGTTTGTGACTGCGGTTGTTATACTGAGGGTAACAGCCCAACCAATAGCTGACAAAATAAGAAAATAAATAAAAAAACACGACGACTGCGGGGATTTATGGTTTAACCCACCACAGGCCCTGACTGGAGCGGCGTGGGACGGATGAAGCTGCTTTCATTGAAGTATGTTTCCCATCCCCAGAAGCGTATGTGTTATTTAATTGAGCTGCTAATCTGGCATCACGAGCATGAACCAATATCTAGCTAATTTAAAAATAATTTCAAGTGATTAAAAGACATGAGCATTTTAATGGAGATGAAGTATAATCCGTGATAAGAGTAGGCAGCGAGTGAAGGTCATAGGAAGGGCTGTTCTTGCCAACGAGCAGCACGTGAGGCTTCTGGGCACTGTGTGGGTGTTGTTGAATTTGCACTGGAAAAGGAAAACGTGTTTGAAGTGGTGGTAGGGGAGGAGGTCACCCCCTACCTATACGGGCCCTTATTGGATTGTAACAGCTATAAAGGGTGTGCTTTGCCGAGGTTATTTGTGTGTGTGTGGGGGGGGAGGTAGGGAGGCAAGAGTGAGTTGGGAGGAATGCCCTGATGCACAACGGGGTGGCGAGAGTGGACAGAAGATGGCATAGTGCTGAAATTGAACTACTGATTGCTGGAGCCGCACTGTGGGGTGGTCGGTGGTTCACACCTGCAGGAGAAGGCTTGGGACTGATGCTGTTGGGAAGGGGGTGCTTGGGGATGCGACAGGGGTGTTCTGGAGCTGCACCAGGGTACTTGGGTGACAGTATCTGGTAGACAGGAAGAGGGGGAAGTCAGGGGTGCACTGGGATTGGAGTGGTTGTTTGTGGGTGTCTTGGGTGGCTGAGGGTTCACCAGGGCCTCAGGGAAGACAGTGGATGTGGCCGGGGCCCCACAAGACACTGGAAGTGCACAGGGGTATAGGGTGAGTGGTAAGGATTGCATAGGGACTGGAGTGATTGTGTATGTATGGGGCAGCAGGAGGTAACGGGGGCTGCAGGGACGGCTGGCTGTGGCACGGGCTGCACGAGGGTTGGGGGTTCACAAAGGCTATCTGTGAGGTGTACTAGGGCTGCAGAGAAGACAGTGGATGAGCCAGGTGGACACTAGCCATTGCACAGTGGTGTTTGTATGTGCAGTGCACAGAGACCACATGGAGCACACTCTCTGTGGCTGTACACACCGTGCACACAGGCATCAGAAGGGGTGCACAGTGGCTGCACATGGAGCCCGCTGAACCCAGTGTGATACGTGGCCACCATATTTGAAGATGAAGTGTGGAGGCCGTTGACTAATTAAAATGTATAATGTGGGCGCTTGTATAAACAAGAGCCTGGCTGGCTGACTGCTGGCGAAACATTGCTCCAACATCTCCAGGTGCCAGGAACTAAGAGGCGTGACTGGCCTTACCAGTAAAGGCGCCGGGTCCTGCTCCAGGGCCTTAAAGCAGCAAGACCGTAACTACGCTGCAAGACTTAAGGAGCAACGGGAGGTGGTAGTGAGGGGAGGGCAGCATCAAACACGAGCTGTCTTAAGCAGCAAACAGGAGGTGGTGGTTAGGGTAGGGTAGCACGAGACAAAGCTGGGCTTGTATTGCATAGAAGTGCAGCAGAGAAAAAAAAAAGAGTTCTCCCAAACAGCTTTAAAGAGTAAGAAAACTGTACTTGGCCGGGGCGCCTCAGCCTTCAACGGAAGTGACGTGTCAGCTGCATGAAACAGTTAGGAGTCAGCAAGGAGCCAGCAAAGAAGAGCGACAGTGGGCTGAACTTATGGTGAGCAGTAGGCGCGATAAAGTCTTTTTGTTGTTACAACAGGTCTTGCAGACAGCGCATCTAAAAACTACACCCAATGGGATAATGTTTTTATAAATGATATTCAGGATACAATATTTCTGTCAGTAAATGCTGAAGCTAGAGATATTATAACATATGACCCGTAGTATGTGAGCACCTCTTGAACAGTCTTGATTAGAAGATGGGCCGTGCTACTTCTACAATGTTCCTTGAGCCCAGAGTTTGTGACCGTGCCATCCTCTCTTAGCTTACATGTTGTTTAATCCTCTCTTAGATTTTGAAAATGCTTTTTTAATTTTCTTCTACTCTGAATATATAATTTTCTTATCTTAGCCCATCACCAGTGGCGTAACGGACACCCTTGATGCAGGGGGGGCCCTGTCTTCAGTGCATAGAGGGGTGGCTCCCTCAGCTTGTCAGCTCGGGGGAATGGGTATTGCTAGAGGCCCCCTCACCATCCCTTGCCGCAATCCCCACCCCCTCCCCAAGTTTTCATTACGCCATTGCCCATCACAGAACAGTGATAACTTTCATTCCAGCCTTTCAGCAGTTCTTCTCCAGAAAGAGACGCAAAGTACTGCTGACACATGTGTTTCAGTGAAGGACTTCATTCCCACTTCCAGTGCTCAGCACCTTGAGGATTTGTTTCTAGTTCCTGAGTGTCACAATGGGCTCTAGATGGTAGTAGGCTTCAGTTCTCTGACTTATTTGAGCAGCAGTAGAACCCTTTCTCAGGTTACTAAGTGCCCACTGTACCTTGAGCTTAGCATTGCTGGTTCTCTTGGCTTCCTTGTATGCAATGGTATGATTGTATTATGGCCCCTAGTTGGTGGTCTAAATCCCTTTGGATCTGAAGCAGCTTTTGTTGCTCTCTTGGCATGGGTTATAGACCTCTGTTTTGAGGACACCAAGGAGGAGCTCATTCTTCACTAGTGGGATCTGGTCAATGCTGACATGGCTCATTGCGAACCCTCACAGTAATATCCTCAGTGTTCCAGTAGGGATGGATCTTTCCCAGACACATGACCACTCCAGCCAGCTCCTCCCCTGACTGATTTAAAACTTGCGGCTGCTGGCATTTTACTTGTTGGTTCATCTTTTTCCACTGGAGCCTGCACCAAATATAGAAATAGTCTGTTACTGTGGTAAGATATGTAACATCACTCTTGACCTTTTCCAACACCAAGAAGGGTCCAGGGGGGACATGTCCAGCTCCTGTTTGGTCTCCTAGCCTGTTGACTGCTCCAGCAAAATTCTAGGAGTCATGAGAACTTGGAGTATTTGATTTGTTACAGTATATTGTGAGCTTTGTGCTGTTTGTTATACGTTGTATCGTTAGATGGAACATTGGCCACGATAAAGAGTAGTTGCCCTCATGTTTGAGTCATTTCCTTTAGTTATGTGTTCCTAATTGCCCTTCTTCTCACTTTGCTATTAATATCGATCAACAGGGCTTTCCCAATCTTTATGAGCTCTGAGTTTGTTACAAACCAGACCACACTACCTTTCATTAATTTGGTCCGAGTTTCTTTCTTCTCTGACAGCAACAACTTATATTATACTTCATGAGCCCAAGACTGTGGGAAAGAGAATGCACTTCTGAGGAAAGGGGCTGAAAAGTAGAAAATGGTGTACATAGTTGGACTATTTCTTTGACTCTAATTTCTTGCCTTTCATCTTGGTAGAGATCTAAATCAAGATAGGATTTAATTTCGGGATACATACATAATACATGATTCTGTTAAGAGTCTGTAGTGTCAAAGATTGTCTTCTAATGTTCATATGCATATATTCTTTAGAACTTTTGCCATTTTCACTTTTCTTATAAAACCATCTGATGATGTTTTTCTTGAAATACTGTCAATTGGGTGCCATGCTTCCCTAGATTTCTAAAATACTTATATAAAAAAGTAGTGTTAAAACTTCATGATTTCTTCACATCTGCTATGATTCTGTATTTCCTCCAGTCTCACTCAAAGGCCTTTCATGGTTATCAATCGAATCAGTCAATCAATCAGTGTTTTTATAAAGTGCGATTACTCACACGGGAGGGTCTCAAGGCGCTAATACCAGTTTGCATGACATTCGTCTACATAACAAAAAATGATTCCACTTTCTTCTTATCCTGCTTAAAACAAAGCTGTTTTCAGCACTGCTTAATCTACTTTCCGAAACAACAAGAGCAGACAGTCCCCTTTTTAGGTTTTGCGCATGCGCTGTATCTTCGAGACATTATGTTTACTATTGGTGGGCTTGAAGCCCCCCCATTACTTACTATTGGTGGGCTTCAAAGCCAATCTCAATTGCTTGCTTCTTGCTGGTCAGTTCTGCGGTATGCACTTCCCTCTTCTTGCATGTGACCCTTCCCTAGAGAATGGCCCAATTACTTGTGTCCTTACACTGCTCACACTTTTGGGACCTTTTTTGTTTTCTTTTTGTTTAGCTACTCTACATAGTGCATCTTTCCTAGCTTGCTCTTTCGTTTGCTTGTTCTTTTAGGCTGTCCAGCTTGACTTCGTCTCTCCAGTAATGACTCACTATCTGCCTTCAAATCTTGTTCTTATCTTGTCTCATTTGCTGTGCATTCAAAGACCGAGGTTAAATGTCAGGGCTTCGTATTATGAGAGAACTTTGTGTTTACTTTTCTTTTGCTGAGTCCAAAGTAAGAGAATTTATGTGACAATCCATCCTGCTGAGTACCCATGCAAGAGGATAGGCTGTTGGATGTTATCTTTTCTAGCACAAACAAAAAATAACTGTGCTGATATTTTAGAATACATCAGAATAGAACACTAGAAATGAAGCACATTTATTTTGTAAGTGTGAAGTGTGGTGGTAACAAATAGTTTAATATGATCAGAACAAATCAATACACTTGGTGAAGACACTTCCACACATTATCATTTGTGCGCCGTAAAACTGCATGTCTGTGCAAATGTAATGGTCATTTCTATTGAAAATTGTGTTGTCTGTAATGGCAGAGCATTATCACATGATGCATACTCCAAACCATGCCACTCCACTGTATAGTACTTCTTTCTACAACACTCTACACTACTTCCCTCTACAACACTCTGCTCCGCCCTGTACCCTTCCACTCTATGCCATGCCACTCCACGGCACTCCACTGTAAGACACTCTATAACACTGCTCGCCACTCCACCTCACACCACACCCCCCACTCTACACACCTCCACTTCATTCTACCCAACCACAATCCAATCTACCCCTACCCAATCTACTCCACTCCAATATACCCCACTCCACCTCACTACAATCTACCCTACTCCCTCCAGTCTACCATTCCAATTTACCATACACTAATCCACCCAGTCTACTCCACTCCAAAGTACCCAACTCCACCCTATACTCTACGCCACTTCAATCTACCCCACTTTACTCCTCTACAGTCTACTCCATTCTACACCAATTGCCCCACTCCAGTCTACCCTAGTCCAATCCACACAATCTACCCCACTCCACTCTGCCCTACACCAATCCACCCAATCTACCCCACTCTACTCCACTGCAGTCTGTCTAACCTACTCCACCCCAATCCAACTCACTCCAGTCTAGCTCAATCTACTCCACTACACTCTACTGGACTTCAATCCACTGTACCCCACTCCAACCTACCCTTTTCAAATTTACCTCATTTCAAACTACTTCACTCCAATCTACCCTAGTCTACCCCACTCCACTCCACTCTACTCCAATCTACCCCACTCTACCCCACTCCAATCCAACTACCCTACTCTAATCTACCCAATCTACCCCACATCAAGTACCCCGCTCCACTCATTCTGCCCCACTTCACACCACCCCTATCTACCCCAATCAACTCCACTCTTGCTCATTCCAATATATCCCAATATAGTTGTACCCCAATCTACCGGACTCCTATCTACTGCAATTCTTCCAAATCTACTCCTGTCTATTGTAATTCACCCAAATCTAAACCCACCCCACCCCTCCACCGCTTTCCACTCCAATTTACCTTACTCCACTACAATATACCCCACTACAATCTACCCACCTCTGCGACAATTTACCCCACCCCAGTCTACCCCACTCTACACCATTACAATCTACCCCACTCCACTCTCCATGCTCACCTAATCTACCCCACTCTACTGTAAACCAATCTACCCCACTCCATGCTACTCCAATCCACCCCATTCCACAGTACTTTAAACCAATCTACCCCACTCTATACTACCCCTTACAACACCCCTCATTTTTATCCATGCTGAAGAGCAGCCACACTGGGTTACAACATGGCTAAAACAGATTCCCAGAGCCAATAGCTCTTGCATAGGCTTTGCTAATGCTTCTTCTAGCTTCCATCCTTTTAGTCCCCCATGTGAAGAAGATCGACTTTTTCATGTACTCCTCCTCACCCATTTCCTATGATGAGCCACCAGGTTGCACTTCATCCAATAACAGTTTGTAAATTTTCTTACTATCCCATCTTGGTTATAAAATACATTCTCATCTTACCATTCCCATCAGCCTGACACCCAAGTCTACTCCTAGGGCTTGCCCACCACCAACACCTCTGAAGTTGCAAAGAACCTCAAATACACCATTTGTTTTCCTTTCCTGTGACTACAGTGTTAAATATGTTAGTATTTAATGGAGGCTTACATGTACTGAAAGTGATGTGTAATTGTTCACTTGACTGGTTGGTGTTCCCTAAAGAGTAATAGGTTAATGAGCTAGTCAGATATGTGAAACAATGTGTTATTCTTTCTAACCATGATCAAGTTATAAATATAGAATTCTGAAGGCTGTGATATTTCAGCTATTCATGCAAAAATGGCGTGAAAATCATAATGCAGGACAAAAAAATCACTTCCTAAGTGGTGCTCACTTACTTCTCCATTAAACTACAGTCAGTTCTCAGCTGTCGCTGCTAATAAGCAAATAACCACCTTTTGGCACTATGATTCTAAAGAATGTGTCTTAACTCATATATGACCTTCTGCCTTTACTTTCCACCTTAACTTTAGACAGAATGACTGGAAATAGGAGGAGAATGCAGACTGAGCTCGGATATAATATTTCTTCATTTGTCTGCTCTGCGAAAGTTGAATTCTCTCTAAATTTAATCTAGTATGTTTCTGGTCCTTTTCAAAATGTGTAATACATCCTCCAGAGCAGGAGTAGAAATGCCACAAGATGAAATTCCTAAAAATATCTAGGAATCTTTCCATAAAGTGAAGTCCTTGGTTGGTTAGCCTAAAGAGGAATGTATAGCATTGTTATATGCAAAGTTAGATTTATTAGTATTAATAAAACGCCATAGGCAAATTTGTGGCTTAACCTTTCAGTTTGCCCATTGGGCTGATGAGGAAATCCTAGAGATAGGGCTCACTATATCTTCAGGGTTTTGCATTACTGGGCCTAGAACCTGGCAATTTATTTAAGGCCCTGATCCAGGTAAGATTTTAGCAGGAAGTTCATGACGTTTGAAGATGTCAGAAAGAAATACTGTAGCCATTTGAGCAGCCACAGGAAGCTTAGGCAAGGAGGGGTAAGAGGAGGAAGAGACGGGGGAGGCGCCAATATGCTAAAAACGTATATTGTCACCATGATAACTGTACAACCTACAGATTATGGAAAAACCAGTATGAAACTTTAAAAATATAAATTCCCACGGTCTAGATGGAATTTCAACAGGGTTTGAAAATCAGATGGATGTAGTGTTCTACCTTTATTCTAAATACAGTCTTCACAAGATAGAATGAGGCTATTATCATCTAGTTGTAAGTTGAGCCAGCAAAATTGATGTCTTCTAAAATATTCTGTAACTTTGAAAATACCAATCACCACTGTAAAATTAATGTTAAGGAACACAGATTTTTTTAAAGACAAATAGTATTCATTCTGGGTTCTCAAAATGTATATTTTCATGTTGAAACCATCAATATTGGTTTGGCTCTAAGGCTACCTTCTTGACTTTTCCAGAAAGAAGTTAGTAACCACATTCAGTAATACTTTGGCTGGTTAAATCTTATCATTAGGTGACAAGGATTGTTCTACAGGAAATAGGTGAGATAAATGGTCAGTCACTATATTATTAGATCGTAGAAGCTAGGTAATTTTAATGAAAAATAAGGCCAATCTAGCCTGCCAACCGTTTTTGTAGTCAGCCGGTTTTAGTACTTGGTAATTCCTATGATCTCTACCCAACATCACTTGATGTTGTGCGCCAACCACAAAATGCCTCCACTCTTGAAAGGCCTTCTTCAAGGCCAAAGGCTCCTTTTCTAAAACTGAATAATTTTACTCAGACTTAGAAACTTTTCAAGAGTGAAGGTAATTGGATGTTTACCATCTGTGTCTTTGATCAAAAAGTACATCCAGTGCTCAATCTGAGATATCGGACTCAAAAAAAGTGGTTTTGAGACATCAAACTGGGAAAAGACAGGAGTTTCAGTAAAACGTTTCTTGAGAATTTTAATAGCTTGTGAAGCATCTCAAGTCCAATTATACTTCCACACTACTTTAGTAACTCAGTCTTATAAACATTAATATGGGCTTCCAATAATTGTTGGTTGAACTCTTTACCTTATTTGGAGTAGTCTGGCCTAAGACTGTATTAACCTTAGAATTATCCATACTAAGGTTTTTTTTTCCATTATATTTACCAGGTATTTTAATGAAGACAGATCAAAGATGCATGTTTTTGATTTTGCTGGAATGTAATTCTCTTGTGATCTATTGAGATCTTCCTTATCATTAAGAAGAGGCACAGAAGGATCCTTTAAAAATAAATATATCATCACGATTTATGATAACTGTTTAATTAAATAAATCATAAAAAATAGAATAAAAAGTGCTGTAATACAGCAGGGGCATTACAGAGGCTGAATGCAGTCATTTTGTTTTCTGTAGGCTGTCTTGGGCGCATAGCCTAGTCTAATACAGATAAGATGGTAAGTATCTCTCAAATCAAATTTCCTAAAAATCCTTGCCCGCTTTACAGCTGCTGGAATATCTGAGACTAAAGAAAGAAGAGATCAATCTCGTACAATAATTTGATTTAAGCTGTATGATGCAAAGACCAAGGGCCAGATGTAGGTAGCCTAATACCGGTCGGTAACGGCCGAAATTACCGAATTTCGGCCGTTACTGACTGGTACTAGGCTTTTCAGATGTAGGAGGCCAAATTGCAGGATTCGTTAATTTACCGAATGGTGATTTAAGGAATCGGTAAATTACCGAATTCTTAAAATACCAATTTGGTAAATTACCGAATCCTTAAGGTAGGGAGCACTCAAATGAGTGCTTTTCTCATTTCAGGATTCGTTATTTACCACCAACTACAAGTTGGTGGTAAATATCGAAAACCGTTAAAAAAGCAATTTTGGGCAATTTTTAACAGTGCCATGTGGCAGACATGCATGTGTGCCACATGTGCATCCATGCACTATTCAGGGGTGCAATAGGGTGTCAGTGTGACACCCTGCCACCCTCGTAAGTCTTCCCCCGATTACCGATTCGGTATTTACAGAATCGGTAATTCTCATTTATTCCTATGGGCCCCCAGGGCCATAGGAATGAATGGGAATTACAGGAATCTGTAAATACCGAATCGGTAATTACCGAATTTTACCGATTCGGTAAAATGTACCGACTTTTTTCCTACATAGCATTTACCGATTCTAAGATACCGAATCGGTAAAATTTGGTATTTTAGAATCGGTAAATGTAGATTACCTACATATGGCCCCTAGTTCTATACAATCCTTTTTTGGAACACACATCATAAAGAAGCATCAGCAGTAGATTTAGATTCATTTATGATCTTATGTTTGTACAGATACTCTTTTAAGCTTTCTCATTACAAACCAAAAGTGACTATGGCCATGTTCTCAAGATTAATAGCACAATACGAATTTCTATGAGGTGGTAAACTGGATAATTGATGCTCTAAAACAAAATCCAAAAATTCACCATATTGGTATGGATCTGATAACATTTGGGCTATAACATTCACAGCTCATTGCATGCTTTAAAGTTTTAGACTTCACTCATTTTCAATAGAATTACAATGTTGTAGGCAATGCTCAGTGTCCAAGAGAATTGTGTGAGCCTTCTAATGTATACAGAAGTTACGGAAAGAGTTAAGGAGAGGCAACAAAGGTATTTCCCAGAATGAGAGGATATCTGGGTGCAGATACAAGATCAAAGTCAATCTACTCTCGATGTTTGGAGATAGGCAGAAGCAATGATTGAGTCTCTTCCTTACCCATCCATAGGACACAAGAGTACAATCATCTGCTTCAACTGTCATCAGACTAATCTTGGAACTTATAGGAATTTGGTTCTCATAAGAATTTGGCACAACTATAAACTACATGAGGAATATTGGTTTTTTTTTAGATACTGTATAGTGGCTCACAAAATGATACATCCTGTGAAAGATTGGATGTTATAAACATGAGACAAGGATTTAGATTTAGGCAGGGATGTGGAATTCCTATAGCCCGACGCCCAGGACATATTGTTTGTGGTCAAGGGCAACAAGTTTTAATGTGTACTTTGTCCTTGGGACAAGTAGGCCCAACCCCCTGCAGCACAAACCCTTTGACTGCCAGTTTGCAGGGCCACATTAAGGGTCAGGGAAGGGCACTGCTTGCAGTTAAGTTAATATTTGTGTGCATATGTTAATGCTGTTCAAACTTGTATTTATGGTTCATTAATTTAACGCCTTTATTATTAGGGTGAGCGCTCCAAGTAAATGTAAATTCTGACTGCACTACTGGCAGGGGTTCCTGTATAAAAATGTGTAGACACGGTTTCAAAGTTTAGCAATATGAGGCTATGCATAATGGTCCCAGAATGCTCTCTGATTAGATGCAAATATTTGCAGAAGCTTGAAAGCAAGATTAATGATTACTTGCTTTTAATATTAAATGTTCCTAAAAAAATGAAAGTAGGGAAAAAAATAACATTTTGCTAAACTACCGTAAAATTTTAGGTTCCATTTCATTGAGGCATCATTTAGTAAAATGTGTTGATGCATGCTAGCATTTCTCAAAAATATTCATATTTGAAAATCAGTGTAACCAGTTTCAAATAGATTAATGGAAACATAAAAATCAACAAGCTTTGGCAAATCCAGTTGGTCTGAAATTGGTGGTCAGCTTTTTAGTTTTGGCAATGCTTGACTTGTTTTGGCATGGTTTTTGGAAAACCTTATTGATGTGAAAGCTGCCGTACTCTCAACATTATAACAAACATTGGCAAAAGCAAAAAAAAATGTTTTGTCTCAATAAAGCACACACTACCACGTTAGTTATTGGCACTGAACACAACTACTTTGTGTGCCGATATGCTCCTTGTGAAAGAGCAGAATGCGATCACTCACAGTGAAGCAGAGAGAGGGAGAGAGGGGGAGAGACCGACCCACACAGCGCCCTTGGTATATGTCCTTGCATTAAGTGCAGCTATATGGCTTCCATGAATTTACAGAAGTAGGGCAAGAAATTGTACTCCTAGAAAATATTTGTGAACTGCATTTAAGCATGAGCAAATATGCATATGTAGATTTGCTCATGCAAAAACCTGAGTGTTTGCAAGTTCATTTTCCGTCCAACCACTTCTTTCCCAACTCTGGAAGAAGGTGTACGTCTGCCATTATAAAGAGCACATTTACAACATTTCTCAGTATGGGAAAAGATTAGAGAAGAGTTGTTGAAAACCCTTAAACATGCAAGTTAGTAGATTTTCACAGACTCAAAAGGGCATTCCAACCCTGGAAATATTGCTTACCACTTCCTTCAGTCCTAGTATGTAGATCTGCCGAAACGTGGCAGAATAAAGGGATTGCTAGTATGCAAGCACTACTATGGTATGAGCTCTGGCAAAATCAGAGAGGCTATAATACAGCTCTTATAATGAGATTGCTGCCATAATTTGTCACCGCACTACATGGCACCAAAGGGACAAGTGGATTTTGTTACAGGTAGATTTATGAACCAACCTGCCCCATGGACAAGTAGATATTTTAATAAATTCCACACCCCTGTTTAGGGTAACTCATCTCTTGACTGTGCTTCAAGGATCAGTGCTCTTGTTTCCCTGTCCCTTCCTAGGTTGGCTATGGCAGTTCTCTATGAGAAGTCAGTCTACCTTTCCTGTATATGATGATCAATCTAAACTGTGAAAAAAGCTAAATCTTGGAAACTTTAAGGTCGAGCCACATGAACCAGCTCAACTTTAATTTCCTCGTTCAATTGTTTTCTGAAAAAGGTTACTTGTGTAGAATCAGTCAAATTAGTTTCTCTAGTAAGTTTGTGTATCCAAGGAGCATTGACAGGAAGCTAAAATATATTCTTGTGCTGTTAAGTGTAGCTCTTGTTTGTCAAACATGTCCTTTTAGGCTTTCAAAGAGGCTCTGTTACAGAAGTGAACCCTGAGAAAAAAAAGCCCAGTGCAATGCAGTTCCTTTAATATTTCCAGTAGTAAAAGCAGTCTTTGCACATAGATGTGATGCTCAAGGTGAAATTGATCAAACATGTATCCAGTAACTCCAAAGGGTTTGCTAGTGTTACCATCCAACTTTATTCCACCCAGAGATGGCTAACGTAGGAGGGGTCTGCACACCCTTGCTAGAGAACAGCCAAGGATTGAATCAAAACGTCATTTTCTGAAGTTAAAGATTTACCTGAGTGTTAGAAATGGGATTCCTGGTTGGCTGAGGTATGTACCCAGGCCAAGCAGGAACCACCACTGTAGGCAGTATAAGCTAGATACACAATAAGATAACCTGTGATCACCCTCTGTTAACTTGGCACAGAGCAGCCAGGCTTATCTACAAAGGCAATGTGTAAAGTAGTTGTGCAACAAACACACACAGTATCACAATGTATACACCACTAAAAGACTCCACACAGGTTTAGAAACAATAGAGAATATTTATCTGAGCAAAATGAGACCCAAACGACAAACATCTAATCAGTAGAAGTCGAGATATGAACTTTTGAAGATTAAATACAAAAATAGTGCTTAGAAGTCACTAGCGGTCAAAAGGTTATATGAGGTCGTGAGGGACCAGTGCAAAATCAAAGCTCAGGCTGACTTCTATGAAGTGCAGGCCGGCTACAGAACACAGACAGTTCCCGCTGAAGAAATACCTTAGCTGGAGCAAGACTGGACGTTGAGAGTCTGTATTGTCATCGAGCTGCGCAGAGGGCGTCATCATGAAGCTCCATTTTAGTGAATGCTATACGTTGTTGCCGAGTTGTGCAATGCGTAGTTGTCGGTCTTCACAAGCTGTGGATCCAATGTTATCAAACAGCCTCTGCGTCGGAGGACGATGCTGTGGAATTTCCCATGCAGTCAAAACAATGCAGTGGTTTTGGTGAAAGCAGCAGCAGAACTCACTTTTGAGGCCCAGAACCTATAGGGGACACCTCAGGCAAGGGTAATACTCACAGAAGTCAGAATTCAGCAGCACCAGCAGAATTGCAGGAAATCTTTTGTATCCCTACAACTTCAGAAAACAGGAGACAAGCCAGCAAGCTCTTGGAGATATGGAGATACTGCCCCTATGCCATGATCTGAGGCACCTTTCTGAACGATAAACTCTTGGGTGAAATCTGAGGCCTGGAGCACAGGAGCTGTGCACATTGCTTGCTTCAGGGAGCCGAATGCAGTTTGGCATGCCTCTGTCCAAATCACATTCGTGGGCTGCTTCTTGGAAGTCAGCTCTGTCAAGGGAGCAACAATGATTCCATACCCCTTGACAAACCTCCTATAGTACCCAGTGAGGCCCAAGAATGGTCTAACCACAGTCTAGGGTTTGGGTGGTGCAGCCAGACCATGATGGCTTTTATCTTTGCCTGAAAGGGTTGTACCTTCTCCATGCCCACGAGGTGCCCCAAGTACACCACAGACCCCTGCCCTGTCTGGCAATTATTTACCTTGATAGTCAGGCTGCCAGTTGCTGAGCCGGAAGCACTTCCTGGAAGTGAAAGCGGTCGTCCTTCCAGCTGCTGCTGAAGACAGCTATGCTATCCAGATAAGCTTCTGAGAAGACCTCCATACCAGCAAGGACCTGTTCCACCAGCCCCTGGAAGGTGGCAGGGACATTCTTTAATCCAAAGGGCATCGCCCTGAACAGATAGTGGCCTTCTGGAGTGGAGAAAGATGACATCTCCTTTGCTCCTTCTGTTAGGGCGGTCTGCGGCACACACACTGATCTTGCTTTGTTTGGCGGCATTTGGCAGGAGAGCCCATCACGCTTCCTGTTATCTTACACGTTCTACACACAAACTTTGTCCCCCCTCAGCAGAAGGTTGGCAGGAGAGCTTATCCTGCTGCCTGGTTTAATTGGCGATTCTTCGCCGACTAAGGTCCTGAGTGACCTTAGGACTTTTGTCTGGGTGATGTGACTTTTCCTATAATATATTGGATTTAATCTTTCAATACTTTTCTCCTAAGATGTTTTCCGGATAGTAGCCAGTTTTGCTTTGAAGCCAGCATTATTTTTGTCTTTGTTCTCCTGTAGTGCTTGTCCGGATGATGTCCCACTAAATCACAGGGGTCGAAATGCCGTCGCCACTCGATTGGTAGATTAGGATAAAACATTGACTGTGGTAGGTTTCGCTAATAGTGGACTAATCAACTGATAGTGATACCCTCTGCCTGTGTTTCTTGTTTTACACTGTTTCTTGTTTCCATTTGTTTGTCTAGTGTGAAGTTGGAAGTCATTGTTTTATGTATGTATTATTTTATTCAGTAATATCTTTGACCTTTTTATGCATAATTGTATGTTTTGGCATAGTTTCTTTCCTTATTTTCAGTCATTATATTTAATTTTTGCAATTTGTTATAATTGAGTATTTGCTCCTGGAACCATTGTTGTTTTAACACTTTCTAAAAGTGGCATTTCTAAAAGAGTAAGATTAATTCCAACTTCACCTGTTAGGAGGATTTATCATTACTGTCCCACACATTTGCATTCCCAATGCTTGCCTATGAGAGGGGTAAGCCTCACATAAGTGAAAAACAAAATATTCTGTTTGTCACTACCAGGACATGCAAAACATAAAAGTACATGTCCTACCTTTTATTTAAATAGCACCCTGCCCTTAGGGCTACTTAAGGCCCACCTTAGGGGTGACATATATAACAAGCATTTACAATGCAATAGGTCTCGCATTTACACGAGTTTGAGCTATTGACATTGTAAATGACAATACCTTTTATTTTTGTTTTTGTTTTTAAAACATAAATAAAAGGCATTGTAATTTACAATGCTAATAGTGTAAACTCACGTAAATGCGAGACCTATTGCATTGCAAATGCTTGTTTTCAAAGTTGATGCCGGAGCAATTGCATAATCACAATGAAAACATGAACAATCATCCACCAAAGCACATACTCAAGTCAGCTGTCAGATACTTCAGTCAGAGGGGTACAAAAAAAATGTTGGCAGGGTTTGCTAGTAGCAAGAGAGTAGAAATGATTCGCTCACGTATCACTAAATGGCTCACTCACTAAACATTTCTTGATTTGTGAACAATCTTCTCAGCAGACCTCGTTAAAACCTCAATCAACCAATCAGGGGTGAGTTCCCACACTTATTGTTTTTACCCTCGTGCTTCACACAAAGGTCAGGCGATGCCAGGGCTCTCTATTACAAGTTGGAATCTGGCACAGGGGAGAAACGCACACAGTACTCAGGTGCCTGGCCTGTCGTCGTCTCTACTGAGGGGCAAAACCAGCTTCTAGCTTTCCTTTTCAAAAACAAACATGAACCGAATGAGCAACGGGCCAGTCTTTTATATAGCGCGGACTTTACCTGGGCTCCGACGTGCTGGTATCCGGGACGCTGTCTCCCCACTGCACTTAGCAATGCCTCTGCGGCCGCCGACGCTTGGCTCCTCTCCACCGGCCACACGTAAAACGAAACTGAAACATACGAGGCCCGTGACGTGAGCGGTCTACGGTAGCTCACGCGCGCGACTCAATCCCAAGGCGCATGGCAGAGTCGGATTCCGACGCGCGGTTTGGGATTGGGTCACGCGCGTCGGAATCCAACTCTGCCATGCGCCTTGGGATTGAGTCGCGCGCGTGAGCTTTTACCGTCTTAATGCGCGTGGCCATCTCCTGTCTCCAGTCCTTGTCGGCCGACAGCTATAGGCTCTCAGCGAGAGCACGCTTTTATATAGCGCGGACTTTACCTGAAGGCGTCAGAGCGCTTCACAATAGGAACAGAAATGAAACATAATGAGAAACATTACAAAAGAACAGATTGCAAAAACATACGTTACTTACCTAAGGTAATAGTGACATTGTGAGCAAACAAAATACATGAGGTAGTCAAAATTGTGAGCAACCAAAAATACATGTAGTTAAAAGTGCACAAGAGGAAAAGTGACAAGTGTACAGTTATAAGAGAAAACAGAGTATAATTAGATGTATAGTCCTGCAATAAGTGCTAGACACTCAGGCTCAGGAACAAGCGTTACGTGGGCAAGGTGGCACTTGTGCAAGTATCATAGGTAAAGACAAGTGAGAGGTAGCAGCCGTGTGTTGCAAGGGCAGAGTGGTGTGTGCATGTTACAAAAGGGCACCGAACACCAGTACATGGAAAATACTCCAAAGAGGCAGACACTCCAACCACAGGGGAGAGACATGGGTAAAGAAGCGGGGGTGGTAAGAGAGGACAGGGGTAAAGATACGCGAGTGTGCCAGTGAGGAGGAGGGCAGGAGGTGATGATGAACTGATATAGAGAGGAGATGACAAGGGTGTGGGGGGGCAGGAAGGAGATGGCCCAGGCTCAAACATCTGACAGTCGAGGGTCACTTGCTCCTGCCTCTCAACAATCATGTCTGTCCCTCCCACTCCACTCACTCTTTGGGGGAGGGGGGGGTCTGAGAGACTGCCGCTGAAGAGGCGCTGTGCCTCTTTCTGAAACAATGTGTGTGCGGAATAGAGGTGGGCAAGCCAACAAATGAACAGGGCGAGCCGAGCCGAGGGTCGGGCTCGGATCTTAGAGCCGTGCACGAGCCGAGCCCTGAACATATGTACACCCCACCATAAACCACGAGTACAAATACAACAAACCACGTCAAATATGATGACGAGTCTTCAGAGTTCACAAAATGTATTTCTGTAACGCGTGGACGATCTGACATCAACAGGGCCCGTTATAGGGCTGCTCTGAGAAGCACTTATTAAAAGTAATAGTTTTCTACAAATGCTAGTCTGAACTCACGTATTCGCAGGGGCTTTCATGCGTGAGAACGAACAAAAAAGGGATTTGGTAAAAAACAAAAAAAAATGCCTAGAATTACACAACTTAAGCAAGGAAGCAGGTGTCTGTCCAGGAGGTTTTCTGGTTTCACTCTGTACAAACAGCCAGTAAGTAGGGTTCTGTTTTTTTTAACCTCAGTGCATTCTTCTGCATTTAAAAAATACAGCAAAACCTGGACCCCAGATATTGAGCGCTTTACGTGGGTATCAGTTCATTACACAACTAGTATCCATGCATTGCTTACAGCCATGGGGAGATGAATGCCTAGAATCACACGATGTTGAGCGGACGCTAAGATTCGAACCTGGCAGCTCAGGCCACAACGCCACAACACCAAACCGCGGGTTGAGGAAGGCAGACGCCACATGAAAGCTCGGCTCGGTATGATTTCGCTGTTACAACAGCACTTCGAGGCGAGCCAGGCTTCATGTGCGAGCCTGGCGAGTGGTCTTCAGCCAGCCCATGCTCTGTGAAGCACGCACGGTGCATTTTGGTACCTGTAGTTCCGGTGAACTTACTGGCTTAAAAAACAGCTTTGTCGGCTAAAGTTACGGCTGGCTCAAGGTGCCACACATGAGGGAGCACGAGGCACCGGGAACCAGAGCGCAGCCCACCCTGACATGTAATGGGGGAGGCCGGGGCTGCCCGGATTCTGAACACCGCCCCCCCCCCCCCCCGCTTCCTCTGTTTAACTCCTGAATGTTGGGGGCTGTGGCCCGCCCTTTCTCTCCCAGGCCCAGGTGGCATTGCTCTTAAAGATAGGGGGTCGGGTTACCCAGATGAAAAGAGGCCCAGGGCTCGACGCAGTCTGTTTTCTTTCTTTTAAGAGGCCTGTGTCTTTCTTTCCTTCTGCCACCACCGAGAAGATAAACAAATAAACAGATTTTAATTTCAAGCTTGCACCAAGGACAGACCCTCGAGGGCGCCTCGAGCCCAAGAGAACTGATGGCAGCGCTGCAGGAGGCGCTAAAGACCGGAGCAGGGACCGGCTCAAACATCCCGTGGTCCTGGGAAAATAAATCACTTCTCTCCCCGAATGTGTCCGTCTGTAGCCCCGCTGGTGCTCCATATGTAAAGCGCTCCGATACCTTCGGTCGAGTTCGCGCTATAAACAAGTTACGGTGAACACTGAGGTCTGGGCTAATCACTGAACAACCCTTTTGTTTTACCTGAATGTGTAAAAATGGATGAATTAATAAACAAGTAAACAAATAAATAAGTGCAGGTGTTCAACGTTTTTCCCTGGGGTCCGCCTTCGGGGCTGCCGAATGTCATGACGCCTTGTCTGGATTTCACGTCACGCCTCTTCCTTTCACCGCACTACACACCTCTGCACACCTTACCGCCACTGCATTGTGTCGGGTGACTTCACAGTGGCGTTATTTAGGTGCCCGCACTCACTTGCATCACTGGGGAAAATGTATACTTAATATTTTAATTGATTTCTGTTTAAAAAAGAAAAAAATGGTAGCGGACCAGAGAGGGAGCATCTCTAAAAGGAGTTCTGCCTCCTGATTGGCTGTAGAGGAGCCGACGCGGGAATCGAACCTAGTGGTGCGCGCGCACCAGAGGAGCGGGGGCAAGGGAGCGCGAAGACGCCGAGACGAGGTAGGGGATGTGCGTGTAAGCGCCTGGGGTTCTCTGTGTATGTGTGTGCGTGCGTGCGTGTGTGCGTGTGTGTATGTATGGGGGGGTTCTGTATGTATGTATGTGTGTGTGTATGCGTGGGGGGGGGGGCTGTATGTGTGTTGTGCATGTGTTGTGAAGAGCCTGCCGGAATCGGAGCGCTGTTGATGCGCGCGACCTGATCCCGGCAGGCTGCTGCTGCTGCATGCGCGTGACAGTCTGTTGTCCTCTCCGGCTCCCTTTCAGTCCTTGAAAGCCGGAATGATAACAATAGTCTCGCTCTGCGACAGCAGGCCTTTGGCCTGCAATCGCAGGGCGAGACCTAATAAAGGGGTAGTTTAAGGCTTGGCAAGTAGTTTTAAATGCCAAGTCGAAATGGCAGTAAACTGCACACATAGGCACTACAGGTTTGAAAGGCTACTTGTGTGGTTGGCACAATGAATGCTGCAGGCTCGCTAGTAGCATTTGAAATACAGGCCCTGGGTTTATGGTATACCACTTTACAAGAGACTTACTGGTACAACAAATTTGCCAATTAAGTATACACCAATGTCATCATGTTTAGGGGAGAAGTGCATTCACTTTAACACTGGGCAGCAGTGGTAAAGTGCTCAGAGTCCTAAGGCAAACAAAAAGAATCTGCAAAAATGGGAGGCAAAATACAAAAGGTTGGAGGACCACCATAAGAATGGCAAGTCTAACACTGGGCAGTCAAATTATTCACAGCAGTCAAAAGATTTTAACCGGGGTCCATTTTAGTTTCATTCATTTCGATCTTTCGGTGTCACAATCTGTAAAAGGCTGATTTCACTTGAGCTACTGAAGAACGTGTCTTAGCTCACAGATATGACCGGCCACTTTCACCTTCCTTTGTGACTAAAGATAGAATGATTGAAGACATGAGCAGACGACAGACTGAAGAAAATGTCAGAAGTTTTAAAAGGCAAACAACTGAAGATTCATAAAATCCTTCAAAGGTTGCGTGAAAATCAAGTTGAGAGAGATAAAAGATGCTTCAGGTAAACCCCTGGATTGACCAATAGTGAAAAGCAACATTATTCTTCTGTAGGTTTTTAAAACGGGAAATAGCACACAGGAAGCAAAAGGAGTTCACAATTGTTTTTTTGTTATTCATATTTACTTCTGATGCACTGTTCACATGGTCAGTGATATATGTCTAGTTCATGCTTGTACATATTACATAACAGATCACTTTTATAATATAGGCTATTCAATTCAGACAAGTTTCCTGCTGGTAGCATGCATGATCATTGGCAATGAGATTGAAAAAACAAGAAACAAGACTCTGCAATCTTTTTTTCCATATGAAGGTTATTGATCCAAATATCTGCCTTGTGATTGGGGGATGATTGGAGGTGTGGGTCAACCAAATCTAGTCATAACCTTTTCTTGCTATCTGAGGCTGTTCCTCTGCATTGGGGTTTTCAAGGTTCAGCAGGAGTTCATCTCAGAGGTGGGCGAACGGGCTTCTGCATAGGCCCTCTTTTCCTCTGCATGTAGGACAAGACTTTCAGATGTGGTCTACTTACCCAGGACATACTGCCATTTAATGGACTGTGAAGGGGTAATGATGCCCTCAGTTGCATCATATGCACCTTTTGGCTAGGATAAATGGCAAGTCTGTAAAAAAAAAATGTTGGAAGCCTTTTTGAGGTTTGGTTTCTGATAACTAACCAATAAGCAAGCCTTTGGGGAGAACAGACCCTCTCTGCCCTGAAGCTCCTGGTTCTTTGTAAGGTAGTATGAAGCGATTTACATAGAAATTCTTTAAATGCAGGGTCCTCCAGTGGTTTGGAGTCACCACATTGGGATTTGTGTCGTGTCTCCCCCATTTTTTTTTTTACAATAACAGCGGGTTAGTGTCGGACAGAGCAAGCCTCAAGTATTCTGACTGTAGTGCAGCAGTGGATATGGCAGCTGTAGTGTCTTGCAGGAAATGAAGACAGACACTTATTATTTATGGAGCTTTATTGAGGCACTCCTTGCTCGCCCCTGTCCCTACTCTAACTAACCCTTTCCTGCCCTTGCTCCTCCTCTTCCTCCAACCCCGTAGCTCCACACACACCCAACTACAAGACTGCTTACATTATTACATCTCCCCCTTTGTTAACAAATGAAAGAACACTGACTTGATTAGAGTTCTTCAATGAGTCTCTTGGGCTTTTGAATGTTCCTTCAAGGTCGGAGACTCACGCCTGCATCTTCAGACGCAGCTTCTATCTGAGTTTCAGGTCTCTGTACTGCACCCACTTGATTAGATCCCTCTGCATCTCGTTGATCTATTGTTCCGTCAAGAACCTCTTTCATAGCAGGGGTACACTTTGAAAATGTGAAACATTTCGGGTAATCCGTCTATTCTCAGACTCCGCAGTAATCATTGTACCCTTCTGCTGGGTGATTACCAAAGGTTCATCTTTGAATTTACAGTCCGTTTTCTTGAGCTGTTCTTGTTTGACCACCACAAAATCTCCTGAGTGCAAAGATGGAGATTTTGCTCTCCTCCGAGTGTCTGCATAGGATTTCATTTTGCTCTTGCCGGCTCGATCAGCCAGTACCAGCTCTTGAAGGACACGTGCCGGAGACACTGATCGCAAAGCTCCTTTCCATGTTGGGATCCATGTTCTAATGGGTCGCCCCAACATGAGAGTGGCAGGACACTTTCCTGTGGTGGCATGTGGTGTCGTTCGATACGCTCGCAGGACCGTATTGAGAGCCACTTGCAAATCCCTCTTGTCCAAGGTAGCTTGTTGAAATGTCTTTTTTAAGGTTGCCATGAATCTTTCAATAGTGCCATTGGCTTGTGGCCACAGAGGCATGACCTTGCGATGCCGGAAGTTGAGGTGCTTCGCGAACTCACTAAATTCATTGCCGTTAAAGGGAGGACCATTGTCCGTCTTGAGTTCCTTGGGGACGCCCCAGGCAGCAAACACTTCATCTAGCACAGCAATCGTGCTGGAGGCATTGTTGGAGGATTCAAACTGTGCTATTGGAAACCTCGAGTATTCATCCATAATTGCCAGGACGTATTTGCCTGACTGGAGTGGTCCATAAAAGTCCATGGCAAATTCTTGCCATACCCCACTGGGTAGCTTGGTCATTTGAAGAGGAGCTGGGGAGTCTCCGTGACTGACCAATTGACACTGGGGGCAGTCCTTTAAGGTGAGCTCCGCCATTTGATCAAGCAGTGGAAACCACACTCGCTCTCGGAGAGCTCTTTTCGTCGCGACCACTCTACGGTGGCCCTCATGGGCGAGGTTAATAACACCTATCTCAATCGCTTTATGGGTCGGCTGCTGTAATAATGTGAGCAGTCTAGTAGTTGGGTGTGGGTGGCAGATAACTCTTCACTGATATGCCTGAAAGCTTGCATCTCTTGGCGGACTTGAGGATCATTCTTTTCTTCCTCACTGTCATGTCTCCAGCGGTGTGTTCGCAGTCGGCGCACCACTTTCTGAAGGATGTTGTCTTGTGCAGTGGCTTCCTGTATCGCTTCCAGAGGAACCGCAGGTGGCCGGGCTAGGCCCACTACAAAGTGTATGTATTCTTCAGCTATTGAGAGAGGTGAGTCCTGGGATGCCCGAGGGTGTCGGGACATATAATCCGCGGGATTCGCTGCCTTTCCCGGTTTGTGTATTATTGTGTAGGTGTATTCCTGTAAGCGCAAACCCCACCGTTCAATTCGAGGTGGCATCTTGGCTCTGGGGTTTCCAAAGATGGTGACGAGCGCCTGGTGGTCAGTCACCATGGTGAAGTGTTTGCCATAGATGAATACATGAAAATGCTCGCAGGCCCATACGACCGCAAGACTCTTTCTCGGGTTGGGAATAGGCCTTCTCAGTGTCTGATAGGCTGCGGCTGGCGTAGGCCACAATGTGTCGTTGATCAGTGTCATTGTCATACTGAGCCAGGATTGCACCCAGTCCCACTGGGCTAGCATCCACTGTTATCTCAGTCTTCCTCTTGGGGTTAAAATATGCCAGATTGTCAGCTGATTCAACAGCCTGTTTAATTTCTTGAAAATCCCGCTCACACTGGGGGTTCCAAACGAACGGTTGCCCTTGCTTGGTGAGGGCTCGTAGTGGGTTACTGATGGTGGCATAATCTTTTATGTATCTGGCGCAATAACTCGCCATGCCCAGAAAAGATCGGATGTCACTCATATCTTGAGGGCTCTTGGTGGCATTGAGTGCTGTCACTTTCTCAGGGTCAGGCTTCATCCCGGCTCCCGAGAACACATGTACGAAGAATTTAAGAGTGGATTGATGGAACTCACACTAGTCCTTATTGAGGGTAAGGTTAGCTTCCAGGAGAGCATGGCATACCTGATCTAAAGCTTTGTCATGTTCCTGTGTGTTCGACCCATACACCAAGATGTCGTCACTGTAGTTCAGCGAATTTGGTATGTGTCTGATGGTCTGACGAATGACTTCTTGAAATATTTCTGCCGCAGAGGAGATACCAAAACTCAGCCGTTTGTATCGAAACAAACCCAGATGAGTGGCGAATGTTGTAATGTATCGCGACTTCTCATGTAGTTCCAACTGGTGGTACCCCTTGTTTAAATCAAGTTTGGAGAAGACTCTTGCTCCATTTAATGCTGATATCATGTCACTCAAGTGAGGGCCTGGGTGACGCTCTCTTTGTATCGCCGTGTTGGGAAGCCTCTTGTCAACAAATAGACGCACCTTTTCGGGGGTGCCTTTCTTTGGTACAATGACGACCGGTGACACCCAGGGTGTGGGACCGTCAGTTCTTTCAATAATGTCTGCTTTTAACAACTCCTGAATTTCATCTTCCACCACTTGCTGGAAATGAAAAGGTACTCGCCTGGGGTGTTGAGCCACAGGACGCGCTTGTTCGTTAATGTGTAGTCGAATCAGACATTTGTTCATTTTTCCAAGCCCAGTGAATAACTTGGGGAACTTATGGATAATGTCCGGATCATCACTGACTCGGTATAAGATCTCAACCAACCGGAGGCGCTCCGCAGTAGGCAGACTGAGGAGACAATCCGCCTCCGGACCTTCAATGACATGATTATATGCCAGCACAGAGGTGGATTCGTGTTTGAGTGTCGTTTCAAATTTGCCCAGGCATGGAAGTTTTTTTTTCGCCTTCCAGGTGAACCCCCTGACATGTGCCGGACTCAGGGGGGGGGGGGTGGTGGCTTCATTTTGTTGTATTCAGTCACGGGCATGTAATTTAGTGACGCCCCGCTGACTAAAACATACTTGGTCGCATGTGTCCCCACTCTTATATCTAATGGGGGATATTTCTTTAGTTGATCCGGGTCCGATACCCTGCAGACATATTCATCCGTGTATTCTGATTCTCGAGATGTCGATCTAGATTCTCTCGACGGCGACCTTCTCATCCATTGGGATTTGCGAGACTCCCTGCTGGAGTGGGAAGAGCCAGAGGATGACATCGCTCTATCCTGTACAGCTTTCGCATGATGTCGCTTTGTATCGGGGTGAGACGACCTTGTAGCTTCACTCATTCTTTCTTTGCTATATACTCCACACATCACCTCAAAGTGATTCTTCCGTCCGCACTTTCGGCATTGTTAACCCATTGCTGGACACACATCTATGTGTGGGAAGTCGTACCCACATCGATAACATTTTCTTGAGCGGTCTGGTTTTCTTGAGCGGTCTGGTTTCTTGTCTCTCCGGCCAGACTCATAGCTTCGGCGTCCTTTGTATTGATGACGGGATGCCCGTCGGGACCTTCTCTGTCCCTCTTTTGATTTTCGAGTGCTGTTGGCTTTCATCCGATATGCTTGTTCTCTTCTCTCACTACGCCCCGTCTCCATTCTTTTGGCATGTTCCTCCGCTTGATCATGCACCCTGGTCATTTCCTCAATCTCATCGAGATTATGACTTTTCCGTAGCAATCGCCTTCGAAGTGTCTCTGATTGACAACCATCAATGACTCGCAGTCGGATGGCATCTTCCGTTGAAAACGCATCAAAGTTGCAATACTGAGACAGTCGGCGTAGCCTAGATATGAATGTGCTCATCATTTCCTCCTTTTCTTGATGAGCCCGGTGGAAGATGTATCTCTCATAATCTCCGTTTCTTTTGTGTAAGAAATTTTTGTTTAATGCATCTCGCACTTTGACATAAGTTTCTGCATCGTCTGTCGGCAACTCTTTAATTAATTTGCAGACTTCTTTTCCCACCAGATTGCGCAGTGCAATTAATTTCTCTCTGTCTCCCGTGACTTTTGATCCTTCAATATAGTCCTCAAAGTCCTCTAATCACTCTTGCCATCTGGGACCCATGCTTCCGCCAGCTACCATAGTCAGTGGTTCCGGGGGCGCAGATGGGACACTCCAGTCACAACTGGTGCGGTTGCTGCTGCCCCGCCACCATTTCGGTGTGGCGAATTCGACATTTCTGTACGGGTGTACCAATGACGCGTTTCCACTTACTTGTACTTGTCGCTCTTTGCCACTGCTTGTTCGCTTATTTCTTGCCTTTGCCAGTGCTTGTTGTGCTTTTACCAGTGCTTATTTACTGGCCTCTTGTCTTTGCCAGTGCTTGTTTGGTTCTTGCCAATGCTTGTTTTGCATTTACCAATGCTTGTTTGCATACTCCTTGCTTTTGTCACTGCTTGGTTTGCATTTACCAATGCTTGTTTGTTTGCATCTTGTATTCGCCAATGCTTGTTTTACATTTACCACCGCTTGTTTGCTTGTTTCTTGTCTTCGCCAGTGCTTGTTTGGTCTTTGCCAATGTTTGTTTGCTTGCTTCCTGCTTTTGCCAAGGCTTGTTTTGCATTTACCAATGCTTGTTTGTTTGCCTCTTGTCTTCGCCAATGCTTGTTTTGCATTGACCAGTGCTTGTTTGCTTGCTGCTTGTCTTCGGCAATGCTTGTTTTGCATGTACCAATGCTTGTTTTACAATGTCTTGTACTGCCTGACCTCAAAATGGCCGCTTGCAATCTGCACATAGGGGATGTCCTAATGGCTGCCTGATTCCAAGATGGCCGCTGCTAAGGAAACCTCGGTTCCCACGAGATTCCAGCTTCATTCATTCCCTTCAGGCTGATTCAGTCAACGGGACTCACCGATAGCCGGTCCTGCAGGCAGCAGCACAGTGTCAACACTCCACACACCCCAAATTGCTGGATCATCCAGGTAGGATCGGGGTAGGCTCCCGACTTCACTTCTTCAGCCTCGGGCCGTTTCCGCAGCCAAGTCACACGCATCTGGGGTGAGCTCCCGATTTTGGCACGAAGCAGCGCTCGGCTCTAGTTCCTCCCAGCGCTCGATCACGCTGGTCAGGGAGGGCTCCACGCGATCAATGAGCCGCGAAGCTGAGGCTCTTACCGCTGGCCTTTGGCGTCAGACGGCGATTTCTCTGGGGCACACGTGTCGCGACGGCGACCACTTTCTCGTGCTGCCCGGGACAGGACGTTTCTTTTCTTTTCAATTAGGGATGGCAGGTTACTTCATCCCACCCTCGTCGCCAGCTGTAGTGTCTTGCAGGAAATGAAGACAGACACTTACTTATTATTTATGGAGCTTTATTGAGGCACTCCTTGCTCGTCCTTGTCCCTACTCTAACTAACCCTTTCCTGCCCTTGCTCCTCCTCTTCCTCCAACCCCGTAGCTCCACCCACACCCAACTACTAGACTGCTCACATTATTACAGCAGCTAACCCATAAAGCGATTGAGATAGGCATGTAAGTTATGTACTGATATCTAAAAAGTATATTTTTCGTGATTGCCTTGCATCTGTCTCTGTATATCCATCAAACTACTATCACACCCCCATTGTGAAAACAATATACTAGCTTTATTGATTGCATCGTAAGCAGTGGAGGTAGTAATTTGTCCAGAACGGTCGTAATGGGGGGGGACACCAACTGTTTACTGACTGTAAGAGTTTGGTGCCAGCTTGTCAGTCTAGGAGAGCATCGAAGAAATAACTCCGGTTGAAGCTCCGGGCATAGATACTCACTAGCACCCTATTGTTTCACCCGTGATCTCGAACTTAACATGCCCCAACTCCTATTCCTCTGCACCAAGACACAACAGTGCTACCCCCAAATCTTTCAAAAGGAAAAGGGCCAAACATGCAGACTTCCCACAGAAATACTGTGAGGGAAGAAAGTGAGGCATAGATGCAACACATTGATTCCTATTTGTTCTCCCCGACTGGCTGGCGAAAAGCCCCAACATAGTATTGCATCTTTACATTAAATCAGTGCAACAGGTCCCGACCGCTCCTTGCACAATAATATAATACTTATCAGCTCAATCAGCACACTATGGGCCTGATTTAGAGTTTATTGGACGGATTACTTCATCCCAATGTGACAGATATCTTGTCCGCCTTATTATAAGTGCATTACATCCTATGGCAGATGGGATATCCATCTACTTGTAATGGAGTAACCCATCCACAAAACTCTAAATTGGGCCATGTTTTTCCAGCAGGTTTGTGGTAGTCAGGGAGGGGTAGACACGTTCTCAGAGTTTATATACAAGTTCTTCACGTTATATTATGCAGTTCAGGTTCTTCACTCCCTGAGGATTCAGAGTTCGATCTTTCCTCCACCCGTATGCCGCGATTGGACCGGAACGAAAGGAACCCCCGCTACCTTGAAGCGCTCCGGTGTCGAAAGACCCCCTCGGGATCCATCCACCCTAAGCCTACGCTTCCGTCACGAGCAGACAACGTGAAGCAGCCATACATTCCATTGCGCGGAACCGAGAAGCCATAACCTTTTGTGAGCCATCGCCAGTGTCTGATTGTGTTCATTACGAAATCCGGCCCCTCAGAAGAAGGATTAAAAACAGTATTGGATATCTTTGCAGATATCTTAAGAAAAGAAAAACAAAAGTAGAGAACGTGGTCCGTATGAACCTTCAGGTCATTTGAAGATCTTCTGAACTCTAGCCTGTGTGTTCCCCTCCTTGGCGGTACCTGCTTGCCCTGACGAAGGTGTTTTACACCGAAACGCGCGTCGGCGCCTCTTCCTAGAACGGCAGCATTTGAGTCCCTTGGACAACATCTACCATCTAATCTGCCTTCTTCTCTCCACGCCCCCGTCCATGCAACCACCGCTCCACCCTTTAGTTGCAGGCATAGTCAGCTACACCCTGGATACTTTGCTTGAGTGTGTGTCGGATTGAGTGATTCCCCTAAGGTATGAATGACTGTTTGAGTTGCTAGGAGTGCCCTGGAGTGTATGGAACAGTGAATAATAATATGAATATATCCTGGTCACCATACCATATGAAAAAATAGTTTGACGTAACCTTGTGAATCCTTTGTATGTATTTATTGAATGTGTTTTTTTAAGAAATGTCCTACTGTACAAAAATAAAGAAATATATGTTTTCTATAAAAATGATTGACTGATCCATATATATTTGATGGCTCTGATGCATTTCTAAGACTGCTCCCCCTATAATTTGTGAGGATCCCTTAGAGGACCTCGGGTATCCATTTTGGCAGGGTTTGTGTTTTCTATTTACACTTCGATCTGTCCCTTGTCATGCTAGGGGTTGATGATTTCGCAACTTGAGGTACCTTGGATAATTTTCTCTTATGCTGCTCTCTCCGCCTGGTGACCGCCTGGACCCTCCTTCAGTCCGGTTGCTCCTCCACGCTCCTGCTTTCCAACACGCTGGTATCGTTTTGATCTCCTGCCCTGCATCTCTGCAGCTCTCTGCTCGCCTAGCGCTGCACGCATCTATTTATTTAATTACAGCGCTGCACTGTCGCTCTATTGATTTACTCGCACTGCACTGTCGCTTAATTTATTTATTTAATTCGTAGCGCGACCTCGCTGTGTCAGTAACTGTGATTGCCGCTAAACTGATGCTGATTTGTGCGCTTTAGGCTCTTTCTCATAACACGCTGTGCTTTTACTGCCCCTGGCTGTGCTCGCCTTTGACCCTCCATTTTGTGTTGTTGTTTTCCCCTGGTCCGCCCCTCCTCACGCCACCGCCTCCCAGCTGCTGCCCCTCCCACGCTCCGCCCCCTCCACCATCCATATATGACCATTGACCTAACGCGCAGCGTCCACGCGCAGCGTTCGCGCCCCTTGCGCGCCGAAGGTGCGCCAAAGGTAAGCCCGTCTACGCCCGTCCGCGCCTGGACCGCACCCAGCGCCAGAGCCCCTGGTCCTCGCAATGCCCAGCCCTCCCGCATTACTTACGACGCCTCCTCCCTCCTAGCCCTCAACCCCGGCCGTTCCCCCACCTGCGCCCAGGCCGCTCCTGGACACACCCATGGACCCTTCTCATGCAACTCCTGCAAGTTCGACGGCACCAAAACCAACTCCTCATCCTCCGACACCAAGCAGAGACCCGACACCAACCACCTAAAATGCATCCTGCTCAACACCCGATCAGTCCACAGACACGCCATCGAACTTTGGAATCTACTAGACACCATCTCTCCCGACGTCGCCTTCCTGACAGAAACATGGATGAACGCCTCATCAGCCCTTGACATCACCATTGCCATCCCGGAAGGATACAAGATCATCCGTAAGGATCGCATCGACCAAACAGGAGGAGGCATCGCTATCGTCCATAAGAACTCCATCCGCATCTCAAGCAGCTCAGACGTCAACCTAGCTAGCGTCGAACACCTTCACTTCCAGATCCACACCGACCCCAAGACCACACTCAGAGGCACCCTCCTTTACAGGCCACCTGGACCCCGTGCAAAATTCAGCGACGTTATCACCGACTTCATCACCCCACACGCCCTCCCCTCCGAGGAATACATCCTACTGGGAGATCTCAACTTTCACCTGGAAAAGAGCAACGACAGCAACACCACCTCCCTTCGGGACAACCTCGCGAACCTCGGACTCAAACAACTTGTCTCTACGCCCACCCACATCGCAGGTCACACACTCGACCCCATCTTCACCTCCAGCAAACATGTCTCCTTCAGTCACACTACTACCCTCCAGTGGACGGACCACAGCTGCGTACACTTTCTCTACAATAAAACCACCACTCACATCCGACCTCAACCTACTCTACGAAGAAACTGGAACAAAATCTCCATCGACCAGATCTCCTCTTCGCTTCTTCAAAACCCACCTACCCACTCCTCAAACCCCGACCAAGCAGCATTTAACCTCACCCAATGGCTATCCAACAGCGCCGACACCCTAGCACCGCCGAAAAAACGTCAAATCAAACTTGGCAGCAAAAACGCCTCCTGGTTCAATGTTGATCTTAAGAAATCCAAGAAACTCTGTCGCTCCCTGGAGAAGGCCTGGAAAAAAGACCCAAACACCAGCACCAGGGACGCCTTCAAAAACGCCACTCGCATACACCACCAACTGATCCGGTCTGCCAAGAAAGCCGCATTCAAAGACCGACTAGACAACAACGCCCACAACAGCAAGGAACTATTCAACATCGTCAAAGAATTCACCAACCCCTCAGCCAACTCCAACGACATCACCCCCTCGCAAGCCCTCTGTGATTCCCTAGCCTCATTCTTCCACAACAAAATTGCAGACATCCACAACAGCTTCGACATCCAACCCGGAGACCATCCCACCCAATCTTCTGCCGTACCCACACCCCCCTCGAACATCCTTAACAACTAGAACCCAATCTCCACCGAGGACACCATCCGCCTGATGAACTCCATCCACTCAGGATCCCCCACAGACCCATGTCCACACCACATTTTCAACAAAGCAGACTCCATCATAGCACCACACCTCCGAGACGTCATCAACTGCTCCCTCATCTCCGCCACCTTCCCGGAAAACTGGAAACACGCCGAACTCAGCGCCCTTCTGAAAAAACCCACAGCGGATCCCACCGAACTTAAAAACTACCGCCCCATCTCGCTCCTACCATTCCCGGCCAAAGTCATCGAGAAAGCCGTCAACATCCAGCTCGCCGCCTTCCTCGAAAGCAACAAATCCCTCGATTCCTCTCAGTCCGGCTTCTGAGCCAAACACAGCACGGAGACCGCTCTCATCGCAGCAACAGACGACATTCGAACTCTACTAGACAACGGAGACACAGTCGCCCTCATCCTCCTCGACCTCTCCGCAGCCTTCGACACAGTCTGCCATAGCACTCTCCTACAGCGCCTCAATAACATCGGGATCCAAGGAAAAGCACTGGAATGGATCACCTCATTCCTCACCGGAAGAACCCAGAGAGTCCGCCTCCCACCATTCCAGTCTGAGGCCACTGAAGTCATCTGCGGCGTACCCCAAGGTTCCTCACTCAGCCCCACCCTCTTCAACGTATACATGAGCCCCCTCGCAACCATCGCTCGCCAACACAACCTCAACATCATCTCCTACGCAGACGACACCCAACTGATCCTATCACACACCAAAGACCCCAACACCGCCAAAACCAACCTACATGAAGGCATGAAAGAAGTAGCAGAGTGGATGAAGCACAGCCGTCTGAAACTGAACTCAGACAAAACAGAAGTCCTTATCTTAGGCACCTCCCCCTCCGCTTGGGACGACTCTTGGTGGCCAGAGGCCCTTGGAAAAGCACCCATCCCGACGGACCACGCACAAAACCTGGGCGTCATCCTGGACTCCTCTCTCTCGATGAACAGACAAGTCAACGCAGTCTCATCTTCATGCTTCAACATCCTCCGCATGCTCAAAAAACATTTCGCTGGATCCCCACCGAAACCAGAAAGACAGTCACCCATGCACTGGTTACAAGTCGCCTGGACTACGGAAACACCCTATACGCCGGTATCACCGCAAAACTCCAGAAAAAACTACAACGCATCCAGAACGCATCAGCCAGACTCATACTTGACATCCCACGCAAAGACCATATCTCTAGCCACTTGAAAAACCTCCACTGGCTCCCCGTCAATAAGAGGATTACTTTCCGACTCCTAACCCACGCCCACAAAGCACTCTACGAACTTGGACCCGAATGTCTCAACTCACGACTTTCCTTCTACACCCCCCCTCGCCAGCTTCGATCTTCCAACCAAGCCCTTGCCACCATTCCTCGCATCAATAAAACCACCATGGGAGGTAGATCCTTCTCCTACCTCGCAGCGAAAACCTGGAACTCACTCCCCACCCACCTACGTCTCACACAGAACCACCTAGCATTCAGAAAACAACTTAAAACCTGGATATTCGACAAGTAACTCCCTTCCCCTCCTCAAGCGCCTTGAGACCCTCTGGGTATGTAGCGCGCTATATAAATTTCTGACTTGACTTGACTTGACTCTCCCCTTCAACCAGCTGTTCAGTGGGATGTTTAGGAGCCCTATGTTTGGAATGTAATTCAAACTGCTTTCTGTGTTGTTTCTGCGGCAGCCAATTCTCAACATCCCTGCCAGTTCTGTCTTTTTCCAGCGAATTGAAAGTTTTGGTAGGCTCCGTGAAAAATTGTGAGGCATCTTCAGTCATGACTTTCAATTTGGATGCTTCTCTCAAATACTTTTTGACCTCTGTGAAGGAGGCTCTTTTACACTTGACGGCAGCAGTGTAGTCCGGGAATATCTAGACCATTTGATTTAGAATTTTAAAGGGACCACCAATCTATGTGATGTCCAAACTAGACGACCTTAAGATCCCTGATGGAGCCACTTCTACAAGAAATGACAGCATGTCTGGGTTACTTAAGAATTGTGTTGCTGTCCTTGTAGTGTAAATGTTTGGTAACCACTGGTGAAGGAGGAACTCCTGACTACAGTCTTCTGGCTAGACCTTTCTGTGGTTTGTTTCAAGTAGAGAATCCTCAGTGCTCAAAGAGGGCCGCCTCTTTTCTTGTCCACTTCTCAAAAAATGAAAGCATGTACTCGGGTAGTCGCAGTACTCCTATGTTATTCCTGTGATTGCGCCCTTTCAAATCCTTAGCCCTCTACTCAAAAAATCGTACTCTCTCCGTGAGTTCTGTTTCAATAGCGTGTCTGAGGTTAGGCTCAGTTCTCCTACAGCATCATCCGTAGACTTAAGCCTTTCTATCAGTTTTTATTGAGCTTCACATAGCAGGCTCAGTAACTGTGTCAATCTCGGCCTCCACGCCCATCTGGGAGTCTTGATTTCAGACCGAAATGTATGCAGTAGGTCCAAAGAGGTAATTAGATGATCCACTTAGGTGTTTTGGCCCTGGGACTTCGCCTGATCAGATGTCTCAGTGCTGTGAGTTATTCTCGAAACCAGCTCTTGCCTGGTCTCTTTTGAATACCCTATCCTTGCCCGCTTGCAATCCCCAGGGGCTCCACTCTTCATGCCTCTATAGTCCATGGCAGTGGATCTCTGATCAGTCGGTAGCTCTGGCCCCCACACTAATTATGTCTGATAGTTGTACTCCGGAGGAAGAGAGTAGTAAATGGGAGGAGCACTCCAGTCCCCATTTCAAAAGTCAAGCTAGTAATCCTCCAAATAATAATCTCTGTGTCCATGATTGCAGTATTGCACCCCCCAACAGATCATCACAGTTCACCTTACAGAGGCTACCCTGAAGCATTGATGCTGGGGTTTGCCTGGTCATAAGTCTCCCGTATCCAGAGGGACAGGGGAAGAAGGGTCCCGCAGGACAATAATCCTGCCTTAGTATTGAGGTCAAACTTGGGGCCACCGGTGTTAGCTCCCACCTTTGTATCTAATTATGAAGTCTCTCTAATGCTTCTTCAGTAGGCGCGCCAAAATTTGTGTGCCTTTTAAGGAAAGCATAGTTCATCATTGCTGGTGTTTGGAGGCTCTGGGAGGCGTTCTTACACCTCAATCAGCTTTGGGAGCATTGCACCTCTTCTTCAGGTTATCTGCATGTGCGGACTCACCCCCAGTATCGAGCTGTCCGGTTCAGGCCGCCAGTCTCACCTCTGAGAGGGCCAACTTCGGTCAGAGTGTTGCATCTCGATGTGCCATGACCTTAGAGGGGCTGGGCGCAGGCCTCACCGTTGTCTTTTATATAGACTTTAGGCCTTCTCTGCCATCCGGTCTAAACTCCAAGCACTGCAGGCATGTTGGGCTCTTCACGGAACAGCCAGTGTGGATCTTGCCTTCTTTCCACACGTTGGTAGGCCTATAGGGATTTGCCGGTGCACCTCAAGGGTCGTATTATGGAAGTGCCCTGGGGTTGCAACTGGAATTTGTGCCCGCTTTGTATGCCCCAGGGGCGCTTCGGTATTACAGAAGGAGCCGCAGATGCTTGTGCGGGCCTTTCTGTATTACCGATAGCGCTGGCGCACACAAAGCGCCAGTGAAGTCTTCAGAGGGCGTTCCCTCATTTGCGTGAGGGTGTGGCCCCCATGCACATGAGGGAATCTCTTTGCCTCAGTGCCCGCACTGTATTATAGATGCAGATGCAGAGGCAAAAAACTGTCAGAAAGCGCACTGACAGTGTGCCACATAAAAGCCCCTCTGGAGGGGAATAGGGGGCACTGTGCACCACCCAGACATCCTCTTGCAAGCAGGTGCAGTCACTCACTGCACCCGCCTCCAAGGAGATCTCTAATCCCTTTAAAAGTGTAGGCAGGGTGCCGCCTGCACACAGTGAAACATGTAGCGGCTGCTTCAAAGCAGCTCAGTTTTTCACCTAAATAGGCGGGCCTCAGGGCAGCACGAGTTTGCGGCTGGCCTGGAAACAGCGTATTCCATGTGATAGGGTGCACTTTGCCTGTTTGCGCATGACGCACCTCTTTTAAATTGCGCTGGGCGCCAGCAGGGAAAGTGTGACCTTTGCATATTGGGGCCTCAGGAGGCCATTAGAATTCCTACCATGTTGGAGTGTGTGGAGTGCTGCGCCACTCAGTGGTGTATACAGTTTACAGCCTCCTCCATCCCTCGTTAGTGCAGTTGCATCTCTTGAGCACCCTTCCTGAACATCTTCACGTGGTCTTGGGGTGTGGCGATTGATTAGGCCGTGGACGGACGGCATGTAGGATGGCTGGGCAGGAGATAGGCACATCATCTCTTACTGCATGGGCTGCTGGCAATGCCAAATGTCCATAATTGTTTTGGAATAAAACAGTTTGTTTTTCAATTAAAGCTTAGTGAAGATTCCAAGATTAAAATGAGGCATGGATTATAGAATTAACAAAAAGTTAGGATCAGGATAACCTCTTCCAGTCTGGCCACCAGTTTGCCTGACTCAGTAGAGCTCTCCCCAACAATGCACTACAGAGGACAGACTGATAGAGCACAGCGGGGCGGATATGCACAAACCAGACTCTGCAGCCCAACAGAACAACATGCCATGACACCAAAAGAGAATGTCACAGCAGCAGCTCTTTATCAGGGGCTTCTGGGCACAGGCCCCTTGCGAGTCCTCTCTGCATTTATCACTGTAGCAGTGTTCACGGAAACGCGAGTTTCATGTTTTCATGAACACTGCCAAGTGCGCCTTCTCTGCCTTGTCTCCAGTCTCCTGATGACAGGAAGAGGAGGAGGGCCTGAGGAATCAAGCTACAGAGTGTTGTTTTAAAATAAAACACTCTGTAGCTGGATGTCTGGATCGCACATGTCTTGGGTGTGTAGGTCAACTACAATCCCTTTACAAAGGCACAATCCATTTTATTTAGCAGTCATACTGCACACGCCTCGTGCAGCATAGTATAACTGCTAAAATGTGGATGTAAAGGTGCACAACAGTGCATCCCTGAAGCCAATGAAAAACCATACATTGCAGCAGGGGCAGGATCCCCAGCACTATTCCATCTTCTTAAAGGGCTATGCTTCCAGTCATGAAGCTGGTAGAGGGATTGAAGGGGAGGTCTTCCTTTTTTCAATCCCACCCTTGCTGCTTCTTATGGCTCCCCGTTGGGTATCATGCCTTGCTGGTTCCAGTGCTAGCACCAGGGGCCAGATGTACGTAGAAAAGTGTTTGCTGTTGCCAAATAGACACATTTTGGTGAATTGCTATTTGGAAATGGCAAACATCCATGTACAAATGTGTGTTTACACATTTTGCGATTCCCAGTGAGTGAAACGTTTCTCGTGGGGTCCCTCAATGCTCTTCACCAGGCGGGATTCAATGAGAGTTCGCCGGCCTTGGATTTCTTCTACTCCCGGTCAAACTCTGGCAGTTGGACCTATGGAGCTTTTAGCGGGACGAATCTAGATGGCTTGGCCGGCTTGCGGTTATAGGCAGGCGGCTTGGCTGGCCAGGTTGAGTCGGTCACTGTATGGAGCTTTTTTCAAAGTTGCTCCAAAGTTCTCCAAACTTCTTGAACTTCTTTCTGAAGTTCCTCAAGGGGTCCCAAAGTGTCTCAAACTCACTCCAAGGGTCTGGAAGCTCCAAGATGAAGTCCTTGAAAGTTGAGGACTTCAGTTCGTACAACCCACTTTGACAAAACCCTTACAAATCCACTGGTGTTCTCCAGGTTGAGGATCCTTGGTAGTGATGGTCCAGGTGAGCTCTGTTAACCTGTAGCTTGCAAGGGCTCAACTCTTTAGTAGTTATTTTGCAGCAAGGTAATCCACAGGGCTGTAGTTTCAGCTGGTGCAGTCTTCAGAGGACAGGCCTTAGAACTTTGCACCCCACCTTCTCAGCATGGCAAAGTCTTGCTTCCTTAAGTTTCAAGCAGCCGATCTGAGAGGCTCTGCCCCTCTCAGATAATTATTCCCAGTTCTCTGGGTCCAGCAGGAGGTCACTGCTGACCAGTGGGAACAGGCCAACTCCCCAAGAATATGACCACATCCGGTAGAGTGTGGCATTATTTTGTCCCAGAGTGTACCAAATCCTCCAAATTCATAATGGCTGATTTTCCAGCAGGGAGCTGGCTAAACACACCCCAAGGATGGCTAATTTTCAGAAGCTCTCCCCCTTGCATCTGTGCATTCCTTCCATAAACATAGCACTGGCTGAGGTGAAAGGTTTAGAGCTGTAAATTACACTAAGGCCTCCTCTTCTCTTTGAAGACCATTGGTTTTGTGACTCCTCCCCCTGCTCTGGCATTCCTGTGTAGCAGCACACTGCCCTGCCAGCAGAGCTGGTTAACCCCATGGGCTCTTCTTTATCACCTCTTCAAGGCAGCCTGGCTAATCCACCTAACTCTGACCAATCAGGAGAGACCACTGGAACCCTGAATCTGGACTTGCAAACAAGAAAGTCTTATAACTTCTTGAATGTACACTTTGGGAGAAATTCAACCATATTATATTCTTGAGTTTATTAATACCATTCGGGGAAGTCTTTGAAAGGTACTTCTAGCCCTCTCCTATCAAGAGTTATTAGTTAATAACTTCCTGCTATGCAATGGGTAAAATGATTTGGGCCATTTTTCCAGCACCAGGACTTACAAAAAATATTTCATAAGTACTTTGCTTATATCTACAGGACCCCCAACCCCTGGAACAACTAGGGGAGGCTTTGGGAGTTCTGAATCTGTAGAAATATTGCAGATTCTAGGAAGTAGAAGTGAGTCTGGGGTGTAGCTATCAATGGTGCAGAAGGTGCAGTTGCTCCAGGACCCAGAGTCAGAGAGTGTGTGTAACTGTTAATAAGTGAGAATGAGAACCAGTGAGGTATGAGTATGCATGTGTGATATTAGCAGTGAGTGGGAATGAGTATGAGTGAGAATGAGCAAGTGAGAGAAAGTGTGTTTGAGTGAGTGAGGGGGAAAGAGACTAAGGCCTAGTTTATCAAAACTTGTGTGGTACAGCAGGAGAGCACCATAGCTACAATGCAAAAAGCACTACCTTGTTTTCTCCCTAGCGCTGACGCACATTAGGCTGCCAAGCCCTAGTGCAAAGGTGTCTTTGTGAGTCTAGCATAGTTTTTGCACTTAAATGGTGCCATTCAAGTATAGCTATGCTTTGATTAACTTCAAAACTTTTCCTACTTCAGATGTGTGCTGTACTGTGAAGTACACATGCAAAGTAGGAAAAGATAAAAGCATTTTTCCTTTTTAACTCCTGCTTTATTTTTCAGAACAAACCCATGTCTACTATTGTCAGTAGATAGGGTTTTGCATCAAAGACCATGGGTGGTTGCATGGGAATGCACATGTAGCAGCCATTGACCGCCCCCTAGTCACGGAGTAAAGCAAAGCTGCGCTTTCCGCTGCTTTGCATCACTTTCAGGCAACTTTCCAGTGCAAAACAAGTTTTGATCTGGAAAGTAAATTAAACAAATAATTTTGACCAGGTTTGTGTCACTTTTGTGAATGTTGTGTTAATCTGAGCCTAAATGTAAGAGGGAGTGAGTATGAGTGGGGCACTTTTAGAAAACAATGGGATGAACTCCTGGCCAGGATAATGTGCTGCATGGCTAAATACTTATAAGGTCCCAAAGGCGAGACCTATTGGCTATGCCAATGCTTGTTCGCCATGGTAACCTTTGCCCCTACACTACTGTAATCGTTTTTCTTTTCCACTAACTACTCAAAACCTCGTTGCTAAAAGTTATGTCAATGTTGAGCCGTATAAATATTGTGGCCAGCACCTAACCGCTCTTTTATTTTTTGCATGTCTTGCAGTTTTATAGCCAAAAATATCATGCGGTTGCAACGGCTGGGCGTCACCCATGTGCTGAATGCGGCGGAGGGGAAGTCCTTCATGCACGTGAACACCAACACAGAGTACTACGAAGGGACCGGCATCACCTACAAGGGCATTAAAGCCAACGACACACCGGAGTTCAACCTCAGCCACTACTTCGAAGAGGCGGCGGACTTCATAGACAAGGCGCAGGCACAGAAGGACGGTAAGAGGATGTAAGACTTGAGCGCAGAAGCCTGGGCGTAGAACTCTGCCCAGAACTGGGTACAAAATGTCACAGGCTCTTTTTGAGGGAAGTCTGTTCCTTTCCAAACCATTGCAGTTTCACGATGTTGCTTTTTCTTCTGAATTTGTTTACTGTTCTTTATAGCGAGTATGTAGTATCTCCTTGTTATGGTTATAATGTTCCCTGTTACCTGGCATCAGGATGAGCTTAGGATCACACAAGTTGTAGTTGGTGATACAGCACGGCCACGCCTAGGCTGGGGCTGTCTGGTGTAATGGACACTGGTGGGGCTGCGAGGCGTGCTGCTCCAGTTTCTCTTGTTTCTTGATTCTTTTTTTGACACTTCCTCCTGGAAGAGCACTTGCGCTGTCTTTGTGGTCATTTGTGAACCACTACCTCACAGAACTGTTCAATGCCCTTCTAGCTTCTGTATGTTCCTTCCAACATGAAGTCTTCTTTGACACATCATCTTTAACTTCCTTAAGACCACTTGTGGAGCATGAGTTAGTCTCCAGATCGTCGCCAAAATTTAACAGTGATGTTCCATGCATAGAGGTGATGAAGTAGACATAGCCGAGAAGTGTCTTTGAAAGTTATTAATTAAGCACATGTCATCAGTGGTGGCAGCCTCACCAGGAGCAGCCTGCCTGCTGCTCAGCCCATCTTCCAACTGTCAACACTCACATCAGGCACCCAAGCATTTCACTCATATCCTTCACACCAACACTCACACTTGCTGATGAGCTAGGAAACAGGGAACATTATAACCATAACAAGAAGATACTACAGAGTACTAAAAATAACTATCTAATTCAATGTGCATCGATATACGTATGCTTTCTCTGAGGATGCATATACAGGACCAGAGGCGTAGCAAACAACATAACTTTTTTGGAGGGTTTAGGCCCATTGCCTCAAGCAGAACGTGTACTTATGCATATTTCCGTCGGAAGACTCTCACGTTTTAGCCTCCATTTGTCCAAATAACTAAACTCGTAGGAGGCTGGCTTAATCTGGTGGCAGTGTGCCATTGGCGGTCTAAGAAGGCATAACTACATTGTGCTACATCCGAGGCTGGCAGGCAGTGCTCCTTTCTCATTCACCTGCTGTCCTCATGGAGAGGAGACTCACTGACTGCCAGTTCGATGCAACCTGGATTTTCTGAATATGTCCCCGTCTCTAAATCTTCTCTCTTTGAAGTCTGTGTCTTCTTCGACACATGCCAGATTAGGCATTTTATAAAGGTAATGCATATTATTTCCTCCTCTATTTTCTTTTTCAGTCTGATGCTTGTAATCTTGTCCTGCTCTCAGGCCATTGCCTCTCCTTTATTGAAAAAGTTGTCTCTTGGTCCTAAAGTTCTTAGACTATTACCTCGTTACGAAACAGGTCTTCCTTTTCCCTGAACAGGTCTTCCGGGCCATGCAGCTTTTTGCACTTTAGCCTTGCTTGGGGGTAGGGGCAGCACTGCTTGCCACAGTTGTTAACTTTGGTGGCTTTTGTGATAGTTAAGGGCTAGCATATTTGCCACGCTGATCCTTATGGATTTCTTTTTTTTAAAAATACCTGTTTGTAATATTCAGTTTATTTCGAAGACACAATCTGTTACACACGATGTCAACAGTATAAAAATCCAGTACAGTCAGTAGTGTAAACACTATCTTTTGCTTGTGTCGATCTGGGATCCACCCACAGAACCCCCCACCTCTTCCGGTCCAATGCCCTTTTGGGTTGTGTAGCCATACTCAGAATTTATTGTGAGCGTTCATTCCCTTGAGATCTCCCATTCTCTAACTTCATAACCCCCCAGCCTCCTAATATCTTTACAAACTTGGTTGGCCAGTCTCTCCCCTGAAAGACTCCCGCACCACATCCATGCTGGCCGCCATTCGTGCAGACCACATTTGTTTAGTTGGGGCAGCTGGGTTACATCACGTTTAGCTCTGTCTGTTTTTTGGTAACACAAAATCCTCTACACAGAACAACATTGGTCTCCTGGGCAGGTTGATGTCGCGTGGAATCCCCCAAGAGCGTGAACTGAGTATTACTATATAAAGGGACCTCCAGGACCACCGGCAGTTCGGTTGTTATTTCAGCCCAGTAATTTGGGATCAAGGGGCAGACCCAGACGGTATGAAAAAACATCTCCTAGCAGCATTGCATAGTGGACGCTGTGCCCTTCCCCAATCTGCAGAATCATTTTTATTCAATTCGTCTCACCCGGGCATTAATAGCTATTTCCCATGTGTGCATCAGTGCTGCTTCCCTATCAATGTATTTTAGTGGGCCAAACTCGTCCTCCTTTGCTGTTCCAAGTCTCATTAGGTTATCTGGCCTGTTGTGGATGAGAGCTCTGTAAATGGGGTATAACCTCTTACCCGAAAAAACCTTCTGCACCACTCTGCTTTTAAACAGATTGTTGTCAGGCCAGGCATGTCTGCCCAACTCCCGCTCTGCGCCCCCACGGTACTTTTGGATTTCTTGGCTCCATTTGACACTATGTAGTATTATACTTTCCAGAAATGTAATGGCGATCCACTACAGGCCGTGCAGTCGATCTCTTCATTCCTTTCGGGTGTTGATTTTTCTCCTTTTCCAAGTTCTTTGGGCTCACTTATTCCAGTACTCCTCCTGAAGTGTTTTGCTCTTTGTAACCTTTGTAGTTTCTTCTTCAGCTTTAGTTCAGTCTTTCAACTTTGATTTTTATTCTGATGCTGACGACATCCAGATAATTTTTAGACTCTGTGTAATCTGAGGGCCATGACCTATCCGTTTTAGAACTTTGTCTGCCATTGTGTTCTGTTTGAATAAGAACCCCATGAGAATTCACCCGGTTAATGTGTAAGTTGTGCTTTTTGAAGGCCTCTGTCAATTCCAAATTGTGTCTCTTGGCCTCAGACATTTGGTTATCATTTCTACTCCAGATTCCTTGTTTCATATTCTCTGATTTCAATTTGATCAGTTTCTTTTGGCAATCGCCTTATTTGGGTCATTGGCTGCTCTGAATTGTCTTTTGTTGCTGTTGGGATGTTACACAAAATCTTACATTTTCGCCTTAATGGGCATGCAATTGATTGTCAACGTTTTTAAATCAACGAGATTTTGGGAAATCCTTGCACATCGGTGTTCTGAAATTCCTGGGCCAGCAGTATCAGATCTCATCTAATGCTTCCATGATATCTTTACACGCTACCTCCATAATGTGGCAAAATATTTTCAGGAGTCTATTCACAAACTGTATGTTGCAGTACTTTCAGTACTTTGTAGTAATAAATACTAGTACTACAAAATGCTACTCACTAACCTATGGGCGGAGACCTCGGGTTGCACAACTCCTATCTTTTTGTTCTGAGATCTCTGCCACCTGTGCGGTCTAGGTTGTGTAGGGCTGGGGGAGTGGCTGGAAAATAGGCAACATATACATCCAAATGGGAGGGGCGACAGAGCAGACCCACCACAATTCCCAAACATGGCTCTAAAGTTGCTACAGCCAGAAAGGTCCCAAAACAGTAGTAAATGTACTCTTACTCTTGGAGTAAGACCAGCACCACACATGGTCACTCACAGGTATTCCAACACACTCCTAAAGAAAACAATGGAGGCAGGAACTTCAAATAACACCCCATAGGTGCTAAAGCTAAATTTAAAAAAACTTCGACTTTTGAAAATAAATATATATTTTGTTAATAAATATATATATTCATATAATTATTATAAAATGCTAATATAATTATATTAGTATAAACTGCAATAATTGTTTTAATCTTAAAATGAAATCAAAATATAATATAATTTTTTGTTAAAAAACTTACAATTATTTAAATGCATTCTAAGGATAACTATGCTTTTATAAATAATAAATCCAAATCAAATTATTTCCTAATATTTTTAAATTTAAATACAACTATATATATATTCATATAATTATTATAAAATGCTAATATAATTATATTATTATAAACTGCAATAATTGTTTTAATCTTAAAATGAAATCAAAATATAATATAATTTTTTGTTAAAAAACTTACAATTATTTAAATGCATTCTAAGGATAACTATGCTTTTATAAATAATAAATCCAAATCAAATTATTTCCTAATATTTTTCAATTTAAATACAACTATTTAAATTAATACCATGTAAGTGTTGTAACATTCTTATTAATACTGAATGTAAAATAAATATATATAATTATTCTACATTATTTTTTTTATTAAACTATTTAAATATAAATGTTAAAGATGAATAAACTTTATGAAGTTTCCATATAGCAATGTCTGCCATGGTACTGGTGGCCTCCAACTATATGTAAAGAGTTATGAGTAATAAGTTCACAACTGTAGATTTTGGTGTAGGTGGCTTCACTGAGCAAAAAAAGTGTGAAGTAACAACTAGGTGTAGTAGATTTACATGTGAGTAAATGTACACATTTAAATTTAACTTTGTGAATAGGCACCTCCGTTTGTAGACCCATGTGCATGTATTTATGTGGCCCTTTCCTGAGGCACCAGTAGATGCATTCCTTTTTTTAAATACCTATTTGTGATGTCTTTGCCATTCGTTGAATTTCCATTGATGCACAGCTTGGTGATATGTTACCACATTATTGATTATTTGACAAATATTGAGATAGAGAGCAATGCAACAAAATGTTGCATTTGGGAGCTGTTTATGAGGAATAGAGAAATTGTGGTAGGCAGTCCTTGTGTTCATGCTACAAAGAGATGTGGTTTTAGAATTCAACCCAATAAGTAAAGTTGCTTAAGTTAAAAGGCAGTTGGTTCCTTAACTTAGCTCCCTGACATTCCAGCTCCCTCCCTCCCATAATCTAAAAGCTAGTTGTGTCAATAAGTATTAGCTACTAAAGTTTTACTTTTTCCTTGTTGCATACATTCTAATAGCATACTGATGATATAGCAGAGCTGTGCCCTGCCAGCATTTAACATAAATGTATAAGAAGTTATAATGTATTGTGGTTCCTACTCACAGCCAGTGCAGAACCCGTCTAAGCTCCAGCTGGTGATCTTGCTTACGGAGGTTGGAAAACCATCCATATGCCCATATTCTGATTTCTTCTTATTGGACTCGTTGTCTCTTCATAATACCTGGAAATAGTGCATTCCTGTAATTAACCTAAGAATTGACCATACAACCAATCACAATGGCTATAAGATAGTGACTGATTATATCAACCAATTTTTGTTTTGCTAGTTAAGATTTGTAAGACAGCATGAGAACACCAGGATGTCTGCTGGGTGCAGATTCTATGTTTTCAGTGGAAACAACAATTTGCAAATGTACACATTTTCATTTTTCAAGGATTTTTTAAATTCTACTCTTGATTTCATCTTATTTATGTAACTGGTAATGTTCCATGAGGTTAAATTAATGTGTATTATTGAAGTTAGTACTGTATTGTAATGGGCAGTTACATGTAGAATATTTGAAACAGCGTTTTCCAGCATTAAATTATACAACTGTCCATTCATGCAACGTTGTTGGATCCCCTCCCATCCACATCCATCTAGTACTATTTTAGAGCTTCACCAGCTGCAATATGCAGGATTTTCAATCAAGTGAAACTTTCCGGCATTACCCTCAAGTCATATGTTTGGCTGTCTGCCCTCATCCTTTTCTCTCCTCATCCTCATCCTCCCTTTCTGTTGATACTCTTAAATGCATGATGATAGGCTCACTATGAAATGGATGCTTAACATACGTAATGAGTAAACGTGCATATGTTATGTCGTTTTTCCAACCGGAGTGACCACGCTCGATCTTCCTTCCCCCTATGATTATTCACAGTAGATTGAGTCCACCCTCATATACCAAGTCAGAAAAATTCATGCCTACGGTATAGTTTTTTTTTAATCAATCGTGGGACAGATACCATTAATTATCTTTCCCTAACACACTTAGTTGTCTTTAGAATTAGATCAAAACTCATTTTTTTCAAAGAAAACAAACTATATTACTATATATACATTTCCATCTGTTTCATGAATTGGAAAAGATTAATGAATTTAGGAAAAGAATTTCTTGAAAATGTATTTATATGCTTGTTGTATCTTTTCCTATTCAATCCTATTTGGAAAACATATTTAGAAAACATATACATATACAAACAAATATCTATACATATATATACAATATTCATACATACATCTAATACGGACATAAGAAGGGATTCAAAATCATAAAAAACCATCAAAAGAACATTCAAAAAAGTATTACACACAAATCGAGAACCTTATTTTCTGGTTCAAAAGCCCACAATCAATTCAAGTCAGGGATGTTAATCCAACAATTATATCCAAACATTCCCTGTACTCGGGTCACCGACTATAAGTATATAGGAGTTTTTTAAGGATCAATTATTTCTCCCTCCATTGGTATCAAACTCCTTTTCTATACTTTATATCTACTTTCATTTACCTTATGTTGGTGCCGTAACCAAGCAGTCGACACGTTTCAGCCTCTGTTGAATTCCAGGCTTTTTCAGGACTTTAGGGCAATTTAAACATATAATTCCTACAAAAATAAATATGCCTAATTACTAATACTCTTCTATACATGACTACCCTGAATATATACAACCCCTACAACACGATCAAAGTCGTTATTATATACAGTTATAATAGTAGTAGTAGTGTCTAATACCTCGAGGTATATGGCAGATGCCTTGAACACAAAGAGCATAAACAAAAAGCACATTTTGTTGAACTTCAGTGGTGATCCCATCATTTTAGGACCACCCCACGCACAGTTATTGGCAAAAAAGCAATCCCAACCAAAGGCCCTGCAAAGCATTATGGGACAAGATTAGCAGTGGCAGTGAATATTATAGTATCCAATATCAAAATAATTCTACAAAGAGCTGCAGTTCACCTAGTAGTCCCTCACGAGTCAAATGCAAAGCATTGGAATTATTCTTACATCAAGCTGCAGTTCCACTGATTGTCCCTAGATGTCCCTCACGAGTCAAATGCAAAACCATTGAAACCCTTTCATCAAGCATTTGCATTTGACTCGTGAGGGACATCTAGGGACGACCAGTGGAACTGCAGCTCTTTGTAGAATTCTTTTGATATTGTATACTATATAATATTCACTGCCCACTGCTAATCTCATCCCATAATGCTTTGCAGGGCCTTCGGGTGGGAATGTTTTTTTGCCAATAACTGTGTTTAGGTTTGTCCTAAGAGGATGGGACCACAACTAAATCGTTCAATAAGATGTGCTTTTTTGTTTTCAAGGCATCTGTTTGGTACTCTCCCTAGGTTAGGGAGGATCCCAAAATCATCACATCTCCCACTGCTTGCCAATTATTCAGTTTCACCATTGTAAAAGTACTATATGCACTTTAGCATATAAAGATAGAAAAGCATATTTTTATCATATCTGGTCATGTACAGGAAGTTTTTTGCAATTATTTTGCAATTTTAGCACAGTACAGACAAGTACACAGTGTCTTCAGCTACGCTACGCAGACTACGTGTACTACGCAAAGTTTAAAGTATACTATGTGTATGTGAAGCTATGTGTAAGTGTAGTACTGCTACGCAAACTACGCCCAGGCTTAGTATACACACAAATCTAGCTACTCAACAATAATATTCAGTTCCGTTATGTTACTGTGTTCCTCGAAGGGTGACCTTTTTCTACCTCTAAACAAAAGATTGGTTCAGAGATATCCAACGTAGTGTCTTCAATGCCCCATGGAAGAAGGGTCTAGGGACCCCTGTAGTCACACTTGCTTTAAGGTGCATCCCTCACCGTACACCTACGTGCATGTACTCCTTCCTCCCGACATTTTCAATTTTTTAAACCAAGTGATGTGTCCGATTTATAAATGAAATCTAGGATGCCACATTGGTTTTTAAACTCACTATTTACGCGGGCCCCCTCTAAAACTTAGAAGGGCCTCCCTGTCTTCAGGTGTAGGCCCTCTCTCCATCAAACTGGGATTTTGGAGAGAGAGGTTTGTCCTATGATGAAGCATGACACCTAGTGGTGTATGAGGACAGCCCACAACATTTGTTTGTATGCCCAGCACTCCTATTAAGAAGTGCTACGAGGGACACTGTAATGTAACATAACTGAATGTATCTATGTAATGCACATAAATGTATCTGTACAGGAGGAGCCCAACCAGGAAGCAATGGAGTGCATGCAATCATGACTTTCCCTAGCATCATTTTAAATTACACATGGTAAAACCTATGCCGATCAGCAGTTAAGTATTGGCTTTTTCAGCCCTTCCGCTGCTTTCACATGTATATCAAGCACGCCAGCCCTACGAGCCACTTCGATTCACAACCCCATTGTGTTTGTTATCTCACAAGTAATTCCAGGCAGTTGATTATCTAATAGCTTCTGCAATGTACCGCCTTAACCTCCCAGTTGACTTCTCTTAGTATATTTCTAACCCCACTCTAGGCAATCATCAGTATGTTTGTGTCAGTAATTTGCCAATTTCCCTCTCTCCGCGAGCACCCTTTCTCTGCTCCATCAGTTTCATTAGTAGCCATCATGCTTGCATTAAAGCCAAGCTTCTTGTACTGGTCAATAAAGCAATCCATATTGTATTTGTTTCTTTGTCTGTTAACTTTGCTGGCACGTCGTGCTTTTGTTTTAGTCCCTAACTATTAATGGCTCTCCAGAATGCATCTCCTTATTTCATGTACCTGTAAATGGATTCAGCTCCATTTCAATGTTTGCTTTTCTACTTAAAATGCAGTTTTCAAATCTCTTAAATTCCCCCACCCACCACAAATCAAGAATTAAATAAAAAAATATTGCTCTAACTAAAATACTATTATTAGACTCATAAGCGAACACCTTCAATTGAGAATAAACATAAATAACCTGGATCATTAAGAATACACTTTAGCTTTCATTTATATCTCATTTTCTTAGCACTCGGAAAAGTGTGGACCCCTTTGTGCTTTTTATAAAATTATTTAATTTGAAACCGATTTACTTATTGCTATTTGTTCCCTAATCTCCTGTTACGCTTTGACCTGGAAATCCTGTAGGAGGGGAATCTGAGTATAGTCTCATCCAATAACTAATTAGATGTTAGATAATTAGCTATCAATAGATTCTTTAAACCAGAGGCTTCCATTTACACTGGTACGCTCGGTTAGGAACCAAGGAGACCGATATAAATTAAATAATTTCATGGCTGCTTCTCCAGTAGATTCCTCCTCGTAGACATATGCCCAGACACAAGAATAGATCTGTAAAATGTTGAAGAAATTAATCTGCCTGGCTCCAAGTGTGGGCTTTCCAAGTCATTGCTTCATGAAGGCACTGCCTGTACTAATGACATCACTTATTTTCCAGTATGCCACACACGGAGGAATCCACAGCCTTCTTGGGCATTTTGGTTCATATAAATGTACCCCAATAATATATTTTTTTCTTGAAAATCTTTTTGTGGTGCTCATTCCCAATTTTGTAGTGTTCAATTCCTGTTGGCCTTTGGCAGATACCTGGGACGAACCAGATGGCTCTTGCATGTGGTGTTTAAATCCTATGATATACGACAAAGCCCTGTATTCACTATGCATAATACAATAGAGCACCATTAGGATAGAAAGACTAGTTGTTTTCTTCCCTACCAGAAGAGAAGATATTTTTGTGAATTCAAGCATTTTATTCAGTTTTCATGTTTACAACTCGATAACACTAAACATATAGAAAAAAGAAAATCATGCAAGACATAAGATTAAGGTCTTACATCATTCGAGAGGGGCAGAAGTATCTTGTCAGCAAAAGTTGCCAGTTGTAAATTGTCAAGTCCGTAGACCTACTTCAACAGGCTGTAATTGAGAAATGGCATTATATTCTCTCAAATGGAAGACCTACCAAATTTGATAACGGGTAAGTAAAAGAGATGAGTATAATTTCAAAAAGCATTTCACAATAGAGAGGTGCCTAACATTGATTGCATAGACATAACAAAAACGAAAGACAGAACAATACCTTTTAGACCACAAGGTTTACTTTTTTCTAGATTGTGGTCCAAATTGTTCCTGATGGGTCGTGCTCTAGATAACCAGGGTGAGTGTTGTAGTGAGATGTTATCCACACTCCTTCTAAAACAGATACAAGCCCACAATGTATGTATTGAAATATTGTCTGTGGGCTTCCAGTTTCAGAAGACTGTCTTAACACCTAATGAAAGCAGTGGATCAAGCAAGTGAATATCGATTCATTCGTTATTAATGGCTGTTTCTACGCATATTTTTAGAAAGCAAGAGATAGTTTTATCTGAAAGACATCTTCACAGTAAGATGGAACCCCTCCCCAAAATTCCTTCAGTAGAGATCAACTAATGAAAAGGTGTGGAAGGCCACCCACCGGCAGGTATTAGAATGGATAAGATGTCCAATATGTTCTGTGCAGGAGCATGAGTTTTGTTTGAGCTAATGTCAGAATGATCTTGGCTGTAAAGGAAGACTTCAAGTTCAACAGCCATTTTTCATGAGAAAAGAACCAAGTTGGTGTTTCAAACTGTTTTCTTCCGATTTTGCTTGTTTGAGTATATTTGCTGTAGATTTAATAAGACATAATAGTTTATGAACTTTAAAAACTGATGTCCTTTAGACATCAATGCCAATAGCAAAGTGAGGAGAAACAGATCAGCCTTGAAGTTTAATTTCAAGATATGCACTTTTAGCTTCAGAAAATTATAGTATTTTTTCTGATCCAGCTGGAATCTATTTTGTTGATGAACAAACGTTTACAGATCCTTAGAGCCCAGATCCTTAGAGCCAATGTTTTTCAGCCAGAATATTCTATGAACAGTCCATTCATCCCAAAGCACTGTGGAGCCTTCTATTTTCACTTTCATTTTAAGCAGTAGGGAGGCGAGGGGAGGTGAGATTAGATTTAAAAAATATATTTTTGATTAATCTTCATAAGAATTCATGTATGACAATTCGATTATTTAAAGTTCACCCCTTCTCGAATTTGAAAATTCCAATATCAACTTCTACTGCTATGTTCATTCGTCCATTTAAATGGAAATGACAACTTGAATTTATATTGTAAAATTATTGTGGAATGAAATGTGTTTTAAGATGTATTTTTATGTGAAATTCTGTGAAATTCTAAATCATAAATACATTGAATTGAATTGATTAGTCTTCTGTCTAGTTGTATTGCTACCTTTTGTTCTGTTCCATAAAATTTGTTTTGTTTGTTGGGCCTTAATTTTGTAAAATGATAATAAAGAGCTGAAAGGAGGGATTTTTGGGTGAGAGTGTTCTACTTTTAGCCATTGTGGTTGTTGCTGTGATTCTTATAGAAGATGAGAGGCGTTATAGTTTCTACTTTGCTTACTTATAACTGCCATTTAACTAACAATGTTAATAACCTGTTGTTCCAGATTTTTAGCGATTTATATGTGCATACCAAAACTGTAGCATCTGTGCGTAACATTTGTATGTACATATTCAACATAATCCAGTTAAATAACACTTACTATAATATTACCACCACAGGCCTTAAGAGTTCAGATGAATGTTGGAGAATTAGTGCAAGAAATAGTTCAAAGTTCATTTGCATCAACAAAACAACTTTCGTCAATAATTCTGTATTCCAGTGTTCATTAATGCAAATCCTTAGAAAGTTTCAGGTCCTTGTCATGGAAAAGGGGGATCCAGATACGCACGTCTTGGCTACAGCTACATTGAATGGCTGGTTGCATGTGTAGCGATCTTGGATTTTTCTAATGTCTATCTGTAAAAATATTTACTAAATGGCCACTGTGTGTGAGCACCCATGTGTAGGCACCGGCAGACATCTTTAAGTGATTGTAATTTAACAAAAGATTCCAAAATGCAGTGCCTGTGTCAGCATGCATGGCGAACATCTTGCAATTACTTTTTGTTATACTATATTCCTAGTTTACTCGTCCTAGATGTCAGGTGACCATTTTTGAACGGTAAATTAGGAAATAAATGTTTGAGCGGGATAGCATGCAAATGAGCTAATGTGAGTTGGCCGATAGCAATCTGCACATGATGTGCTCTAAAAAAGAATACAAAAATAAAATAAAGTAATAAAAAATAACAAGAGGAGGGCTGAAGGAAGAAAGAGTTTGGAAAGTGATGCTCTTTGATGGAGTTCTAAAAGATAAAGAAGTATGGAAAATAAGGAGTCCCCTCGCATCAGTAATGCAAGACTGCAATTTCTCTAGTCAGAAACTGCGTGAAGAAGAAATGCTCGAGTGGCTGTACTAAAACAAGCATAGGGAGGAAATGCTTTGAATAAGGGGATTTGACCTAGATAAGAAAGACATCAAATGGCTAACCCAAAGCCCACTCTATTGTAGATAATAGGTCTTCACAATAGACAGAAACATTTTTCTAGGCCATACCTACCCAAGGAGTAAAAAGATAGGAAAGTGAAGAAAAAGAAATGTCATAGAGAAGAAAGGAAGTACGAAAAAGGCACTGAAGAAAGTAATGTTGTTAGACTAAATAGTTGCTATGCTGGCTAGATTTTTATGATACATGAAATGATGAAAGCAAAGCATGGACAATTTTCAGACGATGAAGCCTCCTGCTTCATTAGAGGTAGAGGCCGTATCGGGCTTAATCCAACAATGGGGCAAAGATCTCAATAATGACAGCTATCAGCATGCTATTCTTGAATTCTGAAAACCTAGCATGCCTTTCAGATTAGGTTCCTTTTAGGAGAATCCTAATTCTTCTGTGAGTTCCACACAATGATTTGACTGTAGGAGTTGGAGTACCTATACCTTTGTAAGTTTGCAACATGAAAGTTAGTGCTTTGGACACCCTCATTTACCTGCAGCTTTAGTGTGATGTCTGAGTGGAAAGGATGCACAGACATGAATCTTTACCAAACCTTTAAAAGTGTTACATTATTTCTGCTTAAATCTCTATCCCACAGTCCAGGTCTTTGGTGTGGCCCCATTCAGGCACATTTTGGACAAACATGCAAAGGCCACTTCATGACTTGGACAAGAAAATACAAGCAATAATTACAGTGTGATACGACTTGGTACCTAAAAAGACAGAGAGATATGAAATTACCAAACAACTTCAGTGTGTTGTTGATCAGAAGAAATGGGATATAAATCGACCACAGAGAGTTCATTGTCAAGCACTGCTCCATTCATAGAACACAGTTCTGCTTCAACTCTTGATGAAGGGCTCTGATCCTATAATGATGACACAAGCCAAAGTTTTGTGTGTGGAAAGTGGTGTATTTTTTGGAGTGGTTGTGTGACCACACTGCAATAAACTCACTATCAGCTTAGGTTCAGTCAGGCTTGTTTGCTAAACCTTTGCTGAACCCTGCGTAGCTGTGACTACGAACGGTCAGGCTTTAACAAAGGAAAAAGTGTAAAGCATTTAGAAGTACCAAAACTAACCCTGGGCCTATTTCGCGTAGTAGTGTTACGCGTAGCTACGTGAAGTGCATTTCGCACAACGCGTAGCTACGCAAACTGCATAGTGCACTGTGCAAAATGCTGTTCGCACTGATTGCACAGTGCCGGATGCTTGTCCGCACTGTGCAATCAGTGCAAACTGCATCTTGCGCAGTGCAAGCGTTCGTTTTCTGCAGCTCGAGTAGGTTTCTACTCGAGCTGCAGCTTTCTCAACGTGGACTGGTAGTTTCTCATCGCGAGCAGTTGCGAGCAACTTGATGTTGCTGATCGCGAACGAGGAAAAAGTCTTGCCGGGATGTAATTTTGCTCGCTCGCGGTCGCCAACTTGATGTTGAGGACCGCAAGCAAGCAAAAAATGACCGCTGCACTACGCTACGTGTGTTTGCACTGTGCTACATACAATTCCCATAGTGCGAAGTAGCGCACACTTCACAAACTAGGCAAGCGTAGCGTAGTACTTCGCCCAGGGTTAACCAAAACAACAAAATAAGAAAGTTACACAATATGAAAGAAATCCAACTTCAATTTATATAAATAGATCTTATGTTTATGAATTTTTAGACGCCAAAAAGAACAAAATTGGCCAGAGGCATTCGGAGATATAGATTTTTGAGTAAAACGTAAATCACAGCTTTTCACTCAAAGTGCAAACAAGCATTGGCAACTACTGTAATTAGCAGAAACTTTGGAAACTGTAGTTGAGTTTGAGTACTCCAGCCCGCTTTGGGTGACCAATTCCGAGAGGGAGCAGATTACAGTAGGCAGTAAGAATTTCTAGGACTTTTATCTTGTCACCAAAGCAGCCATCCTGGATCCGGCAAAATTCCCATTGCCACTGGATTACTGGTCTCCAGTCACAGCAAAACAAGAAATTCCCTTTGGTGAAGGCTAGTGTCTACATTTGGGCGAACAACCTGCACTCTGACAACTCTTTCAAGTCCAGCAGACTTGGTTGCAACTTCTGAGCATCTGGAGTTGGTCTTCCCGGAGGCACGCCAGCGTTCATTGGTGATCAGGTGATTGTGGCTACTGACTGGCCAGGACAGACTTTCCCAGCTTATGTGGCCCTTGTGCTGTAATAGGAAGTCAGACAACAGACTCTTGAATTCACCTCTTCTGTCTGGGGCTCAAATGTGTCTTTTCCATGATGCAGGTACCACAGTTACTGTCCTCTCTTTGCTATCCCAAGGATCAGCAT